>NC_133658.1:748720021-750010200 GCF_037893015.1 Macrotis lagotis
ATATCCTTTGACCATTTTCTCAATTGGGGAATTGCTTTTTGTTTTAAAAATATGACTCAGTTCTCTGTATATTTTAGAAATGAATCCTTTGTCAGAATCATTAGTTGTAAAGATTATTTCCCAATTTACTACATTTCTTTTGATCTTGGTTACAGTGGTTTTATCTGTGCAAAAGCTTTTTAATTTAATGTAATTGAAATCATCTAGTTGGTTTTTACTGATGTTCTCCAACTCTTCCTTAGTCATAACCTGCTCCCTTTTACCATTGATCTGACAGGTAAACTAGTCCTTGATCTTATAATTTGCTTATGGTATTGTTTATTATGTCTAAATCCTGTAACCATTTGGATCTTATCTTGGTATAGGGTATTAGGTGTTGGTCTAATCTAAGTTTCTTCCATACTGACTTCCAATTATCCCAGCAGTTTTTAATCAAAGAGGGAGTTTTTATCCCAATGGCCTGACTCTTTGGGTTTATCAAACAGCAGATTACTATAATCCTCTCCTGCTTTTACACCTAGTCTATTCCACTGGACTACCACTCTATTTCTTAACCAATACCAAACAGTTTTGATGACTGATGCCTTTATAATATAATTTTATATCAGATAGGGCTAAGCCCCCTTCTTTTGCACTTTTTTTCATTAATTTCCTGGAAATTCCTGACTTTTTATTTCTCCACATGAATTTACTTACAATTTTTTCTAACTCATTAAAGTAATGTTTGGAATTTTGATTTGTTGGGCACTAAATAGGTAGTTTAGTTTTGGTAGAATTGTCATTTTTATTATATTATTTCTACCTATCCATGAGCAATTGATATTTGCCCAGTTATGTAAATTTGATTTAATTTGTGTGAGAAGTGTTTTATAATTGTTTTCAAAAAGTTTCTGAGTCTGTCTTGGCAAATAGACTCCCAGGCATTTTACACTGTCTGAGGTTACTTTGAATGGGATTTCTCTTTCTAGCTCTTCCTGCTGTTTCTTGCTAGACATATATAGAAAAAGTTGAGGATTTATGAGGGTTTATTTTATAACCTGCAACTTTGCTAAAATTTCTAATTGTTTCCAGTAGTTTTTGGATGATTTCTTGGGATTCTCTAGGTAGACCATCATGTCATCTGCAAAGAGTGAGAGTTTTGTCTCTTCCTTCCCAATTCTAATTCCTTCCATTTCTTTTTCTTCTCTAATTGCTGAAGCTAACATTTCTAATATGATATTGAATAGTAGTGGTGATAATGGGCACCCTATTTCACCCAGATCTTATTAGCCTCTACCCATTGAATATAATGTTGTTGATGGTTTCAAATAGATACTGCTAATTATTCTAAGGAACAGTCCACTTATTCCTATACTCTCTAGTGTTTTTAGTAGGAATGGATGCTCTATTTTGTCAAAAGCTATTTCAGCATCTATCGATATGATCCTATAATTTCTGATAGGTTTGTTGTTCATATAATTGAGTATACTAACAGTTTTCCTAATATTGAACCAACCCTGCATTCCTGGGATAAATCCTACTTGATCATAATGTATTATCCTAGTGATAACTTGTAATCATTTTGGTAAGATTTTATTAAAAATTTTGCATCTATATTCATCAGGGAGATAGGTCTATAATTTTCTTTCTCTGTTTTAACTCTTCCTGGTTAAGTTAACAGCACCATATTGGTTTAATAGGAAGAGCTAGGCAGAGTTCTATCTTTCCCTATTTTTTCCAAAGAGTTTATATAGAATTGGAACCAATTGCTCCTTAAGTGTTTGGTAGAATTCACTTGTGAATCCATCAGGCCCTGGAGGTTTTTTCTTAGGGAGTTCAATAATGGCTTGTTGAATTTCTTATTCTGAGATAGGGTTGTTTAGGTATTTAATCTCTTCTTCATTTAACCTCGGAATCATATTTTTGTAAATATTCATCCATTTCACTTAGATTATCAAATTTATTGGCATAGAGTTGGGCAAAATAATTTCAAATTATTACTTTAATTTCCTCCTCATTGGTGGTGAGTTCACCTTTTTCATTTATGATACTTGCAATTTGGTTTTCTTCTTTCTTTTTTTAATCAAATTGACCAGAGGTTTATCAATTTTATTGTTTTTTTCATAATACCAACTTTTGGTTTTATTTATTAATTCAATAGTTTTTTGCTTTTGATTTTATTAGTTTCTCCTTTAACTTTAGAATTTCTGATTTGGTATTTAATTGGGGATTTTTGATTTGTTATTTCTCTAATTTTTTAGTTGCATGTATAGTTCATTGATTTCCTCTTTCTCCAATTTATTCATGTAAGCATTTATTTTTTATATATATCTTATTTTTTTAATTCTCATTTTGTGCAAATGTTTTTTACATTAATAAAATATTATTGTTTAAGAGTAAACAAAATACCCCCTCCCCACCCCCCATGAATATAGACTTGCTTGGGTGATAAAGTAAAGGGGAGAGAAAAAAAATGAAAATTAAAAAAAATAATAGTAGGTATGGCCAGGTGGCGCAATGGATAAAGCATCAGCCCTGGAGCCACGAGCACCCAAGCCCACATCGAGCCCCATAGACCCAACAATCACCCAGCCATGTGACATGCAAGCCACCCGATCTGCACTGCCCTGCAAAAAACAAAAAGAAGGAAAAAAAAACGACCCAAAATAAAATAAAATAGTAATCATAGTAAGGGTGGCTGGGTGGTAGACAGAGCATTGGCCCGTGTGCCAGGAGCACCCGGGTCCAAATCCAGCCTCAGACACCCAAAGATCACCCTGCTATGTGGCCCCAGGCAGGCCACCCAGCCCCATTTGCCCTGCATCCTCCCCCAAATAATAATGATAAAAAATATGCTTCAGTCTCTGTTCCAACACCAACAACTCTTTCATGTGTGGATCGGTTTCTTTATGGTAAGTCCATCGCAAAAATTGCTTCCATATTTTTCCAAGGTTGCCATTGCTGATCACAACTCCCTCCTTTCTTATTTCTCCACTACCATGTACTATATTTTCTCTCCTTTCACTCTGACTCTGCTGTAGGGTCACTGAGTGGCACAGCAGACAGATCCCTGGTCCTGAGACCAAGAAGCCCTGAGCCCCCATACCACCCCTTAGGCACAGAATCCACCTGGCCCTATGGTCCTGGATAGGCCTTCCAATCCCAGCCCCTTGCAAGAAGTAAAAAAGAAAATGTGTTATATCTGACCACTCTCCCCCCATGGTCCATCCTCTCCTCCTTTATTCACATGCCCACCCCTTCCCCCTGTTCCCCCCTCCTTCTTACTCCAGATGCCTATACCCCATTAAGTATATATGCTGTTTTCTCTCCTAGTCACCTCTGATGAAAGCAAAGGTTCCCTCATTCCCCCTTGCTTCCCCCCTTCCATATCATTGCAATACCTCATTATAATAAAAAAATCTTATTATATGAAATATCTTGGCCTATTCCCCCCCTCTCTTTTTTCTTTCTCCCATTATTTTTCCCTTTTTTTCTATTGACTCCATTTTTACACCATATTTTATCTTCGAATTCAGCTTTCTCCTGTGCTTCAACTATAAAAGCTCCCTCTACCTGCTCTATTAACTGAGAAGGTTTATATGAGTTTTATCAATGTCATTTTTCTATGCAGGAATACATACAGTTCATCCTCATTAAGTCCCTCATATTTCCCCCCTCTCCTCCAATCTCTGTGCTTCACCTGAGTCCTGTATCTGAAGATCAAACCTTCTGTTCAGCTCTGGCCATTCAAAAAGGAACCTTTGAAATTCCCCTGGTTCATTGAAAATCCATCTTTTTCCCTGGAAGAGGACATTCAGCCTTGCTAGGTAGTTCATTCTTGGCTGCATTCTAAGCTTTTTTGCCTTCCGGTATATTATATTCCAAGCCCTACATGCTTCCAATGTAGTTGCTGCTAAGTCCTGTGTGATCCTGACTGCAGCTCCATTATATTTGAGCTGTGTCCTTCTGGCTGCTTGTAATATTTTCTCTTTGACTTGGGAGTTCTGGAACTTGGCTATAATATTCCTAGGGGTTGGTTTTTTGGGATCGCTTTTGGGGGGGATCAGTGGGTTCTCTCCATTTCTATTTTGCCCTCTGCTTCTAGAATATCAGGGCAATTTTCCTATAGTAATTCTTTGAAAATGATGTCAAGGCTCTTCCTGATCATGACTTTCAGGTATTCCAACAATTTTTAAATTATCTTTCCTAAATCTGTTTTCCATATCAGTTGTTTTTTCAATGAGATATTTCACATTTTCTTCTAATTTTTCACTTTTTTGGTTTTGAAGTATTTATTCCTGATTTCTGGTAAATTCATCAATCTCCCTGAATTCTATTCTTTGTCTGAAGGATTTGTTCTCCTCAGAGAGTTTTCTTATCTCTTTTTTCCATCTGGCCAATTTTGCTTTTTAAGGCATTCTTCTCCTCAATTACTTTTTGAACTCTTTTGTCCATTTGACCTAAGCTGATTTTCAGCATGCTATTTTCTTCAGCATTTTTTTGGATTTCCTTGACTAAGCTGCTGACTTCATTTTCATGTTTTTCCTGCATCTCTCTCCTTTCTTTTCCCACTTTTTCTTCCAACTCCCTCATTTGATTTTCAAAGTCTTTTTTGAGCTCTGTCATAGCCCGAGCCCAATTTCTGTTTTTCTTGGAGTTTTTAGATGCAGGAGCTTGTGCTTCCTCATCTTCAGACTGAGTATTTTGATCCTTCTTGGGCTCATTTGCAAAATATTTCTCAATGGTCTTCCTCTTGTTTCTTTGCTTGCTCATTTTCCCAGCCTGGATCTGGTTTTGGGGTGCTTCCTGAGCTTTTGGGACACTCCCACAAGGGTCTCAGTGTGTGAGGGTCTGTCCTCTCTCCTGATCTGTGAATGACCAGAAGCACCCCCCTCTGCCACGGGGCTGAGGTGGGGGGGCCTGCTGTTCTATTGGGGGGGGGGCTAGACTGGGATTAGGATCTGAATGTAGTCAGAACCCCAGAGTCCTGTTCCAGGGGCAGAGGACAGAGCTCTGCAGTCTCTCTTCACTCCCCTCCCTCAGCACAATGGGCTCATGCCCTGCGGGCTCCTGCTTACTGGCTCCACCTGCTTCTGCTTCTGGATCTGGGCTGCTGAAAGACCAAGCTACTCACTGTGTGCCCTGAGGGCTGGGCTCCATGTGCTCACTCTGGCAGAGGTCCCCTGCTGTTCCCCCACTTTGTGCCCAGTACTCCCCGGGGTGCAGCTCAGGAGACTCCCCCGCTGCTGTGAGCCATGGCTCCCAGTGCCCTGGGGCTGCCTCCAGGAGGCTGAAGTTCTTTCGCTATGGCAGGCCACCCCTCCAACCCTGGGGAGCAGAGCCTTTCTGCTCTTTTCCAGGTTACCTTGAGTAGGAGAACAGCCTTAATGGGTCCCTTTGTGGGTTCTGTCTCTTGAAAGTTTAGTTAGAGTTCTTAGTTCCAAGTTTTATCACAGAGCGCCTAAGACTGGATCACTTCTTGTCACCATCTTGGCTCTGCCCCCCAACCTCATGTAAGCATTTAAAGGTATAATATATCCCCTGACATTTGCTTTGAATGAATCACATAGGTGTTGGTATGTTGTTTCATTGTTGTCATTATCTAGGATAAAATGGTAAATTCTTTCTATAATTTGTTTTTTGGTCCACTCATTCTTTAAAATGAGGTTATTCAGTTTCCAATTTGTTATGGGTCTATATCTCCTTGGCCCAATATTGCATATGACTTTTATTGCATTGTGATCTGAGAAAGATGTATTCACTATTTCTGCCTTTCTTCAGTTGATCATTAGGTTTTTATGTCTTAGTACATGGTCAATTTTTGTATAACTTCCATGTACTGCAGAGAAAAAGGTATATTCCTTTCTATCCCCATTTAATTTCTTCCATAAGTCTACCATATCTAGTTTTTCTAACAATCTATTTATCTCCTTAACTTCTTTCATGTTTATTTTATGATTCAATTTATCTAGATCTGAGAGAGGGAGGTTGAGGTCTCCCACTAGTAGAGTTTTGCTGTCTATATCTTCATGTAGTTCTTTCAGCTTCTCCTCTAAGAATTTGGTTGCTATCCCATTGGGTACATATATGGGAGGTTTATTTTAAAGCGTTCAGACTAAAGATAGGTAGAATCCAATGAGTTAAATGCTTCAGGGGAAGTCAACACAGGAAGGATGAAAGATGCTCAAGAAGGAATTCTGATAACACATAAACAATTCCAATGAGGAGGAAAAATGAGACATGGAAGCACGGAATACTCACCAACCAACTTGAATACTTTTTATAAATGCACAGAAGATCAAAATAAGGCCAGGATGTGAAAGATTAATATTTGTATAGTATGGTGTAATATAACTAGCAGCATACCAAAACAGGTTTTTATTAAATGCTTACTCTGACAAACATTGTGCAAGGTATTGGGGACACACAGAAAGGCACAAAAACAGCCCTTGCCCTCCCTCCAAGAGATTGCTGTCTAATAGAGGAAGGAACATGCTAACAATCATGTGCAAACAAGTTACATATAAGATAAGTAAGCATTAGGAAAACTAAAGCTCCAAATGAGCCAAAGTTAGTAAGGGAAGCTAAGGACAGGAAAACAAAGTCTTCCTCTTTAGTTTGGACTGGTGTTAAGCTACATTGGAAGGAAAAGAAGATCATTGAAAGAATAGAATATTTGCTTGGAGTGGATGGAATGATAGTAACTGATGACAAAGGGAAGGCAGAATTGTTCAATTATTATTTTGTTTGTTTTCTCTGCAAAAGCAAATGACCTTCACCCTGGAAATAACAGAACCAAAATTTCACTTGGGAAGTCAATACCCAAGATAAGAAGATAGTGAAAAAGACATCTGTCTGCTCTTGATAAGTTCAAGTCACCTGGTCATGATGAACTTGGATTCACTGGATCCTTTCATGAGGGTGGGGGGACTGGGGGAGAGAGGAAGGAGGAGGAGGAAATAGTAGCTGTGATTTCTGAGTCATTTTAAGTAATATTTAAATGATCATGAAAAACATTCCACAAGACTAAAGAAAAGTAACCGTTGTCCTAATATTTTAAAATGAGAAGAGAACAGGATCTATAGAAACTAATGAACTTGGCTTAAATATATGTGAAAATTCTGGATTGGATGATTGAAGATATGATTTGCAAACATCAAGAAAGAAAAAATGAGCACAAAGACCAAGACTTCATCAAGATCAGGTAATGCCAAACTAACTTCATTTCTTTTTTGACAGGATTACTCTACTAGTAAATAGAATGATATTCAATGGATAATTTCTCTATAAAATTTGGCAAAGTTTTTATAAAAATAGCTTTCATTATTCTAGTAGAACAGAAGATGGAGAGATGTGGATTAGAGTCTAATCTCCATGAAATACAATCAAATGGTTTCTTAACTGTTTAGACCTGACTCAAAGGATAATAATTTATGGTTTAATTCCAGCATGACAGGAGGTCTTTCATGGAATGCCCCAGGGATCTGTGCTTGGCCCTGTATGGTTACCAATTTTTATTAATGATTTAAACAAAGGCATAGATGATACACAAATCAAATTTGAAAAGGAAATAAAGGTGGGAGCTTGCACACTGTGAAAGTCAGAACTGCAAAGGATCTTAGCAGACTGGACTATTGGGCTAAATGTAATTACATGAAAGTCAGTAAAGATAAATTTAAAGTTTTCTACTTGGGCATGAAAAAAGTTAACTTCCCAAAATAAAATGGGGGTAGTATGAATAGACAATGCTTCTAATGAAAGATCTGAATATTTTAGTGGATCACAAACTCATCATCAACCAGTCAATAAACATTTATTGAGTGCTTACCATGTGCCAGGTACTGTGCTAAGTATTGAGGATACAGAAGAGGTCAAAAGGACAGTCCCTATCCTCAAAGAACTCACAATCTAATTAGTAGTGTGAGTTGACAGTCAGCTGAATACACTAACTTTATCTTGAATTGTAATGAGAGGACTAGCTTTCAGGAATATGGAGAAGATACCTATATTCTAATCTGTCCTAGTCAGATTTCAAGTATTGTTTTCAGTTCTGAACACTATAATTTAAAGAGCATATTGAGTAACTGGAGAATATCTAGAAGAGAGCAACTAGGAGGGTAAAGGTCATTGAATCTAAAAAATACGAAGACTGTCAGAAGGAAAAGGATTTTTTTAGCCTGAAGAAAAGATAACTCAGAGAAGATATAAATGCTGACTTTCATATTTGAAAGATTGTCATTTGGAAGAGGGATTACATTTGTTCTTTATTTTTCCAAAGAACAGAATTAGGTGTAGTAAATAGAAGCTGCAAAAAAAGGAAAATTTAGGCTTGATGTCAGGAAAAACATTTGGGGATGGGTGCCTCAGGTAAAGAGCACCTGTCCTTGAGGGTGCTCAAAAAGAGGTTGCAAGATCAGTTTTCAGGCACATTAGCGGGATTTCTTCTTCCTCTTGCACATGACCTGGACAATAGGCTTCTGGACACCTTTCCATCTCTTAAAAATTCTCTGTTACTGGGGTGGGAGAAGGGTACATATATAGATAATTAAATACAACAATAATGCAAAGTAAATGCAATTGAATTAGAGTGGGGGAGACACTAACAAATAGTGGTACCAAGAAAGTTTTCATTTGGCAGCTTGAATTCAAATGAAAGAGCATTCCAGACATGAAAGATATTCTGTGCACATGTACAGAAATAGGAGATAGAATACCAACTATGGAAAAAAGCAAAAAGGGCAGTTTTGCTGGAATACAGAATACTGTTGTTGTTTTGTTGATTAGCTGTATCTGACTCTTTGTGAAGCCATTTTGTGGTTTTCTTGGCAAAGATACTGAAGGGATTTGTCAAATCCTCCTCCAACTGATTTTACTGATGAGGAAACTGAGGTAAACAGGGTTAAGTTACTTGCCCAGGATCACAAAGTAAGTGCTTGAAGTCAGATTTGAGCTCAGGAGGAGGAGTTTTGCTGACCATCCACTGAGTCATCTAGCTGCCCTAGAAATATAAAATGCACAGATTAAAAATTGTGAAATAAACATGGAAAAATACAGTGGAGTCAGACTGAGGAAGGATTTATATGTCAAAGAAAAGAGTTCATACTTTATCCTTAGAGCATTCATGAACCTCTATAGCTTCCTTTTGCAGAGGAGTATCCTGGTCAGATCTGTGCATTTAGATTATTTTAGAAGCTGAACAGAAAATACATTGTGGAAAAAGAAGAGAAGCAATGACCAATTAAAAGAGTATTGCAATAGTTCAGGAGAGTTAAAGTGCCAGAGTCAAGGAGATCTGAGTTTAAATTCAGCTTTAGATACTTACTAGTTGTATGAACCTGGGCAAGTCACTTAATACCACTTACCTCAGTTTCATGATCTGTAAAGTGAGCTGGAGAAGAAAATGGGTTTAAGAAAAAGTTGATTAGTATGATTTTGTTAAGTTTGAAGTGACTGGGATATTAAGAGAATATTATAGATATAAAAAAGGCAGCTGGTAATTGGAGAATGAAGCTCAGGATAGAAATAAAACCTAGACATATAGTTTGGAGGATCATTTGTAAAAGATGTTTGAACCCATGAGAAGATTGTTTTCAAATGAGACAAATGAGAGAAAAAATTTAGAGAAGGATGAAAAGAGAACTCAAGACAGAGTCCTGGGGTTTTCCACACAAGTGAAGTCTGGTTACAGAGAGTGAATATCAAGCTATAGCTGAAGAGGATGGGAGGGCCAAATGATTTGTTTGTTTTTTAAATGTAGGTTGGTAGGCAGCAGGGAAGAAGTCAATATATATATATATATATATATATATATGTGTGTGTGTGTATATATATATATATATAGAGAGAGAGAGAGAGAGAGAGAGACAAACTGAAAGTCAGTAAGCATAAAGATGATCAGTAAATAAGATAAGCTCCCTTTTCAGACCAGAAGGGATAGGATCAAGGACATAATTAGAGTTTCTGGCCCCTTCAAGGGGAGTTTCATAAGAAATATAATCAAAGCTAGAGAGGAGGGAAAATGTTGATGTACTCTGAGATATAGAATTGGATCCTAAATCCCATATTGCCTGGTCTCTTCTAAGACATGTTTTTTTGCCAGCCATTCTTTCTCCTTAGCTTTAATATCTCCATCCAAATAAGTACCTTCCTTTCAGCCTACAAGGCCATTTAGGTCTCTCATATCCTAAAAGAATAAAACAGAAAATAAATATGCTCTTCATGATGAAATTTCAAGAAGGAACAGGATATAATCACTGTCACCACTTCTTTAGCATCCAATCATAAATTAACCAATTGAAGAAATATAACTAGGATGGGTTTTGACACAGAATGACAAATTGTTGAGGGTAGTATCAGCACTTGCAATCCTTTAATAACATAGAAGAATAGGGTTTAATTAATTAATCTTGCTAAATGCTAAAATAGCAAGCTATTACCAAACAATAGAGGGTGGGGTGAGCTCTTTAACCCAATTCAAAATTAAGAACTTGTGCTTTATCCAGTAGGGTGTGTATAACAGTCACCCCTTGAAATGTGACTTTTATCTAACTTATTATTTTGAAATGCTCTCTCAACAGTATCCATTGGTAATTTTTTCAGTTTTATCTCTAAATCCAGTGTCTTTTCTCTGTCATCATCCATGGTGACCTCTCTTCAGCACCCGATACTATAGACCATATTACCTTCTAGATTCTCTTTTCCCTTGGCTGAATGGTTACAGTTACAGCACCTTCCTAGTCTTGTTTATTATTTTCACAATCTCCTCCCATCACTCCTTGCTTTGGTGATGAAATACATTTCCATGGCTTCAATTATTGTTTCTATGCAAATGAGTCCTGAATGTGCAGAATATTTCTCTTAAATCTTTCCTCAGATTATCAGTCTTTGATTTCTAACTTCTTTACTGGATATTTCTGCTTAGATAGCCAGGGGCATCTCAAACTCAATATATCCAAAACTTGCATTTCCTTCCCCCAACAAAGAAAATCAGATGCTCACTCCAACTTTTCTGTTTTAGTTGATGACACCACAATCTTTTCAGTTACCTTGGTCTAATACCTTTTGAATCATCTTTGACTCTTCACTCTCCTTTTGCTCCTTCTTGCAATCATCCTTGTTCTTAGCAATGCTGTCATAAAAGGTATTTACCATTAGAGACATATTAAGGAATTCTAACATCTATGGGAAGAGTATTTTCATAGCAAATCCCTATATAGAATTTTTAGATTTAGAGTCAGGAAAGCCTAGGTTCAAATCCTGTCTAACCCTTAACTCTGTGACCTGAGCAACTCACTTAATTACTCTAAGTCCCAGTTTTCTCATTTGTAGAATGAGAGTGTTGGCATAAATGACTCCTAAAGACTTTTCTAGATTTAATCTATGTTCTAACCTATGTTCTCCTTTCCTTAAAGCCGGTATCAGTTCTCTGCATGTCTCTGCTTTTAAGAACATGACCACTAATCACTGTTTGGCAGCTAGCGAATATGTTTGAGTTTATTTTTTCCCCTACTCTTACTCTGCCATGATGTAGGCTAATGGGTGAAACTGCCCTGACTTCCATTACTCCTTTGAGGACTCAGAGAATGCATTTCCATTATTACAGTAAGCTTCATGGACCTAGACACTCTCTTTGAAGTCAATGGACGGGTAACAATTTGTTCCTGATGCTGAACGATTTGCGTAGCCCTGCTCAGCATGAAAAATAGCTCCCCAATGCTTATCGACCCCCAGAAATGCTCAAGTTTTCCAGCCTGCCAGCCAAATTGCAAGAACTTAGCTGGGAGTGTTAAGACCTTTAATCATCGACCTCATAAAATGGAAAGAACAGCAGCCTGAAGAGATAAAGTTCTCCCTGTCTAAACCAAGGCAGAGTGTGCAATCTTTCACCTAGGCTGAAGCATGGATGAGAGCTCCCCAAAATCACTCTTTAGATCTTGCTTACCTAGAATAGCTAGGTTCTGTGTGTGTGTATGTATGTGTGTGTGTGTGTTTGTATGTGAATTTGTATGTTTGTGCATGTGTGTATGAAAGAGAGAGAGAGAGAGAGAGAGAGAGAGAGAGAGAGAGAGAGAGAATGAGGTGGTTAGACTCTAAACCTGTAATTCTTGGATTTGATAACTGCCTATCCATGTAAAGAGCTCTCATATCTTATGGCCGGGTATTTAATTGGGGTGGGCTGGAGAAGGAAGAAAGAGTTACAAAGAAGTCATCCCTGTGTATAGACCTAGTAGGCAGTTTTCTGTGAAGATGTAATATAAATTTTTCATGCAAATTTCAATGACTTCCATTGACATGGTTCTTTGAGGTTTACAGAGCATTTGATAAGGCTTGCCTCATTTTTAGTAATAATAATTTGTATTTATAAAATGCTTTAAAATTTGCAAAGCAATTTATGCATATTATCCCACTGAGAAACCACACAGTGTGGTGGGAAGTATATGTTTTGTTATTCCCATTAAATTGGGGAAGAAACTGAGGGCTAAATAAATTCAGTGATCTATGGTTATGATTTTTTCAAGGGAGTGGATAAGAAAAAGTACTTCAGTTAAAATTTAAAATAAAATAATTTATGCTTTTTTACAATGAGAACTGGACTGGGACAGAAAGCATCTAAATTCTAATGTAACCAGAGCTTAGTCACTGATTAGTTAGAAACTTGAGGAAATTACTGACCTTCTCTAGCATGCCATTTTATTACATATTAAGTAAACTAGATAACCTCAAAACTTACTTACTACCCTAATTTGCCATGGTTCTATGTCTACTTATGTAAAGCATGCTACTATCATCTATAGAATATGTTCTTTGAGTCATGTTGTCCTTTAGTAGTATTAGATTGTCCTAAGATATATGGTCTCTTATCTGGACCCCAGAAATTAATATCCCAACTTGGGACAGCTGACCAAAGTTATGGGTAAGTCTATGGTATCTATAGAAGAATATTTTTTTTCCTATATAAGTCTATGAAAGGCTTAGATGTTCTTTATTCTAGCATTATCAAAAACATACTTAAAAAACAAGAGTTAGCATCACTAATATTAAAGAAGCACTAGAAGCTTTCCCAATACAACAATGCCACTTCTGCCCATTAGTATTTCACATGGTTCTAAAATACTGACTATCAAAATAAGATGCGAGTAGAAAATCAAAGATATAACTATCAGCAAAAGAGAGGTAATATTATATCTATTTATAGATTATAGGGTGTTGTACATAGAAAACCCAAAAAAATCAATTAAGAAATTAAGATGTAATAAATTCAGCAAAAGACATACAAGTCTGCAAGAATTACCATAATTTCTATATATTATTAAGTTAAAGTATGAATGAGAGAAATCACATTCACATTAGCCTTACATTAATAAACCATCTTTTTAACTGTGACTATAAAATACTCTTTACTAAATAAAAGAAGACAAATAATTGGAAAAAAACACTCACTGATCAAATTTGACCCATGCCAATACATATAATAAGAATGACAAAATTTAATTAGTTTACAGATTTCATGCTATATCTAGCAAATTACCAAGGGAGTACATCTTAGGACTAAATAAAAGAATAATAGAACTCATTTAGAAAAACAAGAAGTCTAGAATCTTGAGGAGACTGTGAGAAACACTACAAATGAATTAGAAAACTACAAATTACTATACTTCAAACTAAGTCATAAATCAAGAGTCATTAAAATTATTTATAACTGGTTATGATAGCTAGCTATCTGCCAACTCAGAGCATTTTTTTAAGGCAATCAAGGTTAAGTGACTTTCCTGGTTCATACAACTAAGAAGTATCTGAGACTAGGTTTTGAATCTAGGTTCTCTTGCCTACAGAGTTAGTGCTCTAGCCATTGTGTCAACTAGCTGCCCAAATCTGAATTTTCATAGTTTGGAATGTTCTTCCTCCTCATCTTTCTTGACTTTCTTCAAGTCTTAGCTAAAGTCCCTCCTTCCACATCTTCCCTTTCTTCCTTAATCTTAACATCTTCTCTCTGAATGTATTCTCAATTTATTCTGTATATCTTGTTTGTATTTACATAGTTAGTTGTATAGGAACTTCTTTAGAATACAGATTCTTTTCTGCTTTTCTTGAAGTTTTATTGCTGACTAATAATAGGGGCTTAATAAATACTTATTGACAGACTATTACAGCAAGAATTTATAGAACTTTAAGGTTTGCAGACTGGTATATATATCTGTTCTCTCGTTTGATCTGTTTTAAACAGAAAAGTAATTCAGTGAAACAGACCAGATAAGCAAGAAATATAGAATAAAGCATCACAGAGTAATGTTTGATAAACCCAATAGCAAAAATAACTAGGAGAATGATTTTTTTATAAGAACTGCTAAAAAAAATTGAAAGCAGTTTGACAGGAATTAGGATTAGACCAACATTATGTACTATACACCAGAATAAATACTAAGAGTCCCACCATGGAAAAAAATTGAAAAGAATAAAATAAAACAACTTTCATAACTATGAAAAATTACTAAAGAATAAAAGAGAAGAAAAATAGAAAATTTTCATGCTATAAAATTAAGAAGTGTCTACATTAACAAAGTCAATGTGAAGGCAGAATCAGAAGAAATGTAATAGGGTTGGGAAAAACTTTTCATCAAACATCAAAAATAAAAATCTAATATCCTAAATGTATTGAATATTGATGAACACATCTTTCCAATTGGTAAGTGGTAAAAACAAAACCATGAACAAACCATTTTTAGATAAGAGAATTTCAAACTATAAATAACAGCTATCTGAAAACATGTTCCAAATAGTAGAAAGATTCTAATTTCAAAGTTCTGAAATTTTACCATGTAACATGCAGATTGGCAAAAAAAAAATGACAAAAGATGAGACCAAAAATTTTGAAGAGGTCATGAGCATACATACTGTTTGCCTGTTCCAATTTCTATTTAGAATTATTCAGAAAAAATGTCAATCATAATCATATCTTTTGATCAGCAATCCCAGTACTGTGCATAGAATCAATCAATAAACTTTTATTAAGGGCCTAATATGAGCCAGATACTTTGCTAAGCAATGGAGGACAAAAAGAGGCAAAGGATACTATATTCTCTCAAGGAGCTCATAATCAAAATGGAAGACAAAAAGCAAGCCATTGTGGACAAGTCATACACAGGATAAATAAACAATAATTAAGAATAGAAAGGCTCTAGAATTAAGAAGGATTAAGAAAGGTCTCTTTAGAAGATGAGATTTTAATTGGAATTTAAAGGAAGCCAGGAAAGTCCCTAGGTGAGGAAGAGCAGAAAGAATTCCAGGTATGGGGAAGAGCCAAAGAAAAATGCCAGACCTAAGAAATGGAATATCTTGTTCATGGCCAGGCAGTCAGTCTCACTGGATTGAAAATTACTAGGTGGCAGGAATAAAGTATAAGAAAATTGAAAAGGTAGGAAAGGTTTAGGTTATGAAGAGTTTTGAACACCAGAAGGCTTGTATTTGAATTGTCTATTTGATCCTCAAAGTAGTAGGGAGTCACTGGAATTTGTTGATTTGGGAGAGGACATGATTATACATGCACTTTAGGAAAATGACTGATTAAAGGATGAATTGGAATGGGGAGAAACTTAAGATAGAACAATCAGTGGAATAGTATAATAGTCCAAGCATGAGGTGATGAGGGCATGGTAGCAGTGTCAAGGGAGAAAAGGGGGTATATTTGAGAAATATTACAAAGGTAAAATTGACAGGCCTTGGCAAAATATTGGATATGGGAGACAGGGGAAGCAGGGAGAAATGGTGAAGAGTCAAAGAAGACATCATGTTTGGTAATATGGTGTGGCCCATGTTGCCTGATGGAAAAGTTAAGAAGGGGGAAGGGTTTAGGGGGAAAGAAATTGAACTTCATTTCAAATATATTTAGTTTAATATGCCTCCTGGAGATGCATTTTGATGTGAGATTGGAAGTCATAGCAGAGGTTGGGACAGAAAAGGTAGATTTGAGAATGATCAGCATAGCAATAGCTCCATATGAGCTGATGAGATCATCAAGTGAAATAACAAAGAGGGAGAAGAAAAAAGGTTCAAACTCTATGGAACATCTCTGATTAGTGGGCATGATCTTAATGAGGATCAGCCAAGGAGACTGAAAATAAGCAGCCAGGTAGGTAGGAAGAGAACCAGAAGAGAGTGAAGGCCCAAAACCTAAAGAGAAGAAAGTATGAAAAAGGAGACGGTGATCAATATCAAAGAATTCAGAAAGGTTGAGGGAAATGAGGACTGACAAAAGATCACTGGATTTAATTATTAAGAGATAATTGGTAAATTAAGAGAATTTTGATGGAATGATTATGTCAGAAGCCAGATTGTGAGGAATTAAGAAGAGAGAGAGATTGAGGTCCCAATTATAGATATACTATATATCATAAATAAGGAAAAAATAGAAACAAAGTTTATATATATATATATATATATATATATATATATATATCTGTGTGTGTATGTACATACACATACATGCATCTATGTGTGTAAATGTACACATAAATCTAAGTATCACTAAAAGGATATTGAAATATGAGTCACTGAAAAAAGTGAGGGTTCCAGAGAAGAGACATTGAAACATAGCTAGACATCACAGTAGAAAATGAGTGACCACTGAATTGAATGTTACTTACAATGTCAGATATGATTACTGCATTATATAGGAAATTACTATGATATAAAGACAAATGGCATCAATAAAATATATTTTTAAATGATTCTATATAGTTTTGACTTTGTCAAAATCATTAACCTAGACATCTAACCAGTTGATGTGATCCATTTTACTTATACATAGTTATGGTACCAGAAAGAGACTGGACTAAAAGCCCACTCTGAATTTTTTTGTTTTTCACTCATAAGTAGTTTATAGTTGCTTTTGTTTCAGATACTATTTGGTGCCTTTAAAAAAGTGTTTATTGTGTGCACATGTGTTTGTTTCCTTAATCACCATTGGGTAGGATGAGCTCACAGATATACAGATGTGAGCTTCATTAGTAGAGAATACCATTATGATGCCACAAAGGCCTACTTATGATTTGGACCATTCAAGAACTAAGATAGGTATTGGCTAGGAATATGTAGTATAATAAGATTATCATCCAAGACCATTAAAGTTATGAAAACAACAGGTTAAAGATGTCCCAAGCATCAGAGTCCCAAATACACTAAGCCTGGGTGAAGAAAGGGTCAAACTACCTAACATAGGTTTCTATTTTAGCCATTTACTGCAGAAACTTCTTTGGAAGTCTACTACATTAGCAGGTCATTTTCTGATTTGCCCAGAGGGGTACTTCAGGCCAACAATGAAGAAGGAGGCAAAACTCCCACAGTGACAGCTACAAGGCAGTTTCCAGGAGCTGAGATTGCTGCAGTTCTCCACCTCACAAAAGCACCTCAAATGCTGGAAAAGTGAAAACACATAGGTTCATTTATAACACAGGCCACCAAGCAAGTGTCCAATTCCCTATAGGAGAGTCCCACTTTAGAACAAAGACATGACTTAGGGCCCTGGGAATGTCAAGGCAAAAACTGGGCCTGTGATATGGTTCCTAAGTGCCAGGGAGCCTCCCCCACAGCCTAAAAGAGCTAGAATGTCCCATGCTGCCTGATCAAAATTTCCTCCTCTAGCCCTCCTCCCCTCCTTCCTTCATCTTTATGGTCTGTACCAACACCAGAGACAATTAGGCACTGTATAATCATCGCTGCTGGGGCTGAGCTTTCGCACACACTCTTCTCAGAAGGGACTGATTACCATATTAAGCATCTTTCACTTGACTAAAATCAGTAAGAAGTTTCCCCTCCTTCTTCCCCAGAACACAGACAGGAGAGCCAAAAGGGAGACACGACAGCAACCCACAAATGAGGTCTAAATCGGCAGAAACTTCTCTTTATCTTTTCCTGACTTTCATTTCTTTTTGATGTTGAAATTTTCCCTCTCTCCTTGTGATTTATTTATTTGTATTTTGATTTTTTTTCTTTCCCCCTTTTAACTGCCATTCAGAGCTGCTGTCCTCCCCCATAGGGTGCTGAACCTGCCAACGTCAATTGCAAAGGGTCTGAACTGGTTCTGGCAGCTTGAATCATCACGTAGCTTCATGCCTCCAGAGGCTGGCCTCATGTGTCAACTTATATCTGACCAATCAGACCCAAAGAGCTCACTCTTGATTGACAGATGGCTTGTTAAGAACATGAGATTTTCATTCACCATTTCCTATGAGTTCCTGAAAAAAAAGGGACTGAACCAGTGAAGCCCAGTTTGCAACTATTGCTTTAGTTCTTTCTGACTTCAAGACTGGGTCTAGGTGTATTAATTCAGGTTGAGAATCAGAATAATTATGTAAATAATTCAAGGTCTAAATTGCTTCTGTCCCTCCCTCCTTTCCCCCAAAACCAGGTTTTCTGGAATATATAAACAATTGAGGCAAAAGTTCATTTTTAACCTGTATTATGTGAATTATGGTCTTCATCCTACAATTTATTTTAATTGGTAAACATGGTCTATTTTACCCAGGAAATCAACATCAAGATGATAGAGAAGAAGAAAACTAGTAAATGACTCTTAGGCTTTAGTACCAAGAGTGTTTAATCAGAAATTTCAAGAAAAATTAAGAGAAGAAACATCGCTGATGACTTATGTTGAGGTCTACTAAACTCCTTTGATCTTTTTCTGCTAATTAAATACCAATATATACTTAGAAATATGAAGCAGAAAAATGTTATTATGATGTTTAAACTAATTAATTTAAAATATATGTCCACTGGATTATACCTACATTCAATAAATCAGCTTTACAAGTATGAGGGAAGGTGTGGCTAGATAAATTTATATGAAAATGATCTAACAAGGATATAATATAAGCTCAAAGTGAGTCAACAGGATGATATGTCAGTCAATAAAACAAATGTAGCTCTCAGCTACATTGAAGAAAGTAAGATTGGGAGCAGGGAGAAGTATGGTAATAGGGTCATGTAATCTACATATCATACATAGAATATTGTGTTGACTTTCAGTTAACAAATGTCAAAAAGGACATAGAAAAATTGGAGATTACATTGAAGAGGGACACTTGTGATAGTGATAGATCTGGAGTTTATATCATTCCAGTATTATATGAAAGAAGTGGGGATGTTTAACTTAGGGAGAGAAAATTTAGTGGGGTCATGATAGATATCTTCAAGTATTAGAACAGTCATTGGAAAGAGCTAATTTCTAATCCTACTTTTTGCCAGAGGGCAGAAATATGGGCAATGGATAGAGGAGTTACAAAGAGATAGAATTAGACTTGATGGAAGTAAAAAATACCCAAAACCCCAACTTTTAAAAATTAAAGATACCCCAAAGTGACATGGATTGCCTCAGAGAATGGTGGATTCTCCCTCAATGGAGGAGGGTGGGGTACCCACTTGTCAAAGATGATAGAAAGTGGACCCTTGGTTTAGATATTGGTTAGACTACTTCCAAGTGACTTTTAAAGTTACTTCAATTTCTTCAATTGCATTTAAATCAGCTTTTCTCATAATTATGATCCAATTCAGAAATCCCTTCTCTTATTTATGACTTTTTATCCTGTACAACATAATTTTCAAATAGATTGCATACATCTGCACAAAGGTGTTCCTCACTCTAAGAAACACTAAAATAAAAAGAAACAAACTATTAACAAATAATAGAATCTTAAATTAGAGAATGATATTCACTTTACACAAGGATCCATTATATAGTTCTTTTAATTAACCAGTCATTGTAGCAAAAATAACATGTAATTCGTAGAAATTCATTTTCTATAGATGTTATTGGGACATGAGGAACTTTTCAGGAACTTCTTCACTATTATATAAACTTTCTCTAGTACAATAATAATACAGAACTTGTAATCTTTTCCCTTGTCACCAACTGCAGCACTATTAAAATTAAGTCAACTGATTACATACATATCTTGCAATATACACCAATGAAAAGTGAAGTCATCAATATACTGAGCTTGGATATATATCTCCTTCATGAATGATCATCTTTAGGTTTGGGCATAATGTCCATAACCTGAGGAAATAGAAGAATTTCCCATATACCTTAAAATAATGAGAACCTTTATAGAGTTCTCTTGCTTCATCCTCCATCAATGTCATATAAGGGGAAATAATCCTGATTAAGAGTCAGGACACCCTGGTTTTTGCCCAGATGCTATAGTTGCTATACTGTTAGATTTAAGGTATTGGAAAAGTTGTTAATCTGCTTCAGTTTTAAGCTATTTCATTTATAAAATGTAGAGAGTTTGGGGAATAAGGGTGCTAACAAGTTGGTGGGGGAAGGGGAGCACTCAGAAAACATTTCATATAGAAGGTGGTGTTTCACTGAATTCCAAAAAAAAAAAACCAAGGAATTCCAAAGGTAGTTGAGACGATGAGAAATGAGAGATCATCATATTTAGCAATTAAGATCTTATGTTTAATTGTATAAGACAATTTCAGTTGAGTGATGACATCAACAATCAGACTGCAAAGGATTGAGGAGTGAGGGGAAAATAACTAAAGGCAATGAATGTAAGTGATTTTTCTAGGAGTTTGTGAAAGGGAGAAGAAATATAGGATGATAGCTTATGGAGCAGATAGATTCTAATTAGAGTATTTTAAGCATGGTGGAGATGAGCCTGTTTGTAGCAACAGGAAAAGAAGTAATAGAGAAAAAACAACTGAAAACAAGGAAAAGATGGGAAGATGGTAGGGGCAGTCTGCTGAAAAGATGGATTCAAGGACACTAGTATCTTGATCAATCACTCAGCCAATAGATAATTAAGCACTGTGACAGGTAGGCTATTAAGCAACTGGGATACAAAGAGAGGCAAAAGACAATTTCTGATTTCATAGACTCAAACATTAAAGGGGAAGTCAACAAGTAAATAACCATTATTTAGGAAGAACTTGAAGGAAGTCAGGGAAATCAGGAAACAAAGGTGAGGAGTAACATTCCAGGAATGGGAGAAATCTTGTTTCATCAGAGAGAAAATGAGAAAAAAATAGAGGATGATGGGAAGAGGAACAGAGTGATAAATAGAGAAAAGGAAAGTCATAGCAGATATTCCTCAACAGAGAATGAGATAAAGACTTCAGATGAGACAGTGAGGAAGGAGTGGTATAAGAAGTTTGAGAAGAAGAAAAAAGAAGGTTTGAAATAGTCTCTGTGAGGAGTGAGATAAAAAAATTCAATTATGGAGAACTAAGAAGATGGTCTTCCTGTGCTAAGGACCATTTGAGATTATTTAATCTGTAATGGATTTAGTTGGTCTGGGTCCATGCTTCCTTCCTGTCTCATTCAGTCATTCAATAGCTTTAAATATGACTGGAGGATTCTGATGGTAGGAATAATGCAGGCCTGAAATTTGACAAACCATAAACCTCAAAAAGATCAAGGTGACAAAGGATCTGGTAGTAAAGCATTGGACTGTATAGGGTCAAGATTAGGAGGGGAGGAATGTGAATGGCCTGAGAGTGATGGTTCTAAGAAATGGATGGATTAAAAATTCAAAATCCCAGGGAGGATGAAAAATAGAGTTTAGAAGTGACATGGTATAAGGACAACAGGAATGATGAAAAAAATGTCAGTGTTTTTTTTTTTATTGTGGAAATGAAACACTTGTGAGTGATAAGATAAAGGGTAGGGCCATGCTTAGAAGTAATTGAGGTAGGGTGTAGGTCTAGGTCATGAAAGTTGAGGATATTGAATAATTAACAGGTTAGAGTACTTGAGAGAATATCAACATGTATATTGAAAACTCCTAGAATGAGCCAGAGTTTGGGGTAAAGAGAAAGACTATGAGCCAGATATTGAAAACTCTGGGAGCCAGTAAAGAGAAATCATTAAGATTTGGATAAAGTGATGTTTTGCTAGAGTGAGCCTAAAAGGAAGATAGTGATAGGTAACTGATAGTGGGAAATGAAGAAGGAAAATGACTCAAACAGGAAAATGTAAATACACAAGAAACAGATTTTTAAAAAGCAGAGAAGATCAAAGCAAATACATATATATATACATGTGCATGTATATGTAGATATGTCTTATCAGGACAATGTCAGGAGCACTGTAGACCAGAATGAGCTCATTAATAATAAAGACAACAACAACAAAATAAAGTAGTAACTTATATAGGAACAAAGGGGAAATCAAAGAAAAAATAGGATCACTGCTTGGGGTGGATAAAATGATAGAAGTTGATGAGAGAGAGAAAAGATTGAACTACTCAATTCTTATTTTGCTCTTTGGAAAGAAAGTGCTCTTTGGGCCAGAAAAGATGAAAAGGTGATGATTAGCACTGAGTGGAAAAACAAAATAAATGAAATAACCAGGCACTATTCTTAGCTATATTCCATGAATTCAAATCACCAGACCCAAACAAACTGATAACCAAAAGGATGATTACTGTAACAATTACAATGATCTTGTACCCTCTCCCACTTTCTTTGATCTCTGTCTGACTGTAAACTTCTCTTTCTATCCCACCTCTTCCCCTTCCCCTATTTCTTTCCTTCTCCCTCTCCTGATCTCATTACTCACTTGAAACTGCTTTCTTTAGAGCAAAGTGTTTTTAATTGCAAAATTGGATAGTCTTTTTTCGATTTTCATCCTTGATGTATATGTGATATTTAACACTGTTAACCATTCTCTTTTCTGAGATACACTTTTTTTTTGTTACTTTTTGTAACAATATACTTTTCTGGTTTTTCTGTATCTGTAAGACCACTCTTCTAAGCCCTTTGCTAGATCATATTATGTCTCCTAACTATGGTTCTGTCTTAGGCTATTGTTTCTTATTTACTTTTTCTCAGTAACTTCATTTTTCTGAGATAGGTGCTAAATAAATGCTTGGCTGAACAATGGATCGTGCCAGAATAAACTGTTTTCTCTCTAAAATATGGTAGTCAGAATGGAAGATTCAAGTGGATGCAGCTGATTTCAGCAAAACCTTTGACAAAGACTCTCAAACTATGTGGGAAAGATAGAAAGATATGATATAATACTTTATGTTAAATTGGCAGGATGACTGGACCCCAAAAGAATAGTCATTAATGATCTATCTTGATATAGTGGGAGATTTGTAGGGAACTGGTCCTGGGATCTGTTCTAATTCTTATGACATTTTGTAGGAAGGTACAGGTTTTTCAAATGTTTAGGTCACCAAAAGCTTGGAAAAATAGCTGACATATCAGATGATAGAGTTGGAAGCTAAAATGATAACCAGCTAGAACAATGTACTCAATTGAAGAAGATGGGATTTTAAAATATAAAATGTAAATTTATGTACTGGGTTAAAAAACAACAACAACCATTAGATGACAGTTCCTTTGGCCTACAGCTCCCCCCCCCAAAAAAAATCAGGTTGGATAGGGAGATTTAATGGGCTGCAAGATCAGCATGTTCAACTAAACATGACAACCAAAAAAATGTCTAAAAATGTTCTAGGCTGCATTAATAGAGATATGGTGATCATAATTAGAAAGATAGGAAGTAATGCTACTTTATTCTGCACTTTCCAGGTCACATCAAAATGACATTCAGTCCTGTACATTATATTTTAAAAATTCTATTGATATCTTTTAGATTTTATATCACTCTGATTTCTCAATATATACATATATGTATATGCATATGTATATGTATACACATATGCTATTACTTTTCCCCCAACATAATGAGCTAGTCATCCCTTGTAACAAAGAATAAAGAAGGAAGGAAAAGTCAATTTAGCAAAACCAACCAACAAACAACAATTAGTTTAACAATTCATGCAACATTTCACCACAAGGATTACATTTTGGGAAAGAAAAAGATGAACTGGAGAATAAAAAGAAAAGGGCAGCTACTAATACAATTAGGGGATTAAGATAAATAAGGTATATGGATTAGTGGAAAGAAATTAGAACTGTTGAAGAGAAAATGAGAAGCATGGGGCATGGGGGGGAGGGAGAGGGAGAGGGAGAGGGAGAGGGAGAGGGAGAGGGAGAGGGAGAGGGAGAGGGAGAGCCTGGAAGAATATTTGTATTTGTTTTATTAAAACTGGAAGTAATAAGTGAAAGTAATAGAATGAGAGTTGGGTTTAATTTAAGAAATAGGTTTCCTAAGCAGATTGTTGATTCTCAATAAATGTATATCTTCAAGCAGAAGTTGGACAACCATTTCCTCCATGCATTATAGAAGAAATTCATGATCAAGTATCAGTTGAACTAAATGACTCCTATTGTCTGTGGTCCTGTGATCTTATATTTTTTTCAGTCTATAGTCATTAGTGGATAATGGAATGAACAAACTCAGGCATATGTTAGTGTTAGCTTTAATCAGCTTGCTGAGTGTCCCAATTGTTATTTTAAGTATGATTATTTGTACCTCAGAATCAGTGGTCACTACAAATCAGGGCTTGATTTTTTTGTTTTGTAGATTTTCTAGATTTAAGCAAATCTTAATAATGCAGATTAGATTTAAAAGTAATGATGCACATTTATTTTCTAGAGTCTCCAGTTGTTAAATAGTTATCAACACACCCCTGTATTGCTTCATTATCATTGCTTGAGCTTAGCCAAAGTACAACAAAAGGCTTAGGGAATAAAGTGATCAACAGACTGGAGGCTTGGTTAGTCAAGGTCCACAACAACAGTAACATCAACTGTAATTTCTTCAGTACTTCAAGGTTTGCAAAATTCTTTTCATCTGTTATCTGATTTGAAACACAGCATCCCTAGACACACTTTGGAAAATTATTGTGGAAGGTACTGTAAATTAGGAGATAAATTGAGAAACAATTTTTTAAATTTTTAATTATTTTATTCAATCTGAACTCAAACCTTAAATAAAATGAGTATTTTCATAAACAAAAAATAACAAGAAAATAAGATTTCACATATAGCCACAAATTTGTACCACTTACATTTGATCCTATAATAACAAAGTTAACATATTATTTTCAAAGCTCCCTGCTTCTCTGACCTTTCTAGTGATCTTTCTGCTCATTTCTATGAATTATTTTTAAATAGTTATTGAACCTCTTTTCTTTTTTTATTTTGTAAGTTATCAATAGTTTTCTTTTTCCCCTCCACCTTAAAATGAAAGAAATTCAAAAATCAAAAATCAAAACTACCCATATTAAATAGGAAAAGTCTTATTCCCCATATTAAATAGGAAAAAGCTTCTTAGAGTGTCTCTCTACCTTAGTCAAAAGGAGTTTCATCACTGATCATGTGGAATTCTGATCATTCATTTTAATCAGAATCCTTAAGTTCTTTTTGTTTGTTTTTTTATTGACAATGTTGTTATAGTATGGATAGTTCTCTTCATTTTTCTCTCCTTGCTCAGCATCAGTTCATAGAAAATTTCCTAATTATTCCAAATTTTCTGAAATGATCCCATTTATCATTTTTTTAGCTCAAGGATATTTTATTATATTAAAATATATAATTTGTTCAGTCAGTTCCCAGTTGAAAGTTATATGTTATTTCAGTTATTTGTTATTTGTTTCTGCAAAACGAATTGCATAAATATTTTTGATACATTTGGGTGATTTTCCTCTTTCTTTGATCTCTTTGCTCTATAAGTCAATTAATAAAAGCTATACACAATCAATGCCTTTCGAGTAATCCTTACAAATTATTTTCCAGAATGTCTAAATTAATTCTTTTCTCCAAAAACAATACATTAATGTTTCTGTTTTACTGAAACCCCCTCAACAATTTTAATTTTCTTTTTCTTTTTTATAATTTTTTGAAAATCTGATGTTTGTGATATAGAACCTCAGAATAAGGAAACTATTTTAATAGTTCAAGTGAGGTGATGAGAGTTTGACCAAGGTCATATCAGAGGAAATAAAAAGAAGAGGATAGATATAAAAGTTCTTGTGAGAATAGAATTGAATGAATTTGGCAACTGATTTGATCTAGGAGTAAGGTAGAAGTAAGAATCAAAGATGACACTGAGCTTTCAAATATGGGTACCCAGGAGAGTAGTAGAACTTTCAAATAAATTATCCCAATTGAAAGTACAGTCAGTGTAAGAGGGAAGAAATGATAGCTTCAATTTTGAATATTACCAGTTTGAAATGTTGATGGGACATCCATGAAGAGCAAACAGTTGTGCCAGATTTGAACTCAAGGGAAAGGCTTTGACTCCATAAATGGGTCCTGAAGGGTCAAATTCATTGGATTGCTAACTGAAAGCATGGCAGTCAATTAGAAATCAAGGGGGAAAGCATCTTGAAAGAAGAAAAAGGACAGAGTCTTAGGGTATAGCCATATTGGTGGAATAAAAGGAAGAGGTCATTGTTCAGTTATTTTTCAGTCATTCCTGATTCTGTGAATCCTTTTGATTTTTTGGCAAAAATACTGGAGTGGCTTGCCATTTCCTTTTCAAAAAAGGAAGAAGATATGCTCATAAAAAGACAATAGTGATCAGATAAGAAAACAAGGAAAGTGAAGGTACCAAATGAAAGTACCTCAAACTATCAGATGCTTAAAAAGAAGAAAAGAAAAAAAAAAGCTGAGCAAAGAAAAATTACTGGGTTTGGCAATTTAAGAGTTTGTGGATAATCTTGAAGAGTACATTTTCTTTTTTTGATATTTTTTCTATTTTTTAATTTAATATTTATTCTGATTTTATACAAATAATGTTTTTTAAACATTAATAAAATATTCTTGTTTAAGAGTAAATGAAATACCCCCTCCCCCCATAAATATAGACTCGCTTAAAGTAAAGGGGAGAAAAAATGAAATTTAAAAAAATAATAGTAATAATTGTAGGTATGGCCAGGTGGCGCAATAGATGGAGCACCAGCACTGGAGCCATGAGCACCAGAGCCCACGTCTAGCCCGTACACCCAACAATCACCCAGCCGTGTGCAAGCCACCCAAACTGCACTGCCCTGCAAAAACCAAAAAAAAGACCCAAAATAAAATAAAATAGTAATGATAGTAGGGGTGGCTGGGTGGCGGACAGAGCATTGGCCCTTGAGCCAGGAGCACCTGGGTCCAAATCCGGCCTCAGACATCCAACGATCACCCCACTATGCGGCCCGAGGCAGGCCACCCAGCCCCATTTGCCCTGTACCCCCCAAAAAACAATAATGATAATAATAATAATAATAAATGTGCTTGAGTCTCTGTTCCAACACCAACAACCCTGTTGCAGATGGATCACATTCTTTATGATAAGTCCATCACAAAAATTACTTCCATATTTTTCCACCGTTGCCATTGCTAATCGCAACTCCCTCCTTTTGTATTTCTCCATTATCATGTACTATATTTTCTCTCTCCTTTCACTCTGACTCTGCTGTAGGGTAGCTGAGTGGTGCAGCAGACAGATGCCAGGCTCTGGGGCCAAGAGGCCCTGAGCCCCCATACCACCCCCTTAGGCCCAGCATCCACCTGGCCCTATAGTCCTGGCCAGGCCTTTCAATCCCAGCCCCTTACAAGAAGTAAAAAAGAAAATGTGTTATATCTGACCACTGTTCCCTCATGGTCCATCCTCTCCTCTATCACTCCAATCCCCCCCTTCCCCTGTCCCACCCTCCTTCTTACTCCAGATGCCTATACCCCACTGAGTATATATGCTGGTTCCTCTCCTAACCACCTCTGATGAGAGCAAAGATTCCCTCATTCCCCCTTGTCTTCCCCCCTTCCATATCATTGTAATAACTCATTGTAATAAAGAAAAAAACTTATTATATGAAATATCTTGGCCTATTCCCCCTCTCCTTTGTCTTTCTCCTATGAAATTTCCCTTTTTTCTATTGACTCTATTTTTACACCATATTTTTATCTTCAAATTCAGCTTTCTCCTGTGCTTCAACTATAAAAGCTCTCTCTATCTGTTCTATTAACTGATAAGGTTCATATGAGTATTATCAGTGTCATTTTTCTATACAGGAATACATGCAGTTCATCATCATTAAGTCCTTCATACTTTCCCCTTCTCCTCCAATCTCCATGCTTCACCTGAGTCCTGTATCTGAAGATCAAACCTTCTGTTCAGCTCTGGCCATCCCAACAGGAATATTTGAAATTCCCCTGGTTCATTGAAAGTCCATCTTTTTCCCTGAAAGAGGACATTCAGCCTTGCTGGGTAGTTGATTCTTGGCTGCATTCTAAACTCTTTTGCCTTCCGGTATATTGTATTACAAGTCCTACGAGCTTCCAATGTAGTTGCTGCTAAGGCCTGTGTGACCTGACTGCAGCTCCATGATATTTGAACTGTGTCCTTCTGGTTGCTTGTAATATTTTCTCTTTGACTTGGGAGTTCTGGAATTTGGCTATAATATTACTAGGGGCTGGCTTTTTGGGATCTCTTTCTTGGGGGAGATCGGTGGATTCGCTCAATTTCTATTTTGCCCTCTGCTTCTAGAATATCAGGGCAATTTTCCTGTAGTAATTCTTTTAAAATGATGTCAAGGCTCTTTTCCTGATCATGAGTTTCAGGTATTCCAATAATTTTTAAATTATCTTTCCTAAATCTGTTTTCCGTATCAGTTGTTTTTTCAATGAGATGTTTCACATTTTCTTCTAATTTTTCATTTTTTTGGTTTTGAAGTATTGAGTCCTTGTTTCTCATAAATTCATCAATCTCCCTGAGTTATATTCTTTGTCTCAAGGATTTGTTCTCCTCAGAGAGTTTTCTTATCTCTTTTTCCATCTTGCCAATTTTGCTTTTTAAAGCATTCTTCTCCTCCATAACTTTTTGAACTCTTTTGTCCATTTGACCTAAGCTGGTTTTCAGCATGCTATTTTCTTCAGCATTTTTTTGGATTTCCTTGACTAGGCTGCTGACTTCATTTTCATGTTTTTCCTTCATCTCTCTCCTTTCTTTTCCCAGTTTTTCTTCTAACTCCCTCATTTGATTTTAAGAGTCTTTTTTGAGCTCTGTCATAGCCTGAGCCCAATTTCTGTTTTTCTTGGAGTCTTTATATGCAGGAGCTTGTGCTTCCTCATCTTCAGACTGAGTATTTTGATCCTTCTTGGGCTCATATGCAAAATATTTCTCAGTGGTATTCCTCTTGTTTCTCTGCTTGCTCATTTTCCCAGTCTGAGCCTGGTTTTGGGGTGCTTCCTGAGCTTTTGGGACACTCCCAAAAGGGTCTCAGTGTGTGAGGCTCTGTCCTCCCTCCTGGTCTGTGAATGACCATATGCACCCCCACCACCACGTGGCTGAGGTGGGGGGTGCCCTGCTGTTCTATGGGGGGGGGTGCTAGTCTGCAATCAGGATCTGAATGTGGTCAGAGCCCCAGAGTCCTGTTCCAGGGGTAGAGGACAGAGCTAGGCAGTCTCTCTTCACTCCTTTCCTAGATTCAATGGGCTCATGCCCTGGGGGCTCCGCCTGCTTCTGTTTCCTGGCCATGCTGTTCTCTGTGTGCCCTGAGGGCTGGGCTTCACGTGCTCACTCTGGCAGAGGTCCCCTGCTGTTCCCCCAGTTTGTGCCCAGTGCTCCCGGGGCGTAGCTCAGGAAACTCCCCCGCTGCTGTGAGCCACTGCTCCCAGCTTCCTGGGGCTGCCTCCAGGAAGCTGAATTTCTTTCGCTCTGGTGGGCCACCCCTCTGGTGGGCTGCCCTTCCAACCCCAAGGAGCAGAGCCTTTCTGCTCTTTTTCAGGTTACCTTGAATAGAAGAACTGCCTCATTGGGTCCCTCTGTGGGTTCTGTCTCTCGAAAATTTAGTTAGAGTCCTTAGCTTATAAGTTTTATGAGAGAGCGCCTAAGACAGGATCCATTCTTGTCACCATCTTAGCTCCACCCCCAAGAGTACATTTTCAATAGATGAAAAGTACAAGAATCCAAAGACAAGTATGAAGTGATGAGAAAGTAGTAAGGAAAAAGAGTATGAACAAGTATAGACTATTCTTTTAGAAGTTTAGTGGTAAAAGGTAGAAGGATATGATATTACAATGAAGACCAAAGAAAGGTTTGTTTATGATTTTAGACAAAAATGGAAGACAAAAAAGAAGTGAAAAAACTGTAAATATTATTATAACAAACTGTTTCTACCACCAAGGATGGGAGAATGCCAACACATGGCCTAATATCAGTCCAAAAATATGCTTATAGAGAAGATACCAATAGCCACAAAGAGAACAAAACAGTTAAACCAGATGGAATGAAATGCACAGAGGAGATCTGTTCTGCAAATAAAATGATTATGAGTGTTAAGAAATTGTTCTTGTCTCTTAATGAATGGAAAAGACCTGCCACTGTCACTTAGGACTCTATAGTCTGGTTCTTTCCTACCTTTCTAAAATATTACATAGAATACTACCCTCTGTGAACTATGATCTAGTCATGCTGATCTACTAAATGTTCCTTATTCAAGACACTCCATTTCACATTTCCATTCTTTTTCATTTCCTTCATGAGTCAGTTCAAATGCCACTTGCTAAATGAAGCACTTCTTGATCTTCTCAGTGCTAGTGCCTCCCCCACTGTTACCTTGTATTTATTTTTTATGTACTTATGAAGTTCTCTTTATATGTGCATTTGTCTCCCCAAAGAGAATGTAATCTTTATGGGGCAGGAATTATTTTATTCTTGTCAAGTACAGTGCTTTGCACATAGAAAAATGCTTCAAATTCTAATAATTTCTTAAACTCTTAAAGAATTTACTTATTGGTTGACATATTAATACTAGTTGGGTGGGGGGAATTATGATGATAATATCAAATACTAAATATAATTTCCTATCTATAAAATTAATTTACACATAAATAATATCTATATATTTCATCACCAATGAAACTGTTGGTAAGAAATAAATTAACTTTAACAAGTGAGATTAAAAAATTGACCAAATCTTTATCACTTCACAATTGACCAGAATATGTAGAGAATACAAAATTTCTGTGTTCTTATTTTTAATGCCTTTGAAAAAGAACTTGATAAAAAACAAAATACAGCTTTAAAAACATTCTTCAAAATAGATCTTGCCCATCCATAAATCAAAATAATTCATGATTCTTTGAAATATGTAATGAAGATATCCCATTTAATGACCCTCTGATAATATTCAGAAGAACTAAACCAGGGAGGTTAATGCTTTTCAAAGTCGTTTATTATTGCAATGGAAGCAATTCAGCACAGATTTCAAAAGGAAGGGGAATTGATTCCCTTTAGATGGTGAAATATTTCAAATGCTCTTGTTTACAGATCAAACAGTGCCCCAGAATATTGAAGAACCTCCTGGAAGAGATCCAAAACTATTTAAAAGAGTTTGACCTTACCATTGTCATAAGCAAGATCAGGTGAATGAAGAATGTCTAACTGTTCAGATTAGGATATATATTTGGATGGGTTTATGTCAGTGAATATAATGGTAACAGTCAAAGTAGATGGACAATGAATTGGGACCAGAGTTGAAAACAAAAAGGAGCAAAGTGGAGTGGATTGCTTTCAGAAATTTGTGAAGTACTTTTAATGACCCAAGCTTCCTCCAGAAATAAAGGCCTATCGGTTGAATACCATATACTGTGGTATATTGCAGAAGAACAGAATTCAATAGCCTTCAAAGTGAGGATAACTATCTCACAGATGGCACTGGAGGAGTGCATGGGGAATGTGAGCAGACTATAACATATAACCAATGAGACACTTTGAAGAAAACATGAGCAAAGTGTCAACAAGGAAACACCTCAGAGGAAGAGAAATGGAACTGATTATGGAATGAGGGCATGGGATGAGAAGTAAACAGCCAAAGTACTTTATTAGTATCTTTAAGAAGTCAGGGAAAAGGGGCAGCTAGGTGGAGTAGTGGATAAAGCACCAGCCCTGGAGTCAGGAGTACCTGGGTTCAAATCTGGTCTCAGGTGTTTAATAATTACCTAGCTGTGTGGCCTTGGGCAAGCCACTTAACCCCATTTGCCTTGCAAAAAAAAGAAGTCAGGGAAAGAGTGGAGGTCATACATATGGAAGGACATGAAAAGCATCACAATAGGGTGTGATCTGAATTATTGGTGGAAAAACTAAAATTGAAAAGATCGCAGATCCCCTGTAATATGTGCTTGCATTTCTTTTTCTTTTTCGAATAAAGGAGATTAAAACATAGTTGTAGGCAGGGAAGAAGAGACTAGTGGAAAGAGAGAGAGAAAATATCAGTCAAAATGGATATTTTAGATCAAAGTTTTTGAGAACTAAGATTGAAATTGTAAGAGAAAGATTGAGTAAAGTCAGGAGAAGGGCCAGTTCATCTCTGAGACTAAATGTAAGAGGAAGAAGAAGAAGAACAAAATAGAGAAAAATTAGGAGAGTGAAGGAGATGAGGGGCTTTACAAAGAATGGCAGAAGTGGGGTAATCTACTGAGAGAAAGATGAGTGGAATTAGAGATTTATTTTGTAAATATCTTTGAGGTATTCTTTATATGTACAGCAATCTCCCCAGAGAGAATGTAAGCTCTGTAAGAGCAGGAACTCTTCTATTTTGTCTTTATATTCTTGTCTAATCAATGTATGGCACATAAATAATACTTTAAGAATGCTTGTTGATTGACAAATTGATACTAGTGGAGCAAAAGGAATGATCATGGGGCTTATGGAGAGAAAAAAATTGGGAATAGGTACTATGAGGAATTTTCTGAAAGGTGAATAAAAGGTTGACTTGCAACAGCAAGGTTCCAGGTGAAATTAGATAACATAATGAATTAAGTCAGCTGGATTTGTAATATTTTTTGTTGTTAATGTTTGATGTTTATCCTACTTTCTTGAAGAAGACCATGACACCTAGGGAAATAATATCATGACAAGTATATGAATTGGATTTGAGTGAGGGGGTACTTGCTAAGTCATCAGCCTCACTTTCTTCTCCAGAGCCATTTGGGTCCAGTGGTCAGATATGGATCAAGGCGAGTGGAGATGAGACAATTAGGGTTAAGTGCCCAAGGTCACACAGCTAGTAAGAGTTAAGTATCTGAGGCTGGATTGGAACTCCTGTCCTCCTGACTCCAAGGTCAGTACTCTATCAACTGCATTCATCATATCCTCACCTCCCTGGGTGTCATGGTCTTCTTTGAGGTGAAGAGCAAATGTCATAGAGTGTGGTGAAAGATAGCAAAAGAAAGAAGACAAAATCTACCTCTTATGACATTTTTAGCAGTTTGAAGGAGAAAAGGATAGAATACAGATGCTTGGGATAACATAGGGTTTAAGATTATGAAAGAAGAAATAGTGAACAAGTGAACAAGATAGTTCCAGGTTGGAAAAGTTCCCTCTATATATGGTTAAATATACAGATAAGATTGTGAAGGGATGAGAATGAAGGCAGAAGCCAAATCAAGTAATTTAGTTTCTATGGGCAGCTAGGTGAAGTGGTGGGTGTAGCACTGGAATTGGAATCAGGAGGACTTGTGTTCAAATCCAACTTCAGACATTTGACATGTGATACTTACTAGCTGTGTGACCTTGGGCAAGTCACTTATCCCTGATTACCTCACATCCAAAGCCATCTCCACTTGTTATGAATCATATCTGGCCTCTGGACCCAGATGGCTCTGGAAGAGAAAGTGAGGCACAGCACCGCTTCACTCAAATCTAATTCATATGCTAGTCATTGTATCACCTCCCCGATGTCATGTTCCTCTTTGATTATGAAGGATAAACATCATCATCATCATCATCATGGGCCAGATTCTGCACCAAGGACACATAGCAAGGTAAAAACAGTCCTAATCCTTAAATAGAGCATGGAAGAATGAACTGCAATGCCCTCAATTTACAAATGAAAAAACTAAGACCAATATAATCAATCCAGCAACAAGTATTTACTAAACACCTACCATTTTTCAGAAACAGTATTAGTCCCTGGTTGTAAAAATACCATTAATAAAGCAATCCCTCCACACAAGGAGAAATTAAAGGACTTTCTTCAGTCACAAAGATAGTAAGCAGTGGATCTGGGAGTCAAACAATGACTCCAAGTTCAGCATTCATTCTCCTGTAATAAGAAATACACTTGGGTCTCCATCAATCAGTCACTTGACTCATTTGACCTCACTTGCTTAGCCACTTCCCTTCCATTTATTTGCCCTTTCTTTCACTGAATTGCTTTTAATAATGCCTTTACTTTATAAAAGCTTTTAATCATAGGATCATAGATTTAGAGCTAAAAGGGACCTTCAAAGCCATCAAATTTAACCCCTTCACTTTACAGAAGCACAAAGTAGTTAAACAACATGCAAAAGGTCACCCAGTTAGTGATTGAGATGAGATTTGAACCCATGTCTTCTTGACTCTAAGCCAAATACCCTGTCCACCAAACCATATGGTTCCTTTGAAATAAAATAAATAAGATGTATCAATGTTAAACATAGGTGAAAACTCATAAACAGGTTTTAATTAATTCCTTCTACAAACCCACAAGGAGGCAATCCCATTGGATCGATATCTGTTCCAACTCAACCACACCACCAATTACTTCCACAGAAATATAGATCATGTTGTTTATCCTTTGCTCTTGAAGAGGACCATGATGCCAGAAAGGTGATGAATAAGATTTAAGTGAGAGACAGCTGTGCAAAGTCATCGGTCTTACTTTCTCTTCCAGAGCCATCTGGGTCTATACTAGATCAGGGCTGTCCAAAATGTAGCCCACAGTGGGATTTTATGAGACCTCTGTGGATTTACTAAATGCTTTGGTAATCGAGGTTGAGCTACCGCAGAGCTCACTAAAATGGCAAATTAAAATATATTGTCTATTATTTCAATAAAACTTTTAAAAGTAAAGTTGGACAGCCCTGGTCTAAATATAGAGCAAGAGGATTTGAGATAGCCCTGTATACAGTGAGAGAACCTGGCCTTTTTGAGCTTCCAGGTTTCAATTTTGATTAAGGCTAGGTAAAAATGAGGCAAAGAATGGCCTCTTTCAACTAAAATCATGTTAGCTTTCTTGACTGTCATAATACATTATTGATAAAATTGATTCACTAAAAATCCCAGAACTTTTTCATATGTATTTTGGTCTTTTATTTATGAAAAAAAGATTACACAGTTTTCCTAATGAAATGTCATCCTGCTTATTTGGATCAGTGAACTAGCCCATCAGAATCTTTTTGAATCCTGAATTAGCAAATTACTTGACATTGGAGAAGAGATTTTTCAAAAACTTCCAAAGAAGAAAGTCTCTAGGATAGCTACAACTCTCCTGAATTTGACCCCTATACATCTGCTTCTCCCACCCCATCTCCCATATATTTCCTTTTTGACCCTCCTCCCACTGATGTCTTGACTTCCTCAACCTTCATTCTGATCTTTCTGTCAGCTGTTCTATAAAGCTTGGAGAGAAATGGTCCTTCTTTCTCAATGCCAAGCAATCAGAAGCCAGCCCTACAGAAATCCAGGCTGATGGGGTGAACACCACCTGCTTATTTGATTCCTTTCCCTCATGAACTCTCTGCTGGCTTCACCCAAGCTATGGTTTTCTCTCTGAAAGGGTGACTGAGTCACCTTGAATGAAGTAGCAATGGCTGGTGTGTGTGTGTGTGTGTGTGTGTGTGTGTGTGTGTGTGTGTATTATTCAACAACAATGTGATTGAAATTTTCCTGCTGCCCTAGCAGATTATTATCTTAATAAGACATTTTCTTTCAAAACACAGACTTTTCACTCCACCTCTTGATCACAAAACTTGAGCCAAGCAAACAGCTCCATCTCAGAATATAATCTTAAAATGAAATTAATATTGATTGCTAGGGATAAAAATGGTCTTTGGAAGCCAGAAAAATTTATTTGAGATGAAGGGAAGGGGTGAGAATAAGATGAGAAGGAAAATTAAGCATTAGCAGAGAACTATAAATTGATAATAAAGTGCAGGGTGGTTAAATCGTTAAGTTAATTAATAGAACATTATAGAAGAATGTATTATGCTACCTCTGCTTTATGTAATGGGTTTAGGAAAAGAGGGGAATAAATGTAAACAAATGCCTTCTGAGTAAAAAACATACAACCACAAACCAGCAGTGACTGGAAGCAAGGTTTAATGAAGCAAAAAAAAAAAAAAAACCCTTAAGCATTTCCCCATATTTGAAGAGATAGAGTCTGAGTCTTAAATACAGTTTATGATGCCTCCATGTTTTGAAAAAGTCACAGAGTGGAAACTTTAAGAAATACTAAAACATAATTAAAGCTTCAGTCTTACCTTTCCCATAGTCTTCAGATTTCATACATGTGTTGCATTTATAGCAAAGGATAGCATAGTCCCCTTCACTAGAAATGTCCATTCAAGGGTCATGTGTCATGAGCACTTTACTCTTACATTGTGTGAATCTATTGCTCCCGTGCCATATAAGAAGAAATATATAAGTATATATAATAAATATATAATATATAAGAATATATATGTGTGTGCACATACATATATATGTATAAGTCTAACTTTCCTCCTTGAATTCACTGACTTCAGACTGAGCTATTTAAATACTTATAGGGTCATGACTTCCTTGTCTCTTCCATGGTTCCTCAAGACTGTCCAACTCTTCATGATCATCGCTGAGGTTTTGTTGGCAAAGTTACTAGAATGGTTTGCCATTACCGGATCCAGATTATTTTACAGTTGAGGAAAGTGAGGAAAATGGGGTTCAGTGACCTGCCCAGAATCATACAATTTTTAAGTGTATGAGGCCAGATTTGAACTCAGGAAGATGAGTCTTCTTGATTCCAGGCTTAGAATTCTATCCACTGTCCCCTTTCACTGCCTTTCCAGGGGTCAAGTCTCCCCTAAATTACATGTGTGAAAGGTGTTCACACTTCACAAAGCCTAGATAGTACTACTTTACCACACTAACACTTCCTTATCTAATTACACCCTATGATCACAACTGGGATTGGAAGGCAAGGGAAAATCAAGTGGTGACTCCCTTACAACAATGATAATCTTCTTTCCACTTCTATTAGTTCAGACCCCTATTATCTCTTGACCAGATTATTTCACAAACTTTGTCTCCCTACCTCAACTCTCTTTGTCTTTCCACTTTACTTCACTCTACACACTACTACCAAAGCAATTTTCCTTAAATACCAATCTGACTATGTGATTCCTCTAATTAGTTAATTCCTGTGACTTCTTATTGCCTCTGGGATAAAATATACATTCCTTTTTGGCTTTTAAAAATTCTGTAAGTCTTGTCCCAACCTAGATTTCCACCTACATCTGACCTTACTTTCCCTTGCTCTCTCTTAAGTCTAGCTAAATTATCCTTTTATCTCTCCCTCAAATGTAAAACTACATTTCCAGTTTTATTTCTTTGCATAGATCACCTTCCAAGGCTGGAGTATACTTGCCTCACCTTACATAGTCTCTCTCTTCCTTCAAATTGCAGCTAAAGTGCTGTCTTCTTTATGAAGCTGTCCTGATGCCCTTAACTACCAGTGTCTTCCCTACTAACCATCTTGTATTTAATTTTTTTTATATGTAGGGTCAGTTAAGTGAGATAGTGGTTACAGTATTGGCTAGCATCAGGAAAACTCATCTTCCTTAATTCAAATTTGATTTCAGACACTTACAAACTGTATAACTCTAAATCACTTAACCCCATTTGCCTCAGTTTTCTCATTTATAAAATGAATTAGAGAAGAAAATGGCAAACCACCCCAGTATCTTTGTGACCCTATTCAGGTCACAATAACAGTACAGTTGTATTGATTAAATTTGTATTTATATATACATATATTCACACACACACACACACATATGTACACAAAGATACTTATACCCCATTAAAATAAAAGTTCCTTGTAAGGGTGATTGTTCATTCTTTGTTCTATGTCCAGACCCTAGGACAGTCTCTGACATGGCAAGTTCTTAATAAAAACTTCTTGATTGGTTCAAGCACTTACAGTTTAGCTTAATTACATAAATAGAATATCCTTGCAGTGAGATCTGATATAAGATAGAACAAAAATAGACTCTGGGTTGGATATAACTGCAAGAAGCTTATTAATGTGAGGGGGGGGACAAGGGAAGGAAGAAAGGTACAAGGATTTGTGTAGGGTCTTCCATGGGCCAGGCACTATAAGTGCTTTATTGTTTTTTTTCTCATTTGAGCCCTCTAACATCCCTGAGAGGTAGGTCCTACTTTTATTCCCATTTCAAAGTTGAAAAAACTGAGGCAGACAAAAGTTAAATAACTTACTTAGCTCACATATCTAGTAAGTATTTGAACCTGAATTTGAAGAGGTCTTCTTAATCATGCCATCTTTCTAGGTTTGCCTCAAAGTTCTATCCTGAGTCTTCTCTTCTCCCTCTATGATATTACACTTAGTGATCTTATCAACTCCCATGGATTTAATTACCATCTCTATGCTGACAATTCTCAAATCTCTTTCCTCTCCATTGAACTCAAGTCTTGCATCACCTTTCAGACATTCCAAAAAAAGATATCCAATAGATATCTTAAACTCAGTGTGGCCAAAATAGAAGGTATCTTTCCCTCCAAACACTCCCCATTTCCTACCTACCCTGTTTCTACAGAGGGTGTTCCATCAACTTCTAATGTGAATGACCAAAGCCAAATAGAGCAGACTAGAGGCAGGAGAGTAAGGAATCAAATAGAAGTTTAATTTCAAAGAGACAGACACAGCTTGCAAGCAAGGAAGCAGATTACACTTATGTGCTGGGACCCTGCTCCTAGTGGAAGGACCTGAGGCAGTGTGGAGAGATCTCAATACTTAAACATGGTACAATCAGCTTTGGCCCTGCCAATGAGGGCTAACAGCAACAAAATGACAAACTTGATTTAGAACAAGACATCATGACAGGAATATGGATACTTGTCTAAGTTTGTGGAGGATTTGTCCGAATTCAGAGAATACCTGTTCCTGTCAATAATATGTGATTTTGCCAGAGGATGAGTGCAAAAGATTGTTATTATGCTAAGCTCAGGATACAACAGCGTGTCTCCTATTATTTTGGTAAAGGCAATTTAGAAATAATTTGAATCCCTAACTATCTCCTGCCCTCCAAACCCATGCTGTTTTTCAGACCTGTGATTTCACCTTTGAGTCATCTCTGGATTATACTCCCTTCTGTCCTCTGACAGAGTCATCTCTAGTACTGAAATAATCTACTAGTGTGTCTACTTGCTTCAAGTGTCTCTCACTCTTAAACCATCTTCCATTCAATCATTAAAGTGATTTTCCTACAAGCTGTGAAATCGAAAATTGATACCCCACTTTATTTTGCATTACCTAATAATTACTTATTGAGAATTATAACTAAAATTGAATCAATATTTGTGGGTCAAATGTAGATTGAATTTTGTGAGACCTGATTGAAAAAATTAGCAAGAGTTTAAATTCCTTATTTCTATAGATCAACTACAAATATTGAAATCTGTTACCTTTGGGGCAGCTAGGTGGAGCAGTGGATAGAGTACCAGCCCTGGAGTCAGGAGGACCTGAGTTCAAATCTGACCTCAGATACTTGGGCAAGTCACTTATTAGCCCACCAAGAAACTTTTAGAGGATGTTAGTCAACTCCAGTTTTTTCCCTTATTTCCCTGGAAAATCTTCCCATAGAGTTAGGTCAAGAAAAGCTGCTCACCCCGGGGCAGCTAGGTGGCACAGTGGATAGGGCACAAGCCCTGGAGTCAGAAGGACCTGAGTTCAAATCCAACTTCAGACACTTAATAATTACCTAGCTGTGTGGCCTTGGGCAAGTCACTTAACCCCATTGCTTTGCAAAACCTAAAAAAAAAAGAAAGAAAGAAAAGTAAAGCTTATCATTCATCTCTGTGTGACCAATTGCAGTCTTAAATGACTGGACTGCTTCTGGTATCTTATGCAACCAACAGACTTCCTTTAAGTTCCAAGTAAAATTTCACTTTTACAGGAAGTATTCTCTACTTCTTCTTAAGTTCAGTGCCTTTCCTAGATTAATTATTTCCTATTTATCCTGTATTTAGCTTACTTTGAATGCATTTGTTTTTGCATTACCTCCCATTAAATTCGAAGTTGTCTTTTGCCTCTTTTTGCATCATCGGTGCCAAACATATAGTAGATTCTTAATAAATGTCTATTGATTAGTTGATTAATTAATTCCAGGTATAGTGCTATACTATCTATCTGCACCACCTAGTTGGCAAAAGATTTTCCACTTCAAATCTTGTCCTGTAAATAGAGGAAGCAAAAGAGAAAATATGCTACTCTTTTTCTTCTAGAAGGAAAGAAGGAAAAGAAGAGACTAAGGAATGGGGAACAATTTTGACACAAAAGCTTCTGTAACATGGAAGCTATTTTCCCTTCAATTTCATATGAACTCTCATTGCCTTGGAAACTATTCTAGAACCTATAGCACGGGTCTTAGAAATCAAGAAAACCCTTAGAAGTCAAGAAAAACATCCTTTAAGTGTGGAAAGGCTGTTTTGATTTTGTTTGTTTGTTTATCTTCCCCTGAACTACACTTTGGCAAATCATTCATTTGGATGCAGCATAGCAAATGTAACTTAAACTTTGCAGGCAAATTTAGAATGCATCCATATCCTTCCCTTTTAGTATTAATGGTTCAGAAATCTCCTAAAGAATCATATTTCTTAAGTTTCATTTAGTTGTTCATGTATAATCCTTTATCAAATTACTTATTGTCTTGTGGAGAAGGGAGGGAAAGGAGGGAGGCAGAAAAATGTGGAACTCAAAATCTTACAAAAAAATGAAAGTTGAAACCTTTCTTCACATGTAACTGGTAAAAATATTGAAAAATAAGAAATAAAAAAATATTATTCAATTAACATTTAAATGTAAAAAAATCAAATGTCCCCTAAGACAGAGTCAAGATAGAATGAAAAGCAGGGACTCACCCTAGCTATACAATCAATTCTAAAGTTCTTAAGAGAGAGAGAGAGACCTTCAGGGTGTCCCAGGGTGTGAGTACTTGCCCTGTGTGAGTTCTCCATAAAATAATATCTTTGGCAAGCATAATTCTGGAATTCTAAGAGTGTGACCAGTCCATCTCTGTAATAATGTTGGAATGCTTGGCAACTTAGTTCAAAAAATGTACCAGTTTCTGGTAGCTTCTTCTGCCAGGTGATTTTCAGAATCTTCCTAAGACAATTTAAATAGAAGCAATTCAGTTTCCCGACATGAGACTGGTAGATTGTCCAGTTTTCACAGCATTCAGCAATGAGGTCAGCACAATGGCTCTGTAGACCTTCAATTTGGTAACTAGTATAATTCCTCTTCTCTCCCACACTCCCTCTTGGAGCATCCCAAATACTGAGCTAGCTCTGGTAATGTGTGTGTCAACCTCATTGTCAATGTGTACCTCCTTGGAAAGGACAGTACCAAGGTAAATGAACTTGGCCACAGAGCTCAAAGCTTCTCCATTAGCTATAATTGATAGTTCCACATTTTGGATGGTACTGTCTGATGGATCACCTGTTTTTTCTTGGTGTTAATTGTTAGGCCTAAATTAGCAGAAGCAGCAGAGAATTGACCCACAATTTGTTGCATCTCAGATTCAGAGTTTGTACTGAATACACAATCATCTGCAAACAGAAGATCATGTACCAACACTTTTCTCCACTTTGGTCTTGGCTTGTAGCCTTTTCAAATTGATGGAGGTATCATCAGTTGTGGTAGCTGACCTTGATGCCATGTTCATCCTCAATGAAAGCATTTCATGGCTGACAACATCATGCTAAAAAGCTTGGGAGCAAGGACACAACTTTGTTTTATGGTTTTGGTGACTGGGGCATCTTGAGAGCATCATCCACTATCCAGAAAGCAAGCAAGCATCATGAAACTGATGTACAATGCTGATGAACTTCTCCAGGAAACCAAAGATTGAACTAATTTTCCATAAACCTTCATGACTGACAGTATTTTCCATAAACCTTCATGACTGAGAGCATCAAAAACTTGATAAGATTTATAAATGTGGTAAACAAACCTCTTTTCTGTTCCTGGAATTTTTTCCTGGATTTGTCAGGCAGCAAAAACCATATCAACTGTTATTTGACTCTTCTGAAGCCACATTGACTCTTAGGGAGATGAACATCTTCCAGGTGAAGGATCAAACTATTGAGAAGGACTCTGACAAGAATCTTACCAGCAATGACTAAAAGAGAAAAACTGCCTGTGATTGTCACAGGACAATCTATTCTCTTTATCTTTATTGGCATGGATGATGAAAGCATCTTTGAAATCTTGGGGGATAACCTCTTCACATCATATTACCTGGAAAATTTCAGTCAGCATTTGAATGAGAAATTGATCCCCCCCCCCACCTTGCAGATCTCAGCTGGAATAGAATCAGCACCATGTTCTTTGCCTCTTGAAAGGAACCTACTGGCATTCAAAACCTCTTTTTCAGTTGGAACTTCAACTAGGGACTGACTGACTTCAACATGAGGTGAATGGTCAATGGTTTCTGTATTGGTTGATGATATTATGTTAAGGCTATCTCTCTAGGATCATGTCCCTAATGTCATTAAACATGTCACTAATCAGTGAGGCTCCATCAGCATTAAGTAGTTGAGAGGCACCATAGGTTTTTGGCCAATAAATAGCCTTCAGGGCATCATAAAAGCACTTAGGTTTGTTACTATCTGCATAAAACTGAATTTCTTCTGCCTTTTACTGAGTCAAGACTTTTGCATCTCTCTAAGTTTCACTTGTACATTATTTTTAATGAAATTAAATGCTGACTTCCTAGAAACAGATGAATCATGCTATACTAGTAAAACCCCATTTTTCATTTATCAGTTTCTATATTTCTCCATCATTTTTATCAAACTAGTCTTGATGTTTGTATTGTTCAGATCCAGATGAGCAAATACAGTTGTTCCACTGTTGCCAATTGTATCTTGGCTCAGTCTTCCCTCCAAGTTAGCAGCAAAATGTTCCCACACAGAGAGACACTTGAATATCTTGACACTGATTTTTCTAGTAGTCATTTTGCCTTGAGGCCACCACTTCTATTGAATATGATTATTTAGCTTGGAGAGGATGAGTCTGTGATCAGCCTAGCACTCTGCACCATATATTACCTTTGTCACTCTCATATCATGTTTGTCTCTTCTCCTTATAATCACATAGTCTTATTAGATGCCAATGTTTGCTGCAAGGGTACATTGAGGAAATTCTATTGCATTTGAGTAAACAGAAGACAGTTTTGGGGATGAGAAGGTCATGAGATGCACAAGTCTTCATTAGTAGGTGACCATTGCTGTTGTAGTTTCCAATTCCATTCCAGCCAAGGACTCCCTGGCATGTCTGAGCCTACTATAGCATTAAATTCATCCAGAATTATAAACTTGTCCTCTTTTGATACACTGATGATAAAGATCTCCATGTCTTCATAAAATTTTTCTTTGACTTCATCAAGGGTTCATCATGCTGCAAGCATAGGCACTGGTGATGGTGGCATACTGTTTTCCTGGTAGTAGCAATCTTGTTCACTCCTTTTGGTAGGCATTCAAGTTTGCTGACTAGATTAGTTTTGATTGCAAACTCTACCCTAGCTTCATGGCTCTCCTCTTCTCTATGGCCACTCTAGGAAAACACTCCAGCTCTGACTTCAGTAAGCTGACCTTCATTTGCCACCCTATTTTACCTCAGGACTACTATTTGGTTATGATACCTGTTGAATTCTCTTGCAATAAGAGCTATTTATTCATCTTTCAGGTCTATTGGATTTTGTGCTCTCTGGGAGTATGGGCAAATCCCATGCTCTGTTGGTGGGTGGAATCTTCTTTGAAGAAGGCTTTGTAGATATTTTTTGTATCTCAATCATACTATGGAAGCTGTGGAAATCAGATCAGGATTAGGTAAGAAAATTTTCTAGCCCCTTCCTCATATCAGGAGGTGAGCAATATGATCCTTAAAAGGGCTGCTCAGTCACCCAGGGGGCTGCCAGAAACCACTGCTACTTCAAGTGGAGAAATGATCCATTGTCTGGATTGCCTGTGTGCAGGGTTATGACAACAGCTCCCAATTTATCTGCACCTGCTGCTTCATCACTGTCATCACAGGAGTTTGAGATAGGAATGGTAAAATAATATGGGTGATGTCTTTTGATGCTTTCATAAATTGGATAAAAGTTATGCAGAATTGCACAAAGTCATTAACTTCACTTTCTCTTCCAAAGTCATCATTATTCAGTGGCAATAGAGAATCAAGACAACCAGTGATGGTTCTAGACACAGTGGATGACTTTGATATATTCAATATCTAACCAAGCTCTGAGCGATCCATAGCACCTGCTTCAACTGCCTTCATGGTTATAGAATGAAGAGTTCTCATCTGCCCATTCTACCAGTGGAAGACTTCACATGCTTGGCATAGATACCCCTGACAACTCATCAATGAGTTTCAGATTCCCTCAGTTAGGACTTCCAGGGCAGAACCAAGATGGTAGCTAACATGCTCCCGGAGCTTTTCACTAACAAAGATACATGAAGCCTCTACTCTGACATTCACCCTACAGATCCCACCAAGAAAAAGAGAAGATTCAAATAACTTTTCAACTGTAGACATCAAGGAACATCTTCAGTGAAGGATTGTCTCTTTGGGGAGAAAAAGGAAGTAAAGTCCAGGAGGTGGGAGAACAAGAAAGCTAGCAGTAGGCATTTAGCCAAAGTGCAATCCAGACCCAGGCGATTTAATAATAACAGAGGTCTTGACAGCTAGATAGCAAGCTAGCATGGAGGATCTCAACCCCAAGCAAAGTCAGATCACTGAAAACACCAGGGAAAAAGACAGGACTGGATCAGGAAGAATCCACTGTTAAGTCAGAACCTGGACATAAAGGAGGGGAAAAAAACCTTACAAAGATAAGGACTGGACTACATAGGCAACATCTTGGCCAACAACAAGCCAGGGATAAGATCCCAGCCCCAGCAAAATAAAAGCTTGGATCTATATTCCATATACCCCAGGAGCAGAACTAAAAAACAGAGATAAACAAAAAAGCTAAAAGAGTGCTTACTATAGAAAACTTATTTACAGACAAAGATGACAGCAATGCCATGGCTGAAGAAGAAAGCAGTGAAAAATTCACTCACAGGGAAAGTATCAAAGCAGTCTATAAATTGAATTCAAATACAAAATCTCATTGAAGAGCTTAAAAAGCAATTTAACAACCAAAGAAGAAAGGAGAAAGAAAAAATGGAAAAAAGAAATGGAAGTCATGCAGGAAAACTGTGACAAGTTAACCAAATAAATCAATTCTGATAAAAGTAAAAATAATCAACTGGAAAAGAAAATGCAGAAGCTAATTGAAGAAAATAAAATCCTAAAAATTAGAATTGAACAAATAGAAGCCAATGGATCCACAAGATTACAAGATTCCATTAAACAAAATAAAAAGCTGAAAAAAATTGAAGAAAATGTAAAGTACCTTTTAGGGAAAATGGCCACCCTATTTGGAAAATAGTTCCAGGAGAGACAATCTATGTATCATCAGACTACCAGAAAGCCTGGATCAACTAAATAACCTGGAAAATATCATGTAAGAAATTATGAGGGAAAACTGTCCAAATCTACTAGAAGAGATAGCAATATAACCATTGAAAGAATACAAAGAACCCCTCCAGAAAGACACTCCAGAATAAAAACTCCAAGGACTGTATTAGCCTGATTACACAACCATCAAATAAAGGAGAGAATATTGCAAGTAGCAAAAAGAAGACAATTCAAATTCAAAGGGAACATCATCAGACTCACATAGGACCTATTAGCCTCAAAGGATCAGAAGAACTGGAATAGCATATTTGGGAGAGCTAAGGATCTGGGATTACAACCCAGAATGTACTACCCTGAAAAATTCAGCTTATACTCTCAGGGAAAAAGATGTATGTTCAATGAAATAGAGGACTTCCAAAATTTTCTGATACAAAGACCAAAACTGAACAGAGAATTCTATTGCTAAATACACAACTAAAGAGTTGCATAAAAAAAGAAAATGAAAAGGGAATGGAAAAAAATAAAACTGTGTTAAACAAATATTTGTTGACTATCAAACTGTATACAACCCTAAAAGGAAAGATGTAATACTTCTGATTCTTTACAACTTTACTTCTCTAAGGATATTTACAAGGTAGAATACAATTGAAGAGAATGAACCCAAAGGATATGAGTATAATTGGGTCTTGTCTCTCAGATGAAGAGGTCCCAGATGACATCACTATGTTTGAGACAAAAAGCCCTGGGAAAAAACAGGGATATTAATATTAATTTAACTGTCTCATTATACTTTGACTCACTTTAATCACAAGGTGCTAAATCACCTTGTCTAATGAGGGCATCATAAACTGCAAGGTCCTGAGAAAATATTTATTGCTTACAATCATTTATAAAGTTTTCAGGTGAGACCTCCAAAGCCTCCTAGTACTTAGAGTTCTTCAAGATTCTTACAGTTAATTAGGTCAGAGTTTGACTTAATGGGTTCTTCACTTAAGAAGGGGCTAAGTAACCTGGGGCTGGGAGGGTAAAGTAGGAGAGACAATAGGCCTTGCTTCACCTAACAACATGTAAAGTACACTGTCTGGGGAGAGGAGAGGTAAAGTGTGAAAGGAAATACACCTGGGGAGAGTTCAAGAAATGATATGACTTGGGGTGATACTTTAGCTTGTGAGGAGGATTGTGTGTACTTGAAAGACACTTGAAAGCAATTTGAGTCAATGCTTCTTATCAAGCAATAAAGTAAACAATCTATGATGATATCTTGATAACAATAGGAGTTTATCAAGCAATAAATAATCAAACTGTGATTGATGATACCTGATTAATAACATAAAAGTGATAAATGACACCAAGGGAAGAGACACAAAGATTTATAATTTTAGAGGGAAAGAATGGAGAATGTGAATACTGAGTAAATTCTATTCAATAGATTTAGCTCAGTGAGGGAATAAAATACATTCCCACTTGGGTTTAAAAATCTAACTTAATCTACAGGGAAGGGGAGGACTAGGAAAGATAAGGGAAGAAAGGACTGATAAAAAGGAAGGGAAGGTATATAAATATAAATAAATAAATAAACTGAAAGCTAAAATTTTAAAGGAAAAGTCAGAGGAGAAAAGTAGTAAAATTTGGTGAGGAGGAATAAGAGAAAAGAAAAGAGATAAATATAAATGGAGAAAGATAGCATGGAGGGAAATATAGAATTAGTAATCTTAACTGTAAATGTGAATGGGATGAACTGTCCCATAAAATGGAAACAGACAGAATGACTTTAAAAAACAGAACCCCACAATATATTGTTTACAAGAAACACATTGGAAGCAGAGAGATACACACAGGGTAAAAGTAAAAGATTGGAGCAAAACATATTATGCCTCAGCTGAAGTAAAAAATAAATATTGGCTAGCGATCCTAATCTCAGACAAAGTAAAAGCAAAAATCAATCTCAATAAAAGGGATAAGGCACCTTGGTAATGAAGCTATATCATTACTAAATATGTAGTATGCACCTATATCATTCCCAAACATATATGCACCTAATGGTATAGCATCGAAATTCCTAGAGGAAAAGCTGAGTGAATTACAAAGAAACATAGACTGTAAAACTTTAATAATGGGAGACCCCAATCTCTGGCTCTCAGAACTAGATAACTCTAACAATAAAATAAACTACAAGGAAGTTAAGAAGGTAAATGAAATCATAGAAAACTCAGATATGATAGACCTCTGGAAAAAAACTTAATGGGGATAGAAAAGAACATACCTTTCTCTTGGCAGTACATGATACCTTCACCAAAATTGATCCTGCCCTAGGGTGCAAAAACATTATAATCAAATGCAGAAGAGCAGAAAAAATAAATACACACTTCTCAGACCATGATGTGATAAAAATTGCATGTAATGAAGTGTTAGAGAAAAATAAACCAAGAACTAATTGGACATTAATTAACTCTATCTTAAATATTGGATGGATCAAACAGCAAATAATAGAAATAATCAATAAATAAATCCAAGAAAATGATAATATTGAGACATCATACCAAGATTTATGGGATACAGCTAAGGCAGTTTTGAGGAGAAACTTTATATCTCTAAATGCCTACATGAATAAAATAGAGCAAGAGGAGATCAACTAAAAAAAGCTAGAAAAAGAACAAATTAAATATCTCTAAATACCAAATTAGAAATCCTGAAAAATCAAGTGAGAGATTAATAAAATGGTAAGCAAGAAAATCATTGATTTCATAAATAAAATTGAGTTAGTTTATGAAAAAGCCAATAAAATAGAAAACCTCTGGTTAATCTGATTAAAAAAAAGAAGGGAGATAATCAAATTACCACTATCGAAATTGAAAAGGGTCAACTAACCACCAATGAAGAGGAAATGAAAGAGATAATTCAGATCTACTTTGTCAAACTGTATGCCAATAAATTGGATAACAAGTGAAACAGATGAATATTAACAAAAATACAAACTGCCCAGATCAACAGAATAGAAAATAAATTACTTAACCCCAGTTCAGAAAAAGAAATTGTAGAAACCATCAATAAACTACTTAAGAAAAAGTCTCCAGCTCCAGATGGATTTACAAGTGAATTCTATCAAACATTTAAAAAACAATTAATTCCTTTTCTACATAAAACTATTTTAAAAGAATAGGAGAGGAAGGAATTCTGCTAAATTCCTTTTATGACACAAGAATTGTGTTGATACCTAAACCAGGAAGAACCAAAAGAAAGAAAATTATAGCTCAATCTCCCTTACAAATATTGATGCAAAAATCTTAAGTAAAATTTTAGCAATGAGACTACAGCAAGTTATTTCCAGGATAATACACCATGATCAGGTGGGATTTAAATCAAGCAGGGATGGTTCAACATTAGGAAAACCCTCAACATAATTAAACATATCAAGAGCAAAGCTAACAGAAATCATATGATTACCTCAACAGATATTGAAAATCTTTGATAAAATACAATATCCATTCCTATTAAAAACACTAGACAACATGGGGGGGTGATGATCAACCTTGATGGGCTTGCTCATTCCATCAGTGCAAAAATCAGGGACAATTTGGGGCTATCTGTGATGGAGAATATCATCTGTATCCAGAGAAAGAATTGTGGAGTTTGAACAAAGACCAATGACTATTATCTTTAATTTAGGAAAAAACTGATATCTTATTATATAATCTTGCTTTATTTTTCTTCCTTAAGGATATCATTTCTTTCTCATTACATTCAATTTAGAACAATGTATACCATGGAAATAATGCACATACTGGCAAATTGCCTTCTGTGGGGAGGTGGGGGGGAGGGAAGCAAGATTAGGGGGAAAATTGTAAAACTCAAAATAAATAAAATCTTTAAAAGGAAAAATAAATAAAAAGTAAAGAAAATTTAGGAGTAAATGGAGTTTTCCTTTAAATAATAAATCTAACAAGATTAAAAAATAAATCTAACACCATCAACTAATATTATATTTAATGTGAATAAATTCAAAGCATTTCCAGTAAAATCAGGGGTAAAACAAGGATGCCCATTATCATTATTACTATTTAAAACAGTATTAGAAATGCTAGCAGTAACAATAAGCGAAGAAAAATAAATTAAAGGAATCAGAATTGACAATAAGAAAGCAAAACTTTTACTCTTTGCAGATGATATGATGGTATGCCTAGAGAACCTGAGAAAATAATCTAAAAAACTCCTTGACACAATTAACAGATTTAGCAAAGTAGTAGTATATAAAATAAACCCACATAAATCATCAGTATTCTATTTATGAACAACAAAGCCCAAGAGCAAGAGATAAAAAGGGAAATTCCATTTAACATAACTATAGAAATATTAAATATTTGAGAATCTACCTCCCAAGAGAAGCCCAGAAACTATATGAACTAAATAATAAAGCATTTCTCACCCAAATAAAGTCAGATCTAAATAATTGGAAAAATGGCAAATGCTCATGATTGGGTCAAGTTAATATAATGAAAATGACAATTCTACCCAAATTAAATTACTTATTCTGTGTCATACCAATCAACCTAGCAAATAACTACTTTGCCAAGGTAGAAAAAAAATAGTAACAAAATTCATCTGGAGCAACAAAAGGGCAAAAATAGCATGGGAACTCATGGGAAAAAAATTATAAAGGAAGATGGCCAACCTCTACCAGCTCTAAAACTATACTATAAAGCAGCAGTCATCATAACTGCCTGGTCCTGGTTATGAAACAGAATAGCAGGTCAGCAGATTAGGATAGGTTCAAAAGAAACTTCAGCAAATGACTACATCAGTCTTCTATTTGACATACACAAAGACCTTAGCCTATGTGATAAGAACTCACTATTTGACAAAAATTGTTGGGACAACTGGAAAATAGTATGGTACAAACTAGAAATAGGTCTACTTCTCACATCCTATACCAAAATAAGGTCAAAATGAGTACAGGACTTAGACATAAAGAGTGATACCATAGATAAATTAATAGAACAAAAAATACTCTGTCTATCTGATCTGTAGAAAAGAGATAAATTTATGAGCAAACAAGAATTAGAGTACATTATAAACTACAAAATGAATTATTTTGATGATATTAAATTAAAAAGGTTTTTCAATAATAAAATCAATGCTGTGAAAATTAGAAGGAAAGCAGAAAGCTGTGAAACAATCTTCACAACCAGGAGTTCTGATAAAGGTCTCATTTCTAAAATATAGAGAGAATTGCATCAAATTTATAAGATCACAAATCATTCCCTAATTGATGAATGTTCAAGGGATGTGAACAGACAGTTTTCAAATGCAGAAATTAAAGGTATATATAATCATATGAAAAATGTTCCAAATCACTATTGATTAGAGAAATGCAAATTAAAACAATAATGAGGTATCACCTCATACCTATCAGCTTGTCCAAGATGAGAAAAAGGGAAAATGATCAATGCTGGAGAGATTGTGGGAGAAATGGGACATTGATGCATTGCTGGTGGAGTTGTGAATGGATCGGACCTTTCTGGAGAGCAATATGGAACCAAAGAACAATAAAACTGTTCATACCCTTTGACCCAGCAATTCCAATTTTAGGAAGGAGCATAGCTGCTCTTTTTTTTAAGGGCAAAGAATTGGAAATTGAGGGGATGCCCATAAACTGGGGAATGGCTACACAAGTTATGGCACATGAATACTCTGAAATATTATTGTTCCATAAAAAAATCATAAATAGTTGGATTCTAGAGAAGTATGGAATGACTTACGGGATCTGATACTGTGTGAAGGGAATAGAACCAAGGGAACAATGTACACATTAACAACAAAATTATTATTTGAACAAACCTTGATGGAAGCAGCTCCTTTCAGCAGTCCAGAGAGCAAGGACAACTGCATTTGACTGGTTATGGACTATATTATCCCCCTCCAGAGGAAGAAAAACAAAGCAAAACATGCAGAAAAAAAATCCTTCTGAATCTGATGAACACTTTATAAAAATTATCTCTTATGTACCTCTTTCCCTTAATCCTAATTCCTCATGCCAAAAATTACTAATTTTTAAATATGTTTAACAAAATATGTATGTAAAATACTAGCCTGACTGTTCCACACTGGGGGAGGGGTGTGGGAAGGGAGGGTAGAGGGAAATTTTGTTACATGGAAATATGCATGCACAAATGGATGAAAACAAACATAAATAAATGAATAGATAGATAGATAGATAGATAGATAGATAGATAGATAAAGTGATTCCCTCAGTTGCCATGGTGCATGCTTTTTGGAGCCATAGCTGAGATTTAGGTGGCTCAAGTGAACATCAAAGGTGGAAAGCAGCCCTGAAAAGGTCTTGTCAGCTATCACACCAGAGGTCCCTCTCTTCCATGGACACATTTTACACCCCTGAAGTTCATAGTTCTACACAAGAAGATAATGGTAATTCAAAGGAACGTTTCCATTATTAGTGAATTTAGAGGAAGTATATACATACATACATACATACATACACACACACACACACACACACACACACACACATATATATATATATATATAGAGAGAGAGAGAGAGAGAGAGAGAGAGAGAGAGAGATGGCACAGCTATGAGTTGAATATGAAGGGATGATTTCTAAAAAAAATAAAATTAAGGCCTTAGAGAGGAATGTCCTGGGAGAAAGGTCAAGGGAGAGGTAGATTATGGTAAATTATTTATTTTTTTCTTTTCTTTTTAAAACATTTTTAATTTACATTTTTAAATTTATTCATACATTACTAAAATAGTTCCCCACAAAAATAAAAACCTTATGAGAAATAAAATGAAAGAAAGAAAAAAATGTGCTTCAGTCTGTGTCCCCATACCATCAGCTCTGTCCCTGTAGTAGATCATATTCTTCATCATAAGTCCATCAGAGAAGTTACTTCAACAGTTGATGTTGCTGATTGTAATTCTCTCCATCCATTTCTCCCCATAACCAATTATTGTATTTTTCTCTCTCCTTTCAATCTGTCCCTCATCAAAAGTGTGCTGTGGGATAGCCAAGTGACACAGTGGACAGAGCACTGGCCCTCGGGCCAAGAGACCACAAACCTACTTTCCCACCCCAGAGACCCAGCAACTACCCATCCCTGTGGTCCTGGACAGGCTATCCAATCCCACTACCTTGCAAAAAGTAAAATAGAAAATGTATTATATCTGACTATCCTCTCCCATGATCTAACCTCTCCTCTATCCCCTACCTCTCCCTTTCTCCCATCCCCTTTCCCTCCTTTTTCTTCTAGATTTCTATGCTATATCAATATATCAAACATATATGTATATATATATATATATATATATATATATATATATGTTGCTTCCTTTCTGAGTCATTTACAATGAAAATAAAGACTCCCTCATTCTCCTTCACTTCCCCCCTTTCATACCATTGCAAAAGCTATTTCTTGAGTCTTTTACATGAAATACCTTTGCCTATTCTATCTCTCCTTTCCTTTCTCCCAGTACATTTCCTTTTCACCCATTGACTCCATTTTTAAAATATATTGTACTTTCAAATTCAGCTCTCTCCTGTGTCTCAACCATAAAAGCTCCTTCTAACAGCTCTAACAAATTAAAAGTTTCATATGAGTATTATCTGTATCATCTTCCCACACAGGAATACATGCAGTTCATCATCATTAAACTCCTCATAATTTACCCTTCTCATCCACTCTCTATGCTTCACCTGAGTCCTGTATTTGAAGACCAAATTTTGTATTCAGCTCTGTTTGTTTCAACAATCTGTTTCAACAGGAACATTTGAAATTCTGTTTCATTGAAAGTCGATCTTTTCCCCTGGAAGAGGATGTTTAGCTTTGTTGGGTAGTTGATTTTTGGTTGCATTCTAAGCTCTTTCGCCTTCCGGAATATTGTATTCCAAGCCCTACAAACCCTTAATGTAGATGCTGCTAAATCCTGGGTAATCCTGACTGCAGGATTTGAATATTTGAATTGTTTTGTTCTGGCTGCTTCTAGTACTTTCTCTTTTATTTGGGATTTCTAGATCTTGGCTATAATTGGACATTATTTTGGGGGGCTTATTTTTCTCTTTCAGTAGGATTTTGGTGGATTTTCTCAATTTCTATTTTGCCCTCTGCTTCTAGGATATCAGGACAATTTTCTTGTACAATTTTTTTAAATGAAATCAAGGCTCTTTTCCTGATCATGATTTTCATGTAGCCCAATAATTTTTAAATTGTCTCTTCTGGGTCTGTTTTCCAGGTCAGTTGTTTTTTCAATGAGGTATTTCACATTTTCTTCTAGTTTTTCATTCTTTTAATATTGTTTTACTGTGTCTTGATTCCACACAAAGTCATCGGTTTCCTTTAGCTCCATTCTATATTGAAAGGATTTGTTTTCTTCAGAGAGCTTTCTTATCTCCTTTTCCATCTGGCCAATTCTGCTTTTTAAATTATTTTTCTCCTCATTAACTTTTTGAACTTTTTTTTTCCATTTGACCCAAACTAGCTTTTAGTATTGTCAGATTAATAAATAATTATTAGTATTAATTAATTCATATCAGTATGAATAATTAATGAAATATTAGTATTTTAGTATTATACTCTTCAGCATTTTTGGATCTCCTTGTCAAAGCTGTTGACTTCATTTTCATTTTTTTCCTGTATCTCCCTCTTTTCTCTTCTCAATTTTTCCTCTACCTCCCTTACTTGATTTACAAAATCTTTTTTGAGCTCTGAAATAGCCTGAGACCAACTTCTATATTTCTTGAAGGATTTAGATGCAGAAGCTGGAACTTTCTCATCTTCTGATTGTGTGTTTTAGTCTTCCATGGGATCAAAGTAATTGTCTATGGTCAGGTTCCTTTTTCCCTAGCCTGTTCCTGGTTTGAGGTGCTTCCCAAGCATTTGAGTATTATTGGGACACCCCCACAAGGACCTTGCTGGGAACCCACGAGGACCTTGCTGGGAACCATTGTGTATTGGGAATGCTGTAAATTATTATCACCTGGTGCCTTTGAGCATCAGAACCTTGTTTGGTTAAATACCATGGGAATGGGAGTGGATTAGAGGCTGGAATGGTATTTAGGCACTGTTGTTTTGGTGAATAAATGGAGCACTTTAAGATCTTAATGGAGTACTTGTCTCCTTTGTAATCCTTATCTCCTGCCCCTCCAGCTTGCCTGGGGAAGATAAGGGAGTCCAGGAAGTGGAACTCTATATATTGGTGCTGGAACAGGGACTAAACATATGACACAAAGGCATGTTATCTGAATAAAGTCCGGGGGAAGGACAGAGCAGATACAGCTAGAGAGCCAGCCAAAGTGGAGTACTCTGGAGAAAGTAATAGGTTGATTAGTTACTTAGGGGGCTGATTTTAACCAAAGAGGAACCAGTAAAAGTGCGAAAATAAGTAGTTAACATTAAGGAGTCAGTGGGAAGAGTCTCCAAGGTAGTGCCCAAGGGGATGAAGCTTCTTGCTCTGCAGGAGTCAGTACCAACACCAGGAACAGGATGCAGCGGGGAACCTGCTTGCTAATCTTTTTGGCCGTGGCTGCCTGCCTGACCTCCCTGTGGGCTCTGGGTGTGACCTGGGACCCTGGACCTGCAACTGGCTGCAGAGATCTCTCAATGCCAATGCAGAGCCCATCGTGGACTCTGATGTGTACTCTGAAACAGACCTTGACCCTGACAACGAATTTCAATCTCTGTAGTGAATGCAACAAAATGCGACAACTCCAAATTGTACTGTCAACATCCCAAGTAATTCCAAAGGCTTTCTCTCACTCTCTGCCTTTCCCACCCTCTGCAGAGGGAGGAGGGGAGAGAGAAGGGAAATCTTTCTTTTTTGGAACTTCAAAACTCAAACCCATGTCTCAAAAAAACTTATTTTAGAAATCAAGGGACCCTCATACCTTCTTCCTGGTTTGGGGAGGAAAGGGGGGGTTGGGCAACGATTATGTTTTTCAATAAGTTATTGATTGGGAAGCTTTGTGGTTTAATTAAGAGAAAAGGGGAAGAAGAGAGTTGCTTACTGTGTTGAGAGTGTTAGTTTCTAAACTCTGAGATAATTAGGTAAAGTTAAATGTTACTACTTTTAGTTTGAATTTTGAATTTGATTGCTTTGAAAGTTTTTTTGCTGGCAAAGGAAAAACTTTGTAATCTTTGTAAGTTGAGGATAAAATGTATTTCAAGGAATTTGGAAATAGTGGTTTTGCTATTGTTTAATTGACATTTGTACTATTTTTGGACTTTTGCTTACAACTTATATGGCATTCATTATGTAATAATTTTATTTCAAAAAACAAGAAACAAGAAGGGGGATATGTTGGGAACCATTGTGTTTTGAGAATACCATAAATTATTATCACCTGATTCCTTTGAGCATCAGAAACTTGTTTGGTTAAATACCATGGGAGTGGATTAGAGACTGGAAAGGTATTTAGACACTGTTGTTTGGGTGAATAAATGGAGCACTTGGAGATCTTGATGGAGACTTGGCTCCTTTGTAATCCTTGTCTCCCCACTTTCCAATGCTCACCTGGGGAAGATAAGGGAGGTCCAGAGGACTTCAGTTTGTTCAAGATTTTATGTGAGGCTCTGACTGGTCTCCTGCCTGTTCTCTGGTCTGTGGATGGCAATAAGGGGTCCCTAGACTGTAACCAGGGTCTGAATATGTATAAGTACAAAAGTCCTGTCCCAGGGCCAGAGGAAAGACCTTGGCAATCTCCTTCCACCCCCTTAGCTTCCATGGGCTGAGCACTCTGGTTGTAGTGCCAGGCAGCTCTGTGCACCTGTTTCTTTCCTGGGATCTGGGTTGTGCTGAGGGCCACAGCTATGCTGCTGGCCATGGCTGCGCTAAAGGCCATACTGGCTCCCACTCACTCTGGCAGAGGTTTCCCCTGATGATCTTCCAAGTTGTGCTTGGTGTTTCCTGGGTTGCCAGGTTAGGAAACTGCTTCTACTGCTGGGAGCCAGTGGTCCCATGACCCAGGCATCTAGGCACCCAGCAGGCTATTCCTGGAAGACTGGAGTTCCTTCACTCCAGCATGATAATCCTGGCTGTGCTGCTGCCCCCTCCACCCCTTTGGAAGACAGATTTCCCATAATTTTCCAGGTTATCTTGGGCTGGAGAATTGCCTCACTGGATCTTTCTGTGGGTTTTGTTTCTCAAAAATTTAATTAGAGCTATAATTTTAAGGTTTTTGGAATAATTTTGAGAGAGCTACTAGGAAAGGCTATTCTCCATTCCCCCCACTCCCCCCCATAAATTATCTCTTATAAAAGGGGTAAGAAAAAGATTTTATAGTGGAAAGGTTGGGGGTGAGGGGGAGTGAGTGAATCTTACTCTCATCAGAATTGGCTCAAAGAGGAAATTGGGTATAGAAATCTATTTTTATTCTACAGGAAAGTAGGAGGAGAAGGGGATAAGAGAAAGAGGGTGTGGCTGATGGAAAGGATGACAGACTTCTGCATGGAATAGAAGCAAAACACTTTTGAAGGGAGACAGAGTAAAAGGAAAGAAAAGAGAATAAACGGGGGCAAGGGGAATAGGATGGAGGAAAATACAGCTAGCAATAGTAATTGAAAAAAGTTTTGAAGAAAGTTTCTCAGATAAAGACCTTATTTCTCAAACATATTGAAAACTATGTCAAATTTATAAAAATGAGAGGCATCTCCAATTGATAAATGATCAATGGATATGAACAGTTATAGACAAGGTTATCAATACTTTCTATATCATATGTTAAAAAATGTTCTAACTCACTATTGATTAGAGAAATGTATGTTGAAATAGGTATGTGTTTACTACCTAATACCTATTAGATTGGCAAATAAGATAGAGGGGAATGATGACAAATGTTGGAGAGGATGTAAAGAAAATGAGACATTAATACAATATTAATGGAGTTGTGAATTGAATTAGTCATTCTCTAGAGCAATTTGGAACTATGCTCAAAGGGATATTTAAAGGTTATACAACCCTTTGACCTAGCAGTGCCACTATTAGGTGTCTGATCCCAAAAAGATATGAAAAACAAAAAGGAAAGGATCTATATGTAAAAGAATATTTAAAGGAGCTCTTTTCCTGTGGCAAGATATTGGACATTGATGAATACCCATCGGTTGGGGAATGACTGAACAAGTTGTGGTATGTGATTGTGATAGAATTATGTTCTGCTATAAAAAATGATGAACAAGATGCTCTCCAAAAAATCTGGAAAGATTTGCATAAGCTGATGTAAAGTAAAATGCACAAATGTACAAAGTAGAACCTTTTAATAGCCTTGTAAGATGATCATCTGTGAATGACTTAGATTTTTCTCAGCAATGTAGTGACCAGGACAACCCTGAAGGACTTAATGATGAGAAATGCTATCCATCCCCAGAGAAAAATTGATAGTGTCTGAATATAGATTGAAACATACTTTTTTCTCCTAAATGAGAGATTGGATCTATGTTTTCTTTAATAACATGACTATTATGAAAATGTTTTGCATGACTACATGCTTATAAACTAAATCAAATTGCTTCTTTTCTCAATGGGAGGGGGAGCAGAAGTGAATTTGGAATGCCAAGTTTAAAAATGAATGTTGGAAAAAAATTTACATAGAATGGGGAGAAATAAAACAAAACTTTATAAAGAATGAAAAAACTTCTACAACAAATCTAATCTTTGTTTCATATTATCCCTGGCCCTTTACAGGTACTACCTCAATCATCATGACTTACTCTAATTCCAATTCTGTCATTCTCTATAAAAGAACTAAGCAACTTCCAAATTGTCTTTGGGTCTTCCAGCAAGTTTATAGTATAGGCTAGATGAAGACCTTGAGTCTCCCTGCTATACATTGAATGCCACAGCAATGAATTAATTTTTGACTAAAGAATGAAAAATGCCTGTTATAAATAAACATTAAATATTTTCTATGACTACTATATTCCAAGTGAAATAGTAAGTACAAGATGTTAGTGTGATTTGATTGAGGAGATACTGAAAGTATCTAATAATGTATGAAAAATAATGATAAGTGGTAAATGACAAATAAAGACAGCTAAAGGCTGTGAGAGTTTCAAGGGAGAAAGGATCAGTTTGGGCTGGGGTGATCCCATGAAGAAAAAGCATTATGGAGGCTGTGAATTGAATGAATCTTAAAATAAATGGATAGGATTTCAAGAAGAGGCAAGGAAATTCAATGGTAGATTATGGTATGAGTTTCATCACCATCAACTCTACTCCAAATCCACTGGTGATAAAATGTTTTGTCCTTCGTTCTCAAAGAAGATCATGACACCAGGGAAGTGATGCCATGACAAGACTATGAATTGGACTTCAGTAAGGGAGACTGTGCTAAGTCACCAGTCACTTTCTTCTCCAAAGCCATCTGAGTCCAGTGACCAGATATGAATCAGGACAACTGGAGTTGGAGGCAATCAGGGTTAAGTGACTTGCCCAAGGTCACACAACTAGCAAGTGGCAAGTGTCTGAGGCTGGATTTGAACTTCCATCCTCCTGACTTCAAAGTCAGTGTTCTATACACTGCTCTATCTAGATGCCCCTCCAGCCCCTCCAAACCCACTAGTACTGACAGTATCAGTAAGGTTATCCTCTGGCTCCTAGAAAATTACCAAACATATCTTGTTGGGGCGGGGGGAAGAAATACTCCCATCTGCATTTCTTCACCACTTTCCTCTTCCTCTGTATTGTGGTTAATGTATGAGAAGTTCATTTCTTTTTCTGACCTCCTTCATCAGTCTTTAATTGGTCAATTGTTCCTCTCCTTTTGTTCTTGACAAGTGGATCCAGGTTTCCGGGTGATGGAGTACAGAGCTGCTATGTAAAAACTCTGGGTGCTCTGGCTCCCATATGCCAGCCTTGGACCAGGAAAATTCTATCCTTTCCCTCACCCAGATTCTTTGTCTATATTTCCTCTAACCTTGTTGGTGTCCAGTCCCAAAGACCCCTAGGCAAGGTCAAGTGAGTATATTGCTAGTAAACATAGCATTTTATCCTTCTGTGAGGCCATTGTTGATCTAGAAAGAACAGCATGAACAAAGATATAAATAGCAGGAAATTTTGAGTTTGTATGACATCAAATAAGCTAGTTTGACCAGGACAGAGGATTTGTTCATGGGAGAGGTAGGAAACAAAGCTTGAAAAATTAAACTGGAGACAAATTGTGAATTGTCTTGAATAAGAATGAGATCTGCTCTTCCATCCCCACTCCCATCTCCCCAAACAGTACAAGGCTGCTGCAAAAAAACCTCCAAGTTTCATTTACTATATAGGGAGCAACTCCATTAAACTTCAAAGCATCACTTGAGAGAGGATTATTTTCTTACCAAGGTGACTGAAGGTATTTTGGTTCTAAGACTTTATGATCACATTGTCTCACAGGCAGCTTGACAACGTCTTATGTCTCTGACACTGGAGGGATTTATTCACTTGAAGCCAGAACAAAATCCTTGGCGAGCATTGTATATAAAATCTGGCTTTATAAGTAAACACCACTTTGCCCTTCTGTCTCCCTTTCTGTTAAAGATACAGGCACACCTTTTCTATATCTTAATTAGTTAAGACCTGGGTCCCTAACTGGAAGGTAGGTGTTACCACTTCTGTATTGTGAGAAGTTGCCTTGTTTCTTGAATTGATATGATTATATTTATACTTCTCTTTCTCCAGAAGATTGGGGAAAATTGAGGAGATAATGCTGGCAAAATGGTTCCATCTGAAGATATTAAAGGAAAAAAACAAAAAGCATTTATCCAAAATATCATACTGTCTTACAATGTGCCCAAAATGTCCTTATTTCTACTTTTGGTGCCAACTCAAATTGATGTAATCTGATTGAGGACAGGGCTGTTTCATTTTTATCATTCTCTGCTTGGCACCTACCTAGTTCCTGCATTTAGTAAATGTGGGATGATTCTGTCTAATTGAATGTACCTTAGAGGAACCACAAGGCTGACCTCCAAATCAGTGTCAAGTCTCACCTCTGCTACTTTCTAGCTGTGTGACTCTGGGCAAATCACTTAACCTCTCAGTGCCTCAGACAGATCTCTAAGACTATAGTTATGCAGAGAAGGTGCCAATCTACACTGGTAGAGGGAGTTGTTCCCAGGGAGCTCCCCAGACTAATGAGATCACAGGTCAAGCTATTGTTTTTTAATACCTGATAGAGAAATTCTGGAATAGGAGGTTCTGAAAGCTTTGACAAGTGGCTCCCTTGGTGAGTCTGATAGGAAAATGAAGGATTAACCTGGGGTTTCTGATTTCTGGTACCATGCTTTCTCCCTGATTCAATCTGTCCCTTTTGTAGTGGTTATTACAGTGAATTGGGGAGGCCTGCTGGTCAGTTAGGGTACAAAGAGCCACTTCAAGCTGATGTCTCAACTTACAGTGTGCCCCTTATAACCCTTTAGCTGTATTCCATTTAACTATTTTTAAGGCAGTATGATAGGCTGGAGTAAAAGAAACACCAGTCTGGGGTTTGGGGAGACCTTTATTCAGGCTCTGACTCTGCTATTAGGTAGCTATGGGACACTGTTCAAGTTATTTCCTTTCTCTGGCCTCAGTTTCCTTATTTTTAAGAAAAAGGGGTTAAACTAGAAGATCTCTAAAGTCCCTATCTTAAAAGAAAAACTAACCATTCCAGTTTCCTCCTATTCCTAAAGATATTGTATTTGATTCTATTTAAGTAGAAAGTGCTTCTTTCTCCCAGATTCCTTATTTCTTTTAATTTCCACTTTCATGCAACTTTCTGAATATTTAAATAGTGCTAACCTGATGTGATTATTATTCCCAGAGTCATCCAGAAAGGATATTCATCCAGAAGATATTACAGATGGCAGGAATGATGCATAGGGTTTTGGACTTGGAGTCAGGAATCCTGATTTCAAATCTGGCCACAGATTACTATTAGCTGTGTGACCTTGGGCAAGTCATTTAATTCCTCTTTGCCTCAGTTTCCTTACAATGGATGAAGTAATTAATGATAACACCTACCTCTAAAATTGATGTGTGGGGAAAATAAAATAGTATTTGTAAAGCATTTTGCAAATCATAAAATGCTGTATGAATACTAGCTAATATTATTGTCATTGTTATAGTTATTCCCTTTCTAGTGCTACAAATCAAAGCACAATGGAAAGAACATGAAATTTCAAGTAAGGAAGTCCTGAGTGTGAATTCTGCCTCAGACCCTTATTAGTTGGTATAATGCTGGGCAAATTATCTTAGCTCCCTGTAGCTTAGTTTCATTATCTGTAAAAATTAAAGATGTTGGACTTGTTAGTAGGTGTTTATGAAGAACCAACTATGTACCAGACCTATGCTAAGCATAAGGAATATGAAGAAAAACAAAAGATGATCCCTACTTTCAAGGAGCTCACAATCCAGTGGAAGAAGATGCAAAAATGTCCCCAAAACAACCTATATCTGAAATCACAATGACTAGAGTCACATCAGACTAAACTCATTGTATACCCTGGAAAGTTTGCTCCTATAGGTAAAGAGCTGCACTAGAAAATCAAGAACCATACAGAACCACAGAAACAAGAAGAAACAACATCTCTGCTAAGTATGACATAGGTAATGGGAATATCAGATTTGTGGGTATCTCTGTGGCTGTTATTTGACAGCGTATTCCTTGAACTTAATCTCAATTGACCCAAAATAAAACTGTAAAGAAAAGATCTTCATAATAGTAGCAGCACACTTCCCAAAAGTTTCAAGAATAAGGGAATACCTGAGATCAAGAAAAATTGCTCTTGCTATTCCTAGGTGAAGCCAGCTGTGATATTAGAAACTACTATAGAGGACATATTTCTTTACCAGATCATACCAGATATTAGATTTGTAAACATGTCAAGAAATGGTTACAATTTTTTTATTTCTCTCTTAAAAGTAAACAATTTTAATAAGAGCAGTGGACTACACAAACTATTTTCCTGAGGAAAGGGAGATCATTGAATATTTGATCCTAAAATATTTAAATTGAACTTCTGAAAGGTTATCTAGTGCTATCCTTGCTAATTTTCTAAATTTAAGGGTCTACATAGCTTTGGTATTTTGTTTTGTTTTTATTTTGGGGAGGCAACTGGAGTTAAGTGACTTAATCAGAGTCACACAGCTTACTAAGTGTTTGAGTCTGAATTTGAGCTCAGGTCCTTCTGACTCCAAGGCTTTATCCACAGTACCACCTAAATGTTTCACCTACATAGCTTTGTAAATACACACAATTTTGTTCAGGGAACTGCATTATCGAACAGCATTTATCCAAGATTAGCCTTCTTTAGTATCAAGTATGTTTCATTAAATATTAAATTAAATTATTGAAAATAAAAATATCTGAAAAAACTATTGTCAGAGATAGCATAGCTAGAATCATGGTGGACATAAACATTATCCTATATGAAAATCATAGAATCTAGGATTTAGAGGAAATGTTACATCAGAGGCTAGCTGGGTACCTGAACTCCATTTTGTCAGGTCCCTTTAAAATACTTGGATGCTTTGGATCAGAAGAATAACGGGTGACTGAAAATTAACAGAGATGAAGGACCCTGTGAAAGCACAGTAAGGCGTCACAAAGGTCAAAAAGAACTGATGCTAGAAATGAATAGCACAATGTTGGCATGATTAATTCAGTGTCTGGAAAATAGTAGGTGCTTAATACATGTTTATTGATTGCTAAGGACAAAAATGATTATACTGTTGCTACTGTTTGTTTGTGGTTATAAGGTTGTTTCTAGCTCTGCTAGGGACAAAAAGATGAGCAAATCAGTAAGATGACCAGTAGCCTGAGAGATGGGACAGGGAACATTGATGACAGTAAGAAGGTAAAACCTTACAATTCCTTATATCACTTTTGTTTTCTCTAGAAAAGAGAACAACCTTTGTGCTAAAAGAAACAGAAGGAGCAAGGAATGTTTATCGCAGAAAAGATAACACTTGTTAATGGGATTGGATAATAGACAGCTAACTGGTCTAGTAGATATTGCCCTGGACCTGGAATCAGGAAGACCTGAGTTCAAATATAGCCTCATTTATTAGCCATGTGAGTCTAGGAAAATCATTTAACATTGTTTACCTCAGTTTCCTCATCTGTAAAATGAGAATAACAATAGCACTTATTTCCTTTGTTGCAAGGGATTTTAATGGGATGATGTTTTTAAAGAGCTGTCCTGATCTTAAAACACTATATAAATACTATTATTTATAATTATCATCAATTATAGTAGTAGTAGCAGTAGTAAATAGTAGTAATAGAAGTAAAAGTAGTAGTCATAGTAAAGTATTCAAGGCTTGTCATTTAAAAGATGGCTTTAGTTTTTTGGGGTTTTTTTCAGATGGACCACTGAGGAAGGAACTACAAACAATGGGCATAAATAACAGAATCCAATTTAAGTTTTAATATAAAAGGCAAAAAAAATCCCTAACCCATTTGAGTTATCACCAGCCTCAGGAGTAGGTCATCAAATGGGAACTGAATAGTAACAATAAAAGATATTTTTGAGATGAAAATTATTTAAATATGAATGGAATTGCTTCTAAGACCTTTTTTTTAGATTTGAGATAGGACCTGCAAGACAAACTTAGCCAAAAATAAGTAGAGTTGAATCACTTCAATTTCCAACAACAATTCTGTATGTCAAGACTCTATTTGGTCTCTTCTCCCATGTAAGTAGCTCATCATCAGTCATTTGCCAACTATAAAACATTAGAGAGATGTATTTGGTTGGCTAAATGCCCTGACTTTTGTATGAATTTTGAAGGAATTAGTAGATTATCTTAGAACTTGGGATGTTCTGGTGTCTACCTCGTAAGTGAAATTTCAAGTAAATTCCTTGAAAGGAATTTTCTAGAGGAGATTGGCATGAAGCAAGATTGAGTTTCTGTCTCCTCACCTCCATAACATCTTGACCTTATGAATCTTAATGGATCAGAGGAAATGGATTTTATCCTCACAGCACCCCAAAAGACCACACTGACTTTGTTGGGAGTTGAGAATAAATTAGAAACAATAATAAAACACAGCATTAGAATTCTCAAGGAACATAACAGAAAGCTATACACCATACCTAAAGAAAAACAACTTTAGGACTCCAATAAAAGTACTTTAAGGACCTGGGTTCCCTTTTGACACATGTGTTCTAAATGAGCTTAATTTCCCCTGGACTTTATTCACTGGGAGACTTTGACCCAAATTATCAAGCCTCTTTGTGTGTTTGGGGAGGAGGGAGTTTGAATCAATTGATCAATTGTTTTCTTATATCTCTTTGATAAACATCCCCTTCTAAAAGTTAAATAATGATAATTGATATCAACTGATAACCAAAAGGGGCAGCACACTGATGGAGGTTCATGAATTATGGCATTAGGAAAACCACTCTCCTCCCTGCTCACTCCAGTTCAAGGTCCTCTAGAACCACAAGGGGAGATATAGCTGATACGGCTGGTAAGTGAGGGTTGGAAGAATAATATGTACTATACTTAATGAGAATTATAGTGTTTGCCTTTAATCTTCTCAGGGATAGAGGAAGATATCACATAAAACAGAAAATGTTCCAAATTACAGGCTTGTAACATTTCAATCTCTTTTGTTGTTGTTATTGTTCAATTGTCTCCAGCTCTTTGTGACCCCATTTGGGATTTTCTTGGCAAAGATACCAGAATGGTATGCCATTTCCTTCTCCAACTCATTTTATAGATGAGGAACTGAAGCAAGCAGGGTTAAATGATTTGCCCAGATCACTCTGCTAATAAATGTCTGAGGCTAGATTTGAACTCACAAAGACAAGTTTTCCTGACTCCAGGTCCAGGAATCTATTCAGTATTGCACCCAGCTGTCCATTCAATTTCTTTTGGAACAACTAAATAAGAATAAAAAATTTAAACCAATTACCAGTTTTTTAAATAGAAAAAGACCTCTTTAACTCAGTGCTAAGTCAGACTGTTTATTCTTGGTTTATTTGGAATTTAGAGAGTTTGATTTGTTTTCCAGTAAATGTTGTCCAAGCACCATTCTAGAATGGGTACATGATATTTCTGAGACCTCTTACTATGGGAAATGTGTTACTATATAAAGCTAAAACTTATTATTTCTTCTGTCAGCTCCAGATTCTCAAAGAAACAGGGAGCACGTGTTTAAATGGAGAAGATATTTTGTATACATGTGCCCTATATAGAAGATCTATGACAACATTGTGCTTTATTTATCGGGTGACTAGCATCAGTGATGTCTCATAAAACTACACAGTTAAGAGACATTAGAGGGTGGCATAGATGAGAACAGATGAAATAGATAAAAATCTCCAAAGGCTCCAGAGAAGAGAAATGATTTTCAGCTGACTCTTAAAAGCATTTACATAAATAACCTCCCAAAGATACCTACTCTTCTTGAACTTGTGTTATATGCTTTAAATCTTTGTTGGGGTTTAGCTTTGATTTAGTTTTGGTTTTCTTTAAAACAAAATGTAAATTAGATGGCCAGGTCATAAAGATTTGGTTTCTAGTAGAAGTATTTGAGCTTTTGATAAATATTGGCATCCTGAGACATACATGTGTCTCTGGGCATCTTTCTAAAATAGCAAATTACAGAATAGCTTTCTGATCTGTATTGCTAGATAGAGATTCCTTACAAAGATCTCTCCATATCAATGATATCATAGGTCCATTTAAACATTCTTTCCCTTCAGATTTTGTAGGAAATAATTTGGGAACTTTAAATGCCCAATTGTATTCTTTGATGACAGATTTTATCAGAAAAGAAGTCACTAAGGTTTATTGTGGTCAAGATAAGGTTGGTCAGGGGTGGCTAGGTGGTGCAGTGGATAGAGCACTGGCCCTGGAGTCAGGAGGACCTGAGTTCAAATCCAGCCCTGACACTTAATAATTGCCTAGCTGTGTGACCTTAGGCAAGTCACTTAGCCCCATTGCCTTAAAATAAAATTTTAAAAAAATTTTAAAAAGATAAAATTGGTCATCCAGCAAATCCCCCATAGTTACTACAAACCAACAAGTATGAATAGGCAGTAAGAAACAAAGCCACGATAATAGGGGCAAACTGAGGAAGTAAATGGAGCCAGAAATACTTGGGTTCAGACTCTACCTCTAACATTTACTAGCTGTGGAATATGGATATGACTCTAAGCCTCAATTTTCACAAAAATGTCTCCAAGTCTCATTTTCCTCATCTGTTAAATAGAAAGATAAATACTGTAGATCTAACCCATCAGATTGTTGAGAAAAAATATGTAAGGTCCTTTGAAATATATCTTAACGTTCTGAATAAGTTACAGCAAAATCAAACTCCATCTACTTCTCTATCTACTCAGATCAGATCATAACCTCACTGGGTACATGCATAAAATTTGATCAGTTAAGCATTAATCTCAGTTAACTGAGGGCTACAATATATAGATTCAGGACAGGAAATTATACAAGGAAACCATCATATAACTATTTGAAAAAAAGAACAGTTTTGTTCAGATTTCACTTTATATCATCAATAGAAGAAAAAAGAACTGGCTCCTTTAAGAAAATGCCAAAAATATTTGGCAGGAAAAAAAAACTGCTTTGAAAATTCCAGAAGCTGAAAAGTACAGTTAAAATCTAATGTTTAGCATTCTATGCAAAACAACTTTTAACAACAAAGCCAAGAGATCAGTTGAGAGGAGGGAGTTAGCTGAAAAACTATACAAGCCTGGTTGCCATGGGTAACCTTCTCCTGATTTGAAGGAGATCTTCATGGGAACTCAGCTTTACCTGCCTCACTCCATATTTTATTCTATTTCTTTGATGGCCAGAGGAGACACATAGGGCACAAGAACGTGCTTGGAAAATGAGGGAACTGAATAGTTGCCTGGAAGTTTAGGTTCATAAAGAAACCACATGGAGAAAAGTAGTTATCCTCCGGTAAGAAAATGCTAAGATTTGAGGTTCCCAGGACTAGAGAGATGCAGAAAAAAATACAGTGCTGTTATTGTTATTCAGTCGTTTCAATCTCCATGACCCCATTTAGCATATTTTGGTAAAAATATTGGAGTGATTTGCTATTTCTTTGTCATGCTCATTTTACAGATGGGGAACTGATGTAAACTTGCCCAGGATCACAAGTTATTAAGTGTCTGAGATCATATTTGAACTCAGTGAAATGTCTTCTAGACTCTGAGGCTGACACGCTATTCACTTTGCCACCTAGCTACTTCCAAATACAGCCCTTTCCTGGATAATTAGAATTAGCAATCTACTCCCTAAAATAATGAAAACAGTGCCATAAATACTTTGAGACCCTTTGAATCTCAAAGTTACTTAAGCTGTTGGAGCAAGCTTTTGGAAGCAAAGGAGAGTTTCAGATAACAGAACTATGAATAAGCTCTCTGCTCTGGAGGTACAAGAACAGGTAAGGGCTTTTGGGGGGGGTTGTTTTGGTTTTTTAGGGTTTTTTGCAAGGCAATGAGGTTAAGTGGCTTACCCAAGGCCACACAGAAAGGTAATTATTAAGTGTCTGAGGCCAGATTTGAACTGAGGTACTCCTGACTCCAGGGTCAGTGCTCTATCCACTGTGCCATCTAGCTGCCCCTTTCTAAGAGAAAAGAAAGTCAAAATTTGTTAAGTAGCAATTAATAATCAATTTAAAGTTCAAATGGGTTTGTTGTCTCTTTTAAAATAAAATTCTTGCTTCCATTTATGTGTCCTTACTATTTTATGGTGAATATTTTACATTACTTTATTGAAGTTAAAATTTTCTAGAAAAATTTTAATTTGGAGTAGAAACACAGAATTAAGTTTTGGGGTTTTTAAAGTTATCTGTAACAAGGAAGAGGTCCTCAATTGAACTTAAAATATGATATATACCATAATTCAATGAATCACTATTCTCCTAATATTTAGAAGAAAAATAGATGGTTACCATAAAACTTTTCACACAAAACTAAACCCATTTGGCAGAAGAAAGGGAAAGGGGGGAAAAAGTCAGAATTGTATCTAGATAAAGAAAAGAGTTAGAGATTAGGTTTAGATTTCTATGTTAGGGAAACCAAGTAAATGAATCAATAAGATTAGGCAAGTTGTGTTGTGGTTTAATTGGAAGTTTAGAAATTTGAAAAAAAAAAGTCCTGAGGGCAATATCTTGAACTGAGATGGTGAAGAGGACTGCATACAGTACAGTACAAAAATTAATTGAAGAAACAATAATTGTTGATCTTGGAAATGAGAAAACTTTGGGGAAATAGGACATCTGTCTTCAATTGCTTGAAGGATTTTCATGTGGGAGAAATGAACTTATATGATTTTCTCCAAAGAAAGGAACTAGGAGATTCAAAAAGATAGATTTCATAAGATTTATACCTTAAAAAAAATTAAACCCATTAAGTGGCAAAGGTCACAGCCTGGTTAGGAGTAAGGACCCTGACAGATGAATTTTCATGGGGCAATGAAAGCTATAGTATATTGTCAAACTATTGGACTGGTTAGAATGAGGAGAATGGATAACCACAGATAACAGTATGTAATATAGTGTGAACAAATATGTCGTTCAGGGTATCCCAGTGCTGTTTTTAGTTTTCAAAAGGCAACAACTCATTGATGCCAAATGTTAGGACAGGTTGCCAATTTTTAGCTTACAGCTGCAATAAGGCTTTTGCAATGCCCTATATGACATGCTTGTTCTATCTATAATTATCCACTCTCCTCATCCCTTCTCACTCTGTACTTTGATAGCCTTGATAGCAATGTAGTTACTATCACCATTAAAGCTTAAAACTGCACCAATACTTTTCAGGCACCATGTATATAAAATAAGTCAAATAAATATAAGCGATTATAAAAGATTATAAAAGAGAGCAATCAGGGTAGCCATCACTGGGATTGTTGGATCACCAATCAAGAAGTCCAGTGGGGGAGAACTATGAATAGGATCTAAAAGAAGGCTATCCTAAGGCAAATTTTGTCTTTTGGATGGGCCAGCTAGTGTTATGCTATATTCTTTCCTCAAGCATTTTCTTTCCACCAGTGCAATTCCCTTTGGTCCTCAATGCCATAAATATAAAGGGCCTTAGAGCTAGAAAAGACCTTAGAGGTCATCCAGTCTAATTCAATCTGAAACTTTAATTCATTCTGTAACAACCCCAACATGTTGTCAAAAAGCCTCTCCTCGTAGATCTACAGTGAAGGAGTTGTAGAGCATCATAAGCCCTAGCCCCAAAGTGGATGCCCTTGGATAGATTTTAAGAGGTCTATGAACTTTTATGGAAAGAAATGAAATCTTTATTATCATTAACTTCTAAGTTATCAATTCCATCAATTATGGATTTTTAAAAATATATTCTAAGAAAATATATAGGTTTCCCCAGAATGCCAAAGGTCTCTACAACACAGAAAAAGTTCATGGTAGAGACATGGGCACCCTTATTCATAATAATGATTATTCAAAGAAAGAACGAACCTGAATTCCACAAGAAGGTTCTAAAAACTATCCTGCATTCCAGATGGTACTTCCAGCAGGATACTTTGTATAGCCTTAAAATATTCCCTTAACCCTTAGAAATCAAGCAAGGAATTCTCATTAGAGCCCCTAATAGGGCTAAGGCAAGCCTAAGAAATGCATACAGACTTCCTCCTCACCAGTTTTATTTCTCCTCCATTATCTAATAGTTTCATGTTAAACTTGCTGGAGCCAAGTTCTCATCCTATACTATGACCTATACTTCCAGCAAATCTTTATAAATGCCTCATAGGAGTAAATTTAATTAAAAGGGGGGGGAGAGAGAGAGAGAGAGAGAGAGAGATTGTACTTATGATTTCATTGATAAAGGCAACTTCAGGATGAGAAAACTTCTACCAATTTCAGTGAAGAGCTGCCAAAAGGGCTGAGACTAAAGTTACTTGCTCAAGATTAAGCTGCCCCAATAAGCCAGAAGCAGGTCATCCTGGATCCAAGCTCTGCTCTTTTTCCTCTACACCTGTGGCATCAAACAACTAGAAATAGAGGCCACTCATCCAACATAAGGCTCCCCATAAGAAGTATTATTAACTTAGTTTTAGTATGTGATAGCACCTGTTTTATTGTATTTTCACTTATTTTAAATATTTTCCAATAAAATTTTAATGTAGTTTAGGTCACAATGAAATGTCTGACATGCCTTATCTCTTCACTAGTTTTGCCTGTCCTGGCTGAAGAGAGAAGCACCAAGTCTGAAAATCAGGAAGACTGAGTTCAACTGACCTTGAGCAAGTAACTCTTCAAGATTAAACATCAGTCAGTCAGTCAATAAAAAGTAAGTTCCAGGCACTGGGAATACATTAAAGAATGCAGGTATCTACCTGCATTGGTAAAAGTAGGAGTTCCCTAAACTGATGCAATGTAGTGCAAAGCAAAAGTTCAAGTCATCATGCTAGATGACATAGGCACATATAAAAATGTATATGTTCCCATTCTCTTACTGTCTACATTCTCCTTGGGAGATATGACTTGAACATACAAACGGGTTTTTAACTAGGTATCAAATAATAGGAGGAAAAACAGAAAATACATTAAGAATATTTGAATAAGGAAAGAGCCCTAGTATCTGAAGGCATCAGAACACAAGGGGAAACTGCTGAACTTTAAGGAGAAAATGATTCGCAAAAACCTTCACTCATCCAGTTACTCTTAGTTTTCACTCTTCTCATTGCTCAAGGAGTCATGTTTGAGTGAAGATAAGTGAGCCAGAATGAAATGAGAAAAGTTAGAAAAACATTTTACACATTAACAAAAACATTGTGTGATGAACAACTCCAATGGACTTAGATCTACTCAGCAGTTCAATGAGTAAAGATAATACTAAAAGACTGGTGTTAGAAAATGTCATGCACATCCAGAGAAAATACAATGGAGTCTGAAGGCAGACCAAAGAATACTATAGTTCACTTTTAAAAATTTGTCTTGTGGGGTTTTTTTGTTATGTTTTTTCTTTTAGATCTGATTCTTCTTTCCCAACATGATTAATATGGAAATATGTTAAACATGATTGTACATGTATAAGTTTGATCAGATTTCTCACTGTAATTGGGAGGAAGGAGGGAAGGAAGGCAGACAAAAAAATGTGGAACTCAAAATCTTATCAAAAAATGAATGTTGAAAACTATCTTTATATTTAATTGGAAAAAATAAAAGAAAAAAGATAAATGAGCCAGCCACTATGCAAATATCTGATTCCTTAAAATTCACTAGTATAGGAGTTATCCTCTACCCCTGTGGCATCAAACTCAAATAGAAATGGAGTCCACATCACAAATCCTCTTGGCAGTCTGGTAAAACCTATGAATTCTCTCTGAGAAATATTTGTTAAAAGTCCATTATAGGACTATATATATATATATATATATATATATATATATATATATACACACACATGCAAGGGAGACTAAATATTATAGTGAAATTTCACTTACCTATCCATTTATATCTCTATCCATATCCCTAACTAAAGCTATAGCAATAGCTATCTAAGTTCCTGGACCCCAAGTTAAGAATCCCCTACTAGGAGTTGTGGTGACTTTAAGCCTTCAAATGTCCAGGAAGATCTGCCTCTCATTAGACAAAGCACATCTTGTCTTTTCTGTATTTACATCCCTCTAGGTTCATTCTATTCTATGTAGAAGCCCTAGATTCTTGGAAGTTATTTTGGCTAAATGCATGGTCTGACAAGCACTACCACTCTGAATATTCAATTTACTCAAACTAAACTGGTCTTTATTAAACACCTGTCTGCATCTGAAACTGTTCAAGGAGCCTGGAATATAAAGAAAAAAGTTTATTTCTCTCTTCCCTCTTTGAGTTTCAATTCTACTGCAGGGGAGTTTGGTGTGACTCAGGCACAGATGAGTATAATATAAAGTAGAGATTGTGGAGAGGGAAAGGAGTGGGCAGGGCTGAATCTGGGGAGGTTCAATCAGGTAGCAGGCTTGAAGAAAAAGGCAATGAGGTGTCAAAATGGATAGTACTGGAAAACCAGAGAATAACTCCAACCTCATATGGTTAACCCATTTGACTCAGTTTCCTTTTTTTTAGGTTGTTTTTTTTTTGCAAGGCAAATGGGTTTAAGTGGCTTGCCCAAGGCCACACAGCTAGGTAATTATTAAGTGTCTGAGACAGGATTTGAACCCAGGTACTCCTGACTCCAGGGCTAGTGCTTTATCCACTATGCCACCTAGCCGCCCCTCCACTATGCCACCTAGCCGCCCTGACTCAGTTTCCTTAACAGTAAAATGGGGCTAATGATAGCATCTACCTCCTAGGGTTGTTAAGAAGATTAAATGAGATAATTTTAAAGTATTTAAAACAGGGGCTAGCATAGTAAGAGCTATATAAACATTAATTGTTTATTATTATTATTATTATTATTTATGTTGATGATGTTTGTCTTTCATTCTTGAAGAAGACCATGACATCAGGGAGGTGTTCCCATAACAAGCCTATGAATTGGATTTGAGTGGGGGGGCATGGGGAGGGGGCTGTGCTAAATCACTAACCTGCAGAACCATTTGGGTCCAGGGGCTAAATATGAATCAGGACCACCAGGCCCTGGATGAGCAACAATCAGGATTAAGTGACTTGCCTAAGGTAACACAGTTAAGTGTCTGAGGCTGGATTCAAACTCCTATCTTCCTGACTCCAGGGCCAATGCTCAATCCACTGCACCACTTAGCAGCTCACCTAGCTAAAGTTGAGATAGAAGACAAAATGCATTCCAGTTATGGCAAATTCAATAATAAAGCAAAATTGAGGACCAGCTAGAGCTGGAATAAAGAGAGTATGAAGGGAAGTAATACTGGGAATAGATGAGAGCCAGGGATAATAGGGAGGTAATGAGGGGTTTTTGAGGGGAGGAGGTGGCTTGATCAGAACTTCATTTTAGGATGATTACATTGGCTACTGCAGTAGAGAAGAGAGTGAGTGATGTCAGTGAGAGTACAATTTTAGAATTTGAGTAGCTAGGAGCTTTTAAAAATAATACAAATGAGAGGAGATGAAGGCTTAAAGTAGGTGGTGTCATATAAGTTAAGAGGAGGGGACAGATCCAAGAAAATGCTGTGTAGGCAGAATCAAAAGGCAGAGAGAGAAATGTAAGGAGACAAGATAAAATGGACCAGTATGTCAGACATGAGCAGTGTAGCAGCAGAAGTGACTGAGAAGGAACAGGCAGACAGGGAGGAGTATCAGGAGACAAAAGTGTCACGGAAACCAAGAGAAGAAAGAGAGTATCCAGAAAGATGGGAACAAATCAACAGCATTGAAAGCTACAGAAAGGTCAAGTAGGATGAAGACTAAGAAAGGGCTGATGGATTTAATACTTACGGGATCACTGTTAACCTTTAAGAGAGCAGTTTCCCTCAAGTGGCAGATTCAAAAACCAGATTACAAAGAACTGAGGAGTCTGTGGTGAGGGAGTGGAGACAGTATTAACTGTCCTTTTTAAAAAAGAGATTTTGGAGTTTTGTTTTGTTGTTGTTGTTGTTGTTGTTGCTTTGAGACTGGGTCTCCCTGTCTGTCTCAGGGAGAAGTGAAGCAGCTGCTCCTGGGACTTATGCTAGTACTAATCAGGATATCTTTAATCTACTGTTTCTACTGACCTCATCCTATTTGCCCCTCCTTAAGCTCTGTGGTAATTCTCTACACTTGACATGCCTATAGTAAGCACAATATAAATATTGGCTCTCTCCCTGCCCTTTCAAGAGCTCACCAAATTTGTGTTATTGTAGTGGTGGTGGCTGGGTCTTCATTTTCAACATCACAAAGTGATGTCTTGACTTGTGCATGAATTGAATATAAGCGAGACAGATTTGCAATCAGCCTCCCTCAGTCATCAAAGTCCAGTGGCAAGACAAAAGTCAAGATGACTGGCAATGGCCAGGATGCACTGGATGACCTTGGGTGTCTTAGACATCTGACCAAGCTCTACAATGCTCCTTGGTGGCTGTTTCAGCTGCCTTCATGATCAATGGAAATAAAATTGTCCTCATCCAGCCATTCTGCCAGGAAAAGTCTTCATATGCTTGGGGTAGATAGTGACAGATTTAAGGCCTGTCACTTACCCTTAACCCAATTTATCCCATCTTCTGAGATAGTTTTGTGGGGTGTAGTTAGTGCATATGCTACAGCTACTTGGAGCCACAGGTGATAGCAGCATGTAGACATAAAAAGTGCAAGTGCAATCCTGAAAAGGGTTTGATATAACTTTACACCGGAGGCACTAGTACTCCCTGAACCCCAAACTTGTTGATTCTAAACTTAGCTTGATTAGTTTATAGCTTACTGTAGCTCAGAACACTCTGGCTCAAAAGATTTTCCATCCTTAGCCTTCTCCATATAAGGGACTATAATCATGCATCACTACACCTGATTCTAAGAGTTTTTCAAATTAAGAGAATAGAGATACACATAATTATATTTTGAGGGATTAGCAGGGGGCAAGTAAAGTTCTCATTTTTGATTTTTAGAGGCTAGGGAAAATCTGAGCATATTTGTAAGTATGAGGAATGATAAATAGTGAGAGATTGAAGTCTTCAAGTATGGACCCAGTAATTGACAATCATCTAAAGAAATCTAGCTAAATTTAGAGAGGCTCATCACAAGGTTGGCTACTGGTTGATTAATTTCTTAGGTTCCAGTATCTCATGAAGACCACCTACTAAAGAGATTTTATTCATATGCATCAGTGTTGGCAGCACTTGCACTGGTGAAATTATGGATCTATTAAAATATTTTTGTAAAGTTATATGTTTTGATTCCAACATGAAATAGAAGCTTATTAAAGACAGAAAAAATCTGTTTCCCTTCAAATTCATCATTTTTTACATTTATTATTTTCATCCATAGGCATATGTATATTTTTAGTTACAAAATTTCTTTCCACACTTGCTTCCCACCCCCCTCCCCTCAGCAGCAAACATTCAGGTTAAAATTTTAGACCCCCTGATTTTATTGGAAATGCTCCAAGCTTATTCCCATTAGATATAATATTTGTTGATATTTTAGATAGATACTATTTATTATTTTAAGGAAAACTCCATTTATTCCTAAACTTTCTGGTGTTTTTAATAGGAATGGATGTTGTATTTTGTTAAAGACTTTTTCAGCATCTATTGAGATAATCATATGATTTCTGTTGGTTTTACTATTGATATGGTCAATTACATTGAGTGTTTTTCCTAATATTGAATCATCCCTGCCTACCTGGTATAAAGACTATCTGATCATGGTGTATTATTCTAGTAATAAGTTGCTGTGGTCTCATTGCTAAAATTTTATTAAAGATTTTTGCATCAATAATAATTATGGAGATTGTTCTATAATTTTCTTTGTCTTTTTTTGTTCTTCCTGCTTTAGGTATCAGCACCATATTTGGTGTCATAAAAGGAGTTTGGCAGAACTCCTTCTCCTTCTATTTTTTAAATAGTTTATATAGAATAGGAATTAATTGTTCCTTAAATATTTCGTTGAATTTGTTTGTAAATTCATCTGGACCTAGAGACTTTTTCTTAGGGAGTTTATTTATTTATTTACTTACTTATCCATTTAGTTAGTTATTAATTTGTTTGGGGTTATTTAAGTAATTTATTTCCTCTTCTGTATATCTGGAGAGTTTGTATTTTTGTAAATATTATCCATTTCACTCAAGTTATCCAATCTATTAGCATACAGTTTGGCAAAGTAGCTCCAAATTATCTCTTTAATTTCCTCTTCATTGGTAGTTAGTTCACCTTTTCAATTTTTGATACTGGTAATTTGTTATCTTCTTTCTTTTTTTAAATCAGATTAACCAAAGGTTTGTCTATTTTATTGGATTTTTCATAAAACCAACTCTTAATTTTATTTATGACATCAATGGGTTTCTTGCTTTCAATTTTTTTACTCTCTTCTTCCTTGATTTTCAGAATTACTAATTTGATATTTAATTAGAGATCTTTAATTTGTTCTTTTTCTAGCTTTTTTTAGTTCCATAGACAATTCATTCATCTCTTCTTTCACTATTTTATTCATATAGGCATTTAGAGATATAAAGTTTCCCCTCACAACTGCCTTGGCTGCATCCCATAAATTTTGGTATGATGTCTTATTAGTATCATTTTCTTGGATTATATCCAAGATTATTTTCTATTATTTGCTGTTTGCTATTATTTAATTTCCAAATAGGTTTTAGTTTATCTTTCCAAATTTGTCTTAACGCTTAAAAGTTGATGCATAGTAGAATACAGGGACAACATACAGAAATTAAATCAGAAAATGAAGATATGAAAAGCAGCATGGTAAATTTGAAGGAGTATTAAACATGGACTTGTAGGACTAAGTTCAAATCCCATCTCTGATACTACCTATGTGAGCTTGAACAAATCAATTGATATCTCTGGGACTCAATTTCCACATGTATACAATGAGGGTTTTAGGCAAGATGATCTAAAGTTCCTTTCATTTCTTAATGAGTTTGACTCAGAAGTAGACTAGAACTGTTTTGATACTGGAACAGAGGACTTTGGTCTATATGTAGGGTTATTTTCTGAGACTGTAGCCCTTCATTGTATATATATATATATATATATATATATATATATATATATATATATATATATATACATATTATTTGAACACTTTTACTGAATTCAAAGTTATGTATATTTATATAAAAGACATTTTCATAAATGCTAATTATATAGTAAGAGAAGATGATTGACAAAAATATGATGAATGAGACACAAACATCTTGGTACCCAAGAAAAATGGGTATCTGAAGAAAAGAAGGGGGAAAAAAACATGAACATGATTAAGAAAGTATGAAGGGAGATAGGATGGAACTAAGAAGAGTTATGGTGAGTGAACCACCACGAACCAAGAAGTTAAAAGAAAATAAAATATGTGGGAGTCAGGGCTATCAAAGGAAGTGAAAAGCCTCTTGCTGACTTTAATTTGGGCTGAGGATCCTAGGAACAAGAAAGTCCAGTTTATGGTAGTCATAGATCTAAGACGAGTGAGTGGCTAGATCAAGGTCTATCCAGAGAAATTCGGGAACTATTCAGAATATCCTGTGATGAAACTTGGCCTCAGTAGGCCCAAGTAGGAGATTCCCATAGGCACTTTGTCTCTGTGAGGCTATCATTATCATTCCACCACTATACGGAAAGGGCTTCTACTCTGAAGAAATGATGATGGAACAACATTCCTTCCCCTCCATTTGTGTTGTGGTACACTCTCTTTTGCAGTTCCAGTCATTTAGAATGCAAGTGTCATTCTGTATGGAAATTCTCTGGTACAGATAATAAACACTGAGAGGTATCATTCCCATTGAACCCTGCCCTGGTCAGACCCCATCTATGACAGTTGATTCAGTTATGGGCAACGCATTTTCTGAAGGGCAGTGTCAAACTGAACTGTGACCAGAAGAGATTAAAATGGTGAGAGGGATTTAAAATCATGTCCTCTTTAGATTCCACTCACCTATGACTCCAAGAAGTTATAGCAACCACACTCTGGTAATACCATCTTGACAGACAGGCTAACTAACCCAGGTTGAGGATAATTAATGATTTTTTTAGTTTGGGACACATTGAGTTTGAGAAAGATTAAAATTCCAGGAGGACAGCTAGGTGGCACTGTGGATGGTGAGCTGGGCTTAGAGTCATGAAGACTTCAAATGTGTAATAGCTATGTAACTCTAGGCAAGTTATTTAACCCTGTTTGCCTCAGTTCCTCAACTGTAAAATGAACTGGAGAAGAAAATGGCAAAGCACTCCATTATCTTTGCCAAAAAAACCCCAGAGGGGACACAGAGAATTGAACATGACTGAAAAATAACTAAACAATAGGCAGATTTTGACTCAGTAAGAATTGCTTCACAATTAACACTTTACGAAAATAGAGAATGGCATGAGTTGGAGGGTTCAATTTTAATGAAGGTCAGAGATTCTGCAAAGGTGAGGAGAAGGATAGCCATTTTGCTTCAAGTTGTCCCTTGTTTTGGATTTGTTGCATATGATATCCTTCATTAACATCAAACCTTATATTGGTAGAACAGAATTGTCCCTGCCAAAAATTCACTAGCCTGGATCATGGGTTTCTAATCCTCTCTATGACCCCTCTCTCTGGCATTCCATGTCCCAGTTGCCATACCAATGTGGCATTTTATTCTCTGAACTCCTTTAGCATAGAAGGAAGAAGCAGAACCCTGATGTCAGTACTTAAACTGTGGAACAGGCACTGATTACAACTCTGCTCCTGTGATTTAGAGGAAGAACTCTAAGACATTATTTTTCTCTTGTTGCATTTGGAATTTTAGTCTCTTGCTTCACTGCCACAGGCAATTGCAGTAGATAAATATAGACTAAGCAAACATCCTTTCTATTATAAATTGGCTCCAGAGATTATACTGTGCTATTATCTGACTGCCCCTATTTAGTTGATAAGCATCTTGAGGGCAGGAGAGCCATATTTCCCCTTTCTGTCTTGGTGGTGGTTCAAAAATATTAAATATTAATTAAAAATGATGCCTGAAGGCTTCCAGATATATTTGTTTTGGTCTCTGTGGCATCATTTCCTCCCTTTTATCCCCTGCTCTACCAAAAGGACCCTAGATAGCTATAGGTTGTTTTTTGCTCCCTTCTTTTCCAGTGCTCCTGAATTACATTTTGGAATACAACTTACCTGTACCTGTCAAGGGCACTAATTAACTTAATTTTACATACATGGAGTTAGGGCATTTTGAATACAGATGCAAATGTGTGTAAATTAGCACTTGAGTTTATGCAAAACAAATATGCAAATATGTCCTTGGATTTACAGAAACTGGTGGGCCTTAACTCAGGTGGCTCATCTTCCAGGCTCCCCACTGAATCCAAAACATGCCATTTGAAATGAACCCTTCAGTCTTCATCATGAGGGTCATCCAGTGAGGCCTTAAGATAAGATCCTGAAGTCCTGACCCCTCATAAGATTATTAGAAATCTCATTAGTTTCCCCATGAGGAGCTTCTGTTCTTCAGGTCAAAGATTATCAATCTTGCAGGAAATGAAAGATTCCTTCAGATGCCTTTTCTTTAAAGGGACAGAAACCAACAGACACTCCCCAAAGTTAGTATTTCCTTGAATTTAGGAATTCAGCCAGGATAGAATCTGAAACTAAGCTTCACCTTCTGTAAAATGAAGGGAGTTGGACTGAATAATCTCTAAGGTCACATTCAATTCTAAATAAAACTAACATGTATAAAGATTTACATTTTATAGAACTGGCTTATTTTTAGAGTACAAGGTTCTATATTTTTATTCTCTCAAAAATGAAGCATTGCTTTTTGTAGCATCTTTACCTCTATAGAACAGACTTTGGTGCCAGCAGGAATTTAGGACAGAGATCATCAGCTACATCCCTTCCCTCCAGACACTAAGAGAAGCATAATTTGAAAGAAATTTTCTCATTCTAACCCAATTAACAGGTAAGCCTAAGGGAATTGCCACTAGAAAGAAAAAAAAATCATTTAACAAAAAAGACAAATACCTTTGCCAGTTAACTGAGTAAAGCTGTGAATCTGACTCACAAAATAGCTGAAATGTACTGAAGCTTTGGGCTACATTAGCAAAATGTGCTATGATCATTGCTCTAAAGGGAAGAAGGGACATAATAATTATAATGCTAGTAATAATTATAATGCTAGTTGTTCAGTGGAATATCAGAGAGTGATAAAAATCCAGTAGAAAATCACTCCAGGCCGGGCGGCTAGGTGGCGTAGTGGATAAAGCACCAGCCCTGGAGTCAGGAGTACCTGGGTTCAAATCAGGTCTCAGACACTTAATAATTACCTAGCTATGTAGCCTTGGGCAAGCCAGCTGTGTGGCCTTGGGCAAGCCACTTAACCCCGTTTGCCTTGCAAAAACCTAAAGGAAAAAAAGGGGGAAAAAAAGGAAAGTCACTCCAGTAGATGGCATCTTTAGACCAGCAAATGACATCAGAACTCTTGAGAGGAATGAGCTCCAACTGTTAACTTCAGAGGTAGAGTGAGGTTGAAACCCAGCTCTAAGAACTTCAATTTTCCTCTCTCATTCATGGTCTGGGAATCTGTGTGAGTGTACCACTGTGTATAAGGGAATTTTCCTTATTATTTACCCTTCTTTGGTGTTTACATCAAATCAAATGACAGTTAATTGTATCCTCTGGTTTTGTCTGATAAAATAAACTGTGATTTAAATAGATATTACATAACCCCACCTTGAAACTTGGTGCAGATTTCAAGAGCCCATACTAAGGAATGTCAGAAAAGAATTTCTCCCCTACTCTCAGTATATTTTCCTTATTTTAAAATTTCACCTTTAATGATTCATTTCTTTATCATTGAATGCTTTTCTGTCATTGTGGTTCTACAGGACTAGAAAGACATTAGAAATAATATGACTCAATTTAATTCAAAATATGAAGTAAGATTGCATATCCTCTATTAAAATATAAACACTCAGGGAAGAAGAGAGAGGACTCTAATTATTATCCTCTAATAATTTTGCTAGAATCAAGACCCTGATGGGAGAAGGAAGAAAGGAAGAAGGGAGGAAGGAAGGAAGGAAGGAAAGAAGGGAGGAAGGAAGGAAGGGAGGGGGGGAGGGAGGGAGGAAGGGAAGAAGGAAGGGAGGAAGGATGAGAGAAAGGAAAGAGAAAAGAAAGAGGAAGGAGGGGAGGGAGGAAGTAAGAGAAGAAGGAAAGAAGGAAGAGGAAGGAAAGAAGGAAGGAAGGAAAGCAGGAATTATGAAGGGAGTGCTTGGTTAAGATGGAAGTGCTTTGCAAATGACATGTTGCAATAAGAATATGAACTGTGATTATGATTCATCAATATATCCCTATTACTCTTTCCTGTCTCATCCCTGAGACTAGGAATTTCCTGATGAAAAACTCTGCATCTTTCCCTCCTTTTGTCACTGCCCTTGGAGATCAATTTTGAAAATTTTGTATAACATCAGAATTTATATACAGTGGACCCTCACATGTCTGGAGATATAGAAGTTACAGTGCATAAAACCCTGGATTTCAAAGTCAGGGAAACTAGGGTCCAATTCTACCTTAATCAATCATTTAACCTCCCTGGGCCCCAGTGTCCTCATCAATAAAATGACAAGTTTGCACTAAATAACCTCTAAGGTGCTTTCCAATTTGAAATTCTTTTTTTTGTTGTTGTTGAATGGCTAACTGCATACTCAACAATCATGAGGTTTACCCTTCAGCTTTATTTTCTCCCCAATGAACCTTTGCCCTTGTAACCCCCCCTTATCCAGAAGCAATAGTAAGTACATTACCAATCCCCCCCTTCCTTCTTGCTTCATCTGGAAAGAAAGTGCTGTAACCCTGGCTTCACCCAGACACTCATTACTCCTGTATTGATGGCCTTCCACCTCCCTGTTATGCTGTGCAGATTAGAAGGCACAGACCTTTCTTGAGCGAGGGAATAGGTTTTGTCAGTATTCAGTGTGTAACAGCAGAAAGCATAATAAATTCTGGCAGTCAATCGAATATGACATGATAATGAATGTTAACATCATGTGCGCCCCTTTGCCAACAGAGGGGAAAGTCATGTTAGATTACAGCTAAACTCAGCCACCCTGTGATTTTTGTCCTCTTTTCTCTCCTTTACTTCCTTTCTCAGGCTCTGATCCTGGTGCTTGTCCCTCTCTACCACCATTGTCCCAGGCTTCAGACATCCCTATTACTCAGAAACATGGTGCTGCTTCACCAAGAATTCCAGAATCTAGATCTAAGAAATGTGTCTTATATGTTTCTTAAATACAAACTTAAATCTGAAGTTCATTATATGAACAAACCCCAGTTGTCTGTATCAGGAACCTCCCTTTAATTCTTTGGACTGAAATCCATCAGTGTCTCATGAAAGGACTACATCAGAACAGAGATTTAGAGCTGGAAGAACCATTTGAGGTTTAATCTTCATTTTACAAAAAAATAAAAATAAAAAGGAACTGGCTCCCAGAGAAGAAATAATGTGCCCAAGACCATCCAGATCATAGATAGGATTTGAAGTCAGATGTCATGACTCCAAATTAATCATTTTTTAAACATCTAGGCTGGGAAGTGAGTCACATTACTACAATGAAGATATAATGAGTGGTGATTGATTTTTGTGGTTAGGGAACTCTAATTGAGGAAATCACCTCTATCAGGGTATCAGGGTAAGTCAGAGACTCTTCTGTAGTCTTGTAGAGTTATCTAGGGGCAGAGAGAGCTTGAACGGCATGCTTAGTTAGTAGGTTTCAAAGTCAGGATTTGAATCCAAATCAAGGACCTCAGACTAGTTTTTGGACAACTTTACCCTATACAATTAATTATGCATTAATTCGCATTCACTACACTACAGTGCCTAACATCTTAATTGTTGTTTTTGTTATTATTATCAAACTTTCACTACCAGTAATATAACTATGATCAACTACTAGCCCTACATTTATCCTTACCACATCACACCTTTCTCCAGAGCAGTTTCAATATCTTGTGGGCCAGCACAAGAATTTAAATGGGAATTTGAGTGGGAGGAGTTTTGTAGATGCCATAGAGGACATACAAAGTTCAGAAGATAACACGGAATCTTTGACCAAATATTTAATACAAATTTTATAATAATATAATGCAATAAAAAAAGTCGGACTTCTTCTCTGATACAAAAGGGGGGTCAAAAAATTTTATAAAGATTTTCTATGTTGCAGGGGTTCTGTACCCTTAACCCTAATGATGTGGAAGGGATAATAATACAAATACTTGTTAGTTAATTGTGAGGTTAGTATTTTCAAAGTCATAAAAAGCCCATGTATACAATTTCCTTAACCAGATCTCATATTCTCACAATCCTGTTAAAAGGAGGAAGAGGAGGATCTGGATAGGACTCCTGCTTCCTCTTTAGCTTGAACCTCATAACACCAAGAAGCAATGACCCTTGAATGTCAACCCAGACCTCAAGAAATGCTCTTTCTTCTACATCAGAACATTCCTGACCGAACTCACTAGGCCTTGAATAAAAATACTGAAGGGAGCCATGTTATCAAATTTTCAGATGAAAGCTAAGAATGATGACTAATTTGATGGGGAACTGAATCAACATTCAAATTACTTTTGACAGATGGAGACACAGGGTCAAAATCAAACAGGATAAAATCTAACAAGGATAAATGTGAGGTCCTTCATTTGGACACAAAAAAAAGAATAGGAGGTTTCAGTTTATTACCTGTTCAATATGAGCCAAGCTTCAATCTATTCCCACCACATCTCAGTTGTAGTATTTATCACCCTAAAAAAGTAGGAGTAGACACTGTTATACATATGGACCATTGGAGACCTGGAGCACTTTCAGACCTTCCTGCAGTTCAACAACAAAAGATCCACTGGGAACTATTTTTAATAGGTTTAATTGTATGCATTATTGAAGTCCAATTCTGTTTCTTCATTGAAGCATGGAGGTGACTGTGGGGTCTCAAAGGTCAGTCTTGAAGATCTAAACCTTGGAAAAGTTCTACCAAGGCAGCTGCTATCCAAGATCAGTCAAAATACAGAAAGTTATCTCTAGCAAAACACCCATGAGTTGTGTGGCCATTGTAAATCTTGATCTAAGCAAAAGTTCTAAGTAGCCCACTACATTATGCAACCTATTTCTATTTCCCTAGTGGCAATGCTGAGGAGAGAAGAAAAGGGAAAGGGGAGATAAGAATCAAAGTTTTCCTACTTTCTACATGTGTTAATTTAATTATCCAATATTCAATGAGTTGATATACTATTGGGGAGCTTAATCATATTCATATTCATATTATTATTTTTGCTAAAAATGGAACCCCCAAATGGAAAGAGAAACAAAAAATGGAAACAAAACAGTCTAAAGAAGAGGAGTCAAATGGAAGAATGACAAGATTCTCCTCAAAGAAGAAACAAAAGGAGTCAGCTGAATTATTTATACCAAGGGGCAGCCAGAAATGTAATTTCATTGGTTTCTTTAAAATCTCACCTTTGGAGTGTATATAGGGACCGCCCTGATAAAAATCACAGCAGCTGTGTCAATATCACATTGCAGAAAGTAATGGAATAGAGAAACTTTACAAAGAACTTGATAAGCTTCTCTAAACCAAACTAAAATATGCCTTCATATTCAGTGATGTCAATGTGAAGGAGGATCTGGAGGAAGATTGTAAAGAATTTTAAAGACCAAATGGGAGAATTTGTATTTTATTCAACAGAGAACAGGGAATCAACTGAATCTTCTTGAAAAGGGAAATAATGTAGTCAGATCTCTGCTTTGGGCAGGATGGATAAGAGAAAGCAGAGATTATAGGCAGAAAAACCAGTTGAGGGGCTATTGAAATTATCTGGGTAAAAGAAAGCAAGAGAATGAAATAAGATGAGTGAATGAAAAGGAGACAGAAACAAGAGATGTTTTCAGGGTAGAACTGAAGTGGAAACAGATTAGATTCAAGAGGTGAAGGATGAATAAGAGTTAAGGGTAGGACTTATGGCCAAAATTGGGGAAAGAAGAGGACAGGCACTGTGCTAAGATCTCCTGGTTTCCCCTCAGAAATAATATGAAAGAAACCTCTTGGCAGAAATTCAATCAACAAAACACAAAAAGAGAAGTTAGAAGAATATCTACCAACAAGGTCTGTCTCAGAGGACCATGGAGAACAGAGAGCCAGTGGGGGGTGGGGTGGAGCCAGAGTACCAGTCTTAACCTCACAGACATTGACTGTGGGAGCCAGGGTCAAGGCCACAGAAGCTTTGGCTGTGGGAGCAGTAGTCTGGAGGGTAAGATCCTGCACTGAGAGTTGTAGAGTGCAGTTGGACACTGATATGCTCAGCTTGGAGCCATGAGCTGCATACTTCAGAAGAGCTCTATTCCCCCAACAAGCACAGTAACAGTCCCTCCCAACTCCCCAGGCTCAGGTGTGGGCCTGAAAGCTCCCTCAGCTGAATAGGTAAATTATTTTTGCCCCAGGGTGCAGCTCATATTGTTCAAGGATAATTCTGACCCTGCTGCACCCCCCCACTCCCTCCAGGCCTAGGAAGAGGTCCTCAAATCAAGGCCACAGACACTCCAGAGAAAACAGCCAGAACCCCCTGCTTGGAGTTACTAAATCCAGTGAGCAAAGCCTCTAGGATTTTCAAAACCAAACCTCTGTGAGCCAGCCCCTCCCCCAGCACAAGATCCTAGGAAAAGAAAGGCAGACTAATTGAAAGCTACTTTGAAAACACAGATCCTAACCCAGAGAGATCTAGAACTTCTGAGGAGAATGTGAATTGGTCTCCAGCCCAGGAGACTTCCTAGAAGAAATCAGGAAGGATTTTAAAAATCAATTGGAAAAATTGGAAAAAATAAACTTTGCAAGAGAAAATTAATATCTCATAACAGGAAAAAATTCCATGGAAAATACGATTGGACAAATACAAAAAGAAAATAATTTTCTCAAATCCTCAATTGGGCAAATGCAAAAAAGATAATATTTCTCTCAAAACTACACTCCGGCAAATGGAAAACTCCTTGAAAAATAAAATCAACCAATTGGAAAAGGAGCCGAATGAAAAAAATTCTTCTCTAAAAACAAATGGAATCTGTGAAAACTAATGACCTCATGAGACAACAAGAATCTGTTAAACAAAACCAAAAAATCAAAAAAATACAAGAAAATGTAAAATACCTCACCAGCAAAACCACTGACCTCAAGAACAGAACCAGAAGAGACAATTTAAGAATGACTGGGCTTCCTGAAAACATTGAAGAGAACAAAAGTCTGGACTTAATATTATAGGATTTAGTGATCAAAAACTGCCCTGGTATCATGGAACCAGAGGACAAAATAGTTATTGAAAGAATACATCAATCCCCTCCATAAAGGTATCCTAAAATGAAAACACCAAAGGAATATTGTGGCCATATTCCAGAACTATTGGGTAAAGGAGAAAATCCTGCAAGAAACCAGAAAAAAAAAAACAATTTAGATACCACAAGAGTCACAGTAAGGATTACACAAGACCTGGATGCAACAAAATTAAAGTATCAAAGGGCCTGGAATGAGATATTCCAAAGAGCAAGGGAGCTTGGAATGCAGTCAAGAATGCACTATACAGCAGGACTGAGCCTTCTCTTCCAGGGGGGAAAATGGACATTTAATGAAATAGGGACTTCCAACTCTTCCTGATGAAAAGACCAGAGCTAAATAGAAAATTTGGACATCAGGAGACTCAAGAGACACGTGAATTGGTAAAAAAAAAAGGGGGGGGTAAAGAAATAAAACTGCTATCCAATAAGATGAAACTGGCATTATCTCCACCTGGGAGAAAGATTCTCATAACTCTCGAGAATTGTAATTCTATTAGAGAGAATATACTTAGTCAGAAGTGATGGACACTCATGACTTATCTGTGACTCTGATAGATTGATTGAAAAACAATATCTCTTTAAAAAGGGGGATAGTAAAGAGACAGGAGAATGGAGGAGATGGAAAGGGGTGAATCACATTACTTAAAATGGTACAAAGGAGGGGCGGCTAGGTGGTGCAGTGAATAGAGCACCAGCCCTGGAGTCAGGAGCAACTGAGTTCAAAACCGGCCTCAGACACATAATAATTACCTAGCTGTGTGGCCTTGGGCAAGCCACTTAACCCCAATGCCTTGCAAAACCCTAAAAAAAGGTACAAAGGACCTATTGCAATAGAGGGGAAGAAAGGAGGAGGTGAGAACTGCCTGAATCTTGCCCTCATCAGATTAGGCCTAAAGTTAAAATACACACATACACTCAGTTAAGTTGAGAAACTTATCTTACCTTTAAAGTATTAAAAGGGAAAAGAAGGAGGGGGAGGAAAAGAGGAACTAACAGAAGAAAGAAGGGGTAAAGGGAAAGGGGAAAGAAGGGGAGTGGGTTTGGATACAAGGGGGCAAACACACTAAAGGTGGTGATATTCAGAAATAAAATACTTTGGAATATGGATAAAGTATAAAAAGGGAAAAATATAAACAGAGGGAAGATAGCATGGAGGGCAGTAAAGACTTAGTAATTATAACTTTGAATGTGAATGGGATGAACTCTCCCATAAAACATAAGCAAATAGCAGACTGAATTAAAAAAACTGAATCCTAAAATATGCAGTTTACAAGAAATTCAGTTGAAGCAGAGTGAAGGTAAAGGGTTGGAGCAAAATATATTTTGCTTCATCTCAAGTGAAAAAAGCAGGTAGCAATCCTTATCTCAGACAAAGCATCTGCAAAAATAGATCTCATTAAAAGAGATAAGGAAAGAAACTATATCCTCCTAAAAGTTACCATAAACAAAGAAGCAATTTCAATACTAAATATGTATGCACCAAGTGGTATAGCATCCAATTTTTAGAGGAGAAGTGGAATGAGTTACCAGAAGACATAGACAGCAAAACTCTTCTAGTGAGAGACCTCAACCTCCCACTCTCAGATTTAGATAAATATAAAATAAACAAGTAAGTTAAGGAGGTAAATAGAATGCTAGAAAACCTAGACATGATAGACCTTTGGAGAAATCTGAATGGGGATAGAAAGGAATATTCTTTTTTTTGTAGTACATGGTACTTACACAAAAATTGACCATGTTCTAGGGCATAAAAACCTAATAATCAAGTGCAGAAAGGAAGAAATAGTGACTACATCCTTCCCAGATCATAATGAATAAAAATCACACATGCAATAATGAACCAGGAAGAAATAGACCTAAAACTAATTGGAACTTCATTTTAAAGAATGAGTGGCTCAAACAACAAATTATAGAAAGAATTAATGATTTCATCCTAGATAATGACAATAATGAGACAACATGCCGAAACTTATAGGATATAGCCAAGGCAGTTGTCAGGGGATATATTATCTTTAAATGTTTACATGAATAAATTGGAGAAAGAGGAAATCAATGAACTAAATATGTAATTTAAAAATTAAAGAAAACAAATTAAAAATCCCCAATTAAATATCAAATTCTAAATTCTAAAAATCAAAGGAGAAATTAATAAAATCAAAAGCAAGAAAACTATAGAATTGATAAAGAAAATCAAGATTGGTTTTATGAAAAAACCAATAAGATTGATAAACTTCTGATTAATTTGATTAAAAAAAGAAAGTATAAAACTAAATTACCAGTATCATAAATGGAAAAAGGTGAACTTACCACCAATGAGGAAGAAATTAAAGTAACAATGTGGAATTATTTTGCCTATCTGTATGCTAAAAAATTTGATAATCTAAAGGAAATGGATGAATATTTACAAAAATATAAGTTGCCCAGGTTAAATAAAGAAGAAATTAAACACTTACAGATCCCTATCTCAGAAAAAGAACTTCACCAAGACATTATTGAACTCCCTAAGAAAAGAATCCCCAAGGCCAGATGGATTCACAAGTGAATTCTGCCAAACATTTAAGGAACAATTGATTCCAATTCTATATAAACTCTTTGGCAAAATAGGTGAGGACGGAACTCTGCCTGACTCTTTCTATGACATCAATATGGTGCTGATACCTAAACCAGGAAGTGTCAAAACAGAGAAAGAAAATTATAGACCTATCTCCCTAATGAATATAGATGCAAAAATATTAAATAAAAATATTAGCAAAGCGATTACAGCAAGTTATGACTAGGATAATATACTGACCAAGCAGGAATGCAGGGTTGGTTCAATATTAGGAAAACTGACTATCAGAAATCATATGCTTATATAGATAGATGCTGAAAAAACCTTTGACAAAATACAACACCCATTCCTACAAAAAACATTAGAGAGTAAAGGAATAAATGGATTGTTCCATAGAATGATTAGCAGTATCTATCGGAAACCATTAGCAAGCACTATATGCAATGGGGATAAGCTAGAAGCATTCCCAATAAGATCAGGGGTGAAACAAATATGCCCATTATCACCACTACTATTTAATATTGTGTTAGAAATGTTAGCTTCAGCAATAAGAGAAAGAAAAAAAATTGAAGGAATTAGAATTGAGAAGAAAGAAACCAAACTCTCACTCTTTGCAGATGACATGATGTTATACCTAGAGAATCCTAAAAATCATCTAAAAAACTACTATAAACAATTAGCAACTTTAGCAAAGATGCAAGATATAAAATAAACCCTCCTAAACCCTCAGCATTTCTATATATTACTAGCAAGATACCATAGCAAGAGGTAGAAAGAGAAATCCCATTCAAAATAACTTCAGACAATATAAAATACCTGGGAGTCTACCTTCCAAGGCAGACTCAGAAACTCTATGAAAACAACTACAAAATACTTCTCTCTCAAATAAAATCAGATTTAAAAAATGGGGCAAATATCAACTGCTCATGGATAAGCTAATATAATAAAAATGACAATTCTACCTAAATTAAACTACTTATTTAGTGCCTACCAATCAAAATTCCAAAACAATACTTTAATGAGTTAGAAAAAATTATGACTAAATTCATATGGAGACATAAAATGTCATGAATTTCCAGTGATTTAATGGAAAAAAAGTGCAAAAGAAGGTGGCTTAATCCTACCAGATCTAAACTTGTATTATAAAGCATCAGTCATCAAATCTGTCAGGTATTGGCTAAGAAATAGAGTGATGGACCAGTGGAATAGACTAGGTACAACAGCAGGAAATGATTATTTTAATATGCAGTTTGATAAACTCAAATAGTTCAGCTTTGGGGATAAAACTATCTCTTCGATAAAATCTGTTGGCAAAATTGGAAGTTAGTATGGCAGAAACTTGGATTAGATCAACACCTCACACCCTATACCAAGATAAGATCAAAATAGATACAGAAAGACCATATTATAAGCAAACTAGGAGATCAAAGAATAATTTACCTGTCAGATCTATAGAAAGGGAAGCAGTTTATGACCAAGGAAGAGATGGAGAGCATCATTAAAAACAAGCTAGATAATTTTGATTATATTAAATTAAAAAGGTTTTGTACAGATAAAACCACTATAACCAAGATCAAAAGAAATATAGTATATTGGGAAACAATTTTTACAACTAGTATTCTGACAAAGAACTTATTTCTAAAATATAAAGAGAACTGAGTCAAATTTATAAAAAAAAAATAAGCCATGAGGATGTGAGAAATCTGGGACACTAATGCATTCTTGGTGGAGCTGTGAACTTATCCAACCTTTCTGGTCAAGAATTTGGAATTATGTCCAAACGGCAATAAAAATGTGCATACCCTTTGATCCAGCAATACCACTATTGGGTCTCTACCCTGAAGAGATCATGAAAAACATCACTTATACAAAAATATTCATAGCAGCTCTGTGGTAACAAAGATTTGGAAATTGAGTGAATATCAATCAGTTGGGGAATGATTGAACAAATTGTGATGTATGTACATTATGGAACAATATTGTTCCATTAGAAACCAGGAGGGATGGGAATTTAGAGAAACCTGGAGAGAGTTGCACTAACTGATGCTGAGCTAGATGAACAGAACCAGAACATTTGCATACCCTAACAGCAAAATGGTGTTGATGATCAAACTTAATGAACTTGTTCATTCCATCCGTGCAATAATCAGGGACAATTTGGGGGTATTTGCAATGAAGAATACCATTTATATCCAGAGAAAGAATTGTGGAGTTTGAACAACAACCCAAGACTATCACCTTTAATTTAGAAAAAATGCCATCTTATTATGTAATTTTGCTATCTCTTATATTTTTATTTTTTTCTTAAAGATATGATTTCTCTCTTTCAACATATTCAATTTTGATCAATGTATATCATGGAAACAATGTAAAAACTAACAGACTGCCTTCTCTGGGGTGTGGGGGTGGGAGGCAACATTAGGGAAAAAATTATAAAATTCAAAATTAAACAAATAACTTTTTTTACAAAAAGAGTTAAAGGTAACTGAGTTTATCTAACAAAGTGATCAAAAGGATGAGAGTGCCATTGACAGAAAAATAGAGAAATTAGAGGATTTGGTTTCACTGGGGAAATATGAAATTTTACTTTGGATATGTTGAATTTCAGATGCCCATTGAATATGCATGGAGGTGCCCAGTAAGTAGTTGATAACACAGAATTGGGGGGGGGGTGAAATGAGAAATCAGAGCAAAATATGTAGATTTGGGAGTCATCTGTCCAAAACATTATATTTGATTCCACGGGAGAAGATGAAATGAGAAAGAGAGAAAGAGATAGAGAAAAGGAGGGAGAAAAAAAAGAAATAGGAGGAGGAGGAAGAGAGAGAGAGAGAGAGAGAGAGAGAGAGAGAGAGAGAGAGAGAGAGAGAGAGAGAGAAGAGCAATCAGGTAATATGTAAATATGGCAAAGAATAAGAAATAGCAATTCATCAGGTGGGAGGAGAGCAGTGTCAGAAAAACTCAGAATAGCAAAGAAGAAGTGATCAACAGAATCAAAAGTTACATAGAGGTCAAGAAGGAAGAGAAGAGACCATTGGATCTTGCAATTATGAGCCAAAAAAAATCTACTTATTTTATGGACTTATTTCTTTTACAGGGAGAGAAAATGCCTTTGAAATTCTATATCTTCCAAGTGGGAGTTGAGACCTTTGGGCAGCTGCTTGAAAATAGTCTTGTGACTTAGTAAATTATCACAAGACATGAAGAAATTCAGATATCATTCTACCTAACTCATTTATTATTATTAAGAAGAAAGTTGTTTTTTGTTTTGTATTTCAAAAAGATCAAACAGGTAATAGGTGGCATAGGTGACATTTAAAACAAGCTCTTTTGATTCCATATCCAACTATTTTACAGTTAATTATCCCATATTCTTTCTCCCTGTGGACCCCAGGATAAAAAAAAAAGCATTATTTATTGCTCAACCTGAACATCACCTGAACACTCCCCTCTTCCCATTGGTTCATAGCATCATAAATTTTAAGATGGAAAAATTCTTCCAGCTCATCCAGTTCATATACCCACTCCCCCCCCAATTTTTATAGAAGAACAAACTGAGACACAAATCAGCTTCTTTAAGGTCTCACAAGCAAAAAAACAACAAAACTGGGATTTGATCACATTTCCCCTGAATGCAAATCAAGATTTCTTCCCACCACATCATACCACCTTCTTGAGATCCAGCTGATTGTGTCATCTAGTCTTTCTGTGAAATTCAGGGAAGGTCATAGTCCATCTCTTAGACTTCCAGGTGCCATAGGAGTTATATCCAGTTAAAACCATCCCCCAAGATGACTGCCCTCCCCAACTCCACCCCTACCAAAGATCCAGAATAAGTGATTCTTTCCTAAACTAGGAACTTCCAAATTTTTAAGTATAGTTGAGGTAAAGACATTGCCTTGAATAATCTTCCTCTTAGACTGCTAACCTAGCCTTAGGAGTAACAATTCTAACTAATCTTTAAACAAACCTGAGCTTCTTAGGAGTTTAGGGGTTTAATAGAAATGGGGTGCTTAAATGGATCAATAAGTTAAGCAGTAAAGATTTATTAAAAGACTACTGTATGTCAGTCACTGTACTAAACTCTGGGGAAACAAAAGAAGACAAAACAGTTCCTGCTCACAGTGAGCTCACAGGTTAATGGAGGAGACAATATGCAAACATCTATATGCAAATGGTCTCTGTGCAAGATAAATGGAAAATAATCAACAGAGGGAAGGTATTACTATTAAGGGAGTTTGGCAAAGCCTTCCTGTAGATAGGTGAGTGGGAATAATACAAAGATTATGACCTGTCCCTCCAAATATAAAAATGTATAGGAGTTGTATTAAGGGGAAAGAGTACCTAGAGACCCTCTGAGTCTGTTGTTGTTTGTTTGTTTGTCTTTCATTTTCAAAGAGGACCAATAATATCACAGTTATGTCTTGACTTCCCAGGAACTTGGACTTACGTGAGTCATCCACCTCACTCTCTCTTCTAGAATCATTAAAGTCCAGTGGTAAGTCAAAAGTCAAGACAAATAGAAAGGACTCAGGATGCAGTGAATTATTTTGTTGTCAACAATATCTGATCAAGCTCTAACCTGCTTCAAGTACCTTCATGGCTGTTGGGATAAATTGTTCTTATCTGCCCAATGTTTGGGGTAGACAGGCCCCTAATTCATTGACAGGTATGAGCCCTAATTCCCCCAAATCACCAAAGCAGTGACTTCCATTTTCTAACCTCACAAAAGAAGAGATTCTACACCAAAAATATTGGTGCATCTATTTTTAAAAGGTAAAGCAAACTCAGATTACATTAATTGAAGCACTGTTTGTAAATCACAAGGGACAGCAGTCCCATTTTTATCCTGCTGCTCAGAGCCCATCTGGAGAATGGTGTTCAGTTATTGGAACAACATTTTAAGAGGCACATTGAGACAAAAGAGTTTGGCCAGAGAAGGGTGATCACGATCACAATGATGAGGGATATTAAGGATATATAAATATATATATATATATATATATATATATATATATATATATATATATATATTCATCTGTCCTGGGAAAAAAAAAGATAAAACTAAGGAGAGACATGATATCTGACTTCACTTCACTGAAGATGTGTCATATGGAGGAGGCAGTAGACTATGAGATCCCTGTCAGTAACAATGTTGAATGTGAGGCTTGATAGCTGTCTACAGGGATGAGGTAGGAAGGATGTCTGCCTTGGGTAAGAGATCAATTTAGATGAGCTTTTAGGTTCCCTCCCATTTTAAGATTCTATGATTCAACTATTCTGTAATTTATTTCTTTACATTAAGTAATTAGGTTAGATTTCCCCTAATTTTACCTATATTCAGGGACAACTGTGGGCAAAATGATGAGAAAGGCAATGAATGTGTCCTCGGGGTCTTTTGGGCTCCTATTTTTCATTTTTCTTCAAGTTCAGAGGAACTATTCCTGAACCCTATTCTCTTTGTCCTCATAATATTCAATGCAGCAACCCATCTAAGCCTATCATGTCTATATAGAACCTAAACTATAAAATAATTTCTGGATTCTCTCTCCACCCCCCATCCAAACTCCTATTCCCAGGATACTTTGTTCAGTCATCATGATCTATTAAAATAAATCACACCACAGTAATAAAAAGCCAATAATAGCCCAACATGTTTTATCCTTCCCAAAATATTTGCCATTTAAAACTGGACTCATTAACCTAAGAATACTATCTCTAGTGGTAGAATTAAACAGTCATTGTGACAAGTGAATAGTGGAAATACATGGAGTGGGAAGTCACCCAAATTACTTTATAAATGTCATCTCATTTGATTCTCACAACAACCCAGGGAGGGAGGTGCTATCACTAATTCTGTTTTACAATTGAGGAAGCTGAGAAAAGAAAGTTAAGTATGCTTCCCAGTATCATATAATCTCTAAGTGTATGAAGTTGCTTTTAAATTCAGTTCTTCCCAACTTGAGGCCCAGAGGACCCTATGCCACTTCACTGCTATTATTAGACAACTGTTCACTTCATCTAGCCATGTGGTCATCTCTAGCCAGATATCTCCCTTCTCTGAAGATCTTCTGAATCCTGGAAAAAGTCTTGAAAATTTTACAGAGGGACCTTAGAGATGAATAGCCCCACCCCACTTCCATATGTTACTAATAAACGCATTGATGCCCAGAGAAGGAACTGAATTCACACAGTTCAAATCCAAGTCTTCTTATCCTAAATATGTTGCTCATTTTTCTTTAGTTGTTGACTTATATCAGCCTTGTCTGACTCTCCTTATCTCCAGTTTGAGGTTTCTTGGCGAACCTACTGGAGTGGTTTTCCATTTCCTTTTCCAGATCATTTTACAGATGAGGAAACTGAAGGAAACAGTTAAGTTATTTGCCCAGGATTACACAGCTAGTAAATCTAAGAGGCCAGTTTTGAACTCCTGTTTTCAGACCTGAACTCTATCCACTGCATGCTCATTTTACTGGCCCTTACGCTTGAGCTATAGGACCCCACGGCAGCTGAGCACAACCAGAAGCCAGACACATGAACATTCTAGATTTACCATCTTCTTGGTTTCTTTGTTGATATTTAGGAGGGAGTAGAAAGAGAGAGCAAAGATTATAAACCACATGGTGAACAATTGAGAGCTCTTGACAGTAATGTTATACCCTTCACAGCACAAGGCTGATGGACCTCAGCATTCAATTACCAATATAGATTGTTCTTTAAAGGAATAACCTTTTTTAATCACAATAAACCATCCCCAGACTGATAGAGGATGTTATATTCATTCCTGCCCAGTTGTATTGCCATATGTGAGCTTCTGAGTTTCATCTCAAAGGATTATCTGGGAAGGGGTTAAAGACACAGAGTTCAAAACATAGTAGTTTTTCTGAAGCAAGGAACACAAAAGTCAAAGAGATGAGCATCAGTTGTTATATCATTTTTCAGTTATCTCTGACTCTGTGGTTCCATTTGAGGTCTTCTTGGGAAATATCCTGGAATGGTTTGTCATTTCTTTCTCCAAGTCATTTTACAGATGAAGAAACTAAGGTAAACAGGATCAAATGACTCATCCACAGTCACACAGCTAGTTAAGTGTATGAAACCTGATTTGAATCCAGGAAGAGTCTTCCTGACATCAGGTCCATAGCTCGTTCCACTATACCACTTAACATAGATAACTATCATAAAGAGAAGGAGGAGAAATAAATGTAGGTAATCTGAGTGCAATGTCACTGATATGTTATGATGCTGGAGCTGTTGAATGGATCACTGGAAGAAAGTCAGGTCTAACTGAATCTGGGTCCATGTAGGATAAGGATCTGTTTTCTATACTCAGCCTGAATATTATCATGAGAACATTTGTCCTTGTACCTATGTCAAGGTAAATATGAAAAAATAACAAGTTATGAAACAGAAGATTTATATAGTAGCACAACAAATTGAAGTAGGATAAAACTTTAAGTACACATGCAATTTGAGTTGAAATCCATCTATGACTCCTGTGGGTACCATGTAAATTCTTGTTAATGCATGAGTGATTTGGAAAAATGCTGATGGTTAAGGCAAGAGACTTGGATTTCATAAATATTTTGGTCAATTCAATTGAATTCATATTGATATGCATTTTCAAATACCTTCTATGTGCAAGATAGGCAGATAGGTGGCACAGTGGATACCAGATCTATACTCACAAGGTTCATCTTCCTGAGTTCAAATCTGACTTCAGACACTTCCTAGCTGAGTAACCCTGTCCAATTATCATAAGCCTGTTTGTCTCAGTTTCCTCATCTATAAAATGAACTGGAGAAGGAAATGGCAAACCACTCTATTATCTTTGCCAAAAAAAAATCCCAAATGGAGTCATGGAGAGTTGGACACAACTGAATAACAACTGAACAAAGTGTGAAAGATAATGCGGTAGGCACTGAGAATACAAAGATTAAAAAAATAATCCTGCTTTTCAGGAATTTACAATCTATAGTGGTTTGTCTTTACCTCAGTAACGCTCTCAGGAATGGTAGATGGATGATTGATATCATTAGGAAGAATACTGTAATTAGGGATGAAATCTGGGTCTACAATTTTACCATCATAGAAAACTCAAGAAAGAAAAACTTCTCTCAACACTTACAAGTAGGTGCCCTCTCTAGATGAAGCTAGGTTATGGGGAATGGTCTTTTTCATTCCATACCATAAAGTGTTTTCCTGACAATCCTTCCTTTGTCCTAAGATTTTCATCACAAAACTAGTAGTGATTGTGCACTTCATTAGTTGGAGATAGTCAAAAACTATTTTCCTCAAGGACCAACATACCCTCTCTGTGTTCATCCCTCTGGAGAGGGAGAACCTGATGAAGAGGGAAACCCACCTGTGGTGGCCTGCTCAGTTGGTGTGAAGGGCCTGTGTGGAATATAAATGAGCCCCTTCACTTAGCAGGAGGCAGGTAATTTCTTTTGTCCCTGCTGATGCATTATTGATTGTGATGAATGTCAGAGCAGGAGCTGGTTCCAGGAACCATTAAACAATAATTTCATCTCCAGTGGGTAATTGACTGTCAGGGGTCCCATGGTGGTCAGTTATGGGGTGGTAGTAATAGGGAATGTTTTTATTTGGGGGAGAGGTGAGAAGGGAAGAGTTCATGATTTATTAATCAAATTTCAAGTGTAGTTTTCAGGGCAAATGAGCTGCAAAAGTGAGGATGACCTTCTCAGTAACTCAAATGATAAAGCTTCTAAGGTCAAACTCATTGTATACAACAGTGGGGAATATGGAAGTGCTGGCCTTCAGAAGCTGCCCCCACTTTAGCTGTACATAGAGAAAAATCATGATCTTGCTATAACCTACAAGGATTCCATGCCCATGTTCATGAAATAAGAAATTTCTTTATCTGTCCATATTTTATTACTCCATCTTTCCTACTGTTCTACAACCTCTAACCCTATTCTTTTTCCTCACCATGACTTCCAACTTTCAATTCTTTCTCTGGCTCTTGCCCATGCACTGACTTCACGTTTATCCATTTCCCATCTTGAACCCCTAGAGAACTAGTTTTGTTCTACACACCTGAGTCTCTTGTTCCCTTACTCTAGTATCAATATCTAACAAATCCAACTTTAGATTATTATAACTATTCACTTTACTCCCTTTAGGAGTCTTTACTTCAATTCTTATGCTGCTGAAGAACAGAAGAAAATCATAAAAAGATGTTTACTTGGTCCACTACAAATTAATGTTATATCAAACCTGGGCTCTCACTTCAGCAAAACAATTCTTTTAAACCTCCCCAATTAAATCTACATCCTACTCATCACATTAACTTTTAAAAAATCTTCTTTTTTTCTCAAATCTCCCATAGTTCCTCTTTCTTTACTTCCTCAGTTGATTACTTCAACTCATTTATTGCTTGAAAAAAGAAAACATTTATGGACTCTCTTCTTCCTTTCTCCTCATCTCACATCACTTGAGTGCCTTCCCCCACTGTTCCCTCCTTCACCTCTATCTCATATAAAGAGATGATCATTGTTGTCAAGGAAAACTCCTCCACATGCACCATTGTTTCAATTCCATCCTTTCTTCACCAGCAGATTGCCCCTTGTTACATTGCTTTTTTTTAGAACCAACTTATAATTTTATTGTTAATTTTTTTAATTAATTTTCCAATTACATGCAAAGATAGTTTTCAATATTCATTCTTTTGCTTTTGAGTTGTACGTTTTTCTTTTTTTCTTATTTATTATATATTATTACAATGATTTTGTTATAAGAGTAACATAACCCCCCCCCCCAAGAAGATGAGAAACCTCAAGTATAGTGAAAGAAAGAAAAAAAAATGTACTTCAGTCTATGTTCAGATTCCAATGGCTCTGTCTCTGGGGTGAGTTGCCTTTTTTATCATAAGTGCACAAGAGAAGTTGCTTCAATATTTTTGCCACAATTGCTATTACTAGCTTTATTTCCCCTCCACTCTATTCCTCCCTACTCTCTTTTATTCTATCCCCTTTCTCCTTTAATTCTGCCCATGTCCAAAAGTGTGTTGTATCTTAGTACCCTCTCCCACAATCTTCCCTCTCTTCTATCACCTATTTCCCCCCTTACTTCCCCTCATTCCCCCTCATCCCATCCCTTCCTTCTCATTTTTCTCTAGGGTAAGAGATTTCTATACCTTATCAAGTGTGTAAGTTATTTTCTCTCTGAGCCATTTCTGATGAGAATGAAGGCTCACTCATTCCCCACTTGACTTCCCCCATTTGACTCCATTGAAAAATTTTTTTTCTTGAATCTGAAATATCTTAACTTCTTCTTCCTCTCTTTTCTCTTCCTCCCAGTATTTCCTTTTATCACCCATTGATGCCATCTTTTTAACTATATTATACCATTATATTCCACTCCTTCCTGTGCCCTGTCTATAGATGCTCCTTCTAACAGCTCTTATAAATGAAAAAGGTCATATGAGTTATCAGTATCTTCATCCCATGCAGGAATGCAAACAGTACAGTATCATTGAGTTCCTCATAGTTAGTCCTTCCCATCCATCCCCTCTATGGTTCACCAGAGTCCTATACTTGGAGATCAAATTTTCTGTTTAGCTCTGGTTGTTTCAACAGGAAAATTTGAAAGTCCCTTGTTTCATTGAAAGCCCATATTTTCCCCTGAAAGTGGATGTTCAGTTTTGCTAGGTAGTTGATTCTCAGCTGTAAATGAAGATCTTTTGCCTTCCAGAATATAATATTCCAATCCCTCCAAGCCTTTAATGTAGATGCTGCCAAATCCTGTGTAATCCTGATGTAATCCTGATTATGGAGCCACAATAGTTGAATTGTTTGTTTCTGGCAGATTTTATTATTTTCTCTTTAACTTGAGAATTTTGGAATTTGGCTATAATATTCCTGTTTTTCTTTTTGGGATCTCTTTCAGGAGGTGACTGACAAATTCCCTCAATTTCTATTTTACCTTCTGCTTCTAGGATCTCAGGGCAATTTTGCTGTATTATTATATCTTGGAAAATGAAGTCTAGGCTCTTTTCCTGGTCATGACTTTCAGGTAGACCAATAATTTTTAAATTATTTCTTCTGGATCTGTTTTCAAAGTCAGTTTTTTTCCAATAAGATATTTCACATTTTCTTCTAATTTTTGGCTTTTTTGGAATAGTTTTATTTCTTCCTTATTTCTCATAAAGTCACCAGCTTCCTTTAGTTCCATTCTGCATTTGAAGGAGGTATTTTCTTCAAACGGCTTTTTATATCCTTTTCTAGCTGGCCAATTCTGCTCTTTAAGGCATTCTTCATCCCATTTGCCTTTTGTTTTGCTTTTTCCATTTGGCCTAAACTTGGTTTTGACATATTATTTTCTTTAGTTTTTTTTATATTTCTTTCACCAAGCTGCTAATTTGGTTTTCAAGCTTTTTCTGCATTGCTCTCATTTTTCCTCCCAATTTTCCTCCACCTCCCTTAATTGCCTTTCAAAGTCTTTTTTTTAATTCATCCATAGTCTGATCCCATTTTCTATTTCTCTTGGAGGTTTTTGGATATTGAAGCTTTGATTTTGTCATCATCTGAGTATGTGTTTTGATCTTCCATGGGACCAAAGTAATTTTCTATGATCAGATTCTTCTTTTTCTGTTGTTTACTGATTTCCTTTGCCCAAGACTAATTTATAGCACTTCCATAATTTTGGGGTTTTGGGGGGACACCCCCACTGGGACCTTTATTCCTCCAAGTTCTTATGCTCTCTTGCCTGTGTTTTGATATGTAGATGACCCCAGGAGCTCCCCTCTGCCCTGGAGCTGTGAGGAGGTTCCCTGCTTACTATCTTAGTGAGGAGGTTTCCTGAATACTATCTTAATATGTAAGGCCAAACTGCAACCTGGATCTGAGTGTGGGCAAACAGCAGAGACCTTCCCCAGGGAGAGCAGAGAGATTCTTCAGTATCCTCTGACCCCCCTTACCATCTATGGGCTGTGTTCTGGAGGTACAGGCTGGTTTTCCCCAATTCTTGCTGCAGGTTCTGCAGCTGGTGCTCCTCATTACACACTAATTCTGGTGTAACAGAGCTCTCAGCAACCCTTCAAGCTGTTCCCCAGTGATCCCTGGGCTGGGCTGTGTCTCATATCACTTTTTTCCATACTAATTTTCAAACTGCATGTTTATTAGCTATTTTCTATTACCTACAAATATGCCCATCTCTCCTCCATCCTCAAAAGCCCACACTTGATCCATCCATCCATACTCACTATCATTCTATATTTTCCTTCCTTTTGTGACTAAACTTCTTGAGAAAGCCCATCTATAATTAGTCCCTATTTCCTCATCTTTCAGTCTTGTAACACTTCGCTATCTGAAATCTGACCTCATTATTCAATTAAAACAATTTTTCCCAAAGTTACCAAAGATTTGTTAATTATCAACTCTAATGACCTCTTTAAGATGTCATGCTTCTTTACCCCTCTGTCACCTATAATATGTTGATCAGCTTCTTCTCTTCCATACTCTAGGTTTTCCCCTATACTGGTTTCTCTTACAACTCCTTCTACCTTTATGATCTGTCCTTCATCTCCTTTGTTAGATATCCATGGAAGTGATGTCTGTTCATCCTTTTCTCTTATTCTTTACTATTTCACTTGGTGATTTCATCTTACCTGACTTCCATTCTCACATCTCCAACTTCTTAGATAGTTCTAACTATATATCCTGTAGACATTTTAAACTCAACATTCCAAAATTGAGCTTACTATCTTTCTCTCAATGCTTTTATCTTACAAATTTATTCATTACCTTGGAGAACACAACCATCCTCTCAGTCTCCTAGATTCACAACCTGGGTGTCCTCTTTAAATCCTCCCTCTTTCTCAGATCCCCTCAAATCAATTGTCAAGTCCTATTAATTCTACTTTGTAAAATCTCTCATAAATACCTCCTCTCTTTCATGACACTGCCATCACCCAGTACAGGTCCTCATGACTTCATGCCCAGACTGTTTAAATTGTTTGCTTTATGGTCTTGTTGCCTCAAGGCTCTCACCATTTCAGTACATCATACCTCTTTCACTCAAATGTCAAAATGATCTTCCTGAAGCACAGATCTGACCTGGTCACCCCCCTATTCAAACAACTTCAATAGTTCCCTGTTACCTTCAGGATCAAATATAAAGCTGTCCATTTGACTTTTAAAGCCTTTCATAATCTGACCCTTCCTTCAATTCCATTGTTGTTATATCTTCCTTCCTTTCACAATTCTTCCATCCAAATGGGGCTTCTGTGCTATTCTTCATGCAAGATACTCCATCACTTAACTTTGCATTTTCACTTAATTTCCCCCATGCCTGGTATGCTCTCCCTCTTTATTTTTATCTTTTATCTTCCTTCAAGTCTCAGCTAAAATTTCACCTTCTTCAAAAAGCCTTGCCTGATCCCCCTTAGGCACTTCTCTTCTCTCCCTTTTGAGATTAAATCCAATAAAAATATACCAGATGATTGTACTTATATTTATACAAACAAGTATGAATGATAGTCAATGTGTATTTGTACACATATGCATGTGTGTGTGTGTGATGGAGGCTTTTTATATGCCCAGATCACCTAACATGGAAGCACCCTAATTCTGAGAGAAGTCATCCTTCCTTTCCCTATTACTTAAGATAGAAACAACCTCTTTACATTGACTATGTGGCCAGAGCAGGCTAAGTCTTCAAAACTATAAGACTGGAACAGTTATTCTCATTTTTCTTGTGAAGTGCAGAGATGGTGAAGATCATGTTCAACCACATCACAGATACCATGAACTGACTAGAATAGGGTAAGGGTTTTTTCTTCTCCTGCCCTGTGGTCCAGAGAACTTGGGGTTGGAGTTTTAGTTTGGTTTGTTTCATCTCATTTGTTTTTTTCTTCTCTAGGTATATGTGATGATATACACACTGGACCCCAGAATTTTAACCTTGGAGGTAGGATTACAGATCAGCAGGCAAACATTACCTGGGACTTGAGCCAAGGGAGGACTTTTGATTTTGAGCTTGGTATTATCAGACCTCAATAAAGTTGTAACCCTCTTCCTATTTCTCTCCCAAGAGTAATAAAGTGGGGATTGTGCCCTCAGGTACTGGAGGGAATACATACATTGTTATTCTTTGGGGGGAAGGGATTTATTTATACATTTATTTTTCCAAATAGATGTATTGATAGTTTTCAACAATCATTTTTGTAATGTTTTGAGTTTCCTACTTTTCTCCTTCCATCCATTTATTCCTCCCCTCCTCCTAAAAGATAACAATCTAATGCAGAGGATACATGTATAACTATGGTAAACATGTTTCCATGTTAATCATGATAAGAAAGAAGAATCAAAACAAAAAGGGAAAAATGAGAGAGAAAAGACATAAAAGAAATTTTAAAAATTTAAAATAGTAAGCTTTGATCTTCATTCTGATTCCATAGTTCCTTCACTAGATGGTGTATTTTTCATCACAAGTCCTTTAGAATTGTCATTATTTTACTGCTGAGATGAGCTAGTCCATCATGGTTGATCATCACATAATATTGCTGTTACTGTGTATAGTGTTCTCTTAGTTTTGCTTACTTCACTCATCATCAGTTCCCTCATGATTTCTTATAGATCAATAGATCCATTGCATTCATATACCAGAATTTGTGTAGCTATTCTCCAAATGTTGGACATCCCCTCAATTTCCAATTCTTTGCCACCATGAAAAGAAAGGCACTACATATATATGGAGAGAGAGAGAGAGAGAGAGAGAGAGAGAGAGAGAGAGAGAGAGAGCATTTCTTTACAAATACATATATGTGTACAAATACATATAGATGTACAAATACATATGTGTGTACAAACACACATATATGTACAAATACATGTATATGTACAAATACACATGTATGTACAAATACATATATGTGTGCAAATGCAGATATTTGTACATGTGGGGTTTTTAATCCTTTCTTATGATTTCTTTGGGATACAGACCTAGTGATGTTATTAAATGGGTCAAAGGGTATACACAGTTTTATTGCCATTTAAGCTAGCTCCAAATTGCTTTCCAGAAAGGTTGGATCAGTTTAAAACTCCACCAACAATGCATTAGTGTCCAAGTTTTCCCATAATGTTGGAGAGGTTCCAACATTGCTTATTTTCCTTTTTGATCATAATCACCAATCTTACAGGTGTAAGGGGATCCCTCAGAGTTGTTTGGATTTTCATTTCTCTAATCAATAATGATTCAGAGCATTTTTTCATGTGACCAGATAGCTTAAATTTCTTCATCTGAGAAATACTTGTTCATATCCTTTGACCATTTATCAGTTGGGGAATGACTTATACTTTTATAAATTTGACTCAGTTCTCTATATATTTTAGAAATGAGTTATCAGAAACATTAGCTATAAAATTTTTCCCCAAATTCCTGTATTCCTTTTAATTATGGCTGCATTGGTTTTATTTATGCAAACTCTTTTTTTAATTTAACGTAATCAAAATGGTCCATTTTGTATTTTATAATGTTCTCTAACTCTTCTTTGTCAAAAACTACTCTTTTTCCCATAGATCTGACAGATAAACTATTCCTTTTTCTTCTAACTGGCTTATGGTATGACTTTTAGGTCTAAATCTAAATTTCAACCTTATCTTGATATAGGGTGTGAGATATTGGTCTATGCCTAGTTTCTGTTATGCTATTTTCCAATTTTTCCAGAGTTTTTGTTAAATAGCAAGTAGTCATCCAGAAGCTGGAATTTCTGGGTTTATCAAACAATAGATTACTATGGTCATTTACTTATGTTTCTTTTGTGCCTAATTTATTCCACTGATCTAATGCTCTGTTTCTTAACCAGTACCCAAACAGTTTTGATGACTGCTACTTTATAGTATAATTTTAGATCTAGTATGACTGGGCTACCTTCATTTGCATTTTTCATCAATTCTAGATATTCTAGACCTTTTGATCCTTTATATGAATTTTTTCACTGCTTTTCTAGTTCAATAAAGTAATTTATTTGGTAGCTTGATTGGTATAGCACTGAATAAGTAATTCAGTTTAGGTAGAATTGTCATTTTTATTACAATAGCTTGGCCTACTCAAGAGCAACTGACAATTGCTCAGTTATTTAAATCTAACTTTTTCTTGTTTGAAAAGTATTTTATAATTGTTTTCATATAATTTCTGAGTATATCTTGGCAGATAGACTCCCAAGTATTTTATGTTGTCTACAATTACTTCTAATGGAATTTCTCTTTCTATCTCTTGCTTCTGTGCTTTGTTGATAATATATATATAGAAATGTTGATGATATGTAGATTTATTTTATACCCTGAACTTTTCTAAAGTTACTAAATATTTCAAGTAGTTTTTAGTTGATTTTATAGGACTCTTTATAGAAGCATACCAACATATCATCTGCAAAGAGTAAGAGTGTCGTATCTTCATTGACTATTCTATTTCCTTAAATATCTTTTCCTTCTCTTATTGCTAAAAGTAACATTACTAATACAATATTGAATAATAGTGTTGATAAACCAGAATCTTGTTTCACCTCTCATCTTATTGGTAATGCTTCTTGCTTATCCCTATTACATATAAAGCTTACTGATGGTTGTGAAATAATGCTTATCATTTTATATTTATATGTATATATATATATATATATATATATACATATATATATATATATATATATATATATATATATATATATATTCCTTGGCTCTCTAGTGTTTCCAATAGGAATGGATTTTTTTAGTCAAAAGATTTTTCAGCATCTAATAAATAATCATATAATTTCTATTAGTTTTGTAATTGATGAGGCTAATTATGCTGATAGTTTTCCTAATATCGAACCAACCCTGCATAACTGGCATAAATCCTACCTCGTCATAGAGTATTCTCCTAGTGATAACTTGCTGTAATCTCTTTGCTAATATTTTATTTCAATTTTTTCCATCAATATTCATTAGGAAAATTGGTCTGTAATCTTCTTTCTCTGTTTTGACTCTTCCTGGTTTAGATATCAACACCATATTGTTGACATGGAAGGTATTTGGCAGAACTCCGTCACCTATTTTTTTTCAAATATTTTAATTTAGAATTTATTATTCCTTAAATGTTTGGAAGAATTTACTTTTGAATCCATCTGGTCCTATAGATTTTTTCTTAGGGAGTTCATTGATGGCTTGTTCAATTTCTTTTTCTGAAAGAATGGCTATTTAAGAACTTAATGTCCTCATATCTTAAGCTGGGCAATTTACACTTTTGTGAATATTCACCCATTTCACTTTGTTAAATTTATTGACTTACAGCTGAACAAAATTGTTCTGAATTATTACTTTAATTTCCTCCTCATTGGTAGTACATTGACTCTATATTTTTGATACTGCTAATTTGATTTGCTTCTTTCTTTTTTAATAAACTTAACCAAAGTTTTATCTATTTTATTGGGTGATTTTTATAAAACCAACTCAGTTTTATTTATTAGTTCAATAAGTTTCTTTCTCTTGATTTTATTAATCTTTTCATTATTTTTCAGAATTTCTAATTTAGAATTTAATTGAGGATTTTTAATTTGTTCTTTTTCTAGTTTTTTGCATGCCCAATTCATTGATCTCTTCTTTCTCTATTTTATTCATGTACTCATTGAGAGATATATAATTTCACTTAATACCTGCTGTGGTTTTTTTGACACAAGTTTTGGTATGTTTTCTAATTACTATCAGTCTTAAACTAAATTATTAATTATTTCTATGATTTGTTTGTTCTTTGATCTATACATTTTATGAAATTGAGTGTTAGTTTCCAATTAATTTTTAGTCTATCTTTCATGGCCCTTTATTAGACATCATTTTTATTAAATCATTATCTGAAAATGATACATTTAATATTATTGCCTTTTTGTATTTGATAGTGAGGTTTTTATGCCTTAATACATGGTTACTTTTTCTGTAAGTTCCATGTATCATTAAGAAAGACATATGGTTTTTTTCCTACTACCATCAGTTTTCTCCAGAGGTTTATTATATCTAACTTTTCTAAATTCTTTCCACTTCCTTAACTTCCTTCTTGTTTATTTTCTGGTTAGATTTATTTAATTCTGAGAGAGGAAGGTTGAAGTCCCCAATCAATACACTTTTACTCTCTATGTTTTCCTGTGACTCATTTAGCTTCTCCTTTAGAGAATTTGAATGCTACATCATTTGGGTGCATATATGTTTAGAATTGAAATTACTTCATTGTCTATAGTGACTTTTAGAAAGATGTAGTTTCTTTACTTATCCCTTTTGATGAGATCTATTTTTTGTTTTTTGTCTGAGATAAGAATTGCTATCCCTAATTTTTTTCACTTCAGCTGAATCATAATATAGTCTGTCCCAGTCTTTTACCTTTATGCTGTGTATATCTCTCTGTTTCTTGTGAACAATATATTATAGGATTCTAGTTCTTAATCCACTCCATTATCTACTTCCATTTTATGGGAGAGTTCATCCCATTCACATTCACAGTTATAATTACTAACTCATTCTTACCCTCTATCTTTTCTCCCCTCCATTTGTGCTTTCCTTTTTTTTCTTTCACCCTATCCCTTCTCACCAGTTTTTTGGTTCTGAATACCACTCCCTTCAATCTGCCCCCTTCTATCAGCACCCTTTCTTTTCTTTCCCTTTTCCCTTTTTACTTTTCCTCTACTTCCTTCCCTCCATTCTATCAATCCCTTCTTCCCTTACCCCCCATTTCCCTCCTGATGCCTGAAGGGTAAGATAAATTTCTAAACCCAACTGAGTGTAGGTGTGATGCCCTTTTTGAGTCAAATCTGATGAAAGTAAAATTCAAACAATTCTCACCCGTTCACTTCTTTCCCTCTTCTGTAATAGGCCACTTTGTATGATATAATTTACTCTTTTATTCTTCCTTCTATTCCATTACACTCCCTTTTTTAATGCCTCAAGTTTTTAAAAATCATTCCATCAAAATCAACTTATGTCCATACCTTCAGTCTAAATTTAATCCTTCTAATAGAGTTACAGTTCTCAAGAGTTATGAGTTTCTTCCTCCCATATAGGGATTTAACCAGTTTAATCGTATTAATAACAATCTTTTTCTTCTCCTCTATTTAACTTTTTATATATCTTTTTAATTTTATTTATTTATTTAAGGCAATGGGGCTAAATGACTTGCCCAAGGTCACACAACTAGGTAATTATTAAGTGTCTGAGGTCAGATTTGAACCCAGGTCCTCCTGACTCCAGGGCCAGTGCCCTATCCACTGTGCTACATAGCTACCCCCTTATATATCTCTTGAACCTTCTATTTGAAGAGAAAATTTTCTGTTCTACTATGATTTTTTTTCATCAGGAAAATTTGAAAGTCATTGAAAGTCACCTATTTCATTAAATGTCCATCTTTTTCCCTGCTCAGTTTTGATAGAGAGTTGATTCTTGGTTGTAATCCAAGATCCTTTGTCCTCTGGAATATTCAAGGACCTTCATTTCTTTAAGGTTGATTCTACTAAGTCCTGCATAATCCTAACTATAGCTCCTTGGTATTTAAATATCTTCTTTCTGGTTTCCTAAAGAATTTTCTCCTGGATCTGATGATTCTGGAATTTTAATACAATATTCCTTGGTATTTTCCTTTTGGGATCTCCTTCAGGAAGTGATTGGTGGATTGTTTCAATGCCTATTTTTCCCTCTGGTTCTAGCATATCAGGGAGTTTTCTCCAAAGATGTGATCCAGACTCATTTTTTTTTTTTGATCATGGCTTTCTGGTAATCCAAACTTAAATTATCTTTCCTGGTTCTATTTTCTAGGTCAGTTGCTTTTCCAAAGAGGTATTTTACATTTTCTTCTATTTTTTCAGTTTTTTTTTTATTTTGCTTGACTGATTCTTGATGTCTCATGGAGTCATTAACCTTCACTTGCTCAAATCTATTCTTAAAGGAATTATTTTCTAAGTTAGCATTTTCATCTCCTTTTCCATTTGGTCAATTTTATTATTAAAGGAGCTGTTAAAATTTTCCATTTATTTTGCATTTTCCCAATTGTATTTTTAAAGGATATTTGCTTCAGCCAATTTTTGTGCTTCCTTTTGCAAGATATTGAATATCTCTTGCATTTCTCCTCCTAATTTTTCCACTTGATTTTTAAAAGTCTTTTTGAGCTCTTCCAAGAAGTCTTTTGGTACTGGAGACAAATTCATATTCTCTTCTGCAGCTTTATATGGAGTGTTTTTTGTTCCATCCTCTGAGATGGTGATTTGCCCATCCTTATTTCCAAGACAATTTTCTGTAGGCCCAGTTTTTCTCAGCCTTTTATTACTCATTCTAAGTAAGTTGAGTAAGCTGTCTCAGGCTTTTTGTTTTTGGGGAGGGACCCATTCACAGACCTTCTGCATTGAAAAAACCCTGGAGGTTTGCTCACTGAACTAGATATGGACTGAATGAGAGGTCCAGGGTATATGTGATAGAGCCCTTCCAGCTAGCCTGCTATGAACAGGGACTTCAGGGTCCTCTGCTACAAATCTCTCCTTTAGCTGAGAATCTCAGGTTGGTGCCTGCCATACCCTGCTCCTCCTGAGACTGATTTTGCTGGAACATACTCTGTTTTTTTTTGTTCTACTCCAGAATTGTTTAGAGGCTTGATTAGTGTTGTTTTTGAGGGAAACCTGTAAGAGCCTAAGGAAATTCCTGGCTTAACTCTACCATCTTGGCTCTACCCTGTGTTTTTTTCTTGTTCTGCTCTTGAAGTAAATATTACTTTGTTAAAGCTAATCCAACTAGTAAGTGGTTAAATGGAACTGAGGTGAGGTGCAGGGGACACCTTAAAAATTGAGAGAATGCCATCACTGGGGCTGAAGTCATTGGCAAAGATTCTAAACACCCCCAACCTACTTGAATACAGGAAGACCTCTGGGGGAAGAGGTGAAAGGTAATATACCTGGCCTTTAGGTAGTGGGATGGAGGGGTAGGGTAGTCACTGTGAATGATAGATAGAATGAGTTGGGGGGGGGGCAGGGGAGAAGAAAAAGAAAAAAAAGAAAATGAGAGAGAGAGAGAGAGAGAGAAAGATTTTGTATTTATATAGCTCTTTTCATGTTTAGTCCTCCATTATTCTGTAAATTCTGTTAGGGTTTGAGGTATGAGCTGGTTGGTTTTGCTCCCCTATCTCACTCTCACCTCTACCACTTCTTTTTTTATTCATCTAGTATTTTGCAACTCTAAAACAAAATAGACACTTTAAAATACTTGTTAACTGACTGGGCATCAGTATAACAAAATCATGGTTTATATTCTTTACCAATAAACCTGTTATGTCTGGTTCTCTCTCCTTCTTTAATGTAGGTTCATATAAAATCTGTATTGAGAACAGTCCTATCCATAACCTGACTTACTTATTTTAGTGGTCATTGATAGCTGGGATTAAGTAGGCAGAAGCTAGATATGTTGTCAGGTTTCTAAATATCTAGAAATAAATCTACAGAAAAAAACAACCTCTAGTGTTTTGCTTTTCAAATGATGGAATGGGGAAGGGAAAAGTCAAAGAAGAAGATCAGGAAAAAATTTTTTAAAACAATATCTATGTGAACTTTCTATAGGAGCACAAGAATAAATGTTACATGTAATTTTATTCTTATTAATAATAACTTGTATTTATTTATCTAGTCCTTTAAGGAAGGTTTACAAAATGTTATATATATATATATATATATATATATATATATATATATTATCTTCCTTAATCCTCACAACAATCCTATGAGTTAGGTGCTATTATTAACACAGCTACTAAAGTGGGACTTGAACTCAGGCCTTCCACTCAATCAGTATACCACCTAACAGCCTTTTGAAGGAAGTAAGTATAATTCCAAGTATAATTCCAAGACAAATACAAGAGAGTAACTAAACCTATGCAAACTTATTTAGCCTACTAGATGTAGTTGACTTTCAAAACATGTTTTGCTTTGCAATCCTGCAAACCAACTGACCATCTTGTCATTTATCCAGTACCATCACCTCCCTCCCACACTCTGCTCACACACATACTTGTCATTATTTTCTCTAAACAGCAAGTAACAAAATCAAAAAGTACTATTACTTTAGATGAGTGTGTGGATTGATTACTCAATGGATCACTAACTCTGTGAGACTTTGAACCAGAACATCTTCTTGGTTATCCTTTCATTATATTTTTAAGAATATTAAATGCTTGGGGCGGCTAGGTGGTGCAGTGAATAGAGCACCAGCCCTGGAGTCAGGAGTACCTGAGTTCAACTCCAGCCTCAGACACTTAATAATTACCTAGCTGTGTGGCCTTGGGCAAGCCACTTAACCCCATTTGTCTTGAAAAAACCTAAAAAAAATTCTTTTAAAAATTAAAAAAAAGAATATTAAATGCTTGAGAGAGGGAACTATCTCACTCTATGTTTGTGTCCCCAGATGAAACACTTTATGAATATTTATCCATTCATCAGTTCTTACCTTCAGGTATATTGATTGATCCTAGACCTTTCCAATGATCCTACCTCACTTGACTAGTAATAATTAATATTTATTTAGTACTCTATACACAACTAGATGACACAGTGGATAAAAGTGCTGAGTCTAAAGTCAGGAGGACCTAGGTTCAAATCCAGTCCCAGGTACTTACAAGCTGTGTGACTTGGGCAAGTCATTTAATACTATTTGTCTCAGTTTCTTAATCTGTAAAATGAGATGGAGAAGGAAATAGCAAGCCACTCCAGTATCTTTACCAAAATAAATCCAAATCAGGTCATGAAGAGTTGGACATGACTGAGCAACATTTTATATACTGACATTTCTGCAGTAAGAGTTTTACAAAATATACACTATCTCAAAACCCTGAGAAGTGCTACAAGTGTATGATTGTCACCCATTTTATAGATAAAGAAACTTGAGGTTGAGAGAAGTCAATGACTTGCTTGAGGCCATAAAACTTGGAAGTGGCAGTGGCAATATTTGATTCTAGATCACTTCTGGCTCACATATCCCCATGCCTCTCTAATACCTCAGGGAGTTAACGTATGTCAGCCTATAGATGAAAGGATCATTTTACATGTTCAGAAAGTGAGTTCTAGAGGTTAAGTAATTTAGCCAGGTCAGATGCCAAATAAATGTCTGAAGCAAGATTTGAAAACAGGTCTTCCAGTCTCTAAGACTAATCTTTTATCCACTGCAATCCTGCCTGCTTAGAGATTCAGAATGTTTCAAGGAAATAAACAGTTAAATGATCAAAGCAGAGTGACAGGAGATTCGTTGAAGATAGCATTTATTAGGAAGCTTTTGTTACTATTGTGAAATTTCCCCTCCCTCTTTTGTTTTTGTTTTGTTATTGTTTTCAGTTCAGATGTATGACTGAGCATCAGGATAGTAAGTATTCTTGGGTTGCAGTGACCCCCAAAGATGAACAAGCTGAGCTTTGCCAACCAATTCCCCATCTAAGAAATCAACTCCCTTGCCAAGTACCTATAGAAAATTCACACTGAGATTCTCAGAAAGATGCTCTGCCTTCCTGTAGAGCAGCCTCCTCTGAGAGATACTCAAGGATTTATAAAAACAAAGTCATTTATTCTATGCTCTACAGCCAGTATAAAAGGAGAAGAAAATGTAAAGCAGAAAAGGAAAACTAGGACTCTGCTAGATATGGAATTGAGTTCTTTAGCAACTGCCTCAAAGTGAATTAAGGATTGGTCCCTATGCATGGGGGCGGACCTCCAACCAGACAGTGGGGTTTCATCATTTTACTCGAAATGAAACAAGGCCAGGCATTCTTATGAAATATGGACTCTTTAATACCTGTATTTTTGGTATAATAAGAACATAATAAGGGTTTGTGGAGTTGAATTGAATTACTTTAAAGAAGAAAGGTCTGTGTAAATGGAAAAGAAATCTATTTGAGAAAAGACGCTAGTTGTCAGCCTGTTAATCAACGTCCTCTCTTGTCTCATTCCAACCTATCTTTTCCACCTGTCTCTCACTTCTCTGCCATACAGATCCTCTATTCTGCCTAATTTTATTGTATGCTCTACTTAATATGATTGTATTCTGACATACATGCAAACCCCAGAAACACATGCAAACCCCACCAGCTTGCTGAGATGATGCAGCCTCTCCATACGACTTTTTGGAAAGTCGAGATATATAAGAGAAGGTCTTGGAAAGACAACAAAACATGAATAGCCATTCTGTTACTAATTCTGATTGACTAACCATGTGAAAGAGAAATGACTCTCTAACTGGCTACAGAGAAATTCAAAAATATCTAACACTTTAAGCTAAGGACTCTTTACTTCAATTGCTTATTTGGCTTCATTCATCAACACCTTTGCTCAAGGCACAAATGAGAGTCTATTCTATAAGGGTTAAGTTTTGAGACTTTATCCCTTCTGAAACTATGTGGTTCCAACAAACAGGTCTTGATCCTTAGCTTTTTTGTTTGGTTTTTTTTCTGTTGTGTATAAGTTTGAAAAGTATCATCTGGTATCCCAACATTCTAGAGTCTAGGCTCCAAGCCAGCTGTTCCATCCAGACCAGTACTGATTCCTTATGAAGAAAGGAGTGACCTTGTGGATCTAGACCATGCTATATACAGATATGAATTTGTCATGGCCAATAATATGTATAAACTGTACTAAGTTTTAAGACTACTCCCCCAGTTACTGAAGTGGTATTCAGGAAAACATACCCTAGAAGTATTGAGGAAAATATTTATTTATTTATTTTTGCTATATCGTAGACATATATAACTATAAATATAGATATGTATGTACTTATATGTATATATGCATGTGTATTTATAATTTTCTGCCAATTATATGTTAAAACAATTTTTAACATTTGGATTTTTTAAGTTTTGAGGTCCAAATTCTCTTTCTCCCTACCCCCTCCCTAACCTCCTTATTAATTAATTAATAACATTAATCTAATATATGTTATACATGTGCAATCATGTAAAACCTTTCCATATTAGTCATCTTGTACAACATGACTTAAGGAAGGAAATAAGGAAAGAAACAAACAAATCAACAAGAAAGGAGGAAGGAAGGAAGGAAGGAAGGAAGGAAGGAAGGAAGGAAGGAAGGAAGGAAGGAAGGAAGGAAGGAAGGAAGGAAAAGAGGAAGGGAGGGAAGAAGGAAGGAGGGTAAGGAAGGAGGGAAGGAGAGAAGTAGGGAGGATGGGAAGATAAAGTGAAAAATAACAGGCTTCAGTCTCTGGAGGCAGATAGCATGCTTCATCATTATAGTCCTTGCAATTGTCTTGGATCACTGTATTACTGAAAATAGTTAAGTCATTCTCAGTTTTTCATCATATAACATTACTATAACTATTCTCCTGATTTTGTTAGATTCACAAAAATCTTTCCAGACTTTTCTGAAACCATTCTGCTTTTCTTGTAGCACAATAATATTACATCACAATCATGTACCATTCTCCAATTGATAAATAACTGTCTAACCTGATATTCTTTAAGATGGAATTAATATTTCTTGAGTAATATATTTCTGATCAGAAGTTTGTCTCTTAACCTTTAACAAAGGGTTATAAAATGCAGTCTGTTATGTAAGGCCTGTATCCAAACAATTTTGACTACACCTGTGTCAATACTATCTGGTTATCACAATGTTAGTACCATGGTCAACAGACTTTAAGATAAGGGATATCCTGGATGAGCAGAGAGAAAATTCTATTGTTGCTTGTAAATATTTACTCTTCCACATAAGTGAAATTCTTGTCAATAGGAATTTTCAGTAAATATTATAATATTTAGGAGAATTGTGTTTGTAAAATCATGTCATCTATGTGAAATCTCATTGGTTGGCCACCTAAAATTTTACTGTTCTTTGTCAAAACTATATAAAAATTCCCCAGAATGTTGGGTCAAAGTTGGCATTTGTAAGGATGCCATCCACCCATGAGTTTTGGTAAGATCCTAGAGAATTAAATTTCATTTATAAAAACTACCTTGGTTTTTCTATTTTAGCCAAAGGTAAATAATGATTAGCACAACCCTTAAATTTTCAGGTCTTATCTTACTATAATTTTGAAGCAAATATTAATTGATGTTAAGTGGTTAAATAGAGCTGGGGGGCTAGGGCTAACAATAAGGGGAGCCCATCCAGTTGGCAGTAGAAAAGTTACATCCAAAATGCTCAAGGTATGATGATATAGCCAGACTGCTCTGGCAGAGAGAGACAAAGGTTATTATACTAATCACATTATCTTTTATTTTATTTTGTTTTAATTTCTGGAATTAAACAAGCATTTCCATAACAATGCAACAAAAAGAAACTACAAATCTACTATGCACAAATTGCTAATACTTTCAAATATATAAAATTATCATATAATTTTTTGTCTTCCTTTCTCCCATCCTAGAGATCATTCTTGGACACAAATAGGCATACTATAAATTATTCTATTCATACATCTATTTATCAATTCTTTCTCTGGATACAGATAGCACCTTTTTTTCATACATCCCTTGTAGGACTATTTGTACCTTAACCTGCATTTTGTTTCCTGACTAGAATGCCCTCCCCTTTCTCAAAATGTTCAGATTTTATCCATCCATTAGTCTTGCTCGGTCACTACATTCTCCTTGATTTGTCTTTGATCAGTTCTGCCCTCATTGCTGTCTCTCTCCTCTGATTGTCTATAGATCTGCTTGAATAATTTATCTTTGCACTTAATTATGTAATATCTCTCATAATTTAATTTTTTTCAGATAGCATCTTCCCCAACTAGATTATAAGCTCCATGAAGGCAGGGATCATATATTATCTTTGCTTTCCATTCTTCCTCCACTCTTTCCACATGACTATGCATATAATAGATAACCAAATAAGCAATGATTGAAAAATTGAGCAAATGAATTGAATGAACAAGTAAACAAATGATTGAAGGTGATTATGAGAATAAGCAGGTCAGATATAAGGATATTTTCATTTCATGAGAATGAAATGATTCTAGAATAGATTCTCCAATTTTTCTTTGTAACAACTCCAAAGGAATGTTAATAGGAGGAAAGCTGTTCTTATAGGTTATTATTGAATTAAAGATTTTTAGGGATTTGAAGGGAGGATGGATATTTTGGTGAAAAAAAAACTAACTTTGGAGTCAAAAGATCTGGATTGAAATTCTAGTTTTTTTTACTGGTCATTTATATTACCTTTAACAAGTCACAAACTCTCTGGGACTAAATTGCTTCAACTATAAATGAATATCCAAAGTTTGTTCAGGTCTTAGAATGTAAGATCTGGTCAATTACATGTCCTATGGAATGGAAGAAACATCTATAGGTAGGGGGAAAACATTTTCAGGAAACGAGGCCTGAGGGGAAATGCTGGTAAGAGAAAAAAAAAAACAAGTTTGTTGTCACTTTCAATAAACTTGAAAAACTGGAGGGGGAAAAAGTAATGTTTGGTGTCTGAAAGAAGGAGAGTTTATCTTTCTTCACTTTCCATGAAAGGTGGATTTATCATAGATTTCTTCCTTTCCTTTTCTTTTTTCTTTTTCATTCAATAGTTCATTATCTTGTCAGCTGGAACCGCCTGGCTTCCCTAGAACCCTCCATCACTGCTCCTTTGTCATCTCTGGAATTCATGTGTAGAGTTTGAGCCCATTATTCATCCAAGCCCTGTTCCTTCCATCATTTCAAACCTGAACTTGAGGTGGAATGGTAGAATGAATGACAACACATCTCTCATAATATACCAGTCCATGTTCTATAACTCAAGTAAGTTGGTCCTTAGCCTTTTCTGACTCAGTCTTTTCTCATTTACCTAACAAACTTCTTCCCAGAAATGCTCTTACTTGCTAAACTGTATCCCTCTTATCCATTAAAATTCAACTCAGTTCTAACACTTTTAAGAAAATTTCTTATATTAACCCAATATTATACAATTTATAAGAACCCATTGCATTCTGCTAAATAAACTTATTTTTATTTGAATTTGTGTTTATAATGATTTGATACTGTTTAATTAAATTTGCCAAACATTTAATAAGCACCAAATATGTACCAAACTTTATGCTAGGACACAAGAAAAATACTAAGTTCCCATTATTCATGGTACCTGCCCCTTTGAAAATTATAATCTAATGAGGTGATATATCATTTTTGATTCATAAGGAAGTAAGGTAGATGTATGCTCCTAAAATAATCACAACAATTTGCACATTGTTATTTCCTGAAATACTCATATGCAGTTATTATCTCTATGCAAATAATTTCTAGATCTTTTGGATAAGCAGTCCTAACTTGTCTCAGCAGTTGTACTAAACCTCATTTCTTCCCAATTCCATTACAACACCCATTCCCCTCTGCCCTCTCAGAGGAGAACCTGGATTTATATTTAACCCCCAAACTAAGGTTATTTGATTAAAGTTGCCCCTTCTTTGCTCCTTCTTTCCCATCACATACATACAAATATATGTGAAATGTTCTGTTTGTAATTTATCAAAACCTGTCCCTTCTTATCTACCTAGTCTTCTTACACTTCTTATACTTTACTTCTTTCTGCATACTTAATAAGGATGCATCTAAGTAATCCAGTGGATAAAGGGCTAGTTCTGGAGTCAGAAAGATCCAAGTTCAAATCCAGTCTTGGACACTTAGAAGTGTCTGCACTAGTGGACTGTTTGCTTTAATCTACTAAAGAAAGAAATGACAAACCGATCCAGTTATTTTTCTTTTTTAAAATTTTTTATTTATTTAAGGCAATGGGGTTAAGGCACTTGCTAGGCAATTATTAAGTGTCTGAGGTTGGATTTGAGTTCAGGTTCTCCTGACTCCAGGGCCAGAACTCTATTCCCTGTACCACCTAGCTGCCCCCAGGATCTTTTTCCAAGAAGACAATGTGGTCCATGGAGTCATGAGGAGTTAAATATGACTGAAACAACTGAATAACAACATACTCAACAGTATGCTATAGTATTGCAGTTGCTGTTTTCAAACACAATACTCCATCTCCATGCCTTTACATTGCCTGTCTCCCATGCATCGAATGCTTTCTCTCAGAACCTCTGCCTCCTGAATTTCCTAGTTTCCTTCAAGACTCACAGAAAATCATCTTCCACAAAAGACTTTTCCCAATGAATTCTCCTTTGTCCCTCCTACCTCCTTGTCTTTTAAGATTGCCTTCCATTTTCACTGTATATATAGAGTGTGCATATAGTTTAGTTGCTTCCTCCCCATTAGAGTGTGAGCTCCTTGAAAACAGGGACCTCCTCTCCTCCCCTTGAAATCTCTAGAATTTTGCACAATGCCTAGAAGCACATAACAAATGATTGTTGACTGACTGACTGACAGACTCTAAAGACCAGTTGCCTGCTAAATATGTCCACTTGGATTAACATAAGCATCTCAAACTCAACCTGTCCAAAAAGTCGTCTTTTTATTTTCTTCCTTTTAATACAAATTTTCTTCTATAATATTATGAACTATATACTTACAAATGGGTTGTTTTCTCAGTTTAATTGGAGCTTTCATGAATAGTTTCCTAGGTTTCCTAGATAAGGGCATATGAGCCAAGAGAAGCAAGGAAAGGGGAATTAAGGTCCTTCATCTCACTGAGAATCCCCAACACAAAAACTTATCCAAACTCTGAGCAGAAAGCTGGCTCCATTACTTAGGCTGCCTTCCCATTCACATTTAATGAATGAAGCAGCCTTATGGCACCCCATCTATAATAAGACACAATAACCTCAGACATCCCCATTTCCCCTCTGTTCTAACCTTATTGTCTTTTTTTTAAAAAACCACTAAATCTCCATCTTCTCCTCAGGGTCCTAGAGCTGAGCCACAAGTCTGTACCAATTGTCTCCCGTCTCTGCCTAGAGGTACCTCACAATGATTTTCTATTTGGAGGGTAGGGAAGTTCAAAGCTTGGCAAACTTTCTCAGTCACATAAAGTCCCTTTGTGTTTGCATATTGGAATACTATGAAGCAGGGAATCAATACTAGAGCCAATTTCTCATTACAGTCTTTCCACATCTCAGAGAGAAATGCTTCTTTTCTTTTCCTCACTACAATACAGCAATGAGTACTTAAGAAGAAAGGGGTCAATGCTTTCAAATAAAAATCTTAAATCAATCAAAAAATTAACCCATGTTGACCTCTTCTCAATTATTGCAATAATTTGTCACCTCCATACGTTTTGTTTGCTCTCTAGCCTTGCTGAACACAACCAACAAATCCCAAGAATCACAGAAGGTCTAGAATTGAGACAGAGATGTCAAACACTCTGTCTCCTTCAGTCAGGACAACGACCTCAACATGAGGTAATGCATTGAAAGACATCCAGAGGAAATGGCTACCGGGTCATCCTTTCCAGTGTTTCTTTGTCATTATTGTCAGGAAGAGCTTTACATTTAATAGACTCCTTCTTGCTGAAATTTGGGCTCAGTTGCTCTTTTCAGAGCTTTATGAGAGCCACAGAATGACTGGTCACCATGTTCTTTAAAATGGTTGTTACTTCTCTTCTCCAGGATAAATTAGGTGACTTTTATTCCCCATCCCCTCCCTCCATAAATCTGTTATTTTAGTAATCATTCCTAGGACTCTGATGGAATACATCTATGCACAAATCAGGCTTTTAGTAGGCACTACCTATATGCAAAAGACTCTGCTTAGCACTAGCTGGAGAAGTAGCAACATTTATGTTATTATTAAGTAGTAGAGGGGAGAAATAATTTATTAAACACCTACTTTGGTCCAGACATTGTGTTAAGCCCTTTATTTTTATTTTCTCCTTTGATCCTCACAACAACCCTGGGATGTTGCTGCTACTATCTCTTTTTTGCATTTGAGGAAACTGAGGTACAGGGGTTAAGTGACACCTTAAAATCAAACAAATGGGAAGTGTCTTAGGCTGCATTTTAACTCAGGTCTTCCTAATTTCAGACCCAGCACTCTAACCATTGCACTATGTAGACCCACAATGGCAGTGAGGGGATCTGGAGATCACCTTCATGGAGAAGGTGAAATGAATTGAGTCTTTGAAGGAAACTAATGATTTCAAGAGGTAGATTTATGTGGAAATGCACTCTTGTGCATAGTGAGTGTATACAGTGTAAAGGCACAAAGATGGTAAATAGAATATCATGCATGAGGAATAAGAAGGCTAATTTAACTGAAAGTGTTGTGAAGAAGAGTTTGGGCATGAAGGGCATTTTTATAGGAATTTTTACATTTACTGCTAGAGGAAAAAGCAAGTTTATAGTCTAAAAAATTAATTTAGAAGCTCTGTGGAGACCTTTATAACAAGAAGGGACCTTAGAGTTCATCAAGTTCATCTGCATCATTTTACAAACAAAGCAAACTAATTTTTAATTTGTTCATGGTTATCCAGTCAGGAAAGTTGAGAATAGAACTCTTATCTCCTGGCTCCTTCCGACCACATTATGCCTCTACCTATCTCAAATCATAGCTGGTAAGCTCCCCAAAGTAAAACTTCTCTAATGTCTTCTTTCTTCTATTCCTATCCAGACTAACTCTTCTGTTCCTAGAGAAACTTCCATTTTCTTCTGAATTCTCCTTGAAATTTCAAAAATTCCCAGTATAGTTCACAGTTGATATTGAAAACAGTAGTAAATGAATAACATAACCACAATGAAAATTGCCTCCTAGTTCATAGAAGGGTTATTACTCCAATTTATGAATTCTCATACTTGTATTTCTAAATAATAGTTTCATATAGCTGGGTTTTTTCCCAGACAAATGTACATGGAATTACAGAATCAAAAAGATAAGAGAGACAGCAGAAGACTGATGTCTATCACAATAGGAATACCTTTTACAGCATCTGCAACAAGTTGATCACCTACTCTCCATTTTATGAACTTCATTACCTCCCAAGGTAGTCCTTAACACGGTTTTATGAATCTCTCTCTCTCTCTCTCTCTCTCTCTCTCTCTCTCTCTCTCTCTCTCTCTCTCTCTCTCTCTCTCTCTCTCTCTCTCTCTCTCTCTCTCTCTCTCTCTGTAACTTTTACTCATTGCTTCTAGTTCTGTCTTTTAGGACCAAGCTGAAGAAATCTGATCTTTCTTCCAAATGAGAGACCTTCAAATACTTTGCTATTATGTCCACTTCCCTAATTCTTCTTTTCCTCATCCCTAAAAGTACTTTTCCTAGGGCAGCAAAGTGGCATAGTGGATAGAACACCAGCCCTAGAATCAGGAGGACCTGAGTTCAAATCCATCTTCAGACACTTAATAATTACCTAGCTGTATGACCTTAAGCAAGTCACTTAATCCCACTACCTTGCAAAAAAGACAAACAAAAAAAGCATACTTTTCCTTATCACTCCCCTTAAGCCCATTAAATCTATTGCTTCATCTCACTAATAACTGTGGTTCTGTGGCGTTCCTCAGTTTCAAATATCTATTATTTAGAACTAGGAAGCATCTTAGAAATTGTTGACTAGTGCCTTCCCCTGTAAGGTTACCTTTTACTTATTCCAGTTAGTGTGTGTGTGTGTGTGTGTGTGTGTGTGTGTGTGTGTGTGTGTGTATGTGTGTGTAATTTCTATACAAATGATTCTCAAATTTACTTTCCCAGTCCTTACTCTTTGCTGACCTCCAGTCTTATAGCTACAACTCAACTTGTTCAAAACTGAACTTACTGCCCTTTTCTCCAAATATTCTCCCTTTCCAAATGTTCCTCTTACTTTCAAGAATACCACCATCCTCCATTTCCCCAGGCTCACAAACCAAAGTGTCATCCTTGACTCCTTGCTCTCTCTCACCTACCTATATCCAATCCCTTGCATACACTATTTCCCTACCTTATGTCCTCTGATACTGTCACCTCCTGATGTGGGTCCCCCTCATCTCATGGCTGCACAAGTGCAATAGCCTGCTGAATGAACTGCGTGCCACAAGTCTCTCCCCACTCCAGTACATTCTCTACTCATCTATCAAAGAGACCTTCCTAAAATGCAGTTCTAAACCTGTCACACACAACCCCTCCTCCTCTTACCCCAACTTAAAATACTCTAGTGATGCCCTCCATCTCCAGGATCAAAAATAAATTTCTCTTTTTGGCATTCAAGGTCTTAAGTTAACCTAACCTCCCCGACTTTTACAATGTTCTTACACCTTATACTTTATTCCTAAATACTATGATCCAGTGACATTGGCCTCCCTACTATTCCTCAAATCAATCACACCATCTCTGTATTCTGAACATTTTTACTGGCTGTCCCCCACAGTTGAAATGTTTTCTTTCATTAGAGTTTCCCTGACTTTTTCAAGATCCTACTAAAACCTTAGCCTCTTCAAAAAGTCTTTCCTAGTCTTCCTCCATTATCGTGCCTTGCCTCTGTTGATTATTTCCAATTTATCCTATTCATATCTTGTTTATACACAGTTGTTTGCATGCTGTCTCTCCCATTAAACTGTCAGGTTCCTGAAACAGGGATTAGCTTTAACTTTTCTTTGTATCCCCAGGTCTTAGTAAGATGCCTGACATATTATGTTTAATAATATGTGTTTAATAAATGCTTCCTTATTAAGTAACAATTGAAATATATTTTGTCTTGCTCATAAGAATATAAGCTTCCTGAGGGTAAGAACTGTTTTGACTTTTTTCTTTTTAATACCATTACTTGGGTCCTGCAACTCATAAAGGTTCAATCCCTTGTCAGAGGTCACAGAGTTTGTTAATAGTTTAAATATATGGAAAGAAGTTATCTAATAGAGGTGAATATTTGCTTCAACAAATGCTTCTACTTCTATTATTTTCATGAGCACTAGAACTAAACAGAACTAGAAACATTTGTTGAAGTAAATATTCACTCTGTTGGGCGGCTTCTCTTCTTTCTACATATTCAAGCTATTAACAAACTCTGTGACCTTGAACAAGAGATTGAATCTTTATAACTTTTCTGTAAAATAAGATTGGATCAATTCACCACAATTATTTATTAGAATGCAGATTTATTAGATTGATAAGAATTCCAAAGAAGATATATAGTTCTTGTCTTTAAGCAGTTTACAACCTGTTTAAGGAACCAATATTTACATGACTAGAACAATTAGAAAAATCAAGATGTATAGAATGAAGTGCTAAATTAAAAATAAACCAGGGTCATCTTGAATAGGACAGACTACAAATGCTAGGGGTAGCCAGAAAAAGAATCAGCATAAAGACAGCTGGTGTCCCCAGGGAGAGAAAGGAACTTGGAGGATGATATGGGAACTTAGAGGAAGCTGTAATCCATCCCATCTCTGTTAAAATGATGTTGGATTGTTGTGAACTCACAGAATCTAAATGGGTGCTATGGTCTTCCTCTTCCATTCTATATTGATTTTATATGTATTTATGTTTCCTTCTCCCTTCCATGTAAGCTCTTAAGACATGGATTATTTCAGTTTTTTCTGTGTTTCCCTAGATACATGGTAGACACTGAATAGGTAACTATACTTTGGATTTATATAGAAGTTTATTATTTCATTTTATATTCATAACAACCCTGGGAGATAGACAAAATTATGATTAATCTCATTTTACAAATCAGGAAACCGAACGTTGAGATGTTAATTGACTTGCTAGTAAGTGTCTGAGGCAGGATTTGAACTCAGGTCTTCCTGACTCCATGTCTCCACTTATCCATCCAAGTGCCTCATTAGTTAATGATTGCTTATTGATATTACCAGCTAAAAGATGCTTAAACACCTGCAAGACAGGGACTATTTCACATTTGTCCTTGTATCTGCACTTCTTAGTATAAGATTAATAATTGCAGTCATTTAATAAATGCTTGTTAGTTGACTTTATGAGACTTCAATGGATTACAGGGCATCCTTTTACCTAAAATGTACCTTGTAGTCCTATACTTCTTCCCTTTCTTTGCTACCCATAGATATTCAGTGCATCCGTAATCTCTCCTTATCTGCCCCAGTCCACTTCTCCCAACAAAACCATGCAGTAGTCTGGCCCTGTTCTTCCTCCATGCATGAAACTAAGGGGTTCTTGCAGTTCCACTGTTTCCTTCCTCACCTTTTTGCTTTCTCTCATGCTAACAAATGCCTTATGATTGAAAAAAAAGATCTAGTCCCACCTCTCTCCCTCCCTCCTCTCCCCTCCCCTCCCCATTTCTGCCTAAACTAATAATAGATGAAGCGATTGTGTTTTAATAAAGAAAATTGATTTACCTTTTCGGTTCTTTAACAAATGGTAGTGCACACAGATCTCTAAAGATTTATACCCACAATTTGCAAAATTATTTCTCTATCGATCAGCACAGGTTTGTTTTCAGTAGGTTCAGTCAATTAAGTAGTAACATTCAGGTGGGTAAATTAGTCAGTGCTATGAAGTTGGCTGCCAAAAGCAGGAAGCCTCATCAACCTGGGTGAGCCAGGGATGTTTTCCCCCAGGGAGAACTATCAGCTACAGTGGGTGTGTAAGAACATCCCAGGAGAGATTCAGCAATGGTGGTGGGAAGGGAAGAGAGAATTCAGATACCAGGATACCTGCATTCAGAATGCCAGACAGCCTGTGGCTCTGACAGTTCGATCACAAGTGATAGATGGTCAGTCTGAATCCCTAGGTCTGCTAAAGGGGAATAGCAATGCCAAGTGTGGGAGGGAAGAGTTGGGGGGGAGGAGTTTTCTTATACAAAGTTGAGTTAGTGCTTCCCTTTCCAAAGCCTTCATCATATACTCAGCAGCTCTAATTATTCTCTCCCTCTTTCCTCCTACACATTGCTCCCATACTCCATGAACTTGGATACCTCCCCAAGACCCGAGGCATTTAAAAACAACACAAAGCAGAATTTTGCTTACTCACAAAACCCCACAAAATTAGGCGTAGCACTTTAGTTCTTCATTTGCAGCTTGGACTGACCCTCAGCAGAGTTGTGGGCCTCATTTCTACATTCCCAGAAACATCTTTAGGTGAATGTTGATGGCCGGGGGGGGGGGGGGGAAGCATGACAGGCTCCTTTCCTTCATCACTGGAAGTTTTTCCTTATGCTTATTGTGTCAGGGACGTAGCCCTCCCCCTTATCTCTTGAATCTTTCCTCCTGGTAAGTCATGTTACCAGTAAATTCTCAGATTAGCCTTCTTAAAATGCCAAAAACAATACTTCATTACAGGCATGCAGGTGTGATGACTGTTCAAATTGCACAGGAGTAAGTAATGTAAGCATCCAATATACTTCACTCCAACTTCAGGGAAGAGTCCAACCTATTCTTAGCTCATCCTGCCTAGTTCACGGAGAAATCTGCATTTTTGTTTTGTGTTCTAACCTACCTTCACTCCTAAGGAAATATAATCAAATATGAAATGCTCTGGTATTCAAAGCCCTTCATCACCTGTCTCTCTCCACCACCTTCCCAGTCTTCTTACACCTTATGCACTCCAACATCCACATAGTCTTTGATCCGTGATTCCACTCCCAGAAGCTAGCTATCCCACATCCCTGGAATTTTACCCCCTCTTCAGCTCCTCTTGGCATCCCTAGCTTTCTTCAAATCTCAGCTACCTTCTACAAGAAGCTTTCTTGACTTCCCTTAATTTTAATTCTTTCCATTGATTTGTTCAATTTTTCCTGCATAAAGCATATCTGTGAATAATTGTTTTCATTTTATCTCCTCCATTAGATAATGAGTTCCTCAGGGTTAGGGATTATCCTTTGCCTTACTTTATATCACCAGAGTTACCTTGGTGTCACATGGGAAGCACTTACTAAATATTTGACTAACAAGTTCAATCTCATTTTTGTTCTTCCACCAACTCCATATGCTATTTGATTACTTTTTTACTGGTTCCCACATTATACTCTTATTCTGGTTGAATTTTCCTGCTCAATGATGACATGTCACTTCTGAGAAACAGCTTCTAAAGAACTCTTTCTCTTTTTATATCCACCTTCCTATGCAATAGAATCAAACTCAAATAGAAATGGGATCCCTAAACTATGCTTGGTGAACTCTATGAGTTGCATATTGAATTAGGTTTAAAATGTACTATTATGTTCTATTATAATTTTATTTGTTTTGTTTAATAGTTCCCAACCATATCTTACCTCATCACCTAGAAGGGTTGTGAGTCATATATGGTCAGCACTGTTTGATGTCTCTACTCCATTGAAAATTCAAATGTCTAATTAGAATTGTATTTTCCACCCTTGTGGGTTTCTAGTGTTTAGCATATAGTAGAATTTAATAAATGTTTATTGAGTCATTGAGTGATTGACTCTCTCTGTTGTTCTTGGATCCTTGGGTTCATGCATCTCCCAGAGGAGCCAAAGAGCCATCCCCCCCTTTTCCATTTATTTTTAGCTTAGAAATCACAACGTTATGCCCTGGTGAGGAACCAAGTCAATCAATGCAGATCAAGAACCAGTCTACACAATGTAATCTTATAGAGCTTCTTGAGGTCCTGAGAAGTTAAATGACTAACTTGGGAATCATAGTTCACAGGAGAGGAAGAATTTGTACTGGAGTCTTACTGACTTCTAGGTCAGTTTCTCCTTTAATAATTAATTCAGATCACTTAATGTGTGAGTCTAAGAGATAGGATGGGGTAGCAGTTAGAGTTCTAGTCTTGGAGTGAGGATAATCAAATCTTCTTTATAATAAATGATTATTATGTGATCATAGGCAAGACACTTAACTGTTTAATGTCACCAGGAAGCTAGGATTTCAAGTTGAGAAGCAGTTATCAATCAGCACTGGCAAGATGGATGTCCCTCTGTTCTAATATGGACCAATTACACAGTTATGAGGATCAATAATGTGTGTGTGTGTGTATGTATGTGTGTGTCCTATCCAAGTATAATGGGGGAAAAGAAATTCTCTCTACTTCTAAGCTATTTGAACTACTACACTTAAGGTATGTCATTATATTAAGCAATATAGAATAATATATATATATATATTATTAGCTTATCAAACATATAAGTACTTTAAAAATATTATTATTATTTTTTATTATTATTAAGCAAATGGCATCCCCTACCAGGCTTCAGTTTCCATGTCAATAAAATTATGATTTTGCATTTGGTAACCTCTGAGGTCACTCTCAACTCTAAATCCTGACCTTCTTCCTACCTAAATATCCTCCTAAGTTATATCTTTTCATGATAGAAACTGCCTTTTGTCTTGATGTTATATACCCTTTGTACACTGAACACAACAGGCAAATAAGAAATGTAGCCTATCCCATACTCAGGGCACAAAATATTTGGGGGAGGTGTTAACAGCTGTATTCCTGGCACCCACTGATGCAGGGAAGATGTTGTGATTGGAAACAAATTTTGTGGAAGAAAAAATAATATTTGTATCTGGGGAAATTCTATTATTTAAAGTGACTCCATTTCAGGAAGGAAGTAGCATTGGATTTACCACCTTTCCTACAGCTTCTCCCTTTTCCCAACTTCCAGTTTCCAGCTACTTGACCTTGCTCATTGACCCTGGTGTGATATGAAATGACATGTTGAACATAGAGATCACACACCTTGGGACAGGAAGGACCAATATGTAGCTTGCCCATTTGGAGAATACCTGAGCAAGGTGCTAGACCACTCCCCAAGTGCCAGCCTTTGTCCAACCCACTACAGAAGTGTATTTAGGAAGCACTGCCCCTTCTTGCTTCTTGACTCTATCTTCCACCTTGCAAAGATGTCTTTCTCTCACTTGCCTTCCTAGGCCACATGCTCCCAACCAAGGCCCTGCAGGAACACCATGTGCCCCCATGCCATGTGGTCAGACTAAGCCATGGCTATCTGTCCTTTCTCTCTCTCTCTCTCTCTCTCTCTCTCTCTCTCTCTCTCTCTCTCTCTCTCTCTCTCATACACACACACACACACACACACACTCAAACCTCACCTAGCCTGTCCTCAAAGTGCTTACTTACTTTTCTAGGAGTTTTAATCTATATACTTTGTAAGCCTTCTAAAATAAATCCTGAGCAGTTAAAAAATCCCAGGGAGTCTGTGAATTCATTCATATAACCCTCAATCTCTATTGGAGACTCCAATTCTCATCTACAGCACCATAACCATCCCACTTCCTACTCCCCCCCACCCAGAATCCTTTTCTTCAGGATTTTGTCCTTTTAGCTTCAAGCCAAGTTTACAATAAATTTCTGAGTGTTTCATAAATAAATGTCAGTTTAAGATGGCCTTTTCCCCAAGGTTATCTGCATATAAAATACAGGTTCTTAAAAAGCAGAAGATTTTTCAGAATCAAAGTTATATTTTTCTCAAAGTGGAATCTCAATTGTTGTGACAAGTGGTGGCAGAGATACTTAGGGAGAAGCACTTCTCTGGTACTCAAATCATAATACACAGGTAGTCATAGGGAGTTAGGGAGAGGTGAGAGAAAAGCTGCCATGACCACAATAAGGTACTTATTATTTGTATTGTCCCTCTGTCCCAGGTGTTCTTTTTTTAGGTTTTTTTTTTTTTGCAAGGCAAATGGGGTTAAGTGGCTTGCCCAAGGCCACACAGCTAGGTAATTATTAAGTGTCTGAGACCGGATTTGAACCCAGGTACTCCTGACTCCAGGGCTGGTGCTTTATCCACTATGCCACCTAGCCACCCCATCCCAGGTGTTCTTAAACATTTTGTGTGTCATAGAACCCTTTCAGCCTAGTGAGATCTATGAAATTAGATAGATAGATATAATAGATAAATAATGTTTTAAAATTCCTAAGATAAAAGTTAGAATTACAAAAAAAAACTAATCATCTGTTGAAATACAGTTCTCAAATTACCAAAAGGAAAAAACCCCTACACCTCAGGTTAGTATCATTGTTTCTCCTTAAAGTACTAGGAAAAGTTAGATTCTGAGGATTTGAACTTCTCTTTTCATTGTCCATTGCTAACACCAAGATTCATTCTCCTTTTCATATGAAAAAGACAAAGAAGCTTATTTCTGAGAAACTTTGTATTGGAAAGGACCTTAGAGTTCAACCTTTACCTGAAACATGTATCTCATCTCCACCACCTCTCTGACAAGTATTCATTCAGCCTCTCAAAGACTTCCAGTAACAAGAAACCTGCTACCTCCCCAGGCAGTCCATTACATTTTCAGGCAGCTCTAATTGTTAGTAACTTCTTCTTTATACTAGGTCAAAGTCAGTTTCTCTTGAACTTCCATTTAATGGTGAATTGCTGAAAACCTTTGAGCTCTTTCCCAGTAAGAAGGAATTCAAATCTGGTGCCAGGAATTTAAAAAAACAGTATTTGCTTCTGCTAACCCTGAATCTCCAATAACTCATTTGTATATTACTTAGTGATTTTCATTCATTCTTTCAACAACAACCTGAACAGAGAATTGTGGGAGGTGCCAAGACTAGTTAGAAAATTATGGAAAAAAATTGTTTTGATCTTTCACTTTTCTATTTATCTTCCACTACCACCATTTTCCATCTCATGACAACAAGAGGTATTTGAGTGAAGCCCCTGGCCCCAAGTATTGTCAGAAAGAAGACACAGAACTAAATGATCCATTGGTGAGTTCCGGTCTGGCAGTTCCTATCTAACCTGTAAGTGCCAGGTAATTGGATTGGTAATGGGATATGGAGACTTTCACCTTGAGGTCACTGCCTCAGATCCAGCCAGAGAGATGACTGCAGCTGAAAGTCATTGTTTTAGGGTAGCTTCCACACTGTAGGAAATGTCAAGTTCTGAATCTAGCTCCTAGTCCAGGTCTAATTCTAAGACCTGTCTATGTACTTGCATTACTCATTATCTCCAGTGAAACCTATGAATTCTAAGAAGAAAATAGTAGAAATTCCTGTCCATTTGCCTTGGTAGGAAAAATCTTTGGGATTTGTGGAGATAAAATTTAGACCTGGGCTTGCCCCATACCCAAATATTTGGGAGTTATTATAGGGGGATTATAATGACACAGTCTGCAACCCATATGCCCCCAAATCAACATATTACATCATCACTTCTTGCTTACTGGTATTCCCAACTCTTACTCCAATAAGAAAAACAATATTATTATAAAAGGCAGGCATGTGCCACAATGAATAGAACATAGAGTCAAGAAGAGTCCTCTTTATGAGTTCAAATCTGGCCTTAAACACTTGGCTGGGTAAGTCAATTAATCCTATTGCTTCAATTTCCTCATCTGGAGCTGAAGAAGGAAATGGCAAACAACTCCAGTATCTTTGTCAAGAAAACTCTAAATGGGATCACAAAGAGTCAGATACAACTGAACCAAATAAACAACAGCAATAACAACCTTATTTTAAAATACTTTTAATTTAAAAAAATCAATACATAGTAAAATATATAATAATGGTAAGGGGAAGCAAAATAGGAGAAAATAATTCATGGCTTTCAATAATTTCTATATTTTCCCCCAATTCCTCCATTATTTATATACTATGCCCCTGATTTGTTTAGCCCTCACTTGCCTAAAATGTGTCCTCTTGTTTTTTGTTTTGTTTTTTTTTTTTGCTATCAACTCAGTTCTAGTTCAATGATTAGATTTAATCAACTGGCTAAAGCTGCCTTTTACAGCTTTCTGGAATCTGCCATCTGACCTTAATATAGTGTATAGTTTTCTCATGTAGACCTCAGTTTTATCATCTTGGTTCTATACCATTAATTCACCAATACTATGGATTGACTGGCTAGCTTTGGACTGGGGTTGGAATGGGAGTGCCTAGTGAGGAAACCTTTTGTAAGCAGAACTGGTACTATGGGATGAATCCAATGCCAGGTTAAGGATCCCAATATTAACTCTCATCAGAACCCAGAAAAGATGTTAGTTGATACAGACAGCAGGACAATTAATGGCTAAGAGGGACAGCCTGAGGCATTCACATTTTGCTGCCAGAGGTGAAATTCTTGAACCAGAATGACCAGAGTAAAAGCATTTGCCAAGCATATTTTTATTAATCAAGAATGAAAGTAGGAGGTTCAAAGATGATCAGATACCATCACAGTTCTGACCATAAATGATCCAGTGGTATTATATTTCCATGGCCAACAAATAGCTTTGGCAAAACTAAAGCCTTTGAGGCAATTTACAGATGAGGATATTAAAGCAATCCATAGTCATATGAAAGAAAAATTGCTCTAAATCATTACTTATTAGAGAAATGCAAATTAAAGCTTCTCTGAGGTACCACCTCACACCTCTCAGACTGGCCAATATGACCAGAAAGAATAAGGATCATTGTTGAAAGGGTTGTGGGAAATCTGGGACACTATTACATTGTTAGTGGAGCTGTAAACATTCATCCACCCTTTCCAGAGAGAAATTTGGAACTACACCCAAAGGGCAACAAAAATGTGCATGATCCAGCAATACCCTGAATAGATGATAAAAAGGGTAAAAACATCACTTGTACAAAAATATTCATAACAGCCCTGTTTGTGGTGGCAAAGAAATGGACATCAAGTAAATGTCCTTCAATTGGGGAATGGCTTAGCAAACTGTGGTGTAAGCATGTCATGGAACACTATTGTTCTATTAGAAACCAGGAGGGATGAGAATTCAGGGAAGCCTGGAGGGATTTGCACGAACTGATGTTGAGTGAGATGAACAGAACCAGAGAAACACTGTACACCCCAAAAGCAACATGGAAGCTACGATCAACCTTGATGGACTTGCTCATTCCATCAGTGCAACACTCAGGGACAATTTGGAGCTCTCTGCAATGGAGAATACCATCTCTATCCAGAGGAAACAATTGTGGAGTTTGAACAAAGACCAAGGACTATTACCTTAAATTTAGGGAAAAAACTGATATCTTATTGTCTGATCTTGCTATCTCTTATACTTTATGTTTCTTTCTTAAGGATATGATTTCTCTCTCATCACACTCAATTTGGATCAGTGTATACCATGGAAACAATATAAAGATTGGCAAATTGCCTTATTTGGGAGGTGGAGGGGGAGGGAAGTGAGATTAGGGAAAAAATTGTAAAATTCAAAATAAATAAAATCTTTAATTTAAAAATAAAATAATATTTAACTGAAAACAACTAAAGCCTTTGGGTTCAAGGGGGAGTCTGGTTGCAGAACTGAATAGCTTAGTCAAAGAGTGACAGGTTAGTTTTGTCCTACTGTCATAAGTTTGTCACACACACACACACACACACACACACACACACACACACACACAAATTCCATACTGGTGCTCTGCCCAGCATTACTGTAATGCCATAGTGCCTTGATGAGAAGGCACCTGCATCTTAGGGTCAAGGTCTCCTACTATATCCAGATGAACAAAAGATATCTTGTTTTCTGTAATATCATATTACTGAGTTAAAATTGTTCCAAGAGAGGCAGTGAGAAGTCTCAACGACATTCCCCTCACTTTAGTCACATAATGGGCAGGTCATGTCATCACTGACTTGATGTTATGATCTTCTTCAAATGTGAAGTACAACAATTAATTAATCAATCAATAGCATGGGAAAGTCCATCCTTCCATTCACCTAAACTCCCTGAAAGAGTTCTCCATTTGGTTTTCAAAGCTACCTCTAAGGTCATAGGATCACAGCTCTAGAACTAAAAGTTACCATATCTATTCCAACTCTATTTTACAAATGAGAATACCAAGGTGTTCAGGGTCTTAGCCAAAGTCACACAGGTAGTCGGTCAGCAGAAAGATAACTTGGGATGTGAGTACAAATGGTTTGATTCCAGAGCATCAGTGATCCCTTACCATTTCACAATTCTGCTTTCTGCCTCTTCTGCCTTGCTTTGACCTCATCAAAGAAGACAGCTCTCTATCTCATCTCTAGTTCTATCTGGTACCTAAAAGCAAAATCTAAAAGCCAAACATTTCAGCTAATTCATCCTTTAATAAAAAAGTTAAATCTTTTCTACATTGTCCCTACCTCCTGTTCCTAGCCTGTACTTCCATAGCCTACTTCCATTACTACCTATCCCAGATTTTCTTTCTCTCAAGTTCAAATACTATATTCCTATAAGACACATCCCTCATCCCTCTCTTCTCCAGTATTGGCCAAATTAGTATGACTGACACAGCTAAGGGTCAGTAGGAACAGGAAACTTCTCTCTAGTCTTTATCTTGGTATCCAGTCACTCCTAAAATTCAGGATCATTATCATTATTAGTGCCCCCTTTCCCCTAGGAAAGCATTCTATAAGCTTCCTTGTTTCTTATCCTAATTTTAGGCAAGATATTACCCCTATGATTTCATCAGTCCTCTTCAAAAAATAAAGGACAAAGAATAATTTAAAATAAGAATTCATGAGATTTTGAACAGTTCTTCCACAGTCATTGGACCTCACACCCATAAAGTTTGTTGAATATAAATTAAGTATTTTGAAGTATATTGCATTTTTGCTCTACATTCCTTGAGTGAGAATGATGGATTCCCAAGCCCTGCCTAGTGACCTAAGGTAGAGGAAGCATTCTGGAGACCATCTGAAGCTATGGTATCACTCAAATGCTTATAGTTCTTGTTTATTTTTGGGGGGAGGAGGCATTTTCACCTTAGAGACCCAGATCATTTGAGGCACAGTGTATTACAGAGAGGAGAAGATGCAACTGAGAAGCCAATTATACATTCCTTCACTCATTCAACTCATTTATTGTCCCTCTTGTTCTAAATACTTTTATTGGATCTTAAAGAAGCAGCTGAGGGTATAGCCAGGAATGAATTTTCCACAGTTACAAAGAAACATTGACACTGGAATGAGTATAGACAAAAAGTTTTTGGCCTTACTAGCTCCTTCCTGGTTGATTAATATCAATTAATGAAACAATTAGTATTTGGAAATACCCCCACACCATGCCTACCTTTTGAATTATGTTGTTTTTGTTTTTTTGTTGGTAAGCCAGCTTATGACTGACTTGGGCTGTTGTATGGCTGCAGATATGACAGCAATGCCTGATTTCTGACATGTGACTCCACTGCAGGTTGCTGTAGCAGGAGGTGGAGTGTAAAGGAAAAGGATCCCTGTTGTATAAGCCTGGTCATCTGGGGACACAGGAAGAAGCAAGGAATTTTTTTGTCTTCCTGCAGAAGAAAATTGAAAAAGGGGATTATATGCTACTATGCTGTTCTTCAAGATCCCCCCAATATGCAGGTCTCCTATTCAGAAAGGGGAAGATATTTCAGAGACCAACCTTAAGTGAGAACCACAAAAATCTGTTCTTTACTTTGAGAATGATAAAAATGAGCATAGGGGAAAAATATTCCTCCACACAATCAGCCAGAAGTCGTAGCACTTAGATTCTTAGGTTATAGGACCATGATTAAATATGTTTAGATTTAAAATAAGAATCCCTTCCACTAAAGGAATCCTTTATAGGCCATACAGTTTAACCCCACCCTTTTATAGAAACTGAAACTCTCAAATATTGATGTGTCAAGGGTAATGCAGGAAATGTATCAGAGGCGTATTTGCACTCAGGTCCACTAATTGCTTACCATTGAGAAAGGGGTGGGAGAACTTGAAGGAGAGAAAGGGATCTTACAGCTGCTGCTCCCATGAGCACAAGGCAGATAGTTTCCATGAGAAGCAGAGAGGAAAATGAAAGAATTGGAAAGAGTTATTGCTTACTGATATTAAAAGCACCTCTCTTTTGCATCCCGTCAGACCTTTCTCCTTAAACAAATATACTGAATAGTTAACACTGGTATAGTGCTTTTAAGATTTGCAAAGTGCTTTACAAATATTACTTTATTTGATCCTCAGAATAGTCCCGAAAGTGCTATTATTATTCACATTTTACAGATGAAGAAACTGAGGGAGAAAAAGTTGCAGAATTTGATCAGTCATTCAGATAATGTCTGATGCAGAATTTGAATTCTGTTCTTCCTGATACCTGATTCTATGGTCTATCCCATTTCAAAGCCAAACTGCTCTCTTATCATCCTAATTAGGTAATCCACACAAAAGTGTCAATGGCATAATGAATTATGCCTCTTGAATGGATTTTGCATTTTAATTATCCAAGGTATTTTCATTTTAAACAATAATGACCCAAGAGATTAGAATTTAATCCATACTCTGTAAAGGTAGAGTCTCAGGAATTATGGTATCCAGTAAGAGAAATATTTTTGTTCAAAGAACCTGAATCCCTATAAATTAATCATCTCAAATTTCAATAAAATCTCAGCCTCTATTAACCAAAAAATATTTTGAACCAGTACCTCTGATTTCCTTATATTTCATATATTTATAAATTGTAAACGTGTATTACTATTGTGTATACTAGAGACTAACACTTATGCAAAATTAAAAATGTGTAGGGATAAGATAAAGATGAAATAATATTTGATCCTAGGTTCATTGGGGGATAACTGAGTTTGAGTAGAGAAATGACATGGTGAGACTTCCACTTTAGAAAAACCTTTCCATAGCTGAATGAAAGATGGATTAGAGACCTGAGACAAGGAAAACAATTAGGAGGCTATTACGAGAACATAAATAATAACAGTATTTATAATATGATTTAAGGTTTGTAAAGCGCTTGCATATATTATCTTCTTTTATCCTCATCACAACCAAGAAAGGTAGGTGCATTTTCAGATGAGAAAAATAAGGTAATTGAAGTCAATTGACTTATCCAGGTTCATACAATTAGTAAGTATCTAAGACTGATCTTTCTAATTCCAGTTCAAGCTCTCTATGCACGGTGCCACCTAACTGTAATTGGTCAAGGCAGGTCATGATGAGGGTCTAAATTAGGAGATTGCTATATTAAAGAGAAAAGAATAAATTCAAGAGATAGAATCAGCAAGTTTTGGTAACTGACTGAATGTGTGGTTTGAGGGTGAGGGAAAAGGAAGAGTTGAAAATGAGACTGAGATCATGAGAATCTAAGTGACTGGATGGATTTGCAGTTCTTTACTGTAAGTTTTTAGTGAGAGTCAAAATAATATAATGATATCTATAATCCAAATCACAAATCATCCTTGCCTGCTCATCACATGTGATTCACTCTGCTTCACACAGAATGAAACAAAGGAAGAAGACAGGTTTCTTACTCACTGGTCACTGCCTCTAAAGGGAAGAGCCTAAGGAAAGCACTTGCAATAGCTACAAGGTGACTTGAGAGGGAAGGAAGAAGAAAGAAGGAAGAAGGATTTCCCCAGGGAAATCTGAACAGCTGCTTGGGCCCTGAGGAGGTTGAAATGAAGTTGATATATTGCCAAGCAGAGAAAAGGGATTGATAGGGAAGCTAAGAACAAGGTGAGGATTGTGATTACCACCAGATAGGTATACTTGTATTAGAGACTAGTCCAACATTTGGCTATCAGAGTTAAGGTAGGAGACAATCTATCTTCTGATTTTCTGAATTCAATCACATGGCCCCAAAATAGGGGCCCCCTGACCCCACTTTGGAGACTATTGCTCTTAATGGTAGTTTATAGTGTATGATATATATCAGTTTAGCACTGGAGACTTTATTTCCCTGTTGTCCCCTTTCTTCTATGATTTAGACCTATGTGTCATCTCTGTCAAGTTATCCAACCTACAAATATTTGCAAAGGAGGCACTTTGTAGATGGTAAACATGAACAATAGGAAGAAGTCAGTGAAGGGGATTAGGGGCTGCTGGGAAAAGAAAGACAGCTGTTTGCTAATGATGTATTTCGATAACCAGAAAGGAGACAATTTAGTGCTATTGTTTCTGTACATATTAAAGCACTAATCCACATCCTATTCTGGCTGCACAGACTACCTCACATCTGTATGCCTTACCTACAATCTGTAAAGCTAATTTGTTAAACAGCTTTCTTCTCCCATGGGAATGGGGTCATTGGTCACAGAAGATTGATTAAGCTCTTAGTGAATCAACATTAATGAAAATCAACATTGCTTAATGAGTGTTTTTATGGCAGCCCTGTAAAAAAGCATTCAAAAAGGAAAAACAAATAAATTGAAACAGGCAGAAAGTTCAGAAGGTTTCTCCAGTTTTCCTATAACTCTGGACTTAGTCTAAAGATAAAGATAGAAAATATTCAGGATATGATCATTTCCTTCTTCCCCCATTCCCAATTATTTGATAACTGTCCTAAATCATTATCTGCAAAGAAGTGGCCCTCTTCACATTTTCCCCTTGTACTTCAACATCCACCATGTTCTACCTATGCTTCCCGTTCCTTCTGTTCTGAAAGTTGATCCGAGTTAAGCATCAGTATCCAGCAAACATTCAGAGATCACAAACATGACAGCCTTGAAACCAAACAAAAGGGGAACTGTCTAGGATTATTCTTTTTTTTATAGTTGACCTAGAGAAGTTCTTAAAACACTGGCAATGAGGGCTTTTAGGAATTTTCCTAACTAAAAACAGAGATTTAGAAAACATAATGCGTAAAAATTAAAATGAATATAGAGAAAGAAAGATGAAAAAAGTCATTTTTAAAATATCATAATTAACTATCTGTGCTTCATATCCACCAAGAATGTAACAAGAATACAGAATTAAATCAAAAGAGATAGATGCAAAAACTCTGGAGGAAAAAATATAAATCTACCTTGAACTTTTTCTCCAGATTTTTACTAACAAAGTTTTTTAAGATTTCAAGAATAGATTATAATTAAAAGCAAAAACTATTAAGTAATACATTGCTTATATGATATATAAATAGCTCTGTGAGGGAAAAAAGTATAGATACTCATTTACTAAATTATGTTTTTCCTCAAAGTATTCTGCAAATACATGGTTTAATAATTTCTAAAAATTTTATGAATCTAAATTTAGTTTGGATGTATTCTACAATTCTACAATGATTATAAAATCAGTTTATAGAGATATTGAAATTTTGTTTCCTGGAGAGCTTTATAAATACAACAGAATTACTGCCTACCTGAAATAATGAAGAGATATGTGTGTATGTGTTTGTATCTGTGTTTATGCATGAAAGGTAGGTTATTCTGAGGTCTGATCATTATGATGAGTTCCCAAAGTTTTCTCCTAAGGAGCTATCACATTTTTTTCATCTCAAATTTCATGATAGGAAGTTAAGATAGATCAAAGGTAGAGGAATTCAATGTAGTATGTTGGGAAAGTTCCTGGTGAAGTCCTCTCAAGGTTAAAGAAGTGTTTATGTTAAGAGAAACCTTGCATTCCAAGGGACCCAGGACATCCTGTTTTTGCAATAAGACTGTTTTGCTAACTGAGGCACTGACCATGAGAATCCTACCTTTTCTAGTCAAAACATTATGAAGGTCATCAGAATCTCCAAACTAAGAGGGTCCAGTAGAGGTCACCCCACCATCTGGTGAGATACATATTTTGAAAATATTACATCCCTTTTCTTTGCATCTGTCACTGGGGTAGATTTCCATGAATAGATTGTACCCCTCTAAAACCTAGCTAATGGGCTAAAGGGGACAGATGGTTAGAATGGAGAAGGTGTGGTTAAGTTCTATATAAATCAAATTGGCTGGGATTTTCAGTGTGGCTCTCTGACTTAAGGGCACCCTCTCTCAAGAGAATAAATAAAAACTTTCTTTTTCTCAGACCCAGTCTCTGAGAATATTTTTAGGATATTTTTATCACAAACAGTTTTGATGCATTGGCCAGGAATTAATCCCCTCCTTAAGACTCTCCTGGATACAGATATGAGCAGGTGTCAGTTGACTATTTCAGTAGCTCATGATTTAGTGCCCAGGCATACCTCTTAAGGAGGGAGGGAAGAATCCCAAAGAGAGACTCAATATGAGCAAAATTGAAGGTCCAAAGACCTCCAGAGGCAGTACAGTGGGAGGGGGAGAGAGAGAGAGAGAGAGAGAGAGAGAGAGAGAGAGAGAGAGAGAGAGAGAGAGAGAGAGAGAGAGAGAAGACAGGCCACTACAGAAGCCAATTTGTGATTTGAAAGGCCACTGGGGTCATGTAAGTTTGTGTACACAAACCCAGGTGGGCAAGACCTGTGAGTCTGGCACCTGGACAAGATCAGTGAGCCCCTGGGTGACCCGACCTCTGCCTCACCTAAGCAGTTCAAGTCTGTAAGGATAGAGGCAGAGGAGCTCCCAAGCAGTCAGAAGCTGTAGGGAGTGGGGTCTGGAGAAAAAAGTCCCCAAGCAGTTAAAGTCTGTAGGAGGTCCAGAGAAACATCTCAGATGGCTTGAGTCCATAGAGAAAGAGGGTCATATTTAAAGCATCAAGGAAAAGTGCTGGCTGAGAGTTCTAAGATATAGATTTAATAATTGGAAAGAAATTTCAACATAAAAAGTGAAAGTGCAGAAAATGATTAAATACCGTTGACTTGATTCTTCTCTTTAATTCTATGCTGCCAGAATGCTTTTCCCCCTCCCTCCCCCTCTCCATTTGTCACTTGTCACTCTTATCTCTCGACTTTGAACAGGAGCAAAAACGGAATTTATTAAGAAAAAGGATTAATTAATAGAAAGACAGAGGAAATTGTCTTATGGAGACTTGGGGAAACAAGTGTTAAAAATGGAACTTATTTGTAGTCATAGAAATAGAAACAGAGACAGAAAATATATTAAATAAAAAAATATCATGAAGGAGATATTATTTTACATTGAAGAAAGCTTTGAGGAAGCAGCTTCCCAAAAGATGAGAATTGGGTCTTTGTCCATGAATTGATTATATAGAAATGCCAGAAAAAAGGGAAACTGAAGCATGTGCTGGAAATAGCAGATCATTTAACAGAATAAATCCAAGTTTACTCTATTGTAACATTATAGCTTCAGGAGTTTATTATGGATATATAGATTCTGGTAATGTTATTTCATTTCCAAAATGTTACAGAAAATAATGGAACAATTGAAGATTTAAAAAGAGAAGATTACCCAGAAAGACTTAAGACTGTCCCCTTAAAGAGAAGTTATTTTTTCTGCTCTAGTTCCAATTAGGCCATGGAAATTTTGAGTGCCAATTTGCCTTCTCAAAAGTTATACCAGTTGATAGTGAGAAGTGTTAAATATGAAAATCTTTGGAAAAGAATAGTGGAACCATATATTAAGATAAATGTAGGTAGTTCAGTCTGAATAAAGGGTTCAAAAGACTTGGGAACAGAATAAAATGGTTGCAAGGAAAAATGAAAAGGCATATAGAAAGTTGGGGTCCTTGAATGATTTGTGAAATATGGAAGATATAGGAAGAAGATATGAAGAGATTTGACTTTAAGTAAAAAGGTGGATTTGGGGAGCTTTGAAAAGTGATTTAAAATCAATATAAGAAAAGAAAAACTATAGAGAGCTATAAGTTTAAATTAAGATGTATTTTTAAATGAGCTTGGGGGCAATTTGAAAATTGCATTAGTCTACCCCTTTTACAATATCTGGCAGTGAAGTGATTGGAGAGTAATAAACCCCATAACATGAGAAGCTTGACATGAAAGCAATTACCAGGTAAATGTTAATTTTCATTTTTATTATTATTTCTTCAATTAGGTAGCTTATAATGGGTGAATCTTCTATATACAGTAATCTGAAAAAGAAACATGTAACTGAATTAAGGGGTTTGTAAAAATGTACAATTTTGATTATGATGCTGTGATGTTCCTAAATGTTCTAATATTAAGAAATGTTGCTCAGTGAGGATAAAAGCTCTTGTAAGTTAGAGTATTGAGAAGTTAGAATTGCATTGATAGAGATAAGAATTTACAAACTTTTAGGTTTTGAAAAGAAAATAATTTGAGGTTATTTTGGATATAACTTTTGGAATTTATAAGATTATTAAGAGAAGCATAAAGAAAATCTTGTAATAGCAAGAAGGTCTTTTTAGAAACAACTGATTTTAGTGGAATACACTAGCTGCAATAGCAGGAAACGATTATAGTAATCTGCTGTTTGATAAACCCAAAGAGTCCAGCTATTGGGATAAAAACTCTCTCTTCAATAAAAACTGCTGGGAAAATTGGAAGTTAGTATGGAAGAAACTTAGATTAGACCAATACCTCATACCCTATACCAAGATAAGATTCAAATGGATACAGGATTTAGACATTTAAAAAAGTATTATAAGCAAACTAGAAGATCAAGGAGTAGTTTACCTGTCAGATCTATGGAAAGGGAAGCAGTTTATGACTAAGGAAGAGATGGAGAACATCACTAAAAACAAAACTAGATGATTTTGATTACATTAAATTAAAATGCTTTTGCATAGACAAAACCACTGTAACCAAGTTCAAAAGAAATGTAGTAAACTGGGAAACAATCTTTACAACTAAAGTTTCTGACAAAGGACTCATTTCTAAAATATACAGAGAATTGAGTCAAAGTTTTTAAAAAAGCCATTCCCCAAATGACAAATGGTCAAAGTATATGCAAAGGCAATTTACAGATGAAGAGATGAAAGAAATCCATAGTCATATGAAAAATTGCTCTAAATCATTACTTATTAGAGAAATGCAAATTAAAGCTTCTCTGGTGTACCACTTCACACTTCTCAGACTGGCCAATATTACCAGAAAGGACAATGATCATTTTTGCAAGGATTGTGGGAAATCTGGAACACTATTACATTGTTGATGGAGCTGTGAACTCATCTATCCTTTCTGGAGAGAAATTTGGAACTACGCCCAAAGGGCAACAAAAATGTGCATGATCCAGCAATACCACTACTGGGTCTATACCCTGAAGAGATGATGAAAAAGGGTAAAAACATCAATTGTACAAAAATATTCATGGCAACCTGTTTGTGGTGGCAAAGAATTGGAAATCAAGTAAATGTCCTTCAAATGGGGAATGGCCTAGCAAACTGTGCTATACGTATGTATGTCATGGAACAGCATTGCTCTATTAGAAACCAGGAGGGATGGAAATTCAGGGAATCCTGGAGGGACTTGCATGAACTGATGCTGAGTGAGGTGTACAGAACCAGAAGAACACTGTATACTCTAAGAGCAATATGGGTGATGGTCAACCTTAATGCACTTGTTCATTCCATCAATGGAACAATCAGGGACAATTTGGGGCTCCATGAAATGGAGAATATTAACTCTGTATCCAGAGAAAGAATTGTGGAGTTTGAACAAAGACTATTACCTTTAATTTAGGGAAAAAAAACTGATGTCTTATTGTCTGACCTTGTTATCTCTTGTACTTTAGTACTTTATGTTTCTTCCCTAATGATATGAATTCTCTCTCATCACATTCAATTTGGATCAATGTATACCATGGAAACAATGTAAAGACTGGCAAATTGCCTTCTGTGGGAGGTGGAGGGAGGGAAGTGAGATTAGGGAGAAAATTGTAAAACTCAAAATAAATAAAATCTTTATAAATAAAAAAAAAGAAATAACTAGTCTTAAGAATTTTCTGTATTGCAAAGTTCTAGGGAGTAAAGGAAATATACATGAAATTTAAATTATGTATAATTAGTAAACTTTTTAGAAGAATAGATTCAAACTAGACTTTTAGAGAATTTAAATGGTGCTGAATGAATGAAGTTCATCTAACACATTTGTAAAGCTTAGTTTTGAGAAAACTAGAGAATACCTTGTTAACAGTTGATATCTCTTAAGGTCTTTTTTCACCCAGAGAGTTTGTGAAAAGCCTTGTTTTCCACCTTGTGTTTATGAAAGGGAATATTTATATGCAAGATCAAAGTAGCTAACTTAACTTCTGCTATTTAAGAAGAAGAAAATGTAACTTGTTCTGTGCAAATGTAACACTGGTATGAGTAAAAAAGATTTCATTGGGATTTTGAAATTGTTATATGTATAAGATTAAATTCATAGAGAATCTTATTTTATTTTTTAAAATAAGAGTATATTCACAATAAGAAGTAAATAAGTTTATAAAACAAAAATGTAAAAAGACATAAAAAGACTATGTAAAAACATAGTTAATTCTGTGTAAAAGATATGCAGTTGTAAAGTTAACTTTAAGAGAACCTGTTATTTTGTTTTACTTTAAAACAATGAGATGTCAGACTAGAAATTTCATGTTTCATATAGGTTAAGAATTAAATGTTCAATTTTAAAGAAGCAAAATTGCAAACTCAGAATAGTGTATAGGAGGTTGGGAAGTATATCTTAACTACAAGATACTCTTACAATAATGTTGAATGAGTGTAAGGGTGAAAGATGATTGAAAAATTAAAAAGCATGTAACCTCTAATTAGGTAACATTTTTTTTTTTAGGTTTTTGCAAGGCCAATGGGGGTTAAGTGGCTTGCCCAAGGCCACACAGCTAGGTAATTATTAGGCGTCTGAGACTGGATTTGAACCCAGGTACTCCTGACTCCAGGGCCAGTGCTTTATCCACTGCACCACCTAGCTGCCCTAATTAGGTAACTTATTGATAAGTAAGATGTTAAAAAGTTATGTGATCTACTTTTGTAAATATAAGCTATTTTACTGTAATGACGTCAAAGTCTGGAATTAATAATTGACTGCTTTGTAGGGATAATGAGAGAAAAGATCCAAAGTCATGATCCTCTGGGATCCCCGAAATTCTTAAACAATGTGTTAGATCTTGTTCTAGATCTTTAGGTCCATATATAAATGCAATAATGGAGAGATTGTGGGGGCAGCTAGGTGACACAGTGGACAGAGCACTGGCCCTGGAGTCAGGAGTACCTAGGTTCAAATCCGGCCTCAGACACCTAATAATTACCTAGCTGTGTGGCCTTGGGCAAGCCACTTAACCCTAATAATAATAATAATAATAAAGAGATTGTTTTGGAAAATCAAGTAATTAATGTGCTACTCTTATTTCTGTTTTTTACAGATATTCTAATGGATTGAAAGAATTCTAAAATTAATGATTTATATTTAAAACATAGTTAAAACAGGTTTATTATAAAAATTGTATAAAAATTTTCCAATTATATGAAAATTGGGATTATTATGGATATATGTATATATCAAAACTGTGATTGTTTGCCTTGAAGTGAAAATACCTGAGTATCATAGGAAAGATAAAAATAATGATGATAATAATTTGTTTCCTTTCAAGTGAAAACACATGAGTATCATGGGAAAGATAAAAATAATGATAATAATTTGAGATATTGTTTGTGATAAGCTCTGGTTAATGTGAGAATTCTGAAGATAATCTCCTAGCCAAAGTAGGTGTTTATTTATTTTATAATACATCAGACTAGAAGTAGGGGTCTCTAGCCAAGTAGCCCCTGATATATCATCTTTATCTAGGAATAAAGCAGATATAACTTCAAAGGGATGCAGGTCTGCAGATCAAAAACTAGTGCCACCAGAGGGATGTACAGAATAGATATATGTGCAGGGAAAGGGGCTGATTGATTGAAACCCTCCCCCATCCAGATTATAATTAGTATTTAGTCCTTGTGAACTAGATACATTCAGAGGTCTAATTAGATGGAATCACTATTTTAGATCATAGGACTTTTAATTAGTTTGTGTCTAATATCAGGCATGATCAGCAAAGAAAGCACTGTTGAGTCAATGCTCTTTTGAAGTCCAGAAGTCCAATGGAGGTTTAGAAGTGATGGGTGCATTGGGATAAAAAAGTTGAAGTAATGGCTTTTCAGTGCCATCTGACTTGATTTCCCCAAAATGTCTCGCCAGATAAATCTAAAATTTACCTTATGACATTTGATTACCCACATAACCTCTATCTGGAAACTGAAACTTAAAATTATATCTATAAAGGAATTTTGATGTTCTGGATCATTATAGTAAACTAATATAAGCAAATCTGATATAGAAATTTTAGGTCAATTGGAGTTTTAATCGCTAGATAGGCCAATGTGGTTTTGACTTCTGCTATTAGCAATATGTGCTGACAAAAATTAAGATCCCTTGATTATTCCATGCTAGAAAGGGATATTTCAGTAAGAAGAATAAAAAGGGTTTTGTAATCTCAAGATACAATTCTGCACAAGGCAGTTTCAAATTCTACTTTAAGTAAGGGAATATAAGTCAGTTGAGTAAATAAAGAGAAGAACCACTTATATTTGGAAACATTTTGGGAAGAAAGAAAAATTTGTTTTAGTTAAGGGTCTTTGTGTTATAATAAGGAACAAGAGGTTAAGATTGTATGTCACTGGACACTCTTTGTTCTAAGATAATCATCTAATGTAAATATCTTATAAACAACAACTAATCTGGCAATTTTCAGCAAATTCAATTGTGCAGTAAAACAATTATGGAAGTTTTATTTTGTCAGAGTGAAGTATGTATATCAGCATGACAGTGAGTAAGTCAAAAATTTTATTGTCTAATGATGAAAACATGAGTCTTAATTATGTTAAGAAGTTCTTTTACTAGAAGAGAACTCAGTAAGTCACCTGAACTACAGAGAACATTTTGGAATGGACTCAGAAGATACAGAATGGCACTGAATGTCTCCAGGGGAAAAGAGAGAGACTGGACTGGACCAGTTCATCTTCCTCCATCTTGCATGTCTATGTGTATGTATGGGTTATTTGGTCAGGAGGTTCTGCCCCTTTTAATATCTGTAACTTTCTCCGGGATTCTATAAGTATACCACCCTTACTTATGCTCCTTCTTATGTTTGTTGCCTTGCCATTGCTGAGAAGAAGATGGGTTCTAATTGGACAGTAAGAGACAATAGATCCTGAAGGGGCATGGTGACTGTGGAAATCTTGCTGAGGAGATGTATCAAAAATAGTGTGAGAGGACTTCATTTATTAAGATTCTAGTAAAATCTTCTCAGGGTTAAAAAGTGTTTACATTAAGAAAAGCCTTGGATTTCATGGGACCCAGGATATCCTACTTTTTCAATAAGATTGTTTTGCTAACTGAGGCACTGAACATGAGAATCCTACTTTTTCCTAGTCAAAACAGTATGGAGGTCATCAGAATCTCTAAACTAAGAGGATCTGGGAACAGGTCACACCACTATTTGGTGAGATATATATTATGAAAATATTACATTCCTTTTCTTTGCAAATGTCAATGGGGTAGATTTCTGTGAATATATTGTATCCCCTGAAACCCAGTCAATGGGATAAGGGGGTGGTTAGAGTGGGGGAAATTCTGGTTAAGATCTATATAAACCAAATTGGCTATGCTTTTCAGCATGGCTCTCTGCCTTGAGTATGCACATGAGAGAGGGAGAGAAGGGGAGGGAGGGAGGGAGGGAGGGGGAGGGAGAGAGAGAGAGAGAGAGAGAGAGAGAGAGAGAGAGAGAGAGAGAGAGAATAAAAACTTGCTTTTCTCAGACCCAGTTCCTGAGAACTGAATTGTTTATAGGCAAATATTATAAATAAGTCACAGAGAGCAGGGAAAAGTCATGCTGGTAGATATCAAAGTTTCTGTTTTTCATTGTTGTCATTATAGTCATGTACTGAGCCATGCAATTAAGGTTTCTTTGGAGTAACTATAATACTGGGATTATATTACTAATTAATTATAAAAAAGAGTTTCCAAAGTAATTACTTCGTGAAGGAGATAATGTATTTAATAAACATCTTCAATCAAATTATGTGACTGTGCCTAGGTTAATACTACTAAGGGTACTTATTATTAGAAGAACAATGGATTTGGAGACAGATGACCTGGGTTAAAGTCCTGGTTATGTCATGGGGCAAGTCATTTAAACTCCCTGACCTCAATTTCCTCATTTGTAAAATAATGTATGAAATGGCCTCTGAGGTCCCTTCCAAATTTAAATCTAGAAAACTAAAGTCAGATTCATATTTATTTAGCTTTTTAATATTCACAAAACACTTTATATGAATTATCTTATCTGATAATCATGATAATCCTTATCTGATAATCATGTGAGACAAATATTACAGGTATTATTATTATTCTCTAAGTTATCCTTTATTTTACTTGTGAAAAACAAAGGCTGAAAAGAGATAAAGTGATCTCCTAAGGTAATACCACAAATGATTGATTCAAACCCACATCCTCCTAACTCAAGGTCCAGTACTTTATTCATTATGACACACTACCTCCTTCTAGAATTTACACACACACACACACACCAGTTGTGGTAAGGATAAAGATGAAATGAAAGAATCTTTTGATATATCTTGACTTTACCAAAGAGTTCAAAGTAAATGAGTCAGAAATGTTGAGAAATTAAGAATACTAGATAGAGATAGGTACAACTTTAGACCCTAGAGCTATGCTTTATACAATTAGGTATTACTTAAAATGAATATATCTTATGCCCCTCATTTGACAATTCCAACCAACACCTAATATCATGATTAGTCCAACAGACAAACCTGGTTTCCCTTGTGCATTAGCAACCTTCATTACCAGAGTGGAGTTATTTTAGGTCCTGAACCTTTCTAGGCAACAGAATTGTTGATCATCAGCTGCAAGTTCAATGTGTCTTAATGGAATTTGTAATCATCTACCTCACCTGGATATTTAGGGCCAATTCAATAGAATCACATTTTTCTACTCCTCAGAGCAGAACCCCAAACATCTCTTTTAGGGTTTTACTTTTTCCCCAGTTGTCATGTAAAAAGACTAACCATAGATACTTCCTTAAAACAACTTTTCATTTAAAATATTGATTTGGACTAGTCTAGAGGCAAGTTGCAAGGAATAACTTTCTCTAATGACAGTTGCTGACTGAATTCTGACTCAAGGTCCACTACCCATATGCCCAAAAGATATGCCCAAAGATAGACAACAACAAGAATATCCTTCCCCTTGGAATTCTCTATTTTTCTGGGAATACAAAAATATAACACAACTCCATGAATACAAATTCAAGTGGATGATACCATTACAAACATAAGTGGACAATGTATTCCAATACTGAATTCAAAGATCTTCCTGATTCCCACAGCTCTGCAAATACCACTACTATAAAACACATATGCTTGATATAAGAGTATTACACACACACACACACACACACACACACACACACACACAGAGATGTATGTATATATACATATATACGTATATATGCATATAAATATAAAACTGATAGGACACAAGAAGCTAGAACATCTACAGGGTTTTCCTGCCTTTGAGTTTTATTGACTTCCTGATTTCATGAAGTATCCAATTAGGAATTATCTGTTCCATTTGTGTGACTATAGTAGATTATACTTTCTATGCCTACTGTTGTCATAGATGAAAGAATCAATAGAAGCACTGAATGGGTTTTCTGTACAATAGAAAAACTGGCTGCATTTTTGGCTCAGATACAGTTATCCCATAGCTCCCATGCCAGAACATCCTCACTGACCCAAGACAAAATTGTCTAATCATTTCTTATTTTTGGGGGGAAGGAGTACTATAATAAATGATGAGACTGATAATTAAAAAGAATGGTTTGTTGAAGGACATTGATAATTTTGTTTTGCAACAGAAAAAGAAGTGAAGTAGAGACAAGGGCAAATGTCCAAATAACAAATAGAAAAAAACAGGTCTGGAACTTAGCAGGAGCAAATTTCAGTCATAGACTGAATATTTTCCAAACCATGAGTCAGGGCTTCGCTTGGAATGAGAATACTCTAATGAATAAATTTATCCAAGGGTTTAGAGACTTCCTTTTGAGTTAATTCACTAGAGGCTTGACTTTGCTTGCCCTAATTGAATGGAGTTTCCACATAATACTGACTTTGGACTCATGTTATCACATCATGACATAGTAGTTCCCTATGCTTCCACATGTAATGCAACCTGACTTGCATAAGGAGCAAATTCAAATGAGTGGAGTCTGGTCCTATAAACTATATTGAAATGGATGGGTGACATAAGGAAAGATAAAGCCTGTATGCTAGGCAGTTGGACTGCTACCAAAATAATTGTTCCAATCAAGAATACAGAAAAACTAGTAGGAGAGGGTAGCAGAAACACAAAGCAACATGATACAGTGAATAGAACAGTGGTTTTGAAGGGAATAATCCTGTATTTAATCCCACCAGTTATGATGCTTGTTGCCTATGTGATGCTGGGCAAGTCACTTAACTTAAGCTTTGTTTTCATCATTTGCAAAATGAAAGAGATAGACTAAATAGACTCTGTGATCCTTTCCATCTTGAGATATTTGTGACTGATAAAATACCTGTGGGAGAGGGAGTGAAAGACTAGCAGGCATGCCATCAGGATAATCAAACTTGGGAGGTGTGGATTCACAGAAAGAAAGATGAACTGGTAACAGAACCATTTCCCTTTTTTTTTTAAGGATTTTGCAAGGCAAATGGGGTTAAGTGGCTTGCCCAAGGCCACACAGCTAGGTAATTATTAAGTGTCTGAGCCTGGATTTGAACCCAGGGACTCCTGAATCCAGGGCCCATGCTTTATCCACTGTACCACCTAGCCACCCCTACCATTTCCCTTTCAACTCTCCCCCTTATAGTAGACTTCAGTCTTCTTGATTATGAAAAACCTTTCTTCTATAGAAATTAGTGGGCTGGGAGCTTATAGAAATATTTTGGAACTAAGGTTATTCCACTGGGATACCCAGCCAGTCTTTCATTCTTCTCATAGCAAAAGAAATAATGCCACATTCAACAAATTGGTAAAGATAAGAAGAGCCAGTGTTCGAGGGATTGTGGAAAAATGGATATAATAGTGTACTGTTGGTAGAACTGTAAATTAGTCTGAACATTTATAAGGCAATCTGGAATTTTACAAAGAGAATAACAAAAATGACCATAATCCTTTGCCCCAGAGATTCCTCTACTAAGCAACAATATACCTAGAAAGACTCCATACATGTAAAAATATTTTAACAGAAATGTCTGAAGAATCCAAGAACTGGAAACAGATTAGATATCTAATGAAGGTCTAAACAAGCTGCACTACATGAATGTAATGGGATATTACTATGCTATTAAAAATTACCGGTAAAATGAATATAGAGAAGACCTGTATAAACTGACACAAAGGGAAGCAAGTGGAATCATAAAACTATATATTTATACATTTGTGTACATATATATACATACATTTATAGGCATCTACACATGTATAAAGATACATATTTGCATATTTATATACACAAGTATGTGCATGCCTATATAAACTATAACATTGTAAATGGAATTATAACAAAACAAATAAATTATAAACAATAAAATTGCTATTATGAAAAAAGGGAAACTATGGATGTTGTGAAATTTTTGTCTTTATTTTAAAGGATGGCACTCTAGGAAGTGTAAAAGAAAGGAACACAAATGCCTAGTAGGAAATACCTGAAATCCTTGCCCCCAGGAAGTCTGAAGCTGGCAAATATCTAAAAGTAAGGAATTCTGAGCTGAAGTGGGCTAAGCCAATTGAATTTTTGCACAATGATTGATAATAATATGATAAACCCTTGGAAAGTCACCTAACTAAAAAGTGAATTGTCAGGTCAGAAATGGACCAGCTCAATCCTACAAGTGGTCTCAGAAATTCCAGCATGGGTGAAAGGGAGACTAAATCTTAGAGAAGGGAACAGGACAAAGGATAAAAAGAGAAATATATTGAAAAGATAAGTGAAAATAGTACCAAGTATAAACAGATGTAAAAGATGTCTCCTCCCCTCTCAGACCCTACTCAATGATAAGAGACCATTCCCCATAATGTCTCATCTATCTCCAGTTTGCAGAAGTTCTGAAATGGTGATGAGCATTGTGGGACAACTGATTACCTATATTCTGGATTCAGTACTAGAAAGGAACAGACCTATAACAATTGGTTACTCTCTTTTGCCATAAGCTTATCCCAAGCTCCCTAATCAGTACTAGGCTTTTTGTCAGTGCTCAGGAAGATGAAATCTTGTCCCAGATCTAAATATATATAATCAACTTGGAACTTGGGTACCAAGTTGAGTAAAGCTATAACTCTGGACTTGGTACCCTGGCCAGAACTTCAAGGAATTTCTGACCATGAACCTATAAAGGAACTTGCTCTAGGCCAGGGATTCCTAACTTTTGGGGTCATGGACTTCTTTGACAGTCATGAACGCTCTTAGAATAATGTTTTTAAATGCGTAAAATAAAATACATAGGATTACGTAGGAAAACAATTATTTTGAAATAGTTTTCAAAATGTCAAAAAGAAACCAAAAAAGGTTTAAAATCCAAGAGTTTGGCCCTTCAGTTTACTCTTATGGATCTCAATGGTTTTTGTGAAAAGGAAAGGCAGCAGCTACATTACAACTTAAGAGTCTTTAATATAGTCACCATCCATGGCTAAGATCCCCTGTAGCTGATGCAAGGTTTTCTGGAAAAGTTAAGACAAAGAAAAATCCTATATTTCAAAGGAAAGTATAAAATAAAAATAAAAGTTTACATGAAATGTATTAATTTTTCACTGAGGATCAATGGTGCATCATCTGAAAATATGTCTTTTCAATGCAATCTGATGAATCACCATTTTTCATTAAGGTTAACTATCTTCTCATTTTAGTATATACACCATGGCAAGAAACCAGATTCTACTTTTCACCAATTAGTTTTACTTCCATGAGCAGCATGTCTTAATTGATTAAAGCTAAGTTTGGGGTCAGGAAGACTTGGTCTCAAGTCTTGACTCTGGAATAAATGGCAAGTCATTTATTTACTTTCTCATTGTCCCAAATAATTCATCACATTTTCATTCAATCTTTCCTTTTATTTCTCAAGTATCACATACAACTGCATGTGATGGGACATAAATGTGGGATTTTGCTTAATGCACATAAATGGATATTTCTCCTCAAGAAATAAAAGAATACAGTTTAAAGAGTAAAGTCAATTGTGTATGTTCTTCTCTGAGAGAACTACATATATGCCTTTCTGAGTTAAGAATTTTCTTATATTGTTTAAGATACTCTTTTCCTCACCCTGATCTGCACTTTAGTGGACATACAATATAGCATACATGTCAATTTTGGAAAAATGTATTTTAGACAATATGAGATATGTTGGGGTATCTTTTGGACTTAGTAACCCATCTATTACTTTTTAGCAGTCTGTGAACCCAATTTTCAGAGATCTGCTACAATGATCAATAACATATATGCATAAATTATAAATAGTATAAAATGTTGTATATAACTAGATCCTGATATTAGAATGTCATCTATTTATAAAATTGAAAAGATGTTAGTTTGGACATAAAAACTTAGAATTTTTAGGGGCATGATGGCATATCAATGGATAAGGATAGAACACTGGAGAGGGGAAAATGACCAATCTGAAAATAACAACCAACAATGAAGGTGTATCAAATCCATCTCAGATCCAATCAAGAATAATTTCTATATCATTCCCAATCATTCAGTCTTGAATCACTGAGTCTCTTTCAAGGGAAGACCCACTATCTCCCAAGGAAGCTCCCTTCCATTTTGGGATGGACTTTAATTACTAAAAGATTATTCTTTATCATGCTGAATTCCATCTCATTGCATTGCATTGCTCTTAGTTGAGTTCCTACTTCAGGTACCAAGCAGATTAATCCTTCTTCCACATGACTTCTCTCCAAACATTAAAAAACATTACTTACACATAAAGGCTACACATTCAGTTCCTCCCATTGATTTTCATATTATTTGTGCTCCAAAATATATGCATTCTATATAGTCCACAAAACCCTCAGGTCATTTTTCAAACAAAGGATTATTTAACTTTGCCTTCCCATCTCATACTTGTAAAGCGAATTTTTAAATCCAAATGAACAACTTTGTATTCTTCACTCCATCCTTATTTTAATGGACCTGTGATATTGATCATAGACCCATCTACTTCTTTTCATCCTATACAACTATTGTCCATGTTTTCTTGCCCTATCACTTTTTCATAGTGGGTTCACCCCAATGTACTATGGGATAACCTCCAGATTTCTAAGCTGTGCTAAGAACACCCTTAACTAGTCAATGTATTTTAAAGAATTAAGTTGCTTACTGTTACCATAAATGAAGAATTTTAGACCATTTAAAGATGTTACCTAATTATCGGTAATTTCAATATAAAATTTCTGTCCAATGACCAATGAATTGACAAACGAAGAATTTAATGATAATAATATTGATGTTTTTATTATAAATAAATCATTTCAGTTAAGTAAATCATGTCAATAAGTCTTTTTGAAGAAAACTTTAATTTATCTCTATTAAATTTCAATTCATGTTATTTGATCTAACATTCTAACTTAATGAGATATCTTACTTCTGTCTTCCAACATGTTAGCTGGACCTATAATATCTAAGGTATATAAACATTTCAGATGCATAACTTCTTCATCCAACTCATGGACAAAAATTTTAAATAATCTCAGCCAAAGACAAATCCCAGAACCACTAAACTAGAGACCATCTTCCCAATCTATTTAAAACATTAATGATTAGTCTTTGGTTACAATGTTTCAACCAGCTCTAAATTTACTATAATCTCTCACTGACCCAGAAGTCCCCAATAACTTTCACGGGATAGACTTACCTGAATGACCCTTTTAGAAGCTCAAAAGGTACCTCTTAACTTGTTCCTATCACAAACATGCGTTCATAAAGGAAACATTTCAACTATGTGGTTATAAAGTTATATTGAATCATAATCCACCAGGCATCATTCCTACACATTGACTCCCATAAACTATCTACCTCTGGCACTATTGAATCTCTCTATACCTCTGTTTCCTCATCTGAAAACTGAGGATTATATACATATTATTTACTTCACATTATTGTTACACTCAACTGAGATAATGTATTTGTAAACAGTCTGTGCTTTGCGAACTTTCCACATATGGCATTACCTTGACTGATGATTTCAATCAGCACTTGTATTTTTAGTTCTACTCCATTTAAGTGCTGTAAATGTCCTATGAATTTACCATGAGAGTATATGGACTTGTTTCTGATCTATAGTCAGGATTTCCTGTGCTGCCTCAGAATGACACTGATGCAGGCCAGCCCTACAGCTCTCAGATTACTTCAACTTTAATTCTGACTTGCTAAGACTTATAACTATGCCTAAACTGCCTTCTCATCCTGGAATTTCTTATGACCTTCTCATCCTGAAACATTGCTCTGCCCTAGTAGTTCTTATCCCATTGGTGAGTTCCTACCAAGGCTTCCATTTTGAGGAATGGCCCAGGCCAGATATCCTTCATTTGTCTCTCAACTCTATTTCCGAGTCTCCAGGCTTCAACACCATGCTTCTATATAGGTATCTTCCCACTCCCCACCTCTATTTTGTGTTCTCTCTCATATGTGTTCTCTTCCTCTATTAGAAATGAAAATTTCTTGAAAGCAGGGACTGTGTTTTTTGTGTGAATTCGTATCCCTATTGTTTAGCATATCATCTGCTGCATGGTAAGCACTTAATAAAGGTTTGTTGATTAACCAATTTCAATTCAAGGTTTCAATCACTATGTCAGGGTTTCCAGAGAGTTTAAAGTTTGTTTCCTGTGAGCTGGGATCAGGGAAAGGGCATAACTTCTAATCAAAGTAGACATCATTCTATCAGATTCACTGAAATCAAAACATACTGGCCTTTCTTACACTGCCTAGACTAAATTATCCTCCCTATATTTGCTATGCCAATAGTGAATTTTTACTATGTTAAGTTCTCCTCTCAGGTCTTTACTTTAAAATAAGGGAGTAGAGGGAGGGATTCCCAGAAACTCTCCCCCAGATCACTCTAAATGCCTTAAAATTATGACTCTAACCAAATTCTAGAGTAGCAGAATCCACAGACAATTTGGAATATCCATGGAAAGGGTCTGTTCCACCAGGGTTGGAAAGGGCTGTGGCACAGGCCAGAGTGAACTAGCTCCAGTCTTCCAGAACAGCCCATAGGGAGCCTGGATCCCTGGGGATTTGTGGCAGCTGGACAGTTTCCAGATCTCCGAGTTAGGGATTGCCAAGGACAACTTGGAAGGTCAGTGAGAAAATTTTGCAACACCAGAGAGAGTATGGAGCTCAGAGCATGGCAGGTCTCAGTGCAACCCCACTCTCAGAACCAGAAGAAGGACTGTGGAATCCACCCAGAAGTTGCATCTAGAGTACTCAGCCCACAGACAGTAAGGGGTTACAGAGTGACCACAGAGGTCTCTCCACTATCCCTGGGGGCAGGACTCTATTTCTTGACTCCCACTCCATTTCAGGTGGCTGTCTTGGACCCCATATTGCTATAGTAGAGCAAGGACCCTTCTCATAGCTCTAGGGCAGAGGGGAGTGCTTGTGGACATCCACAGACCAGAGCACAGGTCAGCAGAGCAGTCAGATCCTCTCATATGAAGGAATTGAGGTCCGTGGTGGCATGGGGGGTCTCAAAACTCTCGAAAGCTTGGGAAAGTATATCCTCCATCCTGGAAGCAGAGCTCCACCTTAACAAAGCATTAAAAATCAGGTCATAGGCTGGGGAAATGATCAAACAATAGAAGAAAAAAAATCTAACCATAGACAATTACTTTGGTCCCATGGAGAATTAAAATATATACTCAGACCATGACAAAATCAAAACTTCTGTATACAAAGCCTCCAAGAAAAATATGAATTGGTCTCAGGCTATGGAAAAGCTCAAAAAAAGAATTTGAAACTCAAGTAAGTGATGTGGAGAAAAATTGGGAAGAGAAATAATAGCGATGCAGGAAAATCTGAAAAGCAAGTCAGCAGCTTGTTGAAGAAGATACAAAAATATACTGAAGAAAATAACATCTTAAAAAACAGTTTAGGTCAAATGAAAAAATCATTCCAAAAGGTCAATGAGGAGAAGACTACCTTATTGATCAAATGGAAAAGGAGATAAAAAAGTTCTTTAAAGAAAATAATTCCTTCAAATGTAGAATGGGAAAGATCTCAAGAATTATCAAGCCTAATTCTGATTTTAGAGTTAAGGAAACTGCAGCCCAGAGAGATTTGATGACTTACTAGAATGATTCAGTTACTATGAATTTGAGTCAGGTCTTCCTTACTCTAAGCCTAGTACTCTATCTATTACAGCATGTTGCCCCTATTCACTGAAAAATAGTCTTCCTCTAATTTCACACTCCCCACTTCACTATCAATATTATTCCCCAAAACACTAGAATTTATCAGAACTTATGTTGGTCTGTACTACTCTGACCCTGACAAAAATCTCCTCCAATATTATTAGTAACAACAATTTCTTTATATTACTGGAATTCATCATTCTGCTTTCTAGTAGGCTTCCTCGGCAACAGATCTTCTAATTCACCTCTCCTAATCCTGTGTGTTTCCTTTCTTGCCAGTTTGATGGCTAAGTGCCTTAATCCAAAGGTTGGATATAGGAGAGTCTGCTATAATCATTCTCTGGGAGACTGACAGTCTTGGAGACTGACACTACCTGCTTGCCCAATCTCAGTGCTAAACTGCTTTCCTAAGAGTTTCCTTCCATTTTCCCAATCTCAGAGCCCCGAATAAAATCAGTAACAGTAGTAGCATTGCCATCAATAGCATCTCACAATTTATAGTGCTTTAAGTTTTTCAAAGTTTACAAAGATTATCTCATGCAAGATCACATCTATCCCAAGATCCCTAATTCTGAGGAAACTTCTCTAACCAAATGATCTCAAATTATATGTCTATATTACGTTTGCATGTCTATTGACAGCTCTTTTTCCTCTGAGTTACAAGTTTATTCAATCTTCTAATCTTCAAGTCAACCATTCAACTTGATAAGCACATTCACTAACATTTTCCTTTTTCTATAAAGGACACCATTTGATTCCTTCCAATTTACCTGGGATAAATATCCGTTACCTGTTTTGCTACCAAAAGGTGTTGTTTTGAGTCTTAAAGACCAAATGACTCTGTCCAAAATATGAGATATAAGGGTTGTAAGGTAACACAGTGATTAGAGCACCAGCCTAGGAGTTAGGAAGACCTGAGTTCAAATTCAGAGTCTATTTACTAGTTGTGTGACACTGGGAAAGTCATTTATCTCCAACTGCCTCCAAACAAAAAGAAAAGAAAAGAAAATGTAAAGATTTCTTCTCCCAGTACTTGGGAAATAATAAATAATACATGGCTCCAGGCATCAATGGAATCACAGCTACAAAAAATATAGGAGAATCTATTAGTATAACCTATAGCATCTGAAATCCTGTAGCTTCTTCCCTCTAAGCTTTGGCAGGCTCTTATGACCTCTGGCATAATCTTGTCTTAGAGAATATACAATAATATAAATATAAATATAATAAAATATAAAATAAATATAAATAAATATAAATAAAAAATAAATATAAAAATACTCAGAAGGTATTATTTAGGAGATATTTGTCATTGTCCTTCTGTCACAAATTCATCATCACCTATCCCTTTGGCAATAATCTCCATACTCAAGGTAAAACTAGTCATACATAGCTTTCCTAAAGGTTCACATAGCAATAGAGTAAAAGAATGAAACTGAATAAGGAAAACCCTCTAGAAACACCAGACAACTAGAGTCATTCTTCTTTACCTTGAAAATGATCTCACTTACAGTTCTATCTTTCCAATATAAACACTTCGTCAAAGACAATATAATATGCCATCACCGAGATAATGCCTCTTTATTTTTATAAGCTGGAGAGAGAAAAAGGGAAAGGGAGAAAAAGCAAAAGAGACCGAGACAAACGGAAAGACAGAGAGAGAGAGAAAATGGTGTCTTGTTAGGAATATTGGCACCAGCTGCTGTCTTTCTGCCCCATGCTTCAACTATCTTACTTTTCTAAAGGTGAAAATAGCCAGCAAATTCCTTCTCAGATGTATTGCAGTAAGAGAGAGCAAGGTGATAAGCTAGTTGTGCTTTTCTTCCTTTCTTACCTATAAATCTAGTCAGGCCTTAGGTGGTTATATTTACCTTGACTTTACTGCCATCTCAAAGTAAACACACTAGTTATCTGCAATAGGGGAGAATTTTCAAGGAAACTTCCTTGAAAGAAATTGTTTAACCTAGAGTGTGGACCGTCCATTTCTAGTGTTGTGACCATGTGTCTCCTGCTCTTGAGCAACTTGAATCCTGGTTCAAGAGAAACATGTCTTTTGTACTATATCCTTAGTGGAAAAGGACTTTGTGTATTCATGTGCATAAGTGAGGAAGAACATTTCCTGCTTTTCTTTATGGAGTCAAAAGAATTCAGCCTGTTCCTGAGCTGGTCAAGTAAAGGTTAATCTATCAAAGATCTATAATTTCAACATTATGTTAAAAAAGAGAGAGAGAGAACTGTAGGATTGTAATCAGGAATATCTGATGGCAAATCCTACCTCAGACAGAGATCAGATGTATGACCCTAAACGAATCACTTTGTTTCTCTATGTCTCAGTTTCCTTGAATGTAAAATGAGGGGTAGACTTTGTTTTTAGGTGACTTCAGATCTAATCTGTGATCCAATGGTGCAATATAGAAGCTCTACTTATGAAAATTCCAATCTATCTTTAACTTGTCAATTGTTCACTTAGTCTTATTGAGCTGTTGGATGTGCAAATAAGTTATGTGAACATGGCTCCACAGCTATTGTCAGTGGTCCTTGGAACCCAGATGGAAAACTCTATTCATTACACCATGCTTTTTCCTTGTCAAATTTGCCCATCTTTAAAATAAGAGATTTGATCTGGAAAACCTTTTATGAAGTCTTTGTCAAATTTATCTAATATCTTATGATTCTAATATGAGCATCAGAGACTGAGGACCTGAGAAGTGCTATGTGACATTAAGCAAGTCACTTACTTCTCTGATAAGTGACTTTACTTATCTGTAAAATGAAGGTATTGAACTTGATGTCAAACATCCCTTCCCATTCAAAACTAATGATCCTATAAACTAACTGCAAGCTTAACTTCTAGTATTGTGCCTGAGTCTCCTGATTCTGAGGTTCTAACCATAATAACAATTAAAGAAAGCAATTCCAGAGGAGTAGAATTTGTCATATTCAACTTGCTCAGCAAAAATTATTGGAGGCACACCTTTTCCACAAATCACTTCATTTACACAAATGACTCAGCAGTGTTATATCTGTCATCACCATTTCCCTGAAAGTGTGGATTTTTCTTCCCAATTTCCATGCCCAACAGCACAGTAACTGTCAGCCATCAAAGAGAGAGGTCTAATATGCCAAATTCCTCACCATATCTTCAGCATTCATAATGATAACTCATACCTATAGAGAATTCTGACATTTCAGAACAGGGGATAAGTACACTGGAAAGAGCTGTGACTCCAAATTCAGAGGACCAAAATCCATACCCTAGATTCTTGTTATGTGACCTTGGGTCAGAGTCTTTGCTGCCTTGGACTTATTTCCCCATCTATGGAAAACATGATCTCTAAGGTCTCTTCTAGCTCTAAGACTGGGAACATTTTGCAAATCATTTTCTTACAGCATCCCTTTTGAACCTGGTAGTACAAATGGAATTATACCCATTTTGATGTTTGTTCTTTGTTCTTGAAAAAGAATATGACATCAAAGAGGTGATGTCATGACAAACAAGTGAAATGGATTTGAGTGGGGGGGGGGTGCTAAGGTAAGTAAACAGCCTCACTTTCTCCTCTGGAGCCATATAAGTCCATGTCTAGACATGAATCATGATAACTGGAGATGACTCTGTATGTCAAAGGTCACACAGTTAGTGTCAAGTGTGTGAGGCAAGATTTGAACCCAGATCTGATTCTCCAGAGTTGATGCTCTATTCACTGTATCATCTTACTTCTCTCATTATTCAGAAGAGGAAACTAAGGTCTTCTCATAAGAATAAAGTGACTGATCCAATCTCAGAGCCAGGAATCAAATCCAGTTGTCAAGTTAAATTCAAAGATCTGTCCACTATATAACTCAATTTCTCTTTTCAACTCATTTATTCACTCATTCAATTCTCATTTATTGAGAGCTTGTTATATAGGCAGGACACTGTGCTTGGAACAGTGAAGAATTATACATATGGTTGAGATACAGTCTCATCCATCAAAGGATGTATAATACAATGGGAGTGATAAGATACATACATCTTCTCCAAAGCATCTATGTGTTTTTCTACATCTCCATCTCTTTCTGTGTCTAATGTGTGTATGTCTCTCTCTGTTTCTGTTTCTATCACTCTCCCTTTCACTTTCTCCTCCTTTCCTCTCTTCCACTTCATTCCCCTCTTCTTCCCTCTTTTGCTCATTCTGACTCCCCTCTCTCACTCTTTTTTCCTCCTCCCTCCCTCCCTCTTTCTCCTATCCCCCTTTCCTCTGTTTCTCCTCTCTTCTTCCTCCCCTCTCTCTTTTGCCCTCTAATCCTCCCTCTCTTCCACCTTCTTTTTTTCTTCCCCCCCTTTCTCTCTCCTCACTATGTATCTTTCTCTATGGTTCTCTTATGTGTCTGTCTCCATCTCTGACTTTTCCATCTCTTCATCTCTGTTTTTCTATCTCTGTCTCTCTGATCTCTCTCTCTCTCTTTCCTCTCTCTCTCTCTCTCTCTCTCTCTCTCTCTCTCTCTCTCTCTCTCTCTCTCTCTCTTTTTCTGTCATCTCTGTTGGTTTCTTCCTCTCTTTTTCTCTCTCCCTCCCTTCTTTGTTTCTTTCTTCTCTCTCTCTCTCTCTCTCTCTCTCTCTCAGTTTCCCAGACTGTCTATCTGTCCTTCCCTTATGCCTTCATTCTATTATATCAATGATGTCCTTGTTTTCAAAAAGCCTCTTTTCAAGCTCATTCATTCAATTCTATTTACCTTCATTTTCACAAACTCAAGCTCTAGATAGCTCTGTGTTTTTGGGCCTGTGTACAGTATGTATTATTCAGATGCTGGTTGTTCCCATACAACTTATGAAAACCAACTAGAGATTAATTCATAAAAAATAAGCTTTTTTTCCTCTCCCTTCACAGGACCAGATCTGTTTCTTTGCCACAATTGTATTGGTTGATTGGGTTTCTGCTCTCCCTCTGCCCCTATTCTGAACGAATATCTTGTCTCTTTAGTATTGCTGCCACACATCCTTTCATGTGCCTGAAATATATACTATTGTGCTCTGACTTTTGTTTTGTGCAGAATTCCTTTCATTCTCTGTCTTCCACAAGGTCCCTCTTTCTTGGCAGGCAAAGAAGCTTCCATTTGCAGCTAGGAGACTTTTCATTGTACTTTGCACATCACAAGTTTCTTATTCTGTGAGGTGGCTTTTTGTAGTTGGCTTAGCTAATGTTCCTTCCTGAAAACAGACACAGTGTACCTCATCAATCTCATTCTATTCCCAGACACAGTAAGCAAGATCAGCAAGAGGACCAAGATTCTAATTCCTCAAGCTAAAGGGGATAGAAATGAAGTGGTGAAAGGATATCTATGTATTACTTTCTGAGTATGAAAGAAGCATAGGTATTTGATCAATAAACTAACTTTTAGTCACTTTGACCCCCCCCCACAAGTGTACAGGTCACTTGCCTTCATGTAAAAAATAGCTAGCCTCTTTCAGACTTCTCTATTCTCATCTTGCTCCCCAGTTCCATCCTCTCATTCTAGACTAATCATGACCATCTGGTTTCCATTACTCCTCCGGAAAAGCAAACAGGGAAGAGGAGAGGGTAGACTTTTTCCCTCCAACGTCTCACTCTCCAATCTCATATCTTGAATCTTCCATCCCATCCCCAACATCTCCAATCCCTGGTATTGTAGCAGAAAATGACTAGCAATATGGCAATATCCCCACCCCCTCCCACTCCTACCCATTAAATGTGATTCCTCAACACTGTTTCTTAAGAATCATTTGAGGCATAGAGTCCACTTGTTTGTGGAGTGAATAGGAAGGGAAATGAAATAGTATGTGTAGTGAAAAAAGGACCAACTCTAAGAGGTTCTGGGTTTAAATCCTCTACTTGGTACTTACTACCAAATGTGACTTTAGGCAAGTCAAATTAATCTCATTTTCTTCAAATATAAAATGAGGAAGTTGAACTCTTGATTTCCTCTGAAATTTCTTCTGAGTCTAGATCTATATTCCAACATAGCATATTGTGGTTGGGTAATTAGGTAGTGTTGCACATAGAATTTTAGACGATGTCAGGAAGATCCAGTTTCTATCTCAGGCATTTATTACCAATGTAACCCCAGATAAGTTACTTCAAATCTCTCAGCTTCAGATCCCTCCTCTGTAAAATGAACATAATATAATACATACTTAACTGTTGAAAGGATTAAATGATGTAATATGTCAAATGCTCTATAAATATTATTTTAAATAAGAATTTATTTTCCCCAACTACATATAAAAACTTTTAACATTCTCTTTTGTAAGACTTTGAGGTCCAAATTCTATCCCTCCCTCTCTCCCCTCCTCCCACTTAATACAGTAAACAATCTGTTATAGGTTTCATGTGTATAATCATTTTAAAATTTAGTCATTTTATTCAGAAGGAAGGAGAGAGAGAGAGAGAGAGAGAGAGAGAGAGAGAGAGAGAGAGATAACATGCCTTAGTATATATTCTTTGAACATCAGTTCTTTTTCTGGAAGTGGATAGCATTTTGTATCATAAATCCTTTGGGATTGTCTTGGATTATTGTATTTGTGAGAATAGTCCCAAGTTACACATAGTTCTTTGCCAAACAATATTGATGTTATTGTGTCCAATCATCTCCAGGTCCTGTTTATTTCACTTGGTATCAGTTCATGTAAGTCTTTCCAGGTTTTTCTGAAGTCATTCTGTTTGTCATTTCTTATGGTAATATTAACAATTAACAATAATAATATTCCATTAGAATCAAATATTACAACTTCTTTAGCCATTGCCCAATTGATGGGCATCCTGTTAATTTCTAATTTTTAGCAACTACCAAAAGAGCTGCTATAAATATTTTTTGTAAAAGTAAGTCCTTTTCCCTTTTAAAAAAATGTCTTTGGGATACAAACCTAGTAATAGTATTATTGAATCAAAGAATATGTACAGTTTTATAGCATTTGGGGAATATTTCCAAATTACTTTCCAGAATGGTCTATACAAACACCACTGCACTACAAAAATACTAGCCCTTGGGTTTTTGTTATTGCTGTTATTCTGGGTGGATCTCTTACATACCCACCTTTAAAGGAAGAACATAAAGAGGAAAAATTCATGCTTTGCCTATCATGAGGCTGCTTAAAGCAGCAATATAATATAATAGAAAAAGTTTGGCATAGTCTGGTTCTGACACATATTAGCTGTGTGACCTTGGGTTAGTCAATAAACTTCCTAGAGAAGATATCAGCTTCCATAGTTGTAAAATGACAAGTTTAGATTAGTTGGTCTTGAAAATCTTTCCTAGCTCTAAATCCATGATCACATGAACAAAGAAATACAATCTTTTCTTCTTTTTAGAGAGATACAATCTTTAAAATTAAAACAATGGCACACCTTCAGAAGTTCATGCTTCCATTGGATATCCTTTAGCTTTAAACTATTTGCCCTGAAATTTTGATACCAAATTAATTTTTCCTGACACAAAGAAGGTTGTCACACATACACACACACATGGGGACAAGTGCTATTTTTCCTCAGTCAGATCATCTCAAGAATAACCTCCATCACTTCTCTTTTGGGCATAGACCTCCTTGCTGAGAGGTTGAATTTCCACTGCACATGCCCATTAGAATGAAGGTCAATTTAGTTTCCTTGATAAAAGTGAGTCCTCCTGGGGTGCCTCTCAATTTCTTCCCTCTTCAGGATCTGAATTCTTATTTACATTTCCTTAACATAATCTCTATCAGTTCTTTGCATTTCTATCAATATTCATCAAAAACTTAATTTTATGGAGATTTTATTTTCTTTCTTTTCTTTCTCTTTTTAATTTTTTTTTATTTCTTGACTCTATTCTACACTCTTTGACTAATTACAGTTTATTAGTTGTTATGGTAACTCTAGATTGCTCTCAGTACCTCTCTCCCGTGATGTGGCTGCAAATGAAGATGTTGGAAAAATAAAGACAGGTTTTCTTCTCCCGGAGCCCCTTACCCAATCTGTCCTCCTACCTCCCCCTTCTCCTTGTTCTTCCTTCTACCAGGAAAAAAATCAACAGAAAACACATTAAATAAAACACCCAAAGCAACAAAAGGCTACATATATTGTTTGGCCAGAGATGTAGTGAGCTGCTCCCACACAGACAGAATCAAGGCCAGCCTGGCTCACAGCAGAAAGTCTTGGTGTTTATTCTGAAGCCTTGAGATGTTTAGTACCTTTGGGGACAGTTGTTGTGCTTTTGAATAACAATTGATATCCCCATACCAGATATTCAAAAGGAAGACAGGTGACTAGGCCAGCTTTCAGTTGGAGTGCTTCTTGACCTTGACTCTGCTCTTCTCCCATTTACAGCCCTATTAGGGAACTTATATCATCAAAGGAATAGGAAAATTGTCCATTAGAATTCTACCAAAACTTCTTTAGCTCCTGTACCATTTGGCCAAGAATTAAGTCTCTGCCCACTCACTTGATATCCAGGATCTTCAAACTCTTTACTAACTCCTCCTCATCATCCTCCCCATTCTTCACTCCCCACTTTTCCTTTGGTAATAAGCTAAATTTCTATATGTCTCCCTAACAAGTTATCATTCTGTCACATTTTCTCTGACGTCTGTCACCTTGGTATCTAGGCACTCAGACAAATTCATGAGGCTAAAAACAAACACTTATGTGGGAAGGGGGAAAAAAACCTTGTACACTCTCTCATCTCCATAGGGACAAAGCAACACAAAGAATCTATAATTCTCCAAGGTCATTCTATATAAAGAGGGTATAATAGAGCCAAGAAAAGACCAGAAAACTCCTAATTTTGAAGCCCTGGAAATGGGCTGACAAGACTTCAAGAGTCATATCACCTTTGAGACATGACTCTGTCCTCTCTGGATGCAGTTTTTTTTGTAGAATCTGCCAGAGAGTATTTTGTAGTTAGAAGGATCTTGCAATTAGAGGTATCTTGTGCTTAGAGGATACCTTGTAGTTTTTGTATACATCTACTCATAAACCTCATCAGGAAAATCTAACAGACTTTTCTTTCCTTCTAATCTATGAGTGCCCTAGTCCCTCCCCTTCCAGTAGATGGACAAGGCAATATTGTTCCAGATTTAGTACTTTTTCCCTATTCCATATACATGATTTAAGAGGAAACATGATGTAATTGAGAAGATACTAAATTTGTTATCACAAAGACCTATGTTTGAGTTCCATTTTAGACATTTACCTGCTGTGTAACCCTATTCAAGTCACTTAACCTTACCCAGGGTCATATATATATATATACTCACAATATGAATAAGATATGTGATTTGAAACTAGATATTCCTAATTCCTGAAATTTCCTATACTACCATACTGCTTCTCTTATGTTCATATAAACAGCAATAGTGTCCAGTATTCACACATACACATGACAGAAAAAATAGATCTCTCAACATCTCCATCACGTTAGTGTTATGAAATAACAACCTCCCTTTCTGTTGTTTTTGAGTCATTTTCCATTGTGTCCAATACTTGGTGACCCCATTTGGGGAGGGGGTTGTTGTCAAAGATACTGAAGTGGTTCACCATTTCCTTCTCCAGCTCATTTTACAGATGAGGAAACTGAGGTAAACAGGGTTAAATAACATGCCCAGAGTCATGCAGTGTCTAAGGTTGGATTTGATCTCAGAAAGATGAATCTTCCAGGTTCCAGGTCTGGTACCCTAATCCACTGTGCCACCTATCTGCCAATCTCCCTTTTACAATTGAGAAAAATGATGCTTGGGGAGATTGTGATTTATTCATAGTCACAGTGAGTGGCTTAGAAGTAACCATGAAATAAATACATATTTGTTAGGTGTGGCTAGGTGGCATAGTGGATAAAGCATTGGCCCTGGAATCAGGAGTACCTGGGTTCAAATCCCATCTCAAACACTTAATAATTACCTAGCTGTGTGGCCTTGGGCAAGCCACTTAACCCCATTTGCCTTGCAAAAACCTAAAATAAATAAATACATGCATACATACTTGTGATTTTTTAGTCCTTTCTTCCAATGTCATAATGTACCCCAGTAAAACATCAACTGAAATGCCCAAAGCATGGTCAGTATTTTCTCCCTTTTAGGTATTGCTCTATAGTCAAGTGCTAAAGTAAGTTCAAGAGTTGCCTGTCCAAGGAATTTCACCTCATTTTGAAGAGACAGGTGAGGAAGAAGGCATTCTCTATAGAACATATTCACTACATCATACAGAAAGAGTAAGACTCTATTATCATGGTAGTATAGACTAAGAACTAAAAGTGACTTTAGAGTCATTGCATTCAACACCCTCATCTTACAGATAAGAAAAATGAGAAACAGAAACTTGCCCAGATTTACATAGCCAAAATGTCTTAGGTGGGAATTGAATTTGGATCTCTCTAATTTCAGGTCCTGGGTTCTGTCCACTACATAAAGTGGTCCCCACTAGATAGCTATGCTGGAAAAGAAGACTCTGATTATGTGTTGTTCTGAAGTGGCTTGCCATTTCCTTCTCCAGTAGATTGAAAAAATAGAGGTCAAGTGACTTACCTAAGTTCACCCAGTTAATGAATATTTGAGACTAGAATTGAACCCAGATCTTCCTCTCTCCATGCCTAGGACTTTATCCACTGAGTCATATAGCTGTTTCACCTATATTATCCTCCTGATAGCCCCAAATAAATATTAGAATAAGATTTCTCAAAGTCTTTGCTCTACAATTAAGACAGATAATGAACTTGGAGTGTTATTGAAAGCACACTTCTCACCAACATCACCATTCATTTTCATGAAATATAAATTTAACACTCAATCAATAGTTTGGTGGAGTCTTGCTATTTATATTGCAGAACTAAAATATTTGCATCAACAGTGTAATTTGGGGGATTTCTCAGATACCACATCACAAAATCCCTTTGCAAATAGAGTTTATAATGAAACCCGATAGCAATATATCTTGACTAAACAAAATTTGACACTTATTATGGCCCAAATGAAAACTCTAGTAAGTGAGGCCATATAACTATATGTTATAGAAATTAAAGGAATAGCTTCTAACATTAATGCTGTCTACAATAATACAGATAGCTCTAGACAAAAAGACCAGTAGAAAATAGAAAATGAATACTCCACATCTACAAACCATTTCAGAAATACTATTCTCTGCTCCACATATAAACATTTATGGTTAGCTCAATTGTCCCTATCAGGAGAGGAAACCATGATGGGAACTTTCCTGGGGAGGAATTTACCTGCTCTTCATGGTGGAGTGAGAAAGGGATAGAGATGCTAAAGAATGTACTGGAAAGACAAGGTAAGACATTTGTCAAATCATTGAACAAGAATTCAAGACCTGACTGAGATGGCTAATGCCTTTCAGAGTAAGTTAAAGGCTTTTCAGTTCTTTCAAAAGAACTAAAGTTTCTTAGACATCAAAATAACTGCCAGAAGTATTCAAGCTAATTGATTTATGAGTGTGAAGTCAATGGGCAACCAGAGAATCATAGCTAAAACAGGGTCAAAGAGGAAAGGTTACCATACTTTCCTGATAGCTCTGGTTATCTGGAAGTATCAATGGTTTCCCTAACTGTCTCACCCTAGCCATCCTTCCAGGAGAGAGCATAGCAGCTACCAATGGAGGCCAGGGAGCAGAATGCAATTTAAAACAAGATACTTCCTGCAGATTTAAAAAGGCAGAGTAAAGAATTCCTCAAGAAGGGCCACCCAGAGACAGCATGCCATTCAAAATCCATTTATAGGAAGATTAGTAACTATCAATTTGTGCCAACTTCTCATGGAATGCTTTTCTCTGGATAAGCCTTAATTATATCACCAATCAGTATAGCACTGGGTTTCTCAGTGCTTATGACAAAACACCCATCTATAAACCTAGAAAGCAAATACTAAATGCTGATGTCCTGAGATATTGATCACTGAAAATTTCAGACAATGCTATTCTACATCAGCTGGAAGCCTGGAACTAGAAGACCTCCATTGCCCACTTTTTTAATTTAAACAATTCAATATGCATATTCAATCTCTGTCCCCAAGGAACTTACATTCACTGGGTGAGTGATGAATGTCTGACATGTATTTAGTTAGGCATAATATAAGGTAAAGAATGATGGAAACAAAGTAAAGATCTAGAGATTCTTGGAAAATATTGGGAAGGAAAAAGAGCTTTCAGTTAGGGGATTGCAGAAGGCTTTATAGAAGAGACATCAACTCTGAAGCTTGAAATTCTGGAAGCAGAGATGAAGAAGGTATGTAGGCCAGACATGGGGAATAGCTTGCACAAATTAGCAGAAGTAGGAGATGATATGTAGAATTAAAAGTATATGTGGTGGTGCAGATTAGATGAAAGATAGAGTATGATAATGGGGAATGATGTGAAATGTATCTACAAAGGGAGTTTCAAATAATGGACCTAGATAGTGATTATATTACTAGTCTTAAGGTGTTTTTGCAATCTCTCTTATAGTCAATAGAGCCATTGTTTTTGAGGATTTTGAGTGTGTGAGGGGTATGGTCAGAGCTGTGCATTAAAGAGGATAGTTTTGATAGCTACAGAGAGGGGAGAGGCTGTATGAAGCTCAGTTAAGATGTTATTGTAATAGTACAGGTGAATAGAAATATTAACTTTACTAGAATCATGTCCATATGAATGGATACAAAGGCACAGGTAGAAGAGACACTGAGGATGTAGATGTAATACTATGTGGAAATTAATTGGGAATGAAGATTGAGGGAGAGGAAAAAAATCAAGGATTTTTCCAATGCTTTGAAAATTAGAAACTAGGAGGATGAAGTTGCCATCAAAATAAATAGGAAAGTGGGAAGCATCAGTAGAGTCAGTTGAGAAGATGAGTTCAGTTTTAAAGAACAACCTGGACCTCCAAGGACTGAGTTTGAAGTATTAGTGGAACTTCCAGATAGGAAGTTTGGACTTGAGGTAGTAAAGGTCAGTGAAGGAATTAAGGATGCAAAATTATATTTGTAAGTCTTCAGCACAGAAGTCATTGCTTAATCTCTAGGACTAAATATAATTATCAAGGCATAGCAATTAAAACTCTGGACCCAGAATCAGGAGGAGCTGTTCAAATCCAGCATCTGTGTAGTCTTGAACTTATCATTTACTCTTCGTTTTCCTCAGTTTCCTGATTTTTAAAATGGAGATATTATTAGCAACTATCTCCTTGAGTTGTGAGGTTAAAGTGAGGCAATATTTATAAACTACTTTGAAAAGCTAAAAGTGCCATCTAAATGCTAGCTCTTACTAATATAACTACTACTACTTCTAGAATATATCAGAAGAGAGAATCTAGGATAGAGTCCTGGGGCATATCAATACAAATTGAACCTATCATACATAATAAATGTTTGCTGGTTTTGAATTACCTACCATGTGGGGTCTTAAATTGGCCTGTGCATTGAATTAGTTGGACAGGAGTAAGAGAAACTATCCAAGAAATGTAAGTGATTCACAAGCTCTGAATATCCTACCTCTCTACAAAACCACTGAAGAGATTATATTGTAATTCTACAAGGAATCATCTTAACTATACTACATGTATATTCAAAATTTCAAGCACTATTGCTATTTATTTCCAAATTACCTTTCCCAGCTTCATCGCATACTATTTCCCTAGTCCTCTTCAATGCTAAAGCCATTGCCCCCTTACCTTCCCACTTGACCTAGAATTGATTCTGATGTTGAAAAGAATACTAGTTGTAAGTCATGTTATGATACTGAGTTTATCCTGACAAAGAAAATGACTTTCCAATGGGAAGTTATCAAAAATTTTTGGACAAAAGGCCATATTCACTTACAGAACAATTTTAGAAGTGGATTGTGATAAACTCCAAAGGCTCAAAATTTCCCTAGTTCTCTGCTGCAACAATTACAGCTTTGTACTAATTATTTGCAACACATGGATTGCCAGGCATTATTACTTCTAACAATCAATCTGTGTTTATCTCAGTTGAGTTAAAGAGATTCCTGGACAGGACTTTAGCTGAGCTGTCAACAACACCATCAAGCAAACAGCCAGATTGAAAAAATGGTGCAGACTACTTAAAAGACCCTGAATTTTACTCTTTATAGGATATCAGTCAATAGGATATGTCAAGGTTTTATTGATTGCTATACTCAACAACATAACCAGTTCTTGTTGAATTATTAAATGGGGTGATAACTCAAGATATACAACTACCTCCATTTGGACTTATTGGAGGATTCACAAGACAAACAAAAATTAATCCTGAATGCTGTGCTTATTTCTGCTGAGTCTTCACTCAGTTTTACTGCAGAGAACAGTCTTTATTTTTAAATAAATAATAGATCTGGATTAAAGCTGGTTCCTATCTATACTTTGGGTCATGGGGCACCAATCTTACTTTCAAGGAGAAATTGGGCAGTTCTTCCAAGATTACTTGACAATAACAAAACCACCCCTAAAGTCAGCTAACATTGATCTTTCAGCAAATTCCAGAGCTCAGATCCACAAAATTATGGAAACAATTTTTCTGGACAGCACAGTTGTTCTGAAATAGTCATTCTTTATTTTTATACCCATTAGTCTAGAAGAGTTAATGCGCCACAAAAGGATATTTAACTCTTTGCTGATTTTAAGATTGTTAGCAAAGTGAGGAAATTACAAAAGTGTGGTTTGTCACTCTTGAAATACTGTAGCAACAACAGACAAGACTGAATTCTTAGATCTCTGTCTGGTGTTCTTCACCACCTCAGAAGTAACTGGGAGCAGGTAAAACTTCCATCTAACATAATTGGGTACTTTCTACAAATTGCCCAGTGTGATTATGGTTCTACTAATGAGGCTATTTTTTAAACATATATTTTAGAATTTGGACATTTAAATAAAGCCAGTCAAACTAATCACCCAAACACTTTTATCACCAATGATACTGTTGGTCAAGTAACTTCTGCATCTCTTATAGAGCTTGTAATAAACTGTTTTGAATATTTCTAGTGGAATCATTTTTTTTTCTCTTTTGAGGGTGGATTTAATTATTTTATTAACTACAAAAGGTCATCCAGTCAAATCTGAAGAATAGGGCAAGTAATCAAACTGAGTAATTCAGCTTGTGGATTTTAGTATATGTGTATTTTTTTCTTTTGTGACTTTATTTCCTTATCATTTTCATAAATTGATTCTGAAAGACAATTTCAAAAGGAACACTCTAGAAGTGTTTTAATCAAAGCCAGCATCACCAGTATTAATATGTAACTCAATATGATCATAGATTTGGAACTTGAAAGGATCCTAGAGATCACCTAATTACAAATGTGGAAACTGAAGTTTAGAAAGGTTAAATCATTTGCCCAAGGTCACACAGACTGTTATGACAGAGCTGAAATTTGAACCCCAGTCCCCTCACCAATAAGTCTATGTTCTTCAAATAATAGCACTCAATTTAATGAGTCATATTGAATGATTTCCATTTGTTAGGGGGAAAAACCTTTATAGTCATCTCTCACATATAACATTATAATTATATTATTATCCTTATATTATTTTCCAAGCTTGCTACAATTTGTCATAATTTTTATTTTAGGCAGAAAATACTCCTAGCTTTCCCCCATTCTCAGCCTTAATTTTCTTTATACATATTTAATCTGCAGGAGATATGGTTAGAAATGTGGTCACTTGGACAGATTTCCCCCAGAGAGATTACACTACATATTCCTGCAATAAATATAACTTGAATGGATATTACCCTTTGCCTTTCAGGACAGATATTTTTAGTCTTGCTTTTATAGAGCTAGAGGACCAATGACACAAACATTAACTTGCCCAAAGTCATAGAACAGGTCACAGACAGAACTAAGACTGAGAACCAAATCCCATACCAGACATCATTGATCAGCTCATGCTACCCAGTTTATTTTCCTTAATTCTCACCCACTCCCTTCTGTGAAAGCTACTACTGCTTTACTATTCCTGCAGAAATCATCTCTTTATTTACTGAAGACCTAATATGTGAAAGTTACTGTGCTGGGTACTGCAAAATATAAAAGGACATGTCTCCTACCCTCAAAGAATTGTATGAACGCAGCAACAGGACAAGCCAGGAGGTATTCTATGGGTGGCATAAAGAGCTATAGGAGTGCAGAGGAGGGAAAAAGCATTTCAAGTGTCAATGATCTATGATGACATCATGGAGGAAGTGACATAGGAGCTGAGTCTTGATGATGGAGAAAGGTTTTCATAATTACAAGTGGAAACTAGAGCACTTTATATAGGAAGTAAGTTTAGAAAAAGCATAAACAAAGTTGAAAATATTGTAAAGGACAGGATTTTGGAAGCAGCATGGTCCTTCCAAAAGAGTTTTAGACTTGGAGTCAAGAAGACTTTGAATTGAGATTCAAAGTCTGCTTTAAATTCTTTCAAGTTATATAACCTTGTGAATATTACTTCTCTGGGTTTCAGTTTCCATATCTGTAAAATCAGGATAAATATAGCACCTACCTCATAAAGTTGTTGCAAGGATCAAATAAGAAAATATTTCTTAAATGCTTTGAAAGGTTTAACAAGATTTAGCAAAGTGAACTATCATTACAATTGTTATTATATGTTTTGAGAATAGTGAATGGTCTAGTTTGATTGAAAGCATACATTTTGTTTATGGAAACAAGGAGAGATAAGATAATAGTTTGGAAGAAAACTGAATGGCGTACTCAAGAATTTGAGTTTGATTTGGTAACAGAGGTTAGTCATAATATCTCTGGGGGAGGAGATTAGGGCAGAAGGTATAGGCAGAGAGGAGGCAGAAAACGACCATTAGGTTCTAGGAAGGGATAAAGTCTCCCTTGAAATTTTGTTAGCAAAGCATTTTGGGATCTGTGGGGATGAAAGGTGCTGGAGAAAATGTAATAATGCTAATAAATATTCTATGATTTCCCTGGAACATGTCCTCAAGTGAACTACAAGACAGCTCTTAATGTTACGATTAGAGATATGGGAAACTCAGCAGTTTGGGGTCTCAGGGGTGTCATGAAACCTTGCCTTTGTTTGTTTCTATTCCTCAGGGATTGACATCTTCTGAGCCTCACATAGTTTCTTCCCCAAACCATAACTCAGCACTGACTCCCAGGAGCAGCTGCAAAGGGCAGAGTCAAAAGCTGTTCAAGGCAACAATACTGAAAGTATAATGCATTATTTAGCATTTCCCCAAAGAAGCAGAGTATAGTTTTGATATAGTGGGGAAAACCATGAATGGGTTAATCCAATTTGTCAATGTGATTGGAAGCCCAGACTGCTATCTTCTATACCATTTGTCCACTAGAGTGGACTATGAACAATCAAGTTCATATTTTAAGACAGACTACCAGATAGGAACTAGCTGAGAATTTAAAATCCTACTGAAGAATAATCAAATTTTAATCTATAGCTTCAAGGAATCACTTAATAACTGCATGACTTTGACTAAGTCACATAACCTTTTGGTGTCCCAATGTTTTTCATCTGTAAAATGAGTGAGTTGTTGGACTAGATCTAGGTTCCTCATTCTAAAGTCCATGAATTTGCTTTTTTTTTTTATTGTTGTTCATTTGGAAACTGTTTTTCAATTGTTACCTTTATATTTATTCCTTCATATATATATAATTTGTTTCCTTTGTTATTCTATATATTTTAATTTATGAGTCTAAAAATGTTATTCTCACAATAAAACCATCAGCTTTACCAGAATGCAAGGACTCTGTGATATGCACCCAGAATAAGAACATTATACTAGATGATCTCAAAAATTTCTATCACTTCTGATAATCTAATATTAGGTGACATTGCAGTAATTTGTTGTCTCATTAAAGAACTCACAGACTCACCTGGACCATCTTCTTTACCTTGATATTAACAGGGCCTTGATTTCAAAAAGACAGAAAATCAAAACCTAACCATTCCTTGGGATCACAAAAAATAATAAAGACTATGCAATACCACTATGCTAAAAGAAATGATGAGTTCAATGATCTTAAAAAAACATGGATGGCTTTCATAAAATAATGAAGAATGAAATAAGCAGAACCAAGAGAACATTGTATGCAATAATAGAAATAATTTTATGAACAACTTTGAGTAAATAAGTCATTTGACTATTATAATTGCCCAAATTAATGACAAGGGACTATAAAAAAAAAGATACAATCTGCATCCAGAGAAAAAAATTGATAAATAGAAGTATATATGGAATGATTTTGCATGTACATACATATTTGTATCAAATGGAAGACATCTCTCGGGGGTGGGGGGGAGAAAAATAAATTAGCATTAAAAACTCTTATAAATATAAAAGGAATAGCAAAATGTCTAAATAGATTTGTGATTTCATGTACAATTTTTTATTATTCTGTTATTGAAATGCTTGTTTTAAACCATAAATTATCAGAAAATCTAAATAAATAAAGAAGAATATGTGTCCATTTGGAGAAAAATATTACTAAAGAATTCCATGCTTTAGCATTCTAAAGAAATTCCTCCCTCATTACCAGACCTGACTTATCTGTCCCGCACTGTTTCTCCTTAACATTTACTTATTTTTTAGTACTTGAAAGCAGACAAAAATTTGTATCTTAATACTTCAAGAGATCAATTATTTCAGTAACATAAAATTCTTTAACCAGTGTTGATCTCAGCCTCTCCTATGCTTTAGCAAGAAATCGTCATGAAAATCTATGGCTAAAATCAAATTATTATTCTGTAGCCAATCTTCTAGTGATGATTTTTTCAAATTTAGCTGTCCTGGGTCTCAGAATCATCATCCATTTCTGGAGCCTTATTCAAACCCTTAGGATTAGTGACATAACCTTCCAAAGCCTTCCAATATCACCACTGCTAGCAAAAAAAAAACATGGTGGTGAAAGATCTAGGTTGAAGTACAGCACAAGAGATGAATATCATGAGTTTCATTCATAATAGAATAGGAATAGCTATTTAAACAAGTTTTTCACTTTCTTTGATGTTGGTATATTCTAGTAAGAATAGCCTAACATTTGTGGCAAAGTAAAAATCAGTTAAAGCCCTGAGAGGATTGCAACGATTGGTTAAGTTGGTGATCTAGGATTTTCCCTTTCTGTTCTCTATGGTTATGGTATGTATGGTTCTTGTAGTCCACATTCTCCGAGGAATTTACTATAAGCTAGAACTCATATAGTATGCCTGTTTCTCAAGGTTCTTATGTGGTCTCTGGTTCTGTCCTTAATGGTTGTGAGCCAAGAGAGAGCATTTAAGAGGTAGTTACACAACATACAAGTTTGACCTTAGAAATACACATCTAAGTACTTCATGATTTCTTATTTTTATAGTATTTAATAAATTTTAACATACTTTTACAAATGCTTTTTCACAGAATGATCATAGAAAATCAATTTTTGTGACAAAGAAACTGAAACTCAATGACTCGACCAAAACCATAAAGAAAGTGATGGAGTCAATCAGGTCTTTCATTGATTCCAACTCCCATTTGTTTTTTAAAGTCCTTTACAACTTTGCCCCAACTTATAATTCAGACCTCATTATAAAGTATTCCTTTCCTATATTCTCAAGTATAATCAAAATGGACATCTACATGGTTCTCATATATAACAACTCACTTCTTGTCTGCATATCTTTGCATTGACCATCCTGATGCCTGGAATGTACTCCTTTACCTCCACCTCACAAAATTGTTAACTTCCTTCAAAACATAGTTCAAACATCATCAACTACATGATGCCTTTCCTGACCTCTCCATATGCTAACCCTCTCCCATTAATTACTTTGTATTTAACTACCTCATGTGCAGCCAATCTGCACATACTTTTATGAAGTTACTTATATGAACACTTACATGCATTGTCTTCTCTAATAAAAAGTAATCATCTTGAGAATAGGGACTGCCAATGGGGAATTTGATTCTATATGGGACTAGTCTTTTGATAGGTACTTAGTGGCCTTCTAGTGCAATATGAGTGCTATTGGCAAAAAAATCCATATAAAATATTTCTTTCCTTTTCTCATTCACTCATTCATTAATTTTTTCAACAAATATTTATTAATCACCTGGTATTGGAGCAGATAGGTGGCACAGAGGATAGAGTACTGACCCTGGCTGGAGTCAAGAGGACTGGAGTTCAAATCCAGCCTCAGAAACTTAATAACTACCTAACTACCTGATCTTGGGTAAGTCACTTAACCCCATTGCCTTGCAAAAACAAACATATAGACAAAAAAACTTGATATTTTCAAAGCACTATTATAATCATCAAGATGATAGCTTGGATATTATAGGCACCTGAACTTACAAAGATGAGTCTTAAGCTTCTTAACTTCAGGCCCATCACTCTATCCGTTTTTGCCACTTACCCGCCATTTCTTATACTATTCCAATTCACTACCCCAGCTAGACTGACTGTTCTGACTCCCCCCATTCCTATTCCTACTGTCAGGTTTCCCCAAGTACTTATCAAAAATGCAAACATAATCAAGTTCCACTCCATTTCCCCAGAGCCCTGGGACCATTAATATTCCTGAGGATTTTCTAGTAGCTACACAAAACATTGCTTAAGTTCTTCTATGTCTCACTTCTCAATACTTTTTTCCTACTGACTGACACAGAGTCCAACAGAAAGAACCTTCATTGCTCAACTGCTCCCTCACTGTAATCCCTACAATTGCCAAGAAAGGGAAATTTAATCATAGAGAGGAAAGACCACAAAGTACATAGAAAATTAGATTTCCCTGTGAAGAGACCTCTGTCTATCAAATAATGAGTTGTGTTTCAATAGCAGAATCCCTTTCTTTGGTCTGGCTTGAATATGAACAAGTGATGGATGGATGAATTACTATTGAGTCTTACAATGTGCAAAACATTATTATGTGTGCTAAAAATGCAAATATAGAAGTCATCGATGGCCCCTGACTTCAAGAAGCTTTCACTGGAATTAAGGAGACAGACAGTTCCCAGCAAACCACCTTCTGTTTAGTGATCTCTCCCTGAGAGAGGTTTCACAGTTTGGAAACTTTCCCTTCCAAGGTACATTCCTGTGGTCAGCTTTGAGTATGTCCTGAAACTAGGATTTCTCTTACCTCATTATTTCTTTGTCATAAAGTTTCTATGTCTGTGAAATATCACCAGTGAGTATAGACATCTTTAGCTATTACTCTCTGTGTTGATTTGTTTCAATTGTGTTCAATTTTTCATATCTTATTTTGAGGAGGCAAATGTGGATTGTTGGTGTCTGTCAGATATCTAAAGTGGCATAGAGCAGATTTAGTCCTCACATTCAGTTCTAACTATGAGATAAAGCCATTGTTAGTGGTACAATTTGCTTTGTCACCATTTACTTTTCTCCTAGGTGATCATGCACTAAAACTCCTCCCAAATGGCTTATTTTATTCTAAATTTAGTAATCATCACCAAAACAAGAAATCTACTACACAAAAGCATAAATAAAAAATTCCTTACAATTTTAAGAGTTTTTATCTCTTTTTAATTTTCTTTTTATTTTGTCATAAGGGACTTTCTCAAGGGCCTCTTTCACAACCAATGCCCAGAAGTAATGTACAGTATTTATTGAGTAATTATGCTATATAGTAAGAGGTGACATAGTTTCATTGACTTGGAGCTTTTCATTCCTAGATCAGATTGACAGAGATAGAAATAAGATGGATGTTTAGCATCCATTAGACTAGCAATAAATTAAATCAGAAAGGTAAATACTCAAACATAAAAAAATACTACTTCTGCACACAAAGGACACTGAAATGATGTCTGACCGAAGGAGGTGTTAGGGTACTGTATGGCATTGATAAAGGCCCTTTCCTCTCAGGTAGGAAAGGCTTCCTAGAAGACTTAAGATTCCATGAATTATTTGAAAGATGAAAAACCCTGAGCAGATTCCTGGACCAGAAGGATTGACTCAGAATTCAGTCACTTAATGCATTTTCTCATTTTTCTTACAACTTCTACTTTTCTGAACATCAAACTGTCAGATTTTATCCCAAAAAAAGACTGATTAGTTCCTTACTCCCTGTTCCTCTTATGGATCCAGAGAGCACAGGATGGTAGCTTCCCTCAGTGAATTGACTTACTAACCTACCAATTGCCTACAGTGAATCCAAAAGAGGAATCCAATTTGTCACCTAGATCAATAGGGATTTCTCAATCAGAAGCGAAAGGCATGTATTGATTCTCTTCCAACCACTCTCTACATTTTGGCCCCTCGGTATTGACCAGAAGCCGGGAAGAGAGCTACTAAGAGAAAGGGAGCTGCTACCTGCCTTTATTTCCAGAATATCACAGTCACAATCCCAGATTGTAGGGGAAAAAATCCAAAGGGCTTGAGAGTATCTAAACTCTGAGACATGCCACTCATTAACTCATCTACACAGTATGGAAAGAAGGTAGGAGATTGACTCCTACCCAATCCTAACCTTTTAGAACTTTAAGGAGGAAGGCAGTTACCTAGGTTTCAGCACTTGGTAAGAAGAAATACAAATGAATACAAAGAAGAGTGAAATTCACAATTCAGAGCAGTTTCCACAGCAAATCTCTCCCTTGGCCATTTGCTATGGAGGAGCTGGAGAACAAAGAATGGCAAGAAGAGAGTTTTAAAATAAATCATAATTAGCAACACACATGAGGACTCAGTGTGGGTTAACAATTAGACAGCTAATTATATCGAAACGACTTTTTCTCGTGGAACCAGAGACTCTCACCCCAATACATGGGCATCAAGCTCTAGCAGAAATACTCAGAGGGCTTGAGGCTGGGATTCCAATAGACATCCAGTGGAGGTGGGAGCATATAGCTATTAAAAAAGGCAGAAACTTAATCTCAGGCAGCCAAGGAAGCCACTGAGAATTTCAGAACTCCTGCAGTAGTGTCTGGGCTGCTGGCCTAACCAGAGGAGAAATTAATTCTGCCCTTTTACACATTCCTTAGAAACACTGCCCTCCAGGTAAGGGCTGCACCAGCCACCTCAGGGTCCCTGGGGCATGGATTATGTATAGCAAGGGCACCATCTAGCGGTCAATGTTAGAGTCAACTTTTTGTCTCTAAAGCCCTACTTGTTTTCCTTGGACTTTATCCTAAGAGGGTAAATCAGACTGACTCCTAGGGTCAGAAAGATCCGTGTGCAGTTGGCCATCAGACTGCTGTGCAAGGATACCCAATACTACAGGTAGAAAAAAAAGATTAAATTCTTATTAATAGCACAAGGGTAGAAGGAGGCCAGGCAAGTGGAATAATTGTTTTTTTTTCCTGATTAACTTTCTTCTTCCTTTTCAATTCCATTTCTACCACCCTTTTTGTTTTCAACAGCCTCGGGCTCTGTGATGGAATTGCTATTTAATTGTGTTTTTCTTTCCTTCCCCCCCCTCCCTTTTATTTCTCTTACAAATGTCAGGGAGGAAATCTCCAATTCAGAGACAAAGGATGCTAAATCTAGTGTGTCTAGAATGGACAAGTATAAGATACCTACAAAAAGTTCTCTATGACCCAGCTGCTTTTGGTGGCTTTAAGAAAGAGAGGGCAAGGATTCTCCACTCTTCCAACTACTGACAATTCCTCTACATACATCCCTTTACATACTCTTTCATCTAGGGAAAGGGCTCTGGGATAACCAAATTTAGACCCTAGGAACAATTGGGGAAATGCAGAGGTAGGAGAATATGTTCCTTTGGAGCTGGTCAATGAGATGTGCTGTTGGCTTTGCTAAACTGTTCTTATTTTTTACTTGATTCCTTTTTATTTTGCAAGGCAAACGTGCTTAAGTGGCTTGCCCAAGGCCACACAGCTAGGTAATTATTAAGTATCTGAGATCAGATTTGAACTCAGGTACTCCTGACTCCAGGGCCAGTGCTCTATCCACTACACCACCTAGCCACCCTCTTGATTCCTTTTAAAATCATTAAGAGGTCAGAATCACTGAGGAGGGGAAAAGGGGAATAATATGTGAGAATAAATATGATGTCAAAACAAAAGACATCAAGAACAATTTAATTTGACAAGAAAGGACTTTGAGATAAGAAAAGAGATCAGATGGGAGGGGATATGATAGAACTGGGATGATTCATTGGTATGCTGTGGATTGTGGTCATTTCAAGGAGACTGGGCCACAATTCTAAGAATTATGGAGGTGGGCTTAGGGGCTAGCCTAAGAATAGAGAAGAAAGCAGTAGAAGGGTAGGCAGTTTCATGGCTAACATAGAAATATATTTTGCATGACTTCATACATATAATTGATATCATATAGCTTGCCTTCTCAACAGAACAATGGAAAGGGGTGAAGAGAGAGAATTTGAAACTCTAAATTTTTTTTAATGAATGTTAAAAAATAGATCATTGGGGGGAGAAAGATCCAAAGTTCATATTGAGAGGGAAACTCTCAGATAGAGATTCTTGATATGTATGTTTATATATGTGTCTGGGGGGGGGGGGGGTGTTATGGATTCCTTTCAAAATCCAGTGAAGGGTCTGGAACCTTCTGAATGATGTTTTAAAATTCAGGGAAAAATACCTAGGATTACAAAGAAAACATCTATCAAAAATATTTTAAGTTCACAGACCCCAGATTAAAAACCCTGTCTCAAGGAGAAAGTCAAAGGATAACAGCAAACAGAGGACATGACCTTAGAAAAGGAGTTCACTCAAAATTCCAAAAAACTATTCCAAAGAACAAGTTGGTTGTCAATCCCACTCAGGATGATTCCCAGCATAGAAATGAGGAATGGAAGTAAACCACAGGCTGTAACATCCAGTATGAAATCAGCGATGAAAATGCAAGGGGAATGGGGTGAAGGTGGGGGGAAAATAGCTGAGCAGAATCTCTCTCTCTCTCTCTGGCATGCAAGTTGGATGGCAAAAACTTGCAATGCAAAAGCATCCCCACCGTCTCTGCCCCTGTCACACACCACATCACTCAGGAATAGAACTTCACTCAAAATTCAAATGCTTCATCTATTTTGCACGTATATGCAGAAACAAGGTTGTTGCCAACAGTCCTGATGGAAAATGGTAGCCTGGATACAAAGAAAAGCAGTAATTCTCTCTATGAAATAGTCTATATAAAATCAGAAATAAAACTGCAAGAGAAGCAAGAAAACTGAGCAAAAACCCTTCCCTGGGCATAAAAATGAGTTGAACTGAGCAAAATCACAAGTGCAAACCATTTATATCACCTTTGCCACAGGGGACAATGCCCTGAAATAGAAGTTAATGCCAAATTAAATGCTCCATCCGACCTCTTCTAGCAACATAGCTGTGAAGGGGAAAAACAAAGCAAGGTTGTTGCTAATAGTCCTGAAGGATGCCAGGAAATGGAACATAAATAAGAATACTGTAACTAGCTCATCACTGAAAGACAATGGGGATTTTAAGGCTCAATAGGATAAGAAAAGAAAGGTTAGTCATGAGGACAGACCCAACCTTACTGAGAGTTCACCTGTTTTTTTCAAGTATGTCAAATGAAATTTTTCTTCACTGTCCAAGGTGCTGAGCGTCTTCTTTCAGCTCCTCATCTAATGCATCTCAAAGACTACATCCCAAGTCTTAAAGCACAGAACATTTCCTTTGGTTCAGAAATAATCCCTTTTCAATCTCTAGGCAGCTATGTGGCATAGTAGATAATGTGTTGAGAAGGAGTAAACAGGATCTGAGTTCAAGTTCTGCCTTAGATATTTACTAGCTCTGTGATGGAGCTAGTCATCCATAAAAAAGAAAAAGAAAAGGAAAAACAACCTCTTCTTTGCCTGAGTTTTCTTAACTCTAAATAGAGTGATAATAATTCTTCCTTAGATACTTACTAGCTGTATGATCCTAGGAAAATCATTCAACTGCTTTGCCTCAGTTTCCTCAGCTATAAAATAGAGATAATAGTAGCGCCTACATTCCAGGGTTTTTGTAAAGCTTAAATGAGTAATATTTGTAAAAAGCCTAGCACATCCCCTGGAACATAGAATTTTTTAAACAATTATTGTTTCCTTCCTTTATTCCAGGAAAAGATTTTCTTGGTACAATTTCCTCTAATGTCCCTTCCAAAGAATCTCCATTTCCATTGGACTGGTCAAAAAAAAAAAAAAAAACCAAAACAAAGGTTATCTCACCCTTTGTCAGGGGTATTGTATTGCTATATGAACTAGACCAACTGATAAAAGAACAGGAAGGATACAATGTAAAGAGTGTTAAAATTGAACCTTATTCACATCCTGACTGCTACTTCCAGTAGTTTTGGGCAAGACTTTCTGACTCTTTCTAGACTTCATTTTCTTTACTTGAGATTGGACAACATGACCACAAAGATCCCTTTTTGTTCTAAGTCTATGAATCTCTGAGGGCTATTTCAAGTCTGATGTTCTGAGCTTCTGTTTCTCTTCTGGTAAACTCACTTACATCCTTTCCTACTTCCCTCTGTATGCCCTTAATATTGATTCCAGGGCTTCCCAAACACAACCTGGCTGAGCAGAAAGATAAGTAGAAGCCATTTTGTTTAGGTCCTAGTTGTGTGACTACACTAGTTAATAAGTAGAGACCACCATGGAAAAGACAAATATCTGTAAAAAGCATTACCACATTGTTGTTAGGAGAATGTGTGTGTGTGTGTGTGTGTGTGTGTGTGTGTGTGTGTGTGTGTGTGTGTCAGGGAAAAGAAAAAGAGAATGGGAAGTGCCCATTCCAAGACTTTCTGGAACATTATACTTCCTATTTTCCCCAGAAAGAGAGGGCCATTCAAGAACCACCTTCTGTGCCTAGAGTAGGAGGGCCAGTAGAGGGAGCAACAGACTCATTCATCAACTAGTGTTTTTTAGAGGTCATGAAGATGACTACATTCAAAGAAGCAAATGCTAAAGACAAATATAAGTTTAAGTCAAGAAGTAGACCTTTTATTTATTAGCATATGTTATAATTATATTGAGGATATTTTTCTTAATTTTTTAAAATAATTAAAAGGGAATGTGGTGTGCTAGATAGAATGGTGACTTTGGAACCAGGGAGATCTGGGTTCAAATCTCACCTTTGATACATTAACTGTTGTGATGGACAAATAACATGACTCTGAATCTCAAGTAACTCGCTAAAACTTATTTATTAAGGATGGATATTGGTAGAGGAAATTCCCCATATCTTTGAAACTACTGAAAGTGGCTTTAAGTGAAAATATAGGTAGTCTGTGGTTTAGAAATCTCATCATTAAAAGCATATTTTCAAGGAGATTATTTATCCATTAAAAGTATTATTAGGGTATTGTACAGACCAAGGTCTCATTTGTCACTTAACCATTTCATAGACCTTCCCCTTCTCTCAGATTTCTTCCTGGTTTTACACACCCCATATCCCTAAGCACCCAGAGTAGCTTAGGGATCCTGCCCTGAGGGGAGGGACTGAATTTGGGTAATGTGAATTTGTGTAAAGTGAGAACTGTCTGTAAATCGTGGATTGGATTAAAACTTTGTCATAAAATAAAGTTGCAGCTATAAAGCTCTATAATCATTTAAAAATAATAAAATTATGTTACAAGTACTATAAAGGAGACATAAATGTACTGTACATATTGGTTATATCAAAGGCCCAAATGTACTATAAAATGTGCATGCAGAACATAAAAAATACAACTTTGATACATCATAAATTTGACCTAAAATGAATATGCTACCTATCATAAATATTAATTAAACATTACATTAAAAATAATTTTGCTTGCCTTCTTAGTATTTAGAAAGCCTCTGGGAGATAATTGGCCATACCAATGGAGTTGTAATCTTAATCAGGTTCTGGGAGGACTGACAATAATAAAATTATAAATTCTTATAGTATTGAACTGTTCAGGAATGATTTGGATCAAATACATCAATAAACAAGAAAGGATTGTGGAGAAATATATTGAAAAATATGCCTCAGCATAAAGAAATTTAAAAAATTACAAAATGTTGTAGACAACCCAAAAGTTTCACATCACATATCACAAATATTTACAATAAGAAGAGTGTTGGTGGCACTAGATATGGCAAATACAACCAAAAAATGAAATTGATTCTTTTAAAATAGGATACAAACCCTTGTCCATGAGAGAGCCATTTTCAAATAAGTTACTTATTTATAGTTGGTTCATCAACTTGATAGTTGAAATGACCAAAATTACACTGATCTCAAAGGAATAAAAACAAAGAGATATTGCATATAATTATTATAACAATCCCAACCAGAACTATTTAAATAACCCATTGTCCTTTCTCATATTGACCATATATCTAGCTTCTTTTACCTTTGATACAGTGGTCTTCTGAAGTAATGTATAACAAATCTATTTCCATTTCTACAAGGCAACACTTCCAATATTTGAATATAACATCATGTCCTCTCACTCCCAAGCTTTCTTTGTTCAAGGCTAAGTAATACACATCCTTCAAAAATTTCTCATTTGTCATGTTGGAAACTGTGAGATTTCACCCTTCTAGTTAGTTTCTCATAAATATGGACCAAATTGTTGATAATGTCCCCCACTCCTATTAGATAATTATTCAAACTAAGAGTGATGCTCTATATCTGGTCTAATCAGTTGAAAGAATACTGAAACTATCACTCCCTTGTATTAGATACTGTTCTTTAATCTTCTTAGTCAAACATTTTAATAGCCTTTTTATTGTGATTTTCATATAAACTGTTTCTAGGTTAGCTGTCCCTTATTTTGACATTGTGAAATTGAATTTTTACCTTAAACCCAAAACTTTACATTTATTCATATTGATTTTTATCTTTTTTTAAGTGCAGGACCACCATATCAACCCATCAAGATCTTTTTTGGTCTTAATTCCTTTATTCAACTATTAGCTACCTTTTCTAATTTTATCTTAGCAGAAAATAGCAGATGTACTTTTATTTGAGTTTCTGATGAAAGTGTTGACAGGGTCAGTGCAGTCCCTTGTGATAAGCTACTAGAAACCTCCCTCCTGGTTGACATAATCAATTAATCAATACTTCACCTCTGAGCTTTAATTTCCCTTCTGCCAATGAATAACAGTATTTGCCTCACTTATCTTAGCAATGTTATTCTGAAGGAAAGCCTTATAAACTATTAATATATATATATATATAAATTATTTTATAAAATTCCAACCTGTTTATGAAATCCAAGTATGAGTTTATCAAACTGCATTTCATAACATCCTGATTTCTGACCCATCATTTATTACCTATGTAACATTTGGCAAGTCAACCCTACTTCTGTAAACCTTAGTTTTCTCATCTGCTAAATGAGGGCTTCAAGTAGAATAATAATAGAGCTAGCATTTCTATTTGCACTTTAAATTTTGCAAAGTCCTTTGATTTTTCATAGCATGCCTAGGAAGTAGGAGCTATTATTATCCCTGTTTTACAAATGAGGAAATTGAGAATGAGAGACTTAAGTGATTTGTCCAAGGTTAGTAACTGAGCAAGATATGAACTCAGGTTTTCCTGATTCTAAGTCCTTCACTTATCACTAAGGTAAATCACAATTTCAGCTCAAGAGGACTAAGACTAATTTTGTTTGGTTCTCAGGAAGTGCCCTCTTTAAGGAGTTCTTCAAGCATTTAGTCAATGTTGGGCATGTTGTACTAGGAAAAAATTTAATTCAAGAATGTGTTGGATTAAGTGACTGTTGAGCTCCCTTCTAATTCTGAAATTATGCAAATGATGGTGATGATGATGATGATAATGATGATGAATTAATTAATGAATAAATGGATGAAAGTTACCAAATAGTAAGAAAAATCACTATATAGTAAGATTCAGATCCCGGGCACTTGTGTTTGAATACTGGCTTGTTAATTGTGCAAGAACAAATTACATCTTCTGAGTCTCAATTTTCTCAGTAATGAAAAAAGAATATCCCTGTACTACCTATTTCACAAGACTGTCATGGGAAGAGTTCTGAAAATGTAATAATTCAATTTGTTATTATCCCTTAAGAATTCAAGATGAACCAGGCATGGGCATATATGCCTCTCATGACTACTCCTAAAAAGCTGGGGATGGTGGATTACTTGAACTCTGAAATATTGAGCTTCAGTAAGGCTAAAGTTAATCAGTATCCAGCACCAATATGGTGGACCCCTAAGAGTGAATGGGCTGCCAGCCTACATGGGATAGTGAACAGTCCATGTCAGAAACAAAGCAAGTCAAAACTCTGGGGTTGGATCAGCATGAAGTGGTCCTGGGAGGGACCGCTACTCTCTAGTCTGAGTGAGAAAGGAAGACAATCTTTGAAAAAATAGTAATAATTCAGGAATAGGTTGGTCAAATAAGCACCCTTAGAACATTTTTTTCTGCTGCCTCAGTTAAGGAGTCTCTAGAAACATATGATGGCACTTAAGAAGTACATGCCTAATTCTCTTCTTCCCATTTTTTTCAAGGCACTTTACATTGACTTTGCCCTCTTTGTTGATTCTTCCTTACATCAGGCCTTTCATTATTTAGCCTTCCTTTGAATTGTAAACTCCTTGAGAGTAGGGCATGTATGTAACATTGTTTGTATTCCCATATCCTAAAACAGAGCATTACACACAGTATTTAGAAGTGGAGAACAAACTGAGTTGTCCTTTTTGCCCTGCAGCTGTCAGAGAGTTAGCAAGATATTCAAGGAATCCAACATAGTCCTGTCCTACCCACCCTCGCCCTAAATATGAATGAGCCTAGGAACCAAATAATGAGCAGGCAGCAAGTCAAAGAAAACCCCTTCCAAAGAATATAATTGTTATATCTTATATTATTGGATTGTGTATATTGTATACATAGGTATACATGGGTTTTCTGTCAGTGGTGTGCTGTGAGGTTTTTTAGGGATCTGTGTTTGTGTTAGGAAAGAATTGAAGTGGGGACTGGTCAGTTTGGGAATATATTCAGTGTGAAAGGAAGACTAGTGAGTTAATTGAAAGAACATCAAACCGGCACCTAAGTCTACAAAAGAAAGCCCCCCCCCCCCAGAACTCTCCAAAGCATTTGGACTCAAGAACAAATTTGCTCTGAGACCTTGATTAAGTTACTTAGCAGAGTAAAGGAGAAGAAAAGTTGCTATTCTATACAAGATTTTGAGAAGTAGGGGGAAATGGTTGCTGGGATCAAGTAGTCAGTCAGTGGTTTCTTGGATTATAAATTATATGCAAGAAATTAAAGACTTTAGAGGCACAGGTGGTGATTTTTATCACTGCTTCCAAATGAAATTCATGACTTCAGTGGAGAAAGGTATGTCTGAGAAATGAACAGCTGGTTAAGAATATGGTCCCCGAGAACTTGATTTGAATTTCTTGAACAGGATTTGAGATAAGAGACATGATGGAGTCTTCTCCAGGGAAGGTATATATCTAACAAAGGTATCTTTATATGTAAATATATTATTTATATGTATGTTGGGCATGTATGTGTATATGCACATACACACATACATACAAATATATTCATATGTGTAATTGCATTTATGAATATAGTACCATATATGCATATGTGTAAATAATTTTAAAATATTAGTAATATCTACCATTTATATAATGCTTAGTATATTTCAGACATTGTACTAAATGTTTTATAATTATCTAATTTACCCTCATAACAATCCTGGAAGGTAGTTGCTCTTAGCCTTTTCATTTTACAGCTGAAGAAACTGATGCAGGCACGTGTATTATGTAAATATATATATATATACACATATATTATATTTGCGTATTATATATTAAATGAAAATGAGAAGCTGAGAATAATGGAGTTATAAATCTTCATTACTGGAAAGCTAACTCAATGGAAATGTTCCATTTTAATCCTTTTTTTCCAAAAAAAATGAATTTGGGATTTAAATAAAAATTATTCTGTATTAGACATTTTAAGTTTCTGATGCCTATAGAGTAACCATTCCAGGATATCTAATAAGAGTTGGTGATGTGAGGCTAAAGCTCAGCAGACTAATTAGGGTTATATCAATTAATCTGGTGGTCACTTGCATAGAGTTGATAATTAAACCCATGGCCACTGAAAGACAGATTCTGTAGGATATATACACTTTCAGAAAGTATGGTGTAGATGATAATCCAACAAAAGACTAAAATACATTTTATTTAAGTAGAATAAAAATCAAACTGGAGCAATATCATGAAAACCCAGAGAGAAATAGAATTCAGGAGAAGACAGTCAAGAGCATTAAAGGCTATAAAGATAAAGATAAAAAAAGGGGTAGAATTAATAAAAGATTCTCAGATTTGGCAATTAAGACATCACAGGTAATTTTGGAGACAGTGATTTCAGTTGAGTGATGAGGTCAGAAGCCAGGTTGCAAGGGGTTAAGCAATGAGTGAGAGGAAAGAAAATAGAAAATAGATAACTTTTTTCTAGGAGTTGATTTTTGGAAAAGAATCAAGATATAATAGATTGAAGAGAGCCAATTAAAGATTTAGTGTTGTGTAGGAGGGACCATAATTTTCAGGCAGCATTGAAGGAACTAAGATATGGGGGAGACTGAAGAGTAGTTGAGGGAAAGGAGATGATTATTAAAGAGCTAGAAGCAGATGAGACCAAGAGTACATGAAGAGGTTGAAAAATGTTAAAGAATGATAGCTGATATCATCACATTTTATAAAATAGAGAACAGAAGATGTAGTTCAGGACATGTACTTGCTTAAAAAATGAAGCAAGGTTCTCACTTGAGATGGAAGGGAAGGTCTGATGAAGGAAGAAAAGGATTGATGAATCCATGAACCGGAAAAGGAGAAGCATTTATTAAACAGCATTTGTTGAGTATTGTAGAATCATAGATTTAAAGCTGAATGGGACCTTAGAAGACATTAAATAATCCCTCTTATTTTACCAATGATCAATTGAGGAGAAAACAGACATATTATGATGAGACCATACTACTGATAAACCATCCAAAAGGAAAAATTAATTTAAAAATCATGAAACAGATCACAACCCTGAAATGGAAGCATGATATTACAGTGATGAATGACATCAACCATTCAAACATATGTTATATGGAGTTCTGTCCATTTTGAAAGAGCATTCTTGTCTTAATGATAATTTAGTTCCTCTAAAGATATAAAAAATCAAGGGGAAACAATGATTCTAAACTTCTTTCTTACCAAAAAAAAGCTTGTTACTAAAGTAGAAATGATGACAAGCTTGGGAGGAAGTAGCCATTCTCCTCTTAAAATGTGATAAATAAGGGAAGAAAGTGGGCATAATTTGATATGTAACACATTTGGAGAATAAAAAACTTATTTCCAGCAAATAAGAAAAAATATCCAGGTCCTATCTTGTAAAATTCTTAAGGGATGAGAAGATCTTCCAGAATGAAACTTTGAAAAAAAATGGCTCTTATGAGCATAAAAGGGGGGCACCATGAGAATGTGCTGACCAAATTAGACTTTACAAAGGCTTATAAAGGAAATGGAAAGAGGGACAGGTAACTAAGGGATGAATACAAGAAGGACACAATCGACTAAGAGTGACAGGAGTGCTAACATTCACAATTAACCAAGGCTGGTGATGAATGCTAAAAAACGACTCATTTTTTTCTTTTTAAAACTATTTTGGGAACAAGAAGATGAAAAAAAGAATAGAGCCTGCTGTTTTGGATGGATGAGTCAATGATAGCAGACAATGAAGAAAAGATAGAATTGTTCAACTGTTCTTTGAATTTTTTTTATTCTCTACCAAAGAGGAAACATTTTAGAACTGGGATTAATTTGGATTCAATATTGGTGAATGCCCCATAAACTGAAATAATAGATAAGAAAATAGGTAAGAAAAGATAGACTTTGATTCATTTTGACATTTATAATAAAGTCAAACTGTACCAGTTCCCCAATTTCCACAGCCAATCTCGCACTTCTATGTATCCACACAAGTTAGGGTCCCCGTGTCTTTTCCCCTTTCTCTATAACTAGAATGTATTCCCTCTTCATATCTACTCCTCTGAATTCTTTTTTTTTTCATTTTAGGAAGAAGCCTTGGTGTACTTTACTATAGTTATATTCTTCAGAATTCTTCTCATTCTCCTTGCTTGATGCATTTCCCCACATGAGTACCCTTTATTTCCCATCTCCTTTTCCAGCTTCCCTTTATACAACTATCACCCATAAGAATATATATTCCTTGAGAGCAGGGACTGTTACTTTCTTATATTATGTCCCCAGGGTATAACATAGTTTCTGGAACATAGTGATTAATAAATTTTGTAGGTCAACAATATACATATGGGGGCAGCTAGGTGGCATAGTGGTAAGAGCACCAGCCCTGGACTCAGGAGGACCCAAGTTCAAATCTGACTTCAGATGCTTAATAATTACCTAGCTATGTGATCTTGGGCAATCACTTAAACTCCATTGCCTTACCAAAGAAAGTACATATATATGTATACATATATCCATACACATATAAGCATGTGTGGGTTCACATGAGGAGTTCAGGTGTCACCTCCTCCATAAAGGAAGTACCTTGAATCCTCCAGTCCTCAGTGGTTTTTTTCCATCCTCAAGTTACTCAGGGAAAAATGTTGTGCTTCCTCTTTCACTGTAGAATGTAAGCTCCTCAAAACCAGAAACTACTTTGTTGTTGATGATGTTTTATATTATTATTGCTTAACATATTTTTTGTACATGTTAAGCACTTTTAGTCAATTCATGGTGAATTAAATTAAGACTGTAAGTAGATAAGATGGCAAGGTACAGGTAATAACTCAGTTGAACTCTCCCAACAACTTTAAAATATTGTCTCAAATGAAATCTGTCCAATAAAAGGTTGGGGTGAGACAGTTTCCCAGATGTCCAAATTAAGATGTCAGTGGAAGAAGTCTGTGACACTGTAGTGGTGCACAAAGGAGAGCACAAGGGATAGCGGTACAATACCAACAATAGGCCCTGGAGACCGCAGTAGCATCAGCAGCTTTAGAAGACAAGAGGAGCTCTAGCAATTGCAACTACAGGGGAAAGAAGTGTAAACTTACACACCCCAGAACAAGTTTTGAAAACAATAGAACCGGGGCGGCTAGGTGGCATACTGGATAAAGCACCTGCCCTGGAGTCAGGAGTACCTGGGTTCAAATCTGGTCTCAGACACTTAATAATTACCTAGCCGTGTGACCTTGGGCAAGCCACTTAACCCTGTTTGATTTGCAAAAAAAGACCTAAAAAAAAGAAAACAATAGAACCAAAAAACCTAAAACTTGAGATAGTACCTGGTCAACTTCAAGAGCACCACAACTTTGGCATAAAGTTAAAAGTCAAGAAATAAACTGGAAAGATGAACAAACAACAATAAGAAAAAGAATCTGGCCAGAAAAAGACACAAATTCAGTAGACATGGATATTAAAACAGCAAAGCCTCAAAAGAAAAAAAAATGTGAATCAGGAATTAGCCAGCCAAGAAATCTTGGAAAAGTTCCAAAATGATTTTAAAACTCAAATAAGAAAGAGAGAGGGGGAAAATTGGGAAAAGAAATAAAAATGATGCAAAAAAATATGAAAAGAGACTAAGCTGGTAAAAGGAGGAACAAAATATTAAAGAAAATGTTATCTTAAAAAAAGCAGAATTGGTCAAATGATAAAAGAAGCAGAACAATCTACTAAGGAGACCAACTTCAAAATAGGAAAAGAGATGTAAAAGTTTATTGAAGAAAAACTTTTCATAAAATTAGATTTGAGAAAGTGGAAACTAATGAAAATTAATACTTAATGAAATACAGGACTTTTAAGTATCCCTGATGACAAAACCAGAGCTAAATTAAAAAGTTAGACTTTCAAACATGAGACTCAAGAAAAGCATAAAAAGGTAAACATGGGGGGCAGCTAGGTAGCACAGTAGATAGAGCACTGGCCCTGGAGTCAGGACGACCTGATTTCAAATCCAGCCACAGACACTTAATAATTGCCTAGCTGTGTGACCTTGGGCAAGTCACTTAACCCCACTGCCTTAAATTTAAAAAAAATTTAAAAAGGTAAACATGAGGGATGGCTAGGTGGCGCAGTGGATAAAGCACCAGCCCTGGAGTCAGGAGTACCTGGGTTCAAATCTGGTCTCACACACTTAATAATTACCTAGCTGTGTGGCCTTGGGCAAACTACTTAACCCCATTTGCCTTGCAAAAAAAAAACCCTAAAAAAAGGTAAACATGAAAGAGGAATAATAAAAGCCTCAATAGGGTCAAACTGTTAATGGAAGAATTTATGATTTAAGAACTATAAAAAAGATCACAAGGTATAAAATGGACAATTTTGATTACATTAAATTGAGCAGGTTTTGCACAGATAGAACCATTACAGTCATGATTAGAAGAAAAGCAGAAAACTGGGTGAAGGGAGAAATGGGAATTTCATGAGAAGTTTCTCAGTTAAAGGTTTCATTTCTCAAATATATAGAGAAATGAATCAAATTTATGAGAACACAAATCATCTCCCAGTTGATAAATGGTCAAATAATAAAAACAGGTAGTTTTCCAGAAGAAATCAAAGCTATCCACAATCATCTGAAAAAATGCCTAGAGAAATCAACTTAAAGCAACTCTGAGGTATTGGCTAATATGACCAAAAAAGGAAATGATAAATTTTGAATAGTATATGGAAACAATTGCAACCAATATACCATGGTAGAATTGGGAACTGATTCAACCATTATGATGAACAATTTGAAATTATGCCCAAAAGTCCATAAAACCATACATAGCCTTTGACCCAGCAATACCACTACTAGCTCTATCCCAAAGAAATCAAAGAAAAAAGAAAAGGACCTGTATATACAAAAATATGTTTAGCATCCCTTTCTGTGGTAATAAAGATTTGGAAACTGAAGGGATGTCTATCAATTTGAGAATGGCAAAACTAGTGTGGTATATGATTATGATGGAATACCACTATGCTATTAGAAATGACAAGCAAGATGGTTTCAGAAAACTTTCAAAAAGACCTACATAAACTGACACAAAGTGAAGTGAACAGAACTAGAACATTGTAGAATGTTGTAATTGTAACAGCAATATTTTATGATGAAAAATTGTGAATGACATAGCTATTCTGATCAATACAATGATCCAAGAAAATTCTGAAAGTCTTTTGATGAAAAGTATAGTCCACCTATAGAAGGAAAAGAAAAACCTGATGGAATCTGAATTCATATTGAGATACTTTTTTATGGCAGCAATTTTTATTTTTGTAAATAACTGAAATTGAAAGGGGTACTGATTAACTGAAGAATTACTTAACAAATTATGATATGACATATTATTTAATTTAATAGAATATTATACACCATGCATAGGAAATGAAAGGCTTGTATGTTTTGCAGAGTTAATTGAACAAAACCAGAAGGGTTTATATAATAGCAACAGCAATAGAAGACAAATAACTTTGAAAAACTTTATGAAACTACAATTAAACCAAAGAGGTTTCCAAAGTTTAGATGATGAAGCAAGTTCCCCAGCTCCTACCAGAGTTGATGGACTCAGGATGCAAAAGATATGTAAATTTTTTCTTATCTAGGAATATTTATCGAGGATATTTTTTCTTTTGAAGATGATGATGGTTGTGAGAGTAACAGAAATAAGTGTTGGTTAGTTTTTAAAATAGAAGAATTAAAAAAGAAATATTAAGCTTTTGATTTAATGATGATTTCCAGGAATTCTTAAATTCTTAAAATTCTCTATTCATATTTCTGATCAGTTCCTTTTTTCTGATTTAAAAAATAAGATTCTACATAAAATTGGATATCTCCCTTCTGAACCACTTACTTGTGTCTATTTGTCAAATTCTCTTAAAAATTCTCATTTCTTACCTCAAAATAATTCCATTATATCGGTAAAACAATTGTTTTAGCCATTCCCAATTTTTCTAAGAAACCTTAAAGCACACCATTAGAGTCTAGGTCTTTGATTATCTTTTGATCTCCCCCTTTAATCTCTCCATCAAGATCAGGAAGTTTATACTTGTGACTATCCCTTTCCAAATATTTCTGCATATAATCCATCTTCTGCCTTTACTATTGTGCCTTTTTTCTATGTTGGTTCCAATGTATTTCTAAACAAATTCCTGTGTGTTCAATTATCCTTAGTTCTTTTCAGATAAGAATGAAGGTTCTTGTGAAGCCCCAACCCCTACCCTAAACCCTTATGAGAGAAGTGGTGGTGCTGCACCTGGAGGCAGGAGGAGGCAAGTACATGCTGGGTGGAAGAGTTCACAGCTGAGACATATTTTTTTACCTTTCTTAAATTTTCTTTTTTTTGTCTGTATTTTCTTCTATAAACTAGCTATGTGGGAAATATGTTTTGTGTGATTATATATGTATAATTGTTACCACACTTCTTGCCTTCACAATATGTGTGTCTGTTGGAGGGGAGGATTCAGAGCCAAAATTTTTTTAAATGAATATTAAAAATAAGTAAATTGTATTTTAATTGATATTTTATTTTTTAATTATGTGTTACAGCAGTTTTTTAACATTTATCCATTTGCAAATTCATATGTTACTCATTTTTCTATCACTTTCCTTCTCTCCCTCCTCCCCTTAGCAGCAAACAGTCTGGTAAAAATTGTACATGTAGATTTATGTTTAACAAATTTACATTTTAGTCATTTTGTGAAAGAGAAATTAGGAGTAAGAGGACAGAAAGAAAACCATAAGATAAGAAGGAAAAATGTGAGAATTTTTAAAAAAGCAAACATAGTATATAATCATATTCCATGTGTTCCCCCCCACCCCCGGATGTGAACTATTGAAAGGAACTGCATCATCATAGTTGATCAACTTACAATATTGTTGTTAATGTGTACAATGTTCTCTGGGTTCTACTCCCTTCACTCAACAGCAGTTCATACAATTCTTTCCATGCTTCTCTAAAGTCTGACCACTCATGATTTCTTATAGAACAATAGTACTACATAATGTTCATATACCAAAACTTATTCAGTCATTCCCCAATTGATGGCATCCTCCCAACTTCCAATTCTTTCCTACTACAAAAAGGGCTGCTATAAATATCCTTGAACATGTGAGACTTTTCCCAATTTTTATGATTTCTTATGGTTACAGGCCTGGTATTGGTATTGCTGGGTCAAAAGATATGATCAGTTTTATTGCTCTTTGGACATAGTTTCTGATTGTTCTCCAGAATTGTTGAATCAGTTCACAACTCCACCAACAATGCATTAATATCCCAATTTTCCTGCATTCTCTCCAACATTGATCATTTTCCTTTTTTGTGATCTTACCCAATCTGAGATATGTGAGATAGTATCTCATAGTTGTTTTAATTTGCATTCCACTAATCAATAATGATTAGGAGCATTTTTTTCATTGACTATATATATATCTTTAATTTCATCATCGGAAAACTGCCTGTTGATATCCCTTGAACATTATCATTTCAAGAACAACTTATAATCTTATATTTAGAAATGAGACCTTTATCAGAAACAATAGCTGCAAAAATTGTTTCCCAGCTTTCTATTTTCCTTCTAATTTTGGCTGCATTGGTTTTATTAGTGCAATAACTTTCTAATTGAAGAGAGTCAAAATCATCCATTTTATAATTTATAATATACTCTATTTCTTGTTTAATCATAAATTTCTCCCCTTTCTGTAGATTCAATGGATAGGGTATTTCTTAATCTTATAATTGGTCTATGGTATCACCCTTTATCTGTAAGTACTATACCCATTTTGACCTAATTTTGGTATAGGGCATATGAGATATAGATCTATGCCTAGTTTTTGTCATGCTGTTTTACAGGTTTTTCAGTAGATTTTGTCAAATAGTGCGTTCTTATCCCAGAAGCTAATGTTCTGTATTTGTCTAATGGTAGTTTACTATAATCATTAACTACTGTTTCTTTTGTACCTACTCTAATACACTGTCCATTACTTTATTTCTTAACTAGTATGATTTTGAGTTCTATCACTTTATAATATAATTTTAGATCTGGTATAGCTAGATCATCTTTTTTTTTGCATTTTTTCAACAATTACCTTGATATTTTTGAGCTTTTGTTGCTTCAGGCACAATCTTTTCTAGTTCTGTAAAATAGTTTTCTTGGTAATTTGATTGGTATAGTAGGTACTGAATAAATAATGTAATTTGGATATTAGCACAGCATAACCATGAGTAATTGACATTTTTCCAGTTGTTTAGATGACTATTTGTTGTAAAAAAAAATTTTCTAATTGTGTTCATTTGCTTCTGGTTTGAAAATGATATTTTTTAAAAAGATTCCTAGAATGTAAGAACATGTGAATGCCATAAACAGGGTATGCCTAAAATTCATAAAGGTATTAATCATCAGAAAGGTATTCAATATGTCCTTGTACATAAAATATAAAGATGTGATATAAGATAAGGTGATGAAGTGGATGAAGTTAAATGAAAAGAGTTTTAAAGGAGCAACTATATCCTAGAAATGAGGCCTCTAGTGGAAAAACTCCAAGCAATGTGGTGTAGTGAAAATCTGTTGGATTTGAAATCATAAGGCCAGGGTTTAAAGCCTCATCCTGAAATTTAATACTTATGTGACCTTGAATCGGTCATCAACCTGTTTCAAGCTAACCTAAGGAGGTCAGATTAAATGGACTCAAAATACTTTTTCATCTTTAAATCTATTATCTATCTTTAGCTCTGAATTATTTAACATTCTTATGAATGAATTAGATAAAGGCATGAATAGAATGCATCAAACATAAGTATAATGCATTGCTCTTTCTGAACATAAACAACTTTGTTCCCACAAGAGTGAATAAATAAATTTGTGTAAAGAAAGAGAATTAAATCTACTTGGAAAGAATGTAAGTTATTTCCCTTTCATATGTGGATAGTTGAATTGGATAATTGAATTAGATTGATGAATAATGAATTTAAATAGATAATTGAATAAAGGACAAGAAAAATAATTTTATATAAAATCTGATAAAATTAAAATATGAAAAAATAAATTTGCAAATGCAAAAACAGGTCATGAAAACAGGACCAATAGGAACCTGTTTGATAACAAATGACAAACTACAACCCTTTATGGTCCCTCAACTCTTTCATGTGATTTTTTTTAATTTGAGAGCTTAAAACTCATAAAATAGTAAATAAAATAATGGGAGAATGAATTAATTAAATAAGTACTTTCAACTTCAAAACTAAAAGAAAGGTGGATTTTATATATTTCACCTTATAAGCACCAGAAGGTTTTGATTTGAGCTATTGAAATTGATAAAGAAGCCAGAAAGAGAAGAGCAGAACAACTTAGAAGGAGCTGAATTGGATAAGAAAAGGAAGAAATTAAGAATAAATCAGGATATACAACTGATGGGAACTCTTCAATTACTTTGCTGATAGATGGCTAGGATAGAGGCTGAAGCTCATTCAGAGAGAGCTGACAAACCATCTACAGACTGAGAAAGGTAAAACTTTTCAGGGGTGCTGGTTAAAATCTCTGCCATTTCTGCTTTGATAAAAGAAAAAGAAAAAGAAAGATTTTTGAAGATGCTTTAAAAAACTTGAAGCTGGTTGATTGACAAAGCATCCTGTTGAGTAAAGTAAAAACTTGGCTTTTCTATGATGCCCACAGAACCAATATAAGGGGTTTTACTAGGAGATCTACTTTTCTTTATAAAGAGATGACAGTAGATTGGATAAACCCAAATGATGTTAACTGAAGAGCCATCTGGGTTTGTCTGCTTTGACCAGAGAAGCAAAGAGAATTGCAATTATCTGAATTAAGACAGCTGTTTGTCACTAGCATAGTACAATAATTTCTCTGTGTTCTTTTAAAGATGATTGTGATTTTTAAAAGCTTGCCACTGCTTTATCCTTTCAAGACCAGAACACTGAATTTATCCAACAGAAGAGTGATGAGGACCAGAAGAGGAGCAATTAGGAGAGAAGCAATTTGTGAGATATAGGCTGCCCCTTGAGGAATAAAGAACATAAAGATTTAGTCCAGATATATATGGTGCTGAGGACATGGGTTGTCTTCGCATATATCTTTCTCTGTTGGGTTCTTTTATGTGTCCAGTTTCTTTCACAGATCCTAAGTATAATGATGGGAGAATGACCCAAATTTATAAGTAGACAATGTTGTGTATTGATTATTCTCACATTTACCTTATATTGAGTAACCATTATGCATAAACTATTCTTGATTTTTTAATCTAATCATTAAGTAAATGCTTCATAATAATTAATGGTGACATATTGTAAATAACTGATGTTGGAAACACAGAAATAAAACCCAGAAGGTTTTGCTTATCCTAGAAATGAGGCCTCTAGTGGAAGAACTGTGGAAATAATATATTCCTCCACCTAGAACAGTTTTCCCTATAATCCTAAGAGAGTTTATGAGCCAGGTCAATTTATGTAGGAGTGATAAGAAATTACAAGGATACAAGAAGTTACAAGGGCATTTACAAACGATGTCTAGCACATAAATAATAATTCAGTATCAAAAAACCTAGGAGGTAGAGCCAAGATGGCAGGATTTCCCTGAAACTTATTCCCCAAAAAACTCCAAAAGCCATGAAATTATGACTAGCCAAAATTTAGAGGGGCAGAACCCACAGAAAGACTGAGTGATACAATTTCCCAGTTCGAGACAACTTAGAAGTTCCGTGTGAAAGGTGTGTTTCACCAGGACCAGGGTTAGAAATAAAGCTGTGGCAGGAGCACAGCCCAGGAATCACCAGGAACAGCTTGAATGGGTTGTGAGAGAACTCTGCTGCACCAGAGGGTGGGAGCACTAGCCTTAGAACAGCCCTGCAGTGAGAACCTGCAGTGGGAATCAGGGAAGCCAGCCTGCAGCCCACAGACAATAAGGGGGTAGGGGGGGATTGCAGAAATCTCTCTGCTCTCCCTGGGGAAGAACTCTGCTGTTTGCCCACACTCAGATCCAGGTTTGGATCTTCCAGGTTTGGGCTTCCATACTAAGTAGTTGAGCAGGGATCCTCCTCACAGCCCCAGGGCAGAGGAGAGCATCTGTGCTTATCTACATATCAAAGCACAGGCAAGAGAGCATAAGACCTTGAAGTTATAAAGGTCCCAAAGGGGTGACCCCAAAGCCCCCCAATGCCTTGGAAGTGTGGTAAATTAGTCTTAGGATGAGGAAATGAGCAAACAAAAGAAAAAAAAGATGAATATGGCCATAGAAAATTACTTTGGTTCAATGGAAGATTCAGAAGATGATAAACTCAAAATTTCTGTATGCAAATCCTCTAAGAGAAATAGAAAGTGGGCTCAGTGAGCTCAAAAAAGACTTTGAAAAGCATTAAGTAGGGTGGAGGAAAATTTGGGAGAAGAAATGAGAGCAATGCAGAAAAATCATGAAAAACAAATCAGCAGTTTGGTGAAAGAAATACAAAAAAATACTTACGAAAATAATATGTTCAAAACCAGTTTAGGCCAAATGGAAAAGGCAAAACAAAAGGCAAATGAGGAGATGAATGCCTAAAAAACAGAATTGGCCAATTGGAAAAGGAGATAAAAAAAACTCTCTGAAGAAAATAACTCCTTCAAATGCAGAATGTAACTAAAGGAAGCTGATGACTTTGTGTGAAATCAGGAAGAATTAAAACTCTTCCAAAAAAGCAAAAAATTGGAAGAAAATGTGAAATATCTCATTGGAAAAACAACCAATCAAGGAGAAATAATTTAAAAATTATTGGACTACCCGAAAGTCATAACCAGGAAAAGAGCCTAGACTTCATTTTTCAAGAAATAATACAGCAAATTTGCCCTGAGATCCTAAAAGCAGAGGGTAAAATAGAAATTGAGGGAATTCACTGGTCACCTCCTGAAAGAGATTCCAAAAGAAAAAGTTCCAGGAATATTATAGCCAAATTACAAAACTCCCAAGTCAAAAAGAAAATACTAAAAGTTGCCAGAAACAAACAATTCAACTACCGTGGTTCTATAGTCAGGATTACACAGGATATGGCAGCATCTACATTAAGGGCTCATAGGAATTGGAATATGATATTCCAGAAGGCAAAATACCTTGGTTTACAACTGAGAATTAACTACCCAGCAAAACTGAACATACTCTTTCAGGGGAAAAGATGAACTTTCAATGAAACAGGGGACTTTCAGACTTCCCTATTGAAACAACCAGAGCTTAACAGAAAGTTTGATTTCCAAGTACAAGACTCTGGTGAACCATAGAGGGGATGGATGAGGAGGACTAACTATGAGGAACTCAATGAAGGTGAACTGTTTGTATTCCTGCATGTGAAGAAGATATTGATAACTTTTATGATCTTTCTCATTTGTAAGAGCCGTTTGAGGGAGCATATAAAGATAGGGCACAGGAAGGAGTGGAATATAATGGTATAATATAGTAAAAAGATGGCATCAATGGGTGATAAAAGAAATTAGTGGGAGAAAGAGGAAGGAGAGGAAGAAGGGGCTAAGATATTTTACATAAGAGTCAAGAAAAGGCTTTTTCAATGGAGTTGAATAAGGAAAGGCTAGCGGGGATGAGTGAGCCTTCATTCTCATCAGAAATGGCTCAGAGAGGAAATAACTTAATAAGGTATAGAAATCTATTCTTACTCTAGAGAAAAATGAGAAGAAAGGGATAGGATAAGGGAGAATGGGGGTAAGGAAGGGTGGGGATGGGTGATAGAAGAGAGGGAAGATTGTGGGAGAGGGTACTCAGATACAACACACTTTTGCACAGGGACAGGATGAAAGGAGAAAGAGAATAGAATAAATGAGAGTAGGAAGGAATAGAGTTGAGGGAAATACAGCTTGTAATATCAACTGTGGGAGAAATATTGAAGCAGCTTCTCAGGTGGACTTATGATAAAGAAGACAACTCACCCCAAGACAGAGCCATTGGAATCTGAACACAGTGAAGTACATTTTTTTCTCTCACTATTGAGATTTCTCATCTTCTTGGGGGGGAGGGTTTATGTTTACTCTTATAACAATATTATTATAATAATAAAAAATTAAAAAATAAATAATAATAATATAATTAATAACTCAGTATCCAAAGAAACACCTCAAAATGCTAGAACTATGACCAAAAGTAGTTGAATAAAAGTTAATAAAAATAAATGCAAAATCCTTCACTTGAGGAAAAAATATGCCATACAGAAATAAAGGTTGCAGGGCTGGGGCAGGAGGAATGGTATGGTATTCCTGAAAACTCCAGATTTTAAGTGCTATCATCTCTTGGGATAGGTTGGTTGTCTCAGTTCTAGATGCTCTTCTTTTTGGAATCTTATGTGCTTTGAAGTTTTTTTGTGCTTTGAAGTTTCTAACTAGACATACCAATGCATCACCATAACCATGCATTGTCTGTGATATCAAAAATAGGAAACTGTCCACACATACCTGCTAAAGAATCCATGTTTACCAATAAAATCCCTCCCTTCACCTGGATCCCTAAGATAGGGACAATAGTTCTCTTATCAAATAAGAGGAGAATAATTCTTATAAAGATCCCCTTTCTTCTTCTGTAGTCTAAAGTTCATTTCATTTAAGGTCCTTTGATATCCCACCCACTGGCTATGTCATGGAAATATCCTAATTTTCCTTCTGGTTTAAGCATAGTTTTATACTTATCTCTAGGGTAATTGTTTTATGGAAAGATCTCTTGCTCTGAACCCTCTTGGGTCTTAGGCCTTTTTGATATAAGTTAAAATATTCAGCCAGTAAAATCTTTTTTTTTAATTTTCAGCATTACTGTGTGGTCTAGCTCTTCCACAAGACCTCTAAGTCACTATATCAGCTGAAGCAAAATAGAACAAATGATTAGGTATGCCTCTGAAAAAGTTCTCTGGGGTTTTATTGGATTGTGAGCTCAATACAAGTCACAAGTACAACATGGGAGGCAAAAAACTAAAAATCATTATAAACTGTAACAAGAACAGGATCCAGAATGAGAAAGATAATTAATATTCACCATGCATTTGATTCTAATCAAATCACATTTTAAGTAAATGTTCAGGAATGAATGCCAAATTTTAGGAAGGCTATTGACAACTTGGAGCATATCCTGATTAGAGATCATTGCCAAAAAAGGGATCAACTGAAGAAATTCAGAAAATTTAGTCTAGAAAAAAGATTTGAAGGGAAAGTGGGGGAGGGGAGGACACAATGACAGTCTTCAAATATGTTAAGAACTGTCATATATAAAAAAGAAATATCTTTTTTATTGTCAATAATGACTAGGTAGAATAGTTGATAGAGCACTAGATTTGGAATCAGTTCAAATCCAGTCTCAGTTTTTAACTCTGTGAAACTGGGCAAGTCACTTAATCCTGTTTGCCTCAGGTTCCTCATCTGTATAATGACATGGAGAAGGAAATAACAACTCACTTAAGTGTCTTTGCCAAGAAAAAACCTAAATGTGGTTATAAAGAGTCAAATAGAATTATATATGTGTGTATAAATCCATATATATATATATATATATATATATATGTATGTATATGTATATGTATATACATATATACACTTGTTGTGGCTTGCTTCCTTGGGGCCCACAGTGGTGACCTCCATCCCAGAGGGGAGCTGAGAATAAGGAGTCAAAACAGCACTGCCTTATGCCTCCAGCTCAATTTTATTACTGCTTAGCTATTACATATATACTGTTAGGTCTTCCAGGGTAGAACAAAGAATAATTAGGGAATGGGGATGCAAGCGTTGTGTATGTGCAGCATCTTGCATTACAGGATAGGGGGGTACATTAGGGAGGAGGTGATAAGGCACAGCTGTGTATAGTGCCCTTGGTCGGTGGGGCAGAATGTCCAACTCCCAAGGACTCCAGCTCCCAAGGACTCCAGCACACCTTATCTCTACGGGTGGCCTGCCAGCTCCTGAGACTGTCCAGGTGGCGGTCAGTTAGAATAGCCTGTGTTCCCACATACACTCACAGATATATGTGTATACATATACACATAAATAAAGGATATCAACATATATAAGTATTGTATGTATGTGTATTTGTGTATATATTTATCTGCATATATATGTGCATACATACACACATTATGGAGCTTGTAAATCTAGATAACACATTATATAAATATATATGTATATATACATATACATATATATATATATATATCCCACATAAAACATGTCCCAAAAGTCTTAATGCAATTTTAAGCATATACAGCCATATGTAAACATAATCTCATTTGTGAAACAGATAGTATATTTATGCTATCTTCATTTAAAATATAAGTTTGGAGGATTTAAGGGAATTTTCTCAGGTAACATGTCAAGAGATATGATTTACATTTTGCTTTATTCCAATTCCAGTAGTCTTTACCCTATTCAATATTGCAATATTACATAGATGACTTATTTTTGAAACTATAGTGTGCTGAAACCTTCAGATTTTGATAACACATACAAATTGGTTTCTAATAATGTCCCATCTTGAAAATGTGCATTTGATTTTTGAACCTTTGTATATTAATTATGCATTTATCTCTATCAGATATCATTTTATTAGATTCATTCTGTTTTTCTAGCCCATTAAGATCTTTTGGAATCTTGCCTCCCTTATCAGCACTAAATTTCATTTCAACTGAAAATTCAACAATCATGTCTTCTATGCCTTCATCCAAGTCATTGATAAATGTTTTGAACATCCTGAAGGTCATGGATAGACACAGGGGGAATTACATTCAATAGTTATTTTTTTCCAAGTTCATTTCAACTCATTAACAATTTCTCTTTGAATCTAGTCATTCATCCTGCTCATAGCCCACCTAAATGTATCATCATGTATCATCCAACCAATATCTCTCCATTTCATCCCAAAGACAACATGACAGATGATGTCAAGAGAGTATGAGAAGCTTTTGTTTTCTGAGCACAGTTATAAAGATGAGAGCAGGAAAAGAATAATAGAAATGGGACTAGAGTGAACATTTTGGGAAATGCGATGCTGCCATCCATACCAACCTACTTCTTTCATCAAGTGATTATATAACCCTCTATAAATGTGACCTACTGTACTCTGCAGTTCTTGCCCCAGTAGTCACTCTAGAAACTAAAAGGCTAAAAAGACTATTGGTCTATCTGGAAAGTAAGAGGTGTTGTAATAACCTTTGTCAATAGAATACAAGGAAGAGACCTTCCTCCCCCATTCCCCCAAGGACTCCATAGCCTGAAGGCACCACAAAATTGCTAAAGAATCCTTATTTTGGATGACTGGGAATGGTAAGGGAGAAGTGGAATCTGAGAGGGTAACAGTTTCATCTTGCCTGCATTAGTTTTCCTTTAGCTTGAAGTGACTGTTCAACTAACAATCACCCCCAAGGAGATTGAGATATCTGCCTTTTTAAAAAAGGCATTAAAGTTTTGTAAGTTCCCCAGCTAATCCATCAAACACATTTCAGTCTTATGTACCTGTGAGGTAAATACTATCAAGGGCATCTCAGGTTCCCTAGGAAACATCCATAGCCAGACAAACAGATAACATTTAACAGAGATTGAGACAGTTTAAGGAAAGGCTACCGACTAACCTTTCAGACAAGGGCTGTTTTTCTAAAATACATCATTTTTGTGTGAGTCTCTTAGTTGCTTGAAGGAAAGTATCAGGGAGTAGAGTAATATTAGTGGAAAGTAGGGCATCTAGGGTCTATGGCACGTTTATTATATTTATTTTCCAATTTAATCCCTGTATTTTATAATCTGCCACCCTTTACTTTTCTACTTTTAATCTCCCTGGGGGGGGGGGAGTGGATTGCCTCCCCCAATTCTGTGACAGTTATCAGCACTGACCAATATAAGGATTTTGAAAATATATTCTAGACTTAAAAAAAAGAACAATGAAGAAATGCAAGAGTTAGCTACATATTTGTTCACTAAAGGATGCAAGGCATGGTGTGGCTCTCCCAGCAACCCCTGGGAAAGAGCAATGTCATATGAAGTTAGAGTTTTAGTTCTGCATTTGGGGGTGGGGGAAGAAGAAAAGTTTTGCTTAATTAAATGAGGGCTAACGAACTGTTAAATCAACCCCCCTTACTAATTAAAAGAATAAATTGAACTTGCTGGACCTTTCAGCTGCACTAAAGCTCTATGTTTCCCAATGTTTTCCAGCAGAGAGGGGGGTATTCCATCTCCTGCTGAGTCTGCAAGCTGAGCTGGGTGGGAGGGAGGCAGGAATGGCAGCCCCCATCATAGTAAAGAACTTGTCACTATCTGCACTGGAATGATGTTTCTAAAAGAACTAATATTGTTATTTGAGAAAGTTACCCCATCAGCTCCTTTGTAATAACATATCATAAGACTTAGAACAGTAAGCCTGGACTTGGGGGTCAGGAGATTTAGGTTCTAATTCCAGAGTTGCCCAATTTAGCTTTGTGACACCTAGCTCTAGGTCTCAGTTTCCTTCATTGTAAAATTAGTGCATTAGTTTAGTTTATTTCTAATGCTTCTCTTGCTCTAAGATCTTATGACTTTTGGACTCCTTTGTTATTCAAAAATATATTATTTCCAATAATGGGACATCTTTTCTTTTCCTGCGAAATCCTGTAAGGCAACGATTATTTGTAATTGGTGATCATGGCTAATGAAACCAATGGCAGAGGGTCTGAAATTTGATGAAGGTCCCCTCAATTTCTGACCCTAATTCAGTTTTCTCCCAATATAGAAAACATAAGCAATATATAGTCAGCCCTTGCCAAGAAAGGAATTAATCAGAAGCTCAGAAGGAAAGATCATTCAATCCACAGTTTTATTTTACTAAGGTCCCAAAGACTTGCCCAAGGTCACATAGGTCACCTGTAGGAGAACCTAGACTAAAGTTAGAGCAGCAGTACTGGGGGTCAGAAGCAAGCAATGATGTTTGTGCTGGTTGATGTTGGACAACTGATTCTTGGGGAAGGGAGCTGGGTAGAGGTGCCTAGGATACACTTTTAAGTTTAATCTGTATTATTAACATTTTCTTCATACCTTTCTAAAGTTGAGACAATCACTAAAATAACAAATGAATAAAATAATAAATGAAACTTTGATCTGGCATTTTCAAGGAATAAAATGCTCATGCAGAAAATTTAACAATCAACTCTTGAGAGCCAGTTTGAGCTAGTTTCATTGGTTCCCTGTATGCAAGTCTCTCATATCTGAAGAGCTGATTGAAAAAAATCACCAAAGAATATAACTGGAATTTTCCTGAAGGATCAGTTTCAGAGAGAACATTTGGAAACAGTTCTAGGTGTTTCCTGAGGTCCTATCAACTCTAATGAAAATTCTAAAGAAAAAAAACTGCTAGCTTTCCTTCTATAATTCTAAATTCACTCTATTAATTCTAAGCTCCAGGTGATTTGGGGCAACACATTATCTGATACTGTCCAGGGCCATGACACTAAGGAGAAGGTTTTTGCTTATGTCAACATTACAGATGGTAGACTTTTTTTTTTTAGCTGGGGGCAGAGAAAAGTAAGTGACACTAATTTCTGTTCTGCAGTTCCCCAAATATTGCACTCACAACACAATCCATAAATATAATGACTGCTCATCAATAAAGCAGGGGAATGTCTGAGAAACCATAATTGCCACCCAAAAAAATAAAAAAAAATTAGAAGAACCAACAAAAATTGCTGGCAAATGGTGGGGCCCTTATCTTAATTACAGGCTTATTTGCATTTAAATGAAGGTTATTCTATAATTACTACTGAATGTTTTGTGTTGGAGTTGAAATACCACTCTGCAGGCTGTCAGCTCCATTTCCTTTTCATTTTCCCTTCCCATTCTTTTTCTTTGTCATCATTTGACACACATATGCATAGAGAGACTTGCTCTTAATTCCCTAGTCAAAGACATCACTGACTCTCAGCTCCTTACTTTCCAATCCTGTAGCCTCTCCCTGCAGCCCCTGGATGGAAGCACCATAATTCTGAAGGAGGCAAAGAAAGATTTCTCCTGAATCAAGAGAAAACAGACAACCAGGCCTAACCTCAGAAGAGGAATGGTAGCTTTTCCATTTCTTAGAGAGGTAAAAACCCTTTCTCTGGGGGAACCGCCCTAGGAGACAATCTCAAATGGAGAGACTCTATCCTTATAATCTGGTTATTAATGTTTTGTTCTAAAAATTAGCTTGTATTTCCTTATCTGATAAATATCATCTACCCCCCCCAGGAGAACATAAACATAGTTATCTTTGTGCCCCCAACACAATAACCTATTTATATATACATTATACATAATTAGAAATGCTTGTTGGAATGTCTAACCCAATGAATTTTGTGAGAGAGTTAAGGCTGTCAAAATGTCATAGGACTATCATGGGGACCCACCTTTCTTGAAATTACAAAGGTAAAATTTTAGAGATCTTGGGACAGATGACTTCTACTTGGGGACAGGTAACCTATTAGTTGATCAATAAGCTAATTTCAAGTTCTTAAGATTTATACAATCCATCATTCTTTTTCTTAAGACAGAAGACTTCCAGCCGAGGCTATCCAAAGAAATACTACACTGTCATGAACACCAGATTATGAATCAATTTAACATTGACTCCAATTACCTTGAAGGTTGAGGGGTGGGAATTTGGGGCAGGGGAACAGGTGATAAAGGGAGGACTTTAGATAAGGTTTTAGAGAATCAGGTAGGATTGAGACTAGGGAGTTGTCAAAGAGTAAAGATCTGGCATTTAGGTGGTAAGGGGGGTAGAGTGCTGAGCCTGTAGTCAGGAAAACTCACCTTCCTGTCTTTCTGAGTTCAAATCTTTCCACAGACACTAACTGGCTGTGTGACTCTTGGCAAGATGCTTAACCCTTTTGTTCTGTTTCCTTTTCTACAAAATGAGCTGGAGAAGGAAATGGCAAACTTCTCCAGTATCTCTGCCAATAAAATCCCAAGCAAGATCACAGAATGTCTCACCCAACTGAAAAAAATTGAGCAACAGAGAATTGGCATTGTGGGGAAGGGACTTAATACAAGAATATTTCTGGGCAACATAAAGGCACCAAAGTATATAGAAGACATTAAACACATGCATACACAAAAAAAAAGAACAAAAAGAAAAAAGAAAGAAATCACTCATCTCACAAATGTACCTCAGGTCACACTAAAGTCTCAGAATTTAAGAATTATGGTTTGTCATCAAATTCATTCCCTCATTATTCATTATTCCCTCATTATACAAATTTATTCTCTCATCATTCCTGTACCATCCTTGAGTCATTTAAAAAAACTATAATACTGGTGTCAGAGGTTCCTGCCTGATGCAAAGGGTTTAGTTACATTTTAGGGACTTCTCATTTCTCAGTCTGGCTGATTCCAACTGGGAAAAACCTGGAAATGGCAGAATCTGGTATTTACTTAAAGGTAGCCATCAGTTTCTCTTATAAGCACTCAAAGATCACAAGGCACAAAATTTAAAGGTTTTATTTATAAATTATTAAATATATAAAAATTTTGCACCCAAATGAATAGTCAAAAGACCAACTGTGTAACCTTCTCAGAATTTTTTTTCAATTATACCTGAGTAAATCTTTAGCTTGCAATGGGATTGGCAGGGGGCGGGTGGGATGGGGGGAAGGAAACTCAGTAATCAGAAGATTGATACTTCCGAGTGCAATCTACTCTCTACCTCCTGTACTCCACAGGTATTAGCAAGAAGAGGAGAAAAGAGAGGAGGAACGAGGGAAAGGAAAAGCAAATTACAATGGTACAACTTAGCTCTGAAAAGGAAATAAGAAAAATCACTCTCCTCTTTACAAAGATAGGGAATTACAGGTGTGGGGATATTGTACATACTTTAAAACCATTGTATACATTAGTTTTGCTGAACAGCTTTTTCCTTCTTGTCCCTTTTTATTCTTTCTTATAAGGATGTTCTCACTGGGGAGGAGCTAGAGAAGGGATATATTTGAAAATGAAGGGAATATGAAAAAAACTATTAACAAATTTTTTAAAGAATAAGTACTAAGGGGGGAGCAGCTAGGTGGTGCAGTGGATAAAGCACCAGCTCTGGAGTCAGGAGTACCTGGGTTCAAATCCAGTCTCAGACACTTAATAATTACCTAGCTGTGTGGCCTTAGCAAGCCACTTAACCCCATTTGCCTTACCAAAAAAAAAAACAAGTACTAAGAATGGAAACAGGTACTTCTATTCACCTCTTCTGATTTATCATCATTCAAAAAATGATGGAAAGCTCCCTGATTTCCTCACAATCTAGGCAGATACTATTTTTCATCCCATTTCATTTGCAGCAGTCTCATTAGTCCTGCTACCCTATCCCTTGGCACACTTCCATTGCTCATGGTGGAATGAGAAGACCTGGGCTTTGGAGGCAGAAGCTCTATCATCTAAACTGAAAGGGCAGATTGGAGAGTAACCCATAATGGAGCTTGTCTCCCACCTGCAAGGAACAGGTGTCTCTCCACCTGCGCAAAAAAAAAAAGAGAGAGAAACTGACCATATGTGACTAGTACAAGTATTGCTCTGCCAGTCAAGCCTTTGCCCTCTTCCAAGGGGGCATATCCCTCTGTATCTCTCACAAGGCAAACACCTGCCTGGATAGATGTGACTAATGTCTATAATGAATATGTCCTCAGACATCAGCTGGACACACTGTGCCTATAACAGGTGAGTATGTTTTTGTACCTGACATTATCTGAGCAGTCATCTTCAATTGTCCTCTGCCAAGCTTGATCTCACTGCTGAACCTAGTGATCCTTACATGCAAGAACACTTCACAGTTTCTTAAAGAAAGGTAAGGTTGTAGGCACAGGTTTACTTGCCTGGCAATGCATTGTCTATTTCTACACTAATCACTTCCAGCAAAGACAAGATTATTCCTGTTTGGTTTTGGCAGAATTAGTTTCTGCTGCCTTTTTTTGCATTTCCAGAAGAATAATCACAAGAGTATAAGTGGAATGTGAGTCCATTACACCCTTAAGTGAGTGTTAGACTTCCACAGAAGCAATACTCCATTTTGTGTCTTCTCATTATTATTGTTATTATTATTATTAATTTGTTATCAATCTTTGACAATAATTATTATTTGTTTTTAATTAATATTTTTCACATGATCAGTATGATACCTTGGAAGGTAGATGAAATTGTTGTCTCTGTTTTATAATTGAGGAAACTGAGGTAAAAAAGAAGTTAACTGACTTGCCCAGTATCATATAGCTAGTACATGAGGCTGAGGTGCCCTGTAAAACTGCAGCTCACTTCTGAGCAGCAGAATGAATGTACATAAGACTGAAGATTTAGTGCTAAAAGAGGTCTTAGGGACTGTCTAGTCAAAATATCTTGTGAAGTCCAGAGGAGTAAAACATCTAGTCCAAAGTCACACAGGTGTTAAGTAATAGAGCTGGGATTTGAACCCAGACCTCTGACTCCTAAGCTAGCACTAGTCCACTATATTACATTGTAGTGGTAGGAGCCATTGCATTGTTCAGCCAAGGTAAGAACAGACTAGAGACATACAGGAGGTGACAGCCACAGTAGCCTGTTTCTCATCCATTCCATTCATTAGGGAAACCAGGTTCATCATTGCCAACGTGGGAGGGAATTGCCCTGGGAGCATGTGCTCCCTTGTTATCTTCCTCACATAAGTACTTCTCGGCTCTTTTTCCTCCTGTCCTTTCTCTTTTCCCTCTCCCCTCCCTATATGCTACTCTCCTTCCTTCATTTCTAGCACACATGCAGTTCAGCATCCTTCCTTTCCTTCTGTGATGTTTCCACTGGCCCCTCTGACAGGTGTGGGGAATGACCTTTCCCCTCCTACTGGGGCACGGCTTGCTTTGAGGCATTGGTTTTATAGAGATGTCATTTGTATTCAATCCTTTCCTCTCCAGCTCTTGCCCAGTGTGTTTTGATGAGCTTCTCTCCTCACTCACATTGTCTCAGTCGTTAACCACCCATTTGCAAGTCTGTAATTTACTTTTGATCATTCATTTTATGAGGCACACAGGGTAAAAAGCCGATTCTGTGCTATCCTCTCCCCCCCACACCCCACTTCCTCAATCTAGTATTCAGCTAAAGAACCTCTCCAAGTCACACATCCCAGTGTCTTATCCTCTGATGGAGAGGCAAATGCTGTATTGACCTTCCTAGGGGAGATTTTCCCTCTGCTTGGTTTTCTGATGTGGTTCATTAGCTCCCCTTCCCAAGGATTAGCTGCTCTGAGAAACTGGGGAGATGGTGGAGGCAATTATTTGCAGGTCTATTGATATGATAACCCCCCATTGACAGCCGAGTGAGTCACTGGCACAACTGATAGGATTGGCACTGCCAGAAGGATAAACCCACAGGAAGAGGAGTTATAAGGCGGAGGTACTGCGATGACTTTCCAAGCTGACATTTCACAACCATTTTTCTTCAGAAGGCAGCGGCTCCAGCTCCGGATGAGAACCAAGTCGCCTGCCAAACAAGAGCGTGAAGAACCTGGGTGGATTTTTTTCCCTCCTTTCCCGCTAGACGGAACATAGCGCCAAATCTAACTGACTGACTCTCTCCAGCAACAAGGAGAGGACAACTTCATTTGAACTTTTTGGCTTTCCCTATTTACCTTCTTTGTTTCTTTGTTGAGGGAAGGAAGCATTTCAATTTCCTAAAGAAGAAATCACTTTATCTTTCCTCTTGAGGGTAAAAAAGTCTTCTTTGCGATCCTTCCTAGTTGGATTTCTAAAAGTATTTCCATATCTTTGGTCTTCTTTTTTTAAAAAACTATTTGTTAGGATCAAAGATTGTTTTTGTTGTTTGTCCTTCATTCTCGAAGAAGACCAATGACATCGTGAGGGTTATGATTTGCTCATGGATTGAATTTAAGTGAGATCAATCAAAGCTTAAAGTCAGAAAGAAGCTTGAAGGCAGGCTATTTCATTTTACAGATGGGGGAATTGAGGACCAAGGGAGATTAAAAGTCTTATGTCTCTATAATGAACAAGACTACTGACATTAGGTCCAATTTTCCTTCTTCTCTAGAGTTTGAAAGTGAATTAATTATATTTATACTATGTAATTTCACAAAATTCTTAGATGCAGAAACCCAAATCAAAAGATTTGAGAGAAGAAATTCCTACCTTTTCCCTTTCTGATAGGGAAAAATAATTCCATATCCTCCATAGTCATTTGAAAGAGCCTTTATTCTTTGTCTCTCTCTAACTCGAAAGTGTGGAACCAGGAAAAATACTGATGCTCTGAGTCATCTTCTTCTCCTTCCCTCCTTTCCTGAGAGTGTTAGTCCATTACAGTGAACTCATCAGTGTAACAGCAATTATAGAGTGTAAAGAATAGATATGAGTATAAATAACTTACTAGACATGTTACCTGAGAAAATTCACAAATAAAAGGAAGTTCTAAAGAACTTTCTTATATTTGAAATGAGAATATCATAAATATACCACCTATATCATAAATGAGATTATGTATATATTTATGTATGTTGTATGTAGAATATATAGTGTGATATCTATAGCTTCTATCATATATTCTATATGTATGGACACATGTATGCATGTATATGTATACTAAATCTTTTTGATTCGACTATGACAATCTCTTTCACATCAATTACCTTCTCATCATTCTTATAAAAACTAATATGGTTCAAACTCTTGCTTGTGTGATTTCCTTTTTTTTTTAGGTTTTTGCAAGGCAAATGGGGTTAAGTGGCTTGCCCAAGGCCACACAGCTAGGTAATTATTAAGTGTTTAAGACCGGATTTGAACCCAGGTACTCCTGACTCCAGGGCCGGTGCTTTGTCCACTGTGCCACCTAGCCGCCCCTTGCTTGTGTAATTTCAATTGCCTTTTATTTAGTCTCCTAATCCCCTCTCACTTCTTCAATCCATCCCCACTCACAGCAGTCAAACTGATAATCATAAAGCACAATTCTAATAAGGTCACACCCATCCCAAGAAGCTCTATCATCCTCCTATTGCCTTTAGGATAAAATTCATCCTTTGGATTGGTATAGAAAGTCATTCACAGTCTGGTTCCAACCTACTTTTACAGGTTAATTCAACATCCCTTCCTCTTATATAATCTATCTTGTAACTAAACTAGTCAGTATGCTATTTATTGTTTATGAAATTTCATTTCCTACTTCAATGTCTTTGCATGGGCTGTACCCTGTTTCTGAAATATATTTGCTCCTTACCTTCAAACTTTAGAATCTTTAGTTGCTTTCAAGGCTCAGTTCAAGTGCTACCTCAGACAATTCCAGTCCATCTCCTAGTAGGTAATTCCTGCCTGTGAAATTACTTTGAATTCATTTTGTACACATTTTGCATGTATTTTACTCTATTTTTCCCCTAACCTCACACCCCACAGAATAAACCTCTTCAGGCTTTTGTTTTGTTTTGTTTTTCTTTCTATCCCTAGATTTTTGGTTCAGTATATTGTAGGTATTTAATATATATTTGTCAAATTGATGTTTGACTACTGATTCCTCAGTAGTCATTATTGCCCCATATGTGGGAGAAGTATCTTGGCTCCCACTTTTTATACTGATGATAGAGGCATTTGTTTTTGATATACAAAGCTGAAAATTAGAATGAGTTTTCCCACATTTTGTAATGCTGCTAGATTTTATAATACTGCTATTATGTAGTTCAGCTACATTATGAATTAAAGGAGTTTGGAGGCTACCATGCCAAGAATACCTTTCCTTGCCTAGCTCCATTTCCTAGGACCTTAGGAACCTTTTAAGGTTCAATTTGTATGCCATATCCTATTCAAGGCCTTTCATAATACCCCAGCACCACTGTTAGTGTTCCTTTACCACCCATTTACTTATCTTTGTCCATACCACCCTCAATCTAAAATGCAATTCATTTAACTGGGGGGTGGGAGGTGGGCAACTATACTATATTTTAATCTTTGCATTCCCTGGACCTAGCACAGTGGCTAGCCCAGCACATGTTTGCTAGAATAAATTGAATCCCAGAAGTCTTACTACTATTTCTAACATTGTTTTGTGGGGAAATAGATTTTGATTCCTAAATAACTAGTTTTGGGAATTTTGAAACACAAGACATCAATAAGTTAGGGACTGATGATACTTTAAAAATGAAAACTTTTATTTTAGAAATGAAATGCAGTACTTTCCCCCAATAAAAACCATAAAGTATCCACTACTAACATTCTGGGAATATGAAAGAATTTTAAACATGTCATCTATTCCTGCTAAGACAAATACCCTCTGATCAGTCTAAGGGACTGCTCCTAAAGGTTATGGTTTCCCTCCAGTTGGCCCCATAGACATATAGAGATCTTATCCCTTGAGGGCAATGTGAGACTTCAGAAACCCTGGTGACAAGTCTGGGTGAAAGACATTTTTGCAGCTACAGTAACCTCAGTGTTTAATGACCTCATGGACTCTAGCTTCCATCTACTGGGTTCTAGCGAACAGATCCATAATTAAGCCCTAATCTCTAGATATTTAATTACCTTAGGAAGGCAAAGACCCACATGTTGTCTTCCCATTAATGCAGCAATTTGAGGGGGCATTAGGCAGAACAAGACCTGTCTCAGAAGATATTACTACAAATTATAAAGCATAATAAGAGATGTTTTCTTGAGTTCCCTCCTTGCTGCACTGAACAATGTCTTCTGAACTATGCTGGAAGGTGGAGAGAGTCATTAAATTTATTTGTAGCATTATAGGTCTGGATCTGAAATGCTAAAATCAGTACCCTCCAATTATTCTTTTCCTCTATTCCTGTTAGAATTATAAATTTCTTGCTTCCCCTTTCTGATCTCTCCTGTTACAAATGCTAAATATTTCTCTTTTCATTTTCCTCTTTCTATCTTTTAATGTACTGTTAGCCAAATCACTACTCAAAATCTGCCTCCTCCAGATAGTCCTCTATAAACTTGATATAAAAGGTCATTGTACTTGTTCTTCAGATACTCATTTAATATGTCTATTGCCTTTATAAATAGATATGATGTAACTGATCAATTAACAACCATTTGTGAGGAAACCATGATGTTTCTAGGCACTTATACTAAGGACAAAAAGTTCAAAAAGTTCCTAATCTCAAAGGGTTTGTAATATGTTGGGGGATTACAACATGAACTTGGAAAGTTCTACACAAAAGAGAAAGGGAAGGCAAACCTGGGGAACCAAAACTGAAGCTTGAAGGTTCAATGTTGCAGAGGGAAAGAGGAATGCATTCCAGCTCTGAGGAATGACTGATGAGTTCAGAAGTGCTCTCCAGGCCAGAAGATGAAAAGTTCTGAGTGAAAAATAGCAAGAAATTCAGGTTGGCTAGAAGCATGATGTACAGAGGAATAATGTGCAAAAAAGTCTGGTGAGATAGATTGGGACAAAGTTGTGAAGAGAAGGAACAGCATTTGAACAATACTGTGGAGATGGGAATTAATAAAAAGGAATTTTTTTAAGTATTAAGACTGATATTAAGTGCCCAACCCTGGGATATTAATATGCAAAAGTCCTCAAGGAACATTCTTTCCACATAAGGAGACATGCTATAGAAAGAAGTGAGTATCAACCTGGGTATTTTGGATTGGAAAGGTACTAGAGTAAAAACACTTTTTTTCCAGAAATTCAATGGTGATTGAAGAAAAAAGGAGGAGTTAAGAGACAGCTCAGCAAGTTCCTAAACATAAATTGACAGGCTGTAGAGAGTCAAGGGAAGCAAGATTAAGTACACTGAAATAGTTGGCTGGTGAGGCACTCAGAGGGGCAGGGACAGGGTGGACATTTCTGAAACTGGGAAAAAATTAAGGCCTTTAAAGCACAAGCTCTGGTTCCCAAAAGCAATATGGTACCTGGAAAGAAAATGACTCAGAGCTGAAAGGCTTCCAGACAACTTTTACTAGATAGAAAATCTACTTTTCAGTATCCCTAAGCATTCACCCAACTAGTACATTCAAGGGCAAAGAATCCTGCCACCTAAGGATGCCCATTTCACCTTAAATATCTCTAATCAAGTCATCTTAAATGTGTCTTTTTACAACAGACTCATTTTTCCCCATTAAGGAAAACAAATTAAATGCCTACCTGTACTACTCCCTTGAGAGAGTGTGTGTTTGTGTGTGTGTGTGTGTGTGTGTGTATGTGTGTGTATGTCTTTGTTCAGTCCTTCTCAGTCATGTCTAAACTCTTTATTGGGTTTTCTTGGCAAAGATACTGGAGTGGTTTGCCATTTCCTCCTCCAGTTCATTCTACAAATGAGGAAACTGAAGCAAAGTATTCAGTGACTTGTCTAGGATCACACAGCATTTAAGTGTCAGGCCAGATTTGAACTCAGGAAGGTGTATCTTCCTATCTCCTGATCTACCACTCTGACCAATATGCCATCTAGCTCCCTCTCACCACTCCCATCCCCCAACTAACTCTTTTCCAACCTAAATTTCCAAAGTCCCTTCAACCACCTGGCCTAGATGTGAGTCACCTGATCACCCCAATTACTCTTCTGGACATACTCCAACTTGTCAATGTTTTTCCAAATGTGTGGTGCCTGGGTCAGAACATAGTTAGACCAGATGTGTTGTCTAACTAGGCCAAGTACAGTGGGACTATTAACTTCCTTGTTCTATGTGCATTATTAACTTCCTAAAACTGCTAGCATTTTGGATCCAATGTCTCACTGCGGACTCATATTGAATTTGAAGTCCACTAAAATAGTTAGGTCTTTTTCATATGAATTGTACTAGTCATGATTCCTGAACAAATATAGTTGCTTTTCTCTAACTATTCTATGCATTTATAATTATTAATTTTCCTCTTTTGGTGAGAATGGATCAACTATAATGGCTTATCTTTGGGGAATCTTAATTCTGTCATCTGAAATATTTTCTATTTGTCCCAACTTTCTGTCATCTGCAAATATGATAAATATACCTTCTATTATCTTCATCTGAGTTTAATAATTATGCTATGGCTCATCTTCCCAGGGCCAGCTGGTAACGTTCCCCCCTCAGGGTTCTAGAGTACCCTGAGGGATGTTTATATGTGGCTCTTCTAGTATTATATATGCTCAGATTCCTCCGCTGCTAAATGTTAAAGACTATCATACCAATTTCATTTAACCACTTGATATTAATTAGCTTTACTTTGAAGATACAGCAAGAACAAAATAAACCCAAATATTTCCCCCAAACACCTCTGGGATGTATTCTTAGATCAGTGTCTACATAGCATTAATCCTACCAAGTTCATAGCCAGATGCTGTATAAATTCCACATGTGTCCCCAACTCAGCTACCCTGGACTAGATCCCAAAGATCACTCCTAAAAGTTATTTACTCCTCAGGGCATCATTACTGGCCTGGCTACCAAACTGCCTTAAATGCAACTCTAGAATTCCTAAGACTTATTCTTCTGGTCCTTTGAAATTAGGTTCTAGTCCTTTCACTTAGAATGTAACAGCAGCTATGAGTGACAGTGTCAACAGGATCCCCAAAAATTGCAGCTGAAGCTGAAAAGGGCCAAAGGGTTAAGGTAAGATTGACAGTCTTTCTGAAGATGCCCCTAGTTCTAACTACAGAACTAATTGAAAAAAAGTTCCACTTAACTGCCTGGTCAGTAAACCAGAACCAGTTACAAAATGTCCATACATGCTCTACTCTCTCCAAGGCAGTTACATTTCTTGTCATCATGTTTCTCTTTGAAGCAAAGGTATCAGCTTCTCCACATGGGAAAGTTGCATCAGCCAAGCAAGCTGATGTACTTTTGGATTTCTCCAGAGACTTATTAAATGGATAATTGATACAAATGTTGAAAAAGAATAAAAGTTAGTGGAATTCCACTGCTGATGGTCTTCCATATTGCCATCCATCAAATAAACACCATTATTTATATCTGATAATTCAATCATTTATGAATCTGTTTATTATTACATATAACTATATTTAAAACTAGTTGATATGTTTCTACTATAATGAATAGAAAATAAGCTCCTTAGGAAATAGTTAATTTTTATCTTTATAATTTTCAATGCTAGCAGAGTGAGCATCTGGCACAAAGTAGGTGTTGGATTGAATTGAATCCACAAGGATTTAACTTTGTCAAATACTTTCATGAAATCCAAGCATGCCAAACTTAAAGCATTCATCCCCCTTATAACCTTGTCAAGAAAGGAAATGAGGTTAATATGAAATGAATTTTTCTTCATGAATTCATACTGCTTTGGAATGATCATCACTAGACTTTCTAAGTAATCACAAACCATCTCTTTCATGAACCCATTCTAAAATTTTGGTAGAAATCAAATTCACAAATCTTTATTTGTCAAATCGTCATTGTTCCCCCTTTTGAAAATTCAGGCTACATTTGCTCATCCCCAGAAGTATATCTCTAACATTTTTCATTATTTTAAAAGACAGGATCTCAGCAATCATACACACACACACACACACACACACACACACACACACACACACACACACACACTCACAGTACACACACACACACACACACACACACACACACACATGAATGATAGCACAATGGAATATAATTTGTCTGGATCTGGTGATTTGACTTCACTGAGGGCAGCTAAGTGTTTTCTTCTCATTTATTCTAAGTTTCAACTCCTTTTTATTCTTTGCTTTCCAGTCAAAGGATAAAATTTCTTTGTAAAGAAAATAGAAGCAAAATAAAGGTTGAATAGTTCTCCCTTCTCTCTATCTGCAAAGATATAGCATTCATTTAGTAGTTCAAAGGTGAACTTGACTCTTTTTTGAGGTCCATAAACAATTCTTATTCAGACTTGAATAAGTTTTAGGTCCAATTTAGCATTATCACTAAGGTCCCTTTCAACTCTGAGACTCCACAGTTCCAAAAATCTACTTTAAGCCTCAACTTAATCTGAATTTTAGCATTTCTGACATTCTTACAGGCCCACACTACTCATCTGTATTCATTCTGTTATCTGACCCTTTTTCTACCTTTTGCATTCTTAAAAATCTGAATTGCCCAGTGAGTTCCAATTGCATTCATGTGGGTTTCCTGAATCAACTCCTTTTCTTCTTCATTAGAAAGGTAGTTAGAAAACTCCAGAGAGCAGTTGCAACTAAGGGATGAAAACTGGGAGCTGGAGGTCAACATAGGAGTCAAGGGAACCTAGAGCAAGACAAAAAAAAAAGCACATCAGATCAGAATCTGACCCTGGCCCAAAAACCTTACTAATCCATAATAAATAAAATAAATAAAAATGGAGTGATGACTAACTCAAAGAAAACACTATGCAGTGCCCCAAAAATTGTATACATATATATTTTTTGATATATTCCACAAGGACTAAATGGACTAAGAGGAAAAATGAAGAGGGTAAAAAAGGAAATAATCACTTGTGAAGAAAGAATTGGAAGGAAAAATAAAACCATGGTGTGGAGGGGGGTTAATTATAAACTTTATCTAAGAAATGGAATTCCTGAAAAATAGGCTAGATCAAACATAAAACAATGACTCAAAATATAAGAACAAAATCAAAAAATCTAAAAATAAGAATTGTAAAATATTAATATCAACAATAACTGAATTGGGAAATGATCAAGGAGAGATCATTTGAAAATGATACTCCCTAAAAATCATTAGGGAAACATTCTTAGACATGGTGTTTCAAGAAATCATAAATGAAAATGTCCAGGTCTATAAAAACCAGAAGGCAAAGTAAAGATAGAAACAACATACCAAGCACCTTCTAAAAGGCATCCTAAATTTAAAGTCCTAAGAATACCATATCAAAGTCAAAATCCAAAAATTCTTTGTTCTGGAAGATAAAGGTATTTGAGCTATTAAAAACCACTTTTAAATCATTAAAGAGTGAAGACATCAAATGAACCTCACTTTTAAAACAAGGTTGAACACATGCAAAAAAATTGGTGTAGAAATGTATCAAACATGTTAACAGGGAGGATGAAATCAAGGAGGCAACAGTCAAAAGCAATACAAATTTCCTGATCTTAAAAGGTCAATGAAAAAAGGAAGAAAAAAGAAAAAAACCCTAGATTCTGAAAGTCTTAGATTGACATTTAAGCAATTCACAAAGTAAGTGAATGAATTAGAGGATATTTAATGGGATATAATTGCACCATAAAAATGACAAATAAGATGATTTCAGAGAATCCTGGTTAGTATAAACTGACAGAGTAAAGGTATCAGATCCAGAAAAATAATCTTTAAAAAGACAACAACATTGTAATTTTGAAAGGATTAAGAACTCTGATCAACAAAATGACCAGCCATGATTTCAAAGGATTCATTATGAAACATATTATTTATGAAACTATCTGACAGAGAGATGATGGATTCAAATTGAGGCAATTTTAATATGGCCACTCTGAAAATTAATTTTATGCTATAAATGCAGTGTAAAAAATTATCAAATCTAACTCTAGGATAGCTGTAAGTAGAAAACCAAAGAAAAAAATATAATATTCCACAATAACTAAATGAATATCTAGAAAAAATAAATGAAGGAAAAAAAGAAGAAATGTTCACTCTTGAACAAAGAACTGTACAAAATAAAAAGTTTTTTCTAAAACTTGCTATTTTTTTCTGTCTTTGGGGAATCATGGTTGGGGACTGGGAGAACAGGAGTTAGCAATACTGTTGACAAAGAGGGTTATTGCTACACTTTTTACAATGCATGGAAGAGAACAGAAGAAACTTCAGAAGTAAGCACAATCAGAATGGTTTTGAAAGCAATGTGTACAATTTATTAAATACATTTTAAAAGTCAACTAAAGGAAATGGAAATTAATGGAGGTAAATAGAATACTCTCATTGTGTTCTGATGTATCCATGAAAATGATTTTTTATTGTATTTATTTTATTGTTCAGAATAAATAAGTGATTTTTAATGAGGAGATAATCAATCTTCCAAAGGTTCTAGTCACTTCTACCTGAATAGTCAATTTATTATCATTGATCAGAATCAGTCCAAACAGTTTCCTTAGTTCCTTCCTTCAGCCTCTGAAAGATGAAACTCTTGTTGACAGAAGTCAAGCATTTATTGTAGCAAGAGCAAAGGATAAATAATAGACACCCAATGATGCTATTAGTATCCATACAATGTTAAAAGAGAAAAAAGAAAGCCACTGTCGCATTAGGTGCATAGAGAAAAGACAATGATAAGGGTCACAGATGAGAAATCATGATCTAGATGTAGTCTTCACTAATGAAGGAAATGCCCACATTGATGAGATTATAGATCCATGTCAGGACCAAAGTAAAAATTTATCAGGTGTTTTGCTTCTAGCAGAGAGCTCTGACAGATGTCCAGATAATTGATGACCCCCATCTCAACTCTATGCTGCCTTCATGCCAGCTTTATGATCTTTCTGGAATTCATCCAATTCTTCCTTCTGGCTAAACAGGCTGTAAAATACTTCCATCACAATACCTCTTTTTTTCTCTCTCTCCATTGATCCTACTCAAATGTTCTAAGATATACTTCCCTCTTTCAGTTCATAGATTTCCAAATAAGAGTATATCTTCTTGTTATATAAAATGCTGGTTCACCACCCCCTTTAATTAATTTATTTGTTCTAATAAGTTATTACCTTCCCTTGCCATGTTCCAGTCCTCCTTAACCTTAGTGCCTTTCTTCTGAAACTACCTTCAATTTATCCTGTCTATATTTTGTTTGTACAAAGATATTTGCCTGTTGTTTCCCCACCACCACCACCAGTAGTGTTTTGCAAAACACCACCACCACCAGCACTCACCAGAACTCAAGAGGTTCTCAAAAGCAGGAATCTTTGGGGGTTTTGCTTAGGTTTGTGTTTCCTTTCTTTGTAACTACAGGGCTTATCACATTGTATGACCCATTGAAAACAATTAGCAAATACTAGTTGAATGACTGATTGGAAGCTTAGAATCATTTTTTCTGTTTCCTCCCTAGGTTTCATTGCATCGATATAACCAACCTATTGGCAATGTGAAGGATAGAAAAAGAGAAAAAATCAATATGGTACACTGGAATGAGCACTCAATTTGAATTCAAATTTAAATTTGACTGAATTTGCCATTTATTATCTGTGTGACATTAGGCAAGTCATTAACCTCTTTAGGGATTCATTTTCATCACCTATAAAAGGAGGCATAAAATTTGTAGGTGGTACAGTGGATGGAGTAGCAGTCCTGACAATCAGGAGTACTGAATTCAAATTAAACCTCAGACACTTGCTAGCTATGTGATCCTGAATAAGTCACTTCACCCTGTTTGCCTCAGTTTCCCCAACTCTAAAATGAACCAGAGAAGGAAACAGCAATGGCAAATGACCCCAGTATCTTTGTCAAGAAAACCCTAAATGGGGTCACAAGGAATCAGATACAACGGAAACAATGCAACAGCAACAAAATAAAATGAGATGGAAGTAAAGTGTCTCTTAAGTCTAAATCCTAGGATTCAGTTCTAGTCTTTTCTATTTCAAATCAGCAGTTGTCTCACTCAAAGTGCATATCACCACTTTAAGTCTCTGAATTCTGGAGCAGGCCTTGACTTACTCATGGACAGTCTAAACAAGAAACAAAATCAGAGGTAAAGGTCTTAGTGTCCTTGAAATCTATTTTTCTGCTGGTTTCCTCCATTGAAAAGAACCTTATTTCTTTTTCCTGTGCTCTTTGAAATGTCTCTATGGATTTGTATTTATAATGCAGCAAGTGCTGCAGTTAGTTAATAATGTCAAGATCGTTGAGCCTCCCTAATGAAAGAGATACACAACATCAACTGTCATTTTAAACAAACATGCAATCAGAATAGCAGAGCTGGAAATCCGATCTGCCTAATTTCATGGAGATGATTTAGGAAGCTGTGGCTTTCACAGAGCTGCCACCGGTGAGCTCCATTTCACCGGATTTCAGAGGGAGAGCAGTGGATTTCTACAAGAACTGCGAAATTGTCAGTTTTCTGAAAAAGAAATTGCTTTAACAGCTGGAATCCAGGAGGACAAATAGGTGCTCTGATTATATCTTCATTGTTCACCAGAGTCCCAGCACTCAGCAAATGGTAATTATGCTGTGAAGAGCTCAAGTTTTGATAATAAAGTCTTTCTCCATGTGAATATAAACAGTATTATTCTGTTTGTTATCAAAAGCTTGCAGCCAATCCTTCAACACGTAAATCTTTAGAACCTCATTCCGACCAATACCATTGACTCGGCAACATTCTTGCCAATCAGATTCCAACACTGACAGATACCCCTAAGGTGGACTCTCAGCATTGGGAAAGGTCAAGGGTTAGGTATGAAATGGAAAAGAAGCTGGAAAAATTCAGACATAAATTAGAATTAGGCAGAGTAAGCCCTGATCCAGGTTATTCAGAGGTAGGTTACCCACAGACAGAAGGCCAAAGATAGTTGATCATTTCTGTTTCCTCCCTGGTCACGTAGATTCTTTGTGGAGAAGACGGTGCCTAGATAGATAACAATATGGTGGCATAAATTCAAGAATAAGTTCTTGACTAACTCTTGCACAGACCCACATACTCTTGGGATCCCCTATAAATGCATCATCATCATCATCATCATCATCATCACCATCCTCATCACCATCATAACATATTTGTTTTGTGCCTCAATATTTACAAAGTGCTTTAGATGCATTATATTACATCAGTCTCACAACAACACTATGAGGTGCTATTCTTAGCTTCATTTTATTGATAAGGTTGAGAGAAAATGAATTATTTATCCAAACTTATGAGACTAGAAAGTATCCAAGAATCTAATCTTTGAGACTCAGTAGATAGTAGTACATTATCTACTACATCATATTATGTTCTTAGATAAACTCTAAAAAAGTTAGATTAAGTTCAGGGAAAAGCAAAAGGAAGGAGAAATATAGAGGAGGCTTCACACTTTAAAGCCAAGATTATCATTCCTGTTAAACATCTTTAATAGTATCCCAGCTATGAAGTTGAGGGAGTTGCCCCAGGCTAGAGGTCCAAGGCTGCCAGTAAAAATTTAAACGTGAAGTTTTAAATATTTTGAAAATGTAATAGAAACTAACCAGAGCTACTTTTGAAAATGCTGTCCTGTATTTTGACATTTGTAAAGGGAAATTATTATAGTCCTTTTCTAATACTCATCCTGTAGTATAGGTGACTGACTCATTGAAGTCTATGGCAAAAAAGCATAAGCTCTGTCTGGAAAGTTTTAGGGCTGGCTAGTTTGTGGGTCCACTCTCCTCCCCTGCTCAACAACCAGTGTAAACTTAATTTGGAGAAGCTCATCTTCTTCCTCCCCCAAAGGTAGACCCCTGGTGAAAAATGATTAATTTTATTGACCATAGAAACTCCTGAAGTATTGAGGCATGGCAGGGTTGTATAAGGGAGTATTTACAAAATGAAATTACAGATCTCTTTAGATACTAGAGATGTCATCCTTCAAACAAATACAATTTTAATTTTCAAAGAGGAGACAAAAAAGACCCTAAAATAATCTTTTGAAGTGAGCAGAAATCAGGATAATCAGATGGCAGGTAGTGGATGAAGACCATTGAATTATAGACTGAAATCAGAAAAATAAAATAATTAAGTGAAAGACAGAGACAGAGACAGAGAAAAAGGCAAAGTAGTGAGTGGCACAAGGAAATCCAAGATGTGAGATACAAAAGATGATAACAGCTGTCAGGGCATATTATAATAATCCAAAACAGAAAGAAAGAAATCTGGGTAAGAACAGAATATCCAGGCTATTTATCAGGAATAGAACCGGGTCTAAGGCATAGGGCAAAGAGAAGATATAGTCACAAGATGGGATGTCCTGGGTTACAACAGAGTTGTCTATAGAGTGTGAGAAGTTCAATCAGATATGAATGATCTGTACCCCAAATCTGTACCCCTGTGAATGATCTATACCCTTAACTCCACCAGAGGTCAGAAGGAAAACTAAGAATAGTAGCTCAACCAGGGCCTGGAAGGCAGAATTAGAGTGGACTGGAGAGAATGGCAGGATTTCAGTCTGATTCATTGCCTATACTGTGACAGCCAGAGTGACTAGGTGCTTTGTTAAACCTGAGCTCCTTTGTTTGAGGGAAGCTAATAATTCACATTTATGTCCCTGAATCTCTCTCCTAACAAGAGAACAGCACTGTGAGAAGGTAATAGAGCAAATAATATTATCCCCATTTCACAGGGGAGGAAACTGATAATTAAAAAGACTAAGTGACTTGGATATAATTCAGCTCATCTGATCTTCAAATGTACATATCCCAATTCCAGAATCAAAGTTTTTCCCCATTATACAACACCTATAAAACAATATGGGACCAAATAATCAGATGACCCAAATTGAGTTGACACACCCAGATTCTCCCACATTGAATCTATTTGGATATCATCTGCATTTGCTGAATTGCCATAGGGAATAGAAAAAGGGATGTTAAAATAGAATCACTGAAAAGATCAGAAAAATGGATCTTTTTAAAGTACTTGGTCAACCTTGAAGCTAAATATAAATGTCAATTATTACTGTGATTGTCATTGTTAGAAGAGAAGGAGAAAAAATGCTTCCTTTTTTGAGTGATGGTAGAAAAGAAGAGACTCAAGGTCATCCAGAATATGATGAGAAGAAATATTGTACTGAGATTTCATCATCCTGCTTTGTCATGCACTCCCTTTGCCAAAAGTGATTGCCTACTGACTCCAAACCCATCTCTATACCCACATCTTCACTTCCTCCAAATCCTGATCACAGGGCTTCATGATAATAATAGCTATCATGAATGTGGCATTTTTGTGGCATTTGTGAGATACTTTACAAATATTATCTCATTATATTCTCACAACAACCCTATGAGATAGGTGCTATTATGATCTCGATTTTATAAATGAGGAAGCTGAGGAAGACAGAAGTTAAGCAACTTGGCCAGAGTCATGCAGCTAATAAACATCCGAGACCAGGTTTTAACTCAGGTCACCCTGACTCCAGACCCAGGGCTCTGCCCACTGAGTTATCTGGCTGCCTCAGGTTCTTGGCCTGATTGTCACATGTTTAATTCCAAACTTCAGACCTGGAAAGTACCTTACAGAATATTCAAACCCATAATTTTTAAGAGAAGGAAAATAGAGCTCAGAGAAAACATTGCTTGTTCAAAGTCACATAAGACTTTATGTCAGGCATCTTGGAGGAAGAATAGAAAAAGATGAACACCATATTTATATGTACTGGCTTTAAGTGTTTTTAATTATAAATCTGGACTCTATAGGGGTTAAAGAAAAGACTGAATTACCTAGAACCTATAGAAACAAAGATTGAAGTGGTTGGAGTCAGGAAAGTGAAATCAGGACAGGAATCCAGGGTCTATTGATCCTTTAAGGAATCTATCCTTTCAAAAATGAGGTGGTGGGAGGCAGAAGGTAAGGAAAGAACAAAGTTAAATCTAGGTTAAGCCTTTTTACTAGGCAGGAATTTCATGCTGGACACAGAATAGTGGGGATGTCAGGGAAGCAAGGAAGGAAAAATGAAATGCAAGGGAAACTGTACTAACCCAGAAGTCTAGTACCTGGGCTAGGGCAACTTCAGGCACTCACCTGCAGAATGTCTTCCCCTCTCCATTTTTCTCATCTGTATAATAAAAAGGACTGGATAAGGGGAAAGGAAAAACCTGGGGGATAGAACAGGGTGAAGAGACTGGGGGGTTTATTTAAACATTTTCCCTTTAATTTTCTGTAAGAAATGAAAGAGTCTCAGTGTTCTACCAAAAGCCAAGTTTCCTCTACTACTTGGCTAAACTGAACCTAGTATTCTCACTTCCTTTCAATCGGTTGAAGAAGGGTGTGTGTAATTTTGGTTTTTTGTTTGTTTTTTACACTCTTTTAAGTTTCCCACTGTGGAACAAAGACTCTAGAAAACCATTCTCGAAGACCATGACATCAGGGAAGTGATGCTGTGACATGTACATGAATTGGATTTGAGTGAGGAAGTGACATGCAACCTCACTTTCTCCTCTGGAGCCATCTGGGTCCAGATATGAATCAGGATGAGTGGAGATGGCCCTGTGAGGCAATCAGTTAAGTGATTTACTCATGGTCACACAGCAAGTGTCAAGTGTCTGAGGTCAAATTTGAACTCAGCTCCTCCTAACTCCAGGGCTGGTTCTCTACCCACTACACCACCTAGTTGCCCTTGGTAGATGAAATATTAAGAAAGTCTGATATGAATAGGGATGGATAGAGATAAGGATTGAGGTAGGAATACAAGAGGACACAGGAATCTAAGGAAGTCAGGGAAAATATATCAAGAGAAAAAGAGGAAGGGGTGATTAGAAGGTTCTTAACATAAGCACTAAAGTATTAGAATGACTTTATCACCTCCTAATACACTCTAACCTAGACTCAGACTTTAAACTCAGATACCAGCTCCTCCTTCTCTGATCTCCCTTCAGTAATCATCTTCCCCTATTAAATCCTAACATAGCACTTTGTTCTACATTTCTCTAATGGAATTATCATTGTATTAATGTATATTTGCTTTTATCCAGCATCTGAATTCTGTGCTCCAAGAAGCCAAGGACAACTTTTCATCTCCCCAAGTACTTAGCCCAGAGCCCCATATCCTAAAGGTGCATAATAAAGGTTTTGTTAAATCATCCCAGGAAGGTGTAGATTTTAAGAGGAGGCTATAAAATGTCCCCCACTAATCCCTCTCCCATTCACCCCAGGATCTGCAATGGTTAAATTATGAGACCAATATAGTACTGAGACTTTCGTACTATCTGTAGTTTAAAAAAAAACAAACAGTGGCAAGGTTAACTTCCAACTCCCCTACCACTAACATTCAACTATTTCATTTTATTCCCCTTCTACCATGTTCCATGTGCCATGTATAAAGTTTCATTCTTATCCCAAATGTAAAAGGAACTACCATTTCCAAAAAGCACTGAAATCATTGCAGCATGGGCAAGGCTTTGCTGTGCAAAAATTCTAAAAATTATTATATTGTAATCCATACCCATAACCAGACTTCAGGAGACAACAGAGAGCCAAGCCAGATGATAAGGAACTCCCATTCTATAGTGCAGGTACTACCAAAATAAGATTGTAAATATATGCATACACATGTCCACCTGAGGAACAACAGGAGAAGGAAGAGTCCAGTGTCATGATTGTGAGTGATTTATACTACCCATACCCCAAATGCAAGACATCACCTTCTCAGCTGCTCTGAGGCCCCTACAAAGGAAAAAAAATCACTTCTATATTGCCTTTTCTCTTCCTACTTGTGTATCCTTATTCCCTTCCTGCCTCTTTCTCTCCCCTACCATCATTCCCATCCCAGAGCTCAGTCTTTCTTTATCATTTCATGTATTCACCCAGCCAAACATCTTATTCTTCCCTGGCAAGATGGCATCTTCTTGCCAATAAGCATAACTCTTTTAATGAGCTTGGCCACTACAAAGCGATTCCTGAGAGAAATGTACTCCCCTATCAGGAGTAGTATGCCTGGGGGCTTGAGAGGGGAAGGAGTAGTTAAGCATAGCAGGATCTGGCTGCCATTCCACCAGCCCTACCTTCCTTTCATACTCCTGGGATCTCACAGAACTTGTCCTCTACTGATATAGCTTTTCAGAATCAAGGGTCACCTCCACTCAGGATGAGACATGGATGGATAACACATGAAAAGAATTTACCCTAAAGCATTAGTAATTTATCAGCTGCTTTCCTTATGTCAAGAGGGATGGAATACTGAGATCACTAGACACCCAAGGGTCCAGTCCAGCATTGAAAGGGCAGAAAGGGACAGTGAGAAACATTGAAAATAGACCTCAATGACTTTATAATTGAGTCGAAGGTTGAATACCTGTGGGTGTAGGACTTCCTCAAGGGCACTCAACAATCAACAGAAGAACTAGGTGCAAAACTTAAGAGAGGAGCCAGAAAAAGGATTCTGAGATCCTTAAGACTCTGGAAGGATTTAGCTCAACTCAAATCCAGGTGATTTTGATTGTCTTTTGCTCTCTTTATCTTTCAGGATCACCTTCTAATATATTTATCTAAAATAGTTGCCTTGTGATATAGGGGTAAATAGAGTCCACAATTGCCCAGAGTTTTAATATAATATTCTAAAAACACTCCAGTCAAATCCACCTGCTTGCAGTGACCCCATATTAGGATTTACCAACTCATATCTCCTTGCTTTTTCATAAGTTACATCCCCCATTCAATAAGTGTTTTCTAGCTACTGTTTACCTCTTAGTATCCCTACCTGCATTCAAGGTTCAGTTCAGGTGGCACTTTCCTGCACCAGGCTTTTCTATCTCCCCAGTTGTTATTAAATCCCTTAACCTCCTCAAACCCCATAGTATTTTGGGATTTATGTTAAATCTTAAATACTATGTTGTGAAAATACTTGTTTAATTCCATAAAATAAAAATGAAATAGATAAAAAAAATTATATTTTCAAATTTTACTTTTATGTATCTCATATCTTTCTTCAAAGAAGAATAAAAGCTCCATGAGGGCAAGGGCTGTTTCCCAGGTTTTTTTTTGTCTTTGTGTTCTCATTGCCTAACAAATAGTAATAATTGCTTGCTAAATTGAATCACATTGAATTCTACCTTTTGTTCCCTTTCTTCTTCCCAATTCATTTGATTTTAAGCTCCTTGAAGGTAGGGACTATCTTTTGCTTCTTTTTATATCTCCAGATATAAAAATATTTTTATATCTGCCACAAAGCAGGTGCTTAATAAATGTTTATTGATGATTGCTCAGATTTAATTCCCATATGGTGGAATATCATCTGCTATCAGGGATTCTGGGTCTTACCCATGGGAACCATTAGTTATGTACATATGAGGCTCTATTCCCTATTCTTAACCTTTATTATGGTTCAATATCCTGGGATCCAGGAAGAACTCTGGATAGAAGAAGAAAGCATCTCTGTATTTCATGGAAAATAAACCAAAAAAAAAAAGCCAGTGAAACCTGGAGCCAGATCTCTGGAGTTTCATTCCAAACTATGTCCCTGACAAACTGTCTGAATCTGAGAAGAGTCCAATTCGCCTGGTCTTGATGCCTTATTTTTTCCATTCATCAAATGGAGACAACAGCGACCTCAGTCACAAGGGAAGCAGGAGGTTTCATTAGCTCCCAGTTTTTAAAGGCTCTGATACAAAAGCCAGTATAAGAGGAGAACGCAAAGTCTCATTATTGGGTAATAACTCTCATCTGGGCAATTCAAATTGCAGATCTCTTCATATCTAACCTCTCTTTTCAATTACATTGCTTCATTTTTCTTCCAGATATTTTTAAAAGTCGCTTTGACCAGCCATAATTACTATTTCAATAAAAACCTCACAAAGATGATGAGTTTTATTAAATGAAGGGGTGGGGGGAGGGGAGACACAACCCTCCCTCCAACATCCAGTGTGTCCAAACCTTATCCCTGGCCCAACAAGAGACAGAATCAGGACCCAATCGGGAGGGTGTTCATTCAAAGGGGAGAGCCTTTTATACATGGAAATGATAGCTGTACAGTTGCCAGATAGTTAATTACATTAGATTGTTCTGTTCATGACTGCAAATCGGTTTCCTCTAGCAAGGACTTGTGGCCAAGATAATGGCAAAAGATAATGCAGTGAAACAACTGTGAAGAGAAGCCAGTGCAAAGCATAAACGCTGAAAATTACTGTTTGTTTTTATATATATATATGTATTTTTAGGAGGGCGGCAACATGCTCTTTGTTGTTATCACAAGCATTAAAGTTTAATAGACCATCCATGAGTTATTTACTGCTCAGAAACACCTGCTCTGGGAGATAAACTAGCAGCTATCTTTCTAGTTTTAAAATTGACATTCAGCCAGTTATATTTCTGGTCTCTCTCATCACTTAGATGACTGTTGACTTTTCTTAAATGTCAAAGGAGGTTTTCAACTTAATTTTATTCCTCATGTGAGCCTGTACCTCAGATTCTCCAGAGCTTCCTTCTTGCACCCAGATGCTGATGTTAAAACCAAGATTGGAAATAATAATTAATGTTTGGAGACAGTATATAATAAGGAAATAGAGCGCAAGCCTTCCTGGTAGGCAGGCTTGGATTCTAGTACTGCCATTTGATACATATTAAATATATGGCCATGATCAAATCATAGATTTAAAGCTGAATCTGTCTTTGATATATATTAGATATATGACCATGGCCAAGTCATGAAGTAAGAGCTGCAAGTGACCTTAGGGGTCATCAAATCAAGCCTCCTTATTTACATATGAAAAAAACTGGAGCTCAGCGATTTTCCCAGGGTCACACAGCTAGTAAGTTTCAAAAATGTGTCCTACACCATATCCATTCACAACAGATGAAGTTTGAACCTATAATCTGTGACTTAGGAGCCCAATGACTTATAAATCCTCTGGGACTTCTCTCAAGTTGGTTAACCTCTCTATATTCCAGGGAACTCTAAAATTTCAAGTTACATAATGCCACTAATCTGCAGAGAGAGTTTGTACGATTGGAGATCCCTGCCCCAAAGAAGTCACAGGTCTAGACAATTTATAATTATCTTTCTATAATTAACTTTCTATATAATTATCTATAAGTTCTTTCCTCACAAAGTTCTTGTGAGATGATAAGGCAGGCATTATTATTCTCATTTCATCGAAGAGGAAAATGAGTCTCATTGAGATGAAGTAACATAGGATCACGGAATGTTGGAGCTAGAAGAAATTGAAGCCATCTAACACAACTTCCTCATTTAGTAGATGAGACACAAAAGATAAAATTATCTGCCCAAGGTCACACAGCTGGTAAATGATAAATCCAAGACCAGAGTCCACAGATTCTGAGTCTAAAACTGGAGTTTTTTTCCATCCCATTCATACCAATGGCTTCTTTGTATACAGAGGACTATTTCAAGAGTCAGCAGGATAAAGGGGGGGGTTGGGGAGGACTGGACTTGGAGTTGAAAGACCTTGGATCCAGACCTTACTATTTTGTATGCTATCTAACTTGCTAGCTAGCCACTTCCTCTTTCAGAGCCTTTTCTCCTCTCTTGTTAAATAGAGTTGAGTGCTTGAACTACCCACCTCAGAAAGCTGTTGTTAGAAAAATGGAAATATTGTTATAAGAAGGCATAGAATCTAACAAAAAAAAGTATATGGCCCCTGAACCAGAAATCCTGAGTTTGAGTCTTGTCTTTCATACTTGCTACTCAGGTACAGACTTTCTGAACCCATGTTTCCCTCTCTTCTCCATTTCCTTTTGTAAAATGAGGAAACTAGGGGCGGCTAGATGGTGTAGTGGATAAACTACCAGCCCTGGAGTCAGGTGTACCTGGGTTCAAATCCGGTCTTAGACACTTAATAATTACCTAGCTGTGTGACCTTAGGCAAGCCACTTAACCCTGTTTGCCTTACGAAAAACTTAAAAAAAATGAGGAAACTACTTACACTACTTTCTTCATATACTTCATATAAATAAGCAACTGTAGGTTTTTTATCATTATTAATCACACATAAGAAATTTTTCATTATTTATCAGACAATAAGGAAGAAAACATGCTGCACTGCTTAACCTTGGTCAAACAGAGTATTGAACTTCAAATCAGGAAGATTGGGCTACAAATCCCAGCTCAAATACTTGCTAGCTGTGGGATCACTGACAAGTCACTTAAGGTTGCTGAGTTTTGACTCTGTCTTTACAGAACTTGGCAGAATTTAAAGAGATATGTGAATGCTATTTTTAAAGGGACTAGTAGTCATTCTAATTTTTCCCCCATTTTTAACCATTCCTATTTACAGTAGGTATATAGGACATAGGGAAAAGCAGATGTGATATGCCCCAAAAGCCTATGGTTTTTATCTACTAAAATTTTCCTCTGATAGTTGTTCATGGGAAAAGGTGACTCCAGGCTTTCAAAAGCAATGCCAGCAAAATACAGACTTAGGCAATCTTACCAAGCTGGAAAGACTCTGAATAGGACAAAAGTCTATACATCTGTCACTGAAGGACAAGCCTCACTAAATTGAGAAAGACTTATCACCAGAGAGTTAGCTAGTGGGGGGATGAGATTTTTGGCTAAAGCAGTCCCATCCTTGAAGCTATCTTGTGAGGGATGGAGGTGGTTGCAAAATTTTTTAGAAGAAGTGATACCCACATAAATAGAACCATGGATACCAGAAGTTATGATATACCTCACATTCTTACATAAATATCCACAGATGATGGACATGCTGTGGGACCTTGGGCATATCTCAACCTCTTTTGACCTTAGTTTTCTCAGCATAAAAATAAAGATTTGGACAAGAAAAAATTTCTTAAGCTTTTTATATGTCATGACATTCTGATAAAATCTACAGATGCCTTTTCAGAATATTTTCAAATGTATATACTAAAATATATAATACTACAAAGGATATGGAAAAACAGTATTCAAATGATTTTTTAAAAAAGTTCACCAATTCTAGGTTAAGAACCTTTGGACTAGAATATGCAAATACCATGGTATCATTAATTCATATGTGAGTGTGAGGGAAACTGAGGCTCAAAGAAATAAAATGATTTGTCCTAGGTTACTAGATTAGTAAATATTTAGGCTAATATTGATACCAGTTTCACTATCTCTAAGGCAATATGCTTTCTACTGCATTCTGCTGCCTTTACTATTGACAAGAATATATAATAATTCTAGATCACAAATTCTAAGTATCAAATGAGAAGCATGTGCAATTCAATTCATCAACATATATATTCACTGCCTAGCCTACTGTGGTGAGAGGGGGTAGTGATTACCAAAGGCTGGATTAGTCAAAGAAGGAATCACTGAAGACCTATCATTTAATTAATTTTTTAATACACATACATGCTCATGCCTGACATGGATAATCACTTCACATGATACCTCTACTGTAAAATCCATTTTCCTGTATCCAGCATCACATAGCAGTCACATCTCTTCCCTATCTCAGGGTAAATTCTTTCCTCTTTCCCCCATTTCACTTAAGTACATGAGCAATATCTCCAGTCTATAGCCTTCTAAGGTGATGTAATTAGAAAACTCTATGGTTAAATTATGAGACCTAGTTCTCTTTACCATTTACTAGCCATGTGAGCTTCAGGGAGTCACTGAACAACAATTAAACAATTGCTTTCTTGTCTGTAAATTTGGGATAGTAGCAATTTTACTATCCAAGATTGCAAGTTTGTGAAAAACCAAAGAGACTGTTTGTGTGTGTGTGTGTGTGTGTGTGTGTGTGTGTGTGTGTGTGTGTGTGTGTGTGTGAAAGAACTTCCTAAAGTGATATCTAAACATTAACTGTTATTATATCATTAACGTTGGAAATTTCCTGTTATTTTCTCAGTCCTTGGGTCTGGATTTCTAAAAGTCTCATTCCTCCTAATTCCATCTTCTTCCACCCTGGAAAGAAGAGGCAGCAGGCAAAAAACAGTATCTAACTCTATGTATGGAGTAGTTGTTTTATGTTTGTTGAATTAGGTTGGCAAAATGAGTAAGATTTTTTTAATGTATTGAGCTAAAGTAAAAAGAGGAATTTTTACTGATAAGAGATAAATGCAAATATATGTTAGTCACTGAGAATTACTGACATTTTTACTAACTGCTAATATTGTATTGCTGCCTTGTATGGCGTTTTCCATCCTGTACCCATCACTGATTGCTACAGAAAAGTAACTATGAGCTACAGCATTGACTGATTTAACAGATAGGAAGGAACTAGCTGAAATAAATAAATAAATAAATGATTTTTATAAAAAAGCACCCAGAGACAGAATTATTTCCTCCTTGTGACCATCCTTCTTTGCAGACTGCAGATCATGTTTATCCTATATCTGTTGCCGGGAAAAGGGTGAGGCTCAGGCCCCACTTACCCTCTCCCCAAAAATGCCTCCACAATCATGATTCTCCCATTTGCAAAGGAATGCATGGTTTTCTTCCCTATTTTACCTACAGGCTGTACCTTAAAAAGGTAGGGAAGAGGTGGCAGGAAGCTGGTGGTTACTGTAGCAAAACTCGGCTAACTCATCTTTATTGCAGGCTCAGAAAAGCCTGAAAGATTAAGGAAGAAAACCATGCCAACTAATGTTGCGTGAGGTTGAATAACCTAACTCTAAGTTCACACAAAGATCCAGAGAAAGGGTGTGCTGGAAACATTTCACACCAGATTATCTACATGTATCTAACAGATATTCTTTTAATACTCATTTGAAATATTTTTTTCTAGGAAATACATTTCCAAGCTACTAAGTGATTTTAAAGATTAGAGACTCAGGTGCAAAGCTGTATCATATTGAATGAACTGTCAAACCACAGTAAGCTTGTCTTTCAATTTTTTCTCTCTATCCAAAATCTATTTTGTTCTCTCTGAGGTTTTATTTGAATGCTGGAGAGAGTGATAGAAGGAATGACTGAAAGGCTGTATAAGGTTAAAAAAGTTTCTTTCGTGACTAAGTGACAATATGAGACTACATATTTTGGCAACATGGAATCCCAGAACATATTTCAGTCTTCTGAAAATGGGTATGGTCCCCAAAAATCCATACCACAATCACACTATCAGTTTCAATTTCATTGGTTCCATAAATAAAATGATTATAAAAGTTATCCTTTTTAAGATTATGTCTATTGAGAGTTTATAAGATATGATATAGAGCAGGGAAATAGTGCAATGGATAGAATGTCAGTGGATAGAACTTATTTTTCTGAGTTCAAATATATGCTGTCACTTACTAACTGTGTGACCCCAGGCAAGTCATTTCAGTTCTTCAATTTATACACAATATTCCCACACCTTCTTTCCCTTAATGTCCTGATATCATTCCTCATGCTCAAAGTCAGACATTTAGGTAGATTAGTTTTGATATTCTAAAACATGGATTTCTGAGCCATTGCTTAAAATTAAAGATTGATGATCAAAGCCAAAGCTGGAATATAGAACTGGTAAGAATATATTTGTCTGGAATCCTGTGAATCTGATTAAGAGAACTTCAGATTGAAAATAGAGGTAAAGAAGGAAAAAAACAACCAAAACAACAATCTGCCCACACAAATCTGCCAAACCCAATACCATAAAAAGGAAAAAATATCACACAAGAAGAATATCACTAGAGAGCATCCATAATTTATAGGAGACAACACACAAGAAGAGAGCCAACAACAAGACATATGGTTTCAAAACTCTATACACAATTGCCCAAAGAATAGGTAACAAATAGGATGAAGTAGTAATTTTAAGACAAAAAAGGAAAATATAACTTTATAGCTACCACTGAAACTTGGTAGTTGGAATTCATAAAGAATAGATATAGCTTTAAAAAATCTAAAGAACCTTAGTCTAAAGAATAGCTGCTAGATCAGGAAATTATCAGTTTATATTAAGAGTGTGTGTGTGTGTGTGTGTGTGTATGTGTGTGTGTGTGCATTTGGAAGAAATATGGAAGCTTGATGGAGAGAACTTTTGGGTAAGGACCAATGGACAGAGAACCAGACATCATAGGAGGATCCTACAGAAACAAGAAACAAAGAAGTTCAAGAATTAGATCACAAACCTGACATAATTAAAAAAAAGCTAGTATTTTTATAATACTTTAGAGATGTATAAGCCCTTTTCCTGTGTAATCTTATTTCTCAAAAGAGCTCTGTTAGTTGAGTGCTATTATTATATCTATTTTTAAAGATGAGTAAACTGGAAGGCTAAAGGATTTCCCTAAGATCACAGTTAATAAGTAGTTGAAATACAATTTGAATTCGGGTCTCCTTGACTCAAAATCCAGCAATTTCATTGTACCACATAGTAGAAGAACTCTGTGATAGCATCTGTTTTAGGATTTTTCTTTTTTAAAAGCATAGCAACTGATAGATTCTCAATTTGCCTCAATGATGATTGTATTCTTTAAAAGTAGTGAAATCCACAGGGGGAATAACTATTCTAGACCTAAATCTAAACACACAAAAAAAGAGGAAGAATTGGGTTTTTAAAAATAAATTATTTAAGGTAACTTTGGAAAGGAAGTAATTATAACATATTGAAACTTAAGTCATAAATCAAAAAACTTGGTATATTTTGACATACAACCAAGATATCAGGGAAACAGTTTTCAAAGAATTCACAAAAGGGGGGCAGCTAGGTGGCACAGTGCATAAAGCACCGGCCCTGGAGTCAGGAGTCCCTGAGTTCAAATCTGACCTCAGACATTTAATAATTACCTAGCTGTGTGGCCTTGGGCAAGCTACTCAACCCCATTGCCTTGAAAAATCTAAAAAAAAAGAATTCACAAAAGGAATAGGTAGAACTATAAACTCTAAAACTCTAAGAAGTAGACACAAAAGAAATGGGAATTTGAAGAATTAAATTCTAATGGCTTGAAAAGAAGCAAGCTAATGAGGAAGAAAGGATAAACTGTCTTAAGATTCATGACTAAGTGATAATATGGGACTACACAGGAAACTTATTGACCAATTTGGATTTCTAAAAGTCAAATATTAAAGGTGGAAGCAAGGCCAGGTAACAGAGAAAGTAGCTGATACTATGAAAATAACTTCAAGAACACAAAACCCAGAACTCCCAACTCACAGAATTTTAGACTTTTAAAAGACTTTCAGTTGGTCTTTTTTTTTTAATTTTACAGATGGAACTGAGACCCAGCAAGGTTAAGCAATTTTCACAAGGTCAAACGAGAAGTTAATGTCAGAGTCAGGATTAGGTTCCTTAAGGCAGGAATGAAATGGGAAGTCCAACAAAACAGGATTTCTTTTAACTATGTTGGAAGAGAAGATCAAAGAAGGGATAATCACCATTCAGGATTGATGAATATATTGTAAAGGATGACAGAAAGTAACTTTGAAACTTATTTTTGTTTTGTTTTCTCTGTCAAGGATATTCTTTGCAAGAATATCAAGGGAATTTATAAAAAAATGCAAATGGCCTAGCTGTACCAGATATAAAACTATATTACAAAGCAGCAGTCATCAAAACTATCTGGTACTGGCTAAGAAACAGAGAAGTGGATCAGTGGAACAGATAAGATACAAAAGAAATAGTAGTAAACGACTATGAAAATCTATTGTTTCCAAAAAAAAATCTATTGTTTGATAAACCCAGACACTAACTTCTGGGATAAGAACTCATTATTTGACAAAAACTACTTGGAAAACTAGAAGATTGTTTGGCAAAAACTAAGCATTGACCCACATATCATACTATATTCTAAGATAATATCCAAATGAGTACAGGTTTCAGACATAAAGGGTGATATCATAAGCCAATTAGGAGAACATAAATCTATCTGTCAGGACTATGGAATGGGGAGAAGTTTGTGAACAAAGAAGAGATACAGAACATAATAAATTGCAAAATAGATAATTTTGACTACATTAAATTAAAGTTTTCTTGCAAATAAAACTAATGCAACCAAGATTAGAAGGAATGCATAAATATGGGAAATGATTTTATAACTAATGCTTCTGAAAAAGGACTCATTTCTAAAAATATAAAAAGAACTGAGTCAAATTCATAAGACTACAAGTCATTTTCCAATTGAAAAATGGTCAAAGGAAATATGCAATCAGTTTTCAGATTAAGAAACCAAAATGATCTATAGTTATATGAAAAATGGTCCAAATCATAATTGATTAGAGAAATATAATATGAAACAACTCTTATGAACCATGTCAAACACTTTCAAATTGGCTAAAATGACAAAAAAGAAAATAATCAAAGTTGAAGAAGAGTATGTAGGAAAACTGGGACACTAATATATTGTTGGGGGAGTTGTGAACCATCCAACTATGGTCAAAGGGTAATAGTATATACCCTTTGATGCAGCACTATCACTATTGTGTCTATATCCCTATGAGAACATAAAAGAGGAAAAGTCCTACGTGTACAAATATATATATATATCACCTCTTTTTGTAGTGGCAAAGAATTAGAAATTGAGGGGATGTTCATTAATTGGGGAATAGTTGAACAAGCTGTGGTATATAAATGTTTAGGAATGCTACTGTTCTGTAAGAAATCATGAGCAGCCTGGCTTCAGAAAAGCATGAGAAGTCTTGTATGAACTGATGCTTAGTGAAGTGAGAAGACCCAAGAAAGCATCATACACACTAACAGCAACATTTTGAGAGGATCAATGATGATTGACACAATTCCTCTTAGCAGTTCAGTGATCGAGGACAATCCAGAGACTCCTGTTAAAGAAAATGTCATCCACATCCAGAGGAAAAAAATGCAGAGCAAAGCATACTATGTTCACTTTTTTAAAATGTCCTTTTTGTTTTTTCTTTCTTTCTCATATTTTCCCCTTAGTTCTAGTTCTCCTTTCACAGCTTAACTAATTTATAAATAAATTAAACATGATTTTACATTTATCAGATTATTTACTGCCATGGGAGTGGGTTGGGAAGGGAGGGTGGTAGAAAAATAGGGAACTCAAAAACTTTCAAAAGGATGAATGCTGAAAATTATCTTTATATATAATTGGAAAATAAATAAATAGGTAAATAATGATATTCTTTGAATTAAAAAATAAATCAAATATAGTTAACAGGTATGAAACCAAGACCAGACAAACTACATTCTAAGATAATGAAAGAACACCATACATGATCATCGAGCCAATTTTTTCCAAAAAGGGAAGGAGGTGATCAAATTGAGTTTTAATTTAATTCCTGGAAAAATTATTTAATGTACCATTAAATTTTAAACACATAAGAATTAGTGATTTCCAAGATGACTAACATGGCATTGACAAGAACAAGTTAGACCAGACTTCAAATATTTAATGTACTGTGATCTTATCAGTTTGAAAGTTTTTCCCATTAATGTAGTTCACAACTTTTCCATGACTATCCATCCAGTTTATCATCCATATCTTCCTATAAGTTCACCACAAGTGGTCTTCCCAATGTATTAGAATTCTTTCTCACTCTCTCTTGACATCAAGAGGAGACCAATGGAGTTCTTTGATCATCCAATTATCTCTTTTTCTTCTCACAACCCTGCCCATCTTCTCTTCCTACTACACATTTCCTTGAAGACCTTTTACTCCTGTTCTTTGAAGTCTCATTGGTACATGTTGTATCTTCTCACCCCCACCATACATCTCTGTTTTGCCCTTTACTTAACACTTATTTTAAACACCAGATTACCAATTGATTTTGATAAGGCTATTAGACTGATAGAGGAAAGAAATATGGACATAGTATGCTTATATTTCAGCAAACCATGTGACAGATTTTCATGATATTTTTAATAAGATGAAGATATATTAAATAGATGATAGTATATCTATATAGATTAGGAACTGGCTGAATGACTGGACCCAAAGTCATAAAAAGGTCAGTTTTAACCCAGAAGGAGATCTTCAGTTAACTGTCCAGGATTTGTCCCCAATGCTTTATTATTCAACAATTTTTAATCAAAACATTTAAATAAAAGCATATGCTTGAAAAATTTATAGATGGCATAGAACTGAGATGGGTAGCTAAGATTTGGGATAATAGAGGTAGAAAGGGAAGAAGGGAGGGAAAAGGGGAAGGAGGGAAAGAGGAAGGAAGGAAGGAGGGAAGGAAAAGAAAGATCTAAAAAGATCATTAGTTATCACAGGCTGTGAGTCAGCTTTTAAAAATAATTAAATTCAAGAAGGACTGAACATAAAGTCCTACACTTGGGTTTTTAAAAAATCAATTATATAAATATAGGGTGGGAAAAACATGTCTAGACAATCATGCTTACAAAATAGGTCTGGGAGTTTGGAGTATATAGATTCAATATAGGTTTTATTTGGCAACCAAAAAAACCCAAACTAATACTATTTTAAACAACATTGATGGAGTCATAGTATCCAAAATGAGGAAGATATTAATCCCACTGTGTTTTGCCTTGAACAAACCATATATGAGATATTAAGTTCAGACCTGGGTACTATGGGGAAGACATTGACTTGGAAGAAAGTATGCTTGCCAAATTTTATAGTGACAGGAAACTGGGAGGCACAGCTAGCATGATGGATGACAGAGTCAGCATCTGCAACAGGCTAGAATGATAGGCCACATCTAATAAGATGAAATGTAATAGGAGTGAATGAACTGGGATGATGTACAGACTGGAAACCATACCTTATGAAGATGGATTGAAGGAAATGGGGATGTTTAGCCTGAAGAAGAGAAGGGCTGTAATATGGAAGATGAATAAGACTTGTTCACTTAGCCTGAGAAAGTAGAATTTAAACCAATAAGTGGAAATTTATAAGGAAAAACAAAAACTTTTGTGACAATTGCTGCTTTGCTTTAGTCATTTTAGTTATCTCTGACTCTATGGACTCTTGACAATACTGTTAATGGGATTTTATTGGCAAAAATACTGGAATGATTTTTCCTTTTCTTCTCCACTAAATTAAGGCTGATAGAGATTAAGTGACTTGCCCAGGGTCCCACTACTAAGAGTGACTGAAGCTGGATTTGAACTCAGATATTTCTGACACCAAGTCCAGTGCTCTATCCATTGTACCACCTAGATGCCTCCTTACAACTAATGAACTAATTAATTCCAAAATAACTGTGAGAGATTACTTTTCTGTAATACTTTTTTCCATTCTGCCTTTGTTTCTACAACAACCTTCCTTCTTGTACCAGCCAGTTCCCTAGTCCTTGATCTCTTACTATCTATTCTAAATGACAAACAAATGGCAGTAAATATAGAGCTAGTGGAACCATGAAACCCTGTATTCATCTCACTTCTGACATATACTAGCCGAGTGACTGGAACAGGCAGGTAACCCCTCAATGCTCCAGGCCATTATTTGGTCTTATGAATTATGTAGTGGTTGCCAATATGCTTTGGTAGAGAGAATTTTCTCATTGATAGTTTCCTAGACTAATGAAATTACAGGTGTCCAGACTCCTATCTCCACCAACAAATATAACTGCTGAAGACTGAGAAATATTCCTGCAATTTTATCACAGGTAGGCCTTTTACTACTCTTAGAAAGAAAGGGAGAAAGAAACAAAAACAAAGAAAGAAGAAAAAGAAAGAAAAAGAAAGAAGGAAGAAGGAAGAAGGAAGAAGGAAGGAAGGAAGGAAGGAAGGAAGGAAGGAAGGAAGGAAGGAAGGAAGGAAGGAAGGAAGGAAGGAAGGAAGGAAGGAAGGAAGGGACAAAGAAATAAAGCAAAAGTAAAAGGAAGGAAGGAAGGAGGAAAGGAGGGAGGGAAGGGAGGAAGGAGGGAAGGAGAAAAGGAGGGAGGGAGGAAAGGAAAGAAGAAAAAAGGAGAAAGGCAAGAGGGAGGAAGGGAGGAAAGAAGGAGGGCAGGAAGGCAGGAAGGTAGGAAGCAAGAAAGGAACAAAGGAAGGAAGAAACAAAGAAAGTCCAATTATTATCATTTGAAGCATCTCAGTGTTGGGAATCTTAAAGAGTTTAAATTGGAGAATGACCTAGATAGCTTTAGGATTTCACCAGTACATGGCAGCACAGTGGAAAGAGCAGAGGATTTGTAGTCAAAGAACCAGGAATTAAATTCTGACTCTACCACATATTACAATATGAGACTGAGAGTAAGTCACCCAAATTCCTTGGCATCATTTACCTCATTTATATTGCAAAAGGCTTGGCCTGTATGATCTCTAAGGTCTCTTTAAATAAATATTAAAATCTTACAACGCTTGTCTGGGAAACACACTTCTTTCCCAAAACCAGATATATCTGAACAGGTTTTTCCTTCTCCCACACTTCTTTTCAATCTGCTAAAGGCAGGTCTGATTTCAAAGCCAAATGTTCAAAGGCAATGGAAAACATGTGTCTGGGAAAAGAGATGGATATGTTTGATTTGAAATTATTCTAGTTAATTTTAGCTTCACCCCCTGTCCACAGGTTCTTGGTGCCAAACCCAGAAAATTATCATTCAGCTGAGAAAGTAAAATTAGTTACTCCAGTTAGGCTCTCAGCTATTAAGGGAACATCAGAGCAGAGCCCCCTAGAGAAGGATACATTGTCCCAAGCTGGATTCTCCCAGTAGAGGGAGAACAGGATTTTGGCAAAATAGGAGAAAACCTAATCACAATCAAAACTGAAACCCAGACTAGGAGATGGAAAGCTACTGACATCGCTCCAAGACATGATGCAGGCTGACAGCGCCCTCTGCTGCATGCCAGGAAGACACTCTGGAAAGAACCCCAAGAAGATGTTCTAAAGATGTTGACTTATTATAGCATATACTTGCAAAACCCAAGTCTGATAAAGTCCATGCTTCTCTGCCCATTCTGGGTCTCTAGGGAAGCTAAAGTCTATACCTCAGCTGTCGCTTCTTTGTGATGATAAAGCGGCTGTGTTTTTTAACCCATTGTTTAGAAACAATACTCAGGAAAATTCCAAATGTCTCAACTTTGGGTAGGGAAAAAAACCTTTGAGTGATTTAACTAGGACTTGATGATTTCATAGAAGTCTTTGAATAAGGAGAGCTCTCTAGGTGTCCCCCTAATACAGAAAGTCTATGGAGATCAAAACCTCTGGTAGGATCGATACAGAGGTATAGTAAGCTCAAATAAAATAACAGATGTAGATAAAGCATTTTGCAAACCTTAAAATACTATAAAAATATCAATTACTGTGTCATTATTCTTATTAATAATTATTAGTTATTGTCACCTCACATACAGACTACCAATCTGGGGACAATTTCATTCCCTAAACTTTTCACTGGACTCCTGCAGACCTCCATCAGTGTTTATAGAGCCATACAGGGGTGTGCTGGTAAATATCTAACCAGCTTATCAGCAGAGTGAGGTGGGGGGGCAATGGGAAGTAGGGCAGAATTACACACAAACACTTATAAGTTTAATCTATATTATAAACACTTTCTTAGGCCTGGGCAATCAACAAAAAAGATAAATGAAGCCCTGATTTTTAACAATAGATGATTTCTGGATCTGCATCATGAGTATGTGAGACAATCTATCAAGATATCATTATAGGTCACAGAATCATAGAATCTCAGAGGTAGTAATCATGTTGGAGGTCATTCATTGAATCTGCAATTGAACAAGAGATCTTTCTACATCTTTTATATGTGGTCATTTAGTTGCCACAGTTTCTCCTTTTTTGTTTCTTAAAAAGCAGAGCATTCCCTTTATTACATTTTTTACTTAATTTTTCCAATCTAGTTTCAGAAAACTAACTACCTGTATCTCCCATTCAGTAAAATGCCCTGCATATTGCAATAGGTAAAAGAAGTTGTTAAATACAATATTTAAAAATTCTTTCAATACTATGCAATAAGGGAAAAGGACAAAGAAGAAGGGAAAAGATGATTCTTCAAACTTGTTAATCAGGGTCAATAACACCCCTTATATTCTCAGTTCCATGAATATATCAAACTGATATAGATGCACTGCTATATGGAAGTTGGTTTCCATACTTAAAAATCCAGTTTCTTGTAGTTTATTTTGTCCAAAATTTATCTCTGTTTCTCAGTTTTACCACCTATAAAATTGTTCAACTGGTTGATTTCATATTGAAATCTCTGCTCCTATCCTTTGGTGATAAGTAGAGCAAATAAGGAAAAAAATTACAGAAGTTTACAGATGAATTCATTATCAGTATGTCACTGTACTGATTCTTTGAATCAATGGGAAAAATTCACTTTGGATAAAGCAAAGTTCCATTATTCATCTATATGGCTTCAATCTCAACATCTGATTGATAAATCTATAGTTGCCAAAGTAAAGCTAATCATATCACATTTATCTTGAGAGTGATTGTAAAAGTACTAAAAATGAATTTTTGACTTTTGTGCTGTTTGGTTATTGACTGTATCATTTGAAGCTTATTTCCAATCCCAAGGATCTCAGATCAATTAAACTACCAGAATCCTAGGTCCTTGATAAGTATAATAAAGGAATATACAAAAGATTCCTCAAGGAATATGGTATCTAATGTGAGAACCCGAAGAGAGATATATGTAAATATTATTAATAATAATGATGATGATAACTATCTTTCATTTAGTGCTTAGTATATGACCGATATCATTCTAAACACTTTACAAATATTATTTCATTTGATGCATGAGTTTGCCAAACCAATAGTTCAATTGTTCATCCAACCATGTCATCTCCCAAGACAGTTTGGGGTCTAATAGGGTGAAGACAACTCCAGCTTCAATGCAGATTGATCTCTTTACTTGATATCAGCTGTTACTTCTATCTTCACTGTCACTACTCCTGATAAAAATTTGGGGAAAATATACTCCCGTTCACCCCTGAGCCACTGAATAAATTATATAAAGATTACTCCCCACTTATAAAAAATTGTGCTACCAGCTCCTGAAAGGCAACATGATGTAATGGAGAAATTGCTAATAAATGGGAAGACCTAGGTTCAAATCCTCCTCTAGCTAGCTATGTAAATACAGAAAAGTGAGTTCATATCATTGATTCTAACTGCCCTTATTTCTAAAATGGAGATCTTAATACTTTTAGTATCTACCTAGAAGTGTAGTAAGTTTCAGATGAGATAAGGTATATAAAATGCTTTGCAAATTTTAAAGCATTATAAAAATGTCAAGAATTATTATCCTGGACTTTTTCCATAAGATTCACATTATCTCCTCTAGCAGACTACATTTGAGTGTAGGAACTATGATATCAATTGAGAAGAAAGAAGAGGTTCCCTACTTCACTGGTTCCATTCAAGCCTCAGACATATACATATATATACATATGTGTGTGTGTGTGTATACATATATATGGAGAGAGAGAGAAATTCATCCTATAATCCCCTCTACCCTCCAGCCCTCCCCACACACATACACATGCACACACTATCTGCCTCTTCACATATCTCTTAGGCTACTCACTGTCCTTTTGTTATTCTTTTTCAAGATTGCCCTTGATATTCATTGGGATAATTTTCTAAAGGATCTGGGGAAGCTATATGGGCTTCAGTGGGGAGAAAAAAAGGCATTATGTTTGAAGTCAATGGACCTGTGTTTCAGTATCAATTCTGTCAGAAGTTAGTTATGTGACCTGGAAGAAGGCTCTTAACCTCTTTGTGTCTCAGTTACTTCATCAATAGATGAAAGAGGGGAAACATACACTTTGCCTCCCTCCCAGAACTTTGGTGTGACACAAATTAGGTAAAGGGAAAAATACTTTAAAAATTATATATTTCTATATGCATATGTATACATTTACATATACATAATTTAATTCAACATATTGTTTATTATTGTTGAGTCATTTCAGTTGTGTTTAAGGTACACAAGGTTAAGTGACTTGCCCAGGTTTGCACACCCCAAAAGTGTCTGAGATCAGATGTAAACTCAAGAAAATGAATTTCCTAATTCCAGCCCTGGCACTCTATCCTTGAGTCACCTAGCTACCCTAATATATGATTATGAAATACCTATACTATGTAGAAGAAATAATGTAGATATAAGGAGGAAAAGGATGGAGATCTTACCCTCAAGGAGCATAGAATCTGATGGGTGGGGGGTTGGGTATCAAAGGGACATAAATAAGTGTGTTATAAGCAGGATGTGATAGTTAATGTTTAACAACCAACTGACTCTCCAGAAGGGGAAAAAAAGGTACATTGATATACTTTTTATTTTGATCTGCATTTTTTTGAGGGGGATGTTAAAACTGCTCAGAATTTTATTAAGGCAAAATATTGTTACAAAGTACATTGGCCAAAATTATTAAGAAAAGCAGTGAGTTCCTTGAGGGCAGGCCAGATGAAGTCAGAGACAGACAGACATACAGAGAGACAGTTAGAGATAAAGAGGGAGAGACAGACAGACAGACAGAGAGAGAGAGAGAGAGAGAGAGAGAGAGAGAGAGAGAGAGAAACTTGATCTTCATTTTTAACATTTTTCCCATCATTTTCTTGATTCTCTATGTTGTTTAGTTGTTTTCACTTGTGTCTGACTCTTTATTACTCTACTTGGGGGTTTCTTGGTTGCTGTGTAACTGGCTAACAAAAGACTGAAGTGGTTTGGCATTTCATTCTCCAGTTCATTTTATAGAAGAGGAAACTGAGGCAAACAGGGGTCAGATTTGAACTTGAGAAGATGAGTCTTCCTGCCTCTAACCAACTTGTTTTGTGACCTTCTGTGGAGGGTCCCTGTTATCAAACCATTATCACCAATACCAAATGAAACAAGCACATGCTATAAATCATCCTTCCTAATAATTCCAGCAGATGGAGTAGAGATGTACACTCCAAGGCATCATTACCCCTTTGTCTTTCCCTCATTTATGCATGTGGTTTGAAATTAGCCTCTGGCCTTTTTCTGGTGGTCAATTAAGAAATGACAATGCATACTAGGCAGTCAAGTGGTACAGTGTGGTAAATTACTGGGCCTGGTTTTAGGAAGCCCTGAATTCAAATCTATCCTCAGACACTCATTAACTGTGTGAACCTAGACAAAGCACTTAACCATTGTCTGCCTCAATTTTCTCAACCATAAAATAAATATAATAATATCACCTACCTCCCAATCTTTATGTGAGGATCAAATGAAATAATATTCATAAAGCACTTAGTGCCTTTCATATAACAGGTACTTAATCAATGTTAATCAATCTCCTTCCTAACTTACTGATCCAATTGGTCATTTCTCCCAAATCATCTGATTCAGACAAAAGAACAAGTTGGAGAATTATGTCATTTACAGAAAAATGAAGGGTACTTTCTGATGCAATATATCTTAGAGGACCAACCAGCTATAGTCTTGGCTGCCTGATCTTAAATATCAGGAGTGGCCTCATGTTGACCTCAAGCTAAAACAAACAAGAAATAAGAATCACAGCTTTCAGAAAAAAAATTTCAGCATCACCCTAAGGTTACCTGAACTAAGCTAATGTATCACTGTTATAAGAAAGACTCTCTTAGGTATTAGGGAAATCAAGTCTATTTGACCTGGGGCAAGAAAGCTTATGTGTAATTTGGGAGATCAGATCTCAGACAAGCAAGAATGTTATATTAGAGCTAAATATTCATTCAAGGCCTGCTATAATATAATACCACCACCACCCTACCTTATATTCCACATATCAGCAGAAGCCAACTACTTCATATTCTTCCATATCTCCCTCTCCCCAGGACTATTTTATGCTGTAAAATATATTCTGTAATTTACTACCTCACAGTCTTTGCTCATGGTGTTCTCTCTGTCTGGAAAGCCTTCACCACCACCACCAATACTACCAATTCCATTTGCACCTTCTGAAATACAATCCATCATTTAAGGTTCAGCTCAAAGGTCATTTCCTTGCATTTCAATGCCCTCAGATTTCCTACAATTGCTTTTTAGAGTTTTTTTTCAGTCAAGTATTTTGCAAAGCTTAAAGTATTACAATAATGAGAATTATTGCATCCCTCATATATACTTATTATGCATATTTTATTCTATTTATTTTTGTGTGCAGATGATATGCTACTCTCTTCCCCCGCTTCTAGATTATAGGTTTTATGAATCAGAGAACATGTCTTATGTAATGGTTTTATCACCTCTAGAATCTAATACATTGTTGCAAATATAGTAGGTAATAATGTATCAATGCACATTAAAATGTGACTAATGGACAGGAGGCTTTAAATGGGGAAAAAATAAACTGATTCAGAATTCAACTGATAAGTATTTAGGATTAGCAGAGGTGGAGGGGGGAGGGAAAAGCTTTTGAAAATTGGCTACCTATTAGCAAATGATCCTATACTCAGAAAAGTCATTTTAGGGTTTCTGGTTTGTTCTATTTATTTATTTGCTTTTCCACAAATGAACTCTGCCCTCAGATAATAACTGTGCTCTTAACTGTTGTATTTAAATGCCTCTCAAGCAGGAGATGCAAAACAATTTTTCTTCCATCTCTCAATCAAAGCAAAAATTCCCTCTTAGGAGGTGAAAGAACTGAAGCCCAGACTTGGACTGCTCTTTATGGCACCCCATTTTTATTTTCCCCAAATCAGAATCCTCTGAATTCCGTTTGTCCTAGATCTATGGAGCAGTGTGTCCCTTACAGGGCTAAAGAATGGAGCTGACATTGAAAGCTAGGAGAGTAATTTATAATGAATCAAGGGCAGAAGAGGGGAGAGAAAGGAGGTTTAAATTTCTAATGTTCATTTACCATTTAATATCACAACAAGGGCCTCAATGGGCAGCTTTGCTCTGTGGGAGAGAACAAAAGGGAGCAGGGTTCCATCTGGCACTCTTTACCTGCATCAGATGTGGATTAAACATCTGGGAGGCAACCTGTTAACCCTCAGAAGGGAGGGAGTTGGCGATATGGGAAACAAGGGCTTTGGAGTTCAGTATTCTATTTAGAGAGATTTAGTATATTTTCTTCTTCCTTCCTTTCTTTTTCTTTTTTATAAAAATCCCTGAATCTTTTCTTCCTCCATTCCCACTAGACTCCCAAGAATAAAATTCCAAAGTTCATTTTTCTGTACCTTAGGGAATTTTTTTTTTCATTTGTTGGTTGGTTTTGGGGACTTGGTTTTGTTTTTTGCTTTGTTGCCCTCTGCAAAAATAGAAATAAGTAATTTGGTGCCTTGTAATGTCAGAGTGTTTCAAGAGGATTATATTCTAATACACCTTCTGGAATGATTCTCCAGCAATCTCATGATTCTAAGGGTTTTAGCAGTAGGGAAGCAAGAAATTGTATATCTGCCCAGGAAGAGTATTATGCCTTGTAGTTATGAAATTGAATTTGTGCCTTTTATTGCTCTTTTTATTATCATTTTCCCCAAGACTTTGGGTTATAAGAAATGAAAAAATATTGGGTTTGACTCTTTATGGAAGTTTGCACCTAAATCTTTCCTCCACTTGCACGAACTAGAAAAAAGTAACCAAATTCCCCAAGACAACCCTTCTTTAAAGGAGTCTCCAAATCTCCCACCTACTATGTACCAGGTTTCTGAGAACATTTCCTGTGGTTCTGTGATGTCATTTCCTTTTGTTGCTATCAGTTCCCCACTGTGTTTGTGCTTTAGTCAATCCAGGCTGTATGATAACAGATGTGATTTCCAGCTGTGTCTATATACCAACCACAGTGGGTTCATTAATAACAATTATTAAGTACTTTATGTTACAAATTAAGCCTGTAGCAACAGAAAAACATCCAGGCATTTGTTTTATGGCCTCTTGTCTGAGTTGACTATAAATTCCCATTATCACAACACTATCACCATTGCAAAATGGATCTGAGCCTGTGTCATAAATAAAACTACCAAAACAGCTCAATCATTCCTGGAAGGACAGAGCATAAATTAAGACTTGACTAACATTATATAGGAACTCAAATAATAGAACAGGTCTTTTTATGGGCTAATTATGCACATTACTGCCCTTTTTTAGACTTATATTTGTAGTTTTGTGGTGGTTGGATTCATTTAGATGCAAAATCCAAGCTCTGTAAATATGCTGTCCACAGGCTGCCCCATAAAACAGGTTTCCATTGATGATACAAGAAGAAAGTGAGAAAGAAATATCAATTGATACCCATCTTAAGTAACGTAATATGGGCATATAAGAGTTCCTTTAGACTGCATTTTTGAAGAAATATGGAAATGCATCTGGATAAAGGACCTCCATATGCTATTGGTTCCTAAAAGGGAAGTTCCTACCCTATGAGGGGAGGAGATAATGAATTTCCAATCAGTTGTGTAAATATTTAGTTATCTCTGCATGAAAAGTCATCAAAGTACAGAGAAAAATGAGAAAAGTATAAAATGGAATGATAAAATAAGGAAGAGGGTTTAATTTGAAGTAGGCTAATAGTTATTACCCGAGACAATGACTTCTTTATATTGCTTTTGAAGGCCCTCCATAATCTTCCTACTTTCCAAACCTAATCCTCTATTCCAGTTGTCAATTATCTCATTCCCTTCCAAACACACTATATTTAGATCCAATTCCAAACATTTGTCAATCTGCTCTTAATATTTTTCCTTTAATATCAGAGGTCTAGAGCTGGAAAAGATCTCAGGAACTACCTAGTCTAACCCTCTCATTTTACAGAGGAGAAAAACTGAAACCAATACAGCTAGTGATATATTCAGCCTTAAGGAGGTGTTAAATATCAAAGTACCTATTTGACCTCAGTTCCTCTGACTCCAGAGGCAATGTTCTTTCAATTAGACCACCCTCTCTCCCTTTACCCTCCCCTCCCCTCCAAACCTTAACATCTTTCACATCTCTCCTCATCCATGAAAGGCCACAGTGGATAGAGCACCAGATTAAGAGTCAGGAAGAACTTCTCCTGTTCAAATCTGGTCTCAGACACTAACTAGCTATGTGATCCTGGGCAAGTCATTTAACCTTGTTTGTGTCAGTGCCCTCACCTGTAAAATGACCTGGAGAAGGAAATGTCAAATCATATCAGTATTTTTGCCAAGATGACTGAAATGCAACAGAGAATTGGACATTAATGAAATGATTGAACAACACTTTGATCATTTCCTTCTCTATCTTCTATAGCACTAATTGATTTTTCTACTTATTTTTAGTTTTTAAGCATTTTCTCTGATTCCTGGTAGTATTGTTTAGTTACTTCATGTCAAATATTTACCACTTAATCATCATACAATAAGGACCAGCAAATCACAAGACACTGTGAAAAATTATTCTCCCCTCAAACCTAGAATAGTGCTAGTGTCAATTTACCCCAATCCCTCTCATTTGGAATTACTGAAGAACAATTTCACATGAACCCACAACAGAAACCTAATGAATCCTTATAGAATTGAATTGGAGTGACATGGATTGCTCAGAGTAATATAGATAATGGCTTGATCTGAAATGCATTATCTGCTGCCCCAAGAAGGGGAAATTAAACTACTTAAAGTCCCATGAAAAATGAAATAGTATATTCTCCTTCTTGTTTGTCCTTTATTTTTAAAAAGGATCAATGACTTCATAGGGTGATATCTGACTTGACTTGTGAAATGGAATTTAAGTGAGGCAGAATTACACAAAGTCATCAACTTCACTCTTTTAGAGTAATAGAAGTCCAGTGGCAAGACAAAATTCAGAAGGGCTAGTGATGGCCTGGGGTGCAGTAGATGGTGACTTTGGTGTCTGACCAAGCTCTAAGAACTCCACACTGCCTGCTTCAGCTGCCTTTATGGCCATTGGAACAAGTTGTTTTCATGTGTCCATTCCAAGATGTACACCTAATCTCTGATAGAAAAGAGTAGAGATTAGAGAAGTGGAATTAGAGTCATCAAGACCTGACTTCTAATCATGTCTCCAAAATAATTATGTGACATTTAACCTTTCAATATCCCTAGCAATTCTTAAAATCTATAGATTATAGACAAATGTTCCAGAGTTCCGAAACATTTTCACACTGGGAGTTTACTACTCAGATGAAATCACAGATTCAGAACCATTAGGTAACCTTAACATCTGTCTTCAGCCACAAAGCCCTCTTCTTTCTTAAAGATTAAGGGTAATTGGGCTGAGTGGTTCCTGTCAATCTAGCATTAACTTGGCAATTTCCTTTTATAGCCATAAATGCTGGAAGTCAAGAATATCTCAACTATGCAATCAGATGATCTCCTCATTATAGTATTTCACCCCTTAGCAGCTGATTTTGATGAGTCCCACTTTGGCAGAGACAATGATGTCATTACCTAAAAGTGGTTCAGAAAAACTAGAAAATTATTGGGAAACCTGATATTGAAGCAGCATTTGCAGAGATCAACTAGGGTTCATTATCCTGTGTAGAAGTTTCTACAAGAAATACTTTTCGATCCCTCTAATTTTGGGAATCAATTGGGACTCTAAATAAATACTCCTTTGAAATAAATCAATAAATTAAATTAGTGACTGCTTTAGGATCCAAAACCAGAGAGTGTGGAATCAACTTGTTCCACAGGGTGTTGATTTTTCACCTAGTAGATTTTTAAATATATAGATCTTGAAAAATTATTTATGAAAGCAGAACCAAAATGGTGGATTAGAGGTTGCTTCCCGACTGAACTCTACCAACATTCTCCTGCAAAGAATTCTAAAATAACTCCTCAAATCAAATGTGGGGATGGTAGAGTCAACAAAAGGTTAGACTGAGACAGTTTTCCAGTCTAAGACAACTTAGGAGGTTAGTTGGAGAGGTCTGTAACACTAATGTGAGAGCCAGCCTGGAGTGCAGCAATAGCAGCAGCTATAGATCTCAGAGAGGACAGCAGCATCAATAGCTTCAGGAGTTCTCAGTCCAGAAACAGTAACGAAATCAAGTGATTGGTCAGAAACAGATTACAAGGAACCCTTTGATGGCAATGGATGCAATTGGGACTGATAGGTAAAGTCACAGTTCTAGGGTGGAGAGAAGCACTTTGTGGTCGGTCACAAAGGAACAGGGACCTGGTCTTTGTTCTAAGACTGAAAGGAGCACTAACACTTAAAGCTGAAGAACAAAGGACTTGATCACAATTCTAGGACCAAAAAAAAGCTAACTTTCTTGGCTGCCAGAGAACAGGGTAAAGACCAGAATGCATAGCAGGAGAGCAGCAACTACACCTCAATCACATTGCCTCAGAAAAACCAAAAAGTGCAGATGCCTAAAACTATCTCAGAAAGCAGTAGCACAAAAAAACTTCCCCATCCCCAGGTGGGCAGATGCCAATTTCCCCATAACAATTAAAGTTAAGAGGTAAGCTGAAGCAAACAACAACAAGGGAACTTCATCATTAATAGGCAGGGAAGACCAAAGACATAAACTTAGAAGAAGAAATAAGCTACAGTGAAAGCCTCAAAGGAAAAATGCTAATTAAACTCAAACCCAAAAAGAATTCCTGAAAAAGTTAAAGAAAAAAGGTAAGGGTTGTAGAAGAAAAGTAAAAAAGAAAAAAGAAAAAAAGAAAAAGAAATGATAGTGATCCAAGGAAATTATGAAAGGAGAGTTAGCACCTTGGTTAAAAAAAATATATAAACACTGAAGAAATAACACCTGAAAATGCAGAATTGACCAAATTGAAAAAAAACACCACCACCAACAACAACAATAAACAAAGTCAAAAGCATGAAAAAAAGAAGAAAATGTTAAATATCTCATTGGAAAAATAACTGACCTGGGAAACAGAAGAAATAATTTTAAAATTATTGGACTGCCTAAATGCCAGGTCCAAAAGAAAAAAAAACCCAAAGAGCCTGGAAATAATTTAAGAACTTATAAAGGAAAACTGCCTCAATATCTTAGATTCAAAGGGTAAAATAGAATTTGAAAGAATATACCAATCATCTGAAAGAAGTCCTAAAATGAAAACTCCCAGGAATATTACAAAAATACTTCAAGCATTCAGAAAGAAACAATTCAAATAGCATGGTCAGGACTCTGCAAGATTAAGCAGCTTCCATGTTAGAGGAGCTGAGGACTTAGAATATATGATATTCACGCAGACAAAACCACTGTAAACAAGATTAAAAGAAATGTAGTAAATTGGGAAACAATTTTTTACAACTAGTATTTCTGACAAAGGACTCATTTCTAAAGTATACAGAGAACTGAGTCAAATTTTTCAAAAAAACAAGCCATTCACCAATTGACAAGTTTGGTCAAAGGATATGCAGAGGCAATTTACAGATGAGGAAATCAAAGCAATCCATAGTCATATAAAAAAATTGCTCTAAATCACTACTTATTAGAAAAATGCAAATTGAAGCATCTCTGAGGTACCACCCCATACCTCTCAGACTGGCCAATAAGACCAGAAATGACAATGATCAATGTTGGAAGAGATGTGGGAAATCTGGGACACTAATACATTATTGGTGGAGCTGTGAACTCATTCAACCTTTCCAGAGAGCAATTTGGAATTATGTCCAAAGGGCAACAAAAATGTGCATACCCTTTGATCCAGCAATACCACTACTGGGTCTATACCCTGAAGAGATTATGAAAAAGGGTAAAAACATCACTTACAGGAAAATATTCATAGCAGCCCTGTTTGTGGTGACAAAGAATTGGAAATTAAGTGAATGTCCTTCAATTGGGGAACGGTTTAACAAACTGTGGTATATGTATGTCATGGAACACTATTGTTCTATTAGAAACCAGGAGGGATGGGAATTCAGAGAAGCCTAGAAGATTTGCATGAACTGATGCCGAGTAAGATGAGCAGAACAGAAAAACATTGTACATGCTAACAGCAACATGGGGGTAATGATCAACCTTGATGGACTTGCTCATTCCATCAGTGCAACAATCAGGGACAATTTTGGGCTATCTATGATGGAGAATATCATCTATATCCAGAGAAAGAATTGTGGAGTTTGAATAAAGACTAAAGGCTATTTACCTTCAATTTAGAAAAAAACATTATCTTATTATGTAATTTTGCTATCTCTTATATTTTATCTATCTTCCTTAAGGATATGATTTCTCTCTCATCACATTCAACTTAGATCAATGTATACCAGACTAACAGACTGCTTTCTGTGGGGGGTGGGGAGGGAAGCAAGAATAGGGGAAAAATTGTAAAACTCAAAATAAATAAAATCTTTCTTTACAAGATAAAAAAATAAATACTGGCAATTCCAATAAAAAAAAGAATATATGATATTCCATAAGGCAAAGGAAGTAGGATTACAACTAAGAATAACATACTCAGCAAAACTGAGTAATACTGTAATTCTTCAATGGGGGAAATAAAAGGTATTTAATGAAATAGAATGCTTCCAGCCATTTTTAATGAAAAGACCAATGCTAAATAGAAAATGGACTTTATCATTAGTAAGGCAGTTAGGAGTTTATATAGACTGATGGTATAGATTATTTTGATTTCTTCTTCTGAATGCATGTTCCTCTTCTCTGACCATTGTGAGGGAGTGGTTCTTTTTCTGTAAAGTTGATTCAGATCCCTATATATTTGATAAATGAAGCCTTTATCAGTGAAATTTGCAGTTAAAAGTATCAGTATGACTTCTCTGGGTATGGTACCTTTTGTCAAAATGTTGTTACCTTTCTTTGCTTATCTCTTAATTGGGTGTATTTTTGCTTTTGATTTGTCTGAGATCAAAATTGCTACCCTACCTTTTTTCTTAACTTCAGCTAAAACATTATAGATCTGCTCCAGTTCTTTATTATAACTCCATGTGGATCTTTCTTTTTCAAATGTCTCTTATAAATAACATACTGTTGGATTGTTTTCTAATCTATTCTGCTATTCCCTTCTGTTTTACGGGTGAACTCATCCAATTCACTTTCAGTTATGATTATTAACTGCTTAATTCCCTTTATCCTGTTTTCTTTTGGTTAGCCTTCTCTCTTTTTCTATCTAATTCTGCCCCTCCTCAAAAGTCCATTTTGCTTCTGACCACTCCCTCTCTTAATCTACCCTCCCTTTAATTATCATTCCCATTTTCTCTTATACTCTTGCCCTATCCCTGATAAGATAGATTTCTATTCCTTACTGAGTATGTATGCATATTCTTCCCTTTTCAAATCATTCTGTTAAAAGTGAGATTCAAGCATTACCTGTCCCTCCACCCCCATCCCCATATTGCTTCCACTACAAAAGTTTTTTTTGATGGGATTTTATGTGAGAAAAATTCCCTATTCTTTCTCTACCTTCTTCCCATATATCCCTCTTTTTTACTTCTTCATTTTTTTGAGAACATCCCAACATAATTGTATCATGCCATCAGTCTATATAAACTCCTAACTGCCTTACTAATGATAATCATATATAAAAATGTTCTAAGTCATTATAGAATAGAGAATTGGAAAAAATGACAAATATTGGAGGAGATGAAGGAAAATAGGTTGACTGATAAACATTTGGTGGAATTATGAACTAGTTCAATCATTTTTGAAAACAAATTGAAAGGGTTACAAAACTGTGTAGTCCCTTTGACTCAGCAATACTATTACTAGATCTGGGTCCCCAAAGAGATTTTTTTTCAAAAAGGAAAAGGACCTATATTATAAATATATATATATATATATATATATATATGTATATATATATATATATATATATATATACATATATATATATATATATATATATATATATATATCAGCTTTTTGTGATGCCAAAGAACTGGAAATAGAGAATGCTCATCAATTGGGAAATGATTGAACAAATTGTGGCACATGATTTTGATGGACTACTATTTGCTGTAAAAAAGTATGAGGCAAGTAGCATCGGGAAAAAAAAACATGGTAAAATCTATATGAACTGATGCAAAGTAAAGTGAGAATAACTAGGAGATAATTGTTCACAGTAGCAGCAGTGTTATAATGATGATCAACTGTGAAAGACTTGGCTACTCTGAGCAACCCAATGATTCAAGACAATTCCAAAGGAGTCATAATGAAAAAAATGTCATCCACCTCCAGTGAGAGAACTGATGAACTCTAGGTGCAAAATGAAGTATAATTTTCTCATTTTCTTTATTTTTCTCTCTTTTTGTAATATGATTAATATGGAAATATGTTTTGCATGATTTCATATGTATAATTGATGTCATTTTTCTTGCCTTCTCAGTGGGTGGAAGAGGGAGAGAGAAAGAATTTGGAACTCAAAATTTAAAAAAGAAAGAATGTCTAAATTAGATAATATAATTTTTTAAAAAGACAGGTTACTCATAGTAGTAATTAAAGTAGAGGCCACTAGGTGGAGCTTGGAGACAGAAAGATGAGTTCAAATCCTGCTTCATACATAGTCCCTATCAGAATCAGTTTCCTTATCTTTAAATGGGAATACTAATAGCAAATACCAACCAGAGTGGTTGTAAGGATCAAATAACACATGTAAACTGCTTTGAAAACCTAATGTGCAATAAAAAAGTAATAGTAGCTGTTATTAGTAATTGTAATTGCAACAGTAGTAGCAGCAGCAGTAGTAGCAGTAGTAATAGTGACAGTAGTAGTAGTAGCAATAGTGACAGTAGTAGCAGCAGCAGCAGCAGCAGTAGTAGTAGTAGTAGTAGTAGTAGTAGTAGTAGTAGTAGTAGTAGTAGTAGTAGTAGCAACTGCAGCAGTACTGACAGTAGTAGCAATTAAGTGATAATGGTAGTGGTAATGGCAGCAGTAGTAATAGTAGTATTGTTATTGTTTAATTAAAGTAAAAGTTGAAATCACTTAAATTTTGAGCAAGTAAGATGACAATGGCATTATATGAAGTGACTTTTCCAATGGAGAGCTACTAGGCTCTTCCAGTTTTCTAGGATATCTACTGAGAAGACAGTGAAGAAAAACCAGCAAAGTTCCTTGTTCCCAGGTACCTCAACTTTATTGTCCAAAGAGCTAGTTCTTTAGGGAATGAACACAGGGATAGGCCATTCAGGCCTCCAGGAAAATGCTACATGTCATAGATTATAGAGTGTTGGACTTGGATTCAGGGAAGCTCTGAGTTCGGATCATGCCTCAGACTGACTCTATGGCCATGGACAAATGAGATTGACCTATCAACCTCAGTTCCTTCACCTGTGAAATGAGAGTAATAATAGCATACACCTCCCAAGACTTGTGAGGTTTGAGTGAAATATTTGTATAGTGCTTTGCAAACCTTAAAGTGGTATAGAAATACTATTTTTTGTTAAAAGTAAGCAAAATTTCAAAATATCCCATTATCAGAAACATTCAGCAGTCTGAAATTTTAATAATTTAACAACTTACATTTGTATTGTGCTTTGAAGTTTACAAAGCATCTCTAAATATACATATATATATATAAACTCTTTGTGAATAGAGAAGGCTTCCTTCTCATACTTGTATCCTATGGCTAACCCAAGGTCTGACATGTAGTAAGCATCTAACAAATGATGTTGATTGATTGTTTAAAAGATGTGGAATTAACAAGAATCCCCTTCAACAAGTATATATATATTATTGTTTTCATTTTGCAAATGATGTCATGGAGTCTGACAGTGGTTATATAATTTGACCAGGGTGACATAGGTGGGATGAGTAGCCTAAAGTCTTGCTAACTTCAAGAGAGACTCTATGTAATGGACCCAATGTAATGGACCCAACTGTTTCTTCTGTCTGAAAAGGACTAAATTGAACTCAGGAGAGACTTTTAGTACTCAATTTCTCTCTCTTGGCCCAAGTTTCTTAATTACAGAGCTAACACTCCATCATTGCCAGTCACACTTTAGTTCCACAATTTATTTAATTTCCAAGAATACTGACTGACTAGTTAGAGAATCATTTTCTTGTTCTTAAGAGGAAAGAAGTAGGAACCAGAGAGAGTCCAATAACTTTATAGGATTTAAAACTAGAAGGCACCTCAAAGATAATACCCAAAATTTATAGTTAAAGAAATTCAGGCCCAGATCAACAAATAGTTTCTGTGTGCAAATGTCCTGTTTCCATCTGTAAGGGGAAATGGTGAAAGTACTGGAGAAGGATTTAGATAGCAGAAGATTTGGTTTCTGATTAGTGTGGATTTAGGCACCTCCATAGGTAATGATTTCCCCCATCATCAGGTTGACCTGATTCTAGTGCTCTATCCACTGGTGCTATTCAGCTGGATTAATCTATAATGGTTAAAAGAGAAGAGGCATGTAGAGATAGAGGCATAATTATTCAACTAAGGAGACTTTTAAGGAGAGGTCATATTGATAGGAAAAAAAGAAAAAATAATACCAGAGAGAAAAGAATGGCAAAGAGAAGTTTATTAAAGCTGATGACCTCAGAGTGCCCAATAAAGTATTGTTTCTTTCCTTTCTTTCTTCCTTTCCCCCACCCCCTTTCTCTCTCTCTCTTTTCTCTCTTTTTTTGGACATAACTAATATAGAATGCTTATCTCAGTTGAGTACAAATATTTCTAATGCATTTTGTTTCCCTTACCTTCTCAGTGGGTCACAGAGAAGGAGGTACGAGGGAATGACTTTGGCACTAAAATTAAAATAAACTTAATTTTTAAAGAAGAGCAGTTACTGTTAAGTGATAAGATAAGAAGTCAGATTTCAAGGGGCAGAAAAGTGATCAAAAAGAAAGTGAAGGTCTTGCAAGCTACTCATGTATACAGAATTCAGTAAAGAGCCTGGCCAAGACTTGTGAAAGTGGGTTCAGTTTGTTCTGACTTCAGAGAGTCCTTCCAACTCTTGAAATTCTCTGACCCTTCCTTTGCTGTATTTTCACCATTTGTTCTACCACAGATTTACCATTTTTTCCTAGAATCTCAAGTGGAGTCAGCCACTATCTTGGTCTCTAGGCATATGCCCCTCATCTTTTTTCCTCAAAACAAACAAACAACCCCCCCCCCAAAAAAAAAACTACAAATGATAAGGACCTTGCACTCAATGGAGTTTCTAAGGGATAAGTTCCTTTTCACTTTCTTTCAGCAGAGACTTTCCCCAGGAAGGCAGTATCAAACAGTTGGTAGCTTGCTTATATAAGGAAGCCATAGAATTCATTTTAGATCTAAACGCTGATGGAATAGCCAGGTGACTTTGAACAAGTCACATAATAATAATAGCTAACATTTAAGATTTGCAAAGAACTTTACATTTAGTTCCCCCTTTTGATTTTAAGGTCTCTGGGTCTTACCCTGCTCAATTGGAAAGTGAGATAATATTATATAATGTTCCTTCTGGGTAGAAATTGTCCATCCTTTCTGAGTGTGATACAACAGAATAAAAGAAGCTAAATTTAGAAAAGTAGCTTCTTATCCTAAAGTAACTTATAAAGTCTAGCTACAGACTTACTTTGTTGACATGGCTTAAACTTAAAGGTGTGTTAGAGATCCAGTTGTTAAACATTAACCTAGCAGATCATGAAATCTACCCTTTCCTGAAGATCTACTTTTTTTTATTTATCATCCTAAACTACAATCTGGGTTGGATATCAAAAGTAGCTATTTGGGTTGGATGGAAGTCTCCTTTACCTGGAATCTATCTGAATTATACTAGTTCTCCTAATGTCCAGTAATAGACTCTATTTCAAAATCGCAGCTCCCTTTTGGAACTACTACTCATTGCATTTTTTTTTGCATGCTGGAATTCCTTGAATTCTTAGCTATTTTAGAAAGTAGAGATAATTCAAAAGGCCTCACTCAATTCATAATCTGGACAGTCCACACCCTTCCTCAGATGAGCAATTTGAACTATCCTCCAGTCTCTCTTTTATAACTCATTTATCAGTACTCCATAGCTTCAATCAGGGAAAATATTGTAAACATGTTGGTAAAAGTCCAAACGGGAGAGATTAATTACTGTCAAGTTCTACATGATAGCAGGTTCTCCAATTCAATCAAGCAAGCAATTATCATCATACTATAATATATGGCATTATAGTAGATACTAGGAATAGAACAAAAATCAAATAATCCCTGTCTTCGTGAAGTTTATGTTCTATTGAGAAGAGAGAGCAAATCTTTATATTCTATGTGCCATCTAACACAACACACACACACACACACACACACACACACATATAACTAGATGTGGGATATGGAAATCATTAACAATTGCTACTATCGGGGCGGCTAGATGGCACAGTGGGTAGAGCGCCTGCCCTGGAGTCAGGAGTACCTGAGTTCAAATCCGGCCTCAGACACTTAATAATTACCTAACTCTGTGGCCTTGGGTACCCCATTGCCTTGAAAACCCCTAAAAAAAAGTAAAAATTAAAAAAAACAATTGCAACTATCAGGAGATATCTCGTGAGCAAAGCAGCCACTGAGATTCTAGTTTGTGCTGATTATATCAAATTCTGAGACTGTTTCAGATTCTCCAAAACACACTTCATAATCAATTAAAGCATTTGAAATTAACTATCCATACAGGAGGATTAAGAATTGTCCAATTAGGGGCAGCTAGGTGGTGCAGTGGATAGAGCACTGGCCCTGGAGTCAGGAGTACCTGAGTTCAAATCTGACCTCAGACACTTAATAATCACCTAGTTGTGTGGCCTTGGGCAAGCCACTTAACCCTGTTTGCCTTGAAAAAACCTTAAAAAAAAAGAATTGTCCAGTTGTACAGACTATGGTGTGTAGTAGGATGCACAGTATCATGATTCCTTTACAGCCTATATCTTGGTATAGATACAACAGAAGGACCCAGACGTGGGTCAGAATTTAACAAAAGCAAGGGAAGACTGGATTGTGGTTTAGAAACAGTGCCATGAGTTTAAATGATTCAAGCATAGATAAAATAAATTAAATAAAATAAAAGCTCATCTTTTCGACACAAATATGCTTTTGGTGATATTCCATGGTTCCAAATAGTGAAATACTATCCCTTTGCATGAGTCACACAAAGGGCAAAAGAGAAATCTCATGTTGGATGTAAGTGTAATATTACCAATTAAATAAGTGAATTCAAAAAAGTGGCACAAAAGATTTTAATATGAACTTCCATTATAAGAGGAAGAGATGAGCCATTCAAATAGTGAGATCATTGAATAACTACTGTATAGCCCCTGATACCCACACAAGGGGTGGACCCTTGCAGAAAATTGACTGGAGAATTTGGACAAGAGTCATTCAAAGGACATTTGTGTAGGTCAGTTAGCATTATACAGGTTACAGTAAGTTACGGTATGGGACAAAATTTTGGTGAAAAAGGAGAGTCATTCCCTCAGACTTCTATAGTGATAACTAACATCTGTAATTTTATGAACCTGAGAAAGGTGGTTTTCAACCCTTTTCAGGGTAAAGTTGATTAATGGCATGGTAAATGTCTGGGCAATATGTTTTCTAGGAGTAAAATTTAAAACTTTAAATACTAAGTTGATTCCATTAAGTCATAACTTCTTTGGGGCTTTTCTCTATTAGCATCTCAGGACACAGGGGTCATGGCTTTGCATATTATTGGTGTACTATCCCTTTTGCTAAGTGACTGACCACTGGGTGCAGAGATATACCTTTAGAAATAGTTAATTTGTAATACAAAGTAGTTAATAACAAAGCTTTCTTTAACCAGGCAATTTGACCCTGATATACTGTTGTAAGAGTAAGGTCAAAATCACCCCCAACCAATGTCTTCCTAGTATAATCATCAGGGGAGAACACATGTGATGTTCACTAAGGGTAAATGAGGTCTGGACATCTCCTTAGATATGACAGGAATTCTGTTCAGATGGCTTGAGAGGAATGGTCTTGCCCTCTGGGTTTTATATGAAACCTTCGAGTTAATTGGAATCAGAGATTTGAAAGAATGGCAAGTCAGAAGTCAACAGTTCTATATCCAATATCCTGAGAAAGAGCTGTTTGGAGAAGGAATGCCTCAGACTTTACTTTGTTCTCCCCTCCTCTCTCTTGAATAGAAAAGGACATTATTAACTTTGGAGGGTCCAAAACAAAAGCAATTGGTGATAGTGTCTGCATCAAGAATAAGAAGAGACTGAAGGTTATTAGGAAGGGTATATAGTCAAAGCTCTTGAAGGAATTCTACCAAAAAGCTACATCACAAGATTTACAAGGGGGGGTGGAGGTCTTTGTCCTACAAAAACTGACTTTTTTCAGATGATAAGGCAAAAAAGGAGATTATCCCTCAGGAGTTCAAGGATGCTTCCATATCCATTTCTATAAAGGTAAAAGAAATATATTATTCTGTGGCAATCACAGGTGGCAGATAAGGGGCCTCTCTCTTAGTCATTGCTGGCAAGATTCTTGCCAGTCTTCCTTAATAGGATGATCCTTTGGGGGCAGTTAGAGTGGTTAGAGTACTAGCCCTGGAGTCAGGAGGCTCTTAGTTCAAATCCAACCTCAGACACTTAATAATTACCTAGCTGTGTGACCTTGGGCAAGTCAGTTAACTCCATTGCCTTGCCAAAAAAAATAGGCTGATCCTTCACCTGGAAGACGGCCATCTACCCTGGAAATAATAGGGCTTCAGAAAGGACCAAGAAATGGTCATTGTGGTGTTTGCTTCCTGATAACTCCAGAAGAAATGCCAAAAGCAAAACAGAGGTCTGTATACCAACATTTTGTCAATTGACCAAGACCTTTGATACCAACAATCTTGAGGGATTATGGAAAATTATATCAAAATTTGGTTGCCTAGAGAAGTTCCTCAGTATTATGTGTTAATTTCAGGATGGCATGCTTGCCCGAGTTCTGAATAGTAGAAGATACTCTTATGCTTTCCTAGTCTCCAATGGAGTAAAGATTTTTAGCATAATATTTTCAGAAATGTTATCAGATATCTTTGATGAGGATGAATATGACATAGAGGTCAGCTACTACACTGAATACAAATTATTTTAATTTAAAAAGCTACAAGCCAAGATTGAAGTAGGGAGAAAGTTGTTGCACGATTTTTTTTTGTTTGCAGATGATTGTGCACTCAATACAGTCTCTGAAGCTGAGATGCAATTAAGTATGGATCAATTCTCTGCTGCTCGTGATTTGGTCTAATAATTAACAACAAGAAACACAAGTGCTCCATTAGTCAACACCACACCATCTATACGTTGAACCATTGGTTATAGCAAATGGAAAAATTTTGAGTACAATGAATAAAGTCATTTGACTTGGCAGTATACTTTCCACTGACATACAAATTGATAATGAGTTTGGCACACATGTTGCCAGAGAGGGAGGCTCTGAAGAAAAGTGTGGAAGAGAAGAATGTGCTGACCTCATTGTTGTATGCCTTTGAAACCTGAACAGTACCAGTGCCATGCTAAGAAACTGATCACTTCTTTTTGAATTGTTTTAGGAAGATTCTGAAGACCACTTGGTGGTCAAGTTGAGATAGTGGACATTAAGATCCTTTCTTAAAATAAAATGCAAATTCTACTGCAGAGAGAACAACTCTTGAGCTGGTCATTTTGTTTGAATGCCAAAACTATGCTTGCCTAAAAGACAATTTTTTGGAGAATTCTCACAGAGCAAATGCTCAAGACTTGGTGGGGGGAGGTAGAGAGGGGGGATCAGAAAAAGTGATACAAAGGCATTGTCAAAGTCATTGTTAAAACTTTGGAATTGACTAGGTGACATGGGAGACACTGGCACAGGACCACCCAGCTTTGTGTGCTCTCATCAAAGAAAGTACTGTGCTCTATGAGCAAAGCAGAATTCTAGTAGCTCAAAATAAACACTGAGATGCACAAATTTAGAGAATCTACCCCAAATATTCCTATGGACTATATAGGTCTGAACTGTGGTAAAGTCTTTCAAATTCATATTGGTCTGATCGGTCATAGTTAGACACACCATAACAAAGGGATTTCATCTTGGTCCTCTTCAATAATGAAGGACAAAATCTAACCAAACAACCAAACCCATGTCAAAAAAAAATCTTCTTGGGGCGGCTAGGTGGCATAGTGGATAAAGCACCGGCCTTGGAGTCAGGAGTACCTGGGTTCAAATCCGGTCTCAGACACTTCATAATTACCTAGCTGTGTGGCCTTGGGCAAGCCACTTAACCCCCATTTGCCTTGCAAAAACCTAAAAAAAAAAATCTTCTTAAATATACAACAAAGGGAAAGAAAGGATTACTGATAAAAGCTTTGAGTTAATTTTATGCCATATATGTCCTCAGGCACTGATAGGAGGTATATCAGACTTCTGGGGCAAGTTGTATCCTCTACCAACTCAACAATGACCCATTCCTAAAAGCTAATTAAGCCTGGCTGACTAATTTATATCAACTAATAATCATGAGAAGAGGCACACTGATGGGGGTTTGTGAACTATAACATAAGAAAGATTCTCCCAAAAAAACTCCCTTTGAGGAACCCTGACCTAGAGAGTTGACCTGCCAGTGTCCATGGGTTGTTATTGTTTGTCTCCTGCTCAAAAAGAGGACCATTTCTTCAGGAAAGTGATGTCACAACTAGCAAGTGAATAGGATTTAAGTGAGGAAGGGCTATGCAAAGTCACTGGCCTCACTTTCTTCTCCAAAGTCAACTGAATCCAATGGTTAGAAATGGATCAGAGTGACTGGAGGTGGCTCTGGATCCAGAGGGAGATCTTGACCTTTTTAAACTACGGTCTCTATCAGGTCTTAGTTTGCTTGAGGCAATGCCTATTCAGTGATTAAGACTAGGAAGAAAGAACTGAGGAAAAGAATGGCCTCTTTAATCCACCCCAAAAACCCCACAAAACCCATACAAAAATCAAAGAACAACAACAACAACAACAACAACAATAAAAAACAATCTGTAGGGAAAGACCCTCAGGGTATCTGGCCAAAACAAAAAAACTATTTCTATTTAAGAACCCCCAGAGGGGTAGCAAGGTGATACAGTGGATAGAGCACTGATCCCAAAAATGAGGAGGACCTGAGGTCAAATACAGAGTCAGACACTTGAAATTTACTACCTGTGTGATTCTGGGCAAGTAAGTCACTTAATCTCATTGCTTCTGCAAAAACTAACCAAAAAATAAATAAATAAACAAACAAACAAATAAATAAATAAAGCAAAATAAAATAGAGTCTAGTTGTATTACAGTTTTCTTTCTGAGACGTTGCTGAGATTGATCTCCTAGCTAATTTTTGACCCATCCTTCCTTCATGGTATTAATATGAAAGGATATTAATCCAGGGCCTTTTCCAGTCATCATGATTCATATCTGGTCACTGGGACCAGATGGCTCCAGAGGAGAAAGTAAAGCTGGTGACTTAGCACACAGCCCTTCACTCAAATGTCCATGTCATAGGCATCACCTCCCTGATATGATAATGTTCTTCTTTGAGAACAAAAGACAAACAACTTGAGTAACAACATCACTATGGAAAGATGCATATGGAATACCTAGAATATCCCCCCAAAGTCCTTTATGTCCTTGATTTTTATGGAATGTTTATATTTGGACATTCAGATTTTTTAAATGAAAAATGTTATGATCTGCTTTCAAATTATTCTTTCAAGTCAGATAGAATTGATTCATCTCACTGTCTTAAGTAAGCTCATTACCTGGTCCAGTCAAACTACATCCTAGGGCAATTTGAGGAACTGCAAATGTGATTTGCTCACTAAGTGATTTTTGAGAAATCATAGCAAATTAAAGAAGAATCTTTGAACTTAAAAAGGACAAACATTATCTTAATTTTCAAAAATCTAAAGAAGTTAGATTCTTCAGACTATAAAATTTTCTGTTCAATCTTTTTTTAATAAATGACTTTATTAAAGGTACAGATGGCATATTTAACAAATTTATGGATGACAAGAAGATGAAAGGGACACATTAATTCATTGTAGGACACAATTGGGATCTAAAAAGATCTCAGTGGCAGAACAATGAATATAACTGGTAATAAGACTGAATTCAAATGGAGATAAAGATAAAATCTCATACCAATGTTCAGAATGTATGTATGTGTGTGTGTGGGGGGGTCAGAGGATGAATTACCTTTACTTCATCTAAAGTAAAAGATAAGATGCTATGCTCTGATATTTTAACCAGGTTAGAACAATTTTCTATTGAAACAATCAATTATAGACTATAGACTTAGAACGGGGGAAAAAAAGTACTTGAATAATGTAGATGTCTTTGAAAACCACTGGAGGGACATTGTACAAGAAGAGTGTTTAAGTTGATTGTTTATTGTATATATACAATAAATAGTTTTTTGAACATCTCCAAGTTAAATAATGGAATCTACTTTCCATAGGCTTAAGAAGAAATTGCTATGGGACTGGACTGAGAGAGGTAGGAAATGGAGAGTAATTTAGCTCAGCTTTAGTCTTCCCTCAACCCCAGATGTAACCTAAATCTGGTCCCAGAGGCTTACTTGCTGTATGATCTCTGGGCAAGTCACTTAATCTCAGTTTCCTTATCTGTAAAATGGGGGTACTAATAGGACCTACTTCCCAGGGTTGTTTTGAGGATTAAATGAAATAAAATATGAAATGTTTTTAATGAACTCTATGAGATCAGATAATTTGGACTAACAGCATGCAGTGGAAGTGTCTGCCTGAAGAACTGAGGACAGCCTAGAAATAATTGAAAAGACATAAGTAAGACTTTACCAGAGGGGCGACTAGGTGTCACAGTGGATAGAGCACTGGCCTTGGAGTCAGGAGTACCTGAGTTCAAATCCGACCTCAGACACTTAATAGTTACCTAGCTGTGTGGCCTTGGGCAAGTCACTTAACCCCATTGCCTTGCAAAAAAAACCCAGAAAACTTTTTAAAAAAAGACTTTACCAGAAACCCAAAAGAAAAGCTATGTCATCCCTAAGGAAAATTATCTGGAAAACTCCAGCCAGAGCATTTCCAGAATGTTTGAGTTACACCTACTTTGACAAAAGTCCTCTAAGCTAGAGTCCACTCTGCCCTAAACATTGTGAGATAATATATTATAGATTCTAGAGGGGATGTTTATACCAACTAAAATAAATAGGACTACTGGAGTAAACCCTCATTTACAAAACCTTATGAAATCTAGTTAAGTATTATCTAGTGATTATCATGACAGGGAACACATTGGTGGATAGTTATAAATTATTTTAATAGAAAGGCATCCACTAACACTTCAGGGCAAGCTCTAGAACCTGAAGAGCTGAGTTTTAGGAACCCAACTTGTCACTACAAGGTACAGTTAAAAGAACAATTTCAGAATATATACATGCTGCAGTTTGGGGAAAAAAACAAACTGCAAGCAAGCACAGGATAGTGGAGACATAATTAGAAAGCTCTTTGTGTAGATGAGGGGGCAGAGAAACCTGAAGTTTTTAATGGATTTTTGGTATGGCAATTGCACCCCAGGATTTAAAATTCACATTATTAGGATTTTTGCTTTAGTCATCATATCACCAAAATTTCCTTAAAGTGCAAATATGTAGGAAGCACAATCCTACAAACTTATTTTTAGATGAATTTATTACATGAATATAATGGACAGGTAAATTTTGTCAGATGTAAAAAACATCCTGCTTTGCTGAGAAAACCTGATGGTCATCATGCCAAGGGGCATCCTGATAACCCAGTACTAGCTGGTATGGCATGGAGGCAAAAGTTGGGTGGGGAGTATAATAAACAGAGAAGACAAAAGGCAAGCTTCAAAATGCTGAAGACTGCCATCCTTAGACATATCACTCTTACGAGAAGGGACAAGTCACCATATTCTTTCTATACCCAATGTTTACCTTGGGCCATAATAAAGACTTAATAAAAGCTTGCTGAGAGTCAGAGATCTAATGCACTAATGTAGACTGCACCTTTTTGAAAACTTTTCATAGAGATCTTAGAGAGTCCCCAAGGACGAGAGAGAGTATGTGATTCCCCTTTGGTCACACAGATTCCCAGTATGAAGGAGGATTTGAATCCCATTTTTCCTATCTCCTAATTCATCCTTCTATCCCTTCTCCTCCAGACTACTTTTCATGAGTCAAATAAGGTACATAATATCCAAGGACTGACTAAATTTTCAGTCTTCTTTGCAGTCTTACCGACAAAAATCAGATTGTATCAGTCTTTGATAAAACATTTCAGTCAGCTCATAAGGCTGAGAGATGGAAAGAAGAAAGCCAAACCAGTCATGAGCTGCAGGAAACCAAGGCAAAGGAGGTCTGAGCTCCCAAATGGCCTTTGGATTCAGTGGCATTTTTATTTAATTACATATACTATTGGGGCAGATCCATGAACCACCAACTGTGTGTAGGGAGGCATCTCAGCAGAAGCTCAGTTAGTAAAACATCAACATTTATGTTCATTTGAGTTAATTATTATACTATAAATAAATATCACAACACAATTTTGTTGTCTTCTTGGTTCTGGTTGGCTACCCTCTCAGCATGCGAGGTTTAAAATATAAAGATTTGTGGAAATGTTCAAATATGTTTCTCCTAATTATTTTCTGTGTTGGTGTCACTTGGCTGCTATGGGGAATCAACAGTCTTTCTTTATCTTCAGAGCAGGTACACACATTCGTGGTGTACAGGAAGGGCAGAAGGAAGGAAGAATTCCCCATTATTCAACATTGTCTTTTGTAATATTGTGTAAAGTCTACCTCTTCATCAATATTTACACTCAGGAAATTGCATAAACTTTACAATGGAAGATTAATAGAGAGAATTTTCAGAGAAAGAAAACTGTTGTTTGCTGCTTTACTTCAATCATACCAGCACATGGGGTAAAAGTTCTGACTCCATCCTGGCACTCTCCATTCTTATCCTTCCCTGATCCCCAAGGGTACAGTCAGTAACAACTGGATAGATCTTTCTCACTCATCCTACAGGTAGTCAACTGACCCCCAACTTCTCTCCCATTTCAATATCCTCTAATATAACCAATGTTCTCATAGTTTCTCCCCTCAAATATTTCCATTATTTATATGGAGGTACAAATAAGTAATGATAGTTTAAAGACATAGGTCTCCCAGTGGGGTATTTTTGGTGGGGGTAGGGGTAGGTGAGAACCAAACTTTATGTGAGAGGAATAATACTCAAGTAGAAGTATAGTCATGCACTTTTGAGTGGAGACAGATTGAGAAGCCATCAGTCTATCTACCAGTAAGACTGGATCAGTTGGCATTGTTTTATTATAAGCAGCTGTAGTGAAGTGAGAAGAGCACTGGATTGGAATTCCAAATACTTCATTCAAGTCCCAGCTCTGTCATTTATTATGTGACCTTGGACAAACCTTCACTTCTACGAACCTCAGCTGCCTTATCTATAAAATGGGTCTAACATTGCCTGCCTTACCAATAGGATCTTGTACAAAATGCTCTATCTAAATAAAAGGAAGCTATTATCTACATTGGTCACAGTAAAGCAGGGAATCAAACTGGTCCACTGTTAAAAAGGTAAGGGATGAGGTGACTGGAGGAAAGTGCAATACATTTCCTGCTCTGTTGCAATTCAACAAAAGCAGAAACCTTACTTCTAATAAATCTTCTAATAATTCTAAACTTTCTAATACCAGAAGGGACCGAGTCACTTATAAACAGCATAGCTTATAAGCAGGGTGCAAGTAGTCAGTGATACAGACATAGATAAACTTCCCCCCATTTTTTTTGTTTGAACAAGAAAACCAACAAAAAGATGTTATAAAGCAAATAACAGAGATGTTCCTCTGGGGCCTTCATTCTCTTGTCTGGGAAGTGTTCCTACTTCAAGGCAAGGCAATTACAAGCTTAATAACTTGTGCCTTGGCTTAGCAGGCTGTCATGCTTGCCCTTAGAGGCTGGCCTCTCTTAGAGAAGCAGGCACCTCTAGGTCACAAGGGATAAGGGTAGCTTCTCTGCCTGCATCAAAATGAAGAGTGGATTGTAAGGTGAGGCAGTGTTCTGGTCCATAAAGGTACCAGGCTAATGACAATTCAAGCAGATTTCCCTCTGGTATCTGAGTTCCCTAAGTTTTGCAGTAGTGCAAGCCACTTGGGGCCATTGGAGCAAAAACTGTGGACAAGGTAAAATTTCTTTTTGATAATCTTATTCCTCTTGAAGCACTCCTCATACTCCGTTCTATATTCAGTATCCCATTGGGATAGAAAAATCACAGAATCTCAGAGTTGGAAAGAATCTCAGATAGCACCTTTTTGAACTCATACCTTAAATCCCTTCTACAATATCCCCTGCAGATTGTTGTCATTGTTTGCCCTCCATTCTTGAAGAGAACCCAAAGTCATCACCCTCACTCTCTCCTCCAGAGCTCCAGGAGTCCAGTGGCAAGAGAAAGGTAGAATGACTGGAGGTAGCTCTGATGTACTGGGGGACTCAAGGCTTTCCCATGACTCAGTTTGTTTTTTGTTTTGGGCTTTTTTGGTTTGGTTTGGTTTTTGAAACACAGCTGGGTAATTATTAAGTGTCTGAGGTTGGATTTGAACTCAAGTCCTCCTGACTCCAGGGCCAGTGCTCTATCTACTGCACCACCTAGCTGCCCCCCATGTCTTAGTTTGACTGAGGCAATATCCATTCAACCATTAATGGAAAGGTAAGAACTGAGGCAAAAGATGGCTTAGTTTGACTTCACAAAAGAATCAATCTGGGTTTCCCTCTAGATTTTTCTTTAGAGTTGTCCTGGGAACATTACCCTAGAGATCAAAGCTCAATTTGTACCTATCTCCAGATAGCCTCTTATAGAATTGACTTTGCTTCCTAAGGGCATAAAAAAGGCCTACCCATGTGAAGTCAGGGTACTTTAGACTTGGCAGATGTCCCCAAACACACCCTACCCAGTTAAACAGATTGCATTTCCTTAGAGAGAGAATGGGGGTCACTTCTATTCAAGACGAGTGCTTTAGAGTATCCTTGTTAAATATATATATGGATAAGAAAACTTCCCTTTTTTAACTATTGAATGACCTGGACTCATTTTTTCTTGTGTCAAACCTAAACTAACAGGTTGCTAGTATGGAAGAAGTGGAAGAAAGAGGGGAAAAAACTATATAATTAGGGGAAAATATTTTCCCAGGAAAAAAATAATCTTAAATGTCAGAGAGACAGAGTGAAATGGTTATATAAGCAGAGACTCAGGTTGACAAGGTCAAGATGAGCCAGACTGATCCAATTTAAGAGAGAGGCCTCCCTAGCTTGAAGATTACCTAAACAGGACATTCTCCTAAGACTAACTACAGAGAAAACTTTATCTTAGTGGAACAGACTAGGTATTTGACAACTTCTAAAACTCAAAGGTTAACACATTCTCTCCAGAATTGCTTGGCACCCTGTCCCTATTACTCAACCTCCCAAATTAGGAAAGTAGCTGTGCAGTCTTACTTGATAGGATCATTGACCTTTCCTTCTTTGCCATGTATGTAACATCTTCCTAAGTTATGTAAAACCCTAAATATGTGTGCATCTTCCTTTTTGCAGGACTGGTGTTATCTACTTGGCAGCTATCTATCAGCTGGCACTAATTAAACTTCCTTTTTTTAAATCTTCTAAGCCCAAACTCTTATCTTTTTAAGTCTCCTGATTTATTGACCAAATGGACCAAGGTGAGAGAAATTACTTTCCAAGAGGGTCTTAACACCTCTGGATTGAAGAATTCCCCATTATTCAACATTGTCTTTTGTAATATTCCACTTATAGATCTTCAAAGATAGGAAACTATTACCTCCTCAATTAGCCATTCCATTCCTGGACATTAGTGTGAGTATTTTCCTGAAGTCCCTGGGACCAAGAGCAAAAATCTAAATCTTCTTTCACATAAAAGCCTTTCAAATACTTGAAGATAGCTTTTATACCCTATCCACCAAGTCTGGTTAACAATTCTCAATTCTCCAACTGATTTTTCTGTGGAATTACCTCTAAACTTCTCACCATTCTTGTCACCTTGGTTATTGTAGAGACATCATAACAAACTGCAGTTTGCCAATATCCTTCATGAAATGTAGTTCCCTGAACTAGATATCATATCCCAGTTGCAACCTGACCAGGGCTGAGTAAAATAGTATTATCTTCCTCATTCTGCATATTATGTCTCTCTTCAAAGAAAACCTAAGATTTCTTTAGCTTTCTGTCTGCTATATCATACTTGTAATTCACATTGACTTTGAAGTCCATTAAAACTTCCAACTCTTTTACACTTGAATTGTGACTGAGTATTTCTTCCACCACTCTTTTTTTGTGTAGCTGATTCCTATTTTTCTAAGAGATTCAGTTCATTTTACACATGAGGAATTGAGGCAAACAGGGTTAAGTGACTTGCCCAGGATCACATAATTAGTAAGTATCTGGGCTGGATATAGATATAGATTATAGATAGATAGGTAGATAGATAGATAGATAAATAGAAAAATAGAAAGATAGATGATAGATTGATAGATAGAAAGATGATAGATTCTAAATGAAGACAAACAGCAAATAAACTCATTTATCTAAGACAACAGCAAACAAATCACAAAAAAGAAAATGGCAATACTTTGCTCAGTGGATACAAATAGAAAATTCAGAAAGTTCCTCCTCTCAATGAACTCACATTCTAAATAAAATAGACAATACATAAAAGAAGGTTCAGATGTAGGGCTTATGGAAGATCTGATTATCCTAAAAATTCAATTTTATGTTGAATGGCAAGACCATCCCAGGCTTAGGACTACTCAAGTGCACTAGCAGGTCAGATTCCAGATTTAAGGTCAGAGATTGTTTTGTGGTTTTAGTTGTGTTCAATTCTTCATGACTCCATTTTGGGGTTTTCTTGGCAAAAACAACTGGAGAGATTTGCCATTTTTACAAATGCGAAAACTGAGGCCAACAGGGTAAGTAACTTGCCCAAGGTCACACAGCTAGTAAATGTCTGAGACTGGATTTAAATTTATAAAGATGTCTTTCCTCATTCCAAGCCTAGTGCTCTCTCCTCTGTGCCACCTAGCTGAGGACCATGATTCAAAGCCTGACTGTTAGTTCTTTGTGGTATTTCTTTGAAAGAGTCACTTTGGCTCTCTAAGGTAACCTTCTTCAACTAAGCCTGAAATTAGTATTACTGTTCTAATGTATTTTAAAAGGCTAATGAGTTAAAATAATCTTTAGAAGTATAAGAACTTGGGTTGAATTAGTTACCTTACTCAGTCCTTAATTTATCAATTATTGCTTAATTTATTTGCCATTTTACACATACACAAACACACACACACACACACGCACACACAGAGACACAGTCACACATACTGCACTACTTGAGTAGAATGCTATCTTCAATTCACCCTTCTTTTAACTACTTTGAGTCAAAAGTCATTTTGTGGCAAATACTCTTTCACCAATTATCAAAATCTTTGCACTGCTCTTCTAAAGATAGGAATTTTCAATGACCTAAGACTTTCCTCAATTACCTGTATGTTAAGGAAAAAAGGATTATCTTACCATCTTGCTATAGTAGCTTAACAAAAACAAGAGAGACTTGCCATATAGCCATGTGAAACTGTCTTTTTTCCAGTAAAGAAGATTTGTTTTTTCCCCCCTTTCAAAGGACAGAGCCTTCCAGCTTTCAAATTAAGTTTTGCGCTAAATTTGAATGTTCCCAGGCAAATTTCACAACCTACTCACTTTTTAGAGAGGTACTGTACTCCTTTTTCCTATTACAAATCCAAGTCTACATTAAATGTCTTAAAACAAATATGTAAAGCTATTTTTTCATAGAAGAAAAAGAGAAAACTATAGGACCTCAAAACCTTATTGAATTAGAAATTCTAACTCAGTCAACTCTTAGCAGTGCTGTCTTAACAATTAGGCAGAAGACATAATAGCACAAACTCCTTCAATCAATCAGTCAACAAGTATTTATTAAGTGCTTATTACAAGTTTGGTGCTGAGCCAGATAAAGGACTACAAAGACAAAGAATGAAAAAATTCCTTCTGCAAAGAACTCATTCTAATTCAGGAGACAACATGCACAGAGAAACCTTTCTTTGTAATTGTGAAGACAAGTCCATATGAAAATATATACAGCAGGGGTTCTTAGCCTTGTTTATGTCATGATTTTCTTTGGCAGTCTGGTGGAGCCGATGGGCCCTTTTTCAGAATAATTTTCTTTTAAAGTCATGTCAAAGGAAATGCTAAATTTCAGAAGGAGATTAGGAAAATAAAGATATAAATATTTTTCCCATTCAAATGTATAGACCCCTTGAAATTCAAGTATGTATTCTTTGGAAATCTATGGAGCTCAAGTTATGAACCTGACACATATGACATAAATATTAAGTGAACAAATGCAAATATTTACAATGAAGTTAAATATAAAGAAGTTCGGGAGGAAAGGATTAGGAGTTATGAAGGATGAGGAAAGGCTTCATGTATAAGATGATGCAGAGTGGGGGGAAGTCAGAAAGTTGAATAATGAAAAGAGCTAGGTTGATAATAGTAGGTGGGAGTAGTGGATAGAATATTGGGTCTGGAGGCCAGAAGTCCTGAATTCAAATCCAGTGTCAGACAGTGATTAGTTATGTAACCTTGGGCAAGTCTCTTAAACTCTTTATGCTTCAGTTTCCTCAACAATAAAATGGAGACTAACTAAATACCACTCCTGATTCATGACAGGCACTTAAAATGCTCGTTTTCTCCCTGAAGGAATAAAGCTATCTCTTAGGATTGAACTCAACCTACAAGGGGTATATGATCAACTAATTTCTGTCTGTCTTTCCCTCTCTCCCCCTCTCTCCCTCCCTTCCTCCCTCTGACTTCCTCCTTCTGTCTCTGTCTTTCTGTCTCTCTGTCTCTGTCTCTGTCTCTGTCTCTGTCTCTCTCTCTCTCTCTCTCTCTCTCTGCCTCTGCTTCTTAGAATTATGACTACAGCCACCTTCTCCTTCAAGCCTTTCCTATCTCCCCTCAGCTGTCAGTGAACTACCTCCAGAAACTATCTTGAATTCATTTTTAACATATTTTATTTGTACTTGTATATACACGTCATCTCCACTGTTAGAATGTAAGCTCCATGAGAGTAGGAATTCTTTCACTAGATACACAGTGTCTGTTATATTGTAATACTTAATAAATATATATATACTTAATACTTATAAACTGATTTTTTTATTAAGAATTAGAATTTTACAATGGAATAAGCTGCTGCAGGAGCTAGTAAATCATCAGTCAGGAATTTTTCTATTAATAATAGCAATAATAATAATTTTTGTCCATTTTTATTACTATTTTAAATTTTATTTAGTTTTGAATTTTACAATTTTCTCCCTAATCCTGCTTCCCGCCCCCTACCCCCCCCCACAGAAAGCAGTCTGTTATTCTTTACATTGTTTCCATTGGTATACATTGATCTAAATTGAATGTGTTGAGAGAGAAATCATATCCTTAAGGAAAAAAATAAAATGTAAGACATAGCAAAATTACATAATAAGATTATTTTTTTAAATTAAAGGTAATAATCTTTGGTCTTTGTTCAAACTCCACAATTCTTTCTCTGGATACAGATGGTATTTGCCCTTGGAGATATGCCAAAATTGTTCCTGATTGTTGCCCTGATGGGATGAGCAAGTCCATTAAGATTGATCATCAACCCCATGTTGCTGTTAGGGTGTACAATGTTCTTCTGCGTCTGCTTATCTCACTCAGCATCAGTTCATGCAAATACTTCCAGGCTTCTCTGAATTTCCATCCCTCCTGGTTTCTAATAGAACAATAGTGTTCCATGACATACATATACCACAGTTTATTCAGCCATTCCCCAAATGATGGACATTCACTCAATTTCCAATTCTTTGCTACCACAAACAAGGCTGCTATGAATACTTTTGTACAAGTGATGTTTTTACCCTTTTTCATCATCTCTTCAGGGTATAGACCCAGCAGTGGTATTTCTGTATCAAAGGGTATGCACATTTTTATTGCTCTTTGGGCACAATTCCAAATTGCTCTCCAGAAAGGTTGGATGAGTTCACAGCTCCACCAACAAAGGTGGAATGTCCCAGATTTTCCACATCCCTTCCACCATTGATCATTATCCTTTCTGGTCATATTGGCCAGTCTGAGAGATATGAGGTGGTACCTAAGAGATGCTTTAATTTGCATTTTTCTAATAAGTAATGATTTGGAGCAATTTTTCATATGACTATGGATCGCTTTGATTTCCTCATCTGTAAATTGCCTCCGTATATCCTTGACCATTTGTCAATTGGGGAATGGCTTTTTTAAAATAAATTTGACTCGGTTCTCTATTGTCAAAAATACTAGTTGTAAAAATTGTTTCCCAATATACTACATTTCTTTTGCTCTTGGTTACAGTGGTTTTGTCTGTGCAAAAGCTTTTTAATTTAATGTAATCAAAATTATCTAGTTTGTTTTTAATGATGTTCTCCATCTCTTCCTTGGTCATAAACTGCTTCCCTTTCCATAGATCTGACAGGTAAAATATTCCTTGATCTCCTAGTTTGTTTACAATATGATATTATCTTTTATATCTAAATCCTGTATCCATTTTGATCTTATCTTGGTATAGGGTGTGAGGTTTGGTCTCATCCAAGTTTCTGCCATACTAACTTCCAATTTTCCCAACGGTTTTTATCAAAGAGAAAATTTTTAATCCCCAAAGCTGGACTCTTTGGGTTTATCAAACAGCAGATTACTATAATCATTTCCTGCTATTGCACTTAGTCTATTCCACTGATCTACCACTCTATTTTTCAGCCAATACCAGACAGTTTTGATGACTGATACTTTATAATATCATTTTAGATCTGGTAGGGCTAAGCCACCTTCTTTTGCACTTTTTTTTGTTTTTAGGTTTTTGCAAGGCAAATAGGGTTAAGTGGCTTGCCCAAGGCCACATGGCTAGGTAATTATTAAGTGTCTGAGGCCAGATTTGAACTCAGGTACTCCTGACTCCGGGACCGGTGCTCTATCCACTGTGCCACCTAGTTGCCCCTTTTGCACTTTTTTCCTAATAAATCCCTGGAAATTCTTGACTTTTTATTTCTCCATGTAAATTTACTTACAATTTTTTCTAACTCATTAATTTTTTGGAATTTTGATTGGTAGGGCACTAAATAAGTAGTTTAATTTAGGTAGAATTGTTATTTTTATTATATTATCTTGGCCTATTCCATGAGCAGTTGATATTTGCTCAGTTATTTAAATCTGATTTTATTTGCATTAGAAGTGTTTCGTAATTGTTTTCATAAAGTTTCTGAGTCTGCCTTGGCAGGTAGACTCCCTGTTATTTTATATTGTCTGAATGTATTTCTCTTTTTTAGCTCTTTCTATTATATCTTACTAGTCATATGTAGAAATGTTGAGGATTTATGTGTCATTCATTTTTGAAGAAGACTATGTCATCAGGGAAGTGATGCTAGGACAAACACTTAAATTGAATTTGAGGGAGGGGGTGCTGTGCTAAGTCTCCAGCCTCATTTTTTCTTCCAGAGTCATCTGGGTCCAGTGACCAAATATGAATCAGGATGACTGGCGATAACCCTGGATTTGAGGCAATCGGGGTTAAGTGAGTTGCCCAAGGTCACATAGCTATTAAGTGTCTGAGGCTGGATTTGAACTCAGGTCTTCTTGACTTTAGGGCTTATGCTCTACCCAATGCACCACCTAGCTGCCAAAAATTCAATTCAGGAATTTTTCAAGGAAAAATTGAATATCCTCTTATCAGGAGTGTTATAGAGAGAAGAGGTACCAGATACAGGTTGGACCTGTGTTCCTTCCAACTCTAGACTATATTAATGCTATATCACTTCAAGTTTTGCAAAGCATCTTGGCTATATTATCACATTTCAGGAATCATAACATTATAGAGTTGGAAAAATCTATCTAGTCTAATACACATTTGATGTAGCATCTCTGCTATGATGTGTCCCACTATAAGTGGTCATCTAACCTCCGAAATCTTCCAAGGAAGGGAAATAAACTATCCCAAGCAGCTCATTCTATTTGAGATTGATCTAATTAATAGGAAGTTTTTTCCATATATCACTTAAATTTGATCCTTGAAACAACTTTGTGAGATAGAAACTAGGGATATTACAATTTTCATTTGATATTATTGTTATTGGTCAGTCATTTTCAGTGGTGTCCAACTCTTCATGACTCATATTGAATTTTATTGGCAAAGATGCTGGAGTGGTTTGCCATTTGCTTTTCTAGTTCATTTTACAGATTAAGAAACTGAGGCAATCAGAGTTAAGGGACTTGTTCAGGGTCACAACAGTTAGTGTCTCAGGTCAGATTTGAATTCAGAAAGATGAATCTTTCCACTCCAGATTTGGCACTCTATCCACAGCCATCCATTTCTATTACTATCTTCATTTTATACATAAGGATTGAGGTTTCAAGAAGTTAAATGACTTACTCATGGTTACACAGGTAGTATATATCAGAGGCAGGATTTGAACTTAGGCTTTTCCATACTGTATGACCATTCAATAACTGTAATTTTATAAAAAAAAATTTCAAAGTTTTGCAAGTCTATTGCTAATCAAGCCTGCATGGCCAACCTTATTACTTGGTGGATGCCTAAGATGCTATGATTTGCATAGTATTAGGTTGACCTCACCATGCAAAAATAATTTTGCAACTGCCTATCAGAATGCCTAAAACAATTCTACCATTAGAGACTCATTCCTCTGGGTCCTTAAGGCTTTTTGACCTCCCAGAGTTTCCTATGAAATATAAATACCTCTGGGAGAAGGGATACCACTTTAAGTCTTTTCAGCTTCCACTTTAGCAAGGATTAGCTGACAAATAACTGTAGGAATAGATTCAAGATGGGCCCCTGGAGGGAGCAGAGAAAACTTGGACAGAGAGATGGGAGAGTATAAGAGATGGGAAAGGCCTTGGAGACTAACTTGTCTTTTTTATAATTTTACCTAGGGATGAACCTGACAGCCTGAGTAGAATCTCTGTGTCTATGGGAGAAATAAAGATATAGTTGGGGGGAAAGGGGAAGACACAAGGCAAGAAACACATTTTAAACTCCCAAGTCAATCTGTCTATGGGGACCTAGTACCTGTCTAAGGAATTGGTTTGAAGCTGAGATCAGGAGTTGCTTTCTGTTGTATGAATTGTACATAAGTATAGTCCCTTGAGTTCTGATACTGTGGAGGTCCCTGAAGCCCTGAACTTTATGTGATCCATTTTCCTGCTTTGCAGTCATGACAACTTAGTGATAAAAATGTTGAACAGAGAAGGCTGAATAGAAAGTCCAATAGAAAGTCCAATATAGACCTCTCTCAATTGCCCATTAATCAATACTCTTTGGATCTGCTTGCACACATTCTTTGTATTTATTTAATATATATATATATATATATATTTAATATATATATAAAATATACTTATATGGATGTCTTTTTTGTCTTTGCATCTTTAGTACCTATTGGATTACGGTTACTCCTTCCACATTGCAACTTTCTCCATTATATTTTCAATATGTTGCAGATAGTTATAAGAAATTAAATGTGAATTTGGGGGGAATTTTGCAAAAGCCACAGATGACATGTGAAGACTAACAGATGACTCAGAAAAAGTTTAGACACTCAAAACTGCATAAAATATATTTTTATTGTATGATATCAACATTTATTTTTAATGCTATTAAAATTCAGACTTCTCTGATACGAAGGGAGGGTCAAAAAGTTTATGTGGATTTTCTAGATCTCAGGGGTATTGTGCCTCTAACCCCTATGATGTGAAAGAGATAACTGTACCTTTAACAGGTAGGCATTTAATAAGTGTTTGTTTACTAGTTGATAGATTGCTATAATTGCCAGTTTCTGAGTCTCAGTTTCTAGCCCTAATTCCATCCCCCAGGGTCTAGTTCTGCTCTTTCCACTGAGAACCAATATATTTGTAATGAAAAAAAAATCACTCTCTGGTATCAAAAGACTTAAGTTTGGGTCAAGTCAGAAACTTACTTTTTGTCTGATCTTAAGCAAGTCATTTTATTAACCTCTCTGAACTTGCATTCCCTATGGACCTCACTTGATTGTTCTGAAGAAATATATTTGCAAACCTCATGATGCTATATAAAGGGGTACTAGCATAATTATTAGATGCTAGCCCTCCACAGCCTGATCTGTCCTCTCCATTGTACCCTACCAAATCCTTAGCTTCCACATGCTCCATGAACATTCTATTGGGGTTTTATATGATAGCAACAAGTTCTGGAGTTGTTTGAACAAGGTGATTGTGGCTATCTCTATTCCTTAAAATTTCAGATTTAACTAACACACTGGCAGTTATGGTCTTATCATGCTCAATTTTCACATTATAGATGTTTTCTGATTATTTTCTCCTTTTAGCTATCATGCTTCAAGAAGGAAGAGATTGTCTTAATCATTTTTATGTCTTCCTCCGTGCCTTCAGATCAGTCTCTACCTAATAAGCACTTAATAAACATTTGCTGAATTAAATTGACTAAATTCAACAAGACCAGTCACTAACATCATGCCTGCAAGATCAATGAGATGTTGTTCAAATTAGGTTGGGCAGGTGTCCACCATTATGGTAGTGTATGTATTGGAAGTGGTAGGGAACATTTGGTGTCCAGATCTTTGAGAAAGGAAAATAAGGAATTTGGGTGATTTAATAATGAACTTCAAGAAGATGAAGGGATCATGTTGGGTTGCTAAACAGATGTTGCTCATTTCCTTAGGGGGAATCATCAGAAAGGCCAGGCTCATTTTGCAGGAGAAGCTACTTGATGACTCCAGTGCAGTAACCAAATTCCAGTTTCCACACGTCTCACAGAGTTTATGGCTTCATTGATCTTCGAGTGCATTGCTTCTCAATTTTCTATCTTTCCCACTGGCAAGGGAGGACTAGAGGATGAGGGGCATCCAACACTGAAGAAATGTCAAGGAGAAATCTGTAATTTTCATATGGACAATCCCAGAGCTCAGGAGAAGCTGTCATCTGGATTCAATAAGCCAGTCACCAACATCAATCATTCCTCATTTGGAGATGCCAGGGACCTAATGGGCAGATTGTTCATCTCAACAGACCCTCCAGCTTAGCCCAATAGGGCACTAGGCTCTTTGCATGCTTTGTGCTCCAGCTCAGCTACACCGGCGGACTCTATGTTCGTGCATTAATAACCAGCTGTCAGATTTGGGTTTTGTACTGGTTATAAATTAATCTGTTTTAATTGGCCTTATTTCTAGTCAAATGTGGAGAATGGAGCAAGGGATGGCTCCCAATAGAATTTCAAAAAAGCATTTTATTTTACTTTACCACATCATCTAGAAGAGTTACAGTAAAATAATATGCAACCACCTCCCTCCCCCTGAACCCGCCTGTGTCTTGGAGTGATAAACTTTCCATTTCAGTGGGGAATGAAGCTATTTGTCAGTTTCGATGTCAAGATTGAATGCAATCCTAACTCTCCTGCCATTTATTTCAACAATTCTCCCTTCTACAGCTGAAATAACTTAACATAAGAAATGGCTGTTCACTCAATGTAAAACTTGGAAACTCTGCTCCGCAAGGCATATTTCTAAAAAATAATGAATCTGGAGGGGATGTTGGCTAAGAAGCTTCATCCATCTTTAGGGCTGTCACAAAACCCAGGTCCATTTGAGTACTTTTCTCTATTCTCTGAGTTTCTAGAAGAGTTATCCCAATGGAACCATCCTCTCCATTTCTCTATTCATTATCATCATCATAATTACTACCATTTCCTCATAAACATTGACAATTCATCATCTTTCCTCTTTAAACCTGAGAATTCCACGACACCCAAATGGCCTAGAATTTAGATCCTTTGCTGACTGAGATATCAAAAAAAAAAAAAAAAAACATAGGACTGATAGTCAAAAATTTCCATTTCAACCACTGAAAAATTCAAATCCATGCTGGAGTTACTTGAAGATGACAAATCTGTGCAGTAGCCTGTATCTGGTTAATGGTTCTTCTTGGGGTAACAGAAGGCAATAGGGGATACACCCTGATAGTAATAAAGGACTTTTAAATAGCTGCTTTTGTTTTATAGAATGCATATTCAAACTCCACAAGGAAGAGAGTGGTCTAAAGCAATGGTCAAGCAAAAGAAAAATGACAGTAAGGAGTACTTTTCCAACAGTCAACTTAGGAGGCAACAAATTTAGAGGGGGAAGGGTTTACAGAAGGTCAGAAAGTATTTAAAGTGATGCTACTTCTTGCCAATGATATTGCAACTAGGAGAATCATCTGAAAGCTTCCACAGGACTCTTTAATTTTATTATGAACAAAGGACTGAGAGCTAACTATCTCTTAGTATCCAGTTCTTATTTTGCTGAAAGATGAGATTGCTATTATAAGCCTTCTGGTTTGGCTCATGATTTCATTTGGTGGCTAAGAAATGGCAGAGAAAGAAATAGGCTTCAGTCTAAAAGTATTTGACTTTAAAAAAATTTTTTTAAGTATTTGACTTTTAAGGATTGTGTGGGTTCAGCTGATCAAATGAAATACATAGTTTAAGTGCTTTTCCTTTGTTATTGTTGTTGAAGCCATTTTTGACTCTCTATGCCCCCATTTTAAGTATTTCTTGACAAAGATACTAGAGTGATTTCAGTTTATTTTATAGATGTTTAACTGAGGCAAATTGGATCAAGTGACTTGCTCAGGGTCATATAGCTACTAAGGATGGATTTGAGTTCATGAAGATGAACTCTATCCACTGCACCACCCAGCAGAAGGGTTGGCCACATTGTTCAAATGCCAAAGGTATGTTTATCTAAAAGGCTATTTTACAAAGAACCCACACAAGGCAAGTGCTCACACAGAGGTCAGAAGAACTGATACAAGTACACTCTCAAGGTCTCTCTGAACCTTGGAATCAATTGTGAGACATGGGATACATTGGCACAGGACCCCATGCCCTCCATGGTATGCCCACATTAAAGAAGGTCTCTCTGAACCTTGGAATCAATTGTGACACATGGGATACATTGGCACAGGACCCCATGCCCTCCATGGTATGTCCACATTAAAGAAGGGATTGTGCTCTTTGAATAAAGCAGAATTGTAGTAACTCAACAGAAATATGAGATGTGCAAATTTAGAAAAAACTCCATTCCAAATGTTCATATGGACTATTTGTGTCTGACCTGTTCCAAGTTTATATTGGTTTGATTAGTTACAGTTGGATACTCTCTACCTTGATCCCAATATAGTGATATAATTTAGCTCTTCTTCCAGCATAAAAGACATCATCAACAATCATCAACTCTAACATACATAGAACTCTCTGTTTTAAGCCTAAAGGAAGAATACCTATTGTTCAGATTATGTTAGGTGGTAGAATGGACAACCTATCATCACTCTATCAGTACATATATCTTAAACACAGACTGTGGAGATACATTAAACAGAATTAAATAGTAGATTTTATTTTGGAAAATTTACATGGATTTTTAGAACTTCTAAACTTCTCCCTGAAACAATCATCTTTTTAACAGATTAGTAGACAGTTACTATATAATTGCTGATCATAAACTACCATATTCAATCCCTGAAGATCCAAAGACAAGGATCATTGCACTGAACATATTCAAAATGGAATTCACTATCTTCCTCCTGAAAAAATACCCTTCCTTACTTCCCTGTTTTTGTATTAGAATCACTATCCTTCTGGTTTCCAAAACTCATTTTGGTGTTATCTATATATTTCCTTATTTGGTACATCAACCTAGTCTTGTCACCTTCAAAACTGCTCTTGATTCTATTCCCCTCTCTTCACTAACATAGCTACTATCCTAGCTTATGCTATCATCACTACTCATTTGAGTATTACAATAGCCTTCAAATTGGTATCCCTACCTCACCTCTCCCTCTTTTCAATCCAACCTCCACAAAAAAATGTAAAACTGATATTCCAAAAGCACATTCCTCCATTTGGCATTTACAATCTGGATCCTAGGAGAAAGCTACTTACTATGCCTTATTGATCTCAAGTCTAAAGTCTAGAATTATTCATTAAAACAAATTTCTCATGGAGGTTCCCTTCAGTTCTTCCATTTTTATTGTTCAGTTGTTTGCCATGTACAGTACTTAGTGATCGCATTTGGGGTTTTCTTAGCAAAGATACTGGTTTCCATTTCTTTCTCCAGATCATTTTACTGATGAGAAAACTGAAGCAAACAAGGTTAAGTGATTTACCCAGAGTCACATAGCTAGTAAGTGTTTGAGGTTGGATTTGATCTCATGAAGATGAGTCTTCTTGATTCCAAGCCCAGTGCTCTATCCACCTCACCATCAGAAACTATATTAAGCCAATGTCAAGGCTATCACCATCAGGGCATCTAAAGTAATCCCATCTGTACCTCATAAGTGCCCCAGGTCTCCAAGCATCTATCAAATTATGATCTCAGGGCATAGCTACAGATTATTTCTACTTGAAACAAAAAAAGCACCTTTCATTATTTCCCTGATTAATAAACAGACTATGAATTGCTCTCAAAATAATTACATGAAAGTTTAATTGTGTCTCTTGACAAGCTTTCTCTGAACTATTTTTCTTCCATAGAATTTTCCTGTTTTATGGAAAGGTTTTACCAATGATTTTATATTAATGACTATAGATGCTCTCAGCCACCATATCTTCCGTTTACAAAGAGATCAACTATTTTCTGGCTTCTGGCCTTTTTTGGTCTCATTTTAACAATTGATTTTCATTATTTTAAATTTCTTTTTAAAAATTTCTTTATTTTAAATTTCTATATAAAATGGTGGGAATCTGACATGGAAAGGTTATTGTTGTTGAGAACCATGAGATTAGGAAGGTGATATGACATGCAAGTGAATTGGATTTAAGTGAGAGAGGGCTATGCAAGGACACCAGTCTCACTTTCTCCTCTGGAGTCATCTGGGACCAATGATCAGACATAAATCAAGATGACTAGGAATGACCTCCTATGGAAAAAATAGGAAAAAGAAGTATCATCCTGAAAGCACTCTCCCAATAGATATTTGTGTGGTTGCCAAATAGGAACAATAACTAAAGAGAGGAAGTTCAAATGAGAAATCCTGGCAGGAATTCTGTACATGAGTACTACCCAAGTGAAAAGGGACATGAAGATGCCAGATCTCTACCCATAATCTAATTTCAACTTCAGGAGTTTTATTAACATAAAGATTGATTCTTTGTTTATTGACTGAGCAATATGACTTTCATCTCCCCTTAACTCAACTTCTACCTGCTGCTGTGCTCACTTGATCTCCATCCTCCAGTGTGAAGAGAGGAGATGGGGCATTAACTTCCATCTGATCATTTTTTCTCAAGGGAAGAGGAAGAGGGAGAAGAAGAGGAAGAGGAAAATTATTAAGGAATAAGACTTTCATATTCTGCTATACCATCTCCTGACTAATCTTCAGCCTTCAAATCTAAGAGAAGAAAAGAAGGGGGCTTTCCATCTGACTGTGTCTCTTCTGTCTCATACTGTCCATGTCTCTATCCTGATCTTCAGCATAATGACTAACATACTTATACCTGATCAGTCCCTATATATCCCAGTGATACTGAACTCCTGAGATCATCATCCAAATCCCATTCCCCAACCCCCTCTGCCCAATTTATTTTTCTTATTCCCCTCCACCCTTTCACACCAAAGTCACAACTGAACACCATCCATCTCTTCCACTATCCATCTCTTCCATGAACATGATTTTTAGAGTGCCTGTTCAATATTCAACAAACTTGCCTTTAAATTAAATATTTTTCACTCTTACTCCTTCCATCTTTTGATAGTCACTGGAACTCCACCCTGGCCACTCTTTCCCGTACTGGCTGCACTTTCACTCAATGAGTCAATAAACTCATTGTTCCCCATTGCCACTTTCAATTTTCTCCCCATATCCATCCCTCAGTATTTCTCCTTTGAAGTTCATACAAGCCATATTTTCTACCCAATCAAAATTATGATAGTTGTTGTCTATAATCTCCACAACATTCCCCTTTCTTTCTCAATGAGTTCACATGCTTTCCCTCCTCAATTACATGCAAAAACAACTGTAAAAAAAATTTTGAATTCCAAATTCCCTCCTTCCCTCTTTCCCTCCTTCCACCTTGAGAAGGCAAGCAATTGATATAGATTATACATGTGCTGCTATTCAAAACACATTTCCATAAAAGAAAACACAGACCAAAACCCACCAGCTATGACAAAAAGAAAAATAAAGAAATAAAGAAAGGTTTAGTTCAAATTGGCTTTAGACTTCCTCAGTTCTTTCTCAAGAGATAGATAATATTATTCATTACAAGTCCTTAGGAATTGTCTTGGATCACTACATTGCTGAGAATAATTAAGTCATTAATAGTCAAAAATTGTGTACTACTATTTTTTCTGTGAACAATATTCTCTTGGGTCTGTTCATTTCACATTGCATCAATTTATGTCTTCTCAGGCTTTTCTGAAAGCATACAACTCATCATTCCTTATGGCACAACAATATTCCATCACAATCATATACCACAACTTAGTCATTACCCAATTAATTAGTATCCTCTCAATTTCCAATTCTGTGCCAGCAAAAAATGAACTGCTGTAAATCTTTTTGTATGTATAGATCCTTTTCCTTTTTCTTTGATCTGTTTGAGATAAATACCAAGTAGTAGTATTTCTGGATCAAAGAATATGTACAGTTTTATAACCATTTGGGCATAGATTCAAATTGCTCTCCAAAATTAGATCAATTTACAACTCCACCAAGAATACATTAGTGACTTCCTTTTCTGTCATATTATATTGGCTTACAATCTTTCTCTCATCCCTAACTTCTATGTCACACAAAGGGACTTTGGAGTGTAGAGTGTGGACTTGCCTCAGTAAGAAGTCATATGAAATTCAGTTTTATGCAGATAGTAACAATCCAAAGTGCTTTTATGATGCCCTGAAGGCTTTTTAATGGACCAAAGACATATGGTGCATCTCAACTACTCAGTGCTGATGGAATCACATAGATTAGGGATAGGAACATGATCCTAGAGGGATGGGTTGAACACTTCCATAGTGTTCTTAACAGACTGTTATCAATTAAGGCAGAAGTCATTGTCCATTTACCTCAAGTTGAAGTTAATCAGTCCCTAGATAAAGTTCCTTCTGAAGAAAAAATTTTGAATATCATTAGGCTCCTTTAATGTGGCAAAGAACCTGGTGCTGATTCTATTCCAGGTGAGATTTACAACATGGAGGAGAGTTCCATTACTCATCCAAAAGCTGACTGAAACTTTTTAGTTTATATGACATGAAGGTTTTTCCCCAGGAATTCAAAGATGCCTCCATTGTCTATCTCTATAAAGGTAAAGGGAGTTGTATGACCTGTGACAATCACAGGGGTGTTCCTCTTTGAGCCAGTGATGGTAAGATTCTTACCAGAGACCTTCTCAATAGACTGATCCTTCATCTGGAAGGAGAGTCACTGTGGCTTCAAAATGAGTCAAGGAACAGTCAATACGGTGTTTGCTGCTCAACAAATCCAGGAAAAATGTCAGGAAGCAGAGCAGAGGTCTGTTTACAACATTTGTGGATCTGACCAAGGCCTTTGGTACTTCAGTCATAAGAGTTTATAGAAAATTATGTCAAATTTTGGTTGCCCAGAAAAGTTCATCAATTTCAGACGGTGTGCTTGTCTGGTTTCTGGATGATGTTCACATGATTTCCCGGTCATCAATAAAGTGAAACAAGGATGTGTCCTTGCTTCCATGCTTTTTTGACATAATGTTCTCAGTCATGTTATCAGATGCCCTCGTTGAGGATGAACATGACATCAAGATCAACTACCACACTGATGGTAAATTCTTGAACTTGAAAAGGCTACAAGCCAAGAACAGAGTGGAGGGAATGTTGGCACATGATATTCTGATGGCAGATTATTGTGTACTCAGTGCAGCCTGTGAAGCTGAGATGTAACAAAGTATGGATCAATTCTCTGCTATTTGAGTTAATTTTTATCTAATAATTAACACCAAAAAAACACAGGTGCTCCATTAGCCAGCATCACACTATCCATATGTTGAACCATCAGCTACAGCAAATGAAGTTTTGAATACTGTAAGTTCACTTACCTTGGCAATGTACTCTCCAGGGAGGTTCATATTGATAATGAGGTTGGCACACGCATTGCCAGAGTTAGTTCAGTGCTATATGCCTGTGAAATCTGGACAGTCTACCAGCATCATGACAGGAAACTGAATTGCTTCCATTTAAATTGTTTTAGGAAGATTTTGAAGATCACCTGTCAGGAGAAGATATCAGACACTGAGGTTCTTTCTTGAGCTAAACTGCCAAGCATTCAAACATTATTACAGGGAGTGTAACTATGATGGGCTGTACATATTATTGAAATATTAAATGTATGTTTGCCAAAAAGAATAATTTATGGAAAACTCCCATAGGGCAAGCACTCACAAGGGGTCAGAAGAAGTGATACCAAAACACCCCAAAAGTCTCGCTTAAGAACTTTAGAATTAATTGTTCAGCCTGGGATACGTTGGCATGAGACCTCCCAGCATGGAGTAACCTCATCAGAGAGGGAGCTGAGCTCTATAAGCAAGACAGAACTGAAGCAACACAAAGGAAATCTGAGATAAGGAAGATGAAAGTAAGCATCCTAGGTGTTCACATGGACTATTTGTGCCCGATTTGTGCTCATATTGGTCTGATCAGCCAGTCAGACACATACTGTAATTTGTCTCAAACACAGAAATGTAATTTTGGTCTTTTTCAATAACAAAGGACAAAAACCACTAAGGGACTTTAATATATATAATGATATTTTCTCAAATACCCTAACCACTAATGCCTTGTGTGCCAGACCTCAGTCATTTATAATGATAGTCACATTCTTGATCTTGCCATCACTCACAAATATAACCATCACCATGTAGAAGCCCTCTGAAATCCCTTAGTCTGACCAATATCTACTGATATTCTACTTCTCCCACTGCCTTCCAATGTCAAACCCTATTCTTTGTCCATTACATGACTTTTAATGTCTCTACACCTCAATTCTCTCCCAAGACACCACCCCTGCACTAGTCAGTGTCTCTTCTTTTCCTCATTTTGAACTTGATGAACTACATTGTTCTCTTCTCTTAAATCCCTGACCTACCAATTACACACTACCAAGACTCAATCTGGGATCACTCTCACCATCCACTGCCTTCACTTCTACACACATGCTATTAAACAAAGGCAGACATAAATTATGCAACCATTCTGACTGGGTCTTACAAATTTATGTTATAGGGGGCAGGTAGGTAGTATAGTGGATAGAGCACTAGCCCTGGAGTCAGGAGGACCTGAGTTCAAATTCAACATCAGACACTTAATTATCTAGCTGTGTGACCTTGGATAAGTCACTTAACCCTTAGCCTTAAGTAAATAAATTTTTTTTAAAAAAACTAATTTATATTACATGTCCTCAACTCAGTCCTCATTGCTAGTAGACAATCCTTCTAGACCTTCCTTATTAATTAATGATGCCATTCTCCACAGTCCCATTCTTCTAAACATTTGTACCCATCCTCAAACTTCCCATGGATCTCCCTTTTCCTACCCTCTTCACTGAGATCCTTGTCTCATATTTTACCAGAGGGGAAAAAATAAACCATTTATTGACAACTCCCTCTTCTCTTCCATATCTCCTGTCACTCTGGTACCTTCTGCCATTATCACCTCCTTCTACTACTGTGTCCTTCCTCTAGCTCTTTAGTTTTCTTTTGTGTATTGCAGGAACTGTCTTTATACTTGCATTTACAATCCCAGAATTTAGTATGGACTTGAGTCCTTAATAAACATTAGTTGACTGACTGCAAAAGGGTTATTATACCCAGTTAACAGATTAACCACGATTAGATTGGGTTTCCTCTATTATTTCTAAACAGTCAGTAGAGACAAGAGAGGAGAGATAGGGATCAAGTGCAAAAGAAGTGAGAGTGTAAAGATCTCAGAGTAGTGCTATTGTAGAAAGAGCCCTAGACTTATCTGTAGTCTGATAGTCCTGAATTTTAACTCTTGTCAAAGTCATTTACTTGCTGTCCCATGCAAGTCACTTTAACTTCTCTATGGTATCTATCTGCCACACAGAGTTGTTATGAGGATCAACTGCCAACCATGAAGTACCATATGAAAGGTTAATTATGATCTAATATTTTGATTACTTTTATTAATTATTATTTAATTATTAAGCTAATAGTTTTCCCCCCTATATCAAGCTATAAAATTACATTCGGGATTATTTGATGTTATGTATTACTGGCATCTTTTTTTCCTCCAGCAGCATAAGTAATGAAGAATTGCCTGACTTGAATTGCAGGCAGGAAGATGATCACTTAGCCTGTTCCAAAAAGAGGATAAGGAATGTTTTGAAATACTTTTTCTCCCATACCTGCTGCCCCTAGTACCCATTGTAACCTCAAGGACTCTGCTCCCATCTGGAATTGTCTCCAGACATCTTATCCATTCCATCTGTTTGAAATTCTCCCTTTGCAGGGGTCGATGCCAATCCCAGTCCCTTAGCCAGAAACCAACAGTAGCCAAAAGGACAGGTGCATTGGCATGTCCAGCTGGGAATCCTGCCCTCACCAAACCCACTTAATGCTCATGCAGGAGTTCTTGGCTACCTCCAAGCTCTAACCCATCTGGTAAGGCGGCACCATGCCCACGTACAAGGTCAATTTCTTATAGACCTGGGCATGCCACATAATCTGGTACAGAGAAGACTTTTTCTTTGCACAGATTCTGGGATCCCTTAAAACTCAATCATACCAATATTCTTATTCCTCTAACTGGAAGGGAAATGGAAGACTGTGTGTGGCCTCTAAGAATTAGAGATGTTCTCTTATTATGGAGCAGGGAAATGCAAGATAGAGAGAATAGTATTTGTAGCTTGGGGAAGAACCCTAAAAAGTCCTTTAACTTTTCTAAGACAGAGAGGGGAGTGACAATGAATGGTGTAAATCATAGGAAATATGCTGTGATTCCTGAAAGCATCAGGATTAGCTTAGCCTGTTTAATTAAAACTATCTTGCAGAAGGAATAAAGGGGGAAGAGAATAAAGGAGAAAGGGAAGAAGGGAGGAAGGGAGAAAAGGAGGAAGGGAGGAAGGGAAGGAAGAAGGGAGCAAAGGAGGAAGTACTAGCCTCAAGGCCCACCATGCTTAGAGTCAAAAGAACATTATCAGCTCCATCTCAAATCAGAACCTACACATGGTCTTGGCATTTCATGATTCCTTCCTCAGTTGACCTTAGAGTTGTCCTCCTCCTTCAACAATGAAAATATGAGAGAGATCATGGTTGTAACTCTTAAGAAGACATGAGGAAGGTACATTGCCCTAGTCTCCCTGGAAAAAAAATGTAGTGCTTCTTGTGTCATGGTCCAAATCAAATTTAATTTAATTCAACCAGTATTTGTTAAATGGCAACTGCATATAAGAAGGCTAAGTGCTGGGGTGAAGAGATCACAAAATCAAAACAAAACAAACAAGCAAACAAAAAAGTCCCTTTCCTCAAAGGACTTAAGTTCTAATATAATGAGTGACCAAGGCTATCAAAATAAAAACAAAGATGCCATTATCTCATCCTTCCTGACCTAGCCCCATTCTTTCATGTGTTTCCAAGTATTCTATTTCCTTTCCTGACCTTGGGAGAAGTTGTACTCTGGTACAATGAGCAGGACATCTGTATCTGAGAAACATCATGGCATGCCTAGGATCAAGACTGGAGAAATCTACATATTTTAGGCAGTCTTTAGATGCATGAGCTTTTTTCAAAAAAGCATATTTATATGCTCCATGTACAAGAATGTCCATCAGACTTACCAGATTGTTTAGAAAGAGGTATCTTGCTAAACAGTTTTGAAGTTTCCCATTTAAATGCTTTTTGAAGGCATATATTACCACTGATTTTTTCCGAGTCCATACTAGCTCTCAGAAGACAGAATTCACTTGTGTATGTAAACAATGTTCTCTTTCTCTGACATATTTCACATCTAGGCGGTAACATCTGATTTCATAAGCAATTCAGAATACTTTTTTATGTTCCTCAAAATGCAGGAACTGTCAGAAAAGGACACAGAACATGTTAGAATCTGCAAAATAGGAAAATAGAAAAGATATTTTAGTTCTGTGTGGCAATAAGAAAGGTCAAAAATGAAATAGGATCAAATACCACTTGGAATTATAAGATCATAATGGATGATGGAGAGAAGGCAGAACTACTCAACTCTTACTTCAATTCTTTTTTTTAACCAAGAAAAATGATCATTGTACTGAGAAAAACAAAACAAAAATGGTTATAAGAAAAGGATAAAATAGCCTCCTGACCTTTATTTTTGCAAAAATAAAAGCCCCAGGGAAGTTCCAAATAATCTCTTGAGTTGAATTTCACTGAGTTGATATACCCTGTCAGAGTTAGATCAGCTTTAATGACCCAAAGTCCCTTGTTCCAATGTTGTGAAGTTTGGATATTAATTAGCTGCCAGTTTCCCAGCAGCCCTCTCTTTCCCAAACTAGCCTGAATCTTCTCTGATCCCCAGGTCTATGTTCCCTTCTCCCAATAGCTGGTCCTATTAAATCTAAATAACAACTTTATAAAAATGCACCAGACTTTACTTGCTTGGAGAGAGTGTGGCCCATTCTCTTGAGGGTCCCAAAGAGTGTTCAGTTTCATCCAGGGTCCCAGAAGATCTCTTTTCCTAATTCTCCTTGACTGTCTTTCATTGTTGTGAGCATATTCTTTCAATAAAACTGACTTATTTTGCTGTATTTTAAGCATAATGGTTCATGTACTAGAGGACTGAGATTCTGAATCTCCCTGACTGGATTAAGACGATGGTTAATGGAGAAATGAAACCAAATAAATAGTAAATAGATTCAATTCACTAGAATAAATTTTTTGCTGTTAAATCATTTTTTAATAGTGTCTGATTCTCCATGACCCCATTTGGAGTTTTCTTGATAAAGATACTGGAATAGCTTGCCATTTTCTTCTCCAGTTCGATTTATAGATGAGGAAAATAATGCAAACTCTGTTAAGTAGCTTGTTACTGATAACAAACTGGTAAGTGTCTGCGGTCAGATTTGAACTCAGGATGAGGAGTTTTCCTGACTCCAGGCCTGACACTCAATTCACTACATCACCTAGCTGCCCCCATATCCCAGGATACTAAAAAACAAAAAATAAGCAAATCTGGAAGCTCTTTATTATTGAGTCATTGTCATTGACCTTTGAAAAATTAGTACTGGAGAAGACAAAAAAAATATTTCAATTTTCATAAAAGAGGAAGAACGAAACTAGCATCTGCAAACTAAAACCAAGTGAACTTGTCTTCAGTTCCAGCAAAATTCAAGAATATATTATTAAGAGATTAGTTGATAAATGTCTAGAAAAGGAAGGAGTGATAATAACACCAAAAATCCCCAATAAACTACTATAGTTTTCTTGATAACAAATTGTGCACCATACCTTTATTTGGCAGATGTGGAAGCTCAGGGCCATATAGAACAATTGACATGGCTATGTTCACACATGCAAGAAATGGAGTTGGTATCTCCTGGGGGAGGGGGATGTATATGTATATGTATGTTTGCATGTATATGTAACAGGGAGAAAGAACTGATAACAGTGGGTCATTCAGGATTTCTTCAATCCAGATGTAGAAATTATACTTGGACCAATATTCTATGATTTAAATGGAACATAAATAAATAAATAAGAAGAGAATGAAATATCATAAAGGTATTTCTTTATTAAATCATTTATGCTGTATCATGTTAATTTGCTGTTTAAAATAAGACCCCACTGAGAATGGATGTATGGAGGATGAGAAGAATTGACTAAAAAGGGATAGGAACTTGGTGATTATGGGAGAATTTAAAGAACAAAAATACATGTGTTGTCAGATAACTCTATAACAGGATCCTGAACCAAAGAAAGAAGTCCTGTAAAGTACACACAGTCTCTTCGTAGGGCATAGACAAGTACTCAATGCGGTCCGAGAATGGAGAGCTATCTCTGCAGGATGGAATGACTGAGTACAGTTTAGGAAGCCGGTCCAGCTTAGTAGTATCAGATCTGAATAAGGTGTTAGAGTTGGTCCCTGGTCTCTCTTCTCCCAACAGAAGTTGACCTTTTCCTCCTCATAGTTCTTAACACTTGACCACTCCTTTGTTCTTGGCAAGAGCACAGTATTTTCTGTCAAAAAAACTGGGTTCAAATGATAGTTCACCTTTAGCCTATCATAATCTCTGGGGTTGCTTCCAATCTGCCAAATTGAGAATTGCATTAGATAATCTCCAATTCCTCTTCTAACTTTAAATTCTTGGTTCATTTTGCCTACTTTTATTGGAACATTTTATTTTTCTTAAATTGTAAGCTCTATAAGGGCAGAGAGCAAGATATTTGTCTTCATTCCCAACACCCAGCACCTAGTAGTTTAATGAACTCTTCTAAAATTGAAAAAATAAATAAATCATACACAACTAGCTTTTTTCCCCCCTCTCTTTGTCACAATGTTAATAGTTAAACTAATAGACTGTGGCAATTTTATAGACAGGATATATTTGACTTTAGCAAAGTCTCTTATTCTATCTTTGTGTACAAAGAAAGAAACTGGAAGCAAGTATCAACTATTTAGGAAGATTCGCAATAGGCTGAATGATCATTCAACTAATAGGTAGATTTCAACTTTTAGTTACTCTCTAGGGGAGTATCTCAGGGATCTGTGTTTAACCCATGCTATTTAATATTTTTATCAATTACATATATATATAGATATATAGATATAGACAGGTGAAATGGTTATGAAAGTGCATATGACATATTGCTAGGAGGGATTACAGTCCCAATCTAAATGACAGTCACAATCCAAAAAGATTTTGTCATGCTGGAATGTTAAATGTGATTTAATAAAATGAAATTTAATAGGGATAAATGTAAACTCAAACTTGAACTTTAAAAAAATCAAATTTATAAGCATAAGATGAGTTCTTCTAGGAGGTTTTAGCATACTCATTCTGTGTCAATAATGTGAATATGACAACCAAAAATAGTTAGTGTAATCTTGAGCTGCATTGAGAGACCTAATATCTAGAAGTAGAATAATGCTAGTCCTACTGACTTCTGCCCTGGTCAGAGAATTATGTTATTTTCTAGGCACAACCTGTTAGGAAGGACATTTTGTGTTTGTGTGTGTGTGTGTGTGTGTGTGTGTGTGTGTGTGTGTGTGTGTGTGTGTGTGTGTGTGTGTGTGAGAGAGAGAGAGAGAGAGAGAGAGAGAGAGTTGGAGCACTCCCAGAGGAGAACAAATGAATGAAAGGGCCTCAAAACTATTTTGTTTCAGGCCTGGTTGAAGGAACTGATTATGTGTAGCCTAGAGGAGACTTAGGGGAGGGAGAAGAACCGTTTTAAGTATTTTAAGAACTGACACATAAAGGTAGAATGGGTAGAAATTCCTGAAAGGCAAGTTTAGAGTTTACATAAGGAAAATCTTCCCAACAAATTAGAGCAATCTCAAAGCAAAATAGAATTCCTGCCAAATTGAGCAACTGAATTATTAAATTTTCATTGTGAGCATTTATAGCTTGGAAAAGAGTAAACACTACAAATCAGGGTTTGACTTCTTTTGCTGATTTTTTAGATATAAGTGGTGGAGAAAATGTTGATAGTGAATATTAGACTTAAAAAGTATTTGATGAGTATATTTTCCCCCAGAGAGTCAGTTGTTAAACATTTACCAGTTTTTGCTCCTATATAAAGGACATTGGCTAAAACTGTGTAGTTCTTTCCAATGCTTCAAAAGCAAGGTTGTCTGATCAACTGCAAAGGTGTGGGATTGGATCCTGCAAATCAGCTGACATCATTTGAGAAAAGCTAATAGATCTTCCCTCCATCCTTAAAAATGTGTAGAGAAACAACCAAGGGTTCCTGTAGATACACAGTAACAGAATTTGTGAATATAACTATCAGTAGAATCTACCTTGGACTTTAATTCTTCATGTATATGCTATACCCACTACTCCATGCTATTAACTGTCAACAAGACAGGGAATGTAGAGATGACCCTCTCCATTCTAGTATGTGCCTGATGTCTGATGCTGAGTAGGACCTTTCTTGAAGAATAGTTCAAACAGGAAGCTCTTGGATGAATCTGGTCACAGCTTTCAAAAACATTTATGCTAATTCTCTTGTTTGCACCATTTATGTATTATGGATCCAGTTGCCCTCCTCCCCAGAGGTAAATGGGGGGAGGGGAGGAGAATGAGTGTGTGTGTGTGTGTGTGTGTGTGTGTGTGAGAGAGAGAGAGAGAGAGAGAGAGAGAGAGAGAGAGAGAGATGATAGACAGATAGATACACACAGATAGATAGAGACAGAGATAGAAATAGAGCTATGTCTAGAGACAAGGAGGAAAAATAAGAGGCAAGAAAACTGACAAATATTGAATACTTCATTATGTGCTAAGAGGGTTTTAAAACAGGACTTCTCTCTCTCTCTGAGGTGCTTATAAGATAGAAATAGTTATGTAGAGCAGAGGAACACAAATTACTCCAAGATTTTTAAAACAGGAATTATTTTCAATTGAGTTTAAAGGTAGAGGAATCAAGGAAAGTTCAGAAGAGACTCTACCATATTGCCCTGTAGGTACTTCTACATCAAGGTATGCATTTATTTCCTAAATAGGAGGGCTTATTTTTTTTTGGATAGAGGGGGAGGGAGAAAAGTGATAAGTTCCAGAGTAGTGATAGATACAAACCAAAAGAAAAAGAACTTTTTTAATGCATAGGAGAAAATAAAATTATAAGAAGTAAATACTAATTGAATAGTTGTATTACTACTTTATTAAATATAATATGTTTTAAAGCAAGGAAAACAGTTCTTTTTGTATATATTTTGAATTACTTGTTAATGTTAAGTTCACAAGAAAAAAATTTTAAAAAGGAAAAACATTTGAACTGATTGTTGAATGATGGGTATGCAGAGACAGGGAAAAGGCATTGTAGTTTTGTAGTCAATAGTGTGAGTTACATGACAAAATTATAGAACTTACTTGGATGAGACTTCAAATGACATCTAGTATAGTTCAGACTTGAATAAAACCTTCCATCTTCAAAATGCATGTGGTCTCTCATTCTTTGTGGAAGACCTCCAATGAGAGAGAGCTCCCCTAACAACCCCAAACCACATTCCAATTGTGGATGTCTTAAGACATTTTCCCCCTAAATCAAACATAAGCTTGTCTCTTTGCATGGAGGAAGGAATTTGAACTATGTTCAAGATTGGTAAGTAGAGCAATGTGATCAGGGCATAGCGTCCTGGAGGTGGAGGTATATAGGGAAATACTGGAAAAAGATAGATCAGAGTTAGATTGTGGAAAGTCCTAACTTCAGTTCCATTAAATACAGTAAAATTTATTGGCAAATGAGGAAGTTTGAACCTTAATAATAATCACTGGGAAGATATTGGAAATTTCTGGTCATTGGAATGATGTGCTTTGAGCTGTGCATTAGGAAGCTTTACTTCTCCATGAAAAATATGATAGATAGGAGGAGAAAATGAAGGAGGGAAGAACAGTAAGCAACTTCTTAAGAGATTAGGCAAGGAGATTAAAAGAGACTGACTAGGGTGGTAGGTAGATGGCAGGGAGAATGGTTAGGAAGGGTTGGATATCAAAGAAAGAATAAATAGAACTTTGATTCCTTTTTTTCCTCCTTGCTCTGGTCCAATCATCCCAGCCCATACTATTCATTGGCTATTTACATTCTATTTGCTTGAATTGTTTGTTATTATCTTTCCTCAAATATATACTTTTTCTCTACATAGAGGTTATATAGTTCATTCCCCTACAGTGCCTAACAAATGAAAAGTGAGCAAAAATTTTCTTGATTTCACAAGGGAATGGATAGTTCCAAACAATCTTTTGTAATTGGTTTATGATATATTATATCATTTAAATGGAAGATTTACCTTCCTAATTATATTTTGTTTAGGCTAGTATTCAAATTATTTTTCATTTCCTAGTTAACTAGGTAAATGGAAGAAGAAGAGGTAGTTTGGGAGTTTGATCATGGGATTAAAATTAGCAGGGCACACAGAATTAATTCACACATCATTTAAGTTAGCTGTTCATATAAAGTAGATGTTTTGAAACTCCAATGAAATCCTCCCTTTCCTCAGATACCATCTCTCCTCCATTGAATCCTTTCCCTGGTATCCCTGTCAGAATTATTCTCTAGGATCTTTAAGCAGCTAGGTGCTTCAGTGGATAGTGTACTAGATACAAATGAGTTAAAATCTGACCTCAGATACTTCCTAGTTGCATGACCCTGGGCAAATCACTGAATCCTGTTTCCTTCAATTTCCTCATCTGTAAAATGAGCTGGAGAAGGAAATGGCAAAGCACTCCAGTATCTTTGCTAAGAAAACCTCAAATGAGGTCAAGATGATATGAACATGACTGAGTAACAATAAGAATGATTTACATCTCTACTCTGTACTTAATGAATTCTATTTTGTGCTACAATTACTTACATTTTTCTTTCTCCTAAAGAAGGTACATGCCAAGTGGCCTGTGACAATCAATGAGATGTCCTAGATAGAACACTGGGTGTCTGATGTGCCTTCTGACATGTGCTTCCTCACATGATGTGCTTCCCCCCTCATTGTAACCATGGCAAATTATTAAAGCACATAGTGCTTCAGCATCTCTTGAAGTCTACAAGTTAAAAACAAGTGGCTCATTAGCACAGGGGAAAAAATGTACATATTGGGAGTTTTCCCTCACAAATGAAATCAAAATCAAATTAAATCAAATTCAGACATTTTTAAAATCCTCAGTCTTTGAGTCTCTTTTATGAGTCTCTTTTCTTTTTTTAATTTTTTTTTTCCAAATAAAGATATCTACTTTCTCTCCCTCCCACTTTCCATTAGGAAAAATAAAAATAATAAAAATCAACCATGTAAGGGGCAGCTAGGTGACATAGTGGATAGAGCACCAGCTCTGGAGTCAGGAGGACCTGAGTCCAAATTCGACCTTAGACACTTATTACCTAACTGTGTGGCCTTGGGCAAGTCACTTAACCCCTTGCAAAAACTAAAAACTAAAAAAAAAAAAATCAAACATGTAAACTTGTATAGTTAATCAAAAAAAAATTTTGCAGTGTCCATTTCATATGAATATAGATATCCAGATATAAGCATATAGATATAGATATATAACTATATATATATATATAGATAATTCTATTGAAATCATTTTAGGTAGATAGCTATTTGTAGATTGATAAATACAGAGATAGATTATGTCTCAGTCTGAACTCTTAGGTCCATAACCTCTCTCAGGATTTTGGGCAGTCTGTTTCATCATGAATCCTCTAGAATTGTAATTGGTCTTTGTGTTTTATAGCATTTCTAAGTCTTTCAAAGTTGATTTGACTTTACAATATTGTTGATACTGTATAAATTGTTTCCCTGGTTGTGCTCACTTCGCTCTATACCAGTTCATACAAGTCTTATCAGGTTTCTATGAAATATTTTCCTTCATCATTTCTTATAGCATAAGAGTATTTTACATCATATTCACCTACTGTAACTTGTTCATCCCCCAATTGATGAGTTTCCTGGTTTCCAGTTCTTTGCCCCCACAAAGTTGCTACACATATCTTTTATACATATGGGGTCTTTCATCTCTTTTTTGATCTCTTTCTGGCACAAACCAAGTAATGGAATTGCTGGGTCAAAGAGTTTGAACAAATTAAAAGCTTCTGAAGCATAGTTCCAAATTGCTTTCTAGAATGGCTGGACTAGTTCATAACTCTTCCTTTTTTAAAAAATTTATTCTGAACTTGAGAAATAAAATAAACATTTCTATAACATAATAGAATGAATAGAAAAAATTATTGTACATAAACTGCAAATCTATTATGTACAACTTGCTATTCCTTTTAAATATATAAAATTATGTAACTTTCTTCTTTTCCCCTTTTCTTTCCTCCTTTCCTACCAGAGATGATTATCAATAAACACATATATGTGTATATATATATTTAAAATCATTCTATCCATACTTTTTTATCATCAGACTTTTCTCTAAATGCAGAGAGTATGTTCTTTGTAGTTAATTTGAGTTTTTATAATAGCCAAAATGACTTGGTCACTGAAAGTTGTTTTTAAAACAATATTATTGCTATTGTATACATTCTTAAAACAATATTGCTGTTCCTGTATACATTCTTTTTATACTGCTCATTTTGCTCATCATTATTTTGTGCAAGTTAATATGAATGTTTTCCCATAGATTGCCCAACATTTGTCATTATATTTTTGTGGTTGTTTTGCTATTAGTAGGAAGAATTTTGAAGTCAGTTAGTGGGCTCAGTGGATGGAACACTGAGCCTGGAGTTAGGAAGACCTGTGTTCAAATTTGACCTTTTAGTAGCTCTGTGACCCTGGGCAAGTCATTTAACCTCTGTTTGCTTTAATCTAAGGGAGAAGGAAATGGTAAACCACTCCAATATCTTTTTTTTAGGATTTTTTTTGCAAGGCAATGGGGTTAAGTGACTTGCCCAAGGCCACACAGCTAGGTAATGATTAAGTGTCTAAGACTGAATTTGAACTCAGGTGCTCCTGACTCCAGGGCCGGTGCTCTATCCACTGTGCCACCTAGCTGCCCCCACTCCAATATCTTTACCAAGAAAACCCCATGGATAGTATTGTCATGATTTGAAATATGATCCTTGAGCTCCTGAAGAATCAGAAATCACTGAATAACAGTGACATGTGAAACAATTTTTTTTATTTTGTATTTCTCTAATTATTAGTTATTTAGAACATTTTTCCTTCCTATTCATATACTTTTTGACCATTTATCAATTGGAAACTGGCTCTGTGTCTGTTTTCCCATCTCCCTCAGACTAAATAAGAGCAAATCATTAGTCTATCTTGGTAGGCTTTCCTGGGAATTCTTTATCTCACTAAAATCACTTTAAAATGGCCCAGTCCTGGGTAAAAAAAAAAACAGGACTAATATTTGCACAGTCTACTTCCTAGGACTGAGAGAAATCTAAAACACCGTCAAATATTGATATTAATACTGCAAACAGCAAGCTCTTAAAATGTTAGTTGATTGGCTGAATGAATTAAGCAATCGCAATAAAGTGTTGTTTTGCAATGTAGTGTTGGGTTCTGGAAATTCATTTTCCATTTTCTTTTCATTTTTGCAAGGCAATGGGGTTCAGCGGCTTGCCCAAGGCCACACAGCTAGGTCATTATTAAGGGTCCGAGGCCGGGTTTGAGCTTCCAGGGCCGGAGCTCTCTCCACCCTGGCCACGGAGGTGCTGCAGGGGTCTGGAAATTTAAAGAGGGAAAAACGCCAGTCCTGGGCGGGCCCCGCAGCTCCTCCACTGGGCCCGCTTGGGCAGTGGGCGGGCGGCGGGGCGGGGCTCTGAGGCGGCGGGGCGGGGCGGGGCGCTGAGGCGGCGGGGCGGGGGTGGGGCGGGGCGCTGAGGCGGCGGGGCGGGGCGGGGCGGCGCGGCGGCTGCGAGGCGGCGGCCGGGACGCTAGAGGGCGGTGGAACGAGAGCGGCGGCTGCGGCGGCTCCGGCGGCCCGGTCCCGCTCCCAGCCTGCACCTCGCCGCAGCGGCGCCCTCCCGGAGGCCCGAGGCTGGCGCGCTGCCCGGCGGCCCGCCGCGAGCCCGGGGAGCAGGGCTGGGCGTTGGAGCGGGGCCGCCCCGGCGCCCCGGCCGGGCCAGCCCTCCCGCGAACGAGCCGGCCGAGGCCTGCCCGCAGGGTGAGGAGCTGCCGGGCCCCGCCCCCGCGCGCTGAGATGCCGGGCCCGCCCAGGCCCTGAGCGCCCGCGCGCCGGGCGCGGCGGGGGATGCAGGCCCGGCCCGGGGCCGCGGCCCCGCTGCCCGGCGGCCGGAAGCTGCTGGCCCTGGCGGCCGGGCTGGCCTGGCTGCTGCTGCTCCACCTCCTGGTCGACGTCTGGCTGCTGGGCCTCGTGTCGCTGCTGCTGCTGGCGCTGGGGGGCTGGGCGGGCTCGCGCGCCGTGGCGGGGGCCGGGGGCCGCCTGCACCTGGAGCGCTTCGTCCGGCTGGCCGGCTGCCCCGGCGGCGGCGGCGGCGCCGAGGCCCGCGGCCGGCTGGAGCGCGAGATCGAGCGCACCGTGCAGAAGGTCGTCCGGGACTTCGTGTCCTCGTGGCACCGCGGCCTGAGCCGCGAGCCGGCCTTCGAGGAGGAGGTGCGCGCGGCCATGCTGGGCATGGCGCGGGAGCTGCGGCGGAGGATGGCGCGCGTGGACCGCCGGGCGCTGAGCCGCCGCGTCCTGGCGCTCTGCGGCCGCCACCTGCAGGGCTACCTGCGGGCCCGGGAGGCGGCGGGGCCCCGCGGCGCCCGGCCCGAGCCCGCGCGCCTCTGGGAGGCCTACGGCGCCGCCGCCGCCGCGCACCCGGCCCTGCGCGGCCCGGGCGCCGAGCTGCGCTACGCCCGCGCCGCCGTGGACCGCGCGCTGCAGGGGCTGACGCCCGCGCCCCACCTGAGGACGCGGACGGGCCGCTACCTGGTGGTGGAGCTGCTGGCCTGCAACGTGCTGCTGCCGCTGGTGGCCAAGATGTCGGACCCGGACTGGATCCACCTGGCGCTGGTGGGCGTCTTCTCCAAGGCGGGCCCGGCGCGCCCGGCGGAACCCGCCCCGCCCCCCGTGCCCAGGGCCTTGCCGCTGGCCGGGCCCCCGGAGGAGCCCGCGGAGGAGCGGAGCCCCGCCCCGGCGCCCCCGAGGCCGGAGGAGGGCGGCCCGGGCCTGCCCCGGCCCCCGGACGCGCGGGGGCCCCTCTTCGTGTGCGAGGACGCGGAGCTGGACTCGCCGCTCTCGGACGCGGGCAGAGACGCAGAGGCGCCCGGGCCGGTGACTCCCGGCGACCTCGCCGAGCGGCTGCAGGACGCGCTGGCCGCGCTGACCGCGCCGGTGGGCGCCGCGCTGACCGCGCCGGAGCCCGAGGCGCCCGAGGCTGAGCCCCGGCCGGAGGCCGCCGCGGGCCTGTTGGCCTCCATGCTCAAGCCCTGCCCAGAAATCCAGATCAACCCGGCAGAGAAGGAAGAGGAAGGAGACCCGGCCTCGCCGGCACCTCTGCTGGACGGACCAGAGAGAGCCTGTCTCCCTCGGCCTTCGTGCCTGGAGAGGGATTTCAGCAATGGGGTCAGCCCCCTGGACCCCAGCCTGCCCCAGGGTTTGCTCTCCTCCTCCCCAACGGGTCCCCTGAGCTCAGCCACCTTCAGCTTTGAGCCCCTCAGCAGCCCCGACGGCCCGGTTGTCATTCAAAACCTGCGCATCACTGGGACCATCACAGCACGGGAGCATAGCGGGACCAGCTTCCATCCCTATACTCTCTACACGGTGAAGGTAAAGGGGTCGGAGTCATGGGTGTAGCTCATTCACCGGGAGCTTTGAGGGGAAAGTTAACATTCTTGCATGGGAAAGTCTGGAAACACTCAGTTATTGGTTTTTAGTTCAATAAGATCACATGGGAAGGGTTTCACGTCAACTTTTAGTCCAGAGCAAGGCTGACACGCTGCTCATCCAGTTGCTCTGGCAGATTGTCATATTAATCTAAAAAATAGAATTAGAAAGGTAAATCTGCAGCTGACCCGACCAACATCACCAGATTGCAAAGAAAAATTTTAAAAATTAGCTATTCTGGGGCTGCTAGATGGCACAGCGGCCTTGGAGTCAGGAGGACCTGAGTTTAAATATAGCTTCAGACACTTAATAATTACCTAGCTATGTGGCCTTGGGCAAGCCACTTAAGCCCATTGCCTCGCAAAAACAAACAAACAAAAAAAGCTATTCTTTTAAATTATATCTTCCACTATTCTATTAGCATAGATAATCAAGAATTGACTGTACAAAGCAGCATTAAAACCACCCCATACTTTGAAAAGGAAGACATAATTGTAATTTTGCGCAGGTGAAATGCTTCTGGTTTTGTTCACACTTTATATTATAAACTTAAAACATTTGTGCTATGTCTAAATACAAATTGTCTTGACTTAGTAAACATGGGTGCCTGCTTCAAGTATCATCTGCACCAATGCATTAATTATATGGCAGTCCCTTTAACTCCCTGGGGTAGTGACTCCCAGATTTATACAACCAACTCTCACCTCTCTCCTGAGCAGCCCCACACCACTCAGTTAATAAGTATATTGATAATTAATAAATAATTACTTTATGCTAAATTTTGTGCTAAGCACCAAGAATATAAAGAAAGGCAAAACCACAGTGACTGTCCTCAAGAAGCTTACTTTTTAATTGGGGAGATAACAAGCAAACAGTTTAAACAGAAGGTACTAGGAAGGAAGAAAGCTAGAAGAAAGGGAGTAGGAATGCCTATCTCTAGAAAATAAGATTTGAGCTAAGTCTTGAAGGAAGCTAAGAGGTTAAGATGAGTAGAGAGAGCATTTCATTTAATGGAAAGATGGAATAAAGGACAACCAGTGAAAATGCCTCCTTGTTTGAGGTCAGTGTGCCTGTGGAGAGGGAGGTATAAGAAAACGAAAGCTAGGAAGGCTAGAAAGGCATCACCACCTTACATGCTGGTTGTATCCATCTCAGTGTGCCATAGGCAGTCCAAAGTCAGTATATCTAAAATAAAATTCATTATTATTTTTTCCTATACTGACCATCCACATAATTTTCTATTTCAGTTGAGGACATCACCATTTTTCCAGTCACTAAGGTTCAAAACCTTAGAACCACTTCTCTCACACAAGACTATGTTAAATCACGTGCCAAGTTTCATTGATTCTATCTCTACATCTCTCAGTTATGTTCACTCTAGTTCATTTTTTTCAACCCTGCCTAGACTACTGAGATTGCTGCCTAACTCCTCATTTCCAGGGTCTCCTCTCTTCCATCCAACCTTCACAAAGCTGTCAAAATAATCTTATAATACAGTTGGAGCCATGTCACTCCCCTGCTCAAAAAGCTTCTATGGCTCCTCATTGTTTTTAGGATTAAAATACAAAATTTGTTGCCACTTAAAGAACTTTATAACCTGGCTCTAGCCTGTGTACTCTTGGTTACAGCCAAAGTGGCCAGCTATTCTTTCCATAAAATGTTCTCTCCCCCACCCCCACTTCAGTGTCTATATGAAATGGCCATGTCTGGAATGTTCCACCTCAACTTCTAGAAACTCTAGCATCCTTCAAAACTCAACATCTGACTTACCTCCCCATAACAGGTCTTCCCTGAATTTCCCAACTATTAGTGCTCTTTTTTTTTTTAACCTAAAATTACTTTGTATTCACTTATTGTAGGTATATGTGTTATTTCCCCCAGTAGAATATAAGCTCTATGGAGATCAGTGTTTTGTTCTTGTCTATGTATCTCCAGGACCCAGTGAATCAAGAGCTCACCTGTGAGGCATGGTATGAGTTCAAGTTTTGGCAAATCACTTGATCTCTAGGTATCCTGGGCAACATTCCTTAGACCCTAAATTGCAAAGAAGATGCTGACCTGCATCAGTAGAAGAAATGTCCTATATCTGGGAATTCTCTCTACTAAGAAGATCACAGATTTAGTCCTTTTCCCTTTCCCCTGCCCCTAAATACTTGTTAAATTTAATATAATTAAAGGCTGTAGATACAGCAAAGCAACCTTTTATCACTCCAATCAAAATTCCAGGATTGGGTATCCAAGAATAAAGTAATTAATAAGGCCAAAAACCACAATTTATCGTTTTTTAGGAATGCTTATTTCGCTAAAGCAAGTCATTCATTCTTTCAACAGTATGAGACAGCTCTTGACAGTGAGAACAGCAGTGGCCTTCAGCAGGTGGCCTACCATACTGTGAATCGTCGCTATCGGGAGTTCCTGAATCTGCAGACCAGACTGGAGGAGAAGCCAGACCTACGGAAGTTCATTAAAAGTCAGGAACCCCAACCTTTTTCCATATTTCCACTCTCATATTTCCTATAATCTCTCCACATCTACCATGATGTCCCAGAAATAGAAAATACCCCACAACTGATTGTCAGTCAACATGTGGGTTGGTTGCATGCCAGTGCTGTTCATGTTCTGTTTCGCAGAGTCCCTGAGTGGGTTTCAGGAGATAGGCAATTTTCCCCCGAAAAGAAGGAATGACTTTTACTCTTGACCAAGTCTTCCTTAACTTCCTCATCCAGAGAGTTTAGAAACTTAAGAATTTTCAAATTTGTACCCAAGCTTGGAAAGTTAAATAGAGTTTGGGGTTGGGAGAATGAGGAGAAGACTATCCCAGCTTTTACTTACCAATTAAGGAACTCATTATCTAGTCAGTATATTATCCAGATGCCATTGGTTTCTTTTTTTCTTTTAGTTTTTGCAAGGCAATGGGCTTAAGTGGCTTGCCCAAGGTCATACAGCTAGGTAATTATTAAGTGTCTGTGGTTGGATTTGAACTCAGGTCCTCTGGACTCCAGGGCCAGTGCTCTATCCACTATACCACCTACCTGCCCCTACATGATAGCATTGATTTCTTTGGGCACTTTGTTAACTCTCTCTGGCCATGGGAAAATCACTTAACCTCTCCAACTTCCTTGTCTTTAAATGAAGCACCCATCTCAAGGGGATAATATCAAGTTAGATAAAATCTCCAAAGCATTCAGTAAGCAGAAAAGAACTCCACTAGTGCCATAGAAAGAACGCTAGATTTGTGAGTAGAAGTTGGAATCCTGACTCTATGTCCACTTATGTGACCTTGTCCAAGTCACCCTTCCCTGAGGTGAGTTTCCTTATCTGTAAAAAGAAAGGGTCAGATATGATTTCCCTCTTGTCACATTCAATTTGGATCAATGTATACCATGGAAATAATGTATAGACTGGCAAATTGCCTTCTGTGGGGGGATGGGGGGAGGGAAGCAAGATTAGGGGGAAAATTGCAAAGCTCAAAATAAATAAAATCTTTAGAAAAAATTAAAAAGAAATGGTCAGCCTGGATGATCTCCAAGATCCTTTCTACCTCTAAATCCATTATTCTAGATTAGCTATTAGTCTTTTCTTCCTCAACCTCCATTTCAGCTTTTATATTTCTACTTCACTGAAGATAAGAGGGAGTAGTGAAAATAAATTGGCTATTTCTGTGACCCAAAGCCCAAAGCACAAGGGCAGCTAAAGAGGGATAAATTAGGAAGAGTCCACCTGAGAGGCAGATTCAAGGCCAGCCTCTAATGCATACTGCCTTGAGGTCAAAACACTTAACTTTTGAGTGCTCTATGCAACTTCCTAAGGCAAGGGTTTTTAAGTTGGGTCTTGTGAATTTTTTAAAATTAGTCTTTATCAACTCTGTTAATATAATTGGTTTCTTTTTTAATTCTATGTGTTTTTATGAATTTAAAAACGTTATTCTCAGAAGGGGTTCATAGGCTTGACAGGTCTTCAAAGGGGAGCCATGGCATAAATAAGGTACAGAGTCCCTGACCTAAGACAGTCAGTAGCAGATCCATGTGGTTAGAGGAAGTCCCAACCCCTAGAAGTTCTTTTGCTGATGAAATGAGTCCCTGATCTCTGAGGAACAAGGCTAAAACAAAACAGCACTTAAATGAGTTTTAGATTCATCTCTAAATTTCAGTTATATACGATTGTTGTTACCCATAAATACCAGAGGTAGGCTCTGTGTAATACTCAGTTCTATAGCCAGATTTCCTTATTCCTCTCTATTATGTGAATAAAAGTCCCAGGGGAGAAATAATCTGTTTTCTTCTGAGATTGTTGCAATATATACATACATATATATATATATATATATATATATAGTATATATATATATATATATATATATGTATATGTATATATATATAATGTTTATGAACAAAGGGAGCACTGAATAAATATTTGTTTTAATAAATGTATATCGGAAATGATTATTGTTTTCTTAGATGTGAAGGGTCCCAAAAAGCTCTTTCCTGATCTTCCATTTGGAAACATGGACAGTGACAGGGTAGAAGCCCGAAAGAGTCTTCTAGAGTCATTCCTGAAGGTTGGTGATTTTTCTCCCATTTTTCCCCCAAAGCATACAAGTCACAGCTGCTCTCCCAAGATGGGCAGTACTGAGAACAGCCTAACACTGATCTCTTGTTTTTGCAGCAACTGTGTGCCATCCCTGAGATTGCCAACAGTGAAGAAGTACAAGAGTTTCTGGCTCTCAATACAGATGCTCGAATAGCCTTTGTCAAGAAACCTTTCATGGTCTCAAGAATAGACAAGGTACCAATGGGGCAAATGTTCCCAGACTCAGTCTGAGTCTGTCAGTGTTGAGTCTGGAGAGCCAGTGGTCAAAACAGTGGAGAGAGGTGGATCCTCAATACTGTGGAGAAGTAAATAGAGTTACTGGGCTTGGAGTGAGGAAGAATGAGTTCAAATCCTATCTCCTACACATACTGATATATGGCTCTGGGCAAGTCACTTAGATCTCTGTGCCTCAGTGTCTTCATCTGTAAAATGAGGGGGTTGATGTGATAGCTACTCTTCATTCAGATCTAGAACTGTGATTCTGTAATCTCAGTTATTATCACTTAGCTGTACTGTTTTTGAATGAGTCACCATTGTTCTAAGGATCCTAGTATTCTAGATTAGATTTAAGTCTGAATCTAAGAGATCTCAGGATCAGTGACTCTAGAAATAGCCAACATGTGGCCCACAACTTTCCTGAAAGCTGCCCAAACTAGATGAAAATGAACTTAGGAAATATCTAACACAATGAATGAAATTTCAATCAAATATGAGATACTATTTAAAAAAGGACAACTAGGTGGTACAGTGGTTAGAGCACCAGGCCTGTAGTCAGGAAGGCTGGCTCCTGAGAGCAATTTTGATCTCAGACACTTATGAGTTGTGTGACTATGAGCAGGTCATTTAAACCTTTTTTCTCAGTTTTCTCACCTGTAAAATGAGCTGGAGAAGGAAATAGCAAACCATCCCAATAGCCTGCCCCTCCAAATAGTGAGATAGTGGGGTTCCAGATGGTTGGACACACCTGAATCGTGACAATATTAATATATGATTTTCTAAGTCAATATGTGACTCACAAGGAATTTTATGTGTAGTTTAGTGAACCCCTTTGCTATTTAAGTTTGACACCACTAATGTTCAATTCCTTCAATCTAGAGGAAGAAAACTGAAGGATCAGCAATTCACCCAAGGTGGGGTAAATGGCAGAGCCATGAATTCAAACAAGAGCTTCTGATTTCAAGCCTAGAATGTCATTCATTGAACCAAGTATAGGGACTATAATTTTTGTCTGTTTACATGGAGAATATTAATTAGAATGAGATGACCTTCATGATGGTACAGGGGAAAGCCTGCTGATTTTTGAAGCATAGGATCTGGACATTAACACTTACCTATCTGACCTTGGGGCTTAATCTTCTTTTGCCTTAGTTCTCATCTGTACAAGGAAGGAATTAAGCAAAAAGATTCTGGATCTATGATCTCACAATCCTATAGTCAGTTTTTACCTCACACAAAGAGCCATGCTATCCCATTCCAGAGGCCTTCTTTGTGGCCACAGGAATGTTAATCATTATTTAGATCTAGGGAAAAACAAACCATTTCATAGAGATGATTAGGAAGACCCAATTGTGCATATTGTGGTGGTGTTTCACTATGAGAGTATTTAGAAGTGTTTGGAGACATATTGTTCATTTTGGCTTTCTCTTCTGGACCATTTCCCAAATTTGTGAATCATTTCCTCTTGCCACACACTTTTACATAGTTCCTAAAGTGGTCTTCCCATTCAAAACCCAGCGAGGTATTTTCAAAATAAAACTTTTTTCATTAAAAAAAATTATGAGGGAGGCTAGGTGGTGTAGTAGATAAAGCACCGGCCTTGGAGTCAGGAGTACCTGGGTTCAAATCCGGTCTCAGACACTTAATAATTACCTAGTTGTGTGGCCTTGGGCAAGAGACTTAACCCCATTGCCTTGCAAAAAACAAAAACAAAAAAAAAAACCTAAAAAACATTATGAAGGGGGGCAGCTAGGTGGCACAGTGGATAGAGCACCTGCCCTGGAGTCAGGAGTACCTGAGTTCAAATCTGGCCTCAGACACTTAATAATTACCTAGCTGTGTGGCCTTGGGCAAGCCACTTAACCCCCATTGCCCTGCAAAAAAAAAAAAAATGAAAAAAAAGGGAAATATCTAGTCCAGGAGGCTGGACTTCTAGTCAGGAAAACCTATAATCAAATCCTTCCCCAAACACCTGCCATGTGATTATGAAGAGATAAATCCTTCCTCTCTCTGAACCTTAGTTTCTTCATCTATAAAATGAGGACTATCGTACTTGTAATGCTCAGATCTCACAGCAGTTTCATAGATCAAACAAGATAATCTAAGTTAGGCACTTTGTAAACTCTGAAGTAATATATAGGTACACACACACATATGTGTGTGTCTGTGTGTGTATAGAAAGCTTTCTCATCAATAATAAGAGTAATTCATTCTCTCTCTCTCTCTCTCTCTCTCTCTCTCTTTCTCTCATGCTAGACCTGAAGTAAGGAAGACTCATCTTCCAAACTCAAATTTGGACCTCAGATATTTACTAGCTGTGTGACTCTGGGCAAGCCACTTAACCCTTTTTGCCTCCATTTCTTATCTATAAAATAAGCAAATAACAAATAACTCCAGTATCTTTGCCAAGAAAATCCCAAGAACCCCTCATCACAAGTGAAACAACTGGACAACAGCAAAATATCATAGACAATAAGAATTATAGATGATCTATACCATTAATAGTAAGAGCAATCAATAAGTCACATATATTATGTATTATATAAACTAATATGTAACATTTTAGATATATAAATCATCAGTTTATATATAAATCATACATGTATCAATTTATGTGTATGAATTCTTTTTATATCTCAGTTTATATATGCATCATTTATATACATGCAAATGTGTATAAATCATATACATACATGTATATGTCATATATGTAAATTGTATATACGTGTGTGTGTGTATATATAGAGAGAGATATAGGCCTATCTATAGCTTCATCTATCTCTATAGCTATATGTATGTATATATGAGGAAGTTTTCCTGGGAGGCCATCCTCTCCAGTTTTCATGACTTTTTCAGAAGCGCAAGGCTGTAACATAGATTCTCTGTTCCCATATGTGTTTAGTTTTATTTGTCATGGAATGGCTTTCTCTTCACACAATTCTCTCCATGATGAGACAAATCTATTCATCTCTCTGAACCTCAATCTCATCATCTATAAAATAAGGGCTATCGCACTTGTTATGCTCATATCACACAGCAGTTTCAAAGACCATACAAGATAATATAAGTCAGGTACTTTGTAAACTTTGAAGTAAATTCAGTCTATAACCAATCCACAACCAGAAATTAATTAATAACTTTTTGGATGAGAAGCATTTTGGTAGATCAGGGCATACAAAGACAAAGATGGAGCAGTCTCTGTCTTTAAAGAGTTTATAGAGCAGAGATTCTTAGGTTGAGGTCAGTTGTACCCTAAGGAGTCTATAGTCTCTGAACTTTGAGACAAATCTATTCATCTCTCTGAACCTCAATCTCATCATCTATAAAATAAGGGCTATCGCACTTGTTATGCTCATATCACACAGCAGTTTCAAAGACCATACAAGATAATATAAGTCAGGTACTTTGTAAACTTTGAAGTAAATTCAGTCTATAACCAATCCACAACCAGAAATTAATTCACAACTTTTTGGATGAGAAGCATTTTGGTAGATCAGGGCATACAAAGACAAAGATGGAGCAGTCTCTGTCTTTAAAGAGTTTATAGAGCAGAGATTCTTAGGTTGAGGTCAATTGTTCCCTAAGGAGTCTATAGTCTCTGAACTTAGAGGGGGGAAAATATCACATTTTCTTTGTCTTAGACTCCTTAGTCACTCCTATGGGATGCCTTCTCAAAATAATATTTTTAAATGTATAAATGTATATATGTATAAATGTATATATGTATAAATGTATAAGATAAAATACATAGTATCATTAAGTAAATCAATTAGATTGAATTGCAGTTATCAAAAAAAGATCATAGAACTAGGTTAAGAACCCCATGATCTAAATGAAATTTAGTATTTCCTTCAAAGGTAATTTTAAAAAACCCAAAATAATATTCTGAGAAGAGTTCTATAGACTTCACTGAAGAGGTCCATGACTCAGGAAAAATCCTCTGTTAAAAAGGGAAAGCAATTGTATATAGGAGAGGAAAATAATAAGGGGTTGTTAAGTAACTACTAAGGGCCAGGCACCTATGCTAGGGTACTTTATGCTTTTGGTCCTGACAATAACCTTGGGAGGTTATTAATCCATTTTGCAGTTGAGAAAACTGAAGTAGAGAGGTTTAATTGACTTGCCTAGAGTCATACAGCTAGTATTGTCTGAGATCCATATCTATATCAATATCTATAAATATGGATATTTATAAAAAGATGCAAGGTTTTGTTTTGAAGAAGAGAAGCACTAACTCTTGGGAGGATCAGGAGAAATTTCAGGTAGAAGATACTGAATTTTCAAGAAAGCTAGGGATTTTAAGAATGTTTGTGGATGATGATGCTAACCTCAGCCCTTTGTCCTTTACAGATGGTAGTGAGTGCCATAGTGGATACCATAAAGACTGCATTTCCTCGCTCAGAACCCCAGAGCCCTACAGAAGATCTGAGTGAAGCAGAGACAGATGGCAAGCCTCAGACAGAGGGCAAGAAGAATAAGTAAGACATCTCTTGGTTCCTTGGGACATTGGCCTTGCAGTTGGGCTACCCCCTTGATCCTGACTAAGAGAGCATCCCTGATCCTCAAGAAGGGAAGAAGAGTTACATCAGTCTCTATAAAGTTAATTCTGAAACTGCTAAATGATCAGTGACCCTCCCTCAAAGGGTGGTGGGTGGACAGCAGTGATTGCTTAGTGTGTGTGTGTGTATTTCTGCCAGTATGACATCCATGGTAATCTGGGATTCTTGGTAGGAATGACACTCTAGAATCTGGAGATTTTTCTCCTGTTGTAATTTCCTAGGAGAATGAGAAGATTTCCGTGCTCTCAAAAATAATGTTTAATGTTTGTCTGTCATTTTCAAAGACCATGACATCAGGGAGGTGATACCATGACAAGCATGTGAATTGGATTTGAGTGAGGGGTGCTGTTCTAAGTCACCAGACTCACTTTTCTCCTCCAGCGCCATCTGAGTCCAATGGTCAGATATGAAAAGTCTGCAGAGTCTATTTAATCATATCCCAAATTAAGGATAATTCATTTTGCCAATCTGTGGTTCATTGGGCATTGCCCTAAAAGTATTTGAAGTTCATATCAGCACACAGAGAAACTTGCTCAGGACCCTTGTTTGCTTTACAGACCATGCATGGGCTCTCTCTATAAGCATGATACCTTTAATATCCTTAATGTAGTCAGGAATACAATCAACATACACCTTTGTCATCATAAAGAGATCAATGTCCTTACCTTTTCATTGCCCACACCTGTATTTTATAAGTTCCTAGTGACACCTGAACCAATGACTTTCATCAGGATGCTGGCTCCCTCTCTGGTGACTTTGGGAAGAACTTCTGAGCCAAGGAGGGTAATACAATTTCAGAAATAGTGCCCAACAAATGAGGATATGTTTTCATATCTTTACCCTGTGTCACCTGTCCAGTGTCAAATTCCACTGTCAAATTCAAAGGCATGGGGAAGAACACAGCTCAGTTCAAATGCAACACCCTTCCAGATTCTTGATATGCAATGACTAGCTGTGGTGGAACCAGCAGAGAAATATTGAAGTTTTGCTGTCTTGAGGTCTGTGAGCTAATATGATTGTTGGGGACCAAGATCTCTACCATGTCTTGTCCTATGTTCCTTCTTCTTACAGGTCTAGACTAAGGTTCCCATCTAGCAAAATTGCTCCAGTATTAAATGTGGCTGAATCACATGAGAAGGTCTTATATTGCCTCCCAGAAAGTAATGTGGTAAGAATGGGACTCCTAAGGACCTGCAAGGGTCCATAGCCATTATATTTAACCATGATATCAGAAGTGATTGGAAAATTCCTAAAGATCAGATTGGAGCCGAGTCTCTGAAGCTGAGCATATCTAACATCAGAATCTAATGTCTTGATAAAATGCTTATTTTTCAATGCTTATTTTTCATCTGTTATTTCAATTTGACTGGTTGACTCTTATAAGCATCATAGGCTTATAATAGGAGAGAAGATATAAGGAGGGAAACCAATCCTGGGAGGGGACTGACCATCCTAAGATAAACTACTTAAAGCCTAAGTTTATAATGAATATTAAATGGATCAAATGAGATAGAGAAGTTTTCCTCTCCAGGATGAAGGTAAATTGATATTGGGGTACACTATGACTTAAGTTGACACCAAGGTGGGGAATTGATACATCTGCATTTGATTTCTTGTCCTTCTTTGCTACTATGATTCTCACTACTCACCCACACCAATTGATTTCTCCAGGAGTCAGACATCTTGTCAATCTCTGGGATGGAGTCATTCCTTGAAAAACAGAGCAAGTTCCTGGAAATACAGGCAGAAGAAGCCTTGGGAAAAGATTCTGAGCAGACCCCCAATGAATGTACAGATAATGGCAGTGAGAGCCCCTCAGATAGTGCTGCTTCACCTCCAGAGGAGAGCAACAGTGACCAAGGTAAGTGACCATGCCCTAGCCTCTGAGAGAAGCAGGAGCCAAAATTCTGTCTCATCTATGGATCACTGGCCTTGGACTTTGTGGTTTTCATGTTTCTCCAGAGTGTCTGGAGCTCAGAGGAGATACTTATCTGACTACCATTGTAGACTCAGAGTTAGAAGGGACCTTAGAGTCATCTGTGTCACTCTCCCCCACCTAATTTAAAAATGAGGTAATCAGTACTTATATGCTTGCAAAATTCCTCAAGTTTCTGAGGCTTAGAATGGGTTCACCAGAACTCAAGTTTCCCTTGTAGTAAATGAACCAACCAGGAATCCTACCTGATGCAAAAACAGTTTAAATCTTTGTGATATTATGACCCATGGAATAGACAGATGTGAAGACAGATTTCCAAGACCCAGGCATAGGCAGGGGTATATGTGAAAATCATGTGTTGTGTCTTATGAAAGAATTAGCCACTGAAGTCACAGCGGGGTGGGGGTTGGGGGGGGTGATATCAAACTCAAATAGAAATAGATCCTTGAAGGCCATGTATAGACTTGGAAAAACCATGAATTAACAATATCTATATTTATGGTATTTTAAATATTATGTTAAAATTTCTCAATTACATTGTACTCTGATTCTGAGCCAAAGAGGGTAATACAATTTCAGAAACAGTGCCCAACAAATGAGGATATGTTTTCATATCTTTACCCTGTGTCACCTGTCCAGTGTCAAATTCCACTGTCAAATTCAAAGGCATGGGGAAGAACACAGCTCAGAGTCTTGATATGCAATGACTAGCTGTGGTGGAACCAACAGAAAAATATTGAAGTTTTGCTGTCTTGAGGTCTGTGAGCTAAATATGATTGTTGAGGACCCACAAGTTTTGATATAGTGGACAGAATTTTGGATTAAATCTGAGTAAAAATCCTACCCAAGACACCTACTGACTAGAGGGAATGAGGGCTGCCTGCTCCTGGTGCTGTTCCTGCTGCTGCCCCTGGGCACCTCCCTCCTCACTGGGCAGCATGACAGCTAGGAGATGAGATGCTCAGGTTGGGTTGGGCCACGGAAGGAGAGGAGGCCCAACCCAACCAGGGAAGTGGTCACAGGTCCCTCCCATGAGCCCCGGGTGGGAGCGGACCCTCAGCTCCATATGTTCGAATTCGGGTGGGAGCCCATCGCCGGCCCATCAAATGAGTTATGGGTGCAGAAAGCCTGACACAAGCCGGTGCTAGGTAAATGCTTATTGCTGGCCTTGATAGAGCCATTTGTCTTCACCTGCTCCTTTTCCCTTTCCCTTTCCCTTTTTGGTTCCACCACGCAGTAAGCACTCTGGGCCACAAGGGGGCAGCTCCAGACCCCGGCTTAGAATGCTGCCCAGATTGCATTAGGCCATCAGAGTCTGAATGGGGGGCCTCCTCAGGAACCACTGTCCAGCCCAGAATCTAACAGCCTCCCCATAGAGGAAGGCCGTGCCCTTGTCAGTCCCCACCCTTCCTTGGAGTCCAGCTCCAGAGCATGAAGTCTAGAGCCTGGGGAGGCAGGGGAAGCCATAGCCCAGTCTGAACAGCAAAGAAACAATCCACGGGAGTGGTCCAAGGAAATTCCAGCCCCTGCCTTCAAGCTGGGAACCAGAGCTTCTTTCAGGGCTCCAGTTCCCCTGTTCGTGAAATGCCATCAGAGCTGTCAGACACATAGCCCTCCCACAAACTCCTGAGAGCCCAGACATTTTATATACATGTGCACCCACACAAGCAGACCAGATGACTACTGCTGATACTACCAGTCCTTCAAAGAATAAATTATATTATTTAACAAAATAAATAAAAATACCATTGAAACATAGATAATATCACATTTTAAAGCTGAGTCAATGTGCAGCCCACCAATATCTTTATGTATGGAGTTGTTGCTGATGATGATGTCAACACTGTTATTGTTGATAAGTCATTTTGGTAGTGTTTGACTCTTTGTGATCCCATTTGGGGTCTTCTTGGCAAAGACATTGGAGTGGTTTGCCATTTCCTTATCTGACTCACATTTACAGATGAGGAAACTGAGGCCAACAGATGTGAGTGATTTGCCCGTGGTCAATCAGCTGTAAGTATCTGAGGCTACATTTAAACTCAGGTCTTCTTGACTCCAGATCTGGCACTCTCTCCACCTACCCCCCCCCCCAGATGCCTGTGCAGGGGATAGTATCCCCCATTTCTACGTGATTTTGATATCGCTGACCTAGATGACCTCTGGGGGTCCCTTCCAGCTATAAAGCTATGATCCTGTAATCCTTAACAGATCTAAAATTCTATGGTCCTTCTAGTTATGTCTAGCCAATTGTAGAATCATCTATAGGCTAGAAAACTGGGGAAATCAGGTCAATTCTGGGACCAACCTATAGGAGCAAGACCTCACTGAACAGTCTAGAATGCCCATGGAAGTCTATACCAAAGGGGATAATACATATACACTCTTCCTAGGGTATATCTGAAATCCTAGATACTCTGAGACTCTTGCTAGGCTAATTGGAGATGACTTGAGACCATTCTGAACAGCACAGAATAACCATGTCTAGGCTCCTAGCACATTAGCTCGGGGAGCTTGCTTACTTTTGACCATCAACCAGTCCACGCGTGTCTCTAAGAGGGATCAGGAATCATAAATTTCTATTTTACTGAAAGGGAGAATAGAAAGGATCAAAATGAACTGTGCCCTTCCTAATTCTAGACTAAAATACTGAATCCCAAGCCTGTGAGTTTATAAAGTAGTGGTTCCCTACCATTATATTATCAAAGCAATTTTCTCTAGTTGGGTCTTCCTCCAAAGGTACCGTGGTACAGTGGAAAGAGCACTGGAATCAGAAGACCTGGTTTCAAATCCCATCTCTGCCCCTTTACCAGCTGCAATTTGATGTAAGTGACTTAACCCCATAGTTCTATTTCCTTTTGTAAAGTGAGGGGCTTAGACTAGATGGCCTCTGAGACTCCTGACTTTAGAACTATGATCCTATGACATTCCACCAGCCCTGGGAAGGGACAAGGAGAATAGTAGAGGAAGAATTTCACTGACACCATTCAAGTTGTGGCCTTTCTGTATCAGAGAAATGACTTCTCCACAGCTGGAGCTATCCAAAAATGGAAAGCACTTTCCAAGCAAGTGATGAACTTCCTATCACTGATGGTCTTCAAGGAGAAACAAGATGACTTCATGGGAATGCTACAGTAGGAATTTTTTTCCTTTCAGATTCAAGTCTGAGATTCTTTGACTCTGAGACACATGATTCCTTTCCTCACAGTGCTATCTAAGCATGTAGAATATATATATATATACATATATATATATATATATGTATATATATATATATACCCCCTAAGCATATAGAATATAGACCCTAAAAATACAATAATAGACAATATATAGACATATATTACATTACATATAACAAATACTATTATGTTATTAAATATATTAGATATAAACTTTAGCTTAAAGCACTGCACATTAAAATATAATTGAATTATATAACAAAATAGTTAAAACACAGTAAAACAGATAATATTACATTTTAAAACTGAGTCAATGAATACAACACTGGCCCTGGAGTCAGGAAGACCTGAGTTCAAATTTAACCTCAGATACTTATGTGATTCTGGGCAAGTCATTTAACCCCAATAGCCACAAAAAAACTGAGTTAATATTCAGCCCACAAATATCATTATGTATGAAGTTGTTTAGGTCAACTCTTTGTGACTTTGTGTGTGTGTGTGTGTGTGTCTATGTGTCTGTGTGAGAGAGAGAGAGAAAACACTTTCAAGCTAGCAGAGTACTTTATAAACAATACCTCATTTTTATCCTCATAACAGCCCTAGGAAGTAGATGTTAATATTATTGTTTCATTTTGATTGAGGAGGAAACTGAAACAAAGGTTAAGTGACTTGTCTAGGATTACATAGTAAGTGTCTGGGGTAGAATTTGAACTCTGGTCTTCCTGATTCCAAGTCCAATGCTCTATCCATTGCACTGTCTAGCCACCTCTATTGGCCAAGTGACACGGAGTAAATAAAGTATAACTAGACGCCCCTAAGAAATTGCCGGCTTACTTTGGATTAAAGGAATTCTACGTATATGGAGGGCTTGATTTGAAAGTGGAGGAGAGGGTCACCTAGGTGGCGTAGTGGACAAAGCACCAGCCCTGGAGTCAGGATTACCTGAGTTCAAATCCGGCCTCAGACACTTAATAATTACCTAGCTGTGTGGCCTTGGGCAAGTCACTTAACCCCATTGCCTTGCAAAAAACTAAAAAAAAAGAAAGAAAAAGTAGAGGAGATTCATGGTTCTACTTTTCTTATAAAGTCCTGAGTGTAAGTCCTTTCTATAAGTTAACTTCTAGCCCTGTCCTGTTTCCCAGAGTCAGAGACGGCATTAGCTGATACAGCCCTGGACCTCCTCCTCCTGCTGATGATGGAACAGTGGAGATGGCTATGTACTGAGAACATGCAGAAAGCCATTCATCTTCTCTTTGGGACCCTAATACAGAGGTAAGACTGTTGACTTCTTCCTGACCTTTGGAGGCTCTGGTGGGACCTCTAAGAGTCCCTCTAACCCCAGAGTAAACCTTTGTTTAAGCAAGTCCAACTCTGGAGACCCTTGGCTGAACTCTATCCTATAGAAAGTGAAGTGCAGTCTAGGAACTGCTGTGGCCAGGAGAGATCAGTAGCCCTTGACATCTCCTGAGGATCATCCCTGCCATGAAAAATTCCATCATGTCATGGAAAGAGTGTGTAGACCTGGCATCAGAATGACTGTGTTCTATTCCTAGCCCTGGTACTCATTAGCAGGGTAATCTTGAGCAAGGTCTTAACCTCTCTGAGGCAGTCCTTTTCCAACAACTGGGAATAATAACAATGGCAGTAATAGTACAGGCTCTAACTAGAACATAAGCTTTTTATGAGGCTTAAATAAAAGGATGTATAAAACACTACAAAAAATGTGAATATCATCATCTTTATCATAATCCTTCATATAGATAATGATGACAATAATAATGAGATTGATCATCCCATTCTCCATAGTGCTGTTTTGAGTGCTGAACAAAAAAGAAAAAGATGTGTTTCCTCATAAGTTTTTATAATTTAAAACAGACATATATATATAATCATATTCCTAGTAATAAACCTAATAATTTATTCCCAATAAACCTAAACATTCAAATATTGCATACAAATAATAGAATAAAATATTATACTGAGCTACAAATCCTTTACTGTCTCACTTTAAAAAAGAGACATTCTCCAGAAAAATGGTAATTTTTTCATAGAAAAAAAATTTTAATTTATGTATGTAAAGCAAATCTTTTCCTGGTAATATCAATATTTAAAAAGGAAATACGTTCCCACTGAAGGAAATTTTTTTCTAATAGTTTAAATCAAAAACTTTTGATGTGGAATTTGGTCAGCTCTCTGGAACTTTAAAATTCATATATGATTGCCTGCCTTGTATTTTGCAGCCAGTAGCAGGACTATTCTCCTTCTCTGAGATAGGCTTGCCACTAACCCTCCTTGGTCATTTCCCCTACTGTAATATTGGCCTTTCTCCTATGTGAAAGTTTGTAATTCTTGCTCCATCTCAAAAGCCTGAATCTCTTTCCTGCCTCTTTGTGTGTGTGTGTGTGTGTGTGTGTGTGTGTGTGTGTGTGTGTGTGTGTGTGTGTTTACACTTAGCAATGAGGAAGGACCTGCTGAGATCGATAATGAACGAAAGGGCACTTGGCTTTGCAACTCAGAGCTTTGTAACCACAACTTCCCATACCCAGCACCCTTCCAACCTCCCACAACTGTGCCAAGAGCTCCTCATAAAGATAGAAAATGCATCTCTAGAATAAGAATGTTTCTAGCAGGCTGCCTTCTGAAGATCCAGGGAATCAACCCATGCTAGGCTGAACTACAGGAAGCTGGAGAGTGTGGTCTGGGGAAAGACATTCAGTCAACCTGAGATACACATGTGGTTTTCTCATTCTGTGATTCTGTGGTTTGGCCTCATCTTCTCTTGTTCTGATCTGTCTTCTTAAGAGATGGTTTGGCATAGCCTGAGCAGAAGCAGCAGTCTGTTCTGATCCCGCTGTAAGAAGGGGCCAAATCCTGACTTCATTTAAGAACATGTGTTTGACATTGAAATCAGATGGCGTCAGGTGGTTGATGGAAAGCCCTTGTCTGGCAGGCAGAAGACAACTGGTCCCAGTTTTGATGCTGACAAACTGTTCTGCATATATTATCTCATTTGATCCTCAAAAAACCCTGGGAGTTAAATACTATTATTGTCCCCTTAAGAAGAAGAAGAAACTGAGTCAGACAGTAGTTAAGTGACTTGTTCAAGGTGTCCGAGGCAGGATATGAAATCAGACTCATACCAGACTCATACTAATCCCCACCTGCTGTGCTCGGTGCCATCTCACTGTTTTTTGTGATTTTTTTTTAAATTTCTTTTATTTTTAATTTATGGAATAAAACAAGCTCTTTTCTGAACTTAATTCATAATTCTTCTCTCCAGGACCAAGGAAAGGAAATATAATCTCTCTTCTACATGTTAGGTTGTCAAATACTTGAAAAATAATTATTTTATTTCTTTTATCTTTTCTCATTTTTCCATGCTAAACATCTCCATTTTTGTTAGCTGCTCCTAATATGTATGGTCTCAAGCAAATCCATATACCTTTAACTAAATTAGTCATAAAATGCTAAAAAGGACCAAGATCCCTGGAGCCCTTCACTGATGGTTGATATTGAGCTATTCATAATTACTCTTTAGACCCAGTATTTCAATCAGGTCCAGGAGTATCTAATTATTGTACTATTGTGTAGTTCACTTCTCTCATCCAAGAGATGATAGACTACAAAATACTTTGCTAAAATCTAAATAGACTATATCTATAGCATTCCCCTTATCTACCAATCCAGTTGCCCCAACCACAAAAATAAACCAATGAGGTTAGTCCAGCATGACCTATTCTTAATGACACCATTCTGACCTTGTGTGATCATCTTTTCCCTTTCAATGTGTTTACTAACCATTCCTTTGGTAATCTACAATTTTCCAGAACTCAAAGCCCAGCTCACTAGAGTATACTTTATTCTTCCTTTCTTTGAAATTTGGGATATTTGCCCTTTCGTGGTGCTTTGATGCTTCTTCCATTTTCCATGTTCTTTCAGAGATTGTTGATACTGACTCAGCAATCCCATCTGCCAGTCCTTCCTATTCCCTTGGTCAAATGTTAGCCACATGCCTCTTTATACTTATCCATGACTTCAAAGGAATAATTTCATCATTGTGGGTTTTCCCATAACTCATATAAACTGCAACTTTCTCCATGAATTAGTAGACAGTCTTCATGAATTGCTTTGACAGAAAAATAATAGCTAACCCAATGGCCCACCTTGTAAGGATGATCCTACCTAAACTGAACATTGACTCATAGTCCATTCATTCAAGGACTTCCTAGCTTGGTAGGGCATGGGAGAATCCTACATTTTCCTAATGTAACCTTTGGAATTCAAGGATAACTTCCATTCCATGCATGATAAGACATCAGGATAGAACACTAAGCATGTATCTTGCATTAGTCATTAGCAGACAGTAGGAAAATGTTGAATTCACTTTTATCTTCAATATCTTAAGTTATATGGAGAGCCAAAAAAAAATCTATGCCTTTGCAGAATGGCTGTTGAATGAGATATGAATTCAAAACACACATGCTGAGTGTTTCTCTAAACTCTAGGTTCACCTGTGAGTTTTGCTCATGAGTGGAGATATAACATACTCCTTCCATTCACTTGAGAGTTTCACCAAACCTTTGACCTAATTTTTCAATGCCTTGTCCCTCGTGGATTTCTCTCTTTGGGTTATTCCATAATGTTAGGAACAGGTGGGAGATTCAAAAGCTTCAAGGGGGCATTGTATATAACCATGATAATTGAATGAGAAACTTTCAAGAAGAAAGTATTTTGAAGCACAGCAAGAGGAAAAGAATGAATGATGCATTGGAAGTGACACTGGGTTTAGGATCAGAGGATATTGGTCAGAGTCCCAGCCCTGCCAGTGTAGCTGATTTTAGGCAAATCATGAACCCTCTGCAGGCCTCAATTTCCACATCTGAAAAATGAAGCAGTTGACTTAGATGACCTCTAAGGTCCTTCCATCTCTGAGCCTATCATCCTTAGAAACATGTAGAAGAATGAGGAGAATTTCCCTGATTTACCTAAAATTCCATTAAAGCATTGTAAGAAGGGCTAAGATCTTAGGGTACAGTGAGATGTTATAGTCCTTCCAAATTCTTCCTTAATCATCAGACTCCATTTGGAGCACTGTTCAGTTCTGGTAGCTATATTTTGGATAAGATATTGATAAGTTAGAACTAAGAAGTTCAAGGAAAGGAGCCAGGTTCTAAAGGGACTCAAGGTCATGCTGTATGCAATAATAGCTAACATGTATTAGCACTTTAGAATGATTTATAGACCTTATCTCATTGGAACCTCACACCATGCCAACCCCATGAGATCATTCTATACATAGCAGTTTACAGAGGGGGAAACTGAGGTTGGTCCCACAATCACTGTCAGAATTTAGTTGTGACTATAGGCATTCAAGTCTAGCCCTCTCCTCACACTGCTTCTCACATGAGAATTATTAAACAAAAATGGGATGTTTATTCTGAAGAAGAAAACTAGGGTGGAGAGATGGATCATGATAGCTTTCTTCATATATTTTAAGGGCTGTCACATGGAAAAGGGATAAGACTGAATGGGTGGAGGTTTCAGAGAGACCGATTTAGGCTTGATGAAAGGAAAAACCTCCAACCAATTACACCTATCCAAAAATGGAATGGGTTGCCTCATGAGATGGTGAGATCGTCCCCTCCTTACGTGGAGCCTTCAAACTGACTCCCTCGGTCAGAGATAGTGTGGAGGAAATTTTGAGGCAAATTAAGAGTTGGACTACTCAGCGACCTGAGATTCCTTGAAAATGTGTAATTCTGAAGTTTCTTCTGAGGTCTCCGTAAACCATATACTCTAAAGGGTTTGAGCCAATTCCAGATAAAGAGAAGAGCACTTTGTGTAGGGAAATAGAAGAAAAACAGTTAGGGTCTGGGTAATGTTTCAGATGGATCTTGAACTTGAGAGACCCAATGCAGAAATAGAAGATAAAGACAAGGGAGCCACAGTCTGTGAAGCTTCCAAGTAGGGCTGCATCATCTTAGAAGGGACAGATTTATTGGAAGGGAACAGAAAAAAGCCTGTAGTGGCCTAAAAGCACTGGGATTTCTTGGAGTTTTAGACCACCATCCCATCCCCATCCTTCTCTTAAGACACTCAGTTCTGTATATTCAGACTTCCTTCATCCCATATCCCTTTGCTTACAGCATTTATAATCTAGGTGGTGTACACACACATACACATTCTCTCTCTCTCTCTCTCTCTCTCTCTCTCTCTCTCTCTCTCTCTCTCTCTCTCTCACACACACACACACACACTCTCTCTCTCTCTCTCTCTCTCTCTCTCACACTCCCTTCTTCCCATGCAAGTTCAGCCTAGATCATAAACTGCTGGGAGATTTGTATATTTCATATTAAAAAAATGATTCAAAACTAGCTTTTTCCCATCCAAGCTTTAAGAGGTGAGAAAACAAACTGCAGCTCTTTCTCCTAACCCCCAGCCCCTCCCTCAAACTGGCATCAGGTCCTCCCAGCCCTGTTCAGTGTCAGACTCTCTGGGACTCTATTCCCCAAGACAGCTGCATAGTGCACCAGGAGCACTCTCACCCCTGTACTTGGGCCTCTCCTGTTTTTTTTTTGCAGAGTAACCAAATTCATTTTCGTTGCTTTGGGACTCTAAATTTTAAGGGTCTGGATCAGCTGGCATTATACAGAACTCCCCAGCACCAGTGCTTGCTGCCATGGCCCCCTCCTACCCCTCTTTGGAAGCCAGGTGATGTTGGTCTCTGGGGTGACCCTGCCCTTGCCTGCTTTGAGGGCCCTTTCTCCTTCTCAAAATGATACTTGACTGCTTTTCAAGCATCAGTCCTTCCTAACTCTGGCCCCATGGATTTCTTTCCATCGTGCCCAGCTCCTTTCACTTTCCCAGAGCCATCCCTCCTTGAAAGATCCAGGCACACAGCTGCCCTTGGGCACCGGAGACCACTGCCAAGTAGTAACTTCTTTCCCGGCTCTCCAAGGGGACAAATAAAAGGCAGAGTAAACTCAACCCCATGACCCTTCCTTCCAGACTGGGGTTGGAGCGGCTCTGGGCTGAGCCAAGCTCTATAAATCTCCCTTGATTGTTGGTGGTGTAGGGGGGGAGTGGGGGCTGAGGCTGAAGAAGGAAAGCTCCATGCCCGAAAAAGGTATTGTTGAGGAAAAGGGTGGCTTCACACACGTGCGCGCATGACCTCCTATGTCAGCTTCTGTGCTGGGAACATCCAATTATGTAACAAGCGGCATTCCTTCCTTGGAGCCAGAGATGAGGAGAAGGAAAGGGGAGAAGGGGCGGCAGATCTAAGCCAGGGCGTGAGGCCAGCGTGGGCAGACTCTAGCGCTGTCTGAGAACAGACCAGGCCAAGGTTGTTGAGAAATTTTCCTCGGTCCCCACTTGGGGGCCTGGACAAGCCCCTCAGCCACAGAATAGGTGTGTGGGTTGGAGGAGGAACTGCAAATCCCTTTTTGTTTGTCTGATTTGTTTTGCTTGGGGTGTTGTTGGGTTTTTTTTTAACTGTGGCTCTTTGTTGATAGGATAAGGGTATGTTCAGGAACCAGAAAGCCAGTGGGAGGTTATTATGGGTCCTGATACAGAGAATGAAGGAATGAGAAGTAGTTGGATCACGTCCTTTTCTAGCCTTCCAGGGCTATGCAACCATACAAATATGGGCCAGGCCAAGAGCATACATGTGAGCCACGTCTCTTGGCTCTGCCCTCCCCACAGCCCCAAGGGTGGCATCAGTCCCTGTGTCAAAAGGGCAGTGGACACATTCCACAAGTCTGCATCAGGGTTTCTTAGAAAAAGAAAAGAGGTGTGTGTGTGGGGGGGGGGGGGGGATGATAGATGCAAGGAGGCCATAGGGTTTATGGGCAGAGGGGAGTAGTAGAAGAAAAACAGGGACATGCCCAGGAGGAGAGCAGATAGGGAAGAATGAGGCAGGCTTAGAGGAGCCAGCTAGACCTCAAAGCCAGAGGAAGGGATTAAATAGCAAGCCCAGGGGCTTAAACCAGACCAGAGAGGTCTCGGAATAGTCTTCTTAGAAATGACCCCTCCCTTTGTGCCATCTCCCATGAAATCCAGGGAGCAAGTATGGGGTGGGAGGGAAGGAAAAGAGGTACTTAGGTAGATTGATGGGGGTTAGTGGCAGTTTCTGCTTCCATTGGCCTTAAGACTAGCTCTAGCATAATATATAGCAGGGGCTGTGTCTCACGATCTGCGATTCATGGATAGAGTTCAGGTGGGGTCTAAGAACTAGGATAGGGAAAAAAATACATCTTTACTTTCATTAATCTCTAATTCATTCTTAGTATTTGCTTTCATTATTCTGAGCATGGGTCCATAGTCTTCACCAGCCTGCCCAAGAAGGAAATGACACAAAAACGTTAAGATCTCTTGATAGTAGTGATAATGCTGCTTCTACTACTTCCTTCATCCTTTGTAGAATCATGGATGACCTTAGAGGTAATTCTATGCCTATTGCTCCTTTCTATAAGGATTTGTAGAAGAGACAAAGAGAGTGGTTGGGCAGTTGTAAATGGTCAAACAAAACCCTTTTTTCTGGCCTTGATCTTGGTCATGGGTATTACCAGCTTCCCAGAAGGGGAGGTTGCAAGAGATGTCACACAAGTCAGGGCTCCCAAAAGTCATCTAGCCATCAAGAAGCATCTTGGGTGATGCACATGATACAGAATCAAGAAGACCTGAGTTCAAATCCATTCTCACACTTAGTAACTGTTGACCCTGGGCATAGCATTTAACATCAGTTTGCCTTAGTTTACTCAAGTGTAAAGTGGGTTTATTAACAGCACCTAAATCCCAGGATTATTATAGAAGTCAAATGAAAAAATATTTGCAAAATACCTTTCCTAGATGTCATTTAGCACATACCCTTTATATTGACCTTCCCTGAGCTTTCCAAGCGGTCTGTTCCTGTATGTCACCTCTTGCTTCCTATCTCCCTGAACGTTTACCTTCAACAGACCCTCAAAATCTCTCTCTTACACATATCTATCAAATTTCCTCTGAAAAAAGGCAACAGGAAACTCTGGATCCCCCCTTCCCACTTTTTTTTTTTGGTCCAAGTTTCAAAGCCCTTGTGAATCTCTATCCTTCAGACATCAGGACTGTCAAGGACCATTGAGGACTCTGCCTCCAAACCAGGCAAAAGTGCTGATTTTCTTCTTAAAGCCCCCCTGGCTTGGTTATTTATGGAGATAGTTTGGTTCAGCAGAAAGTCTACTTGATTGTAGGAGTTAGGTTCAAACCCCAGCCCAATAATTTACTAGTTGCAGCAGGTGGGTGGTGCAGCGAGCAAAATCCTGGCCTTGAATGTCTTGAAACCCTAAGTTCAGATTCAGATTCAGATACTAACTAGATGCATGACCCTGGGCAAAGGCTTGGTCTGTGTCCTTCACTAAAAAAGAGCATAACAGCATCAACTTCTCAGAGTGGTCTTGAAAATGAAATAAGATATTTGCAAAAAAAAATATTGCAAGATAGTATTTGCCTTAAAGTACAATACAAAGGCTAACTATTACTATTTCTAGGACCAAGGCAAAACTCTTAACTGCTCTGAGTCTGTTTCTTTAACCATAAGCTAAAGATGCTGGACTGGATAGCCTATGAGGTCTCTTCTAACTCTAAATTTATCATCTTGTATTCATTTATAACTTTCTTCAGTATCACAGTATTCTAACTTTTTAACTGCTTTTAGTCTTGGGCATGGTCTAGAATAAGAGGTTTTTTGTGAATGGGAGACCCCTTTGCCAGCCCATGGACCCTTTCTCAAAGTACTGTTTTTTGCCTACATTCATAACTGAAGGAAATGCTAAATTTCAGTCAGAGGTTAATGAAAATAGATGTAATGATGTTTCCTATCCATACTTCAAGGCTTCCTGAAATCTACCCATAAAGTCCTTGGGTCTGTGGATCTCATCCTTGATTTAAAGCATCTCTCACCTGTTCCCACTGAAAAAACTGACATAGCTCCCCTTTCCTTTCAGAGGATCTTCTTCCTGGTAGATGCGGTATAGCATCAGTGGCCTGCCTGTCTCTTGCCCCAGATCCGTGCTAGTTTCAGTCCATAGTATCCTGTAACCCCGTGGTTATTTTCCTAAGGGATCTTCAGGCCTAGAAGTTTCTTGAAGTAATATTTTATTTTGTCTGTCAAAGTTACACTGGCTTTGGCTGCCTTTGGGAGGGACTGGGATGGCGCTGCTTGCCATCCTTGAGGCTTCACTCAGGTTGTGTTGCTTCTTTGGGGGGAAAAGAATCCCACTTGACACCTTGCCCACCCAGCTGGTCTTAGCCCAGGAAGGATCTTGCCTTCTATAGTCATATACAGATTGGGTCCTAACTGCTTCCCCGAGGGCCTGAGCAGCAACCCCATCTGACCTCTCCCTCCTTCCTGGGTGTCACATATTCTGCATTGACTCCAGGATAAAGAGATCCTATCTGTCTGTCATGTCACATTCTGGCTGTCTACACTTGGATACCCGATCAGGATTCCATCAGGAGGTTTGAAATAGGTGGGGTGGATGGGGTGTGTGTGTGTGTGTGTGTGTGTGTGTATGTATTAGTAATCCATTACATAGTACTTGCACAACAATATATATATATATATATGGTATGTGTGCTTGTGGTATGTGTGTGTGTATATACACACATATCCACATGGGCTTTTCTAGTGTTTCCAAAAGACCAGAATTGGTGATTCTCCAGAGTTATAAGCTAATGCATGAGAACTATTCCTTGCAGGATCTAAATATTTTTTGTATTTTTAAAAATCTTCAGGGAAGATTAGACCTAGGATTTCATCAGTATAGGCAAGTATACAGATAAAAATCGTAACTTATAGTCTTAAAGAGTTTTCTGGGGCTTGCCCAGGATCATATAATTAGTTTGTGGGAGTAAAAGGAATTAAATCCAGGTCTTTTCTGGCATCAAGCCACTATATCATGATACTAATTAGTAACACATATAGATTATAATTGTGATAATAATTATAAATATGATTATAACTACTAATACATATAATTCTTTTACTCATAACCTGGTGAGATAAGTGGTACAAATATTATACCCATTTTGTAGATAAGGAAACAGAGGCTCAGAGGGAAGGAACTTGTCCAGGGCCTTAGAACTAATAATATTAGCAATCCATTACATAGTACTTGCACAGCAATCCAGGGATGTAGATGTTATTTTCCCCATTTTACAGATGGAGAAACTGATGCAGACAGCAGGTAAGTGACTCATCAAGAGTCATAGGTAGTATCTAAAGCTGACTTTAAACTCAGGTCTTCCTAATTCTACTTCTGGTGCCTTTATCCCCTGAACCACCTAACTGCTTACAATCAAGAATGGTATTAGAAACCATATCAGTGCTCTCTCCATTAATCCTCCTTCTGTCTTAATACTGGCTACTTGATAAGCTTCTTAATGGTCCTGGTCAGTGTTCAAGATAAGAAGAGTTGGGAGAGAATTGAAATAGAAAAACAAATTTGGATTTTCTCTCAAGTTCTGTGTTCAAGTGCTTTCTCTACTACTAACTTGGCAATTGCTCTAAAGCAAATCACTTAATCTCTTAGAGCCTCAGCTTATTCACCTGTAATTGGAGACAGTAAGCCTTGCACTATCTTCCTCTCAGTCATGAGGTTCAAATGAAGTAGGTGAGATAGGACAAAATTTTCTTTTGTGCCCTATTCTCCCACCTGCCTCTTTGATACCTCTGCCCCTCCCAAAGGCACCAGAGTCCTCTCAGCTAATTAAACCTGTCCTCTCCATCAAGCTCATGCTTCTGACCTTTCCCAACTTCCCTCAACCCTGCTTTTCAACATTCATGTTCAACTCATGTCCCACATCCCTTTTCTTTGCTAGGAAACTGATGAACTGTTATGTGGACGTTAATAGGTGGTTCCTTCCCAGGTGATAGATTGCAAGTGTTAACAGGCAATTTCCAGAGAGAATATCCTTAATGATGGGAAATTTAGTGATTGCAGCAAATTATTAGGGGAGACATTTAGGGAGACAGATGACCTTTCAGTACCCTTTATATCTCAACAAGTTGGAGGCTGTGTAGCTTGCTTATGTATAGGACTTGTCAGACTTAATTATAGTAACTCCCATTTGTAAGTTTTATAGACATTTATCTCATAGCATACTTTATCCTTATCACAACTCTGAGGTAGATTCTATTATTATCCCCATTATACAGATTATGAAACAAAGATTTAGAGGGGTTCAGTGCTTTTCCCAGCCGCGAAAAAAGAAAAGTGTTTGGTGTAACATTCAAACTTAGTTGTTCCTGATGAGTTTTTCCATAGCCCACTTGAGCAGTTCAGAAAATGTTTGGACTTGGATAGTTTTCAGCATTCAAGGAGACTAAAAAGTGGTCTCTGAATCCTCTTTTCTTGACTTTCTAGATAGAACTTGCTTATCCTCTATGCAGGAGAGTGGTTCCAATGACTTCTGTGCAATAAATCTTCAGATGGTTTTTTTAGTAGTACTTGATCACTAGGCTCTGAAGAATCAATCAGCTAATAAACAAGTCAGCATTATTGAGTACTGCTTAGTTAGGATTACAATGGGTTGTGACGTGGGAGTGGGGTGCTTGTATGATTTTGGGGGGGAGATGATGAGTCATGCTTGCATGATCATTGACACGAGGTAGCTAGGTATCACGGTGGATAAAATAGACACAGAGTTAGGAAGAACTGAATTAAAATACTGCCTGAGATACTTACTAACCAAGAAAGTTACTTAACTTCTGTCTTTCGCAGTTTCATTATATCTTTCAAATGTAGGTAATGGAGAGCACTTACCTCTCAGAACTGATATAAGGAACGTAAAGACCATCAGATGCCATTCTGTGGGGAGTAGGTGAGGGAAGCGAAATTGGCGGGGGTGGAAATTGTAAAATTAAAAAAAAATTAAATCTCAAACTCAACACAAAACAAGTTCTGAAAATCAAAAAGGAGAGAAAACAATAAAAATTACTGAAATTATAAATTGATGTAAGGATAAAATGAGATGTTTGTAAAGTACCTTACAAATCTTAAAGCTCTATATAAATGGTAGGTATTGTTGTTATTATTTTAATTATTATAATTCCCAGTAGCCATGTGATTATTGTTATTTACAACAACCTTGCAAATTAAGTAATACAAAGATTACTATGCCCACTTTATAAATGAGGAAACTAGGTATGAGAGAAAATGACTTGCCTAGGGTCTCCCAAACACTGAATGGTAGTCTTGTGCTTTTTGCCTCACAAATACCTAACACAGTAAGCCATTAAAGATCATTTAAGTGATGCACTAAGTGCTATCTTACAGACTCTAAGCACATCAGGAGTTTAGATTAGGACAGATTCCCTAAGGGTTAGAGTCATGAAGAAGGGGAAGATTGGAAATAATAAACAGAGTATGTAAGGGAGGTAGAATTTAGATAGGTAGAAGGAAGATTTCAGGTACTAAAGGTATACAAAAGAAAATACTTATGGGGCAGCTAGGTGGCGCAGTGGATAGAGCACTAACCTAGGAGTCAGAAGGACCTGAATTCAATCTGGCCTCAGATACTTAATAATTATCTAGCTGTGTGACCCTGTCTAAATCACTTAACCACATTTCCTTGCAAAAAAAGAAAAACAAACAAAAAAAATACTTATTGTGTTATTATGATGAAAAGACCTTGGTTAAAGCTTTTGAAAATTTTGTAGTCAGCCTGTATGGGTAGCAGTGTCACTATGGGAAGTGCACTGATTCTGGAAACAGGGTCTTGTTCAAATCTGCCTCTGATGATTATTACTTGTGTGACCTTTCTTGGACTCAGTTTCCTTTTCCATAAAATGCAGCCACTGGGCTAACTGGGCTCTGAGGTTTCTAGATGTGCAATCCTAATTATTGCTGTTGTAATGAAATGTCATTCCTTCCTAATCAGATGTTGTTGTTCAGTTGTTTTTCAGTCTTGTACAGCACTTTGTTGCCCTTTTGGGGGTTTATAGATGAGGGAACTTCAGCAAACAGGATTAGTGTGTTGTCCATAAGTGTCTGAAGCCAGATAGGAACTCAGGAAGATGAGTCTTCCTGACTCCAGGCCCCAGCAAGGCTGTCCACTAAAAGCAGACTTGGAGAATTGGTGTTTTATTTCTTGCCTGTGGCCACCAGGTGTCAGTACAGGATAAGCTTCAGTTACCTTCTTTTCAACCTTCTAGACAGTTGCTGGTAAAAAGAGATAAGGAGCTGGTGACTGCCGGTGGAGACTCACTTGTTTTATAATTAACAAAGAGGACACGGCCCAAATGACGGTTGGATGAGCCCGAATTTCAATTTGCTGTTGGCAAGAACCTCTGGTCAGTACTGTTGAGTGATGCTATCCCCCATGACTCGGGAGCCCTCCTCCTTGTAGCCTCAGCAACTCACAGGCTAAGTAGGGTCAACCTTCACACCACCCTCTGGGTCATGCTTCAGCCGGCATTCCCCTCAATGAGCAGAGTGTACAGCCAGCAATTGGTTGCCCCTGTGACCTCCCTCCTAGTACTCAGCTCTGCAAGCTGATTCATTCTGAACTGTTTTTGACCTAAGAACTCAGAGCTGGGATAATTTGGTTAGCATCCAGAAGTGAGGTGTGAGGATGTCATCCCAGCTGGACAGACTTTGAAGATGCTGGAATGCCGGTGAATTAATTGAGTCTTTTCCCCAAGAACATTTAGGCCTGTGACTCCTACTCAGTCCTCATGATTCTAAAGAGATGACTTGTCCTAATGGTGATAAAAAACAGAGATGCCATTTGCTATTTAGTATTATTTAGTTCTGGGGCTCAGAACTTACAAATTCTCTGGCTCTGAGAAAAGTGATCTTCCAGAAATATCTTCAATTTGGTTCCACTATTTTAATGCTTATCAAAATGAGGCAGATATTTCAAAGAAACAGAGAATATTAAATCATAAGGGCCATAGATATTACCAAGTCTTTATTTTATAAATGAGTAAAACATAATCCCAAAGAAGTGATGTGTCTTACCTAAAGTCAGATAGGGAGATAGTGGCAAAGCAGGGTTAATGATGGTAAAAATAATAACTAATCATTTTCATATAACACCTTAAGGTTTGCAGAGCCTTTTTCTTATCCTATGGGGCAAGTAAGTCTAATAACAAATCTCCTGATCTCCACCTCTTCCTATTTCTATTTTATATCACATTGCCTCAGTAGTGAGCATGGGGCTGAATCAAATGCTATATGGGGGGCTATATACATATGTCTTCGGTGTGGAAATGGTAAGGGAAATGTGACTTTATTTAAAATATTTCACATGCTAAAAATTGAGTGGGACTGTTTATATGGAATTCTGCTTGAGGGCAGGGGGTTGGACTTAAAGACCCTTTGAATCTCTCCACCTGGGCAAATCACTTAACCCTGTATATCAGTTTCCTCTTCTGTAAAATGAGCTGGAGAAGGATATGGTAAACCATTCTAGTATCTTTGCCAAGAAAATGGGGTCATGAAGTTGGATATGACCGAACCAACTCAAACAAAAAAAACAATTAACACTCCTCATAACTTTAAAATTGGGAGAGGGCCTGGACTAAATGGGCTTTGAAGTACCTTCCAGGTCTAGATCTATTCATATGTGATCTTGTTGTCTCCTTGGTGGCAATGTTTCCACACTTTATCACACTTTTTCAAGATGAGTACTTTAGAAACTTCCTTGTCCCTCCTGCTTATTAACATTTAACCCTATTTCTCCCTTCTTGGAGCATCTGTAGAAAGTTTTCCCCCCAATTATGCTCATTTGTCAAAGTGGGATGAGACCATGGGATAGGGCCTATGTATACTCATCATGCCTTCTCTTTCTTCTTCCCCAGTCCCTCCCCCCAGACTATTTATTCCCTTCCTTCCACCCTGAGATGGTAACTGTGCCCAGGGAAGAGCATGGAGGTCTCCCCGTGAGGTAAAGTCACCATGAACAATGAGGCCCCTGGTTGCCAAGACAACCACTAAATTGCTGCCATAGCCCTTCCCTTGTCTCTTCGACCTCCTCCCAGTGTTCCAACTCTGAAGGCTGCTCCCCCCTCTCTTTGCCCTTTCCCCTCAACTGGACTCAATTTTCTCCTGACTGGGTGGTCACTTTAATTAGCTCTCCCCACTCCACCTCCTCCACCCCCAAGGTGCTGGGAAAGGAGAGGGCCATGGCTACCTGGCGATTGAGAAAGAGCAAAACTGACTGTTCACACGAAGCTGAGAGCTAGCCTGGGGGAAGGCAAGTGATGGAGTTGGACTTTAGACAGCCTGGGGTCTCCGGAGGGATGGAAGTCAGGTGGCTCTGTGCAGGGAAGGCAGAGAAGGCTTCTGAAATACATGCCAAAGGTGCTACCTTGATCAAGGGGCTTCCCATTCAGTCTACATAGATAATTTAATCACAACTCTTCCTATATTAATTCATTTAAGTATGTGGGGGAAGAAGAGAGAAACTGAATGTAAATCCCATTCCACATGTACCAGCTCTGCATTAGTGTTTTATTTGGTTTCTCTTTGAAGACTGGACTTAATATATAGTGTTGGGGAGCTAATAAAGTTATTCTTTATCTAGAACTGTGATAAAATAGTACATCATTTGGCTGCCACTTTTCATCTCTTCTCTCTGCCCCCAACTCCCTCTATCAGTAAATGTACCTATCAATCCTCACATTTAATACTGGGATGATTTGGGGATCTTCACAGCTATTCCTAGAGTGACCTGCTGAAATTATCACTTAGAGATAAAAATATTACATATATATATATATATATATATATATATAGAGAGAGAGAGAGAGAGAGAGAGAGAGAGAGAGGGAGAGAGAGAGAGAAGGAATTAATTGTTTCCAGTGGAAATATTGTCTTCTTTCTCCAGGGATACAAAGATCATGAGATCATGAGATTTTGATCTGGAAGAACTGATAAGGAAATAGAGACCTAGAAAAATCAAGAAACTTTCCCAGGTTCACTCAAATAGTTTATGGGAGGAAAAATAGTCTTTTTTTTCTTTATATCATGAGTTATCTGAACAGGACTTTTTTTTTTAAATCCATAGTCATAGATTTAGATCTAGAATGAAATAAGTATTCTTTTCCGGTTCACTATTTCACAGATAAACTGAGGCACAAAACAACTAAGTGACATGAGCAAGATCATGCAAATAGATTCAAGATTTTGATCTACTTTTTTCTCTAAAAAACAGAGCATGTTATTTAACTATATATTAATTGACTGATTAATTTGTTCATTCAGTTAGTCAACTGCTGATAATAGTGTTTAGAGATATAAATTTTTCCCATAGGATCACTTTGACTGCCTCCCAAAAGTTTTGGTATATTGTCTCATTTTTATTATTTTCCTTGATGAAATTTCTGTTATTTGCATGATTTGTATTTTGATCCTGGAATTCTTTAGGATTAAGTTATTCAATTAATTTTTAATCCTTTGTTCAAAAGCCCCTTTTTATTGTTTTGTGTTGAGTAAAGAACATGTTTAATATTTCTGCTTTTTTGTACTTTTTATGAGGTTTTTATTTCTGATTTTTATAAATGTGCCATTCACAGCTAAGAAAAATATATAATGCTTTTTTGTTCCTACTTAGTAATAACTGGAGATCCATCATATCTAACTTTCTAAAGCTCTATTCAGATCCTTGACATCATTTTTATTCATCTTTTGGTTAGATTTGTCAGTCTGGAAGGTATACCCAGTCTTCCATTATTAGAATCTCACTATCTATTCTCCCTGAAGTTCAATTACCTTTTTTTCCAAGTATTTAATATGATGTTATTTTATGCTTATATATTAAGTATTGATATTAATTCATGGTCTATGGTGCCTTTAAAATCAATGTAGTTCTCTTTTATATCTCTTAATCAAGTCTATTTTTATTGTTATCTTGACTTATATCATGATTGTGGTTTACTAGCTCTACCACTTTCTCCATATTTGTATATTGTTATCAGAAGCCTCATTTATGTAAAATAACAAACTCTACTCCTTTTTTTTTCTCTAGTATACTTTTCCTTTTTTTCTTAAAATCAGTAAAATATATTGTTTCTTTTTCTTATTTGCTCCTTTTATGACTTTTGAAGACATGAGGATTCTGGTTTTTTTCTCCCTCTGTTAGAATATAAATATCTCATTGTTATAAAATCCCTTCCAACTGCTCAAATGTATTTTTTTTCTATTTAGCTGTTTTCTTCTGTCTTTGCAATCCAAAGTTTACATTCAGCTCTGATCTCTTCATTAGGAATATATGAAGATCTTCTATTTCATTTAGCTCCTTCCCCTCTCATCACCATAAGATTATACTTAGCTTTGTCAGGAAGATTATTCTAGGTTATAAGCCTTTCTCTTTCACCTCCTGGAATATCATCCCAAGCTTTCCTCTCTTTTATAATGTAATTGCCATGTCTTGTGTGATCCTATTTGTGACTCCTTTGTGTTTGAACTCTGTTTCTGGCTATACATGGTATTTTTCATTTGATATGAAATCTCTGTATTTTAGCTATGATATTCTTGAGTTTTCAGTTTGAGGTTTCTTTTAGGAATAAATTGATTATTATTTTCACCTTGCCTTATATTTCTAACAGGTTGAGGCAATTTAAATTCATGATTTCTTTAAATGTAAATATCTGAATTTTCATAGTTGGTGATTTTTATTTTATCTTTCCTTGATTTATTTTCCAGGTCAGTTGTTTTAATAGGAGATACTTTATATTTTCTGATTTTTTTTCAGCCTTTTAATTTTTTTTTGCCCAAATATTTCTTTTTGTCTCATGTAGCCATTGATCTCTCTCTGGTCCAATCTAATTTTAAGGAATTTATTATTTGAGCAGGGTTTTCTACCTCCTTTGTTATACTATTCATTTTTCTAAATCTTTCCTCTAGAGCTCTAATTTTGTTTATATAATTGTTTTTAAACTCTTGCTTCATTTCTTCCAGGAATGCCAGGAGAACTTGTTGCAAATGCATTATTTTATTTTCATCTTTGCCTGTATATATATTGTGAAGTTATTTTCTTCTGGGTGTGTGTCTTGGGAATCCATGACTCCATAGTGTTTGTGTGTGTGGGGGTGCATTTTAAATTGATAATCTAAAACAAAAGTTTTCTTATATATTTTTTTAAGTTGTGTTGGGGCCAGGCTCTTTACATTTTGGGGGGAAGAAATGGTAAAGTCTTCTTTGATACATTATATAAGTTCTGAGTATGGAGCACTGTGTTGTGTTTTTTTTTTGGTTTTTTTTTTTTTGAGTGGTTCCAACCAACACACTACAACTATGTGGAGGGGTGAAGGAGAACAAACAGAAGAAATGTGTAGTGGGGCTGTTCCCTATTTAATACCTCGGGTTCAGATTTCTGACATCAGTTTGGATTTAGAGGGCCATGCACATCCTTGACCTAACCCTTGGTCAGGCTCCCATTTCCTGGTCCCCAGCACAGAACTTCAGACTACAGCCTTCCCTGGCTTGCTTCATGTTCCTTTGTTGGAAGACTTCCATCAGTTCTACTTCCAGGCCGGTCTTTTATGGTTCACTCCCTCCTTAAAGCCCATAGACTTCCTAGCTGAGTTTAAGGGTAACTAGGGTTAGCAAAATGAATTTACTCTAGTTTCCTCTTTAGATTTTTGATTACTTCTTGGTCTGTGGCCTTTTAACACCCACCCCAGCTCTGACATTTCTTATCTGAGTGACCTTGAATATGTCACTTAACCTCTGAGAATCTCAGTTTCTTCATTTGTTAAATCAAACTTCTAATACTCCTATTATCCTCAGGATTCCAATGAAAGCATCTTGGAAATCCTCAAGTGTATTATAACAATGTGACCCATTATTATTGATTGAGTGCATCTACTATTGGTCAGTCATTATGGATGATGCTAGATGATTAATAGCACATTGGAAGCTATATGGTAATGAGTAAAGGGAAATGTCAGAATGTTTTCAAAGTGCACAGTTGAGCATTAAGGCACCCAGAGTGGAATCCTGAGGGTACCACTCCAGTCTGCCCTTCTCTGAAGAGTCTGAAGAGTTAATATTCTTTTTGTTCACTCTCAGGCTTCTGAATTAATAACTTGCATTTACGTAGTGCTGTAAGATTCACGAAGCCCTTGATAACTATTATTTCATCTTAACTTCACAACAATGCTCATTTTATAGATGAGGAAACCAGGGCAAGCAGAGGCTAAATGTCCTGCCCTGGGTCACATAACTAGTATATTGTCTGTTTGGCTCTTCCTGACTCAGGATTGATGCTCCATCACTCCGAACCCCCAATTCTTCCTGCACATACACACACATACTTGCAGGTTTGGCAGAAAGGTGGTCCTAACTTTTAGCACTGTTTTTCGTTACTCCTATGACCCACCATCCCACCTCCCTTTGTGCCTCCAGTTTTGGGGAAAAGACTGGAGTTGATATGATAGTACTCCATCTGTCAGAAGCACCTCCTGAAATACAAGTATGACTCACGATTCCTCTGTAATTTGTTTGATTTTTGGGTCTTTTCTGTGCCATGGTCTTTCTTTGGAGCTGGCAAAAAACATTGACTTCTGGCAGCTACCCTCTTACCTAGGATTTATAATGTGCCCCAGATATGAAGCATAGCCCAGCCACATCTATTCTCTTCCAAATTATGATCCAAGCCCACAGATATGTGTGGATTGTATGTTTTGTGAATTATCCTCTGGTTTTTTTAAATTCATGTTAACCCCCCATCAAAACACTCCATCCTATTCCTCCTGCTACTGGAATATCCTCAAGAAGTGTGCCCTGGTCAGAGTTGGAATTTTCCAGGGGGGTGGGGATCCTCCTTCCCAAAAGATTGAAACATACTTAAGGTTTAGTAAATGTTTCCTAGGGAGTTCTTAAGATACTCAGAGGTAAAGCAACTATCAGAGTGGGAATTTGAACCCAGATCTTCCTGACTCCAAGCCCAATATACCACACTTTCACTGGTATATATTCACATGGTTTAATTTAATATTTATTAGGCTAAACAAAATATAATTAAGAAAACAAACTTGAAATAGCATATTCTACTTACTTTAATGCTTTAAAATACCTGCAATCTCATTTTAAGATTCATTTCTGCTTTCTCATCCTATAAAATTCTTACCCACATCCTTCTGTCAATCCTATATAAACAATCCACCCATACATGAGAAATTTACCTCTAAATCCTGTAATATTTCATAGAGTTGACTAGAGAACTCAAATATTGATATTGTGGCCCTCACTCTCAATAGCTGACATAATTCATGGGAGAAAAAAGAAAAAGAATGGGGGGGAAAGGAAGAGAAATGAAGTGATTCAAGAAAGAGAAAGCAAGACAGATAAAAAGATACACAGAAAGACAGGCATGGAAGAGGCAAAGACAGAGCTAGCATCCTCCCCCTACTATGTCCTGAACTGGAATCATCCAACCTGGAGCTCTACTACCACTTTTCTAAACAATTGCTGAAATACCCGCCACTATCTATAGTCCCCAGAGGCATAATTTGTCTGTTTAGTAAATCTTTGATTAATTTAAGAGAAGTTCACATCTGATTTAAAAAATATCACCTGGCATATATAGACAATCTTGTCTATACATTTTGAAAATCTAATCATATCTGTTGATTAAGGTGTGTAAGGGGGGGATCCTATCTCTTCCATCAGTATATCTATATCTGTCTGTCTATCTATCTATCTATCTATCTATCTATCTATACTGATTCATCATTCCTGTAATGGAGACAAGCTTACTAGACCTAGTAAAAGTAAAAAAAATTCTGAAAAAAATTTGAATACGTAGATGTTTTACAGTCTGATGGAGAAATCAATATCTTACAGGATCACCTGAACTTCTGACAATGGTTTGGTACAGCCTTGAATGAAAAAAGTGAGTTTTATACATAAAAAATTCATCTGTCCAATGTTCAGTACTTCAGTCTTTCATCATTACCTTACCTTTCACAAATAATTTTTTTCTTCTTCATAGCAGTGGTTAGCAACTTTTTTTTTAGTTTTTGCAAGGCAATGGGGTTTAAGTGACTTGCCCAAGGCCACACAGCTAGGTAATTATTAAGTGTCTGAGGCCAGGGCTGCGCCACCTAGCTGCCCCGATTAGCAAATTTGGTTGTTTTTTTTTATTTTTTAGTCATCCCATGTTTTTAACTTCAATAAGCCCATAATATACCATATAAAAGCCAATAACAATTTGTCTGAAGACCCTGGATTGTTTTCTGGAGATAAATTAGGGTATTGAACAACAATAGTACATCACTTCTTGAGGATGTTTTTGTTTTTTTCTATTTACACTGCATTTTGGCTTCAGATTTCAGCATAAATTATTCTTTATCAATGTAGTCTTGAATGATCCCTGAAACATTTTATAACCCCACACCAAAAGTCATTACAATATCACTAACAGTCATTGATATATGTTGCTTAGGGCCTCAACTTTTAAACTTTTCCTTGAAGTTAATATTCATTTCTTTAAAACCATAAAATTAGAAACAACAAAAAGCAATGGAACATGTATAACATAACATCTAATACTCAGCTAGAAAACTAACAAAAGATATAAAAATAAGCTCAAAGTTAAATTTTCTAAATTAGATTAATAGAAAAACACAGGACCTTTGCTGTCACAAAATGAAATATAAAATGCATTACTTGTCTCAAGCAATTTGCTCACCAATGTATTCTTTAGACAAGTCAGTGTAAAAATGTGGCAAAAGATCTAAAGAAAGAACTTAATAATAAAACAAAAAAAATATTTATAATAAAACAACAATAATTACTGATGTTTTTATAATGCTTTAATGCTGCATGCATTATCTCATTTGAACTTCACCACAACCCTATTGTTTTCTATTATTGTTGTTGTTCAGTCATTTCAATCATATATGACTCTTCTTGACAAAGATACTGGAGTGGTTTGCCATTTCCTTCTCCAGCTCATTTTACAGATGGGGAAACTGAGGCAGACAGGGTTAAATGACTTGCCCAGAGTCACATCCTTAGTAAGTGTCTGAGGCCAGATTTGAACCCAGGAAAAGGAGTCTTCCCAACACCAGGACCACACTCTAGCTGCTGCTGCTGCCCAACGAGCAAACTGAGACTCAGAAAGATGAAGGGATTCACCCCAATGTTGCCCAGCTGGTTAAGTGTCAAAGAGAGGAATCAACCCCAGGTTTTTCCTGGCCCCAATCCCAGAATTTTATTCACCACATCACAGATGTGTAATTTGTTTCAGACTTGTGACCTCCAGGTTTTCAGCCAGGCTAAACTTGATTTAAAAACTACAGTACAAAATAGATAATGTTAACTTGTGTTTTTCTAAGTCAATATGGAGCCTCCAGGGATCCATTTCTATTTGAATGTGACTTGCTGCACTTCACCATACTGCCTCTTATATGACATGCCCGATGAGATGGTCCTTCAAAGTTGAAACTGATAGTTTAATATCTTGAATTATCCTACTAGCTAAAAATCACACTCACTATATACTAACATCCAACACATGCTTTATCATCTTAGATACACAAATATTGTGAAAGACCTTGGTCAAATAACTTATTAAATCAAGATATCATAAGAATAATAGTATAGATTTAGCACTTTAAGTTTTTCAAACAGCTTTAAAATATGCCAAGATGATGTAATTTCTGCCTAGTAATCCTATCATAAAAGGCTGTTTATACAAACCCTTTGTGGCTATTTTAAAGAGATACTGGATGCAGGGACAAAAGGAGATGAGCAAAGGGACATAAATGAAGGTAGATAACAAGAGAAAGTGAAAGAAAAGAAAAATACCTACATAGTAAGCCAAATGGAAGGGAAGGATGAAGCATGGCAAAAATTATTTTTGGGTTAAAAACCTCATTTTGTGAGCCTTTTAGGATGTTAATGCTAAATTGTTTAATCTTGTGTTTTAACAATAGTAGGAATAAATTGTAATTCCATCTCTTAGTACTGAGCTTCTGGGTTCAATGGCATTTACCTCTTTCTGCCTCAATTTTTTTTCCATATGTAAGATGGAGAGAAAAATAGCACTTATTTCTTGGGGTTGTTGTTTCTAAACCTTTTGGAACTATATAACTGTTAGCTATTTTTATTTATATTATGAAATAACCAAATTAGATTAATGCTTTCCCACCATTGTCTTTGGGGCATGCTTTTATGTAAGAAATATATTATAGCAATACTGACACATTTTCAAGAAATAAGTTTTATTTTCATTATAGAATGGTGGTTGTTTTTGCAAAGAATAAATTTGCCATTAGGCTGAATTGAAAAGTTTTGGTGAAGGAGGGATTAATATGGTGGTCAGTTTGATGGACCTACTAGACAGGTGTATTAACAATAAACAGCAAGATGATATGTTAACACCATAAGTTGTTGTTTTGAAGGTTGGAATCACTTAATAAATGTCTGAATTGAATTGAACTTGAAGCTTGTTGAGCCTTAAACCCACCTCCATAGCAGTCCCACTTTGTTACTTTCTTGCTTTGAGGATCCACAAAGGGATTCTTTAATACTCAGGCTACAGGAATATCCTTCATGCTCAGAAACCATAGACTATACTCGAAGCTCCTAGAATTTTGACTTCCTTTTCTGGGTTGGTAATTTGCAGTGTCTGGAGGTCTGTGAAGTCTGGAAGCCCCCCTTGTTGGGGATGTTATAGCTTGAACTCCTGCTTATTGGGGGGGGGGTACTGATTGACCCCTGAGGGCCCTTCCAGTTTCTGAAGTCTTTAAATTCCATGATAAAGTTGGGCTGCAATATTCTATTTTTTTTAAGTCAAAGTGATATCTTCCTTCTTGAAAATGCCAGACATTTAAACCTCCAAGTTATATAAAATAGATATGTTTTCTTCATTCAATAATTTCAAGTTTGAGATTATGAATATGGAGTTTACAGAATAAAGAATACCTATAACTGATTATTCATTTTGTAAAGAGCTTATCTTTACCTGTATAATATCAACTCCATATTCCATTTTCTCTGTCTTAATACCTTCTTTGAGTTTAACAGCTTATCCTTTTAAATATTGTTCAGGTTTAAACATAAAAAGTTTCCAATCTTCATTCCTCAACCCCACCTCTTACCCCCTCCCACTCCTCCCTTTGTGATTTTTTTAAGTCACTTGATATTTTAGGAAAGAAAAGAGATTTGGAGAGCTTTTGACTTCCCAATTACTCTGTGTCCATGGTATTTTATGAAAGGCAAAGAATTAACTCTCAGAGGGCTTCTTGAATTCTGGCTCACACCAGTTTCAAGGATCCTCTTTGATAAAGAGAGATTGGCCACCATTCCAAGGTGAAGGCCTTACTCAAGGAGGGGAAATCAATGACCATCCAAAAGACAAATGTCTTTCCTTAAGATTAAAATTCTACTTGCTGCCACTACAGGTTCCTTTTTTTTATTTGACCTATACTAATTTGACTAAAATGCTTTTGTCAAGTATGCCAGTGCATCACCACTCATTTCTTTCATAGTGAAAGAGAACAACCCATTCTCCAATTTTCAGGACAAAGTGAGTATCCCACTGTTTCTCCTACCAGAACCCCTAGTCTAGTCCTTAAAGATCCTTTTCTGTTGTCCAGGAGTGATATAGGACAGGTCAGTAGCGCCCCCTATCTGACCAGCATCTAGTTCTGTCTACCTGGACTTTGTATATAAGACCAGATATAAAGACTAAACAAACAATTCCAGCCCTCAATGAGCTTACATTCAGTCGAGGAATAAGAGGGAACTTAACCTATGAATCCAAGATCAAAACCCTACTCACTATGCCACATTGCCTTGGTCATGGGCTTTTTCCATAACTCAGCTTTAGGGTCCTCCACCAAAGCTCATCAGAGCTTCGATATGAGAGTTCTCAAAGGCTTTGCCAACTGAGCTCAAGCTCTGGCAGGTTCAGAAAAGCTAAGTGTGGGCTTAGTGCCCTACTCTTCTTGTCTTCCAAAATTCAGTCTAATTACATTCAGAAAGGTGTGTCACTAGAAAGTTGGCTTCCAACTCTGAGTTTAAAAAAAAGGCAACAACAAAAACTCATGAGGACCCTCTACTTAAAGCAAAATGCCTGATGCCTTTTGCATCAAGGGAAGGAGTGTCTTTGATGAAAAAATCATAAATCTTTTTGGAGTATTGAGCCAAGTACGTGAGATGATAGAACCAGAGTTACAAAACAAGACCAGATTGAACTCTTAGAGACTGGGGAGGGGGGGTTATACCCAGATTACTTCCCCCAATTCAGACTCTATGAAATCCCTGCTACCTAGTTTCATCTCTATAACCAACACCTCCCCCAGAATCCTTTCGTGGCTAAAAATAGCAGCCTATAACTCAAATCACTATGTCTTGGAGTCTATGTTTGTGTGCGTGTGTGTGTTTTGTTTTCCCCTCAAGCACATACTGTACATCAGAAAATGTGGGCACTGCATTCAACATTCATTCAACAAATATTTCTTGAGTGAATAATAAGAACAAGTATAAAGAAAGAAAGAAAAAAAAATTTCACAGTGTCTCCAAGCTCCCATTGCTATCACCAGCCCTTTGTTGGGTAGAAAGACTGGAGATTCTTATCCTCAGTCCTTGAAAGCTTTCTCCTACTCAGGGCAAGAGAGGATGACTCCTGCCTTAGATTTAAACAGTGAGAGGGCAACAGGGATGAACTTCAGCTGTGTGACTTGGGCCTGGCTGGTAGAGCTCTCAGAAGTTAGGAACTGGAAACTCATAGGGAGGAAATATGTATAAACATGGAGGGGAGAGAAAGATGGGATGGGGCCAACAGGCAAGAAGGCAGAGCCCTGGGAAAGGGCCCGGGAAGCAGAGATGTGTTACTTTTATCAGGTGTGGAACTGGCAAAAACAGTTTGTTCACCGGGAAATGCCCTGTATCCCTACCAGCAATTCCCCAGTCCCCCTTTCCCTCCTGTCCTGAAGGTGGGGGCTACTGATTAGATGAACAAACACTTCATAATAATGTGCTAGGTCTGGGGGGGAGAGAACACAGTGTTCATGGTTTAATGCCATTGTAAAGGTTTTACAGGGTGCTGGAAAGGGGATTGTTTCCAGGAAGTTAAAGATGGAGCTTCAATATTTTTCCCCCAGTCTTGGATAAGAATTCTTCATGCTTAGATGACTACCAGCTTTTGTTTTAGTAAATCTCTAAGTGATTTATTTGCATATTCAGGGACTATGTTTATTTATTGGATTCCACAGGTCCTAACTACCAATGAAATAGGGAAAAACCACTTTCTACACTCCACTGGGGTCCCTCTCAGAGACTGAGGCTGCTGTAGGACCTGCTCAGGTCAATGGAATGAGTGTGGAGGATGAGAGGTATTCATAAGTGCTTGTGCTGGTTCAAGTTCATGACTTGTTTGTTTCATAATCCCCAGTTCTGGGGAAGCAGATAATTATGATATTGTAAAGTAGATCCCTTCCATCACTGCTGTCTAAATTGAGAGAATTGTGTGTTGGCACTAGAGGGAACTTCAAAGATGACCAAGGCTATTACAGTCATTTTATAAATAAGGGAAATTGAGGCCCAGAGATGTGAAACAATTTGCCCAAGAACACATTTCCAGGACTCAAAGTCAGGTCTATTGAATCTTTGTTCTTTCAACTAAGACCATATTATTCCAGTTAAGCCTGTTTCCCATCTCTTGTCCCCAGTAAGGCTGCTCAGGGTCAGCAAGAAATGTAACAGGGTCATCTTTCTTACTCTGTTTCCATTTTTTTGAACTGTCCATCCTTAAAGTCTTAATTGATCTGGGGCCTCTCACATATAAACAGGAAAATTACATTACAAGTACATTTGCATAAAATGAACCTCTCATGGAATGTAAGCTTCTTGAGTGCAGGGCTTTCCCCCAACCTTCTAACCCCACATCTCATTCCTCTTTCCAATTCCAACGTAAAGTCCTTCAAGAGGTGTTTCATAAATACTAATTGGTTGGTTGACCAACTTGATAGACCTACTTGATTTGGATTGTGTTGTTTTTCTTGCTTCCTGAAGGTTGCAGCTGATGTTGCAATCCCCTTGTCTTCGTCTCTCCATCATTGAACCTTATTTCCAATAATAGTAATGCAACAAAAATCTGCAGAATCTTTGCTCAGGACCATAAATATAGATGTCCTTGGGCCACAGGTTAATAAACCTGAAGAGCAGATAAAAATGCCTTGTTCTCATCTCCACTTCTCAAGCCTGGTAGATTCTGAACCTTCCCTCTCTCAGGGATAAAAAGGGACACCAGGCTGAATTCTGTTAATTGGATTAGACATGGTCCCTAAAGCCCTCTCCTTAGTCTTAAGTTTTCTTGTTTTAGCTATTTTGATGGAAGCAGACCTTCAGCTGACCTTGAAGTGCCATCCTAAGCCCTGGTATTAAATTAGCTTCTTTTTAGCCACCACTTCATTCCTCTATCTGCAGCTATTTCAAATAGGGGCCCCTTACAGCATGGGCTAGGTATGTACCCCCAGTGTAATGGCAAGCCCCAATCACTTCTCAATCCATGTTGGGAAGCCACAGAGCTCTCAAGTATCTGAGTGTTAATCCATTGTTGCTTTTCCTCATTTTATTGGCTATTTGTGGCCCCCCTAATAAGACTGTCATGTGTACTAAATCATTGGAGATGGTCCTTCAGAGAAAGGTTGTTGTTTTTCCCCCCTTTTCTTTGGGGGAGGGGTTGGGGAGAGGGTTTGTTATCCTTGTATCAGATGCCTGGATTAGAATAGTAACATGTCAGTCATCAGAAAATAAAACCAATTCCATTTAGAATTCTTTTCCAGCTTTTTTTTTTAGCACATTTACCTTGCATCTGTTTTGAGTGACCTAAATAATAATGGCTGCTTTTAGTAAGTGAATTTTAAAATACGTATTATTGCAAGATGCAGGTATAACTAACTTCCTTAGTGTTTTCCATTTTCTTGTCCATCATGAGTGGTCTCCTAATTCTACCAGCCATGAACTTTCAGGAGTTGGGAAGAGAAAGACTTGGGGACAAGTAAATTTTATTATTTTTCAACCCCAATAAAACACATCTCTCTCTCTCTCTCTCTCTCTCTCTCTCTCTCTCTCTCTCTCTCTCTCTCTCTCTGTGTATATGTATATATATGCCTTCTTAGCTTAGATAAGACTAATAATAATAATAGATATTTCTGTAGCACTGTAGGGTTTATAAACTTTTTTATATACATCATCTCCTTTTAGATTAAGGAAGGATAGTAGGAAGAGTAGTTCTCTGTAGTCGAAGGACTTAGGAGCAAACTCTAAGTCTTATTAAAGAGATTTTGGGCAAGTCACTCAACCTCCTTTGGGCTCAGTTTTTTCATTTTTAATATGAGGGAAGAGGTTGGTAGGGGTGTCTGAGAACCCTTCCAAGTACAAGACCATCAAACTAGGAGTCAATCAATGTGGTTTTTTTAGGGGCTAATGTATACCTAAGTTCTGAGACTAAAAAGATGCAATAAACACCAAAACAGTTTCTTCCTCTCTTTTTACCCTTAAACCTTTCTTATCTTATTTTCATTTCAGGGTCTTGACTAGAGATAAAGAACCAGCAAAAAAAAAAAAAAGAATTGTGAGGCTTTTCTGATTCATCTTACTATGCAAAAAAATAAGCTTTTTTCTACTAGGGGCAGTTAGGTGGTGCAGTAGAATGCTGGACCTGAAATCAGGAAGACCCAAATTCCTGAGTTCAAATCTGGTCTCAGATACTTGCTAACTGTGTGACCCTGGGCAAGTCACTTAACTCCATTTGCCTCAGTTTCCTCATGTGTAAAATAAGATGTAGAGGGAATTGGTAAAACACTCCAGTATCTCTGCTTAAAAAAACCCCAAGTGGGTCACAAAGACTCCTACACAACTGAACAACAACAGGAAGCTCCTTAAGGGTGGGGACAATTTTCATTTTTGTCTTTGTGTCCCTGGTACCACCTCCCACAGTGCTCTGTAGGTGCTTATTGAATGAGTGAATAAAATGAGACAATAACTCCAGGAGAACTGTGGCATTATTATGGAAAAATATCTGCACATAATATTGTACTAGATGCTATACCAAGCAAATTAGACACACTCTGGGGAAAAATAATGGTAGCTCACATGAATAAGGATTATTAAGTGTATTTCTTACAACTACCTCTGAGGTGCCCATTTTACAGATGGATTGATTGAGGAAGAGGGAGCATTCCCTCAAAACCTTTTGAGAGTGGATATGTGTTTGTGAAATAGAACAAAGAGATACTGAAGCAGAGGCACAGGGGACAGACCCAGAGTTAGAGAGAGACAGAGACAGAGAAAAATAAACAGACACAAGGAGAGCAACCTCTTTCAAAACTAAATCCCCTTTCCCAAATTCTAGAGAGCTGTTTTTCTCTTCTAGATCATTCCTTCTCAGGTTAGGGCAAACATTCATCATTTAAGACCACATACACTACCCCAGATCTCTGTAAACAGGAAAGCTTTGCAGCTTGTCATGATCCCCAACAGGTTTCCTGGGCCTAAGAAGTGAAAACTGACTGATCCCAAATGTCCCAGGAAGTCCTTTTAAAGTCTCTATTCTGGAAGGAAAAAGGGGTGGGAGTCTGGTCAGTAGGAAAAAGGAGGCGGGGGGGGGGGGGGGGATATCCTTTTAAAAGTGATTTTATTTTTTTCTTTCTCAGGTACTAATTATCTTTGAAACAGGGTTTGAAAAATGGGATTGTAGAAAATGCTGCCTGCACCTGGAGAGCAGATTTCCTTCAGGCCTCTATCTTTTCAGCTTTTAAATGTGTATTATTCTCTTCTCATTTACATGTGTTTGCCAACATTGATGTTCCTGGAGCTGATTCTTATAGAAGGCTTGGTTCACCCATTCTGTGCTGAAGGGTCTATAGCAGATGACTGAGGCTTTGTCTTTGTCATCAGCAAGTGTTTGAGTGGAAGCTGGTTTCTCAACATTTTTGCTTTATCCATCTGATGTAGTGGATAGAGCATACAGGAAGACCTGAGTTCAAATTTACCTTCAGATTCTTACTATTTGACCCTGGGCAAGTCACTTTTCCTCTCTCCTTAGCCTCAGTTTTCTCATCTTTCAAATGAGAATAATAATAATAATAATAGTACCTACTTCTCAGAGTTGCTTGGAGGATCAAGTGAAATAATATTTGTAGTGTTTTGCAAAACTTAAAAAATGCTAAGTATTATTGTTAAGTAACAATATAAGTATTGGTATTTTTAGCTATATTTTTCGTCTATGGACTATTTCAATTTTATGGCAATATAGTCAAAAAAACAATGATTTTGGAGTCAGGAAAGATGAGTTTATTTTATTTATATTTTTTAGAAAGATTTTGTTTATTTTGAGTTTTATAATTTTTCCTCCATTCTTGCTTTCCTACCCCCACTCCCCACAGAAGGCATTCTGTTAGTGAAAGATGAGTTTAAATTCCACTTTTAACACTTACTAGCTCTTTTTTTTTTTTTTTTAGGTTTTTGCAAAGCAATGGGGTTAAGTGGTTTGCCCAAGGCCACACAGCTAGGTAATTATTAAGTGTCTGAGGCCGTATTTGAAGGTCCTCCTGACTCCAGGGCCGGTGCTCTATCCACTGTGCCACCTAGCCGCCCCCCACTTACTAGCTCTTGACTAAAATACAAACTCCTTGGGGAATATTTTATGGATTTTGGGGGGGGTGATCCCCAGATAACTGGTTTCAGAGATAGGAAGATTCAAGTTTAAGTTCTGCCTCTGACTCACTGATTCTATGGTCCTGGATAAGTCACTTAACTCTTAATACCTCCAATCCACTTTTTAATACTATTAAACAGCAGAACAGATATCAGTCTGCATTGGTAGAGGAAGTTTTTCTTACTAAGACTTCCCTGTTCCAATGAAATCACAAATTCATGTTTTTAAAAATTCCCAGTCAAACACAGTGATTTGCATATGCCAGGTGTACAAATGTCTGTTGAATCTAAACTTGTCTCTTCTCTGAGTTTCCTTCTCTATAAAATCAAACTATTCATCAACATGGATTTATTAGGCACTTTCATTTGCCAGTCAGAGGAAAATGAGACTATCATATGTAGAGTGTCCTCCAGAGGGTTAGCTTAGCTAAGCAAATTTTGGCTGTTATAATAATTAATTTTAGAGAACACCATCCCTCAGAAATTCAGAGGGTCTCATGTAAAACCTTAGTAAAGTCCTTGAAGGCAAAGACTGTTTTAATGTTGCTTTATAGGCCTGATTGATTAATTTATTAAGATTATTTACTAATATTTCACCCTTTACCAATAAAGACCTTTTATACATAAAGAGATTAAGTCTTACCTAAAATCAGACACATGGGTTCACATGTTACAAAACTAGTTCTTCTTCATGGACTTTTCCTTTTACCCTGTTCAGCCTTTTTTTGTTGGATTGAAAAGATGGGTTAATGAACAACTGAGGTTTTTATAAATATATAGAACTATGTATAGTGCATGAACAACATATGTTGAAGGTTCATTATTCATTCTGGGTTTGAATTAGGTTATATACTTACTTTGGACATTATCTGGGAAGGGTTTCTAGAGAAGGCAAATTTTGGGTTACCTTTGAAGAGGGCAAATTATTAATATGATTAGTCCCATTGAAAGGCAATGGAGGGAGGGGTCAGCTAGGTAGTACAGTGGATAGAGCACTGGCCCTGGAGTCAAGAGGACCCAAGTTCAAATGCAGCTTCAGACACTTAATAATTACCTAGCTATGTGAACTTGGGCAAATCACTTAACCCCATTGCCTTGCAAAAACAAAAGAAAAAGAAAAGAAAAGCAATAGAAGGACATGGAGAAAAACTGACATGCCCTTTGAATGTATGTGAAAAAGAGAACAATAGATTTTCTTCTATATATTCTATTTCTGTTGAGGGCCCATACTTTGATCTAATAAGCCTATTTTTCTAATAATTGCTAAAATCAGTTCCCAATAACTCATTTGTCCAACAATAAATATTGAGTTAAGGTCAAGGTTCTTTTGCTTTTTTTATTTTAAATACTATGGACTCCTTTGACCATCTAGTGAAGTCTACAGATCCTTTCTCAGAATACCTTTGTAAATATGTAAAATAAAACCCATAGTATTAAACAGGAAACCAATTATGTTAAGATAAAATGATCAAGTTTTTTTCTAAAAACCAGTTTTAGAGGGAAATGAAGAGAGATCCTATGGCCTAGGTGGTTCTTGCATATGGGCCTTTCAGATCTTTGGAGTAATTTGCAGGTCATATTAACCCATCTCCCTTCACCCACCCTTCTTTGTAAACAGGGATAGCAATATGTGCTACCAGATCCCTTTAGTAAGGAATCTTAGACTCGCTGAATGAAAAGCCCTATAAAAAGACTGTTCAGCCCTAATAATAACAAATGGGATCGTGGTGGTTATTTCAGGGAATGGATGGCTTTGCGCCTTTGATGCTGCTCTTGATTTCCATTGATGTTTGCCATTCTTGCCCTGCCATTACCTTTCAGGCTTCCTATTCTGAGTACTATTCTTGGGCTGTGGGCTTGAGAGAACGGAGCCCTCGGGACTGGAATGCCTTGCTTGAGAGGAATGTAGACTGTCTGGCATGGTGGAGGTTAAATAAAGTTTGCCTTGGCATCTGCTCTGTTATTGGACAGGTGACAAGTCGCTCTGGTACAAGGGTGATGGCATAAACTACCAGGGGTATGGACCTACAAGTCGCCACCAATAAGGCTCCTCTAATCTGCCACATTTAAATGTTTCTTCACAACCCCTCCCTACTCCTAGATTTGGGTAGAAGGAACAGGATAGTTCTGCTTTGATCTACACCTGAGCCAAGTTTTCTCTCAGTCTATACTGGGAAAACTCAACTGATAGGAAGCCAAAGTGGACTAGATAGACAAAACACTCGTTTCCTCCTAATTTTCAAATTCTATTATTTCTCCTTACCTAGAAGCTATATACACACATATCCTATTACAAATCTAAGCTTTGGGATCTTTGTTGTTGATCAGTCATTTTCAGGTGTGTCTCATTCTATGTGATCCTGTTTGGGGTTTTTTTTTTGCAAAAATACTAAAAGACATTTGCCATTTCCCTTTCCAGCTCATTTTATAAATGAGAAAAGTGAGGCAAGCAGTGTTAAATGACTTGACCAGTATCACATGGGACTACTGTCAATATCACATTGATCAGTATTGTGTCCGAGCTGGGAGTATAGTGACCATTCACAGACCTGATTCCAATACTAATCAGCACTGAAGCTTTAACTTGCTCCATTTTTCTGATCTGGACTGCCTTAAGTATTTTGGTGACCTCCACTCCCAAGGGCTCCCATTCCTTTGCCACAATTGAGGCAGACAGCCAACTGACTTTAACCCTACTTCAACTTAGAATTCAAAAACCCCAGTGATATACCAGCATCTGCCTTCCCTATAGCAGGGATTGCAGAAGCATGTCATCACAGAGTTTCTAGTAATAATCAAGTTGTCCAAAAGTCATTGGAAACCTTTGATCGGTAGATCAGCCTACCACAAATTTCTTAAGTTCTAGGGACCAGAAGGATGAATAATCATTTGAGTAAGTTACAGGAAAGAGTCGTGTTTTAGGTAGTAGTGGGACTTGTTGACCTCTGAGGTCCTTTCTAATTCCTGAATCTGATTTTTGTTATAGTATTCACCTGGGACAAAAGAAAGGGAAGGACTTGAGAGGGGCAGTGAAGAAAGAATCAACAATACTTAGTGACTGATAGGAGGAAAGGAAGAAGGATGCAAGAAGAGAAGAGGGATTTCAATAAATAATTCAAATAACTTTGTGACTCTAAGAGTTGTAAATTTATGGAAAAAGTACCATAAGAGAATAAGAATCTCCTTCTAGAGATGGTTCATATAAGAATAAGTTATTCTACTGGTTTACATAGAGCCATGCCCCAAGGCAGGTACATAATATTAACTGTCTAAAATTCTGTAACTTCATTTAATTTTTTTTGTATATTGGGGGTAATCAGGGGTTACATGACTTCCCCAGGTCACACAGCTAATAAGTTTCTGAGGTTGAATTTGAATTCAGGTCTTCCTGAATCCAGGGGTGGGGAGGTGCTCTCTCCACTTTGCCGCCTAGGTGCCCCTGTAACCTCATTTTAAAGAACTGGCTCATTTCTAAACTAGGAAGAAAAGCTGACTTCAGGAAAGGAAAAATGATTTATACCCTAGCTTTTATCTTATTCTCCCTCTCCATGCTTTAAGTATAGTTTCTCTGGTCCTCAGCTATCATTCATCTCATCTATCTATACAATATGTTTTCCCTATCAGTGAAATCAGTGATTATTTAGTATCAATATATGTATGATGTTGTGCTAGATGGAGGTAGCATATTTAATGAAATATGATAATTCCCACCTTGATGTACCTCACCAGGGATATATCTCTTTTAAGAATAACCCCACTCCCATTCCTACCATACCTCATTCTTGAAATAACTAAGTTGATTTATATGTTGCCCCTCCAACCCCCATCCCATGAACCCCCCACTGCACAGCCCTCCTCCCTACTTACCATCATAGTAAAGATCAGGGTCTTCAGCTCAGAAAGGGCCACAAACCAGAGATATTTCATCCCAATCTAACATGCTTTCTTCATCTCCTCCAGCAAAGCCTTCATTACAAGTCAGGAGGGCTTCTCTAAGGAGATTTTTACAAGCATTCTTAGGAAGGCTTTTGAGGAAACTTAGGGTCACTTAGTGACTTTTTGAGTCAAGGAAATGTTTACTTGGCTGCCCTTTTCCTTCTCATAAATGCCTCTCTGGACAGCTTAAGGGTTAGAGAATAAATTGATCTTTCTGCTGAGTTCAAGTTGGAGAATCCATTTTCACTAAGTCTGCATAAACCATTTGTGGGTTGAGTACTGGAGCCACTCTAAGCCAGGGATTCTTGACCTTTTTTAGTCCCTGTAACCCTTGACTTCATTCAACCTGCCCATACCCCTTACTAAATATGGAAGGAAAGAGTTTGCCATGCTTCTGTATATAAGAAATAACAGACTATTTTTTCATGATGGCCACTTTAGTATCATAAAATTATTCAGTGTTTATCAAAATACAATCAAATTAGAGAAACCTTGGTTTCATTTCTAGTTCATAAATAATTTTGTTCTTGGAATAATTTTTGAAAAGAGATAACCATCTATCATGTTCAGCCTCCATTTTCTTTAAAGGTAACCCCAGTGGGTAGAGTCAGGAATAAGAAAGATCTGAGTTCAAATCCAGCCACAAGTCGCTTAGCCTGTTTGTCTTAATTTCCTCATCAGTAGATAACAATAGCACCTCCCTCCCAGGGTTGTTGTGAGGATCAAATGGAATAATAATTGTATAGCACTTGGCATAGTACCTGATGCAGAAGGGACATGAAATAAATGTTAGCTATTTTGTTGTTGTTTTAGATTTCATTATCAACAAGACTGAAAATCCTGTTCACAGAAATGAGTTGTAATTAATGGAAAGTTAACAATAGAATCATTATCATTATTTACCAAATATTTCCCATCTCCCCTTAACAAGCTTCTTATAGCCCTAGGCACCTGAGTGCCCCAGCTTTGGAGCCCTTTAGCCAAGCTGAGGACTGTCTGAACATTCATGGTCCCTGTGCTCAAGGAGCTTACCACCTGGAGGAAGACTTGAGACCCACCCATGGGAAGCAAGTAGACATAAAACATCATAGAACCAGGGCAGACACTAATCTACAGGAGAAATCATTATGGAGTGAATTAGGGAGGAAATACAGCAGTGATTAACTTTTACATTTACAAAATATAGATAGTATATGAATATGATAGAACACTATTGTTTTATAAGATATCATGAGGGACAGGACTTCAGAATAGTCTGGAAAGACTGATTCTGAGTGAAGAGAACAGAACCAACCATACAGCAATATGGGGTGATGATCAACCTTGATGGATTTGTTCATCTTAGCAGTGCAATAATCAAAGACAATTCTAAAAGACTTGTGATGGAAAGTACCATCCATATCCAGAGAAAGCAACTGTGGAGTTTAAATGCAGACCAAAGTTTACTATCTTCATTTTTTTTAAATTGTCTTAGGTTATTTTTTTTCTCTCCAAGGTTCTTTTTTCTGTTTTGATTTGATTCTTCTTTCACAGCATGATTAACATGGATTTTATGTTTAGCATGGTTGTACATGTTTGGCCTATATTAGATTATTTTCTGCCAAGGGGAGAGGAGAGGGAGAAAATGTAAAACTCTAAACATAGCAAAAATAATTATTGTCAAACTACCATTGAATGTAGCTGGAAAAATAAATAAATAAATAAAAATAAGAGAAGAAAAGCAAAATGACAGTTTGCATAATCAGGGTAGTCATGTGAAATGTGTGCATATTCAAATGCATATTTTTACAGGAAATACTTTTGGTCCATCAGGGTCCTACATCTCAACTCTTTTCTCTGTCCCTTTACTCCCTTTCCCTGGCAGGTGGCTAGAGGTACAAGTAGCAAATCTGACATGCCCCCAGCGCTGGGTCCAGTATCTCCGGCTCCTGCAGGAGTCCATCTGGCCTGGAGGCACTCTTCCTCTGCTGCCGAAACCATTGAGAACACAGAAACAGAAGGAGGCTACTGAGGAGCAAGCTCTGCAAAGCTTGATGGGAGTCCTGCCAGGTGAGCCAGCCCTCTCTCCCACAGTCTGCACTCTTTCCTCGTGAATTAGTTCTGCAAGTCCTAGAAGTGACTCTGTCGCAGACAAATAAAACTATGTGGAATCATTAAGATCCCTAGTCAAAAGACCCTTGTTGAAATTCCAACTCTGTGACTTTACTTCTTGTGTGACCTTGGGTAACTTAGTCTGCTTCTCTGAGTCTCAGTTTCTTCCTCTGTAAATTGGGGCAGGGTAGGAAGAGGAAAATTGGACTAGATTATTTTATGGTCCTTTTCAGCTCTTAATCTGTGACCTGGCCTAGAGACCTAGCTCTGCTACCTGGGTGACCTTGGACAAGTAACTTTCACATTCTCTGAGCCTCAGTTTCCTAATACGTAAATGAGAAGTCCAGATTAAGTAAATTTTAAGATTCTTGATATAACTAAAACCTATTTTGTTGACCTATTGACCCTGCATTCCTTTTATTTTTTTTTTATTTTAAGGTAATAGGATTAAGTGACTTGCCCAAGGTCACACAGCTAGGTAATTATTAAGTGTCTGAGGCCGAATTTGAATTCAGATACTCCTGACTCCAGGGCCAGTGCTCTATCCACTGTGCCACCTAGCTGCCCCCCTGCATTCCTTTTAACCAATAAGGAGGATTATCAGGGCTGGGTTCCTATGTCTTTTTCACTAATGCTATGGTAGGAGTATGGCCTAAATTCAGAATAGAACACAAATGTATTTAGGATCCAGCTGAATATTTTTAGATAAGTTCACAAATATTTCTCTATTGTTTCCTTCCTTATCAGACTTGGTAGTGGGAATCCTTGGAGCAAGCAAGTGCCGTCTGAGCTGGGGTTTGGTCCTGGAGTCTCTGCAGCAGCCCATCATCAACAGGTAGAGATGAAAAGTATATCCTAGATGTCTACTCGGCCAGTGGCTGTAAACTGCCCAAGGCCTGGGAGGTCAAGGGGTCTAGGTCAGAGAGTTTGGTGATCTTTCCTCCTGATACTGTCTCCCTGGGGCAAAATCAGACAGTCTATAAGAAACCAACTGGGCAAAAATCCCAAGATCTTAGATGTCAAGGCAATGTTGCCATCCATGTCTTACTGTGGTTCATCTGTACCATAGACCAGCCTCAGATACATTGGCCTGTAGACCTTTGAGCAAACAGATGCTTGCTTGCCTGGAACAGTCTGATCTTGCCCTCGAGTAGTAGGCTTGTCTTATCTTCTACTTGTTCTTGATGGAGAAGAAGGGGAATTCAGGGAAAAATGCTGCTATGGAAAGAGATGGTAATCACTTTGTATTAATATTTTTCTACATGAGTTGTGAGACAAGGGCCCTCTGGAGAGAAACTTGTATTGGAGAAGAATAATGGGAAAATGTCTAGACTGAAAAGCAAAAATTTTTGAGTTTAGTACTATAGTTACCTCTTACTAGTTAGGCAAACTTGGGCAAGCTTCTTAACCTGGGAATAACAGATTTCTTAGGAATGAATGGATAGTTTGTGCACTTGGCTGAGAAAAAACAATTGCATCTTTATTTTCACTAAATTTTAATTGAAATTTACCCACTAGCAGAATTGATTGAGCAAAAATAATTTTAACAACTCAGGGTCTTGGATTCTTCATCTGTAAATGAAGGAACTGTAATCAATGACTTCTAAATCCCTCTGAGGTCTCTATCTGATCCTATAAAATCAGTTTTCTTTTCTGGACCTCAGTTTCTTCATCTATAAAAATGAGGGAGTTAGTGATCTCTAAGATTCCTTCTAATTCGAGCATTCTGTCTTCCTTTTAGAGCATCTAATGCTGGGAATTTCATATTTTATTTTCTTAAATAAGGTGACAGGATTGAACTGTAGGAATTCTAGCATCCTTTGCTATTTTAATACTCTGACATTCTGAGAAATAAAGTTTTCATTGCCTCTCAAAAACATAGAGTATAATGCTCCCATCCCCTCAGGGTTTTAGCTAAACTTTACAACCTCACAAGCAATGTTTTCTCTAGTTCAATTAGGAATCTTTTCTTAGATGAAGATCATTTAGATCATTGAATCTCAGTGTTAAAAGGAACCTCAGTGAGTATACAATACAATTCATGCCTGATATGCTTAAAAAGGTATGGGAGACATAATTTCTAGGTGATTTAATAATTTTATTAATAATACCAGCATTTTTAGCACTATAAGGTTTGTAGAGCTTAAGAACTCAAGAACCCTATTAAATGAGTAGTGCAATTATTATAACCCCCATTTTACAGATGAAGAAACTGAGATGTTAATTACCTGCTAATGATCATATAGCTATTAAGTATCAAAAAAAACCAGTATTCACACCTAGAGCTCCTAATTCTAAAGTCCTACATTATGCTATATTAAACAGTAACAACACTTTGCAAGTTTCTTCTTCAGATAAAATATCCATAGTACCTTCAACCGGTCATTTTCATACAGTATGATTTTAAATCCCCTCACAGTTCTCTCTATTCACTCTTATTTGTCAGTATCCTTCCCAAATCTGGTACCCAAAACCACTTAGAATACTGTTTGTGGATACTGAGCAGAGCAGTAGAAAACAGAACTGTCCACTCTCATTCTGAACACTGTTTTAATTAATGCAAATAAAGACCACAAGTTTTGTCATCATCATCATTGTTTGCTATTATTGTTCTTGGTAGTGATGGTGGTGGTACTGATGTTGGTGGTAGTGATGATGATGTTCAGTGGTGGTGTTGATGCTGGTGGTGGTGATGGTGTTTGGTGGAGGTAATGGTGGTAGGGGTGGTGATAGTAATGATGATGGTGATGGTAGTGGTGGTGATGATGGTGTTTGATAGTGGTGATGGTGTTTGGTGGAGGTGCTGATGCTGGTGGTAGTGGTGATGGTGTTTGGTGGTAGTGCTGATGTTGGTTGTGGTGGTAGTGGTGGTGGTGATGGTGGTGGTTGTGGTGTTTGCTGGTGGTGCTGGTGGTGGCGACCTCCTTATTGAATTGTTGGGTCACTAACCTTGTAGTCTACTAAAACCCTCCTGTTTGTCTATTCATTTCAGGCACTTGATTTATTGCCTCTGGGATATCATCTTGGAGGTCCTGGATCTCAGTGTCTCTGCTGAAGAATCCACCACAACCACCTCTGCTCCAGACACACCAAGTAATTCCAGGAGGATGGGAGTCTCCCCTTGACCGATGACCACTCCACACAAACATTCTGATTAGGACTAGAGAAGGGAGAATGGGTTTCCAAGTGGTGGTGTTCAAGATATCCCAGCTCCCTGGGAACCAGGATAAGAGCACTTTGCTCTCAGAAGTTATATGGTGAAAGCAGTTGTGACTCAGAAAGTCTTGTGGCATATCTGCTGTTCAAGTAAACAGCTTTATTATTGGCAAATGATCATAAAGTTTGCAATTAGGGATGAAAGTGTTGTCTTTGTGCCCACCTATTTCCATGGCTCCTCAATCTTGGCTTCTAGTAGTAGATAGGTTCTGATTTCTTTAGGAAAAATACTGAGAATTGAAGAAGGGATAGAGTCATTCACCCTTTCCCATCCCTTTCTTTGCCAATCCCTACCATGTTAGACTGACACCTATCACTTGGCCCTATAATACTCCTCTGTCACCTGAGTTCATATTAAAGTTAAGAAAAATCTTAGGGAAGAGATTGCCTCCCAAAAGGAAATAAAATTCAGGTCAGTTGCATCATATAGCAGAGAAAATATATTCAGTTGTCCCACTTGGTTTCTTCTCTCACTTTAGGAGAGGAGAGAAGGAAGGTCTTTTGTTGCACTCCTATTTGCTCCTTGACTGTGTCCTCATGGGTAAACCTTATAAGATTTGGACAGCATAATTCTTCCTGAACTTCTGGTGAATCCCCTGAGGGCTCCTTCCTCATCCTTCTGGGTCCGACCTACCCTTGGGTTTTTTGTTGTTCATTTCTGTCTCCTCAAAATTTGAGAGGACGCTCAAGTTCTTTCTCCCTGAATCAGAAGCATGGGAGGAACAGAATCTGCAGGAAAACTTCCTGGGAGGAAAAAGAAAAATCTTACTCCAAGTCAAGAAAATATAAGGCCTCCTTACCCTAAGACATTTGAGAAACTGGATCCAAGAATCCATGGGGCTCTTTCTTTACCCACTCCTAGAGACTACACTTCAGAGTACAAGACATTAGGAAGCTATTACACCACAAAAACTTTTTCACTTCTTGTTCACAAATGAGAAAATCGATCTGACCTACAGAGTCAGATCTATTTCTTTGATTAAATAAAAGGTGCTGTGCCAGGCTGCAGTATGTCAAAAAAGAAGAAATGAATAGAAAAAAGAGAGAAATGTAGAAGAAAGAGGAGAGGGGTGGCTAGGTGCAGTGGATAGAGCACTGGCCCTGGAGTCAGGAGTACCTGAGTTCAAATCCAGCCTAAGATGCTTAATAATTACCTAGCTGGGTGGCTTTGGGCAAGCCACTTAACCCCCATTGCCTGGCAAAAACTAAAAAGAGAGAGAGAGAGATGGGGGGGGGGGAGATGGGAAAAATCACAAAGATCACAAAGGAAAGTATTATAGATTTAGAATGGAGAAGGTACAAAGAGGTCATCTGTTCCAACCCCTGGGTTTTATAGATGAGGAAATGGAAGTGACCTATCCAAGGTCACCCAGGTAGGGGGAAGAGACAGTAGTAAGACAAGCACTAAGCAAAACAATGGAGGGAAGAGTGAGTGATAAAACTAAGGCAGTGGGAAAACATTGCTCTGCCCCCTTAGCTTTGCTCGTGCCCATTGGCATCCCTTCATGCATCAAATCAGTGGAAAACAACATTCCTCTTTATTATCTGTAAGATCATCCAACTTGACTAAGTCTGGGGAACTTAGCCTGAGAAGGACATGAAAGGACATGAGCACATATCAAAATGATTAGATAGAGGATGTATTGCACAGGGAGGTGGGAGGCTATGGAATCCTTTTTGGTAGAAGTTTCAAACCACCCTTTGGATTTTTGAACTTGTTGGAATTGTTTTTAGATGAAATTCTGCCTGAAGTCAAGGAGGCTATATGAGATCACTTCAATTTGCCCTTCACAAGATGGGCACTGGAATGTAATTGAATTCAGGTCCTTTCCAGGTATTATAACTGCTAAGCTTTCTCAATCTCTCCAGTGCCTCTCTCACCCACAGATACCTCATTGAAAGGCAGCTATGGCTGGTTCCTTGATAGATGTCTAGAGGGCTTTGGGATAGTTCAGGACACTCATCCTGCCTCCCTGGAGCCTCTCCTCCTACAGCTCTTTTTACCCAGAGGCCAACATTGAAGCTTTGGAAAGTTGGAGGTATCCCCATCTTCTGCTTTTCCCTTTGACACATGCTCTTGGCCACCTGTCCCACCATGCTTCTCTGGGCAGCCAGCCACAGGTTGGGTGCATGTCAAATGACTAGTTCCAGCTTACACGTGGCACAAAATCAATAAATAACTGGACAGACCATAAATTGTCTGTGGTTGTAAATTCCTAAGAATCTTAAGTTGCTTCCAGGGCTAGGGAGGGCTTCCTTGGGTTCCACCTTATATAAGAAAGGTCTGCCTCCTCCCCACCTGCCCTTAAAGAGATCAACTGTCCCTGGGCCTACTCTCTGCCCAGGACGCAGATGAGTGAGAGTGACAAAGGAAAAAGTCCATGGGGTTTCTCAAACCAGCCAGGTTTCAGGGAGCAAGTTCAGGCAGCATGGGAAGTCTTGTACCTAGGAGGGATGCCACAAATATGTAGAACAGACCAGTCCAACTTGGATTGTCTTGCCTTGTATTTTTTTAATTGTTCATTGCTGGGAATTATATTGCAGAAGAGCAGGAATTAGGGAAATTACCCTCATCCTAGACCATAGGATTTAAAACTCCTATAAGGACCTCAATAGTGATCTGGTTCAATTCTCCAATTTTACAGAGGAATAAACTAAGACCCACAGTGATGTCCCATTAACTAATTAAAAAAATGAGTATCTATGGTTATGAAGAAGCCCTCCCTAGACCTAGAAATATGCAAAGAGAGGGGCAAAGATGAAGGAGCTGCAGAAGATAATTGCCACCACCACATTTCCTGTTCCTATTCCCACCCTTGGTTCTTCTTTGCAGTGGAATATATCACAGCTGGTGATAAGCGTGGGGGAGTAGAAAGAGTGATGAACTCAAGAGTCTTGGTACCTGAGTTCAAACCCTAGTTCAACTGCTTACTACATAAGATAATTCACCTCATTGAACCTCAGTTGCCTCATCTACAAAAGAAGACGTTGGACTTGATAATGCATAAGTTTCCTTCTAGTCCAGATCTATGATCCAACAACTTTGTCATTCAGTTTTTTCAGTTGTATCTGACTCTTCATGACCCCATTTGGAGTTTTCTTGGCAGATACTGTAGTGGTGTTTGCCATTTCTTTCTTCAGCTCATCTTACAGATGAGGAAACTGAGGCAAGCAGGGTTAAGTGACTTGGCCATGGTCACACAGCTAGTAAGTATCTGAGGCCAGATTTGATATAAGGAAGATTAATGTTCCTTATTCCAAACTCAGTGAGCTATTCCATTATCTCACCTAGCTGCCCCATCCGACATCAAGGTCTCATTGTTTCTTCATCTTGAGTCCTTTTTTTCATCATGGTCCTTAGCCATGTCTCCATGTCCTTGGCTCTGTACCTAACCTCCACCTCACACATTCTTCCTCCAACCTTGTCAGGTGGGAGCAGAAGATGTGTTGCCCTGGGGAAATGAATTGCATCTAATCTGTCATCTAAGCATTCTGAAATTCAGCAGCCCCCTCAGAAACTGGATTGTTTCCCCAGGGCTACTATGCAAGAGTATGGAATGTTTTTATCATGCATGCATAGGCAAGATATGGTGGCTAACCCTGTTGGATGCAGAAGGAACTAATGGAGGGGGCTATTTGGGAAAGAATTAAGACTGATTGAGTTTGTAGCTCAAGATCTGACCATCCTGACCCCTGTGCTTTCCTTATATCTGAGATACCAAAAGATATGGTACCATGTTTGCCCCCACCATGAGCATCAATAGTTGGGTTTTGATTTGGTAAAAAGCAAAACGAGAAGATTATCCTATAGCCCAAGCTCTCCCTCCTTAACACGTGAATTTTACATTGTTCAGTTAAGAAAGTGACCATATGTCCAGAAGAATGGTTCTCAGTGATAGGTAGCAAAAGTCAAAGTGTAGTTACTGCAGCTGCCCAGCAGATTCTGACATCTGGGGTGGTAGCTTCACCTTGAAATACACTCGTTTTTCAGTCCTCAGTTCATTATGACAAGTCACCCCATCTCTAACCAGTAGTATTCTAATTCCTCTTTTCTAGATGGGATGATGATAGATATGAGATGGGTTATGGAAAACTGAAGGAGGGAACAATATGCTCTTACTGGCACATCCAAATTGGGTTTCTTGCATTTCTTGACTCCAAAACCACTCGAGAATCTGCTTAATAAATCATATTAATGCTTCATTTGGTGCTGTTTTGGGGGGGGGTGATTAAACCCAAGTAATCCCCCAATGTAGAAACATATTTGGTGAAGGCTCTCACTTTTCCATATAGTTTTTTTTTGAGACAACTGAGGGTTAAGTGACTTGCCAAAGGTCATACAACTAGTGTCTGAGCTCAAATTTGAGCTCAGGTCCTCCTGTCTCCAGGACCATTTGCCTTTCCTTCTTAAAGAAGACCATGACATCAGGAAGGTGATGCCATGATAATTGAATCCACATGAATTGGATTTGAGTGAGGGGATGCTATGCCAAGTCACCAACCTCACTTGATCCTCCAGAGTCATCAGTGGCCAGATATGAATCAGGATGACTAGAGATTGCCCTAGATGTGAGGCAATCAGGGTTCAGTGACTTGCCCAAGCTAGCAAGTGTCTAAGGCTGCCTTTGAACTTGGGTCTTCTTGATTTTAGGCTGGTGCTCTATCCACTGTATCACTTAGTTGCACCCCCCCCAGTTCTACTGTTCTCCATCAGATAGTATTTGATGATGGAATACAAAATTAACTTGTTATTAACCATACTATAATATTAGCCAAACTATTAAGGCAAATCTATAGTTGAATATTTAAAAGTATATTTTTTTCCTGTCTCTCCTTCACAGGGTGTCCCAAAAGTCTTAATGCAGATTCAAACTAATAAGTTCAGAAATTTACTTGCTATAAGTTTACAAAAAACAGATTTGAAAAGTTAATTATGTAAATAAATTACTTGTATGTTTCTGATTTAAATTCAATGTCATTACTTTCTTATACCATATATCATTCTGGTTGGTTTTTGAACTTTGTCAAAACTTTCAACTGCTCAGTGATTGAAGGACTTAATTAAAGAATTAGCTTTTGATGTTTCTATGACCATTTACCCATAAGAAAAGTCTAATGTAGATAGATGAAATAACTGACAAGTCCAGGGAGGAGTATATCCCATACTGATCCACAAGTCTGAAAATGCCATTTTGAAATTGTCACACCCATAGCACATCTTCTTAAAATATTATTTGAGGCGCCTAGGTGGCACAGAGGATAGAGCACCAGCCATGGAGTCAGGAGTACCTGAGTTCAAATCTGGCCTCAGACACTTAATAATTACCTAGCTTTGTGGCCTTGGGCAAGCCACTTAACCCCATTGCCTCACAATATATATATATATATATATATATATGTATTATTTGAAAGTCACTAAAAATAAGTGTAAAATAAATTTAAATTAGTAAGATTTTAAATGATTTTTACAAAGTTTATAACACTTATACTTCTGAAATTATTAAAGCTTAAAACTATTAAGATTTGGGCGATACTGGATGTGCATGTGTGTGTATGTATAGGTCTTTGTTGTACATACAAATATATTGATGCAAAGCAAACTCAAAAGTCCCTTTTTGTTATTCTATCATATAAGAACTATTGTCCTTTACATGAGGTCAAGTCTGCTTACCTTGGATTGAATTATATTTGGCTATCTGGAGTCAATCACTCACATCCCTTCCTGATTAGCTGTCAGTCACATCACCCATTTAGCTTTGCTCTTGAAGTATCGTCTCATCCCTGTGGCCTTGAAGATTATTAGTGACTTAGCAAGATGGATCCATTCTGTATCTTACCATTAGTGAAGAGAGACCCTTTTAAGAAAATAAATATTCTCTTGGAGTTTATATCCTCTACAAATCCTGCCCATCTGGAGTCCCAATTAAAGCTGAAAATTTGCCAGTTCCTATCCAGCTTCATGTAGTTTGTGATGAAAGTTTATCTTTTATTGTCTATAATTCAAAATGACTCAATAATAGGACTGCTTTTATTTGGGCTTTACCTTCCTTCAAGAGACTTGTGAATATAACACTGATATTTTTTTTAGGATAAAGATTCTCTTTCAAACTAAAAGACCATATTTGACTGGGGAGGTGCATATCTTTAGCATAGAACCAAGTTAGACCTTGGGCTCCATAGAGTTTGCCCAGGCTTCTAGAAAAGGGGAAATCCTCCACTTTCATCAGCTATTGTTGAGTCTATTCCAAAGACAACACTATTAGGGGTTGTTGGCATCTTTAGACCTTGGACAAAGAAAGTCTTACTGAATTCCATAAAAGATGCAACTTTAAGAATAAAATATATTTTTCTTTAAAAAATGTTTAATTATAACTGCCAAGAACATGGAACTATTTTGGAAAATATCAAACCCACAATACAGATAACAAATCTAATAAAAGTCAAAGTACCAAACTCATGGATTGTTATTATTCACTGATAATAGTGCTTTAGCAGCGAATCTACTAATAGTATCTGCTAGTTATGTTTCTAAGCAAGAGTATATATAACTATTAAAACCATATATTATTAGTTTTTATATCACATTTTGAGATTCACAAAGTTCTTTTCAAATATTTCTTTTAACAACAATTTTGGGAGGTAAATGTCTTTATTTTATAGAGAAGGGGGGGAAATTGAAGCAGGAGTTAATGACTTGCCTTAGATTACATGGCTGTTATCTGAGATGGGATTTGAACTCATTTTTTTTCCTGACTCCAGGCCTAATATTTAATCCACAGAGTCATCTAGTTACCTAACAAAGCAGGATGGGGTAGTGGATAGAGTGCTGCCCTCATAGGAAAATCTGAGTTCCAGCTCTCCCTCTGAAATATACTGACTATGACCATTATTTTCTTATGTCTAGACAGTCATCACAACAATAAATGAAGTCTTGATATGGTCAGTCATTTTTCAGTTGTGACTGATTCTTTGTGACCCCACTTGGGAAAGACACTGAAGTGCTTTGCCATTTGCTTCTCCAGCTCATTTTGCAAATGAGGAAACTGAGGCAAACAAGAATAAGTGATTTGCCCAGAATCATATTGCTAATAAAAGTATCTGAGGTCAGATTTGAACTCACAAAGTTGAAGTTCCAGGTCCAGGACCCTGTCCATCATACAATCTATCTGCCCTTCCTGTTAGGTAGTGTTTGCCAATTTACATGGTGAAAATTTAATAATTAGGAACCAGTTGATTCCAGTATGCCACTGGTTTTATCTCACATCAGAGAAACTGTGGATCCTTTAAAACAATACTATTGTTGTCAAGATATGATTGCTTGAGAACATTGAGGAACAAATGAAAAGATGACTTGTTTTTGTGTGAAAGGAATTCATTTTAATCACAAATTTTGGGTCACCCAGGTTGAGGGTATTGTGGTGGCTATAGCTGAAGGATAATGATAGGATTACAGATTTAGAGCTAAAAGAGACCTTAGCTATAATATAGTACAATCCTTCATTTTTCAGATAGGAAAACCATTAAAAAATAAACTTATGGTGAGTAGGGATGGTTGTATTTTCAACTCTAAGCAAAGGATACAACATAACAGCCATCTAATAAATACTTTTTGGTTAATTGGTTGAGCTATGAAATTTAACTAAAGTCCAGAAAGTAGGTGACATTGCTAGAGTTCAAGTCTTTCCCATTAACAAGGAAAGTCAGAGGAACAACAATGTGGCAGAGTAGATAAAGCACCAGGCTTGGAATCAGGAAGTTTCAAGTTCCAGACACAATAAGAAGGAATATAAAATATAATGAAATTTTAATCATAGTGTAAAAGTGAATGTACTCCTGCTTCCAATTCTAGCTAAATTCTACCCATTTTTCAAGACCTAGCTTCTGGGAATACTAACCTGACTATTCCAGTCCACACTGATCTCTCCTTCCATGGACCTCTTATCTCACATTCAGGATCTTATCTCATCAAAATTGTAATCACCTTCAGAGAAGAGATGAGGTTAACTTTTTTTTCCCTTTGATCCATTAATGTTGATTGATTGGTTCTTGTCCAGTTTCAAAGCACCTGTTAGTCCTGCAAAGAAGGAGAACTGACAGAAGAAGAAATGTAGCTAGGCTACACAAAGACTCAAGAATTTGGTTCCAAAGAGAGGAACCCCATATCTCTCTGAATCCCCCGCTAGAGAATAACATAACCCTAGAGATGGCAGCAGTGGAATAATGAGGAATTATTTAGCTGTAGCTGCAGGAGCCAAAAATAGTAGAGTAGGAGCAATAAAGAGATGAGGGAGTTCTAGGACCAGTGAAAGAAGAAGGAATTCTGGATTCAAATAAAACTCTTGGATACTGAGGAAGAGTTCCTTGATCAAGTCTATTGGAGAGATGAAGAAAAATCTGTGGGCAAAGAAATCTGTGTTCCTAAAACAACTGGAGGACTCACTGGACCCCTTAATGCAAAGCATTCCCTAAGGAATTTCACATCTGGAATATTAGAAAAGAAAACAGCAATTTGGGAATTTAAGACTAGATACCTGAGAAAGGCAAAAGTCTAGGTTCAATCCTCTAGTTCAGTGATGTCAAACTCAAATAGAAATGGGGCCACTAAAATTTACATAACGATCCCTATGGGTTGCATTTTCATTTAGAAAATTGTCTTGTGGGAGGTGGAGCCAAGATGGCAAGTGAAGGCAGCATTTCTCGGGAACTCCTTCCCCCCAAAACTCCCAAAGCCATCAAATTATGACTCTAGACAAAATTTAGAGGGGCAGAACCCACAGAAAGACTGAGTGATGCATTTTCCCAGTCTAAGGTAACTTAGAAGTTCCATGGGAAAGGTGTGTTTCACCAGGACCGGGAGTTGGAAAAAGCCCTGGTCACAGCACAGACCAAGAACAGTTTGAAGGGGCAGGGAGAGAATTCTGCTGCACCAGAAAGAGTGTGCAGTGAGGGAACACTGGCCACAGAACATGCAGCAAAAATCTGGAGAAACCAGCCTACATCTCCAGACCACAGATGGTAAGGGGGTGGGGGTCAGGGGAGACTGCAGAAATTTCTCTGCTCTCCCTGGAGGTCAGGACTCTGCTGTTTACCCATACTCAGATCCAAGTTGCAGTTTGGGCTTCCATACTAAGCTAGCCAAGCAGGACTGCTCCTTATAGCTCCAGGGCAGAGGGAAGTACTGTGGTCATCTACATATCAAAGCACAGGCAAGAAAGCATAAGACCTTGGAGGAATAAAGGTCCCAGTGGGGTACCCCCCCCAAAAAAAAACCCAAAGCCTTGGAAGTGCTGTAAATTAGTCTTGGGCTGAGGAAATGAGTAAGCAACAGAAAAAGAAGAACTTGACCTTAGAGAATTACTTTAGTCCCTTGGAAGATCAAAATACATACTCAGATGATGACAACATTGAAGCTTCTGTATCTAAAACTGCCAAGAGAAATAGAAAATGGGCTCAGACTATGGATGAGCTCAAAAAAGACTTTGAAAAGCAATTAAGGGAGGTGGAAGAAAAATTGGGAGAAAAAAAAGTGATGCAGAAAAATCATGAAAACCAAATCAGCAGCTTGGTGAAAGAAATACAAAAAAATACTGAAGAAAATAATATGTTAAAAACCAGTTTAGACCAAATGGAAAAAGCAAAACAAAAGGCAAGTGAGAAGAATGCCTTAAAAAAACAGAATTGGCCAGCTGGAAAAGGAGATTAAAAAAAGCTCTCTGAAGAAAATAACTCCTTCAAATGCAAAATGGAACTAAAGTAAGATGCTGATTTTGCAAGAACTCAGGAAGAAACAAAACTACTGAAAACAAATATTAGAAGAAAATGTAAAATATCTCTTTGTAAAAACAACCGACCTTGAAAACAGATCCAGAAGAAATAATTAAAAAATTATTGGGTTCCCTGAAAGTCACGACCAGGAAAAGAGGCTAGACTTCATTTTGCAAGAAATAATACAGCAAAATTGCCCTGAGATCCTAGAAGAAGAGGGTAAAATAGAAATTGAGTGAATTCACCAGTCATCTCCTGAAAGAGATCCCAAAAGAAAAACTTCCAGGAATATTATAGCCAAATTCCAAAACTCCCAAATCAAAGAGAAAATTCTAAAAGCTACCAGAAACAAACAACTCAACTACCGAGACTCCATAGTGAGGATTACACAGGATGTGGCAGCATCTACATTAAGGGCTTGTAGGGATTGGAATATAATATTCCAGAAGGCAAAAGATCTTGGTTTACAACCGAGAATCAACTACCCAGGAAAAACTGAACATCCTCTTTCAGCAAAAAAGATGGACTTTCAATAAAACAGAGGACTTTCAAGCTTTCCTATTGAAACAACCAGAACTGAAGAGAAAGTTTGATCTCCAAGTACAGGACTCTGGTGAACCATAGAGGGGGTGGAAGAGAAGTACTAACTATGAGGAACTTAATGATATTGAACTGTTTGTATTCCTGCATGGGAAGAAGATATTGATAACTCATATGGACTTTCTCATTTATAAGAGCTGTTAGAAGGAACATATATGGACAGGGCACAGGAAGGAGTGGAATATAATGGTATAATATTGTAAAAAGATGGAGTCAATGGGTGATAAAGGAAATTACTGGCAGGAAGGGATAGGAGATGAAGAAGAAGAAGAAGCTAAGAAATTTCACATAAGACTCAAGAAAAAGTTTTTTCAATGGAGTGGAAAGGGGGAAGGCAAGGGGGAATGAGTGAGCCTTCATTCTCTTCAGAAATGGCTCAGAGAAGAAATAAATGATGACTGGTGAATTCCCTCAATTTCTATTTTCTATACATACTTAATAGGGTATAGAAATCTATCTTACCCTTGAGAAAAATGAGAAGAAAGGGATGGGATAAGGGGGAATGGGGGGGGGGAGGGAAGGGGGAATAGTTGATAGAAGAGAGGGAAGATTGAGGGAGAGAGTACTGAGATACAACACATTTTTGCACAGGGCCAGGGTGAAAGGAGAGAGAGAATAAAACAAATGAGAGTGGGGAGAAATAGAGTGGAGGTACAGCTAGTAATAGCAACTGTGGGAAAAATATTGAAGCAACTTCTCTGGTGGACTTATGATAAAGAAAGCAACTCACTCCAGAGACAGAGCCATTGGAATCTGAACACAGACTGAAGTACGTTAAAAAAAATTGGGGGGCGGGGGTTTCATTTTTTGTCAAAGCAATGGGGTTAAGTGGCTTGCCCAAGGCCACACAGCTAGGTGATTATTAAGTGTCTGAGGTCACATTTGAACTCAGGTCCTCCTGACTCCAGGACTGGTGCTCCACTGTGCCACCTAGCTGCCCCTGAAGTATATTTTTTCTCTCACTTTTCTTGAGGTTTGCCATATTCTTGGGGGGTAGGGGGGGTTTATGTTTATACTCTTATAACAAAATTATTATAATAATAGTAATAAATTAAAGTTCACTTGCAAAAAAAGAAAATCACCTTGTTATTAAAATATGTTATCTGTTTTATTATATTTTTATTCATTTGCTAAATAATTACCAATAACTTATGTACATTTTAGTGGCCTCATTTCTATTTGGGTTTGATATCACTGAACTAGAGGAATAAACCTACACTTTTATCTAATTATCTAATTTATCTAATTATCTAATCTTAAAGTGGTAGAAACCAAGGTGGCTATAGAGATGACAGCAGCGCATTGGTAAAGAAGAAATCCCCAGGGAAACCCACTAGCTGATAGAACTTGAGTCAGCAGGGATGGTGCTGCAAGGAAAGGGAGGAGGAGTTTCTGGGCAAGCATGACCATGACCATGACCGTGACCATGCCTATAAGACACAACAAGGAATTCTGAGTATACCCAGGGCTTGGACCCTTCAAAGTTCAAGGACCAAGCAATATCAGAACTTAAGGAGCAGCAAGCAACAAAGTCAATGCTCCATAGTAGACACAAACATGTGGCTGTCATGTGGCTTACAGATCTCCTAGTGTGAGTAAACCCAGTTTAAATTTCACTTCTAGGCAAGGGAAAAACAGCCTTTTGAATATCTGTTAGCTCTTCCTATCCCTTTTGAAGTCCTAATCCCATTATTCTGAAATTGGTCATAAGTCAATCAATCACTTTTTTTTGTGGTGTCAGTGGGTCAAAAATTACCCAAGGAATGGAGAATATACATCCCATTAAATAGGTATCATCAATAGGAAGCAGCTAGGTGAAGCACTGATCCTGGAGTCATTTGAATCTGAATTCAAATCTGGCCTCAGACACTTAATACTTACTTATCTATGTAACCTTGGGAAAGTCACTTAATCCCATTGCCTTGTAAAAATCAAGGAAAAAACAAAGGTATCATCAGGGATAGAATAAAGGATTATCCTTGAACATTAACCACCTTGATCAAGTTCATCCTAGGCATAGTCTCTCCATCTGTTTGATGAAGGCAGATTTATGTTTCAAATGAGACTCATATGATGATGAATAGACAAGTAAGACAGCAAGGAATTTTAGAAAGTTCTGTTCTAGGGGCGGCTAGGTGTCATAGTGGATAAAGCACAGGTTCTGGAGTCAGGAGTACCTGGGTTTAAATCCCTTCTCAGACACTTAATAATTACCTAGCTGTGTGACCTTGGACAAGCCACTTAACCCCATTGCCTTGCAAAAACCTAAAAAAAAAAAGTTCTTTTCTGGATAAATTATTGTAACTTCCTCTCATAACTGGTTAGACCAGGTTATATGTTTGTTAAAAATCTATCCAGAAGTTGTGGAGTCCTTTGTGCTTAAAATAATCTTGTAATATAATTGTGTGGTTTGAAGGCAGGTACACAGGAGAACTAAAATGAAAATTTGTTTTTCATTTCTTGTTATTGTTTAATTAAAACATAGTACTCCCCTAAAGTGGGAAATTTGTCTACACAGTGTTATAGTCTCATTCAGTGTACTCAGATTTTGCGTTTGTGGGAAGTTAGAAAATCTCTTTTTATGGCCATTTCAATTTCATCCAGTACACATTTATTTCTCATATGTTAGGTTTTCTGGGGACTGTGGGAACAGAAAGAAAAGTTGGAATTCATACCTCTTCTCAGAAAAGTGCTAGGGTCAGAACAAAGGCCACATTTTTAACCTTATTAACCTGAGCAAAACCTTCCTCAGACACTTTACATGTTCACAGAACTCTCCTACCCCAGATCCTGAGTCAACTCCCAGGGAATACAAAGAAAAAGGGAAGTGAAATGATGTCACTTCTCTCTTAAGCCTGTTGCCTGATTTTACTCTACACTTATTTCTTTAGGAAAGCCAAATATTATTTTCCTAACTCTTCCAGCAGCCAGTTGCTTAGATGCCACAAAAGAAATCCTTTGAGACACTTCCAGTAAACATTTTTTGGATGAGGAAGGGGTGTGTGTGTGTGAATATTTCTTCCTTTAAAAGATAAGTGTAATTCTTCCCTGATTTCCCTTATTCCACGGCTCTTGCAATGGAGCAGAGTAAGTAAGAACACCTGCCATAAGAATGGAATTGAGGGAAGCTCAGCTCTCCTGACAAGTGGCAGGTGGGGGTGACTGCCGTTCAGAGTGGAACACACCTGTTTCTGGTTCCACAGTAATTCTGCAGTGAGACCAAGAGGAAGGCAGACAGAGATGGGGTGAGAAGCAGAGGAGCCTGAGGATAAAAAGACATTCAGAATAGAATTCAAGCCAGGAAAGAAAGAGTGAAAGAAAAAATAAAAGGAAGAATGAAGGAGAAAGAAGGGAGGGAGAAAGAAGAGAAAGAGGAGAGAATGAAGGGAGAAAGTGAAGAGAAAGAGAAAGAAAAGGAAGATAAAAGAAAAAGAAGCATAAGAAAAAAAGAAAGCAAAAGAGAGAAAGAGAAAGGAAGGAAAAGAAAGAAGAGAGGAAGGAAAGAAGAAAGGAAGGAAATAAGAAAAAAAGAAAGGAAGAAGGGAGAAAGAAAAGAAAAAAAAAGAAGGAAGACTACACAATTAAGTGGTTTGGTCATTTTTTTCCCAGAATGTCTGCACAAGAAGGTTCCCATCTGTTGTGGGGTTTCCAGTATGAAATCCATTACTCTTGAGCCAGTGAACATTTGCACAACACATGAGATGGAATAGCCATTGGAGCCAAGATCTGTTCCATAGACACCGCAGGGCAGATTGGTCCCTCTCCAGCGTCAACCTCACTAGGATTAACCACTTACTCCAGTGCAGAATGCTGGGTAATGAATCCCAGATCCAAACAGACTGTCTTCCAAAGAGTCACGTGCACCTTGCTTGTAGGTAAACCCTAGCTGGGTGCATCTCAAAACAACCATGGAAGACGGAGGACAACCTGGCAGCAGTCCAGAGCTCCAGGGCACTACTTAGCCACTGGTGAACATTGGGTGAGCAGACTCATAGGATATTAGAATAGGAAGGCACTCTAATCCAACATCTTCCTTTTATAGATGGCAGAGAGTGAGCATTTTTGAATGAGTCAATTCAAGTTTTATAAACAGGTCTTAATTCTGATTTGCAGGTGCGTGCTCCGTGCAAATGTATACATTTCTGGAATACATGGTATTTACAAGATAAGAGTTGGTCTGGAAAGATTCCAGGGTGGGGGGTGATTGTGAGGCTTGTGAAGAGCTATATGTAACCTTTTTTGGCAGACCCAGGCTTACCTGCCTCCTCAGCCCTCTCTGGAGAAGAACAAGGCAGGAACATACATTTCAACAGGTTTAGAGTTATGACCAGTAAGTTGGTGGACATGGGAGAATGCCCATTATCAGGATATAATTTAATTGAAATGAACAACAAATGATGTTCAGGAACTCCTCCAAGGCAAAATATACTGAGAGTGTACAGATACACTCAGGGTCTGCCCACCCAGCTACAAAGCAATTTAGTCAAGGGAAAGAAAAAGGAAAAAGTGATAGATTTCTAGTCAGAAGGGCCCTTAGAGATTACTCTCAATTTACAGATGAAAAAACAGGATAAGAAATGTTAAGTGACTTGCTATAGTCACACAAACAGCATGTATCCAAGGCAAGATGTAAACTCTGTTCTTCCTAACTCTAACCCCACTAGTCTAAGCACTGTGCCCCAAGAGAATGTTATTTTTTTAATTTAAATATGCCACCTGGTTTTCTCTAGACTTAGGCCTAATAGAGTTGGAAGTGATCTTAGAACTGGTCCAGATCAAATTATACCCAAATATTAAACACCACTTAAACCTTCTTTGGGCCAATGTTAATTTTCATAAACTGTTTTCCACCATTGTTGCATGTTAAGTGATAGCCTGAACTTCCTTAGAGTCTACTCCCACCCAACAGAAATATTTCCTTGAACTACTGAAACTATTTTCTCACATACAGCCCAGGACAAATAAACATTTAAGGGAGATATTTTGGCTCTTCCTGACCCAGTCTTCTCTTTTCCCTGGTTTTCCTATGATTTGATACTTCTTTCTCTAAAAAAGTTACTTTTCTACCCATCACATGTGGGCTGTTTCTTTTTGAACCCACCCACTAGTGATTCTTCATAATCTTCTCAGCAAAGCCTTTCCTGGCCTCTGTTAACTTGATAATTACTGAAATAAAAATAATACAAAAAGTGACTTCAGACTTTCACTTGGGCCAGGGGGAAGATCTCAGACTTTGGGGGGAACAGATAACTACCTATCTGTGGAGAAAGTGACCATAGGACCCACAGAACATATTTAGCCCAACCCTCTCATTTTACTGATGGGGAAACTGAGGCAAGAGAGGTGAAGTGACTTGTCTATAGTTATGCAGGTATTAAGAGAAGAAGAATTTGAACACAGGTTCTCTTCCAATGTAAAAGCTCAATCACCCAATCAATCAATTTATTAAGTATCTACTATGTGTCTACACTGTATTAAGCATTAAGGATACGAAAAGAGGCAAATGAAAGTCCCAACCCTCAAGGAGTTTACAATCTAACTCAACCAAAATAGTTTAGCAACCACTCTGCAACTTTTACTCCAAGGATCCAGAGGTTAAGTAACTTGTCCAGGGTCAAACATTCGATATGCATCAGAAGTAGGACTTCAAGTCTTTTTGAGTCTAAGGCTGGACACTATGCTGCTTCTCTTTTTCAACAATCAGAGTAACTTGTATGGATAAGGTAAGGGAGGGGATATGGAAAGGATAAAGAGGATAAGCCTGGGAACATGGTCCTTTGTGGTAGACACAATTCATTATTGAAACACCAAATGAGAGAGGAAATAGAAATCATAAAGCACTCTATTTATTGTTGCCGATAGCCTACCATGATGTCAAACTTTTTTAGATGTCAAAGTCCAAACACACTTAGCAGTTGAGTAATAATAATGATTCATATGTACAAGTGAGGCTAGTGCAGGCAGGTTATGCACTTGGTGGGTTTTTCCAGATGACTCTTGAAGTAGTGAATAAAGTAATAATAAACCTATTTGAAGTTCAAACCCCACCAAGCCCCAAACTTAAATGGGGTGGGCAGGAGGAAGCCCTCACTGGCCAAGGTTCTGAAATCTCAGACATGATATAAAATCTGTTATAACATTACTTAAGTAGGAAAATCACTCATTACTGTTCTCCAGCCATCACATCTCCACTTTTGGTGTAATAACCCTCAATATTTATTTTTTAACAGATAGGGAATCCATCCTCTGGTTGTATTTATCTTATTTTAGGATTAAAAAATGTAATAAGAGAACTGTTTCCAAATTTCCTGGATCAGAATTGCTTTCTGGTAGTGAAAGGACTGAAGGAAGAACTTCTATGTCTGGGATGTCATTTCAGGGAGCAGGAGTATGTGTCAACTGGGTTTAAGGAATCACTGTGGGAAAGGAGTCTCTTTATATCTAAGTTCTCCAATGCTGCTGTTCAGTATCTCTTTTTCTAAATCTGACTCAGTCCAACACTGCTGATTCCTGTGGTCCTGGGTGGCATTCATCTCTTCTCTGGGTTTAAGTCTCAGCTCTCATGCAGGATGGTCACTGAAGGCCAATGATCTGGCAGAGCATCCTTGACACCCAAAATGTCAACCTGGGCATGCTGTCAAGGACCAACATGGCTAACTAGTACACAATTCTCCTTATACTCTCCTTTTTTCCTTTGCATTCTAGTTTTGAGACCAGAAGTCTCTCCAAGGGCCAAAGAAGAAAACAATGAATGAATTTTTTTACATTTTCTACCTTCAATGAGTTGTCTCACTGAGCTTACATACCACAATCAGAACTTCTTGGAGTGTGTATATATATATATATATGTAAATGCTGTGTTTTGTTTCTTGTTTGACCTTCATTCTCAAAGAAGACCATGAGAACAGACCGTGATAACAGGGAGGTGATACCATGACAAGAATGTGAATTGGATTTTTGAGTAAGGGGTGCTATGCTAAGTCACCAACCTCACTTCCTCATCCACAGCCATTTGGGTTCAGTGACCAGATATGAATCAGTGCCATTGAGGTGACCCTGCATATGAGGCAATCAGGGTTAAAGTGACTTGCCCAAGGTCACAAAGCTAGTAAGTGTCTGATAATGGATTTAAGACCCACTGATACTATTACTTCTATCATTACTGCTGCTGCTACTACTACTACTACTACTACTAATAATAATAATAATAATAACAACAACAATAGTATTTATAGAGCATTTAAGGTTTGAAAAAGCATTTTATGTGTTTTCTTCTTAGATCCTCAATAACCCACTAAGATAGATATGAATATTATCCCTATTTTATAGATAATGAAATTGAGGTCAAGATGTTAAATGATTTGCCCATTGTTATACATCAAGTGTCTGGGAACTGGATCTGAACTCAAGTCTTCTTGATCTCAAATTCAGCACTCTTATCTACAATGTCCAACTATATTTATATGGTCAAAAAAATACATATGACTATATTTATAGACATGCATGCATATATACTCATTTATATGATTATTAATTATGATAATGCCTGATGAAGCAAACATAATATATTTGACTATATTTATAGACATGTATACAAATGTATATGGCAATTATGATAATGCATGATAAAACAAATATAATACCTATGACTATAGATCTGTATGCATGTATACATGTGTATGTGACTATTAATGATGATAATGTATGATAAAGCACTTATTAAGCTCTTACTTTGTATCAAGCACTGTTTTACATTCTGAGCAAACAAATATAAGCTAGCAAGAAGCCTGACCTCAAAGACCTTTCATTCTAATGGAAGAAGACAACTCACAAAAGGAAGCTTAGTAGCATGATTTGAAAATGTCCAGGATGTAAATTAGAGATGAAATCAGGTGAAAATGTATCTATAGGAGCCTAGCATTCCAGAGAAACAAGAAAGAGGATGAAGAAGATGGTCAGAGTAAAAATGACTTATAAATTTCTTTCACTGAAAAATCTAGGGGCAACTAGGTGGCACAGTGGACAGAGCTCTGGCTCTAGAGTCAGTGGGATATGAGTTCAACTCCTACTTCAGACACTAGCTTCATTGATCTTTTTTTTTTGCAAGGCAATGGGGTCAAGTGGCTTGCCCAAGGCCACACAGCTAGGTAATTATTAAGTGTCTGAGGCCGGATTTGAACTCAGGTACTCCTGACTTCAGGGCCAGTGCTCTATACACTGCACCACCTAGCTGCCCCAGCTTCTTTGATCTTTATGTAACTTTTCCTTCTCCTAGGAGTTTATGATAGTTGTTATTGAGTTGTTTCAATCGTGTCCAATTCTTCACGATTCCACTTGGAGTTTTCTTGGCAAGGGTACTAGAGAGGTTTGCCATTTTCTTCTCCAGCTAATTTTTTATAGATGAGGGAAACTGAGGCTATCAAAGGTGTGATTCTGGGTAAGCCATTCAATCCTGATTACATAAAAAAAAAACCCAACTAAGCTGGAAGGTTCCTCAGAGGCTACTTAGTGCAGCATATATCTTAATAAGAACCTCCCTCTGTAAAGTAACCTGATAAGTTTTTATCCAACTGTTGTTTAAAGTTATCCAGTGAGAAGGATCCCAGGGTGCTTTACCTGGAATCAAAGGATTCATATTCAGAGTCCAGCACAGAAACTTAGCAGTGACCTTGGACAGGTCACTTAGCATCTCTGACCCTCAGTTTCTTTATCTGCAGAATGAAAGAACTGAGCATGATATCTATGAAGCTGATAGAATTGCAAATCCCTTTCATGTTTTGAATGACCTTTTATAAGTTCCCAATTCTGCCTTATTTAATTTGGTTTTCTCTTATATATTCTTTTTCCCTCTTAAAACTAGTAAAAAGATTAGTCAAGGGCCACTTGATTGACTTTCCTGAGAATTCTGTGTGCTTTTCCTGCCCTCAGGACTATAGCTAACTACCACTGTCCTCAAAGCTCAGAACTCACTGTAACTAACTCCCATCATCTTGGGGAGGAGAACTGGGCTGTGATCAAAGGCTTCATTCAATGCTGAGTGAGCCTCAGCTGAACAGGCTGACTAAATGGCATCTGTCTTCTTTTCTCCTTTCCCTCTTCCAACCCTGCTTTCTGACTAAGCACAATTCAAGTGTGTGTTTAGTATGAAAAGTCCCTTCCTAAAGGAAAAAAAAAGGTACTTTCATTGCCTATTTGGTGTTTATGAAAACTGAAATCAAGTTCCATCATTCCTACTGTTCTAATGTTAAATTGTTAACAATTTTCCTTCCTAAGCCATCCTTCCTTTCTTTCTAAGTAGTTTTTCCTTCTCTTAGGGTTTTATGACGAATGTTGTTCAGTTGTTTTAATTGTGCCCAACTCTTCATGATTCCACTTGGAGCTTTCTTGGACAAGGTACTGAAGTAGTTTGCCATTTTTGTCTCCAGTTCATCTTATAGATTGGGAAATTGAGGCAATTATGTTTAAATTACTTGCCCAGGGTCATACAGTTAATAAGTTTCTAAGATCAGATCTGCAGTAAAAAAGTTGAGTCTTCCTGACTCCAGGTCCAGGAGTTATAACCACTATACTACTTAGTTTCCCTTTTATTATGTTAGCATAATAAAAAAGAATATTAGACTCAGAAGCAGGAGCTTTAGGTTCAAAATTCTGGTATTTTCTCAGTGTAGAAGCTGAATTCTCTGAGCCTTACTTTTGTTTTGTTTTGCTTTCTCACCTGTAAAATGAAAATAGTGAAACTTGAATACTTGAGCTGATGGAGCTATTTCAAGAAAATGCTTTTGAAGCTTATTTTCATATAAGACTGAGATATTGGTCAAAATCTGATTTCTTCCATATTGCTGTCCCATCTCTATAGCATGTTTGTCAAAGATTGAATCCTAATGCCAGTAATTGTTCTCTTTATGTTTATCTATTTCTGGGGAGATAGATACATTTGCTTCTGTATGTTGTTTTTAACCAGGACCAAATTATTTTAATAATTATGGCTTTGTAGAATAGTTTGAGGTCTGGGGTTGAGGTAGCTAGGTGCCTCAGTGGATAGAGCACCGGCCCTGGAGTCAGGAGTACCTGAGTTCAAATCCGACCTCAGACACTTAATAATTAGCTAGCTGTGTGGCCTTGGGCAAGTCACTTAACCCCATTTGCCTTTCAAAAACATTAAAAAAAAGTTTGAGATCTGGTACTACTAAGCTTCTTCATTCCCATTTCCTTTAACATTTCTCTTGAGTTCTTGACCTTTCCCCCTCCCACACACTCACATAGCTCTTCTGTTATCATTTTTCTGTTTCTATAAAGTTATCCTTTGATTTGGCATTGAATAAGCAAATTAATTTAGATAGAATTGTTATTTTCTTTTATTCATCCTACCCAGGAGCAATGAATTTTTCCCAATTGTTTAGATGTCTTTATTTCTATTGAGAGAAATGGTTATTTCTCTCTAATATTACTAACCAATTATTGAATTAAACTAAGCTTTTCCACTTTTTTATTTCCTCATTCAGAAATCAATCCCTGTAGGTTATTAAGCCACCTTTTGAAGGGTAGGGTTGACAATGAGATAAAATCTTGGAAGAGTTTGCCAACTGGGAAAGTTTAGATCTGATCAAAAGGTAAAGAGATTTTTAACTTAGATGAATTCTGACCCATTGTGTTCTGGTCATACAGGTCTGAGTGGAGATAGACCCCCTTTGTTTGGATTGCCCTAGGTTGTGTTGGTTTGGGAAGAGATATCTTTTTGTCAAAGTCTGAATAATCAAGAGTCACTGTCCCCTAGCTTCTCATTAGAATAAGCCCAGCCCTCATTATAATATATATTCTCTCATTATTTGCCATCAGAGTTGATTACCACCTATTACTCCTCCAAAGGTACATAAACATAAAGATTTGTCTTTGGTTTATGAAAGATAACCAAATAACCATCCTTTTATTAATCATTCTCTAGCTATTATCTTAAAATTATTAATTATTTAGTTGTTTTTGAAACAATCAATGAACAAGTATTTATTGGGAATATAAGTACAATGGATAAAACAATTCCCTCTTTTCAAAATTAGATTCTAACAGAAGAAATAAAATGTCTATATATAGAAAATATAAAAAGAATAAATACAGAGAAGTGTAATACAAGGTAATTTGAGGGGGAAGGTACTAGTAGTTGAGGGGCTTCATGTAGAAGGTAGCATTTAAGTTGTGTTATAAAAGAAGAGGGGTTATTTGAGGAAGAGATGAGGAAGGAGTACATTCTAGGCTTGGAGAATAGCCAATGCAAAAGTGTGGAGACAGGAAGAAGGTTTTACTTGAGGAAAAGAGAGAAGGCTAGATCACAGAGTACAAGAGGAGTGATGTACAATGAGGCTCAAATGACAAATTGTGGAATATTTGTGAAGGGCTTTATAAAAATAAAGGAGCCAGATAAATAAAAATGACAATATTACCTAAATTAATTATTCAATGCCAGACATTCAGCTTGCCAAAGGACTAGATTTGATCCTAGAGACAATAAGGAGTTTGTTGTTAGTCAAATTTAGTTGTGTCCAATTCTTTGTGACCACCTTTAGGGGCTTTCTTAGCAAAGATACTGGAGTGATTTGCCATTTCCTTTTCCTGTTCATTTTACTAATGACAAATTGAGGCAAACAGGGTGACTTGCCCCAGAGTCACAAAGTTAGTTTCAGGGAAGGGATGGATTTGAATTCTAGAAGATGAGGTTTCCTGATTCCAGGTCTATTCCTGTGCCACCTAACTGTCCTAATAAGGAACTACTAGAGTTTATTGAGTAACTGTGTGGTATGGTCAAATGTGTACCTTAGAAAAGGGTGGGGAAGGGACTAAAGTGGGGAAAGACTTGAGGCAAGGAAAAGAATTCGGTTGTTGAAATAATCAAAACAAGAGATGAGAGGACCTAAACAAAAGTGGTAGATATGTGAGTAGAGAGAGATGTAAAAATTTCAAGATCTGATGACTAATTGGATATATGAGGTCAGAGAGAGTGGGAGGATGAGGATAATACTACCCTTATGAAAATGGAAAACTGGGAAAAAAAGATGGTGCCTTTAATATAAATGGAAAGTTTTGATTTGAGAGAGTGGGAAGAAGTTAATACTATCTTTGTGAAATTGGAAAACTGGGAGAAAGACAGCTCCTTTGACAGAAATGGAAAATTTTAATTAACTGATCAATTAATTTAAAGGGACTTATTAGACCAATAACAGTGCTATACATTAGAAATATAAATACTAAGATAAATCAGTCACTGTCCCCAAGGAGCTTGCATTCTTGTAGGGGATTAAATACATCACAGCATAGTAATAAAACAAAGGGACAAACCAAGATCTTGAGGGTTACAAGTATGTTAGATCAAGCCATAGAAGAGTTAAATGACATGCTCTTTTCAGAAACAAGAGTAGAATTGATTTGATTACTGGTCCCAGAGCAAAATGTGGAATGGGAAGTATGGTGTCCAGAGAGAATGCACAGTAGTAGGTAAACAACAATATGGCCCAAGTTGATGGTAGATACGATAAGAAGCATGGTATCTTAAAGTAACTAATGAATATGAACTATAAAAGAAGTCCCAAAACAAGGACTCAAATCTCCCAACTCCCAGTTTGTTGCTTTCACTATGCCATAAAAGTTCCTCTCAGGAAATAACAATAATTATAACCTCCTTTACTAAATAATGCATAAACCTGTGCAACTTCCTTGTTAATAACTATTTCTCCTTTCCATCACCAATTTTTTTCATGATGGCCTCAGGCTTCCTTTTATGAATTCTATCCTCAAAATTTGCCCTCACCTGGCCTATCTCACCCCTTTCTTCCAAGTTCTAGAACCATAGAAACAAGTACCGCAAGCCCAAGAGAAAAGGAGCAACTTCTCTAGTTCTACAAAAATCTTGGAGACATGGGTATGTTTATTCACTGTCCAAGATCCATCTCAGGCCCAACTCTAAATTAACATCTGTTACATTGGACAAGAACTCTTAGAGGTTTTTGCAATTCCTGAAAATATACAATGTTCTCCTTCCTGTTCCAATCCTACATCAGGGCCAACCTTACAAGTAAGTAATTGCCTTTGTGGGGCTCATAAATATTTCCCACACCAGGCTGCCCCTAATGCCCCAAATCCCATAACTCATTTCTTGGTATGAAAAAATTTTCTCTTGTAACATTCCTTCTATTTTCTTTAAATTCGTAAGCAGATGACCATGCAGTTTAAGCAACCAGCTATGTGACATAATTGGTAAACTATAAGCACAAATATAAAGAGTCTTGTGTTGGAGTCAAAAACTTATAAAAGAGTTAACCTAGCATGTATTTAATGATGTGAATAGTCATCATTGTGTCATATGGTAATTGCCCAAAAATGGTTTGGGAGTTAGAAAGACCAATAGACAAACTTCACCTACAGTTTTCCCCAGGCCTTCTGGTAACTTGAATTTTTCTACTGTGATATGCTTCCCTCTCAAAAATGCCATCTAGTAGATGTTAAAAGTATAACGATTTCTAGTTAAGATATGAACAAAGTGAGACTTAGAGAATTGTCATGCTGCAAATAAATAGAAGAGATAGATTTTGGTCCCAGGTTTCTTAACTTGAGGTCCAGTATTTTTTCTATCATGTCATTCTCCCTTAGACAATTCAGTTACTCCAATTTAATCCTCATTTCCAATAAGCAAACCAACTGGTGTAGTTGGATTCATGCAGGGGTAGTGCACCCTGAAAGAACTTAAAGTTTAGAAGCTTTATTTTAAGATAGTTCTTAATAAGCTGAGTTGCATTTAGCTTAGAGAGAGTAGGGCACTAAAAGAATCCTTTGTTGCTCGACTCAGGAGGACCAAGGAACTTTATCCTCTTCTTCTCTACTAGGGGCTTCCTCTCAGTTTAGGATCCATGTAGGTATGGTATGGGTCTAGTTCTAGGGAACTTGACCCCTGTAGAGAAAGACCTGGATTTTTTTTTGAACACTGCCTTTTTATACTCTCACCCAGAGTCCAAGAGAAAATAGCATGTAACTTACATTAATATGTCTAAAATCCCCCCCAAAATGAGGAAATAAAAAAGGTACTCAAAATATACTATACATCAAATATAGGACAATTATTTGTTTCCTCTACAAAAAATGAAATGGTTAACATAAGATACAGTGACAGAAAAACTTAAACAAGCAACTATTACCATACTTTCTAGAAGGTTTTTATGTAAAACATCTAAACATAATGCAGTAATTCATTTCTTCTCAGTTTTGCACTGTCCAAATAATTCCCTACAGATAGGTATGAAGGCTTATCTTGTGCTGGAATATCTTCCTGTTAATCCACGTCTTTTCCTCCAATAAGCATTACATTCAATATAGAGAGGGATCTTCCTTTGATAGAACAGACAATGACTGAGGACATCTGCTATCCCCACCTTACAAACTCTCAAGACTGTTTTCAAGGCTGACATATTCATTTTACAATCATTGTTCAGTGAATTATACCTAGGGAAGAACAATTACATAAGAGACAGCCCCAAATCTAGGCTTGGGATTTCCTAGTCAGGAAATATGATCTAGTCCCCTATGTTGCTTTCTGGTTAGGGTCAGGGGAAAACCTGTCACTCCTTCCCAACATCATGGGATGTCAAGAAAAGGTGAGCTGCTTGCTACATGGGAATTTGAAAGAATAAAAAGAAAGAGCTTAAAATCATTCCCTTTTTAAGATCTATTGAGATAATTGAATCTCATGTTTTAATAGTGAATCCTATTAGATGTGACTTTAGTAGAACTTTCTCCTCATTTCAGTCATCATGGGATGGAGTACTTCAGAGGTGTAAACTCCATTATACTATTTTAGATTATTATTAGTTGGAGGAACATTGATGTTTTTTAGCAAGGAGGGGAATTGTGATCTTTGAAGTTAGTTATGATAACACAAATAACATGATAACATCTCACACTCGGACCAATGAATAAATATGATAGGCTTAGACTTTCCATAATGAAGAATTTCCTAATTATTAGAGTTCAATTGAACAAGTATTTATCCAGTATCAAAGTATTTGTACTATGTACAAGGCACAGTACTAGGTACTGAGGATAAAAGATAAACACAAAATGTTCCCTTCTCTTGAGGTAGTTGGGAGATTGCTTTTGTTATTATTTGCCCTTCATCTCCGAAGAGGACTAATGACATCATGGGGTAATGTCTTCACTTGCTTGGGAATTGGATTTATTGAGGCATTCTCACTTCCATAGTTATTGAAATCCAGTGGCAAGACAAAAGTCAGCACCTCTGGTGATGACTTGGGATGCATTGAATGACCTTGGTGTCTTCAATGCCTAATCAAGCTCTAAGCACTCCACAGCACCTGCTTCAACTGCCTTCATGACAACTGGAATCATTTTCATCTGCCCATTCTGCTGGAGAAAATCTTCACATTTGAGGTAGATACTCCACCTATCTCACTGATGAATTTGAGGTCTATTAGTTACCCTCAATCTGGTTTAGTCCATCTGCCAGAACAGTTTACAGGGTGTGACCACTGTACATGCTATACATCTTGATTCTCAGGTGGAAGTTGAATGCCAGATAGACACAAACTGAGAAAGTTCAGTACTGAAAAGAACTCAGAAAACCCTCACATCAGAGATTCTAGAGCTCCTTGAACATTCCATGCACCCCAATTGGGAGATAATCTCAGAGAGAAGACACTAGTTTTAAGAAGTTCTTATTAAAGAAACTGGGAATGTTTAGCCGAAAGAGAAGAAGACAAAGAAAAAACATGGTAGACATCTTTAAATATCCAACAATTACCATATGGAAGAATCATTTGCTCTATTTGGTCCAAAAGGACAGAACTTATGATCAACAGTAGTAATTTAAAAGAAGCAAATTTAAATCTTCCTAATAATTAAAGCTATTCAAAAGTTTGGAATTTTATTTGGAAGCAATTAGTTTCTCTATCATTGGAGGTCTCTAAAATAGAAGCTAGATCACAGTGAGTCAAGGAAGAGGTAAAGGAGATTTCTGGGCTCCCATTTCTTCTCAGCTTTTCACTGTCCAAATAATTCCCTCTATATTTAATCTTGCTTATTTAATGTGAAGAATGTGAAAGCAATGAAGCTGAGGCTAATGAAGAAAGCTAAGAAAAACAAAAAGATCTCTTCATATATATATATATATATATATATATATATATATATATATATATGTATAAACACCAAAGAAAAGATCAGTTCAGGAAAGATGAGGTGATGATAACTAACACTAAGAAAAACCCAGGACTGCTCAATTTTTCTTGCTCCTTTCAGACAAGGAAAATGATCTCTAACTTAGAAAGGACAAGAAAAAAAATGACTATTAGTGAACTGATACCTGAGATAGAAAAGTAGACAGATAACATTGCTAACCTATATGAGTTCAAATCATTTGGTCTATATAAGCTACATTCCCAGATCCTGAAAGAACTAATAGATGTAGTCATTGAGTCATTGTCAGTGATCTTTTAAAGACTGGGGTGGGGAGCAGCTAGGTGGCACAGTGGATAGAACAATTACCCTGGAGTCAGGAGGAACTGAATTCAAATCCAGCCTCGGACACTTAAAAAAAGAAAAAAAATTACCCATCAGTATGACTTTGGGAAAGTCACTTAACCCTATTGCCATAAACAAACAAACAAATAAAAGACTGTAGAGTACTAAAGACTGGAAAAGGCCAAGTTTTACAATTTCCAAAAAGACAAGAAAAATAATCTGAAAACTGCAGGCTTAACTTGATTGCTGTTAAAGTTCTGGAAGACATTATTAAAGGCAGAGGTGGGAATACCTTGAAAAGTGAACACAAAGAACCAGCATGACCTCATGAAGAGCAGGTTATGCCAGAACAATTTTAGTTCTCTTTTTGACTGATACAAAACGGAAATTCTATAAAATTTGTCTAAATCTTGAAATACATATTTTAAAAATCTCAGAGTATTCCTGTGGGAAATAATGGAAGTAAAGTTCACTAGCAAAATTAGGTGAATTCAGAACTGATTGAATGAATGGACCCCAAAGATTAGTCCTTAATGGTTTAATTCCAATCTTGGGGGAGGGGTTACTAATTGAGTGTTCCAGTCAAAGTCTTGGATAAAATGCTTAGGCAATTTGCAAAAGATACATAGCAATGGTTGAAAGTGGAGATTCAGTGCGGCTAGGTGGTGTAGTGGATAGAGCACCAGCCTTGGAGTCAGGAGTACCTGAGTTCAAATTCAGCCTCAGACACTTAATAATTACCTAGCCGTGTGGCCTTGGGCAAGCCACTTAACCCCATTGCCTTGCAAAAACTAAAAAAAAAAAGTGGAGATTCAAAAAGCTTGAAAAGCTAGAACATGGGACTGAATAAAATAAGAAACAATTTAATGGGGATGCATATAAAGTCTTACGTTTAGGTACTTTGTGAGTATGAGCAAATATGCTTTGTGAGTACAAAATAGGAATGAATGGACATCAGTTCATCTGAAAAAACATCTGAAGATTTTGGAGGATCAATTGTATAAATTGAATGAATCAATTTTATAAAATAGCATCCAAGATGTCAGTTTACAAGAAAGGTATTATTGTTTGTCTTTCATTCTTGAAGAGGACCATGACATCAGGGAAGTGATGCTATGGAGTACAAGTGAATTGGATTTAAGTGAAGGTGGTCTGTACAAAGTCACTAGACTCACTTCCTCCTCCAGAGCCAACTGGGTCTAGTGGCCAGAGAGAAATTGGGATGACTGGAGATGGCCCTGAATGCAATGGGAGATCTTGGGACCTTTTTAAGCAAAGGTCTCAGTTTGACTGAGGCAATATCTATTCAGTGACTAGGGCTAAGTAAGAAAAAGATAAAGCAAAGAATAGCATCTTTTATCTAGTTAAAAAAAGATCAATCTGTGAGGAGAAGATCCTCAGGGTTTCTGACCAAAATAGAAACAATTGCTGTTTACATTCACTCTGAGTTAGAGCCCAAAGAAAGACCATGTTGGGTTGGCCTGGCACCTATTATTGACCAATCAATGAGAATCAGAGTGATTTGGGTCTGGTAAACCCCAAGATAGCTTGCCAAGTTTCAGTGATCAAGGGAAAGGGGGGAGAGAGAGAGAGAGAGAGAGAGAGAGAGAGAGAGAGAGAGAGAGAGAGAGAGAGAGAGAGAGAGAGAGAGAGAGAGAGAGAGAGAGAGATTATGTTATGTTGTCCAATTGACCAGAAGTGGGGCAGCATGGACTATTTTTGTAGGTTGTTTTTTTTTCTTTTTCTTGAAGAGGGCCATGACATCATGGAAGTGATGACTTGACCTACAAGTGAATTTGCTTCATTTCTTTTTTATCTAGCCTTAATTACTGAATGAGAACTTCCTCAACCTGAGACCTGTTAAAGACCTCAGCTTAAAAAAGGCCATCTCCCACCACATCCTGGGCCATCTCCAGTCATCCTTAATCAATCTTATTTAACACTATAAATGCATTTTCCATTTCAGTCAAACTATTCCTCAGGCTCAGAATTCCTTCTCCTAATTATATGCCTTTGAAAAAATATTCTTCCATGTCTGGAATGCACTTACTCCTCAATCCCATCTCATAGAACACCTCAGTTCTTTTAACGTCCAGCTCTGGTAGCTCTTACTACACAAAGTTTTCCTGGATTCCTCCAGCTATTTTTCTCTCCCTTGTAAAATCATATTTTATTACTTTGTGTTCATCTTGAATTTTCTCTTTTGTGAGCATATTTCCCACTCACCCTCCCACCCCTGCCATTAGAATGCAACCTACATCAAGACAGCAACTATTTCAGTTTTGTCTTTGTTTTTTGAATTGAATTGAGTATAATTGAATTGTAATGAATTGAGCCAAGTTGCTAAAGGTCATTGAGTTCATGTCATTTGAGGATCCAGTGAAGAAACTCATAATGTTTAGTCTGGAAAAGATTTAAGAAGAACATGATGATTTTCTTCAAATATTTGGGAAGCTGGGAATTAGACTTTTGTTTAGCCACATGACAGAACAGGGAATAACAGAAGGAAACTGCAAAAGAGAAAACTTAGGTTTCACATAAATTAGAACTATTCTAATTATAACTATTCCAGGTAGTAGGTTTCCCTTACTAAAAGTCTTTATGCCAAAGTTGGAAGACACACTTGTCATGTATGTAGTAGAAAGGATTCCTGTTGAGGTAAAGGTTGGGTGATGCGATGGCCTCCCTTCTATCTCTTTGATTCTGTGGTTCTGGAAAGATTTAAAGTGACTTTAGATAAATCAGTGAGCATCATTAATTCTTCCATAAATAAGCAGAACTAGCCAAATAATAGACACAATGATTACAACAATGTAAATGGAAAGTATAAAAGTAAAACTAAATTATTGAATCTGAAAATGTTACAGTAAACAGTGTTGTCCCCAAATAAGGGAAATGAAAAAGTGTTTCTATCCTACCAGACTCTTCACAAAGGTAGGGTACTGTGACTATGGAACAATACATATAATATAAAATTTTTTCAATATATTGATTATTTTGAACAAATTTATCCCACACACTATCCTTTTCAAAAATTCTTCATTATAAAAAATTACTTTCTGGAAAGAAGAGAAAAATATACATTGGGAAAACTAGTTGATATAAAAAGCAAAAAATATCCAAAAAATTTGAAAAAACATTGACTTTATAATATCAGACAGGATAGCCAGGGAATCTCAATCTCCAGATAGATGCCTGGGAAGGGAAGAATCAGGCAAAGTATGACAATATCCAATTCCTCTAGACTCTTCAAGGGGCTGGATCAGAGCATTTTAGAATCCAATAAGGACACTAGACTTTTCTGCAAGTGCATAGGAGAAAGTATAGCAGGTGGGTTGAAAGGGGATGGATGGGAGAAAAGGGACCTAAAGAGGAAGAGGGAGACTCACCTTACCCGCTTAGCAACTTCACCAATTGTTGGCTATCACTTCCATTGCCATATTTATTTTTTTACTCCTCCCTACAGATCTATGACCTTCAAAATTCTCCTTCATTATGAAGGAATTAAACTCTTGAAAGATGTTATCTGTCCTTTCTATCTCTATTTCCTTTCCAAGCCTAAGCAGGTCATTATTCAAAGTACCCAGCTTCTTCTACTTTACCTCAGTGGTTTCAGTGAGGGGATTAATAGACCAGCATGTTGTTATTGTAGTTATTGTGTCATTTCAGTGGTGACTGACTCTTCATGACCCTACTTGGTGTGTTCTTGGCAAAGATCCTGGAGTGGTTTGCCATTTCCTTCTCCAGCTCAATTTATAGATGAGGGAACTGAGGCAAAAAGGGCTAAATGACTTGCCCAGGGTAACCCAGCTGGTAAGTGTCTGAGGCTAGATTTAAACTCAGGAAAATAAGGGGTTTTTTTTTCAGGTTCAGTTTTCTATCCACTGTATCACCAAACTGCCCCAACAGACCAGCATGGAGTGGTTCTAATACAATAGAAAAAGCTACAATCAGACCCAATGATAAGAAAAATTTTTAATTAGATATTTAGAACTATGAGTAAATATGGATAGAGAGAGAAACTGAACTTAAGATGTAGTTGGTATAGGGAACTGCGAGGTGAGTAAATATCCTTTTTCAAACCATGTCTGCATCTTGGAGTCTAGGAAAGCTCCCTAGAGCAGTAAGAGATTGTGACTTACCCAAAATCACCTGGAAAATATTTATCCAAGGTGGAATTTGAATTTTTTAAAAGCCATGTTTTCCTCACTTTTATAGAATAGGAGACCAACGTCCAATAAGGTAGTGACTTTCCAGAGTCACACATAAAGTATCAGAGACAGGATTTGAATGCAGAACTTTTGACTACTTACCCATTAATTTTTCCACTGTATCACCAGCAGAGAAAGGATCTGAATTTGTGAAAGTTAGAGAGGAGTTTCTTCATCCTGATCAGTTTTGAGAACTGGGGTCTTGCTAACAACCAGAACTCAGGTTTAGCGTCTTTGCTCTGAGTAGGAAATGTTAATTGAGATTCTTTGCATCTACAGAGGGACATTTATAAAACCTCCAATCAGCTGTTTTATGAACTGTATCTCATAAAAAACGTGTTGCTTTGCTTCAAAATAATATCTTGTCATGTTGAAACCTGGGGAAAGTTTATAACCATTGGAAGGACAACTCCTTCAGATTATAAACTGTTTGTTCCTGTACTATTGAATCTTAATTGGTATTCTCTGTTATGATGGTCTCCTCTGAGGCAAGGACCCAGCAAATAGTTTTTTGATGGTAGCTATAGGAAAAGGTATGTTTGCAGAGGTATCCTGGAGCCTGCTCAAACTGGCTTTGGGAGCCCATTGTTAAATTTTCAGGGTCAGCAATTATAATTTGGAAATCAGCAAATGCTATAAATCAGAATTTGATTTATTGTTTTGTCAATGGTCCAAACTTAAGAAAGTGATGGAGAAAATTTTAATAATGCAGATTAAACTTAACAATGTGGAATGTATTTTTTAGTTGCAAATCTTTTAGCACACCCCTGTGAGTTTGGGGCCCCAAAGCTCCCCAACAAGCAGCCTTCAATGTTGGCTAAAAGTGAACCCAGAGTTACAATCTGGACTTAGTCCAGTCCTCCTCTCAAAGAATCAAATCACAGGCCTACATGGTGTTTCAAAAGTTTTAGTTGAAATTTTTAGCTATTAAAGCTGAAATTCTTACTAAGACTTTTGGAGTCCAGGCTGTTAGGTGGCACAGAGGCTAGAGCACCAGGTATGGAATCAGAAAGACTAGTCTTTGTGAGTTCAAATCTGGTGTCAGACACTAACTAGTCCCTGGACAAAGTCTCTTAATCTTGTTTTCCTTAATTTTCTCATCTGAAAAATATGCTGGAGAAAGAAATGATAAAATATTCTATTATCTCTACCAAGAAAATCCAAAAATGGGATCACAGTCAGACATGACTGAACAACAACAAAATACTTTTAAAACACTCTATATAATGATGAGATCTATTTGTAATAAACACACACACACACACACACACACATATATGTATGTATGTACAAACAGGATATTAGACCTCACCATCAGCTTTGAGAGTCATCCTATTTCTCAACTCTTCCGGTCCTTAAGAAAGGAAACAGTAGTACCTATGTAGGTTCTTTGTTTTTTTAAGTTGGGTTTTTTTTTTGCAAGGCAATGGGGTTAAGTGGCTTGCCCAAGGCCACACAGCTAGGTAATTATTAAGTGTCTAAGGTCAGATTTGAACTCAGGTACTCCTGACTCCAAGGCTGGTGCTCTATCCACTGCGCCACCTAGCTGCCCCACCTATGTAGGTTCTAAGAGAACTAGGTTTATACAGAGATAAAAATCAAGTCTGAGTAGCCTGTATCTGGCAGATACAGGGTAGCAATGTTACATACACACACACACACACACACACACACACACACACACAGTAGAATATATTTCAACAGGGCTTGATAGAATTCTTTTGGGGTCAATGATACCATGGGACCTTGTGGATGGATTTTTCAGTTATCTCAACTTTTTTGGACTACCCACATTTTGCTCCTTTGGAGCAAAGAGCCTAGTCTGGACAGGTTGCATCAAATCTCAACAAATTCATTTTTTCCAGAGCTTATCTAGTGAAGAACCAATCAGAGGGGTGTGTGTGTGTGTGTGTGTGTGTGTGTGTGTGTGTTTGGAGAGTTTTTATGGTAGTATAGAGTACGAAGAAAAATGGGATTCTCTTTTGGTGGTAAGATGGATGCATAGTACTCTGGGGCATAGGAGGAAGCATGTCTGGTCACTTCAGTCCCAAGAAATAATGCTAACTAGTTAGCAGTTAATAGAGTTTAGGAAGCTTTTAAAATTGAATATAATTATTTTAATGGAACCCTTTGGGGGCATCTGAGTCTTACTTTCATTATTTATATAAGTTTTCTGCAAAAGACATTGGAGGTCATCTAGTCTGACACTTTGATTTTCCAGATGAGGAAACCAAAACCAAGGAAAAGTAAAATGACTTGCCCATGACATCACAGGTAATAAGTGACATAGCCAGAATTCTATTTTGGATCTTTTGTCTTCAAATGCATACTTATAGTCTGATGTGTACTGTAAGTGAAAAAAGGTTAAAGGAGCTGGGAATCAGTGCTGGCTGTGATATCAAATCACCTTTGTATAATTCAGGACCATGATCCCAGTAAGATGGAATAATGAACAATAATTGATTCTCCTACAGAAACAGAGAGTGATATCCCCAAGAGATATCATAAAAAGAAAGACAAAAATTGTCCAGTCATTTCCTTGAAAGCTAAAGGCTCCAGGGTCCATGGCCTAGAATTGCAAACTTCCATTGACTCCATGGCACTTAGCTGATAGGAATTTCTTTCTCTCCATGATACTGAATCCACTCAAAATTTCCTGTTTTCCCATCACATCATAGCAATGTTACCAGAACAGATGGCAACTTGTATTGAGAGTCCAGGATAGACTGGACATAGATTGAAGGCTCTACTAGGGGAACAATTTTCACCGTACCGGGGAGAATAGCTAGAGTACTCTAAAAAATAGATTTCCATAAGCTATGAGTTACCCCTTTGCCACATGAGTTTTTCAAGTTTGAACCTCCTTTTTCTTGTACTCTATGTCTTTCTGGGAGGGTATACCATATGTTTTTTAGTAACTCTTCTTACTATGTCACACATTAGTAATTATACCTTTTTAAACTTAATTGAGTTTTAGATGACTAATTTATATCAACCACTAATCCTAATGGAAAACATTAGTGGGGGCTTCGAAGCTATAAAACATTAGGTATCCAAGAATAGCCACATAGTAGTCACATTCTGGGGATCTGGCTTATTCCAAGTGGGAATTAGGATAGTAATTTTATGGCCCCACTTAGGTTTTCATTGATTAGTATCCTATGATCCAATGCCAAAAAACACCACCAATACAATATTGGCATGAAAAAAGAGGGACCTTTTATTCATTAAAGAAGTTTTTTAGTTTCCCAAAGACCATCTAGTCAATCTTCCTTCCTTCCTGGTTAATTTCGGGTACATTTGCAGTAACCATCTAGACCATACATCTCCCCAAAATGGGAGAGCAAACAATGAAAAGAGGCAGGGTCTTGGTCGGCTTTAATCCTCCACCAGGTTGTCCCTCTGCTGTGAGACTATGACGGGGGGAGGGACATCATTAACTTTAAGGTGGGGGGGGGGGACGATCAACAGAGAGTGCCCCAGACCCTGTTTCATAGCTACTGCAGCCATCCTCTCAAACTTGCAAACTTCTGAAGGACTGGTTGCCTCAGCAACCAGAGAGACCCAGGCTCTAATGCCTTTTGAGACTCACTGTCTAATCTGAGGTAAAAATATCACCAGAGCAGACCCCAGACTGGCAGCTCTTAACTATAGCCCATCTAGTAAGCACATATCCAACATCCACCTCCTGGTTGCTGGGGTGAAAGGACTTCTTTATCTCCACGGGAAGAAGCTGATGAAACCAAGACTCCTAAGAGGGTGTGACTTTTTTGTTCCTTTAACAGACATACTCCCACAAAAACAGCCCTACCCATGGTTAAGGGGTCCTTTCTTATTATGATGTTTTGTTTTGTTTCTAATTCTGAGTTGAAGTGGGAGGGAACAAAGCAAAGGGAATTGAAAAAGGCCTCCTCTCAGTGGGGAGAGGCCTCTGCCATCTATGTGTGAATAGGGGGGTCAGGCAGGGGATTAGAAATGTCAGCTTCATGGGAAATTGTTGATATTTAATAGCTATAATTGATTACTTTAGCTCAGAAACACACATGTACACACACACACACACACACACACACACACACACACAAACATCCTCCATCCACATCAGGTCCTGTTTCTGATCTTCAGGGAGATGCCTCCAACCTCCAGGGAAGTTCAAACTGCTTTCTAATTGTCCCTGGGCAAAGACAATCTTCTTGTAAGATTTGATTTTAGATTTGAGAAAGACCTCAGAATCCAACTTCTCCATAATACCAATGAGGAAATCAAGAGAGACTTACCCCAAGTCATGTCAATATTCAGCAATGATGGACTTTGAACCTGTCTTCTGTTGTTAAATCCATTATGGGGGTTTTAATCCAGAATTTGCTAGATGAACTTGGATGGGTAATAGCAATGCTTTTCACCCCAATTTCCTTATCTCTAAGGTTCCTCCCCTTCAACTTGAATTTTCTTTACATGTTAGGCAAGATTCTTTCCCCCTTATTGATGTATTGCATAGTCTTGACCTGGACTTTCCTTGAATGGAGAATTGCCTTATTTTCTGCTATTCCAAGTAGTTGGAATGAAAAATCTATAAGTATTGAAACCTGAGATTCTACTTGTGGTGCTTTGTGGTTGATCCCTTCTTCCTGTCTTCAAACAAAATGACTAAGGACCTTGGACAGTTTATAGGTAAAACAGTGCCCAAAGTCTCACGGGTAAGCAGAAGTAGACCTCAGGTTTCCTGGAATTGAGGTCAGTGGCTTTTACCTCTAGTCAAACTATGAAGTTCCAAGAGGCCTGAATTCTAGTCCTAAGGAGTTGTAAAACTTTGATCAATTCTTCCCTTCTAAAATGGAAATAATATAGACATTACCTACTTAACAATGATGATAAAAAGGATGAAATAGTATATGGAAAATGCACTAGAAAATGGAATAGGGGTGAGCTGAGAGATTATATACAAACCCTGTAGTTTTTTCCCATCTCTAGTATCATTTAGGAGCACTTGATTAGAAGAAGATAATGCAACTTTGGAGTCTAGTCAATTTGGTTTTAACAAAGAAAATAGAGAAAAGGGAATTAGGTCCTTGGTTTTAAAATAGATGTAAGAAACTTTTAAGTCTGATGAAACAGACCTAGTAGCAAATGCCCTAGGATGCTCCCTTCCAGCCAGCTAGAGGAGACAGGCTTTCACCGGGTTTAGGGTGACTGGCTCTTCTGCAATAGGTGATAAAAAATATCATTCAAAACACTTTCCTTATAGTCTGTGTTTGTCCTACCTCTTATGAAGGGTCAAATCTTGCAAGTCCCTGTCTCTCAATAAAATCTTCTCTACTGACCCCTGAACACCCTGACCTCGCCTTTTGTGAACTCTTGATGCACCTCACAAGTGCACACTTAGTGATTCTTTTATTGCTTCATCTGTTGACCTCTCTTCTTCCTCAATTAGATTTTAAGCTTCCAGAGCAGGGCTCATTCCACCATGTGTGCCTTTGTATTCCACAGAGCCAGGGAAGATACTAGGTCTATACCAGGTGCTCAATAAACACTTGCTTGATTGATTGATAGCTATCCACCAGAGGAGCTAATTCCATCCTTGCCACTTAGTAGAAAGTTCAAGTTGATGGATGGGTCTGCCTGAGCCCTTGGATGACATTTAACCTGATGGTCTATAAGCCTGTGCAGAGGCTTCAGGGATAGAGAGAGTAAGTATCTCCTTACATTGGAACCATTGTCATCTCCCAAAGAGCCTCATCTCCCTTGGATCGAACACTGTGTGCACAGTAATATATAGATATGATGCCTTGGTTTATTCTCCTCCCTGGAGTCCAGGCATGAGTACGGTGTGCAACCTTCTTCAATTAAAAACAAGCTTTAGGGCAAAGTGAGTGTCAAATGCAAGGATCATATGGTGCCAAAGAAGTTGTATTTGAAGCAGAGAGAGAATGAGGGGCATGAAAATAACCTGAAGGTTTTCTCTTTCTAATCAGATTCCTTTCCCTGCTGGGTCTGTGATTTTTGAGCCTAAGAATGTCCCTTCTGTCTCAGGTTTCCCTGCCCCGTCCTTCTGGTCCCTGTATTGCAATGTGAGCACCGGTGGATGAGGTCTGATGTTACTGTGTCACCAACCCAAAGTAGAGAGACATTATCTCATAGGTGGTGGCAGCAAGGCTGGCATGATCTGCTTCTGGCAAGCAGGCATCCCAGAGTCCAGCCTGTGGTAGATGACTCTTCCATGGCTAGATGGATGGGTAGAAATCTCTCACACTACTCAGCTCCATTCTGGGGTCCTATATGGAGACTCGATGAATCCTCAGGCTGAGGACAGAAGCTCATCTATTAATGAAAGGGACTCATTCATGGTTCACAAAATGAGCCTCAGTCTCTGGGGTTAAAGGTGTCAGAACACCTACAAGACATATCTTTCTTTTGAGGCTGGAGAGACAAGCAGAGTAAGATTAGAGCCAGAAAAGAGAACTGTCATTCACATAAAGGATATCTTCCATAGTCCAGTCCCAGTGAGAAGGGTTGCACCCCTTCAGAGGACAATCAGTGATTTTATCAAACTAAGAAATGAGAGAACTAGACCCTAGAGTTAGGAAAAAGAATAAGTGAATGTCCAGCATCAGAGTAGATACAGGAAAGATAAAGATAAAACCAGAGTAGACCTTGCTCTCAAGGAGCTTACAAACTACTGGGGAAAGCAATGTGCTCACTGATAAATAAATACAAGCTCATTGAATCTAGAGTAGAAGCATTATTAGAGTTCATCTAGTTCTAAACCTTCCTCTGAGGGATTGATTTCTCAGATAGGAAAACTGAGGGTCAGGGAGATGGTCACATAGAATGAAAGCATCAGAGCTGGGATTCCCACATAGAACCTTTAACTCCAAAACCAGCTTCCTTTTCACTACTTGCATACTTAGGTTTGTGAGTTCAAATCCTGCCTCAGACACTTCCTAGCTGTGAGACCCTATGCAAGTCATCTAACTCTCTTTGCTTCAGTTTCTTCATCTGTAGAAAAAGAGCTGGAGAAAGAAATGACAAACTACTCCAATATCTCTGACAGGGAAAACTCAAATGGGATCACAAAGAGATAGACATGACTGAAAACTACTGAACAAAACCACAAATACATGATTGTTGTTGTTATTGAACAGTGGAGGCAAGTTGCTCTTTTGGTACTTTCTAGTAGAGTGGGGCAAAGCGCCAATGATATAACTTTCTTCTTCAGGAAATAGAATAATTCTCTCCTCATCTTCTTTCTATAGCTATTTGACCTATCTGGCATTATGAGAATAAATCAAGACTGTTAGATTATTCCCACATCTTTTCTCTTAAAACTTCCTTGAAATATTCTCTGTTCCAGCCAGAGTGGGCTCTACTCTATTCCCCAAACTTGCTTCATGCACTTTTGTTCTATTTGTTTCTCTTGTTTCTGCTTGACTCAGTCTTGTCCTACTTTCAAGGTCCAATTCAAGCTCTTGCAGACCCTGGTCTTCTCTGACCATCCCCAACCTGCTCCCTTATCAAATACTGCTAACTCTTACTGACTCTACCCCCTTATTGGGCACTTGGTTTATGGGACATTGTGGCAGTTCTTCAGTCTTCATACTCATTTCCTAACTAAACTTAAGCTCCTTGAGAGCAAGGATCTTGGCTTATATTTCTTTTTATTTTCAGGGCCTAGAAGAGAGGTTTACACATGGTAGTTATTCAACAAATAATGTCAATACTTCCCAGAGGTCAATGTGTAAATAGTCCAATTTGATATTGTGACAAGTGAAAGTATTAGAACTAGCAGGGTCTCCAACAGTCATCTTGTATAATCCTCTTGTTTAACAGATAAGGAAGCCAAGGTGGAGAGGTGTTGAATGTGTTGCTCCAGGTCACCCAGCTGTGCAGCCACATAATAACATTATTCTTCTCATTCAGTCATGAAATGTTCCATCATCAACATCCAAGGAGTAGACATCTGGGGTTTTTGCATGTGATGTTTCAGCCCACACTGCTCAGAATTGGCAGTTCTACACAAAGACAAAGGACAACTACCTCACCTAGAGTAAAGAATGCTCCAGAGATGAATCTGCACCTACAACTGCACCTGCCACAGATTGGCAGCTTCCTCCCAGGTTCAAGAACAGCTTCCCCAAGGAAGAAATTCTGCATTATTAGTGCCTACTACTTCCTCAGAAGGAGTTTTCTTCCTCTGGAAAATGAAGTAGTTGGGTTAGAAGGTCTAGCCCAAGCATTATGAGCCTATAACCTTTTATAAGTTTTTTGTTTTAAAGAAGAAAGTTAGTTGTCTGGCTTGTAATCTCTGCAAAGACAAAGTATTCAAAGTGTTTTGAACAACATCCCTGAAGAAAATTGCAGTTGAACTGGTCTTGGGCAGCAAGCAAAATCTTTAGAAGAAGGAGTTTGGCTACTGATCCATTAATTCTCCCCACAAACCTATATGTTAGGTAGGATTTGGCATGACAGTTCACTTTTGATAGAGGATACCTTTGATAGAGAACCTTTTGCTGTTGCAAGCCCAAAGTAAAGCTGATGAGGACTCCAGAGCCAATAAACACAACCCATGACACTTATTTAGGGGGGTTCTGCAGAAGGACAGAGCTATTAGGTTCACCCTTGCTGAATTGTTTTGATACACTGTGGGTGTTCCGTGCTTTTCAGACAATATTCATCCCAGATGTTCTGTTTTAGCCTCCCCAGAGGATTCCAGGAAAGTACTGCTGAACCATCTCCCAGCTGGCCCATGAGAGTTACTCTCTCTCTCTTTCTCTCTCTCTCTCTCTCTCTCTCTCTCTCTCTCTCTCTCTCTCTCTCTCTCTCTCTCTCTCCCCCTCTTCTCCCCTCTCTTTCCTTCTTTTTCCATTCTCCTCTCTCCTTTGCTTTGCTTTGGTAATATTGTGTTTGACAGCAATGAGGACCAACAGTTTAAAAACAATAATCTCTTGGCAAGACAGGATGGCACGAGATTTGTCCCAAAATAAAATAAGCCTTTCAGAGGAACTGTGTTTCAAGTTGCCGCTGGTGTTCCTAAGACATTGTGCTTCTTTCAGGGCTGACATAAGAATGGGGTCTGGGGCCAGGTCAAAGACCTTTAATGATTTGCCAAGAACAGGAAAAAGTCAAGTTAAGGCTGAAGAAATGGACTTTCTGAGACCTCAGTCCTGGGATTAGAAGGCCAGTGATGGTTTTGCCCTATACTTTTGCTCTGGCCTAATGCAAATAGAATTAAATGGAAATACTCAGATTCACCCCTGGGAAGTGATTTGTTTTGAGTACCCAGCTTCTACCAGTTAAATTATTTGCCTCTTGTTAAAGTGATTTGTATCCTAATGGGGATGGATCAGAATCACATTCCTACTTAATTTTCTTTTCTTCCCTTTTCTTCCATATCATACCCTACCCAACCTCAGACATTTTTCTCTTGCTTCCTCACTACAACACTTTCTTCCCATATTCTCAAGCCTTTCCCATCTTGCTGCCATCTATAAGTGGCTTCATGGACATTTGTTAAATGCTACCTAAGCCTTTTAAAAATTTAGAAAAGGTAAAGGTTGGGCATGTTATTATGGAATGAACACTGTAAGACAATGGTTGCACTCTATAAGAGTAAATTATCTCTTGACTGTTGCTGTTGATAATTCAATAACAATAGTAATGATATCCATATATAACTCTAAAGTTTGCAATCTCATTTGAGCCTCACAACAGACCTGTGAGTCCTATAGGTTTTATTTTCAATATCTTGAAAATGAGGGAATTGAGTACAAAAGACAGGATTTGAACTCATGTCCTCAAGACTCTGAGTTCAGGACTGCCTATTCCCCTAAAACCCCCCAACCCAGTAGGAAAATCATACCCTATTCTAAAATCTCCTTTTCCTTACTATATTCCCACAGGTAGCTTTGGGGAGCCATAATCCCAAAGGCCACAAGAGGGTGCCCACGGCCTCTTATTTTCACCTCCAGAGGGAAGCCTTGTGGCCAGAAGGTGGTAGTGTTGCTTAAGCTCTGAAGCCTTCGAGCTAGTACACCGCTGGGTGGGGATGTGACTGTCGGCACTCTGAGCAGACAGCATCCCTACGTGCAGAGGGTGGTCCCTGGAGAAGATGCTGCTTCTGCCGCACCCACAGTCTCCACCCCACCCTAAAAAGCCAAGCCAAAGCCTAAAAGCTGGGTGTGGGAAAGAGGAGAAATAACTTGATGGAGTGGGAAGAGTATTGAGCCAGGGATGGGGGGGGGCAGGGTTCTAATTCTGAACCACCTATTACCCCCAGAGGATGCCAAATAAACCCTATCCCTCAGATGACTCAGTGGGTAGAGCACCAGCCTTGGAGTCTGGGGGACCTGAATTCGAATCTGACCCCAGTCACTTACTGGCTGTGTGACCTCGGGCAAGTCCCTCAAACCTGACTGCTTTGCATTCAGGGTCATCTCCAGTTGTGCTGATCCATATCTGGATGCTGTACCCAGAAGGCTCCAGAGGAGAAAATGAGGCTGGTGACTTAGCACAGCACCCCCTCACTCAAATCAAATTCATGTGCTTGTCATGGCATCACCTTCTGATGTCATTGTCTTCTTCAAGAATGAAGGACAAACATCATATTCCTTAAGGATAAAAATGAGATGATTTAGGTTAGAGTCTCTGGGTAAAGAAAATATTGTGTCAAATGAACAGGTGGTATCATTATCATTATTATTATTATTTATTATTTTAATAGTGCGCCTTCCTAGGTAAACCCCTAAGTTACAGAATCCAACAGCAGAGGGAAGGGATACTTTGCAACTTACAATGCTGTCCTTCAGGCAGCAAGTTGTAGTAGGATGAATAGTAGACCTCAAATCAGGGACAGCAGTTCAAATCCTGGCTCTATCAGATGAAATTAAAAAAGCATTGTATTAAGTATCTCCTCCAGGATGCTATTTTCAGGTAGTTTGGTGGCACAGCAGATAGAATATCCCAGAGTTGGGAAAAATGAGTTCAGTCTGGACTCAGACATTTCCTAGATGAGAGACCCTAGGTGAGTCATTTAACTCTATTTGCTTCAGTTACCTCATCTGGAAAATGAACTGGAAAAGGAAAGGACAAATTGAGTCAAGAAAATATGAATATGACTGAATGGATGGACTCAGAATCAGGAAGACATGAGTTCAAATCCTACCTCTTAATTCAGTCTCAGATGTTTACTAACTGTGTGACTCTGGACAAGTCACTTAGATTCTATTTGGAGGTAACTCAATGATTCAGTAGATAGAACACTGGACCTGAAGACTTGGGTCAAATATGGTCTCAGATACTTACTGTGTGACCTTGGGCAAGTCACTATTAATGTATTTGCCTTAATCCCCTGGAGAAGGAAATGGCAAACTACTCCTGTATCTTTGCCAAGAAAACCTCGTGGACAAAATGGTCCATGAAGAGTTAGATACAACTGAATGACAGTAATTATTATTGCCCTTTCCTGTTCCATCCTTTTAGTCACCCACGGTCTCAGCTTTGGAACCATTCTTGGCTCTTCATTCTCACTTATTCTTCATGGCAAAAAGATGCCATTCTTGTAGTGTCTTGTTCAATTTACCTCTACACTATCAGTATTCATCCCATTTGCTCTAGTAATATAACTATCACACTAGTTTAGATGCTAATCATCTTTCTAGAAGACCCTTCCAGTGAGGTTCTAATGAATCACCCTGCTTCAATCTAATTCACTAGTTCATCCTCCACATGGCCATTAAAATAACCCTCCTAAAGTAGGACTGACCATGTCATGCCCCTGTTTAAGAATCTGAATGAACTCTGTATTGCCTCTAGAATTAATTATAAGCTCTGGAGGTTAGCATTTAAAGCCCTTAAAAATTTGGCTATGCAGAATTATTTCCAATTATCCTCTTTTGGTTTGTCTACTTGCCAGAAAAACTGGCCTACTAGCTGTTCCCTAATTTTGTGTTCCTTGTCTCTTCTCCATGCCTTTGTACAAGCTGTCCCCCCAAGCCTGGAATAAACTCCCTCCTTACTTCCACCTCTCAACATCTCTAATTTCCTTTTATCCTCTTTAGAGATTTATTCTCTTTAGAAAGAACATGTGTTCTCTCTCTCTCTCTCTCTCTCTCTCTCTCTCTCTCTCCTTCTCTGTCTCACTCTGTCTCTCTTCCTGTCTCTGCCTGTGTGTGACTGTCTCATTCTCTGTGTTCCTCTGTATCTCTCTTGTCTCTCTTTGTGTCTGTCTTTTTATCTCTCTCTCTCTCTCTCTCTCTCTCTCTCTCTCTCTCTCTCTCTCTCTCTATGCCCTATCTCTCTCCTCTCTCTCCTCTCTCTCTCTCTCTCTCTCTGTGTGTGTGTGTGTGTGTGTGTGTTTCGGTCTCTCTGTTTCATCCAAATTATCTTATATAAGCTTGTCTGACTAGAGGTTATCCAGCATCACTCAACTGTAGTGTAAAAATGCTTTAAATTGAAAAATATATCATGCTTTAGGAAGTGGGAGGCCAGCAGTTGCAAACTAAAGCTTGCTACTGCTCAGTTAGGCAGTTGAGCTGGAAGGAATGTGAATGCATATATGTATATAAGTGTGTGTACTTGTATGTGAGCACGTGTATTTAAGGTGTGAAGGTGCAAAGCAGTGAAAATAAAGAGGGTGAATATTGATCATTTTAAGAGTCATTAAATGACTTTTGCACATAAAATAATAAAGGAAACAAGCATCTGCCTTTTAAAGCAAAGAATTCAGGTCCTTTTTGTTCTCCAAATGACCTTTACTTACTTTCCACTTATGAAAATCCTATTCATTCTTCAAGAAAAAAAAGATCTAAACTCAACAGCTCCAATTGCTTCCAAATTTAGTCAGTCATTGACCCATGACAGTCAGCTTCTGACCCCACCACTAAATTGAAACTGTTCTTTCAAAGGTTACCAAGGATCTCTTTAATTATTAAATCTGTTGGTCTTCTTGGATTCATCCTTGCCCTCTCTGCTATCTTTGAAATTACTTGCTCTTACTTCCTGGATACTCCTCCCTTGTCTAGTCCTCCTCCTACCTGTCTGATCATTCATTCTTCATCTCCTTTGCTGGGTCAGCATCTGTCTCCTATTCCCCAAGAATAGGCATCAGTTAAAGACTAAGAGTCTGCAATGGTAGCAGGTCCTACTAACAAAGTGGAAAAGATTTGAATGTGAGCTATGACTATATACTTTGTGTCTGAGGCCCTAGCTAAGTGCAATAGTTTGTCACCAGATTGAACATAAAATGCTGAATTTTTTTTTTTTTGGCTATAGAAACTGTTGAAGACCACCCATCTGCTTTGGTGTGGGTGGTTATAAATCTTTCAAGTACTTTTTGTTTTGTTGATGCTTTTAATGTTTACATCTCAGTCATTTCTGCATAAATTCACCACCCCAATCATCTGGTGAGTAGTACCATCTTATTTATGTAGACAGGTACACATTGGTTCACTCTCCCAAGGCCAGACTTGCTAAGGATTCTGGGGAACCTGGTGGTATAACTCTTCTCTACCATTATCTATCTTTTTGTTCTTCCCAATGTTAAGGGCTAGTGACTAGCACCCCAATTCAATTCAACCATTTAACATTGATTTTTATAAAGCTATATTTATTTCAAAGATATGACAATAAGAAACATAGAAATCTTTTCCCCTGCTTGAGGGTATACTGTCCCAGAAAAGAAATCACTTTAATAAATGATCAGAGATGCCTGTAAGGCTATTGGAGATGTGAAACTGGAAATTAGAGTTGGAAATAGAAATTAGAAAGTCATCAATATGGAAGTGATATCTAAGCCAAAAAAGAGAAAAGAAGAGGGCCAAGGACACCCACCCTTAAAGAATAAGGGAAGATTGTCAGGAGAAGAAAATGAAGATCAGTCAAAACTTGTAAAAAAAATGTAAGTAAGAAATGTAATGGAGGTTACAGAAAATGAGAATATGAAGGATCTAGTATCAACAGCATCCAATGCTATAGCTAATTCAAGTTTGATGAAGATTGAGATAATACCAGTGAATATGGCAACTAAGACACATTAGGGGAGAGAAAAGTTTGAATAGTGTGTGGGTAACATGCCTACTCTGGGTTGCATCAATGGATAGCTAATCTAGGAATGCTGGGTGGCAAAAACAAAACAAACATTGGGAAATATTGGTACTAGTATAGTACCAAAGGTACTAGTATAAAAGGAGGAGTAAATTGATGGTATCATGCAAGGGAAGGACTGGTGCTAATGATGAGAATGATAGGTCTTGGCAAGGTTCAGCAGGCAAGAGGTAGACATTAGATTTTCAGTGAGAGGGAGAGAGAGAGAGAGAGAGAGAGAGAGAGAGAGAGAGAGAGAGAGAGAGAGAGAGAATCTCAAAATTTTAGAGTTTGAAGGACCATTTGAGCTAACCAAGTTGTAAGTTCTTGAAATTGAAGGCAATACTCTAGATATAATGATAATAATAATGTTTGTCCTTCATTCTCAAAGAAGACCATAACAGCAGGGAGATGATGCCATGACATACACATGAACTGGATTTGAGTGAGGGGAGTTGTGCTAAGTTGCCAGCCTCTCTTTCTCCTCCAGATCCAAATAGGTCCAGTTGAGTGATATGAATCAGGATGACCGGAGATGGTCCTGGATGCAAGGCAATCAGGATTAAGTAACTTGCCCAAGGTCACAAGGTCACCCAGCCAGTAAGTGTCAAGTATCTGAGGCTGGATTCAAACTTCTGTCCTCCTGACTCCAATGCCAAATATAATATGACCAAGACAAAGGAAGATTATCATCTTCCTCTTGAAATTCATGACATTACAGTAGAACCTCAGTTTACGAATTTAATTTGTTCAAAGATTCTGTTCGTCATACAATTTATTCATATTGCAAAGAGAATTTTCCCCATAGGAAATAGTGTTAAATTGGATGATCAGTACCACATCCCCCCAAATATTCATATAAAAATAAGTATCTGCTATTTTAAGTTTTTTGTCCCAAATGCAGATGAAATATAATAGCAATGATTAGTACACAATATAAACCCAAAACAAAACAAATCAAAATATACTTTACCCTTGAGAAGAGTTATGACTGGCATGAGGAAGACAAGAGGAGGAAAGGTTGTTGTTTGGGAGGAGAGTCTCCTTCCATGAGAACATTGGGGATTTCAACATTCAGTTTTCTCTCTTATGCTACTTTCACTAAAAGTAAGACTAAAACTACTGCCTTCAATTATTTTTAATTTTTTTAGAATCACTTTCATGTTTTGATTCACTTATTTTTTTTCTTTATGTTCACATCTGAGTGAACTAGAGAGGGGAGGTACTTGAAATTGGTTAAGAGGCTATGCAAACGTCCAGGTAAGAGGTAATGAGGGTATAAGCAAAGGGAACAATTGTGAATTAATCAGAAGGGGCTGTGCAAGGAGATATTATTGCTATAAAAATGGACAATGTATGTTGAGTGAGGTTCCTTTGACATCTGAAAGCAAAAATAAACCCAAAACAACAAACCCATTGCCCTAGTTGACTTTCATCCCTTCAAGAGCTGTCCAAGTCTAAACATGATGTTCTTACTGTGAATTTTTGTTTGTCTTGCAAGACACATTTTGCAAAAAATTTTTCCTCATCCAGTAAACCAAGTTACTTGTAAACTGAGGTTTTACTAAAGGGGATAGTAGTGTTGAAGTGCCAAATTGTCCATCTGTTATTTTTCACTCACACCACCTAATTCTTTTTCCTGATTGATCATCTTTTATTCCATTGCTATTATAATGCTTTATTATTAATATGCTGTGGCCTATTTACTCCTACCATCCACTTATTTGCTTTTTGGGTGGTCCACACCACACCATCATTGGAAACTGTTGTATAAGTTTATAGTCACTTAGCATTACTGGAATAATTTTAGTCTTTTTTAAATAAACATTTTTTTCAATTAGCACAAATTGATTTTTTTTCTCACCTCATTGACCACTGAAAAAAAGGAAACAAGCCTTTTCCCCAAATATATATATATATATATATATATATATATATATATATATATATATATATATATATATATAATCAAGCAAAATAAATCCCTACATTGGCTATGTCTACAAATATGATGATGTCTAGAAGACCATGATATCAGGGAAGTGATGCCATGACAAGCATGAGACTTGAATTTGAGTGAGGGGTACTGTGCTAAATCACCAGTCTCACTTTCTCCTCCAGAGTCATCCAGATCCAGTGGTCAGATATGGATCAGGATGATGACAGATGGCCCTAGATGCAAACTAATCAGGGTTAAAACTGAGGTCCTCCTGACTTCAGGGTCATCTAGCTACCCCTATTTGTACACAAATATTTATTTCATTCTGCACCTCTCTTTCAGCAATTGGGTAGCATATTTCATCATTGGTCCTCTGGAAATATGGTAAGTGACTGTGTTTATCTGAATTTTTAAGTCTTTCAAAGTTGGTTTTTACAGTGTTGTTTTTGTGTAAATTACTTTCCTTTTTACTCACTTTACTCTGTATCAGTTCAAACAAATCATCCACATTTTTCTGAAATCACCCCCTTTCATCATAAGAACATTGATCTCAAAAAGATGGACCTTCCTTCCTAAAGCAAGGAAGAAGCTTGAAATTCCTAAAGGCATAGGAAAACATAACAAATATCCACTTTCATCAATTATCAAATACTGCTCTTTTCTTTCTAGACAGTTTTGAGAACAATTCATTGCTCATTTGCTGTGCCTATGAAAAATATTTTTCACATAAAAAGAAACTGCCATATACTCCAGTAATTGGAACAATGTGAATTCTACAATGATTATCCTTTATGCCAATGGCACAACTATTTAGAAAATATAAATTTACTTGATTTATGATTCATTTGATATTAATAATTAGAAGATTATTGAAAAAAGTTATCTTTGAAAAAATAGCTAGAGAAATGCAAAATAAAGCAAAGTTTTACATTCCACCTCACACTTATCTGACTGAAGAAGATGACAAATTTTAAAATGACAAATGTTGGAGATGTTGCATGAAAACAGACACATTATAACATGGCAGATGAAGCTGAAAATTGTTCTGGCCATTGTGCAAAACAGCTTGGATAGTTTAAGAGGAAATAGAAGACCTCAAATAACTAATGCAGAGTGGCATGAGTAGAAGTAGAAGAATGATATATGGAAAAACTTTAAGGTACAGAAAATCAATTTTGAAAGATTTTAGAACTCTTATCGATGTACTTATAAATGATTCCAGATGATCAAAAATGAATCTTGCCATTAACTCCTGATGTAGATGTGATACTTTAAAAGAAAGAATGAAACATTTATATTTGCAAGTGATTAATATGGGAATTTGTTTTGCTGGATTAGTTGTATTTGTCATTAGAGTTTTCTTTTCCTTTGTTTCATCATCCAATTGAGGACAGCAGTGGAAGGAAGTGATCATATATACTCATATTAACAAACAAATTTTGAATCTGAGTTTTCTTTAAAAAGAAAAAAGATCTTCATTTCATTCTTCAAAGAACTTTGTGATTTGGACATGTATATGAAGATAACTTTTCATGAGAGCTTTCAATGTTTTAAGTTATTAAATACACATTTATAATTACCAAACAATAAACCCATTGGAATTTGTTTTTGTCACTTTTTAGTTGATTATGTACCTAAAGATATAAAAAGATCTGACTTTGAATATCTTCTACAAAAGCCTACAAAATTTCATCAAGTATGCCTTTCCTACATATGCAAATTTTCATAAATTTTTTCTACAATGGGAAAGTCAGCATATAATTCAGGACTTGTTTTTTGCCTTGATTACCTTTTCCCCAAATGTTAGTAAGGTCTATGATTTCACCAAGAAGTTTATATTGTCTTTTTCCTAGGTATATTGCAAATTGTCTCTCAGTGGCCTTAAAGTTGTTTCTGCTAGCACAGATTTATTGAAACCAATTCTCTTCCCATCCTTGTTGTCTTTAGAACTATTTCTATTATAAATTTGTTATTAACCCAGTGCTGGATATCCTTTGGGGGTAGTCATTCGTTCAACCAATTCTAAATACCCCTGTCTATATTATTGTCTAACCCAGATGTTTCTCACTTGACCACAAGGACAACATAGGCATAGGGCAACTTATCAAATATTATCTTTTTCAATGATCCTCTAATTATTAATATCAAATGAAGTATCAAAGAAATTTATTCTTTCTAAATAGTTGTGCCATTGACATAAAGATTAGTCATTGTAGAATTCACATTGTTCTAATTACATAAAACCTGACAACATGGCAGTGTGATATATATATATTTTGCACAGACGCAGCATGAGTAATTTGATGAAATGCTTTCCTGGTTATACTATAGTTACAGCTTTCCCCTGCTCTATCAGTTTAATATCCTAGACAAAACAATCAAAAGAATTGCAATCCTTTCTTGATGATAATGGTTCCTCTATTTAAACATTCAAAAACATTCTTTTAAATATATTTAAAAATTTTACCAGAAATCAAAATCAAAATCACTGTCCTATAGTTTGAATATATCTTTGTTTTTCTTATTTGAACTCTGGGATGTGTTTGCCCTTTTCCAATCCCAATCTCTCTCATTCTTCAGAGTCATTTATAGGTCATTTACAGTAGTTCAGCAATCACATATATCAGCTCTTATAACAGCACCCTGGAATTTAGATCCAGGCTGTCCAAAATGCAGCCCACCTGTGGGGTTACTAAATATTGTAGTAAATGAAGTCAAGCTACTGCAGAGCTCTCACTAAAATGGGAAATCAAAATATATTGTCTATTGTTTCAGTAAAACTTTTTTATTAAAGATTTTATTTATTTTGAGTTACACAATTTTTCCCCTAATCTTACTTCCCTCCCCCACCCCCACCCCACAGAAGGCAATTTGCCAGTCTTTACATTGTTTCCATGGTTATACAATGATCCAAATTGAGTGTGATGAGAGAGAAATCATATCCTTAAGGAAGAAACATAAAGGTATAAGAGATAGCAAGATCAGACAATAAGATATCAGTTTTTTTTTTCTAAATTTAAGGTAATAGTCCTTGGTCTTTGTTCAAACTCCACAGTTGTTTCTCTGCATACAGATGGTATTCTCCATTGCAGACAGCCCAAAATTGTCCCTGATTGTTGCACTGATGGAATGAGCAAGTCCATCAAGGTTGATCATCACCCCCATGTTGCTGTTAGGGTGTACAGTGTTTTTCTGGTTCTGCTCATCTCACTCAGCATCAGTTCATGCAAATCCCTCCAGGCTTCCCTGAATTCCCATCCCTCCTGGTTTCTAATAGAACAACAGTGTTCCATGACACACATATACCACAGTTTGCTTAGCCATTCCCCAATTGAAGGACATTTACTTACTTTCCAATTCTTTGCCACCACAAACAGGGCTGCTATGAATATTTTTGTACAAGTGATGTTTTTACCCCTTTTCATCATCTCTTCAGGGTATAGACGCAGTAGTGGTATGCTGGATCAAAGGGTATGCACATTTTTGTTGCCCTTTGGGCATAGTTCCAAATTTCTCTCCAGAAAGGTTGGATGAGTTCACAGCTCTACCAACAATGTAATAGTGTTCCAGATTTCCCACAACCCTTCCAACAATGATCATTATCCTTTCTGGTCATATTGGCCAGTCTGATAGATATGAGGTGGTACCTCAGAGAAGTTTTAATTTGCATTTCTCTAATAAGTAATGATTTAGAGCAATTTTTCATATGACTATGGATTGCTTTGATCTCCTCATCTGTAAATTGCCTTTGCATATCCTTTGATCATTTGTCAATTGGGGAAATGGCTTTGTTAAAAAAAAATATGACTCAGTTCTCTGTATATTTTAGAAATGAATCCTTTGTCAGAAACATCAGTTGTAAAGATTGTTTCCCAGTTTACTACATTTCTTTTGATCTTGGTTACAGTGGTTTTGTCTGTGCAAAAGCTTTTTAATTTAATGTAATTGAACTCATCTAGTTTGTTTTTAGTGGTGTTCTCCATCTCTTCCTTAGTCATAAACTGCTTCCCTTTCCATAGATATAATAAAAACTTTTAAAAGTAAGGTTGGATAAACCTTATTTAAATCATCCAGAGCTGCTAACTTGAATTCATTGAGGGAATGTAGTTATCTTTTGCAATTGTCTCACTTATCTTGGATTTCAACTCCTTGTTAACCCCCCCCCCCCATTCTACCCAGACTGAAAATTTTCCTGAGCTTTCCAGGAATTTCAGCCTAGAATCTCTCACCCAAGCAAGAACTAAGACCACTAATCAAATAAGCTCCATTCAAGAGAATAAGAAGACAAAATTCAATGCTATTGAGAGCATATACCAGGTGGTAAAGCACTACTCTAATTTTTACAAGTTTGTTAAGACTAGCCTAGACATGGCATCTCAATTTTAAGTTTTATGTTTGACTTCTGTGGCTGACTCATATGACCCAGATCAGAGAGAACCACGCCACACCTCTGGACACTACTATTCCCAGATCTATAAAATTCATATTGTATTTCATGACAGTGATCCCCTAAATCATTTAGGACAATGCCATGAACATTAGGGTGTGAGACTGAGGCATATGTACTATCATACTCTTCCTTTTGTGCTTATTTTTCATCAGCAGTGACTTTGTGGTTTGAGTGGGCAATAGCATATGGGGAACGATAGATATAAGGTAAGTTGGGAATTGGGAGGACCCTGGAAAATGTGGATAAAGCCACTCCAAACATTGTGGTCAAACAGAATTTTTGTGGCCTGATGACTTTTAAAAATTATCTTCAAGGTTGTGTAGAATAACATCTTTCCCCTCCTGACCACAAAGGATTAGCTAATATGAGTAAAGTACTTGGCATGGCTAGTAAGAAAGCACAATGTTATTATTGTTATTATTATTATACTTGTAGATATATGCCCCTTGAGATGTTAAATGGATGTGTTTAATACCTGCTTGGCTAATGCTTGCATTGTAACAACCAAAACACAGAAAACAGGATTTAGTGATATTAGACTGTAGTTTGTCCCCAGAATTTGAGTTGGGGAAGGACAGTAAGTATTCTAATATTTTGTTTTCTCTATTTTACTTTTCAGATCAGAGATAGGTCAATATCATGCCTGAAAAAGGAATTTCAGGGAAGGGGGGAGAGAAACAAAAGTGTATGGGGATTGGGAAAAGCTTGGAATTCTGTTTCCTCTTTCCTCTTCCTTCCTTTTTATTTCTGCTACACCACACAGTGATCTGAAAAATAAACCATGCCATTCTGTCCACCTCACTTACTGCCTAGGAAGAATTTCCAAGTGGAAGTATCATACTCTGTATGTCATAATAACAATCTTGAAATAGTCTATTCAAAATATTTCATTAGTCAGATGATTTGCCCATCAAATAAAAAATGAACTCTAAAAAGGAAATTAAAAAAGAATACATGGTACCATGATTTTATGACTCATTGATAGTCATGCTCTTTCCAGTGATAGCAGGAGAAAGCCTAAGCATGCCTAATATTGTGAGAAGTATGAAGATAAGGCAATAGGAAATTTTGACAATCTGTAATGTCTTCTAACAATGCAGATTACAGCCCATACCTATTTTCTCATTCTGTGAAGCCCTTGTCCATTCCCAGGGGGTCCATTCAACATGGTGGAGGACCTTACTAATAAACCATTCATTGATCATAAACTCATTCTCTCCATATGATTGGTTCACCTCTTTGGCATTATGCTGGAATCAATACATGTTCCCAATGTTCCTTTTTATTACCATTTAGGGCACCCATAATACTAATTCTTCAGAGACTGTGATAATATTTGATTTACTATCAAACAGAATAGTCAGAAAAATAAAAATATTTAAAAGATATAGTTTTGTTTCATGATTAAGCTTTGGGACATCAAAAACACTGTGCAATTTCCCAAAAGGCAATCCTATCCACTCTACTCCTCCTATTGAATTCTAGATTCAGATCATTGTTTTTCCCAAGCCAAGAAATAGGTGCTTATAATAAAACTAGTAGATCTGTATCCCAAAGAGACCATGAAAAAGGGTAAAAAGTTCATATGAACAAAAATATTCAGCAGCTCCTTTTTTTGTGGTGGTAAAGAATTGGAAATTGAGGGGATGTCCATCAATTGGGGAACAGCTGAACAAATTGTGGTATATGATGTAACACAATTGCTGTTTAAGAAATCTTGAGGGACAGGACTTCAAAAAAATCCTGGAAAGACATGAACTGATGTTGAGAAAATGAACAGAACCAGAAGAACATTATACACACTAACAAGAACATTGGGATGATCAACTATAATGGACTTGAATAAAAAATAATTCTAAAAGACTTTGAAGGAAAATACCATCCATATTCAGAATGGGAATTGTGGAGTTTAAATGCAGACCAAAGCTTATGATCTTCAACTTTAAAAAGTTGGGGTCTATTTTCTCTGTGTTTTTCTCTTCCATTTGGATTTGATTCTTCTTTCACAACATGATTAATATGGATCTATGTTTAGTATAATTACTTACGAAGAGTCTATATTAGATTGTCTCCTGGGAGGGGAGTGGGGGGCGGGGGGGGGGGGGAGGAAGGTTTGGAGAAAAATGTAAAACTCAAAACCTTGCAAAAAAATGATTGGTGAAAACTACAGTTGTGCATTGTTGTAAAAACAAATACATTTAAAAATATTTTTAAAAAAGAGATATGTATTTGTAAGAGGGTTGATCAGGAGAATTTCCTGATTAAATTGATAAGGTTAACACAAGGCAGAATTTTATTTGGAACTTTGATTACATCTCCCTGTGGTGGGTATGGGACATGCTCATTTATTTAATCATCAAAAAAGAAAATAAAAGCCATCTCTTAGGCATTAGGTATGATTTGTTTGTTGGATTCAATCAGTTATGCATATCTATCAGATAGATGAACATATACATTATACATAAAATATGTACATATAAAATGTGTAAGTTATTGTTGCTGTTTAGTCATTTCAGTTATGTCTGACTCTTCATGACCCCATTTGGGCTTTTCTTGGCAAAGATACTGGAATGGTTTGCCATTTCCTTTCCAGATCATTCCAGAGGAAACAAAGGCAAGCAGTATAAAATGACTTACCAAGGATCACACAGCTATTAAATGCCTGAAGTTGGATTTGAATTTATGAAAATGAATCTTGCTGATTCTAAGTCCAGAGCTCTATCCACTGCCCTAGCTAGCATGGGGTATGTATCTACTATTCTCCAGAGATACTCCTCCCCCCCTCTTCTAGTCAGGAGTCTGACATTCAGAAATTCCCACCACTTGGCTAAATGATTCTCTTCTGGAACTATATGGCTTCTGAAAGCATGTTCAATTTAAACATTCCTCTTTACCTCCCTTTGCATGACTGGGTAGAGGAACTACTTACTGGTGGAAGAATCACCAGTCATTGACTGCTGCTATCTCTTGGCCAAAGGAGGATCATAGTGCAGTAAGTTTGTCCTATGGGGAGGACAATCAGGACTATCTGATCATCACTATCAATCAGGACTAAAGTTTACTATTTAGTCTCTGGTCTTGGATATATCAGAATCTGTCAGGAAAAAAAATAAAGGAAAAGAAAAGATGGGTAGAAATTCCAAAAATCCCTCTTCCCTCTTTTATAGACCCCACATAAATGTCCAGCTTTGATCTACAGCTGGGGAAGCCACTGCATCATCCCCAAAGCCACTAAATTTGTAAATTTGTCAAAAGGAAAACTTTATTATGTTCATGGGAATGAAATCAAAGTATCAAATAGAGTCTCACTTTCATTTAGCTTTATAAGATTAGTCAGAGAATTGTTTCAACTCACTTCATAGCTTGTCCCTCAGATTTGGACATTAGGTACTCTTCACCTACCTGTGTTAGATTCCCTCCCTCAATAGGGGGTAACATATAAAACTGAATCATCTTCATTAGGGGGGCAGCAAGATGGTACAGTGAATAGAGCACCAGCCCTGGAGTCAGGAGGACCTGAGTTCAAATCTAACCTCAGATCCTTGGGCAAGTCAGTTAACCACATTGCCTTGCAACCCCCCCCCCCAAAAAAAATTAAAAAGAGTCTTCATCAGTGAGTATTTCACCAGGTCCACTATTTCCTTCAAGATTTAATCAAGCTTCATTGATTTTTCTCTCAGCTATCACACTGGCACTCAAACCAGACATAGTGTCCTGGAGATTTTAACTCTTTCATCTCCAGAATTTGTGTTTCTAGGGCTTCCCTCCCTTGAATGATAAGGATCTTGCCTGGTTCACTATTTCAGGGAGACTCCAACTATGCTTCACTTGTCTCTACTTTTCTATCTTCTTTTTCTTCAATAATACATATCCTACCTACTTCCCTACTCTCCAGTACAACTATCCTGATTGAATCAGATCTGAACTTGCTCCTAAAGACATCTTATAGTCATTGGCCCCACTCACTATCCCTGCAACTTTCTAGGCCAAATTAACCTTTTCTGGCCAGTCTATGTGTGTTAACTCCCTTTTTAACCTGGTAACCTACCATTTGCAAAGCACTGGGCTAGAGATGCTGGGGGTACAAATATTGATATGACAAAGACCCTACTTTCAGGGAGCATACACTATAATGATGTCATTAGACACAAATAATATTGAAATAAGGTAGAGTTTAATTAAAAAAACTATGCCAGGAACAATGCTCTGAGTAAACAAAGGAAAGAAAGATAACTTTTGTCTAAAGTGGCGAAGGAATCAAAGGAAGCTACATGGAAGAGGTAACACTTCGAAGGAAAGGATGGACCTTAACCTACTCTTCAAGTTTGCTTGGGGTTAATCCTGACTCTACAAATACAATCAAATCACTACACTCAAAATTTTCATATTGATGACCAAGATATTGCAATCCTACACAACTTGCATAAACAAATTAAGAAAATGGACAGCGTGACTTCATCAAGAATAGGTCAGACAATCATCACCTCATTTTCTTTTTTTTGACAGGGTTGCCAGACTGGCAGACATAACATACCTGGATTTCAGTAAAGCACTTGACAAAGTGTCCCATGATATCTTGTGGGAAAGGTGGGATATGAACTACTCAAGAGTATAAATGCATGAATTCAGAAGTGGTTGAATTACTGGTCCTAAAGAGTAGGAAATCATGGACAGATATCAACCTGGAAAGAGATCTATAGAAGACTGCCTTGGATCTCTTGGCCTTCAACAGGAGGAAGGGGGAAGGGTTGATGGCCTTCAGTGTTTAAAAGGCTGTCATCCAGAAAAAGAATTACTTATTCTTTAAAAAGAAAAACCCAGGGGGCTTCTAGGTGGTTCAGTGAACAGAGCACCGCCCTGGAGTCAGGAGTACCTGAGTTCAAAAGGCCTCAGACACTTAATAATACCTAGCTGTGTGGCCTTGGGCAAGCCACTTAACCCCATTTGCCTTGCAAAAACCTAAAAAAAAAAACCACAGATAGCAGATTGAGAGCAATGTTAAGACTTTTCAGAGAAATAGATTTTGGTTTCATATAAGGAAAAATATTCCCCCACTAAGAGTTGTTTGAAAGTGGACACACAAGAGGTACTGAGGTCCTGTTACTGGAGGTGTTCCAGTGAAGGCTAGTTGACAAATTGCCAATGATGTTGTTGAGGGAATTCCTAATCAGTTGAAATTTGTATGAAATATCTTTGAAGTTTCTCCCAATTCTGAGATTCTCTATGAAATCTTAAATGACTAGTGTCTAAAAACTGTGTTAAAAGTTGTCCCAAGTACTTTAAGTTGGTATGTAGGTCTAGAGGTTATTGGTTGTCTTCTTCATTGATGGTTCTGTCCTAAATATGCTAAATAACTTGGATTTTTTTTTTGGTAGTACCCAAGAACAATTGTAAGTTAGGCTTAAATTACTTTTGAGCTGACAGAATCATCCTCAGGTCTTTAACTATCATAAGTTTGCAGTAACCAGAATAGGGAATGTAGAATTAGGGTGATAATGAGTATTGTCCCCTAAGAAAGCACATGGATAAACTGTAGTTTTTCCACAGGAGAGTAATAATGATGGTGACAAGACTGAAACCCACCTATATGATAATTGTTTGAAGGAAATGAGATTATTTGGTCTAAAGTATAGGGAAAGGGAAGGAAAGCAGGGGAAGAATGAAAAAAGTTCAAATATTTGAAGAGTTCTCATGGGAAAAATTAAATTAGATTTACTCTGTTTAGCCTTGGAGATCAGAACCTGGATTAATAGCTGGAAGTTAGTTCATAAATGGACTTCCTAATATTAGATTGGGACAGGACATGTGATTTGATTTGGATAGGGTTCTCCAGGATGAAGAAATTCCCACTTACTAAGGCAAGTCATTATTATTTCTAAAACTTATAGAGATGCCTAGAGCATTGAGAGTTTAAGTGACTTGTCCAGCATCACATACTCAGTATTTGTCAGAGCTGGAACTGGAACCCAAGTGGTTATGACCAGGCCTCTATCCACTGTCTCATTGCCTTTCCTTAGAGCTTGCTATACAAAGTTTGGATGACTTTGGAAAGTAGTGAGTTCACCATCCCTAGAGACCTTCAAGTAAAGATTAAACCATTTCCTGCAAATGTTATAGAGGAAGTTAATGCTTTAGGTATAGGTTAGGTCCGTGGGAAATTTGGGAAGTGGTATGCTTGAAAAAGAATGGGAGGATAGGAGATCAAAGTTTGTTTTTTGTTTTTTGTTTTTGAAAAAAGGAATTGTATTAAAAACTAATTGGTCTTAGGGATGATATTAAAAACTTAAATTCAAAGAAACAGAGAGAAGTATGCAGAACTTGCTTGTCTTTTTTATTTTTTTTGCTGATTCTAGCACCAAGTATGACTTGGGGCAATGGAGAAAGTAGCCTCAGAATGTATTTGTGGGCTTAGCCATGACATGAAATTGTATAATTGTATAATTTGGCACCTAATTTGTTTTGGAGTGTCCAGTCTTCTCAGTTTCTTTAGTTTTTAGTCCAAGACCATCTTGTGAAATACTTTGAACTTTGAATCAGGCTGAACATGTTAGACAGCTGAGTGTGAAAAACAAGAGTCATGCCATATAACTGAAAGAAAAAAATAATTTTAAATAATTCAATAAAGCCATAACTGGAACAATATGTGAAAGAGAAAGCAAGAAACTGAGCAGTTCACCCTCTTTAGGAGTCTTAGAGATTTCCAAGGTTGGGGGAGCCAGTGGGCAAAGAGAGAGACTCAAGTTAAAGATACTTAAATCTTATGATGATAATACTTCCAAGAGAGCCGATTTATTTATTAAGCACCCCATGTACTTAATTCACTTTAAAGAATACCAAAAGAGTAGAAGACATGATTCCTGACTGGGTTGTGAGAAACAACTTAGTGTAGTTACAAGCATGAGGGCATAGTGGAAAGAGCTCCAGACTTGGTTGGATGTATAAAAGACCAGGGTTCTGCTCCCTAGGATGCTGGACCTAAAGTAAGGAAGACCTAAGTTCAAATCTAACCTCAGACCCTCAGTAGCTGTGTCATCCTGAGAAATTCATGTAACCCTGTTTGTCTCAGTTTAATCATCTGTAAAGTGCATTGGGGAGCAAAATGGCAAACTACTCCAGTATCATTACCAAAGGGAATGATAAAGTCAGCCATGACTGAAATGATTCAGCAACAACTTATCCACCACTTAACAGCTAAATGACAGTAGGTTGGCCCTTTAGACTCTACAAGCTAAATTCCAGCAACTGTAAAATGGAAATCAAAATAGTCACTTTTCTCCAGGTTGCTGCTTACAAAGACTTTGGTAATTATCTAGATAATAAGCAATATTGTTATGAGACTCCAATGTGATAAATGTATAGAAAATGCTCTGCTGACATTAAAATGCAATTCAAATGTCAGTGACTCTTACATATGTGTGAACAATTATTTTTAAAATAATAAAGTCCTAGAGTTGAAGTAAAGATGATAACAATCATAAAAATACAGTAACCAACAAGAGAAACAGAATAACACACTGGGCAGAGCATTGTCCTCAGGTTCAGGAAGACCTAGGTTCAAGCCTCACCTCTGATCCATACTGTCTGAAGATGGTGACCTGTATTAGTGGTAGAAGGACTTCCATAAGAAGTTCCAACACTCAGTAAATCACAGAAAAACAAAACCAAATTGTGATACTTATTTAGTATCCTATGTTTTGCAAAGGGCATTACAAACACAACCTTACTGTAATGCTTACAATATTATCTATATGCTATAACTGTGATGCTATAAATATTATCATACTAATTTTACATATGAGAAAATTGAGGCTCAGAGAAATTAAGATGTTTAGCTATGGTCCCACAACTGTGAAAGGCAGGATTAGAACACTGGGCTCATTTGATCCCAAGTCCAGGATCCTTTTCACTCCAACTTGCTCCTTAACAACTTATTTATCCAGAGACAGAGACAAATAAAAGGGCCACACAAATGGTTTCCTTGAAACATTTATTAAGTTTTTAGTAGGAATTTTTTAAAATATCTGAGTTAAAAAATAGGAACAATTTTGTAAAGTTTCAAATTTCCATCTTCTGGGTTTGGAGGGATCTTTCAGGTTGTCTAGGCCACCCATCCTGCCTCATGGATGAATCCCTTCTGATATCCCCGATTGGTTTCCCAGCCTTTCCTTGAACACCAAAGACTTCCTCTAGGGTCTCTCCACAATGCTAATCAAAGCAGGAAGTCCACTCATCAACATTGTGAGAAAGAAAGCATACAAACTTTCTAGAACTAGCTCCAAAGAATGAGCTGAGTTGTTTTCCTCTCTGGGCACATTATTACCATTACTCATTGTATTCTTCATCATTAGAAGCTGGCTCCTTTGGTGTTTGGCACACTGTAACTTCCTGCTTCTAAGAAAAACCTTAAAAAAATGTCTTGGGAACTGTCACAGGCATCAAACCACTTTCACCAAACAACACTTGGATGAAGAAAACATGAGAAAATCTAAAAGATGTGGATTAAATTCCCCTAAATATTTGTGGGTTTGAAGGGAGAAGGGAAAAAAGACCCAGATGCAGAGTTTTCTGGTAACCCTTAGGGGTCTATCGTTATCCCTTCACCTTCACGTTATAAACTCTCTCAGTCTCTACAATCAAGGCAATGGTGGCCACCATCACCTTATTACCTCAATGAAAAGGATCTTCGCTATCTCCAAGGAGTTAATCATTAACGATGACCCTGAGGTTCAGAGAAGAACCAATAGGAAATGAGTTTGTTTTGTTCTGCTCCATAAACACATTTTCCTACAGATCTGCTCCCTTTCTGTGTTGGAAATCTTTTGAGTTGCTCTCATACCATGTTATGGCCATGAACTTCAGCATACATCCAAACCACAATGAAGTCTATGTAACTGCACAAGCTCATCGTGGGGCCCCCTAATTGCAGCCATTCATTAAACTGTCAGGAAGTACTCCCCCAATCAATCAGGTCTTTATCAGTCTCTGGCTGCCAATGGGGTGAAGTTAACTGTCAGCGTCTGACCTGCCCTGAGCCCCTGGCATGCATTGCTTTCTACAGATCACTGAAGCCTTTGTGATTCTGAAGGCCAGACAGCCACCTGGCCGCCCTCAGCTGGGTCACCTCTCCTGTGGCAGGGCCCCAGAGGGCAGGGGCATGAAAAGAGGTTTGGCAACATAATCAGCATTGCTGCTCCCAGATAGTACCCCCTCCTATGTTTTATCTCTTTGGCCTTTTGTAATGTACTTTGTGACCTATCTACAAAAGGCTGGGAAGGCTTGGGTCAGATGAGGAGTCCATGACAGAACAGGGAAGAATCCTGTTTTAGGATTATGTAGGACCTTCTTTCTAAGTTACCTGAGTGATTTCAATCAAATCATTTTCCTACTACAGGATTCCATTTCTTTAGATGTAAAAGAAGATTATTAAAACTAGATTATCTCTAAATCTCTTCCAGTTATAAATTTTATGATAACCTCTGTGAAATATGGTCAAGAACTTTTGGTTTTCTTCATTTTGTTGAATCACATGATTCAAGCTGAAGGTTTTGAAGTAAGGTCTTTGGGAATAATGATTTTAGACTTGAACACAGTGGAATGGATCATTGAGGTGAGAGTAGCCTAAATTCTCAGAGTACACCAAATCATTTATTCAACTAAATACCTTTGGGAAAGAGTAAAGGATTAAACATAAGACCTGATTCTTGCCCTCATTGGCTTTACAATCTAGATAGGGAAATGATTCTTCTCCTTTGTTACTGAACAAGATCAAAATGACATCGCTATTGCTGGGAAAATAGAACATGTGTTACCCTGGTTCTAAAGCTCCTGATATGGGACTCTCTCCTCATTGAGTTATTGAGAGTGGAAGAGTTGCAGTCTTCCTCCAGACTTTTAAGCATCTATTCCTTTTGGTACTTCTGGCATCCATCTTCAAAAGGGAAGATGGAAGAGGCCAATTCCACTTCAGTTTGTTGAAGAGAAAGTCTCTAGGAAGATATGAAAAATTGGCAGTCTCTATCATCATGTCCCTATCCCTGACTTGCTACAGCAGGGACATAAGGGAGTTTCCCCTTGTGTAAGGTCTAGGTCTCTCTCTCGGTTGAACTGAGTTAACTTGCTCCCAATGTAGGATATCCTCCAACTCTGTATTATTTAGTATATATTCTACCATGTTTGCTTTATCTGATTTCAGTTTTGCTGCTGATTTGAATAAATGGATTTGTTTGTAATAACTATATGTATGTTTATTATGAAATTGGTATTTTCTGGGGAGTCAAGCCTTGACTCCCCAGTAATGACCCCCGAACAGAAGTTAAATTGAACCTGATCATATCCCCTAGATTAACAATATTTAAAAGGAGAAGATAGATATAGTTCTAGCTTGGTACCCCCTCTTTCCAAGGAGAGCAGAGTAACCTCTGGACCCAACATAATTTTCCTCCTCTAGGCAGGAATTAAAGTCCCACTTGGAGAACGATGGGGGATAAGAGGCTAGAGATATCTATTCTGCCTCCCATAGATTCACACAATGAAACCCCTATATTACATATGGGGGGACAGCTCTACCCATATAAATACAATAAGGTCTGATTCTTTATCACTACAAAAGGAGCTACTATAAATATTTTTGTAAATGTGAGACTTTTCCCTTTTTTATATCTCTTTGGAATACAGACAATAGTGGTATTGCTGGACCAAAGGGTATGGATGTACCCTTTGAGCATAATCCAAATTGTTATCCAGAATGGTTGAATCAATTCACTGCTCCCTCAAAAATACATTAGTATCTCCAAGATCTTTTCTATAGTGCAGTTTATACCTTCATCTTTTCCTAACTCTCCCATTCCTCCTTTATTCAGCTCCCTTTCATTTGTTGTCATTCTCCATTAGACTGTAAGCTCTTCAAGGTCAAGAACTTTGTAGTTGTATTCATAAGGATTAGCATAGCTCCTGGAACATAGAGCATAATAAACACTATTTACTTGACCAACTTCACCCTTCAGTGATCTTTGTCATCTCAGAATTGTTGTGTTTCTATTAGCCTAATGTTTCAATGATTATTTATTTTAACATTATTACATTACATTACATTACATTATTACAATAATCTTGTGAAACCCTCCTCCACCCCCACCCACCCAAAAGGAAAGAGTAACTTCAAGAGAAATGAAGTAAGAGGGAAAAAAATGTACTTCAGTCTGTTCAGATGTGATTGGTTTTGTCTCTGGATGGGTTGCATTAAGTCCATCAGAAAAGTTGCTTCAAACTTTCTTTCCCACAGTTGCTAAGATTAACTGTATTTTTCTCCAATCTATTCCTCCCTACTCCCATTTATTCTATTCTTTCTCTCCTTTCACCTTGTCCTTCCTCAGAATTGTGTTGTATCTGACTGCCTTCTCCCACAATCTTCCCTCTCTTCTATCACCTACTCCCTCCCTCCCTCCCCTCTCCCTGTCCCTCTTCTCCCATCCCTTTATCTCCTTTTTCCTCTACTGTAAAATAGATTTATATACCCTATTGGGTGCATATGTTATTTCCTCTCTGCATCATTTCTGATGAGAATGAAGGTTCACTCATTCCCCTTCATCATCCCCCTTTCCACTTCATTGCAAAAGCTTTTTCTTGACTCTTTTATGTGAAATATTTTAGCCCATTCTACCTCTCCTTTTCCTTTCTCCCAGTACTTTCCTTTATCACCCATAGATTCAATCTTTAAACTATGTTATTCCATTGTATTCAGTTCCCTCCTGTGACATATTTATATATGTTCCTTCTAACTTCTCTTATGAGAAGGTTAATATGAACCTTCTTCCCATGCAGGAATATCCAGTTCTATATCATTAAATCCTTCATAATTAGTCTTTCCTGTCCACCCTCTCTACACTTCACCTGAGTCCTGTCCTTGGAGATCAAACTTTCTATTCAGCTATGTCTGTTTTAACAGGAAAGTTTGAAAGTCCCATTTCATTGAAAGTCCATCTTTTCCCCTGAAAGAGGATGTTCAGTTTTGCTGGTAGTTGATTTTCACTTGTAATCCAAGCTCTTTTGCTTTCTGGAATATCATATTCCAAACCCTTTGAACCCTTAATGTAGATATTACTAAATCCTGTGTAATTGTGACTATAGTGTCACCATTGTTGAACTCTTTCTTTCTGGCTGCTTGTAGTTTTGGAATTTGGCTCTATTCCTAGGAGTTTTTTGTGGGAAGAATCTCTTTCAGGAGGTGATTGATGGATTATCTCAATTTCTATTTTTATCCTCTGCTTCTAGGATCTCAGGGAAATTTTGCTGGATTATTTCTTGAAAATGAAGTCAAGGCTCTTTTCCTGATCATGACTTTTAGGTAACCCAAAAAGTTTTAAATGATATCTCCTGGATTGAATTTTGGTCAGTTGTTTTTCCAAAAAGTTATTTTACATTTTCTTCTAGTTTTTCATTCTTTTGGTTTTGTTTTATTGTTTCCTGATTTCTCACAAAGTTATCAACTTCCTTTAGTTCCATTATACATTGAGAAAGTTATATTCTTCAGAGAGTGTTTTTAATCTCTTCTTCCAACTGGTCAATTCTGATTTTTAAGGCATTTCCCTCCTCATTTGCCTTTTGAACTTTTTCCATTTGATGTAAGTTGGTGGGTTTTTTGTTTATTTATTTTATATTATTACAATAATCTTGTTGTGAGAGTAAATATAACTCTCTCTCCCCCCCCCTTCTAAAAGTTGAGAAATCTTAAGAATAGTGAGAGAGGAAAAAAATGTACTTCAGTCTGTGTTCAGATTCCAATAGCTCTGTCTCTGGGATGAGTTGTCTTCTTTATCATAAGTCCAGCAAAGAAATTGCTTCAATATTTTCCCACAGTTGCTATTACTAGCTGTATTTCCCTCCATTCTATTCCTTTCCACTCTCATTTATTCTATTCTCTCTCTCTCTCTCTCTCTCTCTCTCTCTCTCTCTCTCTCTCTCTCTCTCTCTCTCCTTTCACCCTGTCCCAGTTCAATATCTTAGCCCCTTCTTCCTCTCCTTTCTCTTCCTCCCAGTATTTTCCTTTGTCACCCATTGACTCCATCTTTTTACTATATTATACCATTATATTCCTCTCCTTCCTAGCCTTGTCTATATATGCTCCTTCTAACTGCTCCTATAAATGAGAAAGTTCATATGAGTTATCAGTATCTTCTTCCCACACAGGAATACAAACAGTTTGATATTATTGAGTTCCTCATAATTGGTCCTTCTCATCCACCCTCTCTATAGTTCACCTGAGTTCTGTACTTGGAGATCAAACTTTCTGTTAAACTCTGGTTGTTTCAATAAGAAAGTTTGAAAGTCCCCTGTTTCATTGAAAGTCCATCTTTTCCACTGAAAGAGGATGTTCAGTTTTGCTGGGTAGTTGATTCTCAATTATAAACCAAGATCTTTTACTTTCCAGAATATATTCTAAGCCCTACAAGCCCTAAATGTAGATGCTGCCAGATCCTATGTAATCCTGACTATGTAATCCACAGTAGTTGAATTTCTTTTTTCTGGAAGCTTTTAGTATTTTCTCTTTGACTTGGGAGTATTGGAATTTGGCTATAACATTCCTGGAAGTTTTTCTTCTGGGATCTCTTTCAAGAGGTGATTGGTGAATTCCCTCAATGTCTATTTTACCCTCTGCTTCTAGGATCTCAGGGCAATTTTGCTGTATTATTTCTTGGAAAATGTAGTCTAGGCTCTTTTCCTGGTTGTGACTATCAGGTAGCTCAACAATCTTTAAATTCTCTTTCCTGTTTCTGTTTTTGAGGTTGATTATTTTTCCAATGAGATATTTCACATTTTCTTCTATTTTGGGGAGGGGTTTGGAATAGTTTTATTTCTTCCTGATTTCTTGCAAAGTCATCAGCTTCCTCCAGTTCCTTTCTGCATTTGAAGGAGATATTTTCTTCAGAGAGTTTTTTTTATATATCCTTTTCCAGCTGGCCAATTCTGCTTTTTAAGGCATTCTCCTCCTCATTTGCCTTTTGTGTTGTTTTTTCCATTTGACCTATGCTATTTTTAACCTATTAGTTTCTTCAGTACTTTTTTGTATTTCTTTCACCAAGCTGCTGATTTGGTTTTCATCATTTATCTGCATTGCTCTCATTTCTCATTCTGCACTCACTCTGGTGTGACAGAGTTCCTCATCAGCCCTTCAAGCTGTTCCTGATTATCCCTGGGCCAGGAGGTCTGGAACCTGCCCCCCTCTGCCATGGACCCAGGCACCCTCAGGGATCTAGGCTCTCAGCTGGGTTGTTGCAGCTGCCCTCACAGCGACTTTTTCCAGCCCCAGGCCTAGTGAAACAGTCCTTTCCCATGGATCTACCAAGTTGTCTTGGATTGGGAAATTGTTTCATTCAGTCTTTCTATGGGTTCTGCCCCCTCTAAAATTTGGTTAGAATCTTAATTTTGCCCTTTTTGAAGTTTCTCAGAACTCCTACCTTCATGCCATGTTTTGATTATTTTGATAATGATGCACTTCATATTTATAAAATTTTTACCACCTTTATCTTCGCACAAGACATTCTCTCTCCTGACTCTAGGCAGGTTCAATGGCTATACCTGATGTCTAGAACTTTCTCACTCTTCTGCCTCTTGGTTTACCTGGCTTTCTTTAATTCCCAGATAAAATTCCACCTCTACAAGAAGCCTTTCCTTGTCTCTCTTAATGCTAGTGCTTCCCTTTATTGATTATATACAATTTATTCCTAGTATTATCTATATTATTTACCTTTAGCTTGTTGGTATACTGTTGTTGGCATGCTGTCTTTCCCATTAGATTGTGAACTATTTGAGAATGGAGACAGTCTTTTGGTTATTTTTTAATCCCTCATGCTTAGCATAGTGTCTGACACATAGTAGATGCTTAATAGAAACTTATGACATCCTTATAACAATCCTATGTGGTAGGTAACATAGGTACCATCATTTCAGCTTTACAGATAAGGAAACTGAGGTTCTGACAAGTGAAGTATCCCAATGTTATATAGCTTGTAAATAATAGAATTGGGATGTGAACTTTATTGCTGTTTATGGTTCTTTCTTAAACATATGTCTACCTTAGTTTTCATTTATGTCTAAAGAGTAAGGAATGCTTTGTCAACTTTTTAAAAGCCCTCACTATATCTGGAACAGTAAAATTTAAGACTTGCTCAATATATGATTGTGGTCTCCTAGCATTATTTGCCTAACTTACACTAGATTAAGGTATGCATAGTATTAGCATCGGGGACATAGTTCCAAATTGCTTTCCAAAGACTGGATCAGTTTATAGTTCTACTCACAGTGCACAAATATACCTGTTTCCCCACAATTCTATCATCATTTGTCATGTTCCAGTTTTGTCAACTTAGCCTATCTAATGGGTGTGAGATGGTATTTCAGGATTGTTTTAATTTTCATTATAAGAAGAGTCATTCCCTAATTGATTAATGGTGAAAAGATGTGGAGAAGATGACTAAGGATATGTCTAGTACTAGTTTAAATCTTTGATTAATTGCATAGATACAATGGAGATATCTTACTTTTCAAAGGACAAAACCCAAACTATTAATAACCACCTAAAGAAATGCTCTAAATCACTAATAGAGAAATGAAAATTAATGCAACTCTGAAGTACCATCTCATAACCATTATGATGACAAGATGATTAAAAATAGAAATGATAATTGATAGAGAGACTGTGGATTTTTTGGGGGGACCTGATTAATGGATCATATAATTTCTTTTTTAAAGATAGGGTTCTTTAAATTATCTGTTTCTTTTCATGATGATCTGGGCAATTTCTATTTTGATAAGTATTCACCCACTTAATTTAAATAGTCAGTTTTACTGGTATATAATTTAGTTCAATAGCTTCTAATGTACTTTTAATTTTTCATTTGTTGTGAATTTACCTTTCCCATTTTTGATTCTGATAATTTAGTTTTCTTTTTTATATCAAATTAATTTCTAGTTTTATTAATTCAATATTTTTATTTCAGTTTTGTCAATCTTAAGATTTTTTGAGATTTCTATTTGATATTTAACTGTATTTGTAGGGATAATTTTTTTGGTTTTATAGGTTTCTTGGTTTTATGCCTAATTCATTGAATTTTTCCTTTCTCTTTTGGTGATAATATCATAATTTTGTGTAAAATTTATTGTTTCTTTCAGCCTCCTTCTTTAATTTAACTTTATGTTAGGGCAGGGCACTGTGTATTTTTGCAAGAAATGACTAGAATGAGTTTTGTCTTCTTGAATACTTCTGCCACTTTCTTGGAATACTGAGTGTTTTGTTTGTCAGAGATAGCTCAGGCTAGTGATTTATAAGCTTTCAGTGCTCCCAAAGTGAAATGATCCAGAGCAAAACCTTCTTGTTGCCCGCCTGGTTTGGGACCTACAATTTTCTAACCAAAGTCTGGATTTGAGCATGGCACCTGTTGGTTTGTTTCTCATGAAAGTTCCAGTGGACTACTGTAGAACTCAGTTACTTTTAGCCAGCTAACTGGCAAAGCTCTGCACATTCAGAACAACTTAATTGCTGACTCTTCTTTGGCTTGGGAACCAAGCCTTGGCTATTTCACTATAAGCTTCAACTTGAGCTAGAAGCCATAAATGAGTCCCTCCTCTGCTCCTGGGATCAGAGTCATGCAGTTATTATTTGTTTCTGTTTCTCATTGAAAGCACAGCTAGGACCTGTGACCATAATATCACTTCTACCTGCCATGTGCAGGTCACTTCCTCAGGTTGCCCTGGTTCTCTAATCTGCACAGGGCTGCCAGATGGGGACTGATTCCCACACTCTGAAAGACATTCAGAGATTCTTTGACACCTTTTCTTTTGATATTTTCTTCCTGGGTACATAATCCAGTCTTCTTTCATTCTCTGGGAGCTGGGATACACTGCTAGTTCCTAAGCTCTACAATATCCACAGACCTCTCTGTCCATCTTCCTATGCTACCTTGTGCTGGAAAAATGACTCACTGTGATTTTTTTCCTTAGTTATCTCTTTGAGGATTTAGTCTGATGCCTGTTCTAGATCGTTGGAGAAGTCTAGTGAGTACAATGCAACATACTTTTCCTGCTACTCCAGACTTCACATTGTATCCAACATATATTATAAACGCTAATTGTATTCTTCTAAGTTTAGACACTATAAGTCCAAGTTCAAAGTTTTGCCAACTAATTCAATTCGTCAAACATTTCTTAAGTATCTGCTATTTGCTAGAATATACTATTCTAAGTGCTTGAAATAACAAAGGAAAAAATTAACTGTCCTCAAGGAGTTCACGTTCTACTGAGCAGGGGATCTTGAACTGTTTTGTGTGGCATGTACACCTTTGGTTGGTGAAGCCTCTGGACTTTTCTTCAGAATAATGTCTACACATATATAAGATAAAATACATATGATTTCAAAGGACATCAATTATATTGAAATATAGTTATCACAATATTTTTAAAAATAAATTTGAGCTTCAGGTTAAATGTTCCTCTTCTAGTGAAAAACAAATGTACATCATTCTCCTCATCTCTAAGATGAGAGAGTTGGACAAGATGATTCCTAAGATATTTCCAACTTGAAATCCATAATTATATTTATACATAAAAGAAAATAAAATATAATTTAAGGAAGAAGAAAACAGCAAAGAGAAAGGCTTGGTTGAAATTCATGCATGAACTGAGACTTGAAGATTTGAAGCTAAGGATTCAAAGAGACTGATAAGTGAGAACATTCCTGGCATGATATCAAGTCACCAATGAATTTTATACCATTCAGTCTATAGTTAATAATAATAGCTTAACAGTTCTTTTTGTAGAGACACAGGATTGGAATTGAGGGAATGACCACTAATTGGGGAATGGATGAACAAACTGTGGTATATGAATGTGATGGAATACTATCATTCTGTAAGAAATCATGAGCATACCCTTTGATCCAGCAATACCTCTACTGGATCTATACCATGAAAAAAGATGAAAACATCACTTGTACAAAAATATTCATAGCAGCTCTAGTTGCAGTGGCAAAGAATTGGAAATTGAGCGAAAGTCTATCAATTGGGGAATGACTGAACAAATTGTAGTATATATACATTATGGAACACTGTTATTAGAAACCAGGAGGGATGGGAATTCAGAGAAGCCTGGAAGGATTTGCATTTGATGCTGTGTGAATTGATCAGAACCAGAAGAACCATAACAGCAACATGGGGTTGATAATGAATATTAATGGACTTGCTCATTTCATCAATGCAATAATCAGGGACAATTTTAGGGTATTCTCCAGAATACCATCTGTATTCAAAGAAAGGAGTTTAAACAAAGACGAAAGACTATTACCTTTAATTGTTTTTTAGGTTGGTGTTTTTTTTGTAAGGCAATGGGCTTGCCCAAGGTCACACAGCTAGGTAATTATTAGGTATCTGAAGCCAGATTTGAACTCAGGTACTCCTGACTCCAGGGAGTCTATCCACTGTGCAACTTAGCTGCCCTATTACCTTTAATTTTTTAAAAAAGTTATCTTATGATGTTAAAAAAAGAAAGAAATCATGAACAACCTGACTTCAGAAAAGCCTGGAAAGACTTGTATCAACTAATTCTGAGTGAAGTAAGTAAAACAAAAAGAACATTGCACATATTAACAGTAACATTTTAGGATGATCAACCATGATGGATTTAACCTCCCAGCAGTTCAATGATCAAGGACAGTTCTCAAAGATTTGTGATGGAAAATGTCATACACTTCCAGAGGAAAAAACTATGATGTCTGAATGGACTAAAGAAATATTTTCACTTTTCAAAACTTTTTTTGTTTTTCTTTATTTTTCATGGTTTTTTCCTCCTTTGATTCTTATTCTTCTTTTATAACATGACTGATATGGAAATATGTTAAATATGATTATACATGTATGACCTAGATCAGATTACTTACTGTCATGGGAAGGGTGGGATAGAAAGGAAGTTGACAGGAAAATGTGGAACTCAAAAGCTACAAAAACATAAATATTGAAAACTATTTTTGTATGCAATTTGAAAAAATAAAATAAAAATATTAAAATATAATAACTTAAATTTATATTCTCCAATTCAGTATGTGTACCAGAAAGACTTAACTAAAGCTACTGGAATACAGAAAATGGGTGATTTCATAAATTTAGGGTAGGAGTAGAGGGGATCCTCTCCATACTCTCATTTATGAATGAGGGAAATGAGGCATTGAAAAGTTTCAGTACCATTTCCCAAGCAGAATTGCAACTTTAGAAAACACTCCTAAGACTCTACTTTTCTTATCATCTTGACTCGATATGGCAGTGAGGATCTTAAGCAAGTGCTTAGAATCTCTGTCTGTCTGTCTCTGTCTCTCTGTCTCTGTGTGTCTCTGTCTCTCTCTTCTGTTTGTCTCTGTCTGTCTCTGTCTCCCTCTCTGTCTCTCTGTCTCTCTGTCTCTGTCTCTCTCTGTCTCTGTCTCTGTCTCTCTCTCTCTCTCTCTCTCTCTCTCTCTCTCTCTCTCTCTGTCTGTCTGTCTCTCTGCCCCCCAACTTCTTTCAACTAGTTTTCAAGTGGCTCTGTGGCCATGTGTTTCTATTACAAAATACGTTTCCCATGATAAGAGAGAAGAGAGAAATGCTCTCCCCATTTTGTTGAGTTGTCTAAAAGTCTCAAGGAAAAAAGATAAACATCTTAAATAACTGGATTCTTCCTCCATAATTGTGTCTCATGATTGCTAGAAAGGTCAGTACATCTACTTTGAAATTCTTAGTCCTTTCATTCACTCTTGTCAGACAGCTAGCAGAAGATAAGGTACACAGCAAACCCATCACTTTTTTTGTTTTTTTACCAATTATCAGCCCAGTTTTCTGGTCTTTTTTTTTTTATAAATCTGCTGTTCTTTACAACCTGTGAATAGGCCACTCTGAAAGGATCTTACCTTTGACTTCCTATTGCTACTTCATTTCCAGTCTCCTGAAGAAGCAGCCAAAACTTACAGTGATGTAGCTTGCACTTTCTAACTCTAGGTATAGTGATTCCTCTGAGGGAAGGGGATAGCCTGAACATCTTACATATGTTCCAAAATACTGATTTCCATTTGTGCCAGCACAAGACACCTTTTGTCTTCTGTTGTCTTCCTGATCTCCCAACTAAGCTATAGTGAACCTCTGGCACAAAGAGAAAACAACCATCCCATTGACCTCAGGTCTTCCATTTCCTTCTGAGCATTAGATGAAGAGAAAAGGGAAAGTTAGAAGGGAATTTCTTTCTCATGCCAAAGAGTGTCAACTTCCATCTTCTGCTGCACCATTTTCCTGACTAATCTCCTCCTTTCAGAGAGAAGAGCAATAATGAAGCAGAGAACCTCTTATTTAAACATGTTCCAATCTCATACTGCAATTGCCTCCAGTCTAGTCTCCATCCTCATGTGGGAAGAATAGTGCCACCTTCCACTCAATGATAGTTTTTCATGTCTCCCATGAAATCTCTCTCATGAAATATCACTTTTCTTCTAAACTATGACTTCCAAGCACTTTAGCTCACATTTCTTTCCCAGGCTATTTCCCCTAGTCACTTTCTCCTTTTCTTCATCTTTATTATTTTGCCAACTATACCTGCCAAGCTTCAACCCAACTTCCACCATTTTCCACCTTTGTAGTTTCAACATCTTACAATCTGGCTTCTGAAATTATTCACTGAAATTGTTCTCTCCAAAGTTACCAATGATCTTTTAACTGATAAATTCAATGATTTTTCCTCAATCATCATTCTCCCTAACCTCTGTAACATTTGACATTATTTATTACTTTCCCTTCTTTTATTCTCTCTTCCTTCTAGGTTTTCTAGACATCCCTCTCTCCTTATTCTCTCCTGATTCCTGTCAATCTCCTTTGCTGGATTCTTCTCTAGATAACACCCTCTAACTGTAAGTGTCCAACATGGATTTATCTTGGGCTAGCTTCTCTTCTCCCTCTATACTACTCCACTTATGATCTCATCAGCCCCCTTAGATTTAATCACCATCTCTATGCTGACATTTCTGCCCCAACCTTTCTGCTGATCTCCCATTCTCGCATCTCCAGCTTTCTTTCAGGCACCTCAAGCTGGATGTCCATTAAGACATCTTAAATATTTATGAAACAGAACTCATTATTTTCCCCCCTAAATGCTATGCTCCTCCTCCCCACCTTCCTAATTACTGTGAAGGGCAAACTTATCACCTTCCCCATTTCTACCTTCCTTATTGTTTGTTGTTGCTCATCTTTTGTTCACAAAAAAAAATCATGACATCAGGGAAGTGATGCCATGGCAAGTGTGTGAATTGGATTTGAGTGAGGGGTTCTGCTGAGTCACCAGTCTTACTTTCTTCTCCAGAGCCATCTGGGATCAGGATGACTGGAGATGGCACTGGATGCAAGTCAATCAATATTAAGTGACTTGCCCAAGGTCACATAGCTAGCAAGTGTCAACTGTCTGAGATCAGATTTGAACTCAGGTCTTCCTGACTCCAGAGTCAGTGCTCTATCCACTGTACTACCTAACTTAGCTTCCCGATTATGGAAGAGGGTAACACCAGCCTCAAATTTACAACCTAAAAGTCATCCTAAAATCCTCACTATCTTTTACCCCACCCCCTAATCTAATGATGCCAAAGTCTGTTGAATTCACCTTTACAACATATTTCCAATATTCCTTCTTCTCTTCTTTTATACTGCTACCCCTCTAGTATAGGCCCTTATCACCTCACTCCTAGAGTTACAATAGACAACTGGTAAGTTGGCTGACTCAATCTATCCTCATTCAAACACTAAAGCAATTTCCCTAGAGTGCAGGGCTGATCCTGTCATCACACACACACACACACACACACACACACACACACACACACACACTCCATAAACTTCAATAGCTTCTGATCAAATACAAAATGTTCAGTTTGGCATTCAAACACCTTCATAACTGCACTCCATCATACCTTTCCTGACATCTTACACCTTTCTCCCTAGTGTGTTCTGGTCTTTTTGCTGTTCCATGAACAAGATACTCCATCTCAGTTCTGGGCATTTTCTTTATCTGTTCCTTATGCATGAAATACTGCTGTTGTTGTTTTTCAACCAATTGGCTTCTTTTAAGCCTTATATAAAATCTAATTATCTATAGGATGTCTATCCTGACTCTCTCAATTCTAATACTTTCCCTTAGTTATCTCCTGTTTACTCTAAAAGGCAAATTCTGTCTATTGCCTTTTTTTATCCCCAGTACTTTGCACCGAGCCTACTCCATGGTAGGTACTTCATAGATATTTATTGTTCATGTTTTGGGGTTTGGGGGTGTTTGAAGAACCTCATAGAGGCTAGTGTTTTTGAATCACAGAGCTTGGGCGAGGGAGGAAAGTGTGACAAGGCTAGGGGAGGTTGGAAGAACCCATGTTGTGAAGGGCTTTAAAAACCAAATAGAAGATTTTATATTTGATCCTGGAGGTAATCTGGAATGCTAGAATTTATTGATAGCGTGGGAGGGAGTTACACAATCAGCCATGTGCTTTAGGAAAAGCACTGGTAAGTGTGTTGCAGCCACGCTTCCCTCATCATCTGGGAAAACTGACCTTTTTAACCTAAGCGTAGGACTTTACATTTCTCAATATTTAGTTTCATCTTTTTTGACTCATTCCAGTGTTTTAGTCTAATATCTTTTTGGATTTTTGACATTGTGTTCCAACATGCTAACATTCTTTCCAATCTTCATAAGCATTCCAATAATCCTTCCTCCAAGTCATTAATAAAAATCTGAAATAACTCAGGGCTAAGGTCAAATCCCTGGACCATTAGAGACTTCCTTCTATGCTAACCCTGGGAGAGGAAGGAGATAAACATTTAATTAGTGCCTACTATGTGCTGGGAACTTTGAACTTCACAATAACCCTGTGAGATAGGGGCTGTTATCCTCACTTTACATTTGAAGAAACTGAGGCAAACAGGAGTTAAGTGACCTGTTGAAGTTCACATAGCTAGCATTTGAAGCTAAATTTGAACTCAGATCTTTCTTACATCAGACCCAATGCTTTATCCATGACATCAAGAAGTCACATTCTTATAAGAGAACTACAAAATCATTAATAACATTTTAACTTTTTTTTCCAAGACAAATAGGTTTTGGATCATTTAGGCATTCAATTAAATAAGTATTTATAAGTCCCTATTAGATGCCCATCACTGAACTGGGGACTTGAGGAAATAACAAAAGAAGGAAAAGATAGGGTTCCTGACCCTGAGGTGTTTATATGTAGTTGGGAGAAACTGTTTTATTTTGATTTCCCTTCAGAGTTGATCTTGGCTTGGGAAAACAAACCAGCAGCTGGCACTGCTTCAGGAAGGCAACCAAAAATTATTTGTAAGAGTCCATTTATGGAGAGATATATTTGTTTATCCAACTTCCCCTGATTAAGTTGTTCACATGGGTTTTAAAATTTGCATAATGACAAGAACAACTTTCGGTTTCTAGAGAAACCCAAGAGATTTTACAAAGAACTCTCCCAGGGGTATTTAGAGTCCAAAGCTCTGACAACCTCTCCCATAACAGCTTAGCCCAGATGTTGAACACAAGATATCCAGTCATTTCAAAAAAGCAGATGAAATGCTCTAACTCAGGCCTTCAGCTGAGTTGTGTCGCTTCTCAGAGCCCATGGCCTGCTTCCTCTAGGAGTCTTGTTCTTGATTGTGAACCTGAGTTTAAAAGAATACTTTTCCATAACCTTCAAGCCATTCCCCATTACACATACCCCCAAAATGCTTACTTGTCATCATTTCCCATCTGAAATTTGCCAGAGACAATGAGATTTGGTGCCAGCAGTCTTTCTCCAAAGGCCATACTCCATATAGTTGCTCACAATGAACCATCTGATCAACTGCCACTAGTTTATGCTAATAGTGTTCCCTGTTTGCAGAGCCCAGAAAGAGTTTGCTGTATGGCCAAACCCCTGGGGAAAATAGTTATGAAAATATATGTGTGTATATTTACACATGTATTATACATGTATGTATGCATATATACATAGGGGCAGTCAGTTGGTTCTGTGGATAAAATGCTAGGTCTGGGATCAGGAAGATTCATCTAAATTCAAATCTAATCTTAGAAACCTATTAGCTGAGTGACCCTAACTTAACCCTGTTTGTCTGAATTTCCAATAAAATGGCAAATCACTCCAGTATCTTTTCCAGAAAAACCCCAAGTGGAGTCACGAAGAGTTGGACATGACTGAAATGACTAAACAACATCAACAAATATAGATGTGTATGTATATACATCCATATATATATATAAATATATATACACAAAATAAATAGTTAGATGAATGGATGGATGGATGGATGGATGGGTAGATGATGGATGGATGGATAACATATCTATGGAAAGTGACATAGAAATGATAATTAAATCTATGGGAGTTGATGAGATCACCAAATGAGAGAATATAGGGAGAAGAGACTTTAGTGAACCTAAATGGTTTACCAGAGTCATGTGAAAAAAACATGTGCCCAAGGGAAGAAAACCCAGTTTTATCTATATGGGAACAATTGCTCTAAGTCATTACTAATAAGAGGAATTCAAATTAAGCAATTTTGAGATTCTACCTCATACCCTTCAAAGCAGCAAAGATGACCAAAAAAATTATATATGTTGGAGGGATTGTGTTAAAACAGGAACATTGATGTACAAACCTGCTGGAAAGTAATTTGGAATTATATGCAAAAAGTTACTAAACAGTTTATGAGCTTTGATCCAGTTATACCATTACTAGACCTATACCCAGAAGAAATCAAAAAAGAAAAGGAAAGGTCTTTTTATTTACAAAAATATCAAGAGTAGTTCTCTTTATGGTAGCAAAAATAAGCTAACAGGATGTTTCACAGTTAGGAAATGGCTAAAACAATTCATATTTTATGAAAAATGAAAGACTCCTCTGCTTTAAGAAGTGAGGAAACTGATGATTTCAATGAGACTTGGAAAGACTTCTATGAACTGATGCAAAGTGAAGTGAGAAAAACTAGAATAATAATGTGTACTATAATGTTGTTCTCATAAAAATGAGAAATTCTGAGTATTTTTATAAACTGATGAATAATGAAATTAGAACCAGAGCAATTTATGCAACAACAAAACTATAAAAACAACTTTGACAATTCATGATTCCAGAAAGCCAAAGATGAAATCTGCTATCTGTGACAGAGAGATGGACTTATGAGAATCAGACAGTTTTTATACATGTGTGTGTTTGTATAAGTGTAAATATATATATATATATGTGTATACATACACATTATATATTTATGTATATATACAATTAAATGTTTATGTTTTTAAATTCACATAAATGCAAATAATGTATATATGTATACTTTTATAAACACATTTATGTATTATATATGTGTGTACTGTTTCTATGTGCATTATATGTATATCAACATATAATCCATATATTTATATTATATATATAAATATGAACTCTACACAACACATGTACTTATAATTATTTAAAGTTATTGAGGGTGTTATAAGAAATTTGTTTCTATTTTTTTTTCCCCAATGGGATGAAGAGAATAGATTTCTGTTCATTTAAACAAAAATAGAAGAGGAAGGATTAAGGATGTGAGATAATGAATGCCCTTTCATATCCAGTCACTGTAATATTAGTTTTACTTTGTTAGAAGACCTCTTGAAGTGGATATAATTTCTAAAATATACATTATATAGTTAATGTGTAATATACATCTAGATAAGTTCATTCATTTCCTTTGGGGGCTTAGTTTCCTTAATCTTATAATGAGGATGTCAGACAAGATAATACCTTAAATTCAACATTATTGAGGTAAGAGTCTCCATCTCATTTTCTCTGGCTGTCCCCCACCTGGAATGCTCGTTCTCTCTCATCTCCACCTCCTGGCTTCCCTGGATTCCTTTAAATCACAGCTAAAAGCCCATCTTCTACAAAGTCTTCCACAATGTCACTTAATCTTAGTGATTTCCCTCTTTTAATGCCTATATATATATATATATATATATATATTTGTTTGCAAATTATCTCCTGAATTAGATTGTGAGCTCCTTGTGGCCAAGAACTGTACCTCTTTTTTTTTTTAACCTCTGTGCTTAGCACAGTGTTTGTCATAAAGCAGCTACTTAATAAATCTTTATTGGTTGTCTGTTTAGAAGACAAAGTCCACACTTGATACCACCTCAGCATTGTAATTTTGGGAGTTTCCAAAGTAGAGAAGGTAATGTCCTAAGTTCAATAAAAGAGACAAAAAAGGGACAAGAGTAGGGTAAAGGAGATAAACCACTCTTCTCTGCTCACCTTAAGCTCACAGAAGTTTGCAAATCAGTGCGAGCAATGGCTAGAAGAACTTCCAGAATTTGGAGTGGATGGGAATCATTCAACTTAGTTGATATTTAAATGAAAAATATTAAGCTGAAAAACCCACTGTGGTCCAGAGGAAGAAGAAATCAAATGGCCCTACTTTTATTTTCCCATTAATTCCCAATTCCTAAGTTATATATATATATATATCCATATATGTCTACATATATATGTATGTCATATACATATATATACTCTCTCCCTTTATATGTATAGATATGTTTATGTATGTTTATATCATGTCACTGTTGTTCCTTCAATGTATGATCCCATAATCTGTGGACATTTATATTCATTTGGACATGTGGGACCATCCCCCTCTCATCCCTACCCCTTTCTCAGGTCCCTGTCGATTTGACTAGTATCAAATGTAGCAAAATAGGGCCTAGGAAAGAAAAGATAAAGCATCTTATGAGAAGGGCAGGCTGCTTTTCATCTGGGATTGAAAGAAACTAAATCGGGGCATCTAGGTGGCATAGTGGATAAAGCACCGGCCTTGGAGTCAGGAGTACCTGGGTTCAAACCCAGTCTCAGACACTTAATAATTACCTAGCTGTGTGGCCTTGGGCAAGCCACTTAACCCCATTTGCCTTGCAAAAACCTAAAAAAAAAAGAAACTAAATCTTCTTCCATTGCTTTCCACTTCATGAAGTGTATTCATTTTCCATTCCTGGGACAGTGATATATATACTCATATAAGTATGCTCAAAATAAGGATTGCCCCCCCCCCGCTTCAATATTTCTTCTCTTTCTCTATTCTAGTTATTCTCTCAAAAAAATGCCCATTCTCTCTGGGTGAATGTTTCTGGTGGTTGTCCTTTGTGCTCAGAGAGGACCAAAATGACATCACTGTGTCAGGGTCAAGATACAGTATGTCTGACTGTGGCTTATCAGACTAAGATGAGAATATTTGGGATGGAGATGTCTCCAAAAATATATATTCCATGTTTCTTTTGAGCTACTGTAATTTTTCTTTGTTCATATAGTACAGAGGTTTCTTTGATGCTAGTATGTCATATTGGGTGGTCCTGGGCCACTGTCTCAAATCAATTCTAAAGATTTTCAGAGAGATCTTTAGAGTGTCCTTTGTATTGCTTCTTCTGATCTTCATTGTGAGCATTTGTCTTGTGAGAGTTCTCCATAGAGTAGTCCTTCAAGCAAACATATGTTTGGTATTCAAACAACGTGGCCAGCCCATCAGATTTGAATTCTCTACAGTAGAGTTTGAATGCTTAGCAATTTTAGCTCAAGAAAAGACCTCAGTGTTTGGTAAGGATGTTGGAAGGAAGTGGTGGAAATAAGGAATATTTGTGATCCCAAATGCTATGAGAGGCTCCTTTCTCATTTTCCCTTCTGTCATGTCTAGCAGTTTCCAGACTGGAATAATGCTACACTTGGGACAGGGCATCCCTTCTCCCCTGTAGTGGGGCTTGCCTCACCTTGTTCAAATTGCACCCTTCAATGAATAGGGGACAGTCCCCACTGAAAACCAGAGGGATATGTCCCACCTTAGGTCTAGGATAGCGCTGTGACTTCAGAATTTCCATTCTCCTGATTTCCAACACCCCAAGGTCAGTGTTTATCAGATAAGGAAGTTCACTGCAAGACTACCTGGCTGTATCTATTGTTGGAGAAACAAGAAATGGTCTGGTCACCTGAGTCCTTTCGGGTTTCAGATCCAGGAGCATTTACTACCCAATATTACCAAATAACTATTGCCATTTCAGCTTCTATAGATTCTCCATTTCCTATCTGAATATAGGCCCTATCTTTACTCATTCTCCTTGGAGTTGAGTAGTGCCCATGGTGATGCTGGGACTATGCTTTAACATCCAGTACTGACAACACAATTTCTGGTTCCGTTTTAATTTGGGGGGAAAAAAAACTCCAGACCAAGGAATTTACTCTTGAGGAGATTTACTAGGATTGGAAATGTTGGGCACATTCGATCCTTTCTCTTAAACCACCAATTACTTCTGTTCATGTGTAGTATCCCCTGGGACAGCAGTCTACTTTCCTTCTTTTCACATATTGTCTCAAAAAGACATCTAGGATTCAGAGGGACCATTAAAGCAAATCTAAAAATAAACATTAATTTACCATTGCAAAGGGGACAAGGACTTGGGCAGGGAATTGAGGCAAATATTGCTAGTTTTGCTACCTTACCTCTTTAATATTACTAAATTCCTCTTTGAGATTTGTCACTTTGAATGTGATTTGTGTAGCTCTAACAACAGCTGCCTGAGGCATAGACAGGAGTCTATTCATTCCAACTGAAGTATCAGAGAAGACTTCAAGGCTTCATTGAGGAGGGGTACTTTCAAAAGATGAATAAATGAGATTGTGAAAAAAATGTCTTGACCTGAGTGGTACTTTTGAATGCCAGTCCTGGCATAGCAGCAACTCCACTTAACAAAAAATTGAAAATATACTGATTAGCCAGAAGTAGGGCAGTGAGAGTCTTAAAAAAGATCAAATAAAATTGCATTTTAGGAGGGGGAAAACCCTAGAAGAAGAAGACAGGAATAGCACAGAGAGATGCCCAGTAACAGATTGTTCCAGAGGTCTCAGGGAATGGAGCTTCAAAGTCAGAAAAGAACAACAGTCAGCAGTAGAGGGGTAGCCAAGAAGCCTTGAGGGATGTAGGCTGAAAAGTCATCTTGCCCAAACACAGATATAACTGTAAGATTTCAGAGGAATGAGAATTTGTGAGAGATTATATACACCTGAGAGAATTTCTTCTTTCTTGCTATTTCCTTAACTATTGTCTTAATTTAAAACTCTGCTATTTGAGTCCTGGTCTATTGGTAGAGAAAGTATGTGATAGAAACTTGAATATTTTCAAAATTCTAATTAGCCAAAACACCCTCCACTGAATCTCAAATAACAAGAAGGCTCCACATTGATCTTAAAGATTTTCATCATCCTGGTCACTCTCTCTTGAAAGCTTTCCAGCTTTATCAATGTTCTTCCTAAAATGTGACTTCTAGAACAGAATATAATACTCTAAAAGTGCTCTAATTAGGGCAGAATACAGTGTTCACTTTGACCTTGCTAGTTCTGAGACTGTGCTGCTCAATGTAATCAAAAATGATATTAGTTTGGTTGACTTATTACACTGTTGACTCACTAAGTCAACAAACATCAAACTCCAACTTCAGACCAGACAATGTACTAAGCATTGGAAATATACAGAAAAAAAATAGACAATATTCTCAAAGAACTTACAATCTAAGGCCTCATACTTCAGTTTTAGAAATCAGAGTTTGGACATTTGAAAGACCTTTGATGTCCTTTTCCTCATCTTCCTTTTCCTTTTCATTTCAATTAATTTCAAAGATTACTTATTTAATGTCTGATACATATGTATAGCTATTTAAATACATTCAAGGTTCTGTGCTTCTCCATTAGAAGAAATACAGAATAGTCCATGCCCTCTGAAAGATTATCCACTAGGAGGATGATGTAACATCTATGCAAATAAATCTAATACTTTATACAATAGCCATCAGAGCAAAGGAGAGACATTGTTTTAGGAAAATTTAAGGACAAATTGATTAGGATAAGTGGGAATATGGTGGGAAAAAGTTGAAGTCCTTTCCAGCTTTGCCACCTTGAGAAATGGCCCACATAAATACATAGAAATGGGAGGGACAAAATCAGGGAACAAGTAAAAAGTTCAGTTTGGCTAAAATACAGAATGCAAAAAAAAAAAAGAATGGTAAATATGTTTAGAAATATAGGTTGTGGAAATGTTGTAGGAGGGTTTTAAATGCCAAGCTGAAGTTGTTTTTTACCCTACATGATGCAGAGTGCCACTGCAGATTTTTAAGTGGGAAAGTAATATAGTTATACCTGTTCTTTAAAGATTATTCTGGCTTCTGAATTAAGGATGGACTAGAGATGATAGAGGTAGAGCACCAGAGGTCCATTTAAAAATCTATTACGATATTCCAGATGATGAATTTACTAGGTCTAAGGGACTCTATTTGAGTATTTGTGTTTTCTTAACCAAAGGGAGCCCAACTCTTTTTATGAGGAAGAAGCACCTTTCCAAAGCATTTATGTCTCTAGAACCTTTAATTTAAATTGAGGATATGAGGGTAGATCCTTGAGTGAATTAAAAATTAGAGTACCTGACAATGTCCCTGTCTCCTGCCTGGTAATCTCAACTTGGGTGGAGGTGGCAGGAGAGGGGAGGAGGGAGGAATAATGAATTTCAGAGCTGGAATGAACTATTTCCTCCATAAAATCAAACCCACGCCTGAAATGGGATTACCTCTATAACACACCTGACAGGTGTCTTCTTTATGTGAAGACCTCCAGTGAAGGAAAATCTGCTACTTCCACACACAACTCATTCCACTTTGGGACAGCTGTAATTGCAAGGAAGCTTTTCTTTACATCAAGCCTGAACTGCCCTCTCTGTTAACTTCCACTCATTAGTTCTTAGTTCTGCTTCTAAGGCCAAACACAACAAATATAATCCTTCTTCCACAGGATAGCCAGGAGGTGTAAGCTTGGAGATCCACCATGAGCTCTACACATCTACCACTTTCTAGGGAGCCTTTTCTTAGCCAGTTATAGAAGGAGCAATTGGGAGCAGGGGCCAAAATTCTAAGACAGCCTAATTCCATCAGGTTGTCTCACAGCTTTTTATACCTCAATTTTTGAAGGTCACCTTCAAGTCTACATTCAGATAATTAGAAGACCAAAAGAGAGAAATCTTCCTAACCACCTCAGCCCAACTTTGCCTTCCTATTAAATTGTATATATATATTTACTGAGCACACTCCAAATCAGAAAGGAATAAAGAAAAATTGTTCATCTACCCAAGACTGCATTTACTGTCTTTTATAATTATTTCCAGCAGACACTACTCTTTTCCACCTTTTCTTCCATGTATTCCCTTCAGAAATTGGTCTACCTCTATCCATTGGCTGTCTTCCATGTGTACATGTAAAATGCAAGGATGAGGAAAAAACAGAACTTGGGACAAGTACAGTTAGAATAAAGTATAGAGGAAGGAGGGAGTGCAGATGTGTCTTCTTGTTTCTATGGGCCACTCAACTCACATGCCAAACAGGTCTGCTGAAATAGAGATTTTCCCTGGGTGAACCCAAACCAAGTTAGAGACTTTTATCTTCCCATTCTTGCCAAGATGTAGTATCTTGTTTCTAAGGAGGAAAGGAAAGCTTATAAACAAGACTGCAAAGGCATCTTAAGACAACAAATCACTCATAAAAATGGGAACATTCTGATGAGTTAAGTGTAAATGAATCAGAAACATATGGATTCAATTGACTTTACGGTGCCCAGTGGAATTCTAAATAAAGGGCAATGATGCATCTGGGATTCTTCCAAGTCCAGGACAGTTAGTGCTGGCCAGGCCCAGCAGGCCAGCCTGGCATTTGTGTCCCTAAGCAGCATGAAGAAGTGGAAAGAAGACCATGTTTAGAATCACACAACCATTTACACATTGTTCAACTCTTAGTTCTATCACTTACTAGCTATGTTCCTGTGGCCAATTCATTTAACTTCTCTGATCCTTGGAGTCCTCAATTGTAAAATGAGAATATTAATTCCAATGCAACCTATCTCACAGTGTTGTTCTGAGGAAGGTACTTTTTAAGGCTTAAGGTGCTACAGAAATATTATTGTAATTATATTTATTATTATGATCCCCTAAGAAGCTAGCTGGGACAAAATTTCTGGAAGGTACTTAGTACTTTAGAAGGTACTTTAGTCCACAGTCAAAAGTTCAAATTTGTAAAGTGATATTCCTTTCAGTGATATCTTTTTGGAAATGTACTACATGGGATAGGAGTTGAGACAGCAGCTGATAGGTTGTCCTGAGGAACTCAATCCTTAGAACTTTAAGGGGATATGAAATAGCAACCTAAAAGCTTCTAACGCCCTCCTTGAGTATAACTTTGTCTATAAAAAAAATCTCCCAGGACCTTCTTCCTATCATCTGGTTTGAGGTCCTTTTAATTTCTGGATCTGGGGATGAGGTGGTGACCAGTGGGTCATCTTTGACATACATTGGCCAGGAAATTAACAATGGAGCATATTCAATAAAACAGGAAACAATGGAGGGAGGGAGAGGAAGAAAGAAAGGGAGAGGGAAAGAGATTCAGACTCATCAGTCTGGTTGGGTTACATCAGCCATGAAAATAAACACTGGCCAGTGGGCCCAGAGCCCAAAGAGGTCTAATGGAAACCAGACAAAGAACAGGTGTGTTTCCTTTGGAATGACAGTCTTAAAACTCCAGCTTTGGGGTATCCACACCTCACCTGCCAGGTGATGAGAGGGTGGGGATTAGGAGCAGCTTCTGCCCCCAAGGACCACCATCCTCTCTAGACTTCTCTGGCCCAGCAGAGTGAGAACCTACCTCCTGGGCTAGCCTGATGAAAGAAAGCCCCGTCGGCCCTGTCCATACTGTTTACCATTCACTCTTGGAGAGGTTGCCATAGGAACGGATCTCTCCTGTCCACCACTGGCCCAAATGAAGGTTAGTGGGGAGGGGAAACTTAGAAAAATGAACAAGTGGAACAATATTCTCCCCAAATGCTGAACTTAAATTGAAATCATCTGTCCTCCTAGCCCAGTCTCCCCCACTCCCACAGCCTACATCCAGGCAGCTGTGAAAGTGGGAGGGGCAAAGCCCTCCTTTGCTGACAGGATGGAATGGCCAGGAGTAAGGTGATATGCTGAGAAGAAATTCACTTCGGAGGCTGCTGCTGAGTATTGCTGCTTTTCTCAGCTCCCCTAAACCCCTGTCATCAGCTTTCAAGTCTCTGCAGGGCCCTCAGTGGAATTTATCATGGGACCTTTGAGTCATCTACCTCCCACCCACCCTCTATCAAGTCAATGTGGGGGGTGGGGGGGAGGCAAGAAGAGGATTCTGGGTTAGTTAAGTGACCTGCCAATCTGACCTTTCTTAGTTGGCATAGGTATGTTCTCAGGCACAGCAAAAGGTCCATGCCTCAAAAAGTCCTTCCGGTTGCTGACTGGAATTACCCAACATGATTAAATTCTGTGCAGATGAAAATACTCTTGGGAGGGATAACATTCTGAGCTATCAATCATCCCATTCACTTGAATGAAGGATCTGATAACCCAGTTGGTTTGGAAATGAGAAGAAAAATAGAAAGGATGAGCCACTAAGAGGAAGAGAAGATAAAGAGGAAGTTGAGAGAACAGAAGATAAACCTATCCACATAGAATCTATTTCATAGCTTTGCTCAATGTCCAGACTTGCCAATAGAGTGGTGCACTTTGTCACACTGGAAGGAGTTAAGGGCTAAGGTATCCAATAGAACCTCCATATTGTTTCCACAGTTGTTTTAGTGAGTTGTGTCAAAGGAAGAGGGAAGGCAAATGAAAGGAGAACCAGAAATGACACTTGCAGTCCTTTAGCCCATTTTTCTCCCTCCACAGACAAAAAAATGACCTTCAGAACCCCAGATGTTTCTCACTTTTTCCAGGGACCTCATTTCATAAACAAAACATTTTCACTAGAAAGTTTGAATTAAACACAGATTTCCAGAAAAGTCTGATTTAAGCTAAGTAAATGCCAATGATCATTGGTCTACTTCCTTTGTGCCTCAGTTTTCTCATCTATATGCCAATCTTAAAAATATGGAATAAATACAAGAGAGGTAAAACAAACCAAAAGGAAAAAGTCAGCTTCTAAAAGATGCCAAAATCCCAGGATGAGGATTACAACTGGACAGCACATTCTTTCATAAGTTTACTACTTATTAGGAATAGCTTTTCCTTTAGCCAACCCTTTCCCCAAGAGGAAAAAGGATCTTGACCTGGATGCCCATAGTCCAAGCAGAGCTCCTCGAAAGCATTATTAATCAATAAGCATCTGTTATTATTCTTCAGTTATTTCAGTCATCTCCAATTCTTTGGAGTTTTCTTGACAAAAATACTGCAGTGGTTTGCCATTTCTTTCACTAATTCATTTCACAGATGAGAAAACATAGGCAAACAATGTTAAATGACTTGCCCAGGGTCACACAGATAAGTGTTTGAGGTTAGATTTGAACTCATGAAGATGAAGTCTTCTTAACTTCAGGTCTGGTGCTCTGTGGCATCTACTACGGTGTATACACTTGCTTAGTACTTTGTGCTGGGGACACACAAAAAAGATAAAAGATGAAGATTAACTCCTCTTAAGGAACTCAGTCTTCTGGAGGAGACAACATGAAAACAATTATGTGCAAAAAAGATACAAACAAGATAAATTGGAGATAACCGGCACAGGGAAGGTGCTAACATTAAGTGCAATTGGAACAGGCTTCTTTGTAGAATATGGAACTTTAGCTGAAACTTGGTGAGATTGAAGGAAGCTAGATGGAGGCAATGAGGAGGGAGAGAGTTTCAGGCATAAGGAATTGCCATGTGCAACATGATGGGAGTCAAGAGATGGAACATCTTTGTGGGAGTGGCATGGAGGGCAATGACACTGAATTACAGAGTACTTGGGATTGAGTAAGGTATAACAGGACTAGAAAGGTAAGAGGGAGCCAGGTTGTGAAAGGCTTTGAGCAGCAAACAGCTTTTATCTAACTATTTGATGAGCAGAAAAGATTTTTAGATACTTTTTTTCATAGTTGGTGTTTAATATAAGTGCATTGATTTGTTGTTATTGCTGAATGTGAAGTAATAAAGAAGAATAAGACTTGGAGAGGTAGACTAGTGAGAAGGGGAGTGAGGAACTTGGAAATGGGCTCTCGTTTCCAATTTAATTATTTTCATCCTCAAAAATTTTTCCTAACAGCTGGGCCGGTGATGATCCATCATATTCCATTGATGGCCTATGGACTGAGAGAAGCCAAGGTACTTGGCAGTCAAGCAATTCAGTCCCAAGTCAAAGCCTCCAAGGTTCTCCAAATGGGAAGGTGTAAGCCTGAGAAAAATGGTGACAGACCCAATGTCAAAGACTTCTAGAATGAAAGGAACAAGCCCTAAGGGACCATATAATTCAGCTTTGTGTGTTTAATTGTTCTATGTATGATAAGGCAGGCATAGGTAAAATAATGGTTCATGCCCTTTTGTCTTTGTTTTGTGATGACACCACTCTCAGCTCATTTTCCTCTTATCCATCTAACAACATCTCAGCCCTTTTGCTGTATTATTAGTCATATTTTATATTCACTTATGGTGATTATCTCCCAATTGCTATTAAGGACCCTCTCCACTCTCACTCTCTTGGTGATCTCATCAGCTCCCATGGGGTCCATTAACATCACCATGCAAATGATTGCCTATTCCAACAACAGACACATAATGTGCTGTCCCTGTGACTTTGCACAGGCTTTCCCTCATGCCTCAGTTCACTCCAGCTTTAGTTTTGCATCTTGGAATAATTGGGTTTCTTTGGACCTTATCTTATGCCTTCTTCTACAAGAAGCCCTCCCTGATACCCCCAGTTACTATAAAATGCAACTGATGGTATAGTGGAGAAAGTGCCAGGTTTGGAAGCAGGCAGACCTAAGTTCAAATCTGGCTTCCAACATTTATTAATTTTATGACTGGGCACATCACTTAATCTCTCTCTGCCTTAGTTCTTTCAACTGCAAAATGGACAGAGACAGAACTTTCCTCCCAAATTTGTTGTGAGTATCAAATGAGATAATATTTATAAAGTACTTACACAGTGTTTGGCACATGGTGTTTAATAAATGCTTATTTCATTCTTTCCTTATTAGTTCACTTCCTCCCCCAAAACCTTGAATACATAGGTTTGTCCTTCATCCTAGAAGAAGACCATGACATCATAAAGGTAATACCATGATAAGCACATGAATTAGATTTGAGTGAGGGGATGCTGAGCTAAGTCACCAGCCTCATTTTCTCCTCCAGAGCATAGCTCTGGGTCTGGGTCTGTTGGCCAGATATCAATCAGGACAACTGGATACAATCAGGGTTAATTGACTTGCCCGAAGCCCCACAGCTAGTAAGTATCAAGTGTTTGAGGTCGAATTTGAACTCAGGTCCTCTTTATTCCAGAGCAAGCTGGTACTCTGTCCACTGTGTCACCTAGCTAGTGGACTGGAGTTAAAAATCCAGCTGATTCCAAGTCCAGTACTCTATCTACTGTGCCACCAAGCTGCTCATTATTAAGAGCTTAACGAATAGTAATAAGAGCTTAAATTCTTGTTTTTTATTGATTCATTGGCAGTCTAGGTTGAATGTGAGTTGTTGGTTACATCTGGATTTTCCAAGGGCACTCAACTCTTTGCATGTTGGGTTAACTGTAGGCCAATCCCATTTCACAATTCCAATCATCTTCAAAGCATTTAAAACACCTTTCCCAAGATATCATGTTGACTTAACCTTTGAAATATTATCTGTGGCCAATTTGCTCAACTTCAACTTTGATAAACATATGTAATTGGATTGTTAGGCAATAATGGGGGAAGATACAAATATTAAATAAAATTTGGTCCTCATAAAATTAGCAGTCTAGTAAAGTGGTATTATATTATTTTAAAAAAACCCATGATACAAAATGATAAATGAATGAAAAAGTATTAAGAACCCACAATGTGCCAGATCCTATGCTAAATACTGGGTATACAAATAGATATACAAATGAGCTAGGCAGTCCCTGCTCTGAAGGAGTTTACAATTGGCTAGGGAAAGACACCACAAAAAGAAAGACAGGCACACAAAATACTGCATAGTTTAGAAATGTATAGGGAGTGACTGAGAGGGTGATTCTGGGTTAGGTGCCAAGAACAGAGTCCAAGGACAAAACTGTCCAGCCAAGGATAGTTGTATAGGGAGGGGCATGAGATGGATGGCCAGAGAGCAGGAAGTTCAATTTTGAAAACAGCAAGCAAGTATCCAAGAGAGACCTAAACCAAATATAATGTAAAATCTGAGGATTTTACTAAGGATATCAGAAAAATCTCCATGGAGATGTGATAATGAAATTTAAATTGACCTTGAAAAGAAATAAGGATACTGATCAGAAAGAAAGTAGACTGGTACCATGGCACCATGAGGATGAGGGATAAATCATTAGAAAGTCACTCTGTTCCACTGGAAAGGTGTCCAGAACTTTGGGCAAAATCCCAACAACAGTGAAAAAAACTGAAATGAAGAAGATGAGAGTCACATGGGGTTGAAAAGACAGATGGGCTTCTATCTGCATCTCTGGAGGAAATAACCACAGATGAGATCACAGATTCTTAAGAGGATTGGTGTATTTAAAGAATGGGTAAAATTTCAACAAGCTCCAATGGGAGAGTACTCCAAACATGAGGAAAAACATGGGGTCAGGAGAGCATGATGAGAATTTCATTGTTCAAGGAAAGTAGAAAACATGTAGGGGATCTGCATCAATTCACCATATCACTGAATATGGCTGGAAAATCAAGATGGTTCCACATTTAAGCTAAGGTGTTTGAGTTTTACTCCATAGGCAGTGGGATCTTTGTAAAAGATCCAGAAGGTTTTAAACAAGTGAGTAACATAGGATTTAAATCTGGAAAGAATTTAGAGACCATCCACCCAACCTCTCTTGATTTTACAGATGAGGAAACTGAATCCAATAAAGGCAAAGTGACTAGCCCAAGGTTGGATAAGTGTCAGAGACTGGATATGCATTCAAGTCTTCTGGACTCCAGGCACTGTCATCATCTACACAAAGAAACAGCGTGGAATATGGATTCCAAGAAAGAAAAGGCAAGATTAGAAGGTTGTTGAAATAGAACAAATCAGTGGTAATGATAGACCCTGCACCTAGTTACTTACATGTTGTCTATACCGTTAGAAAGCACGTCTAACTTTCTAAAAGTATAAACTCTCCTAATTTTCCATTGTTGAAGTATATGACTTGTCCTCTGGACTTGAATAAAAAGATTATAATTAAAAATCTGTTAACTTGCTGAGGAGAAGAAAATGAAGAACCACAATAATAGCAACTATGGCAGAGCAGTAGCAGCAACAACACCAAGGTAATACTGCTCGAGGGCAGAGACTTGTTTTTGCATTTTTGTGGTGTCCTCAGCACTTAGAACTCTACAAGAAATAGTTGTTGACCATGATGGACTTGTTCTTTTCAGCAGTACAACAATCAAAGACAATTTTAAAAGGCTTGTGATGGAAAAATACCATCCATATCCAGGGAAGGAACTGTGGAGTTTAAATAAAATCTTCAATTTTTTAAGTTGTCTTATATATTATGTATTATATACTTTTGTTCTCTATAATGTTTTCTTTCTTCCATTTAGAACTGATTCTTCTCTCACACTATATTAAATTTTGATCTATGTTTAGCATGGAGTGGGGAGGGGAGAGGGAAGGGACGGAGGGAGGGAGAAATATTGTAAAACTCAAAGTCTTGCAAAAAAAAAGATTGGCAAAAACTACCTATGTAGATGGAAAAATAAAGAAAATTTATCTTAAAAAAAGAAAAGAAATGTTGATAGACTAATTTGATTGACCCACCAGTCAAGTTATTTTTCTAACTCATATATTTAATCATATCATTCCCTTATTCAATGAACTCCAATGGCTCCCAGTTACCTCCAGGATCCAATGTAAAGTCCCCAGTTTGATATTTGAAGCCCTTTACAATCTGCCCCCTTTCTATCTTTCCACTTTTCTTACTTGTTGCTTCCTTCTGTTCAATCTACAAATAAATGACATAGATCTACTTCCTGTTGCTCAAATATAACAATTGAATAAAAGTATGTAGCTCAGTGCCTTTGAATTGACTATCTCCCATGCAGAAAAATTTTCTGGTCCCTCATATCCTTCTCTAAGTTTCTCTATCTTTCTTTAAAATTCCATTTAAATCCTACTTTCTGTATCAATCTTCTCCATTACCCCTCTCTCTCTCTTTCTCTCTCACACTTACACAAATATATGTGTACATATACTATCTGCTCACACACACACACACACATACAGGGTAGCTGGTGAATAGAGAACTGGGTCTGTAGTCAGGAAAACTCATCTTCATGAGTTCAAAGCTGGCCTCAGATATTTACTTGTTGTATGACCCTAAGTGAATTACTTAATCCTATTTGCCTCCATTCCTTCATCTTTAAAATGAGAAGAGAGGGGGATGGAGAGAAAGAAGAAAGTGTTTTGTGTGCCTCCCCCCACTCTATCCCACACTCAGATTTGAGTCTGATCAGCTGTCCTACAGCAACATTCCCCTGGGGGAACTTCATGGAATAATGGTCATAAATCAGTGCAACTCATCATAACTAGTAGAAAAGGAATCCAGATACCCTATACCAAGATAAGATCAAAATTGGTGGAGGGTTTAGACATAAAGAGTGATGTCACACGTCAATTAGGAGAACAAAGAATGGTCTTTCTGTTGGATTTGTGGGGAGGGGAGGAGTTTGTGACCAAAGAAGGGATAGAGAACAATTTAAATTGAAAAATGGATAAATTTCAATTACATTGAATTTAAAAAGGTTTTGCACAAACAAAACCAATATAATCATGAACAGAAAGAATTTAGAAAGCTAGGAAACAATTTTTACAGCAAGTTCTGATTAAAAAAACTTTTGAATAAAATATAGAAAACTGAATCAAATTTATAAGAATACAAGTCATTCTCCAGTTGATAAATAGTCAAAGGATATGAATAGGCATTTTTCAGATGAAGAATTTAAAACTATCTACAAGTTATAAGAAAAAATGTTCTAAGTCATTATTGATCAGATAAATGCAAATTAAAACTGCTCTGAGATACCACCTCACACTTATCAGATTGGCTAAAATGACAAAAAAGGAAAATAATCAATGTTGGAGAGGATGTGGGAAACCTGGGACACTAATGCACTGCTGGTTGAGTTGTAAACTGATCTAAAAATTCTGAAAAAACAATTTGGAATTATTCCTAAAGGGCAATAAAACTGTGTATACTCTTTGAGCTAGAAATACCCCTACTAGGTCTATCTCCCAAAGAGATCATAAAAAATAGGAAAAGTCCCACTTGTACAAAAATATTTATAGCATTTTTTTGTAATGGCAAAGAATTGGAAATCAAAGGGAGGTTCATCAGTTGGGGAATGGCTGAACAGGTTTTGGTATATGAATGAGATGGAGTACTATTGTTTTATAAGAAGTTATGAATGGTCAGACTCTTAAAAAGTATGGAAAGGCTTGCGTGTACTGATACTAAGTGAAATGAGCAAAATCAGAACATTGTACATATGAACAGCAGCATTGTGAGATGATCAGTTATGATGGACACAACTCTTCTCAACAGTTCAGAGATCAAGGACAATCCTGAGAGACCTATTATGGAAAATACCATCCATATCCAGAGGAAAAACCTATGGAGTCTGAATGCAGATGAAAGTATACTATTTTCATGATTAATATGGAAATATGTTAAACGTTATTGCTTGCTTCCATGGGGAAGGGGAAGGGAAAGGAGGGGAGAAAAATGTAGAACTCATAAGTTTGCAAAAGAATGAATGTTGAAAATTATCTTTGTAATTGGAAAAAATAAATAAAATGAAATAAAAAGAATGTAAAATCCTTGAGATCAAGGGCTATCTTTGTAGCTTGTATTTGTAACCCCAGTGATTAGTTATAGTGCTTGAGCAAATAATAAACACTTTTTATTAAAAAAAAAAGGAAAAACAGAATTTAGAGTGTGCTGACTATAGGTCACAAATGTGACAAATATAAACAAAATATATATAAATATAAAATATAAACACTTCAGACTATGTATTCAGGTTCTAGGCTTGGATCTATGATGAAGTTGTGGCTGATGCCATCATCATGTCTAAGCATCATGTCTAGGGAGAGACAGTGCAGTACAAGAAAACAAGTATGTGATCTTGAGTCAGGGAACCTGGGTTCAAATTCTATGAGGGGATTTGTTCTATAATAATTCATTTCTTTAACTATAAAATGACTTCTAAGATTCCTTCCAATTTTTAACTATGACCCTATGACATTATTTACAATTGGTTTCTTCTGATACCACAATAATCTAGATAAAATACTAGTTTAAGTATTTTTTCTCCTTTGTGGTAGGCAAAGTGTGATGGGCCAAGATCTGGATTAATAAAGGCTGAGTAGTAAGAGTTTAGGAAAACCAAGCATGACTTTGTCTAGATTTCATTTAACAGATATTCATTGAGTTCTTACTTTATACAAAGTACTGGAGATATAAAAAGGACAAGATATGTTCCCTACCCTCAAGATGTTTACAGTCTAGTAGACTTTTATAAAAGCTCCTTCCAGGCTTGGCCTACCCCCCTTTTTTCCTGTGAATCCCCAAACCTTTACAGAACCTTCCTTCTTTTCTTTCCCCTACTCTCCCTATTCCAGGCCTCCCATACATCTGTAGAACTGTCATGCTCTTCTCATCCCAGGTTCCCAGGTAGTTTCAGCTACCCCCAGGTAACAGGAGGCAGTGCCTTGCCAAGTTGCCTGAGATGGATCTTGTGTCTGGACAGGGCCACAAATGGGATGGTGCCCCTCTTCTAGCAAATCTAGCCAGGCCACAAAAGGTGCTGCACTACTTAGTCCCTGTTGTGGGAGTATGCATTTGGCACGGTCACTTCTCCTTCACATGTTCAAATAGGTCACTTGGTATAATAATGTGAGCTTCCTGAGTGTAACATCCTGGGGATTTTCTGGAGGGTATTAGCTATTCTGTTTCACACTCTATTGGTTTGGGATGCTCCAGGGGCCTTGATGATGTGCTACAGAATACTGTGCAGGACTGAGTTCATGAATGTTTGCAAAGCATGAGCCTAGGCCTGGAGAGGGAGCCTGGATGGGCTGAGGTTGGAACTCCTGGGTAGGGAGTTAAGACACTCTCTAAAATTAGGCAGCTTTCTCAAAAGGGGCAGGGAAAGGATGATGTCAGATTATGAGAAGGGAGATGAAAGAGATATGGCAGGGAGAGAATTTCTTTTTGGGGCAAGCATGAGATCCTGCCATCTAAAAGAGTTGTTGAGCAATTGAAACAGAATATTGATTGAGGATTGCTGAATCTTCTTTCCTAAGGGGGCCTTTAAAAACCAAATAGATTCTCATCTGTCTTGGCATATTTAGTCACACTCGAAGGTAAGGGGTTGAAGTAGATGATCTCCAGTAGTTCTTTCCAACTGTATGGTTCTAGTTTAGAATCCTGTGACCTCATGCAGGAGGAGTACCTTCAAAGTGCCTCTCCTTCCTCATCTGTGAAATGGGGTGGGACACTTTGGCACCCACCTCCTAGGGCTTGTTAGCAAAAAGGGACAAACACAATTTGCAACTTGTACTTTAAGGACTCACAAAGGGAGATTATTTCCTTTTTTCTCTGTAACACCCCTTCCGTTTCAGGGCTTGTTCCCAAATTGTCCAGCCAGACGACCACTCCTCAGGCTTCTTCTGGGCCAGGGAAAAAATGCTGCTTGGAAAAATCAAATCATTTTGGCAGCTCTGGTCAAGAAGGGGGATGGGGAGATGGATGCCAAAGGAGATTCCTTTGCATAAGGAACCAGGAAGAAAAGTAGACCTGCCTCCACCTCTCTATCCTCAATGGTTCAGCTCTGTACCCCTTCCAATTTTATCTTGGAAATGAAGCCTGTTCTAGAATGGGTCCAGAATTCAATCAGGCCAAGATCCTTTCCCAGACCAACCTAAAGTCATAGGCCACCCAGAATTGAACCAGTCCCCATTCTGGAGAGGGTGTGATAGGGAAAGTGTCAATCACACCCCCAAGCTGGTTCCCAACCACTGCTTCCTCCTTATCCTCAGGCTTAGGACAAGTTCCAGGAGGTGGCAGCCTTGTGTAGTTGGTGAACAGGATTTTTCCTGGCTGCCTTCAAGGACAACTGCCCAGTCAGTTAACAAAGAAGGAAAATGCTGATCCTTAAACCAACCAGCAAGAACATGCTAACATGGGTGTGAGAACACATTCTCCTCCTGTGAAATTCAGTTTCTACTCTTTTGAGCAACTACAAGTGAACCATGCCACACTCTCTGAAAGAGAGTAGGTTGGTACAATGCAAAGGTTATTGACTTTAGGGTTAGAAATTGTTTCAGTAATGAGCTTGTGACCCCATTTGCAAAGATACTGGAAGGGTTTGTCATTTCCTTCTCTTCCTTCCATCTCCTTCTCCAGTCATTTTTACAATTGAGGAAATTAAGGTAAACAGGGTTAAGTGACTTGCTCAAGGTTGCCAAGTTAGTAAGTGTTTGAGGACATATTTGAATTCATAAAAATGTCTTCCTGAAGCTAAGCCCAGTATTCTATCCTCTCCATCAATGTACTAAATGGCAGGATAAGGTTTTTAATCTAGGACCTCTGACTCCAGGTGTGCTGTAGTGTTTTTTTGTTTTGTTTTTTGTTTTTGGTTTGTATTTTATCATGACAATTTCTCTATCTTTAATGATACCCATAATACTGCCCTCCAAAAAGGGAAAATTCTAGGATTCCTGGGCCATTAATCCCATTAAAACTCTCTCACCCTGTCATTATCATCCCATTCCCTTGAAATTGGATGAATGCCTGAATACTCTGGGGCAGGAAGGGGAAGATAAGGGAAGGTTCACTGTTATCTGTAGCAAGTCATTTCCTTGTCCTAGGCTTCAGTTTCTTCATCTGTAAAACAAGGTTAGGCTAAATGATCTCTAAGGTGACAACAATCTATTGTTATAGTCTTTTCTCATTAAGATAATGTCTTGAATTCTTCCAGTCTTCCCTTTGCAAGTTCCCTGAAGTTGGAGTAGCATTAGATTTACTATTTCTTGTTAGTAGTATTTTTGGGGACCAAATATTTCTTGTTCACAGAATCATTATCAAGCGATTGTATTCAACAACTGGCTGATTGTCTTTTCCCATCTAAGGCAAGCTCTCATTATATATGATATTTTACTCTATCCCATAGCTGTTTAAATATGCTATATTTATTCATGGATGTCCCCTTACCCTTCCTTGTATTCTTGAGGTAGCCATCCTCTCAGAAAATGGTTGTCCCAAGGAAAAAATCTTACAGAGGCAAGAGAAACAATAAAGTCATTAGAATGATGTTAGTCCTTCAAATAAGATCATGACAACAGAGAAGTGAGACCATGACAAGCACGTGAATTGGAGTTGAGTGAGGGGATGCTGTGCTAAGTCACTAGACTCACTTTCTCCTCCAGAGTTATCTGGATCCAGTAGCCAGATATGAATTAGGACCACTGGAGATGTCCCTGGATGAGGGGCAATCAGGATTAAGTGACTTGCCCAAGGTCATATAGCTAGTAAGTGTCAAGTGTCCTGTCCTCCTGACTCCAAAGCCAGTGCTCAATTCACTGTGCCACCTAGCTGCCCAGTCATGTTCACCAAAGTCTGGAAAGTGAAGGTCATGCCATAGTGTACAGAGTACTGGGCCTGAATTCAGGAAGATCTAAGTTCAAATTTGATCTCACACACCTAGTTGTGTGATCCTGGATCAAGTCCAGTGACCTTTGTCTGCTTCAGTTTCCTCAGCTGTAAAATGGGCAAAATAATATTATCTGCTCAGGATAGTTTTGAGGATCAAATGAGATAAAATTTGTAAAGCATTTAGCACAGTGGTTTTTACAAAATATTTTATTCCCTTCTTTTCCTTACAATCTTCTCTATAAGTGAAGCTAATGAGAATCCAGCCAGAAGTCTAGGAAAGATCTAGAGTCAGAAGTTCAGGATTGGAATAACTTCTTGGCTTCTCATAGGAGGGCCTTAGCAATGCTGCTGGCACAGCACTGGATATGGAGAGAAGACATCAGCAACCTGAATATCTTGAACTCAAAGCCATAAGACATACAAATGACAGAGCCTAGAATATAACACCAGAAGCCAAGAAAACTTCGATTTGAATCCTAGCTCAGCCACCTTGGCTATGAGACACTCGGAAAGTCAATAAACCTTTCTCTCAGCCTCAGTGACCTCTATAAAAAAGAGGAGAATGATACCCGTATTACCTCTTATGGTCGTGCTATCAAATGAGGTAAACGGCTTTGTAAACTTTGCAAAAGTGTAATATAAAAGTTAATTATAATGATCACTCTTATCCCCATCCCCCAGATCAATTCACATTTAGGTTGGATCTAGTAGTACATTTTGGCTTAAGAACATTTTAACTCACCACCTCTGATAAATTAGCAGACTCCTTTTTCTTTTAGATAGACAGCACAGAATAGGATTATTGCTTCCCTTTGCTGATAACAGAAGAAGGAAAAGGAAGGAAGCACCAATCTGTAACAAACAAGCCTAGGGGATCTCATTAATGACACAGGCACCAAAGAATGCCTATCAAGGAGGGAACAGAAAGGCAGGACCCCTTCCCTTCCTCTTGATGTCCCTGGCACATTTCTTTGGGACCTTGGGCACGTACTCATGTTCATAGCTGAGTTGATCATTTTCACAGCAGGGCTGACATAAATCCGTGCCTTGGTGGGGCTGCCCAGGGTGTGTCCTGGTTGAACAGAGATCCCTGGTGCGAACTCTGGCAGCAAGGCGGCATTTTATACTCAGGCCAAGTGCTGTTGGAAGCCAGAAGATGCAATTGATCTGTAACAGAAGTGATTTGATTTGATTTGATTTTTTTTTTTAATTTTTAAAGGAACTCTCTGGCAGCTAATGATGTATAAACTCTGCAAGTTGTACGATGGAGTATCACACATGGAAAAATAACTCCTTCACCCTCCCTTCTCCATCCCCACCCCTGGAGATAAACTATAATAAAAAATTAACAACTGGCTCAGCTATTTTGACAGATAGGGAACAACTTTCTATAAAAGACCTTTGTGCAGTGTTACTGCCAAAAACTATTCAGACCAGGGTCATTAGTGACTTATCTGCCTCAAACACCAGCAGAGGCAGATTTCTCTGGGAGAGACTGCAATCAGTCGATGTGTTCTTGGTGGAGAGCAGCTGTCTGAAGCCGGAAATGCTCCACACACCCTGGGGCATAGCACTTAACTCAAAATTTGTTCCTCAGGTGTGCCAAACACACTGACAATCTAAGCCATGGTAAAGCAGACAGAAGCCTGGATCTCCCTCTGGAAATAGCCTAGGTGCAAGCTCCTCTTCTTTCCTTATTAAAGGTGACAGATTTACAGAGAGAGGAAAAACTGAACTAGTGCCCAAACTATTCTAAAGCCTTTGGTGATGGAGGCTGGATTGGGTGTGAGGAAAAGGAGGGAGAGGAATTTTGAATGATCCTACAACAGTTGAGGCCCCTTCTGCTCCCTATCCAGCTATCTAAATGGCAGCAGGTAGTTAGGATGGTGACACCTCTAGGAATAATGACAATCTTCAAAACACAGGAGGAAGATGGCGGGGAAAGAGTTGAGGAAGAGAGAGAGAGGCAAAGAGGCAGAGTCAGAGAAGGAAAGTCAGGAGTCAATATTGAAAGCATATATGTTGAAAACAGAAATGAGAGAAGAGTAAGCTTTCCTCTAGGTTATTTCCTCCCAGAAGTAGATTTAGGGCTTCTGCTCTACGCACTAAGTCCTAGCAAAAAAGCTGTCTTCCAGGATGTATATGAAATTTGTAACTTAGCTGCCCTTTTTATAAAATTATATATATCTATTAGCCAATCTGTCTACTCAGAGACAAATTTGTTGTTCACATGTTATTACCTGTTCAATTCAGGTGCATGCGAGTATCGATTCCTTCTGCTTCCTTTAGAAAATCTGTCTTCAAATTTAACCTTAATGTCTTTTCTTATATTCTAGGTTCACCTGAAAACTGCCTCAGGAATCTTGATGAATAGGGTAGAAATATTAAATGAATATGAATATATATTAAGAAATGGATCAGAGTCTATTTTTTTTTTTAGTATTTGCAAGGCAATGGGGTAAAGTGGCTTGCCCAAGGCCGCACAGCTAGGTAATTATTAAGTGTCTGAGACTGGATTTGAACTCAGGTTCTCCTGACTCCAGGGCGGGTGCTCTATTCACTGTGCCACCTAGCCGCCCTTAGATCAGAGTCTATTGAGTAGGATCAGAGTGCCCCTTCAAAAGAATATTTCTTGTTGATTACTTGAGCATAATTTGGGCTGCTGGGTACAAAATTGCTAGTCTATGACTCTTGTGAAAGGATATTATCACTAGTATGCATATATATCCTTAAAGAAGACAGGGCAACCAGTGCAAAGGGAGGTAGTGGTGGGATATGTGAGAGAGGTGTGTGTGCTTGTGTGTGTGTGTGTGTGTGTGTGTGTGTGTGTGTGTGTGTGTACATACCCTTTCTGACTCTTTGTGATCCCTCTTGAGGTTTTCTTGGCAAAGTTACTGAAGTGGTTTGCCATTTCCTTCTCCGACTCATTTTATAGAGGAAAAAACTGAGACAAACAGAGTTATGTGACTTGCCCAGGATCATGTAGATAGTATCTGAGACAAGATTTGAACTCAAGAAAATGAGTCTTCTTGATTTCACCATTATACTTTCTAACTACTTGCAAGCATGCATACACTTACACACATACATATATTTATATATATGCATGAATATATAAATATACACAGAGAGAAAATAGGGTAGGAAGTAACAGAAAATAAGTAGGATTATGAGAGTAAGATTATGCTGTATTCTACTATGATTATTTGGCATATATACAGACATAAACATATATATATTATATATATATATATATATATATATATATATATATGGAGGGATATGCATATTACACATGCATTTGTGTTTAATGATATAGTATTGTGGATATGGATATAGATATAGATATGAACATGGATATAGAAAGCTATAGACATAGATATAGATTTCCCAATAAAGTAGGCAGATGAAATTAAAACAAATGTCCTATGGTCATGGGGCAAGAAGGAAGGAGAATTTTAACATTACATTCTTAAGAGGGTCAGAAGTCAAAAGTCCCTTTCCCAACCCATCCCTCTTTGTGCCCTCTGGTAGCTGACAGAAGATCGTCCCTTGAGTCCAACATTGCATTTCTGGAGGATATTAATTCAGTGAATTTGTACTTGAATAAATATTTATTGAATCCTTATTTGTGCCAAATACTCTAGGGATGTAAATAAAAGTTGACTTCTTAATTTACAACCTTTTCTAAGCTAATGAGGGATATGAAACAATATGTCAAATAATCACAATATGTTACAGCATAATCTTCATTTTCAACCTGGCTATTTATTTTCTGGGTGATTTCAGGCCTCATTCTCTGGGTCTCGGTTTCCTCACTCGTAAAATTTGGGAACTGCACTGAGTGAACTCTCAGGTCCCTTCCATATCTAAATCAATCAATAATCAATTGGGGGACGGAGCCAAGATGGTGACAAGAGAGGAACGCCTCTTAGGCGCTCTCTCATAAAACTTATAAGCTAAGGACTCTAACTAAATTTTCCAGAGACAGAACCCACAGAGGGACCCAGTGAGGCAGTTCTCCTACTCAAGATAACCTGGAAAAGAGAAGAAAGGCTCAGCTCCTGGGTCGGAGGGGTGGCCCGCCAGAGGGGTGGCCCACTGGAGCGAAAGAACCTCAGCCTTCCGGAGGCAGCCCCAGGACACTGGGAGCAGCTCACAGTAGCAGGGAAATCTCCTGACCTATGCCCTGGGGAGCACTGGGCACAACCTGGGGGAACAGTGGGGGACCTCTGCCAGAGCGAGCACATGAAGCCCAGCCTTCAGGGCACACAGCGAGCAATGTGGTCTTGCAGCAGCCCAGATCCAGGAAACAGAAGCAGGCAGAGCTGGTAAGCAGGAACCCCCAGGGCATGAGCCCATTGAACCTAGGGAGGGGAGTGAAGAGAGAGAGACTGCTGAGCTCTGTCCTCTGCCCCTGGAAGAGGACTCTGGGGTTCTGACCACATTCAGATCCTGATTGCAGTCTAGGCACCCCCATAGACCAGCAGGGCCCCCCTACCTTAGCCCTATGGCGGGGGGGCACTTATGGTCATTCACAGACCAGGAGGGAGGACAGAGCCTCACACACTGGGACCCTTGTGGGAATGTCCCAAAAGCTCAGGAAGCACCCCCAAAACAGGCTTAGGCTGGGAAAATGAGCAAGCAGAGAAACAAGAGGAACACCTTTGGGAAATATTTTGCTTGTGAGCCCAAGAAGGATCAAAACATTTAGTCTGAAGATGAGGAAGCACAAGCTCCTGCATCTAAAGACTCAAAGAAAAACAGAAATTGGGCTCAGGCTTTGACAGAGCTCAAAAAAGACTTTGAAAATCAAATCAGGGAGATAGAAGAAAAACTGGGAAAAGAAATGAGAGAGAAGCAGGAAAAACATGAAAATTAAGTCAGCAGCTTAGTCAAGGAAATCCAAAAAAATGCTGAAGGAAATAACATGCTAAAAACCAGCTTAGGCAAATGGATAAAACAGTTCAAAAAGTTATTGAGGAGAAGAATGCTTTAAAAAAGCAGAATTGACCAAATGGAAAAAGAGATAAGAAAGCTCTATGAGGAAAACAAATCTTTCCGACAAAGAATAGAACTCAGGGAGATTGATGAATTTACAAGAAATCAGGACTCAATACTTCAAAACCAAAAGAATGAAAAATTAGAAGAAAATGTGAAACATCTCATTGAAAAAACAACTGATATGGACAACAGATTTAGGAAAGATAATCTAAAAATTATTGGAATACCTGAAAGTCATGATCAGGAAAAGAGCCTTGACATCATTTTCAAAGAATTACTACAGGAAAATTGCCCTGATATCCTAGAAGCAGAGGGCAAAATAGAAATGGAGAGAATCCACCAATCTCCCCGAGAAAGAGATCCCAAAAAACCAACCCCCAGGAATATTACAGCCAAGTTCCAGAACTCCCAAGTCAAAAAGAAAATATTACAAGCAGCCAGAAGGACACAATTGAAATACCATGGAGCTGCAATCAGGATCTCACAGGACTTAGCAGCAACTACATTAAAAGCTCGTAGGGCTTGGAATATAATATAATATACTGGAAGGCAAAAGAGCTTAGAATGCAACCAAGAATCAACTACCCAGCAAAACTGAATGTCCTCTTCCAGGGAAAAAGATGGACTTTCAATGAACCAGGGGAATTTCAAATATTCCTGTTGGAATGGCCAGAGATGAACAGAAGGTTTGTTCTTCAAATACAGGACTCAGGTGAAGCATAGAGAGTGGAGGAGAAGGGGAAAATATGAGGGACTTAATGATGATGGACTGCATGTACTCCTGTATAGAAAAATGACACTGATAATACTCATATGAACCTTCTTAATTAACAGAGCAGGTAGAAGGAGCTTTCATAGATGAAGCACAGGAGAAAACTGAATTTGAAGATATATTGTGGTGTAAAATGGATATTTTGTGGTGTAAAAATGGATATATTGTGGTGTAAAATGTGGATGTAAAGTAGATAAAGGGAAATGTAATGGGAGAAAGAAAAAGGAGAGGAGGAAAAGGCTAAGATATTTCATATAATAAGATTTTTCTTTATTACAATGAGCTACTGTAATGATATGGAAGGGGTGGAAAGCAAGGGGGAATGGGGGAATCTTCGCTCTCATCAGAAGTGGCTAGGAGAGGAACCAGCATATATACTCAATGGGGTATAGACATGTGGAGTAAGAAGGAGTGAAGGGGGACAAGGGGAAGGGGTGGGGATGTGAATGATGGAGGAGAGGATGTACCATAGTGGGAGAGTGGTCAGATATAACACATTTTCTTTTTTACATATTGCAAGGGGCTGGGATTGGATGGCCTGTACGGGACCATAGGGCCAGGTAGATGCTGGGCCTAAGGGGTGGTATGGGGGCTCGGGGCCTCTTGGCCCCAGGGTCAGGGATCTGTCTGCTGTGCCACTCAGCTACACTACAGCAGAGTCAGAGTGAAAGGAGAGGGAAAATATAGTACATGGTAGTGGAGAAGTATGAAAGGAGGGAGTTGTGATCAGCAATGGCAACGGTGGAAAAATATGGAAGTAATTTTTGTGATGGACTTATCATAAAGAATGTGATCCACCCACGACAGAATTGGTGGTGTTGGAACACAGACTGAAGCACATTTATTATTATTATTATTATTATTTTGGGGGAGGTGCAGGGCAAATGGGGCTGGGTGACCTGCGTGGGGCCACATAGCAGGGTGACCATTGGGTGTCCGAGGCCAGATTTGGACCCAGGTGCTCCTGGCTCAAAGGCTGGTGTTCTGTCTGCCACCCAGCTGCCCCTACTATTATTACTATTTTATTTTATTTTGGGTCTTTTTTTTCCTTTTTTTTTTTTTGGTTTTTGCAGGGCAGTGGGGTTGGGGTGGCTTCCATGTCACACAGCTTGGTGATTGTTGGGTGTACAGGGCAGGATATGGGCTCAGGTGCTCCTGGCTCCAGGGCTGGTGCTCCATCCACTGTGCCACCTGGCCATACCTACAATTATTATTTTTTTTAAATTTAAATTTAAATTTTTTTTTCTCTCCCCTTTACTTTATCACTCAAGCAAGTCTATATTTTTTGGGGAGAGGGGGTATTTCATTTACTCTTAAACAAGAATATTTTATTAATGTATAAAAAAACATTATTTGAAAAAGAAAAAAAAAAGGAACAAATGTGACCACGTCATCCCCTAGTCAATCAAAACCAGAGGTTCTATATTTTCCTGAGGATCAAATATAAAATACTGTTTGGCTTTTAAAGCCCTCCATAAAAAATCAATAATCAATCATTTATCAACTATCAACGATCCCCTAGGTACAGTCCTAGGAATACAAAGGCAAAATGAAACAATCCTATACTCAGGGAACTATATTCTAATGTAGAATAATACTCTAAGGGTCATATGAATGATACAGACAAAGTACTGAGGAAATTCAAAGACAGAATAGATCTCTTTGGAGTAGGATGATAAAGAGTATTTTATGGGACTGATGCATTACTTTGGTAAATGACTGAAGGATAAAGTCTTTTAAAGGGCAATTTCAAGAGACTAAGATTTGGGAGAGAGTGGGGAAGAGAGAAGGCATTTTCAGCTCCCAAAATTATAAAAGGTAAGGAAATGTAAGATATATTTAATGAGCAATGAGTTTTACACTTTAGTTGAAGTGCATAGGGAAGGAACCTCTGATTCCCCTGGGTGTCTTATAACTTCTTTAAGAATATGAGAATCCTAGTGATCATAGTCTTTTATAGGAGTCATACACCAGAAGTTTTAAAAGCACACTATCAAAGCATCTCTAAATGATTTTGGTATTTATTGTGAAATATGGGAGACACTGGCAGAAGACCAATCTGGATGGTGTGTCTGCATCAAAGAAGACTGGGTTCTATGAGCAAAGTAAAATTGAGCAGCACAAAAGAAGCACAAGATGCACAAATTCAGAGATATTTCCACCTCAAATGATCGTATAGACAATTTGTGGACAATCTGTGGTAGTTTTCCAAGCTCATGTTGGTCTAATAAGTCACAATCAGACACATTATTTATTGATGTCATCATCTGGATGTCATTTTGGTCCTCTTCAATTATGAAGGACAATAGTGAACAAATAAATCCAGCAATTTTGTGGCTGGTAACACCATTATGCCCAAAATAAATAGCAGGAAAAATATGCCTAAGGAGGACACTGGTCTTACTTATGAGTGGGGACTCTGGTACACTTCTTAATTCTGCTCCTAATTCTAGTGCCTTATTACTTCCTATTTATTCTGCATTTAGGTAGCTTCATGGATATTTTTTTACATGTTGTCTCTCCAATTAGATTGTAAGCTCCTCAGGGCAGAAAGAAGTCTTTTGCCTCTTTGTATTCCCAGATTTTAATACAGTGTCTGGAAAATAGCAGGCACCTAATGAATGTTCATTGATTGATAGAATGACTTTACCATCACTACTGTGTAGGCTGCTGAGGAGTGAGAAGAGAATAAATCAGACTGAATCAGGTAGGAGCACAACCATTAAGAAGTAGGCATCTAGTAGTTTCCTATTTTAATTTTCTACTTTCTTATGCTGCTATTAATATGGTTGGTGCATTACTCCTCAAATTTGAAGGATAGCTATTATCTTCTGCTTTCTAACTAGGAGATCAATTCTTCTGTTTTTTTCCCTACTGAAGATGACTTGGAGCACTTTCTAAATTCCCCATTTGTCTTATCTTTCATTGATTATACTTTCATTAAAAAGGCAATATTATTATTCTCACTAAATAAATGATCAAATAATATGAGCAAATAGTTTTCAAAAGGACATTTGTGAACTCTAAATGGTAAAATAAAAATAAGCTATCACTAATAGAAGAGAAATACAAATTAAACTATATCTGAAGCTTCACTTAAATTCACGAAAATTGAAAAACCAGAAAAAGACAATGTTGGATAGGGTATAGTGAGACACAGTAATGAGCTATTGGAAGAACTGTAAGTGGTTCAATCATTCTGAGCACCAATTTAGAGGTATGCAAAAAAAGTGACTAAACTGTTCATACTCATTGATCCAAAAATAATTGTACTGATCATATTCCCCATGGAACTTAAAGAAAGAAACAAAGATCCAGTATACCTCAAATATTCATAGCAGCACTCTTCATGGTAGCAAAGAAATGGAAACAAGATGAATACTTGTCATTTGGCAAATCACTAAAAAATACTAAAAGAATGTAATAGAAAACTAATACAATAATATATAATAGTACAGTAAGAAATGAGTAATGTGAGGAATTCAGAGAAATGTAGGAACTGATACAAAGCAAAATGACAGTGCCATGGTAGCAATATATACAAAATAAGCACTATTGACACTCAGTAATGGAAAAAATTGATGGTGGTCTTAGAGAATAGATAACCAATCAATAAGTGTTTAAATATTTATTATGTGCCAATCACTGTACTAAGTACCAAGAATACAAAGAAAAATTTTAAAATAGTTTCTGCCCTCAAGGACTTTGTATTTTAAGGCTAGAGATAGAAAATACATAAATCATCATATACAAGATTTATGTAGAGTAGAAAGAAGATAGTCTTGGGTGAAGTTACTAGAATCCAGAGGACCAGGAAGTTTAGAAGAGGGAACTGCTAAGTTTTGTTTTTAACATTCAGATTTTGGGATAACTACAGGATATTCAGGCTGAAATGTCCAATAGGCATCCGATAATTTAGGAATGGAGTTCAGGAGAGAATCTAGATGTGGACAAGTAGATCTTGCCATCATCTTCAGAAAAGTGAAAATTGAAACCACGGACACTGATAAGTCAACCTAATGGGAAAGTATATGGAGAAACAAGAAATCCTTAGACAGAAAAAATAACTGATAGAATAGAAACTTGAATTCAAGTTGACAAATCTCATCAAAGAAACAAAAGAGAGAATAACTGATTAGGAATGGAAACAAACAGAAACAAGGACAGTATAATGAGTAAAATATATTGATCTCAACACAGAATGCATAGACATTTTCATGGTTACAGGTCTTATAGAAGACCACCACAAATCAAAAAACTTGAATATCATAATAAAAGAAACCATACAAAAACTACCTAGAATTTTAGAACACCCCCCCAAAATTGACAATTTAAAAAACTCACAGATAAAAATTAAAAACTCCAAGGGAAAGAAAACCTATTAGATTGTGAATTTCTAGAAGGCAGGCTTTTTCTTTCTTTCTTTCTTTCTTTCTTTCTTTCTTTCTTTCTTTCTTTCTTTCTTTCTTTCTTTCTTTCTTTCTTTCTTTGTATCCCCAACAATCAGCACAGTTATTTGAACTGTTAGCTTTTATAAATGCTTTTGATTAACTATGTTGCAAAGTCAAAGACAAATAATAGTTAACTTTAACAGTTCCATAGGCAAATAACAAATATTGCACCAGAAGAAAGACTCTCAAATATAAAGGAAAGAAAACCAAATAATACAAGACTATTTGATTTCATCAGAATCTTACAGAAGGAAATTATGTAATGTATTCCTAAGATAAAGGGAACTTAACTTGAAATCCAAAGATTCAGACCCTGCAAATCTGAGCCTAACTGAACCTAATTAAAGAAAAAAAATTAGTTCAATAAAAAGAAGGTGATTGAAGCATTCCTAGAAAGAAAAACTGACCTGAACAAAATATGATCAAATAGCTCATTGGTAACTTTAGAAAAGTTGGTCTCAATGAGGTCAGAAATCAGTTTATAGAGCATTTATTTAAAAAATAGTAAAAATAGACAAAGAATAAGCACTATGGGTGGATAACTTTTTTGAGTTTAGTTTAGAAGAGGAGATCATTTGAATAATAGCTTAGGATCTAGCAAGTGTTTCAGTTTTGTTTTATTTTGTTTTAGGATATTTGTGTGTATTTATAGGTGTCAGAGAAGAAACCTGAAATGGAGATTTGAGGGATCATGGGAATTTTGGTTTGGTCCATCTGTTGGAGAAGACAAGAGGGGATGGGATTAAAGGTATGGTATAGAGGCTGGTCTTTGCAATAGATATCTCATCTCATCATCAGAGATTATACTGAAAGAACTATAAGAAGCTGTTGTCAACAGATATGAGTTGAGGGGCTCAGTTTTTTCCAGGTAAGTATAAGTTCAGAGCCTTAGCTGAGAGGTTGAAAGGAAGGAATGCTGTGGAAGACATTAGAAGAGAAGAAAAGTTTGGGTCAGCTGCTGTGACAAGATAAGAAATCAGGGAAGAATAGGATTGTTTTATTGTAATCAGAACCCTAGTGAGATTAGTGAGCATAAATATGTAGTGCCCCAAGTAACATGGTATCATGACTTGCTCTTATAAAGGAATAAAGGCATGTAATAATAAAGAATAGTGTAGGATTGAACCTTTCACCAAGAGATTAAGAAGGAGAATGATGTGGTGATACTATGACATGGAGGGACTCAAGGTTACAGTGAATGAAAGGGAAGGATTAAGACTAGTGAGCTATGGAGAAAAATAAAAGGATAAAAGATTACAATAGGATAAATAACATTCAGAATTCCTCAATATGGGTGATTATAATATCAAGGGTATGATCATCTCTGGGTATAGCTGAGATGGAATGAAGGTGTTGAATAGATTAGGGAACTTTAAGGTTTGGATACTTGAGGGAATAGGAATAAATATGCTAAAATGGATTGGAATGAGGGTAGAATTTGTAGAGGAAGACTGAGTCAGACACTGAATTTAGTAGGAATAAAGGGAGACTACATTATGGCCAAAAGAATCTAAAATGAGTGATAAATTGAGCTGGCTCCTCTCCCTTCTGTTGTGAGTAGGATCTGTCCTTATTGTGATCCTATTGGTGTCAGAAAGTCTAGTGAGAAAGAGGAAGATGATATGTCCTAGGTAGACTGAATGGTCTTCATTCTCAGGTAAGAGGGACAGCCAAGACAAGAAATGGAGCATTATGTGTAAGAGTGTTGGATCCAGGCCTGAGTTTTATTTGTGCCCAGGAGAACCCCATTGATTATCCCTTCCTAAGGATATGAATCCTAACCTCCATAGAAATTCCAAACAATGCCCAATCTCACCTTGATGACTCCCCCAAAGAAACATATCCTCCAAGGAGACTCCAACAGCTCCCAGTCCCTTTAGAAACATATCACCTTTCCTCCTATATTCAATACCCTATAAAAAGACTTACTCTCCCCACTACTCACTGCTGGAGTCTGCTTAGACCCAGCCAGCTGTTCCTTCCTTCACAAAACAGCTTTGCATTCACTTCCATTTATAGTGCTATCTTACTTTGTCCTGAGGGTTCACATTTTGACCTTTCAAAAAGGAAATAAATAAGCCAATTTGACTGGCTCAGATTTAATGGGGATATCTGGAAAGACTAGAGAGAGAAAAGGTCCAGGTCTGAAGAGTTTTAAATACCAAATAGGAAAAAAATAATATTTATTACTAGGGATGATAGGAAATCACTGGAGTTAATTGAATAAAGAGGTGAAATGATTTAAACCTCATTTTAGATCACTTTGATCAGTGTGGGAGAGATGAATTGAATCTAAAAGAGACCTGAGGCAGGGAAAATATTGCAATAATCAAGGCCAGAAATGATGAAGGGAACCAGAGCTGTGTCTATATAAGTGGAGATGTAGAAGAACTAGAAATGACCAGATTTGACAATTGATTGATCATGTAGAATGAAAGTGAGAAGTAGAGGATAACATTAAGGCTACAAACCTGGGTAATGGGAACAAACCTGGGTAATGGGAAGGATGGAGATGCACCTAACATTAATAGAGAAGTTAGGAAAAGTGTTTGGTTTGTAGGAAAAGATAAGGAGTTCTATTTTGGATGTGTTGGACTTTAGATGCTATGGGATATTAATTTGAGAATTTCTAATAGGCACTTCATGATATGAAACTAGAGCCTCAGAAGAAAGATCTAAGGATGAATATATAGATGCATATATATATATATATATATGTATATAGAGATATAAAGAAAATAATTTGACCCATAGAAGCTGATATAGTCACCAAATAAAGAGTGTAGAGAGAGGAGAGAATAGGGTCCAGGATGGAAACTTGAGGAGCAACCATAATGAGTAGATGCAACAAAGATGATAAAGAAAAAGAGACTGAGAAGGGTCAGAGATATTACAAGAGAGATAGGAAAGAACTGTGTCACAAAAACTCAGAGAGGAGCGAACATGTAGGACAAAATTAAGGTCAATAGAGTCAATGACTATAAAGGACAAGATCATTGGTAACTTTGGATAGAAAGATTTGAGGTGATTGATGGAGTCAGAATCTGATGGAGTCAGAAAGTTTAGAAGAGGAGAGAAAGTTAGGGACATTGAATGTAGATGACTGCAGGGATTTGATTACCTTTTGGGTAAGACAATATAACAAGAGTTTTGCCATTAAAACACCACAGTTAAAATACACATAAATTATAGAAGGATTTCCTCTTGCCTTCTTCCATTATCCATGCAGAAGCCCTGAATCTCAGAATTGAAAGGGGACTACTCTCAGTCATATCTAAATAAGAATTCCATTTAAAGCATCAGAGACATATGGTTATATATCATAAGCAACCCCTTTTTTTGAAGAGCTCATGGTTAAAAAGATTTTTTCCTCATATAAGATTAAAAACTGTTTCTCAGAAACTTCTGTCCTTTATTCCTAATTCATTCTGCAATTTGATTCCTAGCAGAAAAGATCTAATCCTTCTTCTATGTGACAATCCTTCAAATATTTGAAGGCAACTCTCAAGCTGTCCCCACTCTTAATCTTCTCTCTTTCTGATTAAATATTCCAAGTTTCTTTAACTGATCTGTATATGGCATTATCCCTAACCATTTCACCATGCTGTTTGTTCCCCTACTCAAGGAACATCCGTTCTAATCTAACAAAAATTAAGCCCTGGGGATGCAAAGGAAAATTAAAAATACTCCCAGCATTCAAGGACCTTACATTTTTCTGAGAGACAAAAATGTAAACAGACACATTCATATATACTGATTATTTGGGGAATGAAAACACTAACAACTAGGCCAAAGATTCTTAGTCTGAGGACCATGAAATAGTTATAAACAATTAATAATTGCATTTCAATGTAATTGATTTCTTTTGTAATACTATGTTTTTTACGCATTTAAAAATACAATTCTGAGAAGAGGCACATAGACCAGTGCCAAAGGGCTTTACAACACAAAAAGAGTCAAGAACCCCTCAAGTAGGGGAATTAGGAAAATCTTTCTGTAAGAGGTGGCATATAAACTGATTTTGGAGGAAAACCAGAGATTCTAAGAGGTGGAGGTAAAGAGAGTACATACTGAACCCTGGGCCAGGCCATACAAGGTACAGACACATGAGGTAGAACAACAAGTTCAGGAAACAGCAGGTAGGTCACTTGGGTTGAACTAAAGAGTATGTGAAGGTCAGTACTGTGAAATTTATCTACAGGTAGACTGGAGTTTTATGATAAAGGGCTTTTATTTTATCCCACATTAGGGCTTCTTAACCTATTTTTGCGTGCCATGGATCTTTCAGAAGTCTAGTGAAGCATGCTGTCTTGTCAGAAGAGTGTTTTTAAATAATAAAATACTAATTTTAGTTTGAAGTTAATGGAAATAAAGCTGTAACTTTTTTCAACATCCAAATTTGTCAGGGCTCTAACATCTAGCTATAGAACAAGTCTGTGGACCTCAGTTTAAGAACTCTAATCCTACAGTCACTGAAAATTATTAATAAGGGAAGTGATATGGTCAGACGTGTGTGTGTGTGTGTGTGTGTGTGTGTGTGTGTGTGTGTGTGTGTGTGTTTGGCAGCTTATTGGAGGATAGATTGGAAAAAAGAGAAATTGGAAGCCAAGAGTACAGTTAGAAAGTTATTGTGATAATCCAGGCAAGAGGTGATGAGATCCTGTGCTAGAGTGGTGACTGTGAGTGGAAAGAAGTGGATGATTCAAGATTTGTCAGGGAGGTAAAATCAATAAGATTTGGCAATTAATTGGCTATAGGAGGTGAAACTGAAAAGTCTTGGATGGTGCCAAGGTTGTGAACCTGGGTGGTATTGTCAACCAAAATAGGGGAAACTAGGAAGAGGAAGCAAGTGAATTAATTCTGTTCTGGACATGTTGAATTTGAGAGAACTAGAGAAAAATCAAGCTACTAGAGAAAATTGGACCAAAGAAAACTGGATAAGTCTCAAAAAAAAAATTACAGGCAAATATAAATGCCAAGAGTCATCTGCTTAAAGATTACAATCGATCACATGGAAGTTCATTAAAAGGGAAAGTGTAGACAGTGTAGATGGCCCAAACAAGTTATTGTGAGACACCTATTCTTAGGGATCAGGTCATAGATGGTGCTTCCGAAAAGGAGCCTGGGAAGGAGTAGTCAAAGAGGGGGAAGAAAGAAAAAAGTGAGAGCAGAGGCATATTTTACCTTTGTCACTGACTTTTCTGATATATGGCAGCTGTTATTGAACATAACTCTCCAGGTGTGGTCTGATCAAGTTAGAATATAACATATGATCATCTTATTCATTCTGGACATTATGCTTCTGTTAATAAAAACTAGGATCACATCTCTTTCAGTGGCTATATCACACTGCTGATATATGCTTTTAGAATTTACTAAAATCCTCTTCTTTCCCACATGAATATTTGTCGAGCTATGACTTCTTTTGGGCCTTTTCATAGTCTTCATCTCCCTTGACCTTTTTATCTTTTGACATGATTGATCACTCCTGTCTCTTAGATATAATTTCTTCTCTTAGTTTCTGATATTCTTCTCCTCTCATGGTTCTTCTCTGATCTTTCTGATTTCTTCTTTTCAGTCTCCTTAGCTGATTCATCATTCCTTTTCCCCCTAAGTGTGAATGTCCTCCAAGAGCATTCCTCTCTTTCTGCCCTCTCCTGACATGCAAACTTCTTTTTACTTTGACTCTTGTACTTGTCCAGAGGAGCCGAGATGTATCTCCAAGTCTTATCTCTTAAGAATTTGTTTTTGTTTCTCTTTTCCATTAAAAAAGAGATTGATTACTCTTTGCTCTCTCTCTCTCTCTCTCTCTCTCTCTCTCTCTCTCTCTCTCTCTCTCTCTCTCTCTCTCGATAAATATTACCCCAAAGCAAAAGAGAGCAATCATAAATTTAAAGATAGATAGATAGGTAGATTGATAGTCCTATATTTGTAAAGCTATTTTTCTTAAATGCAGGTTTAGTATTTTATTTTATGCTTATTAAAATGTCAACTTATTTGATTCAGCTCATCCCTCAAATCCATCAAGATCTTGGCAGATTTTGATTCTGTAGTCCAATATGTTCATTATATTTCTAAGCTTTTTGCCATTTGCAAATTTGATAAGCATACCATCTGTATCTTCATCTGCTAAACTGGTAGAAAGGGTAATCCATACTTACAATTAACATTTCCTCTCCACCCTCTTACACCCACCATACCTTTGAAACTTCTCTTTCAAAGGTTACTCGTTTTAACTGCTAAATTTGATAGCCTTTTTTCAGTGCTACATGAATGACAATTCCTTTGCCCATAATGGACTTCTTTTGTGCCCAGATCTTCCCAATACTGAGGCAAGGGAAATGCCAAAATCAGGAGGCAAAGAGTTAGAAAAAGAAGACAAGAGAATAAATAAATAAAAATGTTAGGCTATCATGGGGGAATACCAAGAGAGGAAAGAGAGATAAGCTGTGGACTGTGCATGAAGTAGAAAGGAAGGGGAGCCATATTAGACAATACTGTAATAGTAGCCCTGAGCCCAGGAAGGCTGGTGGGAGCCAAGTTGAGAAGTTTCAACAGATTCTAGTCTGTCTGTAGAAAACTCTCTAAGTCTAAGCTTTTTAACAAATGCTTAGTAAGTGGCTATCATGTGCCTGGCACTTTGCACAATGCTGGGGATACAAAAAAAGACAAAAATCAAAAGAAATATCAATTCTTGTCCTCATGGACCTTACAGTCTATTAGAGGAGACAACTTGCAAACAACTATGAACCAAGAAATATACAGTATAAATTGGAGAAAATCTCAGAGGTAAGGCAATAATATTAAGGAGAACCAGAAAAGGCTTTTTCAGAAGGTTCTTTTTTATCTCTTTCTAGTTTTCTTTTTTCTTTATTATTTCAATGATATGTAAAGATCATTTTCACTATTTATTTTTGTAAAGTTTTCTCCCTCCCATCCTTTCCTCCTGCATTCTTTTTTTAAGGTTTTTTGCCAGGCAAATGGGGTTAAGTGGCTTGCCCAAGGCCACACAGCTAGGTAATTATCAAGTGTCTGAGAACAGATTTGAACAGGGCCGGTGCTCTATCTACTATACCACCTAGCTGCCCCTCCCCCCCATTCTAAGATAGCAAGTGATCTTAGTTATACAGGCACAATCATGTTACATATACTTTTCCTATTAATCTTGCTGTGAAAGAAGAATCAGAACAAAAGAGAAAAGCCTCAAGAAAGAAAAGTAAAAACAAAAATAAGAAAAAGTGAATATAGCATGCTTTGTCTGCATTCAGACTCCATAATTCTTCCTCTGGATATGGCTGGCATTTTCCATCACTAGTCTTTTAGAATTGTCTTTGATCACCATATTATTGAAAAGATTGAAGTCTATCATAATTGATCATCACATAATGTTGCTGTTACTGTGTACAATGTTCTCCTAGTTTTGTTTGCTTCACTTGGCATTAGTTCATGTAAGTCTTACAGAATTTTCTAAAATCTGCTTGGTCACCATTTCTTATAGAACAATACTATTCCATTAAATTCATCTACTACAGCTTGTTTAGCCATTTATTTCTCTGCAGTGCTAAGGATAAGGAAGAAATTAGGTTATACTTCCCACAGATGAGAGAGAGAGAGAGAGAGAGAGAGAGAGACTCAGACAGAGACAGGGAGAGTGGAGAGAGGCAGGGGCGGGGGGACACAAAGGAATGACTAAAACGATGATTCTGCATTGTGATTCCCTGCTATTTACATTGTTTTAGGTCTTATTGAATGCTTTGACCATTAGATCTATGGTTCATGTGATCTTTAAATCAGGAATTATGGCTATAAATTAACATAATTGATTACTCAGAACAATCCACAGTAAACCTGGGGAACATAGTAAGGGATTCCAGGCTTTTCAGAGGTCCAGTTGGTCTATAAGTACTCATCCTTGACCTCACTTTAATTTTCAATACTACATTAGCCACCACCTCCAGAAAAATACTTTTACCTCCCTTGGCTCCTCTGACTTTATTTTCTCCTTGTTATCCTTTATCCTATTTGACCTTCTCTTCTCAATTCTCTGTGCTGATTCATCATTCAAACCTCTCCTTTAAGTATTTAATCATGAATTTAATTATTAATTATACACATGTCTCCAAAATCTATATATTCAGCTCTTATCATCTAGGCACTGGGCTGGAATCAGGAAATCCTGAGTTCAAATAAAGCCTTAGACACTTACTAGTTATATGATTCTAGACAAGTCATTTAATTTATTTGGTTCATTTTCCTCATCTATAAAATGAAAGCTAATAATAACGCCTACTTCCCAGGGCTATTGTGAGGATCAAATGAGACAAAAAGTGTAAAATGCTTAGCACAGAGTCTTAGCATATTAAAATGTCAGCTCTTATTTTATCATTATTATTATTATTTCTCTTTCTAGTCTTATATTTTCAACTAATTTTGGACATTTTCATCGGAATATCCCATTTTCTTTTTAAATTCAGCATAGTCTAAGATGGAATTTATTTTTCTCTCAAAAAACTACTCTTTCCTCAATACTTGTTTGCAAAAATTTAGAGTGGTTAAACTAGACTTGAGTCACCTGGATATCCCAGTTAGGAAAAATAGACTAGGATCCAGTTCTATTTTGTTGGTTTTGGGAACTGGAGCCATGATTAAGAGGGAGAGTTGGGGCATTCATATTGTGCCCCTAGAAGGAAAATTCTTGGACCAGCACAAGATAGACCAGAGCAAAAGCATTTGCCAATGTTTTCATTAATCAAGATTGAAAGTCGGCTGTTCGAAGATGGTCAGAAACCATCCTAGTTTTAAATGTAAACAATGATGACAAGTGTTATTCCCATGATCTGCTGGGCAGCTTCCAGGAAACCAAAGTCTTTGTGTCCCTTGGAGAATATGGTTGCACTCCTGAGAGGAAAAGGCTGAACTGACAAATCATCAAGAGTCAGGCTTGGATATATCATGTGGTAGCAGCCTGGTATTGCTGGAGCAATTAAAGCCTCGCGGACATGGGAGGGAAGCCCCATTCAAAAGACCAAGGGCTCCCACAGCATCTAGTCTATCAACAGAACTCCTATTTCCTATCAAATAAGGCCTTGGAGTAATATGATTCTGGAAAAGGCATAGAAAAGGATGTCTTTGTACAATATTCCCCTCACTATAATAAAAAATGTGCAAATCATGTCATTATAAATATGATGTCATTGCCATCTTTGATTAAAGGTCAACTACTTATACTACCAATGGCATCATTGTTATCCAGGTTTATAATCTTAAAGTTAACCTTGACTATTCTCTCTTTCTCATTCCCATATCCTATCAAGACCTATCTCACAACACCTTTCCCATTCAGACCCTTCTTTCTGCTGACATCTGTCTGATTTTTCTCAGGCTCATTTCTTGGATCTTCATTTTAGATAATTCCCATTAACAATGAGTGTTCCTCAAGGACCAGTCTTTGCCCCTTGTACCTTCTTCCTTTATCTTGCTTAATGATCTTATTTGTTCCAATGGGTTTAATTATATACCAGCTTTAGTCTCTCCTGAGCTCATCACTAACTGCCTTTGAACCAATTTGGATATCCCATGGGCATCTTCTAAAACAGATCTCATTATCTTTTTCCTGCCCAAATCTTCTCTCTCCAACTTTCCTATTATGTTTGAGAGCAACAATATTCTCTCAGTCTTTCATGTATCCTTTTCCTCATCTTCTTAATGGGAAGTTTACTTGGACTCATCAGATATTTTATAACTTTCCTTTCTATTTTCCACTTCTACCTTGTATTATACTTACTATGTTGTATGGACCTTATGCCCCTCCACTCCCCAATGGGATGCCAACTCATTCTCTAGGAAAAAGGATTGGATTTAAGTGAACTGAATTGAACTATAATGCTATCTAACACACTTTTCTATTCATAAAGATATTCATGTGTTCATAGGTATGTTCAATTCAATAAACATCTTTTAAATACCTACTGTGTGCACTTTTCTTGGAAATCAATCACTCAGCAAACATTTTTAAAGTGTCTTCCACGTAACAAGTACTCTGTTAGGCTAAAGGGATACAGTTACAAAAATTAAACAGTCTTTGCCCTCAAGGCTCTTATATTTTATTGGAGGAAACAACATGGACACATATAAAAAATAATAACTTGTATTTTATATATTATGTTAAGATTTATTAAATGTTTTGCAAATATTATTTCATTTTTATCCTCACAGCATTGGGAAGCAGGTACATTTTTACAAATGAGAAAACTGAGGCAAAGGGAAGCTAAATTATTTATCCAAGGTTGCAAGGTCTATAGGTGAACTTAAACTCAAGTTTTCCTGACTGAATTCAGTATTCTATCCACTGTGCCACCTAGCTTCCACAATGGATATGAAAGAGGTCTAAGCATCCAAATTAGAAAACAGTGCCAAAAGTTAATGTGACTATTGTATGCTTCACAAATTTGCTCCTTTGGTTTTAGTTACATGTATCAGATGATTGGACTTTTTATGTGTGATATTTAAAATGTTTAAAAATAATATTTAATTTTTCCCAATTAAATGTAAAAACAATTTTGATGTTTGTTTTTTAATTTTGAATTTCAAATTCTTTCTTTTTCTTCTACTCCTCTCCACTCTGAGATAGCAAGTAATTTGAAATAAGCTATAATGTGTGATATTGAAAAAAAATGTATTTCTATATGTCATGTCATTAAAGAAAACACAGATACCACCCCCCAAAAAATATAGACAAAAATAAAGTGAAAATAGCAAGCTTCAATCTGTATTCAAACTCAATCAGTTCTTTCTTTTGAAGTAGATTCATCCTGAAATTGTCTTAAATCATTATATTGCTAAGCATAGCTAAATCATTTACAGTTGATCATCATGTAATATTATTGTATACATGGGGGCGGCTAGGTGGCGCAGTAGATAAAGCACCGGCCTGGAGTCAGGAGTACCTGGGTTCAAATCCAGTCTGAGACACTTAATAATTACATAGCTGTGCGGCCTTGGGAAAGTCACTTAACCCCCTTTGCCTTGCAAAAAAACTAAAAAAAAATATTATTGTATACACTGTTTTCCTGGTCCTGCTCTCTTCACGCTACATCAGTTTATTCAAGTCTTCCTAGATTTTTCTGAGATCATCCTGTTTGTTGCTTCTTATAACATAATAGTATTCCATTACAATAATATACTACAACTTGTTCTATTGATGGACATCCCCACACTTTCCAATTCTTTGCCCCTCCAAAAAGAGAAGCTATAAATTTCATTATGCAAGTAACCCCTTTTCCTTTATTTTTTTAGCTCTTTGGGATACGGACATAATAGCATTATCAGTCAAAGAGAAAACACAGATTTCCAGAATGGTTGCAATGGTGGCCCAATTTTCACACTTTCCTTCCAACATATATCATTTTCCTTTTTTTTACATATACGACAATCTGAAAGGTGTTAAGAGGTATCTCAGAATTGTTTTAATTTGCATTTATCTAATACATAGTGATTTAAAGCATTTTTCCTATGACTATATTTTGTTTCTTCTTCTGAATACTACCTGTTCCTATCTTTTCGTTATCAATTGGGGGATGACTTGGGGAATTTATATTCTTATAAATCTCATTCTATTCTTTATATATTTGAAAAACGAGGCCTTTATCAGAGACATTTGCTCTAAAAAACTTCCAGCTTTCTGCTTTCCTTCTAATCTTGGCTACATTTGGGTTTTTTTGTGCAAACTTTTTAAATTGAATCTAAACAAAATTATCCATCTTATATCTCCTAAGGCTCTCTATCTCTTGTTTAGTCATAAATTCTTGATTTATCAATATACCTTAGAGGTAAATAATTTCATGCTACCCTAATTTACTTTTGGATACGACTATATCTAAATCATGTACCCATTTTGTCATTTTCTTACTATGTAGTGTGAGATGTTAGCTTATGCCTAGTTTCTGTCAAACTGTTTTACAATTTTCCTTGTAGTTTTTGTCACATAGTGAGTTCTTGCCCCCCAAAATTTGGTTCATCAAATATTAAATTACTATTGGCATTTACCATGTATTGTGTGCCTTATCTATATCACTGATCCATCCTTCTATTTCTTTTTTTTTAATTTTTATTAAAGATATTATTCGAGTTTTACAGTCTTCCCCCAATCTTGCTTCCCTCCCCCCCACCCCCACCCCACAGATAGCACTCCGTCAGTCTTTACTTTGTTTCCATGTTGTACTTCAATCCAAATTGGTTGTGATGAGAGAGAAATCATATCCTTAAAGAGAACAGAATTCTCAGAGGTAACCAGATCAAACCATAAAACATCTGGTTTTTTTTTTCCGAATTAAAGGGAATAGTCCTTGTACTTTGTTCAAACTCCACAGCTCCTTATCTGGATACAGATGGTACTCTCCTTTGCAGACAGCCCAAAATTGTTCCCGATTGTTGCACTGATGGAATGAGCAAGTCCTTCAAGGTTGAACATCATTCCCGTGTTGCTGTTAGGGTGTACAGTGTTTTTCTGGTTCTGCTCATCTCACTCAGCATCAGTTCATGCAAATCCCTCCAGGTTTCCCTGAAATCCCATCCCTCCTGGTTTCGAATAGAACAATAGTGTTCCATGACATACATATACCACAGTTTGCTAAGCCATTCCCCAATTGAAGGACATTTACTGGATTTCCAATTCTTTGCCACCACAAACAGGGCTGCTATAAATATTTTTGTACAAGTAATGTTTTTACCCTTTTCCTCATCTATTCAGGGTATAGACCCAGTAGTGGTATTGCTGGGTCAAAGGGTATGCACATTTTTGTTGCCCTTTGGGCATAGTTCCAAACAGCTCTCCAGAAGGGTTGGATGAGTTCACAGCTCCACCAACAGTGCAATAGTGTCCCAGATTTCCCACATCCCTTCCAACAATGATCATTATCCTTCCTGGTCATACTGGCCAATCTGAGAGGTGTGAGGTGGTACCTCAGAGAAGTTTTAATTTGCATTTCTCTAATAATTAATGATTTAGAGTATTTTTTCATATGGCTATGGATTGCTTTGATTTCCTCATCTGTAAATTGCCTTTGCATATCCTTTGACCATTTGTCAAATGGGGAATGGCTTTTTGTTTTAAAAATATGACTCAGTTCTCTGTTAGTTGTAAAGATTGTTTCCCAATTTACTACTTTTCTTTTGATCTTGATTACATTGGTTTTATCTGTGCAAAAACTTTTTAATTTAATGTAATCGAAATCATCTAATTGGTTTTTAGTGATGTTCTCCAACTCTTCCTTAGTCATAAACTGTTCCCCTTTCCATAGATCTGACAGGTAGACTAGTCCTTGATCTTCTAATTTGCTTATAGTATTGTTTTTTATGTCTATGTCCTGTAACCATTTGGATCTTATCTTGGTAAAGGGTGTGAGGTGTTGGTCTAATCTAAGTTTCTTCCATACTAACTTCCAATTATCCCAGCAGTTTTTATCAAAGAGGGAGTTTTTATCCCAGTGGCCTGACTCTTTGGGTTTATCAAACAGCAGATTACTATAATCCTCTCCTGCTTTTACACCTAGTCTATTCCACTGGTCCACCACTCTATTTCTTAGCCAATACCAAACAGTTTTGATGACTGATGCTTTATAATATAATTTTAGATTGGGTAGGGCTAAGCCACCTCCTTTTGCACTTTTTTCATTAAGTTCCTGGCAATTCTTGACTTTTTATTTCTCCATATGAATTTACTTACAATTTTTTCTAGCTCATTAAAGTAATTGTTTGGAATTTTGATTGGTAGGGCACTAAACAGATAGTTTAGTTTTGGTAGAATTGTCATTTTTATTATATTAGCTCTACCTATCCATGAGCAGTTGATATTTGCCCAGTTATTTAAATCTGATTTAATTTGCTTGAGAAGTGTTTTATAATTGTTTTCAAAAAGATTCTGAGTCTGTCTTGGCAAATAGACTCCCAAGTATTTTACACTGTCTGAGGTTACTTTGAATGGAATTTCTCTTTCTAGCTCTTCCTGCTGTTTCTTGCTAGTCATATATAGGAAAGTTGAGGATTTATGGGGGTTTATTTTATAACCTGCAACTTTGCTAAAATTGCTAATTGTTTCCAGTAGTTTTTTAGATGATTTCTTGGGATTCTCTAGGTAGACCATCATGTCATCTGCGAATAGTGAGAGTTTTGTCTCTTCCATCCCAATTCTAATTCCTTTAATTTCTTTTTCTTCTCTAATTGCTGATGCTAATATTTCTAATACAATAGTAGTGGTGATAATGGGCACCCTTGTTTAACCCCTGATCTTATTGGGAATACCTCTAGCCTCTCCCCATTGAGTATAATGCTTGTTGATGGTTTCAGATAGATACTGCTAATTAGTTTAAGGAACAGTCCATTTATTCCTACACTCTCTAGTGTTTTTAATAGGAATGGATGCTGTATTTTGTCAAAAGCTTTTTCAGCATCTATTGATATGATCATATGGTTTCTGATATGTTTGTTATTGATATAATTGAGTATAGTAACAGTTTTCCTAATATTGAACCAACACTGCATTCCTGGAATAACTCCTACTTGATCATAATGTATTATCCTAGTGATGACTTGTTGTAGTCATTTTGCTAAGATTTTATTTAGGATTTTTGCATCTATATTCATCAGGGAAATGGGTCTATAATTTTCTTTCTCTGTTTTACCTCTTCCTGGTTTAGGTAACAGTACCATATTGGTTTCATAGAAAGAGTTAGGCAGAGTTCCATCTTTCCCTATTTTTCCAAAGAGTTTATATAGGATTGGAACCAATTGTTCCTTAAATGTTTGGTAGAATTCACTTGTGAATCCATCAGGTCCTGGAGATTTTTTTTTAGGGAGTTCAATAATGGCTTGTTGAATTTCTTTTTTCTGAGATAGGGTTGTTCAGGTATTTAATCTCTTCTTCATTTAACCTGGGCAACTTATATTTTTGTAAATATTCATCCATTTCACTTAGATGATCAAATTTATTGGCATAAAGTTGGGCAAAATAATTTCAAATTATTACTTTAATTTCCTCCTCATTGGTGGTGAGTTCACCTTTTTCATTTATAATACTAGCAATTTGGTTTTCTTCTTTCTTTTTTTTAATCAAATTGACCAGAGGTTTATCAATTTTATTGCTTTTTTTATAATACCAACTTTTGGTTTTATTTATTAATTCAATAGTTTTTTTGCTTTCAATTTTATTAATTTCTCCTTTAATTTTTAAAATTTCTAATTTGGTATTTGATTGGGGATTTTTGATTTGTTCTTTCTCTAATTTTTTAGTTGCATTGATTTCCTCTTTCTCCAATTTATTCATATAAGCATTTAGAGCTATAATATATCCCCTGAGAGTTGCTTTCCATGAATCCCATAGGTTTTGGTATGTTGTTTCATTATTACCATTATCTAGGATAAAATGGTTAATTCTTTCTATAATTTGTTTTTTGGTCCACTCATTTTTTATGATGAGGTTATTCAGTTTCCAATTTGCTCTTGGTCTATATCTCCTTGGCCCAGTATTTTATATGACTTTTAATGCATTGTGATCTGAGAAAGATGTATTCACTATTTCTGCCTTTCTACAGTTGATCATTAGGTTTTTATGTCCTAGTACATGGTCAATTTTTGTATAAGTTCCATGTACTGCAGAGAAAAAGGTATATTCCTTCCTATCCCCATTCAGTTTCCTCCATAAGTCTACCATATCTAATTTTTCTAACAATCTATTTACCTCCCTAATTTCTTTCTTGTTTGTTTTATGATTTGTTTTATCTAGATCTGATAGCAGGAGGTTGAGGTCTCCTACTAGTAGAGTTTTGCTGTCTATGTCTTCCTGTAATTCTTTCAGCTTCTCCTCTACGAATTTGGGTGCTGTCCCACTGGGTGCATATATATTCAACATTGAAATGACTTTATTGTCTATGGTACCTTTTAGGAGGATAAAGTTTCCTTCCTTATCTCTTTTAATGCTGTCTATTTTTGCTGCTGCTTTGTCTGAGATAAGGATTGCTACCCCTGCTTTTTTTACTTCAGCTGAAGCAAAATATATTTTGCTCCAACCTTTTACCTTTACTCTGTATGTATCTCTCTGCTTCAAATGAGTTTCTTGTAAGCAGCATATTGTAGGATTCTGGTTTTTAATCCACTCTTCTATTTGCTTATGTTTTAAGGGAGAGTTCATCCCATACACATTCAAGGTTATGATTACTAATTCTTTATTGCCCTCTGTTCTATCTTCCCTCTGTTTGTATTTTCCCCCCTTTCCCCCCTTTTATCCATATTCCCCAGTATTTTGTTTTTGAATACCATCCCTTTCAGTGTTTGCCCTCCTATATCACACCCTCCCTTTTCTTTCCCCTTTCCCTGTTCCCTTCCCTTCCTTTTGTTATTTCCCCTTATTTCCTCTACTCCCCTTCCCTTTCTCTGTCCCCCCTCCCCTTTTCCTTCTTGAAAGGTTAGATGTTTTATAAGTTAACTGAGTATGTGGAGGTTGACTTTAAGCCAAGTCTGATGAGAAGAAGATTCAGGTGTTTCTCCTTTACTCCCTTCTTCCTCTCTATTACCATAGGTTTTTTTGTACCTCTTAGTGTAATGAGATTTGTCCCATTCAATCCCCTCCCTCTTCCCATCTCTTTCCTGTCCCCCTTTTTAGGGAGGTAGTGTATTTTTTTTAGATCATTCTATCTAAGTCATAGAAAATTCTGAGTGTCTGTCCCTTCTAGTTCAGTATATTCTGTTGAATAGAGTCAAAATTCCTGAGAGTTATTAGAGTCTTTCTCCCCAGTGGAGTTAAAGCCAGTTACATCCCATTAGATATCAGTCTCATGGATAGGTCATGGATGTCCATCATTTCTGGCTAGGTATATTCTCTCTGTTAGAGTTACATTTCTCAGGATTTATGAGAGTCTCTACCCCCCCCCCCTGCCCCCCATGCTGGGATATAGCCAGTTTCAACTTGCTGGATTGTATTTTTTTCCTTTTACCGCCCCCCTCTTTTTTTTTTTTTTTACCTTTTCATGTGTCTCTTGAACCTCCTGTTTGATATCCAAATTTTCTGTTTAGCTCTGGTCTTTTCATCAGAAATTTTTGGAATTCTTCCATTTCGTTAAATGTCCATCTTTTTCCCTGGAAGAGAAGGCTCAGCTTTGCAGGAAAGTAGATTCTTCGCTGCATTCCAAGCTCCCGTGCTCTTTGAAACATCTCGTTCCAGGCCCTTCGATCCCTTAACGTTGATGCAGCCAGCATATGTAAGCAGCATATTGTCGGATTCTGGTTTTAATTGTTTCTTTCTGGCTGCTTGCAGGATTTTCTCTTTTATCTGATAGTTCTGGAGTTTGGCCACAACCTTCCTTGGTGTTTTCATTTTAGGATCTTTTTCTGGTGGGGATCGATGTACTCTTTCAATAACTACTTTGCCCTCCTATTCGATGATGTCAGGGCAGTTTTCCATCACTAGATCCTGTAATATTAAGTCCAGGCTTTTTTTCTCTTCAGTGTTTTCAGGAAGTCCTATAATTTTCAGGTTTCCCCTCCTCAATCTATTCTCGAGGTCAGTGGTTTTGTTGATGAGGTATTTCACATTTGCTTCTATTTTTTCTATTTTTTTATTTTGTTTAACTGACTCTTGCTGTCTCATGGAGTCATTAATTTCTGTAGACTCCATTATTTTTTGGGGGGGGAGGAGTTTTCTTCATTAACCTTTTCCAATTGGTCAATTCTACTTTTGAAAGAGCTTTCCATTTGACCAATTGAGGTTTTGAGAGAATTAATTTCTTTTTGCATTTGCTCATTTGAGGATCTGAGAGAATTATTCTCATTTTGTAATTGTCCAATTGATGATCTGAGAGATTTATTCTCCTTTTGTGTTTGTCCAATTCTACTTTCTAAGGTTTTGTTTTCTTGTTGCAAGGTATTAATTGTCTCCCCCCAAATTTTCCAGTTGATTTTTAAACTCCTTCCTTATTTCTTCAAAGAAGTCTTTCTGTGCTGGAGACCAGATTGTATTCTCCTCGGGCGTTCCAGGTCTCTCTGGGTTGGGGTCTTTCCCTTCCAGGAATTTTTCTATGGATCCACCTTTCCGCTGACCCTTCTTCATTATGCTAAGACCTTGAGTTGGGTGGGTCTGGTTCACCTGGGCTTGGGATCTCTAAAGGCTTTACTGAGTGCAGTTTCTCTGGCTGGCCAGTAGGAGGTGCTGGTTGCCCTCTCTAGGGTGTCTGTGCCTCTCTAGTGTGTCTGTGACCTTGGTTGTGAGGCCTTCTCCCTTTGCTTGAGGCAGGGAATTGGAGCTATTGAATTCTTTTGCCTTCAATCAATGGTGGACTTTACCCTGGCCTGAGGTGATTCCTCAGCTGGGCTGGTTCTTTTGCTCACGCACCTGGGCCTGAGGCAGAAGTAATTTGCATTTGTTTGGGAGGAGGCCTCAGTGCAATGGAGGTGTGGGCTCAGAGTTTCTCAGACCTGAGGAGCCTAGGGATGGTGTCCACAGCTCTCCTGCACCAGACCTCTCCCCGCAGCCCCTTCCCCAAGCTCCAAGGGGACAGCACCAACACCAGCGCCTCTGCTTCCCCGCGGACCCAAGCCCCCTTCATCCGGCCCCACCCCTGATCCAGCAGGTCTGGCTCTCGGGCCCTCAGACTCCCGGTTCCGATTCAGCTGTTGATCTGGCTGATCTTCCCTGGGAGCTCAGACTCACCTGCCGGTACTCAGCCAAGGCTGCTGCAGGAGACAAATCCTGAGGTAGATTTTCCTCTCCTGCCTTTTCTTTCTGGTTTCCTGGTTCAGATTTCTTTTAAGAGGTTTGTTTCATGTGATAGATGGGGAAGAGATCAGGAGACTTTAGAACTGTGCCTGTCTTCTCTCCACCATCTTGGCCGGAAGTCCCACATCCTTCTATTTCTTAGCCAGTAGCAGACTTTTTAGAAGATTACTGCTTTATTAATACAGTTTGAGATGTGGTACAAACAGGTCATCTTGCTTCACATTTTTTTATTAACTCCCTTGATATTCTTGACCCTTTTCTTCTTTCATATGCATGTTGTCATTACTTTTTCTATTTAATTAAATATTTTTTGGTAGTTTAATTGATATAACACTGAATAAGTTAATTAATTTAGGTAGCATTATCAGCATTATCATTTTTTTTGTAAGGCAAACGGGGTTAAGTGGCTTGCCCAAGGCCACACAGCTAGGTAATTATTAAGTGTCTGAGACCAGATTTGAACCCAGGTACTCCTGACTCCAGGGCTGGTGCTTTATCCACTGCGCCACCTAGCTGCCCCTATCATTTTTATTATATTGGTTCAACCTACTCATAAGCAATTAGAATTTTTCCAATTGTTTATATCTGACTTTGTGTCAAAGTGTTTTGTAATTGTGTTCATAAAGTACCTGGGTTGTCTTGGGAGATAGACTCCACCCAAAATTATATTGTCAACATTTATTTTAAATGGAATTTCTTCTTCCATCTCTTTCTGTTAGATTTTGTTGATAATATTTAGAAATGCTGATGATCTATGTGAGTTTATTTTGTATTTTGCAATTTTGCTAAAGTTGTCAATTATCTCAACTAGAGTTTTAGTTGATTCTTTAGGATTCTCTATATCATTATTTCATCTGCAAAGAAAGATAATTTTATTTCTCTATTGCCTATTCTAGTTCCCTCACCTTATTTTTATTGTTATAGTGAGCATTTCTAGTTCAATATTGAATAATAATAGTGATAATGGGCATTCTTGTTTCACCGGTGATCCTCTTGGGAAGGTTTATAGTCAATCATCATTACAAAACAATGCTTGCTGATAGTTTTAGATAGATACTACTAATCATTTTTAGGAAAGTTCCATTTATTTCTATGATTTTTAAGGAAAAGGAAAATATACTTTGCCAAAAGCTTTTTACCTTCATCTATTGAGATAATCATATGATTTCTGTTGGTACTGTTATTAATATGATCAATTATACTGATAGTTTTCCTAATATTGAATCAACTGTATTCCCAGTATAAATTCCACCTGTTTATATTGTATGGTTTTGGTGATATATTGCTGTAATCTCCTGACTGGCTTTTCATTTAAAATTTTGCATCAATATTCATTAGGAAAATTCATTTTCTTCATCTGTTTTGATTCTTCCTGCTTTAAGAATGATACAATGTATATATATATTGAAAAAGGAATCTGAGAGAACTCCTTCTCCAGTTTTCCAAGTAGTTTATATAGTATTAATATTAGTTGTTCTTTAAATATTTGATAGAATATACTTATGATTCCACCTGATCCTGGAGATTTTTTTCTTTTAAGAAAACTCATTTATGACTTGTTCAATTGCTTTTTTCTAAGATAGTTTTATTCAAGTATCTATCATTTTTTCTTTATTCTATTTCATCTGTTAATTTGTGTCATTTATATTTTTATAAATATCTATTTCTCTAAGACAGTTGTATTTATTGGCATATAAATGAGCAAAATAGCTATTAATAATTATTTAAATTTCATCTTTATTGATGATGAATTCACCCTTTTCATATTTTATTGGTTATTTGGTTTTCTTCTTTCATTTTTATCAAATTAATAAATGATTCATTTATTTCATAAACCAGATCATATTTTTATTTACTAGTTTAATTTTTTTTAAATTAATCTCTCCTTTGATTGTCATCATTTCCATTTTGATGCTTAACTGGGAATTTTTAATTTGGTTTTCCCCCCTAGTTTTTAAAGTTCTATGCCCAGTTCATCTCTCTTTTATTGATGTACATATTTAAGCACATCAGTTTTCCCCTAAGTACTGCTTTGGCTGAATCCTATACATTTTGGTATGTTGTCTCTTTGTTGTCATTTTTTTAAATGAAATAATTTATTTTTTCTATGATTTGTTCTTTGACCCATTCATTCTTTAGGAATAGGTTGTTTCATTTCCAAATAATTTTTAATCCATGTTTCTTTGGCCCTTTTTTTTTAGTTTTTTTTTTTTGCAAGGCAAATGAGGTTAAGTGGCTTGCCCAAGGCCACACAGCTAGGTAATTATTAAGTGTCTGAGACCGGATTTGAACCCAGGTACTCCTGACTCCAGGGCCGGTGCTTTATCCACTATGCCACCTAGCCACCCCTCTTTGGCCCTTTTTTGAATGTAATTTCTTTTGTATTATGATCTAAAAAAGGATGCATTTAACATTTCTACTTTTCTGCATTTAGTTGTGAGGTTTTTATGTCCTAATAAATATGGTAAATTTTTATGTAGGTGCCATATGCTTCTGAGAAAAAAAGATATATATTCCTTTTAATTCCCATTCAATTTTCTCTATTTGTCTATTATAACTAGCTTTTCTAAAATTGCATTCATCTCCTTAATTTCTTTCTTGTTTGTTTTTTGGTTAGATATATCTAATTCTGAGAGGGGAAAGTTGAGGTCCCCATTAGAATAGTTTTATTTTCTATTTCATCCTGTAACTTTTAACTTCTTTAAAAATGAAATTTCATTTGGTACATATATATTTAGTATTGATACTATTTCATTGTCTACATTATCTTTTAGTTAAATGTATTTTCCTTGTTTATCTCATTTAATTAAATCTATTTTTGTTTTTACTTTATCTTAGATCATAATTCTTATCCTGCTTTTTTCACTTCAACTGATTCTGTTTCAGTTCCTTTTATTCTGTTTGTGTCTCTGTTTCAAATGTGTTTCTTGTAAACAACATATTGTAGGATTTTGCTTTTTGATTCACTGCACTATTCAGTTCTATTTTATGTGTGAATAGGTTCATGGGTTCATAGCCCTTCAGTTTCTTAGGAAGTCCTACGGGTATTTTAGAGTGGTTAAAAACAGATTGTTAATTTGATAAAGCAAATTTTTTTCATTTATCTTGTCCTTAAAATATTTTGTAAGTAATCACTCAGATGAGAGACTTTGACTATTAATGGCATCACTGGCTTCTTTTTTTTGAAACCATACTCATACCTTTTTCTTACTCCAAAGAATAACCCCTCAAAGCACAAAAATTTATCTTTAGATTCTAATAGTAGTAGGATATAGATATACCTACCCAAATCCACAATATTTTTTTATAATACAACCTAGCAAATTCATCAGATCTGCTTCACTGAGTGGCTCTTTTATTTTTCTAAAAAAAAAAGAAACTAAAAAAAATTACACATATCAAAACTACCACCTCATAGAGGCCATTGGGATCAAAAACATCTCTATTTTAAATAAAATCTGTTTGCTGTACTTTCATGTCCTCTTGTCCTAGCAAGGACCAGAGAGGAATTACAGACACAAAGAGATGTGGTAAATACTTATGTTCCTCTTTTATGAAATAAACTTTTATGAGTTTTCATTGATCCCAGTGACAAATGATAAAGTCAAACTTTACTAGAAACAGATATCTTAATCATGTAACATCACCATTGAAAGAGGAATCCTAGTCTTTTTAGGACCAGAATACATATTTGGAATTAATGTTGTTGGGTATGGAAGCTTTTCACCTAAAATATAAATAATTCCCTACCTGATCCTTCATATTAACGCATGTTCTGTTCTGTTTTGCATGGTACTCACTGACTACTTTTCTTATATGAGGAAAAATTAAAACTCCTTTGATCAAAGTTTTTCTCAAAACTATGGTCTAGTCCACAGGTCAACAAATTACTGTTCATAGGTCAAATTCAGTCCACTGCCTAATTCTGTAGGATTCTTGAGCTGAGAATGTGACCAATTCTTGACTATTTGTGGCACCAGAGAGTTCTTTTCTTTGAAGGATGAATCATACCCAGACCTATTCCTCATTCCAAAGAATAATTCATCAAAGTACAAAAGTTTCTCTTTATATTTAAATGACAGTTAAGCAGAAATGTGTCTACCCCATTCTTATGCATCATCCACTCTTCCCTGTCTCTGTTATATCTCATGAGAAATCACAGCTGTAGCCAAAATTTGCTTTTTTGAAACACATAAATGGGTCTTAGAGATCTTAAGACTGAAAAGCCTGAGAAATCTCATTGGCCCATAATCTCTGCTTTTGGATGACTTGTTTCTTTTTGTATATGACTGTCCTTCATTCAGTTGTAGACTGGAACCAATTCAATTGAGGTGTCATTGTGTCACCATGACAACTCCAGAGTTACATCATATAACAGAATTCAGATGTTACTGACTTTAGGAGGATTTTTTTCTTTAACTCACAGAGCAATCATCAATTGTCTTTAAATATCCAAATGTGTTTTTTAAAATATCTCTCCATTCCAGGCTCTTGGGGTAACGTCATATGTTTGGGGAGCATTTCATATGTAGACAACATTTTCCCCTATGACATGGTTTCAGCACATAGAGGTTTCTTTCCTAATAAAAATAAGAGCAGTTCTTCTAAGAGACTTTGGTGTAATTATTCATCTCTACTCCAGTCACTGCCTGTTGCCAAGAGATGTTTTAATATTTTGAATCCAGAATTCATATTTTCTTATAGCAACAGGTCTTTCCAGGCTCAGCATGGTCTGGCCTGTTCAGTACTTGGACAAGAGATCTATAAGGGAAACCCAGGTGCACAGGAAATAAGATTGATGGTTGCAATGGGTGACATTTCCCCCCTCAAGGTCATGTGTAAACCTAAACCATTAACCTAAGATAGATCAATATTAATTATTCATTCACTCAGTAAGAATTTATTAAGTACCTGACCATATATCAGATACAAAACAAGAGTGTGGGATACATAGACAAAATTGATCCCTGCTCTCAAATAGCTTCCATTCTGTTTTCTTTTGACTTTCTTTGATGCTAAGTCCCCTGATGTACCCTGGGAAACATTTATTTTTACCCATGTCACTTGAATATTTCTCCAAGCAGCTAATTTGATTACAGTATTGGGCACAGATGTATCTGTAAGTTGACTTCTTTTGTTTGTCTTTCCTTCATATCATCAAATTGATGATTCCTCAAGTGGGAATTCAAACTAGTTCAGAAGTCAGACAGATAGTATATAACCAACTGAAATTAGGCAACTACCAATTAAACTCATCAGTCAGAACAGAAGAAATTCTTTTGATGTAACTGGGAGAAATTGGAATGGATCCTAATCCTTCTGGAAAACCTCTTCTCTGAATTATGGTCTCTGACTCCATTGCCTTATACTGTCTCTCTTATTATTGAAATTTCTTTCTGCATAATTCATATCAGCATAAATTCTTCTCACATTGCGTCACTAGTAATCCTTTCAAAAAATGAAACATCTTGGTCTCCTTTTTGTGAATTAAAAGTCACAATATAGTTATTTTTAATCCACTGCTTTCTGCAACAATGTTTAGTAAAATAGAGGTGATAAGTAGGAGCTCTGTAGGTCTCTTTATGCCCACAGTCCTTATTAGGATATTAGTCTACAATTTCTTAGCATATTTCTCTCTAGCTATCATTGGTTATATTAATACTATTGCTAAAATTATTAATTAAAATACCATTTTAAGTGTAGTTTAAATGAGGCCAAAAATCTTATGTTTTTCTTACTGTTAGAAATAAGAGCAGGAAACATGAGGGGGAGTATAGTTGTAGGGCCTTACTAAAATGTAAGCCAATAGACCACACAAGTCTAGTTCCTAGAGTAAATCACTTCCCTTTGGGTTAGTAGCTTTCTTACTTGAAAACACTTTTTTTCCCTAAAGCATGTGTGGCAAAGACATATCAAGGCCAATTTAGGTCATGATTACATATATCCAGGCTCTCTATATGCCACACCCATTTAGCCACCGTCTTTGGAGAGGGTGATGAAGGAGGGAGCAGAAGTTAGGATGATGAGCCTCTCTTACATACAAGTAAAGGGGGAATGGATTGTGAATTTTTATTGGTTTGTATATTCTGTACCAAGATGGTAGTTATTTTCTCAAAAATTTAATTGAATGGAAAAAGACAATTTTGAATGGTGGAATGAGTCTCTATTCCAGTTACTGGAGATAGCTCAACTCAAAGCAATCAATAGTTGTTACCATCAAGAAAGTAGTTCAGGGTAGCTAGGTGGTGTAGTGAATAAAGCACTGGCCCTGGAGTCAGGAGTACCTAGGTTCAAATCCTGTCTCAGACACTTAATAATTACCTAGATATGTGGCCTTGGGCAAGCTACTTAACCCCGTTTGCCTTGCAAAAACCTAAAAAAAAAGTAGTTCAGAAGCCCATACAAAAAAAAAAAACATCAGGAATATACGTTTTTCTTCATAATTAAATCCATGGGAAATTTCAGTACAGATGTTAGAGATACTAGCTATCTAGCTCTGATTTTATGCCTTACTACTAATGTAAGGATGAAGACCATAGAAGAGAAGAACATCTTGCTCCCTATGAGTTGTTAATCTCTGGTCAGGCATTTGATGGAGGAAGACCTTGTTGCTTTTAAATGTAATCAGCATTGTTAGATAAAATCAAGTGCTGAGGATGTCTGTGGATTTTGTGCATCCATACCCTCCCTAGATAAAATAAGAATAAGAGAATGTGCTGGAAATTGTGAGAAGCATCATTTCAATGATCTTGCTACTATCAAATTCCATTTTTAAATCAGTAACTACAATTCATGTAATACCAAATTCTCAGAAGATTCAAAACTGTACATGACTCAGGGAATGGAAAAATGCATGATTAGTAGGAATAAGTAGTAACATCTTACCAATGCAGCAAATGGTTCTAAAAGGAGCTGAGTAGTCCTTTCTCATGATACTATTATTCCAGAGATGAAGGTATTCTGGTGCCTCCAGATTACTAAAGCTTCTGATTGTATATGCATAGTAGAAGAAAAAATACTTCCAGGCTGTTTAATCACTAGTGATCAGAGCTGGCATTAAAAGACACAGAAATTTTTGAGTGAGCAGTAATGAGTTCATAGACTAAACTCTAGGGATAGGAGTCAGAGTAACTCTGCAAATCAGCTTAGAAATGGGGGTGCAGAGATAGAGAGAGAGTCAAAGCAAAGAACCCTAGAGAAGACCATTATCATTACCTTAACCCTGGAATTGGCAATAAAAATTACCCAGTGCAAACAATCAGGAATATAAAAACAAAAGCTATCAGGATAACTATTTTTAAGAAAAGAAAATTATAGAGAAGGCTTCAGGGTTGAACATAGCCATATGAGCTGACCTTGTTATAGTTCTGAGTCATGAATTATGTCAACCATAACTTATATGCAAATGGGGATATAAAAGACATCAAATGCATGTATAAGCAGAAAGGGAATTGGGTCAATCATGTAACAAAACCAAGGCATAACAGATGGAGCCTGAATACTACACTGAAGTCTTTTAAACTCCCAAAGATATGCTAATATCCACAAAATATTTTAAAAATCTAGAGGAAAGCCTCTGGTGCACTAGGTAGATCTTTTATGAAGGATTGAATTTTTAAAAATAAATATAAAAGCATCATGAGTTTGACCTTAATATATAACATGGTGTTAATTTCCAATTTTTCCTGATAAGGCATAATATAATTATGAAGGGAAATTATTGGAAACATAGGAGAAAGTAATTTTGCCTTCAACTTCACCTTCATGAAAAACTTCTAAAAGGATATGGAATACAATTGCATAAGAGAAGGAAACATAAATGTGTGACATTATGCATAAGTGAATCTAGAACACACACTGATGAGATCACAGATTTATCAAAGCATTATATGTATGCATACTGGAGTCTCTGGGGAGGAAGTAGTACAGCAATAAAGGTATGAAAATATGATAAAACCAATTCTTAGTTTTCCCTGATTCTTAATATTCCAACTTTAGATGTCCTCATGAAGTTACTGAAGTTACCTTTTCATGTTCTAGAATAAGGACAGCCCAAACCTTAGAGAATGAAATCCTATTGAGTTGAGATCAGCTTCCCTGGACTATCTGCACATTTTTCTTGTTTCTGTCTCAAGCAAAACAAGTCTAAAAATTAGTCCTTCATATTTTTTAAGAAAAATTGTGACCCCCTTTTATGTCTTCCTCAGGCATAGTTCCCAGTTCTTTAAGGCAATTCTTATGCAAATTGGTCCAAAATTGCCTTCCCTTGGATGCACCTCAGTTTATCAATGTCTTTCCCTAAAACTGGGTGCCCAAAACTGAAAAAAAAATACTGCAGAAATGGAGTGGAATTACAGTGGAATGATCACCTCTACTCCTGGACTCTGAATTTTTTTTTAACCTGCCATTTTACCTTATAGAATCCATTTAAACTTTCAGGCTACAAAAATCTCCTATATCCTTTCTCCATAAAGTTTGGTTAATCACATCAATTCCATCTTGGAACTATAGAATTGACTAAAAAACAAATATAAATTTTGTCTGCTTTTCTGTCTTCAATGATAAATATGAATCTCCCCAATGTATCAAAGGACACTGGATGGCACCAACATGCTTTGTGAAGCCCTTTTGCATAACTTATAAGGCACTCCTTTTAATGATATCAAGTTCCATCCTGAGTTGAGGACTGATCGCTTGATGAACAAGTCAGAAGCAGCTTTTTTTAGATTCTGCATTCTGGTAGTGAAATTGTATAAGAATGTCCTCCAAAGCTCTATTTTGGGGGGTCCAATTTTCTAACCCTGATACAAGCATGCATAGGAATTCTGTTTGTTCTTTCTTAAGACAAAACTCTGGAGGCTAAGGTTTGTGCATTCTTAGGACAAACTGGAAGTTAACATCATGTTTGGTTTAATTCTTTATTAAGGTCAAACTCATAGTGCTTTTACATTTATTTTTATCAAGCTTTATCTTATTATATTTGACTAATTGTTCTGAGTAATTCTCTTCCAGTTTTATGTCATTTATATGAATGTCATCCATGTTTTGTTCATCATTGGGGTAAAAACGAACATATCCAATGATTGGGAGCTGGCATTAATACATTTAAAAAAAAAATTTGCAAGGCAATGGGGTTAAGTGGGTTGCCCAAGGCCACACAGCTAGGTAATTATTAAGTGTCTAAAGTCGGATTTGAACTCAGGTACTCCTGACTCCAGGGCCAGTGCTCTATCCACTGCACCACCTAGCTGCCCCAATCAATCCATTTTTTTAAACTGCTCTTTGGTTCTGGTCATTTAAGTAGTTCCAAATGCACCTAATTACACTTTTATCTATATTTCTATCTTGTTCACTAATATACTTTGATGTAGATTATACCTAATGATATTCATGAAGTAGAAGGTAATATTATGCTGCTGATCTGCAGGCTAAAATTTTCCTAGGAAAAATATGATTTGTCCCTAAGGGAGGCTAGGTGGTGCTGTGGATGGAGCACTGGCTTTGGAGGTAGGAAGACAGGAGTTCAAATCTAACTTCAGACTCTTAACTGTTACTAGCTGTGTAACCTTGGGCAAGTCACTTAACCCTGATTGCTTCACATTCAGGGCCATCTCCAGTTGTCCTGATTCATTTCTGGTTACTGGACTCATATGGGTCTAGAAGATAAAGTGAGTTTGGAGAAGAAAATTCCTGTGCTTGTCATGGCATCACCTCCCTAATATCTTGGTCTTCTTCAAAATTAAAGATAAACATAATTTGTCCTTAAGGAACCTATCCCAGATGGTTGTAACCATTAGGGGATCCTTTTGTATATGTTCACCTTCTAAAATTAGAGAATAATGCATTCTAAAATTTTGCCAGAAATCAAAGTCAAGTTCATCAGTCTATAGTTTGATTTTTTCCCTCCATTTTTAAAACTAGAACAGTATTTGTTCATCTCTATTACTACCTTTGCTTTTTCATTCCTCCATAGTAATGCAAAGATCACAGCATTCTCACTGTACCAGTTCCTTCATTTTAATAAAAAGTGGAAAACTCAAATTTCCTTGTGCCTGTCAGTGCTTTTGCTGTTTGAAGCCATGGAATAGTTCAGCTAGCCCTTATGTACAAGCTACAAATCAGTACAGATGTTTTTCTGTAAGCCCAGGGATTGGGGATTTAGCCCTGCCTGATATCAGATAATAGAGAGAAGTGGAAAATACACAATGGAAAAGCCGGAAGTAATATTAGGTGAAATCAACATATTATTGTGTTCTTTGTAGATTAGGTATATTTTTTCTGCTTCCTCTTTGTAACATTATCTTTCTTTTTTTCCTTTCTTCTATCCCACCTCATTCCTTTTTCTCATTCATCTAGTTTTCTGGAGGTGTTACAAAGCAGTCACTGTGTTATTCTAAGTGACTCCCAGATCCACCCCTACCTCACATTCCTCTCTAAACAACTCTTAACTTCACACCTAATATTTTGGGAAAATAATTGAGCCATGTTCATTTCTGAGTTCTAGAGAAACTTGCTACAAAACTAGTGATAGATTCACATGATCTTAGAGCTAGAACTTGCTTGAAGGTAGCTTAGAGATCAAACCTCTTATTTTACAGATAAGGATCTGAGGCTGACTGCTGAATGACTCAACCACAGTCAAACAGCTGCTAAGTTTCTGAAGGAAGATTTGGACCCACATCTTCCTGCTTCCAAGTACAACACCCTCTCCATCATTTATACAAGTTCTTTCAAGTCCAGTGAAAATAGGGTTTCTCCTATCTAGACATTAGGACATTACTTCCTTTATTCTCTGGGTCCTCTCAGTCAAACTAGAATTGTTTTGAATTGTCAGTAAGGATCCTCTTAATGTCCTCACCATATCTTTTTTTAAAATAATGTTATTTTGCAAGGCAGTGGGGTTAAAGTGACTTTCCCAAGGTCACACAGGTAGGTGATTATTAAGTGTCTAAGTCTGGATTTGAACTCAGGTCATCCTGACCCAAGAGCCAGTGCTCTAACCACTGTACCATCTAAGGGACCCTCTTCACATATCTTTTGATATAACTAGTCTCAGGATTAGTCTGAAGACAAGCAGAGAAAGAAGTCACCTTATATCTGGCATGATTTCCAGGTTGAAAAACCCTACTTCCCTTGTCTGAAATTCTATTCATAAGGTACTAGAATTTAATTCCCATTCACAATGAGAGATGAAATAAAAATGCAAATACCTCTGGGAGTAAGAACTCAATGATTTATATTTCCATTTCATTCCAAATGATTGTCATTAGCCTCATTTCAAACTAAGGGGCCAATGACAATCATTTCTAAAGAGAAGATAGTGGCAGGTTGAAGAAAGGACCACAAGGAGAGACTGTTCCTTCCTGATCAAAACCTCGTATAGGGATTATACTGTTTTCTAGTGCACACTTGCCTAGCCCATCTTTACCAATTGCCCTTCCCTTAATACTTCTATGAATTAAAAAGGAATTTAGAAAGGGAACTAGAATTGACTTTACCACAAGTTGTGGAATAGATGGAACAAGAAATAATTCTCTCTCCTACCTACACATATCATGGATTGAATTCTAACCTTTTTTTCCCCCTGAAGACAAAGTTAATACAAGCAAATATGAGTTTGCAATATGCTAATGTGGAGAAGATAATGAGGTCTGAAATATGAGCAACAACCTGACTTCCTGGGAGTGGGGTGATAAGAAAGACAGTGATAAAAACAAGAAAAGAGAGCTTTTAAGGAGAGTTTGGAAAACTTGAGAAATGAGAAGCTCAGTCTGCCATAAGAAAAATTGCTGAGTGAGTCACACAAAGCCAGAAAGTTGGAGAACAGGATAGGAGGTCCAGCTCAGGGGGGGGCTCACTGAGGGCCATCAAACTATGAAAGGAAAACTGCTTTAGGGAGATTTCTGTGATGAGCAGAGCAATGAAGGCTGACTTGGGAGAGATTATTATTGATGGGAATTGAGGAATAGGCATAGCATAAGCACCTCAGATATCTACTATCTATATGACCATGGGCAAGTCACCTAATCTCTATCTCTATTGTCTCATCTATAAAAGGAGACTGAACATAATTCTCAGTTTTGTTGTGAGGCTCAGATGAAATCATCTTAGTAACCTTAAAGCATCATGCAATGATAACCAATATAGAGAGCTCTGAGAGTTGCAAAGCACTTTCACATACCTTATTTCTATAATCCATACAGAAATCCTTTGAAGATACTATTTTTCCACATTTTACAACTGAAAAAAACTGAGAAAATGAAGTGACTTGCCCAAAGTCATACAGCCAGTATGTGCTGAGTAGTATTCAGTCATAGGGCTTCCTGATTCCAGGTCTAGAATACTATCACTATCAAAATAAAAATATTATGTAATAGTGGTGGTGGGTGGTAGTGGTAGTGGTGGTGGTGGTGGTGGTGGTGGTGGTAGTGGTGACAGTAGTTAGTAGTAGTAGTAGCAGTGATAGTAGTAGTAGGAGTAGCAGCAGCAGCTGCTGTAGTCATCATCACCTTCATCGTAGTGAAGCTTAGGAAGATGAAGGATTATTGCCTCAGTAAAAAGCAGATGGATTTTTATACTGATAGTAACAATCCAAAGCACTTTTATGAAGCCCTGAAGGTTATTTGTGGGCCAAAGACCTATGGTGCATCCCAACTGAATGCTTCCATAATGCTCAACAGACCATTATCAATCAGTGCTGAAGCTACTGAATACTTACCCCAGGTTGAAATCAATCCCTCCCTGAATTTCCAACTGAAGAAAAGATTATGAATGTCATTAGGTTCTTTCATGTGACAAAGCACCTGGAACTGATTTTATTCCAGCTGAGGGGTCCATTGCTCATGCAAAAACTGATTAAAATTTTCTGGGTTGTGTGGAGACAGAATTCTTCAGGAGTTCAAGGACACCTCCTTTGCCCATCTTGTGCCTTTTTAATAGACTGTTCCTTTACCTGGAACAAGGTCATCTATCTGAGAGCCAGTATGACTTCAGAAAGGTCTGAGGAATTGTTAGTATGATGTTTGCTGCCTGAAAATTCCAGGAGAAATACCAGGAGCAGAACAGAAGTTTGTCCATAACATTAGTAGATCTGACCAAGGTCTGCCAGTCATGATGGTTTAGGGGAAATTATGTCAAAATTTTGTTGCCCAGAAAAGATCATCAGTATTGTACATCAGTTTTGTGATGGCATGCTTGTCCCAAGTTCTGGATAATGGATGATATTTTTGCACTTTTCCAGTCACCAATGGAATAAAACAAGGGTGTGTCCTTACTCCCATGCTTTTTAGCATGATGTTTTCAGTCATTTGATCAAATACTGTCACTGAGGAGGAATGCCATCAAAGTCAGCTACTGCATTGATGGTAAATTCAACTTGAAAACACTGTAAGCTTAGAACAAAGTGGAGGGAGTGTTGGTGCATGATCTTCTGTTTGCAGATGATTATGCACTCAATACAGCCTCTGAACCTGAGAAATAACAGTATGGATTGATTCTTTGCTGCTTATGCTAATTTTGGTCTAGCGAGTAACACCAAGAAAACTCAGGTGCTCCATCAGCCAGTGCCACACAATCCATAATATGGAACCATCATTTATTGCAGATGGAGAAGTTTTGAATACTGTGAACAACTTCATTTACCTTATCAGAATATTTCCCAGAGATATACATATTGATAATGAAGTTGACACATGCATAGCCAGAGCTAGCTCAGTATTTGGGATACTCCAAAGGGAAGTGTGGCAGAGAGGAGGTATTAAATAGCCTGCCAAAATGGAGGTTTACCAAGTTGTTGTGCTGCCCTCATTGTTGCATGCCTGTGAAACCTGGACCATATACCAGCATCATGCCAGGAAACTGAATCATTTCCTTTTGAATTATCTTAGAAAGATTCTGAAGATCACCTCACAGGAGAAAATAACAGACACTGAGGTCCTTTCTCAAGCTAAACTGCCCAGAATTCAAATTCTACTGCAGAGAGTGCAACTGATGAGCTGGTCATGTTATTTGAATACCAAGCATATGTTTGCCATAAAGACAATTTTGTGGGAAACTTTAACAGGGTAAGAGCTAACATGATGGTTAGAAAAAAATGATACAAGGATACTCTCAAGGTCTCACTTAAGAACGTTGGAATTGATTGTGAAACATGGGAGACACTGGCATTGTCCAGCATGGCATTCTCTCATCAAAGAAGATTCTGGGCCTTATGAGCAAAGCAGAATTGTAGTAGCTCAGTACAAATTTAGAGAATTCACTCCAAATGTTCACATGCCTATTTGTTCCTGACCTGTGATGGAACAGTCCAAGCTCACATTGGTCTGATAAGCCACAGTTGGACTTTTTTACTGTATCATAATGATGTCATTTTGGTCCCTCTTCAAGAACAAAGAACCCTAGTCTTAGTAGTAGTAGCAGTCATAATCATAGGAATTTTAGTAATAATAACCAGGTAAGTTTCAGGAGAAATGGGTCTAACTTGGACCAAGGATAGTAAGGTAGAAGATGTTGCCCTCCATGTGTGTGCTCCCATAAGATGCATTTTAGACTATTCTAATATGAAAACCTTGTGCATCAATGATCTACCTGAGATGATAAAAATGTCTAGGCATCCTTCATACCCAGCCAGTTGGAATGACATGAGATTGGTTTCATCTGTGTTTGTCAAGTCCAGAGAAGGGCTTTGCATAAAACTATAATCAGCTTCCTCCCTTTTCCTTCTATTAGTTGAGGACTATAGCATATGAGGTCTTTGGACACTCTCTCTGATGACTTAAACCAATCAAACTTTTTTTGATTAAGAGGTAGATTTATCCTTTATTCATAAATTGTCTTCTTTTTTTTTTTTAGGTTTTTGCAAGGCAAATGGGGTTAAGTGGCTTGCCCAAGGTCCCACAGCTAGGTAATTATTAAATGTCTGAGACAGGATTTGAACCCAGGTACTCCTGACTCCAAGGCCAGTGCTTTATCCACTACGCCACCTAGCCACCCCAAAATTGTCTTCTAATACTCATACTTGTCATTCCCCAGCCCCTGAATGTCTCAGTTTAGAGTTATGTCTTCCCTTGTATGAGTTAAAATATGCTCATAATACCATACCATTACTGACCTGTCTAGCCCTTGCATAAAAGTCTCTAAATACCAAATCATCCAGAATAGAGTAGAACAGTTACCAAGAACTGCAACTTAACTTTTCCCTTGGCTATATGGAATCAAAAAGTTATATTACGGCATGTTTAATTAAGATTAGACCTCAGTAAAATTCAGTTTTCTGCACTGGAAAGACCACTATAAGCAGTGGGAATACCTGGGTTCAGAGTTCACTTTATAGTGGATTTTTTTAAAAAAGTGTTAGTGCTTTTGATGTTATCTTCTAGCCACAGTATTTATACTTTTGATACTTTCTCAGGGGAGCATCCTGAAATTTTTCTGATGACCTTCATTGATAGGAAACTCACTATTTCCTCTACAGACTGTGAGTTTTGGGGGAACTGGGGACACAATGATTCTAATTTTTAGGATACTATTCTTCAAACCTGCTAGGGATGTGGGAGATAGGATTTCATATTTGAATAGTGATTGTACCCAATGATTTCTAAGTTTCAACTTTAAGATTTTTAAATTCTGTGATTCTATGATCTCTTTGTGCTTGTTTTTTAGACATTCATATTTTTAGACCTTGTCTTGGATTAGGAACAAAGGAATGGTGAAACTTGGATCTTGGAGACAAGTCATTAATTTCAGTTTTCCAGAGGAGAAATTGAAGGCCACTGAGGTAAAGGTACTTGCCAAAGGTAACACAGATAATTTGTTCTGCCTGTCCCAATATCACATTGTAAAAACTTGTTTGTACAGTTAAATCACAGTGATTTCATGCTGAACATAGTGCTTTTCATACTTAGTAAATTTTTGTTCAATTGAATTGAAAGCTCTTACTGACCCATTAATAAAAGAAGATGGATTGGCTATTTCATAATGAGTTACTTTTTCCTTACCAAATTTTCTTGATTTCTGCACTTAAAAAAATAGGAAGACTGATGTTTCTCATTAATTTAGGGGAGTTATCTTTTGACTATTGTTTAGGGGCATTGTTAGCGGTGCCATTTTAGATCGATCTTGAAGAACAAGCTAATATTTTTACAGACAGATATTAAGGTGATAAGAAATGAATACAGAAGAACAACTGTGTAGAGATAGGAAAAATAGTGTGTTTTCAGAAAATAGCAAGTAATCTACATTTGGCTGAAACATTAACTACAAATAGCCTAGATGCAAAGGAATGACATCAAGTCATATAATTTCACATACAATAAATGCATTAAACAGTTCTTTCACCTAATGGAATATTTTTTCAGTGATATAAAAATGTCCTTTGGATTCAACAAGTATAACACTCTTGGTGGAAGCCAAGGCAAGATAGACACTGAAGGCTTCAAGTTTGAATCTTGAGGTCATATGGAAGCACTGAATGAAGGTATATAACCTATAAATACTTTGGTCTATCAAGAAAGATAGACCAAACATAAGGATAAAGTAATGATTTTAGTAGTTGAACATTAGTATTGGAATATAAGATCACCTTTTTGCTCATTGAAAGCCTCCTCAGTTCTATTTCAGTAGCAGACAAGATGAGAGGGGTAAGAGACAACCTTATCCTGTTTCCATGTAATTTTGATTTCTTCTGCCAGGTTGGTGTTTTGAAAGCTTTTTGGTCCATGCAGATTGAAAATTAAGAATATCTGTATAACATCTATTAAAAAACATTGTTCTTAAATATTTTGTGGATGAATTTTATGTCTGGATAATTGTGAACAACAATTCAGTCTGTAATAATATTCTACTTTCAGTCTGGGAAATAAACCAAAGTTCTCAAAGATTTGGGGGGGGGATTCTGAATTATTCTTATGAATAATTCTAACTACCAGATCATGTCTTCCCAGATAGATAGGCACTAAATTTTTACAACCTGAAGTGATATGTCAGATAGTCTGCAATTCCTTTGCATAATCTACTACTAGAATAGTACCAAGATGCTTTCAGGGAATCAAGAGCTTTCATTCAAACACTTTAATTCAATTGATAAAGGCAGTCATTTTATCTACCTATTCAATAGTCTGATGAAAAACAAATATAAAAAACAATAAAGAGTAACCAAGACCCTTTCTATCTAAAATCCTTGAATATAAGATGAAAAGATGAGATGTCTATTACTATTAAATATAAATAAATAAATGATAATAATAAATTAAGAGACATTTAGGGGGGTGGAGCTCATAAAGCTATTAAGCCTGGAGTCAAGAATATCTGAGTTCAAATCCAACCTCAAACACTTACTAGTTCTATGACCCTGGGAAAATCACTTAATCTCTGTCTGCTTCAGTTTTTCAATCATGCAATGAAAATAATATTAGCAACTACTTCCCCAAGTAATTGAAGGTCAAATGAGAAAATATTTGAAAAATACTTGATAGGGGCAGCTAGGTAGTGCAGTGGGTAGAACACCGGCCCTGGAGTCAGGAGTACCTGAGTTCAAATCTGGCCTCAGACACTTAATAATTACCCAGCTGTGTGGCCTTGGGCAAGTCCTTTAACCCCATTGCCTTGCAAAAAAGTACTAAAAAAAAAAAGAAAAATACTTGACACAATGCCTAGTACCTAGTAGATCCTTAATAAATATATCATCATCATCATCATCATATTTCAAAAATATAAAGTACTTTTTCCATAACAATTCCATGAAGTTGGTAGTGGACATATTATTTTGTTTTTATAGATGAGAAAATGGAGGTTAAGAAAAGTGAAGAATAATGGTGGTCCCATTTTTACAAGGCTAACAATTTTTAGAGCTAGGATCTGAGCCCTGGTCTCCTGATTCCCAGTGCTCCTCCATTAGGCTATGAGCACCTTAAAAGTAGAAGTTGATTTTTTTTTGTATCCCCAGTACTTAAAGTGTCTAACACAGTACTTGCTTAATAAATGCTAATTGATTGGCTTACTCTTTCCTCTCTTTGATTAAACACAGAAAGTTGATTTAACAAGGCTAAAATAGTCCCAGATGCCTCAATGTACCTATTCCAGTAATTTACATTGAGTTATTTCCCTGATTTAAATTATTTAATTCCCTGATATAAATGTATTTCTATAGTCATTTTGACATAAAGTATTATACCTGTGGGTACAAATGTGCCTTGGCTAGGGACTTATCTGAACATATTTGTTGATGTTCAAAATGTTCATTCATTCATAAGAACCACTAGGGAGAAGCTAAACATTTGCTTTCCATTTGCTAACTGTTATTGAAGAAGATAGCAAGCTGCATTTTTTCCCTCCAACTCTAACCTATTAAAAAGAACAAAACTTCCTAGAAGCATTCAAGAATCCAGTTATATTTGACATATATGTATATATATATGTGTGTGTATATATATATATATATATATATATATATATATATATATATATATATATATACACATATATGTCACTGATAGGTACATAGCAAAGTCTGGTGTTCCTTTCTATGGCTTAGAAGATTTTGAGTCAAGAGAAACCTGGGTAAAGTCTCTCAGTTTTTTAGTATTTCTAGTATTCTGTAATAACTTACCTAGTATTCACTTGCTCCTCTATTTCATGAACAGTTGTTTTTAGATGAGTCATCTGTCTCCTTCCAACTCCAAATCTACTATCTGACTTTCTGAGCCTTAGATTCTGCATCTATAAAATGGAGATCATAAAACTAGAAGTTCTTACCTCAAAGGATTGTTACCTGTCATAATAATAATTATCATATTTTAACATAATAATTATCATAATTATCATTTCTTATTATTATTTCCATATTAGCATTATTGTTGTTATTATCATCATCATCATCATTATTGTTATTGCTATGATTATCATCATTATTAACATTGTTACTTGGGGTCAAAAATTGTTGTTTTGTATTTTGAAAAACTGAAAGTACTAAATCAATGTCCATGAAAAAGTCAATGTAGAAACAATAAAATATTCAATAGAATGAGAATTCTTAAACATTCTTTTTGCATCATGATCTCTTTTGTAAGTTTGGCAAAACACACTAGTCCCTTCTTATAATAATACTTTCAAGTGTATAACATAAAAATATAGTTACAAAAGAAACCAATTATGTTGAAAGAGTTATAAATATTTTAGAAGAAAAAACGCAATTTATGTACCTCAGGTTAAGAACCCCCACAATAGAGTCTTTTAGAGAATCTGTATAGCAACCTACCTAAATTAGTTGCCATTTAAAGAATTTTCTTTTGAGTTACTTCAAGGTATGTTTCTATTGGCCTTCAACCAATACAAATAATAAAAGCAAATTGTCAAAGCAAATATCTTCTCCCAGAACATGCCAATTTTAATAAAAATGCATCTGATTGAATGAAAAATATATTATCTATAAGGTAATGAGCATCAAGAATGCCCCTGATTGAAATTCTAAGAACTTCAAGTCCCCTGGGACTGTATGCCTGGCTAATTGAATGGAAAACCAGTCAGAATTTATTAAATGCCTATTATGTACAAGCTCTGTCCTAAGTCCAAGGAATATAAAAACAAAAATGAACCACACTTGATCATCAAAGAGCTTATATTCATTGGTGGGGGGGGAGAGAGGAAGAGGATAACATGTACTATGCTATTATTACTCATATTATCAGCATATAAACAAACACAAAATATATGTAAAGTAAATAAAAGGGTGACTGGAAACATTAGTAAATAGGAGTAGCATAAAAAAGATCTCATGGAAATTGAGCTGAATTTTGAAGAAAGCTAAAGACTGTAAAAAGTAGAGGTAAGGAATATGCACTCTAGGTATTCAAAACTGTGAGAGTGTGAATGGAGAGGGAATGTCATGTATGAGGAACAAGAATTTGACCATTGTGGCTGGACTATAGATTAAGGCAAAAAAATGTGTAATAAGACTGGAAATCTAAATGCAAGCCAGATTGTGAAAGGTTTTAAATGCCAAAGAAAGGAGTTTGGAAAGGTCCTAAAATACAAGTCTTTTAGGGCAGCTAGGTGTCAGTAGATACAACACTATTCTTGGAATCAGGAAGACTCATCTTCATGAGTTCATATCCAGCCTTAACCCTGGTTGTCTCAGTTTCCTCATATGTAAAATGAACTGGAGAAGGAAATGGCAAAATACTCCTGTTATCTTTGCCAAGAAAACCCCAAATGGGGTCATGGATCAGACACAAGTGCTATTTACATTAGTCCAGGTGAGGAGAGGGTCTGAACTAAGGTGAAGGCAGAGAAAAGGGGACAGACAAAAGAAATATTGTGGAGCTACAATTTGCTAGACTTAGCATCTATTTGGATATGTCAGGTAAAGGAGAATGTGAGGAGAAGAATGACTACAATATTGTGAAGTTGATTAACTAGAAAGATGGTGGTGGTACTTTTGACAGAAATAAGGAAGTTTGAAAAGCATGTGTGTTTGGCAGGAAAGATGACAAGTTATTTTTTAAGTTTTATTTAAGATGCCTTTGAAAGATTTCCAAAAGACAATTGGTTGATAATGGAGTTTTGAAGCTCAGGAGGGTCACTAGAAATGGAAATAGAAATATGGGGATAATTTACATGAAGATGATGAATAATCTATGATAACTGATGAAATCATCAAAATATGAATTATGGAAACAGAATGGATACCCATAGCTAAGGGGAGGGACATAGAAGATTATTTAGCAAAGGAAACTAATGAAAGGCATAGGTGGAGAATTAAAAAGATCAGTGTCAAGAAACAGAAAAGAGAGAGAACTCAGGAAGAAATGGTTGACACAATGTCAAATACTACAGTGAAGCTGAGATTAAAACTAACACAAGACCTTTAAAGTTACAATTACAGTAGTAGTAGTAGTAGTAGTAGTAGTAGTAGTAGTAGTAGTAGTAGTAACAACTCCAGAAAGATCAATTTCTATTGAATAATGAGATTAGGGAATGCAAAGGATAATTTCATTAAAAGTGTGGTGGTGATGTCTGGGAAGATACAGATTTTTTTTAAAAAATAGGGGTCTTCTGATGGGGTGGTAGGAGAGCATGTGGAGAAAATCTAGAGGCAGCTGAGACTAAAATGCCAGCTATCTAAGAATTCAGTAATCCTCTAGCTATCTCAAGACTCCTCAGGAGTAAGAAGAAAGGGCACAGGCAGTGAAGGAAGCCAATTTATGATCTAAGGAAAGATCTAGGCATGGTGTGGATGGAAACTAGTCTAGCTTCAAAGCAGCCACTCCAAGTACTGAATCATGCTTAACCCTTTTTGGAGGTTTCAATTTTGAAAAAGCTGTTTTCCTAAGTTAATATGGTGAGTTGTGCCCATTCAGGAATAGGTACTATGGTTTTTGTCCTATTTCTTTGTTTTTCCTCCAGTTAACTATTTTACTATTTTATTATATATATATAGGTAGGTCCTTCTTGATCTGTTACTAAATCACAAGACCTTTAGAAGTTCCCATGAAATGGGCTGGGGGGCTTGAGCTGGATAAAGCAAATTAAAATTAAACAAAATAGGCCTTCATTGAATACTTATCTATGTATATGCAGACTTGATTGGAAAGTGAACATTTCTGGGAATTTGTTCAGGGTACCTTAAGTTTTAAGGGGGTGAATTGCCTAAATGAGCAAACTTAAAAGTGTTAATCTTTTTAAAAATTTTTTTGATCCAGACATAATTTCATCAGTGTAGGCAATTCCATATAAGGAAACATCACCTACTGATATAAATCTACAATTCATAGGTAATTTCTAGTATTAATGAATTGTCAACAGTGCCAGGAGGATAATGACTGGAAGCAAATTTGAAACTGAGTTTAACTCTGTTAGTCATTTAGATACTATGCCAATTCCTTACCTTAGTCATTTAAAATAATAAAATTATTTATTCTGGTAGTATGGTACTAATATTTTAGACTACCCTGTTGTTTCGGCATTTTGGCCCTAACTGGTGCAGTGATTAGTGAAACATGGAAGAACTGAGTTCATATCTGACCTTAGATACACACTAACTATGTGATCCCCAACAAGTCATTTAAAGTCTCATTTTCCTTATCTGTGCAGGAATAATACTCCCAGGATTGCTGTGAGAGTCAAATCAGATCATAACTATAAAGGGTTTAGCACCATGCCTGAGTACATTGCAATCACTATATAAATATTAGCTATTATTGTGTTATCATCATTGTTTTTATTACTAAAGATCCTATTAGTATTTCAAGCAAATAGATTCAAGTAACCTTTGTAGAAGTGCATTAAGATAAGGTTGTATAACTGTGTATTGAAATAACCTTGACTGCTTAGTTATTGGAGAAAAGATGTTCATTGACAGAATGGAAACCTGCTGAACTCATTTGGTTTTTTGTACCTGCTAAATGTAATGAGAAAAATGTTGAAAGCGCTTGGTTGACATCATGCTGTGAAGTCTTTGAAGGCCTATAAGTGACTGACTTAAATAGGATGAAGGGCAAGACTATTACTGTACTGAGTGAACTGCCAGAAACTGTGGGGCATTCCAAGATCCCCAAAGAGATAACTGGTAAAAATGGTAATTGAAAAGTAGTTATTAAGTCTGCCTCTGCTGACCAAAAGTTAAATGCCTTCATTATAAAAGCAGGATAGACTCTGGATAGTTGATGTAAAAGACCTTCTGGAGGGAGAAAAGTCAATTCAGAAGTCAGTGACCAAGTGTAGGTGCAGTCAGGAACCCAGTGGAAACAAGAGTAAGGATTGATCCAGCAAAATAGCCAATTGGTATAGTTTACAAGAGGTCCAAGATGGAACAACACAGTTATTTTTCAGAGAGGGCATCAGTACCCACAGAGAGGAGCCCTTTGAGACTTGAATGCCACAGAACTGAAACAAGAGTAGTTGGCAACAAATAGAAACATGGAGACTAATGGAGACCCTCAGGGAACCTGCCTTTGACATCATATGTTTATTAAGAATAGGAAGTTTTTCTTTTTTCTTTTTTTTTGTTTTTGAGAAGCAATGGGGTTTAGTGACTTGCCCAAAGTCAACACAGCTGAATAATTATCAAGTGTTGATGCAATATTTGAACTCAGGACCTCCTGACTCCAGGGTTGATGCTCTATCCACTGCATCACTTAGTTGCCCCCAAAGTGGAAATTTTGAATGACTTAGGAACTCTGAATAACTGAATGAATATCATGATTTCAGAGAACTAATAAAGTCCACTTTATTAGGACGCCATTATGGAGAGATGATGGACTAATATGCAAAATAAGGAATGCACTTTTGCTTGATTATCAGGAATATTTTTGCTTGATTGTAATTATGTGAAACCTGGGTTTTTTCCTTTCCTTTATTTCATTCTTTCCTTCTTTTTTCTTCTTCCCTTCTTTTTTCATTCCTTCTTTCTTCCTTCCTTTTTTATTTCTTCTTTCTATTCTTTTTCAATGGATAGATGAGATAAGAGGGAAAATGAATATTTGAACACTGAAAAAGCAATTAAAAAATTTTTAAATAAAATGCCATGCTCTAGTGTCACAAAACCCAGGTATAGTTTACATTGTGCTAATGCTCAATAGGCAATTTGGCAGTACTATTTTGCTCAAAGAGAAGCTTTGTGGTATACCTCAGTACCCTGAGGTACCCAGAAAAATTTTCTAACTTTGTATGGAGGTTGGATAGGCTGCTTTCACACAGCAGTAATCAAAAGCAATGTGTTTATGGAGGAAATGAATTATCCTAGGCTAACAATCAAGCAATCAAGGTATTGGTACATGAGAAAATACCATAGTGACACCCAATGATACAAGGGCATGGAAAACAATTACAATTAATCAGTTAGTGGCACAGAGGCAATGGTGATGCAAGCAAAGCAAGTGGTTTATCTGTGTTTCCTGAATTCACCAGATAATCATTAGACTTCTGCTAGGTAGTCCTGGCTGCTCTGTTTTTCTTAGATTTTAGACCTGGGGCTTTTCCCATACTACTGGATCATTTTGAAAAGGAAAGATGGTGATGAGGATATATACAATATGCAATGTCTAAATAGAATTGAGGCTACACAGTTATACCAATCCCAGAAACTCCATTCCCCATGGATGTTTATTTTGGCCTCCCCCAGAATCAAGGAAGACTGTTTCATATCTGAGTCAAGTGCAGCTGACTGTGGGTCTTTAATTGGCAGAATTTGGTCATGGCTGGCTAACTCCAATCCATTGGAATTTCCAGCAGGTGCTAAGTGGGAAAGAGCAATGAGGTCTGGAATGAAATAAGAAGCAGACCCTAAAGGCAATGCCAATTTTGCTCAAGCTTTGAAATAAATTTATTCTGAGATTCAAACAAATCAGGATATTTTGATTTACTTCAGCTCCAGCAAGAATCACAAGGACATTAGGATCATATGAAATATTGTAAGGAAACTTTAAAAATGCTTATTGAATATTCTGATAATGTCTAACTGTTCATTCTCTGTAAATCCCCTAGAGACAGAAATTAATCTTGTTTTCCAGATGAAGAAAATACAGCTGGATCTATATTGTGCCAAAACAAATTGGTGAAAATTAAAAATGTTAGTCAATCAACCCATTTGTTTTGTCTACACAGTACTAAATCATTTTGCTTGATTATCCCATACACGTACAAATTGAATTGACTTGCTTTTATACTGAATGAATCAGGAGACTTCTTGTGGTGGAGCACAGATTAATATTCAGAATTCTTCTAACATGCCCATGATCCCACCCTGAACCCATACTTTAAGGACTCTTTGCCTCAGGAGGGTCAAACTATATCACAAGAATAATTTTTCATTGCTTATGATCCCAGAAAAATATGCATGGAGACAGAAGAGAATGAATGTGTGTGAGGTAGAATTGAAATAGTGGTCAGTAATTACTGAATTTAATTGAATCCTTCCCTGGCAGAGTAGTAAAGCTACTCATAATCCTTATCTCTGAAACATGCAACATCATCATAGAGAATTTTTAGAGCTAGAAGATGAGATGTAATGGAAAGGTCACAGTGCCCGGAAGCAGAAGAGTTGATTAGAGACCTGGCTTGCCCCAAAACTAGTTATAGGTAACTTATGTGAGATAATTAATTTTAATTTTTATAAGCCTCAGTTTCTTCATTTTCAAAAATTAAAATATTGGACAGGGTGACCTCACAAAATTCTTTCTGAAGTCAAATTTTAAAAAAATATCTAATTGAATTTTCTTATTCTGTAGAGAAAAATTGATCATAGGATCATAGGTCTATATTTAGAAAAGACCTCAGAGGCCATTGAGTCTAACACCCCCATTTTCTAGAGGAGGCATTTGAGGCTTGGGAATTTAGTGACTTGCTTCAGATCACACAGGTGAGGGAATTTAAATGCAAGTTCTCTGACGCCAAAGACAGTGTTCTTTCCATAGTATTACATGTCTCCACTATTTCACAGAAAAGGTTAAATGAATTAATGAAATTAATAAGGTTAAATGACTCAAGGTGGAATGGATTGAAATGGAATTGAATGGAAAAGTATTTATTTATTAAGAGCTTCCCATGTGCCAAATACTGTGCTAAGCATTCAAGATGAAAATATAAAGATCATACAGAGTTAGTCATTGGCAGACCCAGGTCTCCTGATTCCTAATCCAATGTTCTTTCCACTACACAGTGCTACTGCTCAGAATAAGAAGAGATCACCTCATTACAGATATTCCAGTAAAACCAGTCCATGGAGAGGGAACTCTTTTGGAAGCTTCTGATGTTCCATTCCCCTAAAAGAGAAGTCATGGTATTTCTAAGGGCTTGGAACTAAACTGAACCACTTTCCAGAGCCATCAGAGTCTCTGGAAATGAGGAAGGAGTCATTCAGATGTGTACAGCACTTAACACTCTTTTTATTCCATTGGTTCCTTCTGTTTAATATTCCTACCGAGTCTTTGTCCCTAAGCTCTATGTGTGTCTCAGCTGGACGCCAGAGGAATCTCCAGTCACATGGAACCATACAGCTGTGCCTCTTTGGGAAGACATTCTTCTTATGTGACCCACATGTGACAAAGACATTGGAAAGTCCCCGAGCCCCTCCCCCAAACCCTGATGAACTTTCATTAAAAGGGAGAAACAGCAGGTTTTACATTAAATATTAGCTTCTGGATCTAATGCATATGGGAATCAAGGTGAAACTAATGATGACTAAATATCAGTTATTCTCACTGAGAAATGAAGGAGTTTGGATTTAATTATCTTAATGTTCTTACTGGCTCTCACATTCTATGGTTGAAATTGTTCCCAAATAGATAAATAGTCAAAGGAGATGAACAAACAGTTCTCAAAAGAACTGCAAACTATTTACAACTGCTTGAGAGAAGGCTTCTAAATCACTAGTAGCAATAAAATAAATGTAAATCAAAACAATTCTTAAGCCCCATACACAACAAACATGGGAAGAATGACATAAAATGGGAAGTCAATGTTGGAAGTTAATCTCCACTATTTGTGGAGTTATTGGTCCAACCATTTTGGAAAGCAATTTGGAATTACAGGTAGATAGGAAAAAGAGTTATTAAGCCTTACTATGCTTCTGGAACTGCATAGAAAAATGTAAAGAAAATGATTAAAATATCCATGCCCTTTGATCCAGAGATTCTACTGCTTCCCCAGGGAAATATGTGAACAAAAGATCCTCTATACAACATACTATTTCTAGAAGCATTTTTTATGGTAGAAAAGGACTAGAAACAAAATGGAAATTCATTGATTAGAAAATAAACATTGTACTACTTGAACAAAGAAGCAATATTATTGACCTGTCAAAACAATAATATGATGAAAATATGGGAAGACATGTATGAACTCATGCAAAACAAAGTAAGCAAAACCAAGAAAACAACATACATAATTGCCACAACAACATACAAGTAAAGAACAGCAAAATAATATTGAAATAGTGCTGTGAAATTATAATGACCAAATTCCCATGGAAAGGAATAAGGTGTTTCACCCTGTTTCGTTGCAGAAGTCAAGGACTGTCATTGTGAAACATTTCAAATCATGTTATACTTTTGTTAATATGCCAGTTTTGCTTAAGTGGCTTCCCCCCAGTCCCTTTCTTATTCTTTGTTATAAAGTATGGCCCTCTAAGAGAAAAAATGGAGAGGGATATAGTAAAAAGATAAGTGACATAAAAAATAGATCAATAAAAATGTTTAAAAAGAAAAAATGGAGAGACTGCTAGGGATCATCATTGAAATCCTCCCCCCCTTTAATTTCTTTTACATTTATTTTCTCTATCACACATCTGGGAGGTAACTAGGAAGCATAGCGGATAGATGCTGGATCTGAAGTCAGGAAGACATCTTCATTAATTCAAATCTGGTCTCAGACACTAGTTGCATGATGCCAGGCAAGTCATATAACCCTTTTTATTTCGGTTTCCTTATCTGTAAAATGAGCTGGAAAAGGAAATGACAAACCACTCCAGTATCTTTGTCAGAAAAACCCAAAATGGGGTCAGAAAGAGTCTGTCATGACTAAAAGATAACTCCACTAAATCATACATTTGATAGAAATCACATAATGTTATTTCATCCATCATATATCTCTGTCTTATCTCCCATAAGGCTCAAGGGCAGAGCCTGAAACTTTTCATCTCATATAGCACTCATCATTGTATTGATTATGCAAGAACCACTTATTTAATATAAATTGAGTAAATAGATGAAAAACATTGTTTAAAAATTTATTATATTCCAAGAGTATGCTGATACAAATAAGAATACAAATAAGAATGAAGACAGTCTCTGCCTTCAAGCAGTTTTAAAGAGAAGGATTACACACAAAGGGGAGGGAAAAAGAAAGAAATTGTGGAAAGGAAAATCACAAAGAAAGATGGTTAGAGGAGTAATAAAGTAGTCCCTTGATATCCTTTTCCAGAGGCAATGGCAGTGTTGATTCAAGAAAGAAGGGTGATATAGGGATCATAGATCCAGAAAGTAACTCAGAGGTAATCTAGTCTAACTCCCATTTTCATGGTAGAATTAAATGACTCTCTCAAGGTCACCCAAGTTCAAGAGTGAGAGGCAGTATTTGAATTTAGGTCCCCTGACTTAAGCACCTTCCATCATAACATTGCAATAATGTAAGGTAAAAAGGTGGGAGCTGGGAGCAAAGCAAGAGAATATCCTGAGAGAGATTAATCAGAGATTAATCAAAAACACAGGGTGAAGCTAAGGGCAGTAGCAGCAGCAGCAGCTAAAATGTGAAGGCATAAGAATGAAAGGGGGAAGGGAAGGAGGGGGAAGCTAGCTGATGCAAAGAAAGCCTCAGATGGCATCTCAGAGTGGAGGTTGCTAAGGAGAATATGTGGAGGATGCTAGGGAGAAGATGGCATTTCTCCATGTGGAGGATGCTAGAGAGCTGCTTCCAAAAGATTTGTAATGCTGTGTAAGGGAATGATCTTGGATAGCCAGACTGCAGTATACATACGTATTTCATAATATTCTTGTCAGCTAACTCCAAGTTGAAAAGTAGTCTCTTAGGTTGTGGAGGCATTTAACTGCAGGTAAAAGAACCTATGACCTCATGAGTTCAAAACATACAGAGGATTCCTTGACAACTCTTTGTCCCAGAGTTTTGAGTTTAGTCCTGTTATTTGGTTCAGTCATTTCAGTCCTATCTGACTCTTCATGACCTCATTTGAAGTTTTCTTACCAAAGAAATGGGAATGGTTTGCCATGTCCTTCTCCTGGTCATTTTATATGTGAGGAAGCTGAGGCAAATGGTATTAAATGACTTTTCCAGCTAGCAAGCATCTGAGGCTGAATTTGGACTCAAAGAGATGAGTCCTCCTGATATCCAATCCACTGCACTATCCACTGACCTACTTATTAAGTTTCAGGCAGGGAAATGCTCTGAGCTATAAAAATGGAGGAGTCTTCCTTAGTATTCCAGTTTTGAAAAACAAGCATTGATGAATAAGGTATGGCCTTTGAGAATGACCTTCATGACCCAACCCAACGATGGGTCTCCAACGTGTGCTGCATCTAGATCTGAACTTGATGGGATTCAAGCCTATTCCCTTCAGAGATCCAAAAGTGACAAAGGAGAAGTATGTCTTTGAAGTATTAGAAGAGGGAAATGTTTGTATGTTTGTCCTGACTTTGTATTCCTTTGGTAAAAGCTAATGAATTTTATGTGGCCAAATGGAATGATAGTGCTATTACTAGCCCTTCACAAATGGGAGGACACAAGTGGTAGTGACTCAATCTGATGGTAATAGAAAAAAAGTCATTACCAAACCTCTACAGCATCCTGCAAACTGAAGGGGAATATTGCCTACCTTGCTTTGGAAAAAGCAGGTTAGAACACACTCATTACAAATTAATGAATGAATAGACCTTTCCTTTTCCTTCAATTTCATTTTTGTCCAATTATCATAGAAGTTAGACACAAGGTATGGTTGGTATATACAGATGTCAATATTCTCTTAGTTTAGTAGAAAAAGCCAAGAGGGACATAGAATGCAAGGGAATTTTAATGACTGTAAATAGTACCAATTGCATAAATAGAATTTCTTTTTATGTCTTTGTCTTTCATAACCTGTAGTATAACCTGCAGGAGTATAGAGAAAAAGAAGGCTCATTCTGTTATTAATGTGGTTACAGAAAGGCAGCTCAGTGAAAAATTGGGGGCTCCATATATGTACATTGAATCAGAATTTAATGAATAAGATCAAAGGAATACAGAGTAATCTGTACTATACTCAAGTTTATTTGTTCAGAAAATTCACTGAAGATAAAGATTTGCCAAATGAGTTATGCAAATTGGCTCCCTATATGCCTCTAATCATTGCCAAAACTTTACAGTGAATGCAGATGAATGCAAAATTGAGCTTCATTAAAATAATAGTCATTATTACATTAATTATTGTAGAGTTACAAAATACATGTTAACCTGTTTGATTATTTTTGCAAATGCAGGAAAAGTCTTCCATTTGTGTGAGCAGAAACTAAAGTGTGACAGGTAAAAATCTTATTACTGAATGATTGCATAAATATTAAAATACAAATTCTACATTTTTGGTTCAAACTGAATAGCAATAGAAGCTATAAGTAGGCATTTAAATAAAAACAGAAACTCTAGCCTGGTGGTTTGAAGCTAACCTTCCTTAGGTATCTAGTCAAAGAATGTTAGAAAGGACTTAATAGATTATCTATTCCAATTCCTACTTTTTTGCAAATGAAGCAATTGATACCTAGAGAGAGGACTTACAAGGCTAAGGTTGCAGATCTACTGGTCTCATATCCTCACTGTACCATGCTGGCTCCCTATCAATGTTCAGTCTCACTGAATATCTGGGAATTATGAGAAATTCCTGAGAAATGTCTTCTTCTTGGGGAAATATTCTATAGTTAGTTATGTTACTTCATTTCTCTCTGGGAATCACCCTTACATATTATTGTTCTCTCCTCCTACCTACTTTCCAGAGCAAACGTCCATCTTTTCACCTCATCCATGACCTGGCCATCTCCATAACAATTAAATCCATTCATGGGCTAAATACTCTCTGTCTCTGTCTCTGTTTCTGTCTCTCCCTCTCAGTCTCTCTCTCTCTCTCTCTCTCTCTCTCTCTCTCTCTCTCTCTCTCTCTCTCTCTCTCTCCATCTCTCCCTCTTTTCCAAATGTATACTTCTACTCAGAACAAGAGAATTCATTCCCTGACTGCAAAAACCACAAGCCATGGAAAGCTGAGGTTATTGCGAGCTGAGAGAAATAACATCAAGATGGATGAGATCAGTCTGATGGCTCAAGTAACGCCTGCCAAGGGGGCTATGAAATTCCATGCAACACCCGTACCTCACTCCACCCACTCGCCCACCCAGCCCAGCCCCTCTTCTGCTGTCTCTCCATCCCTTTAAACAGCCAGATGTTCAGAGGGGAGAGTGTGATATGAACCACTAGTTTAATCTAATGATTTTGCATTGACTAATTAGCTTTGCCCACCTACATGTAGACATGGCTGAAGCTGCCCCACCTGCTGCTGGCACAAACTCACCCAAAACAGCTGTAAATCACAAGAGAGTGTGTACATAGCTCAGGCATGCAACCCCAGGTGTTGCTGAACTAGTCATGGTATAGTGGGTTCTCCAAAATCTTGAGTTCTGTTTCCTAGCAACTAAATGCTACTTCAAGATACTCATAGGATGAAATCTCAGGAGCCTCTTTCAAATATCTCCAAATTACAGGAAATTCATTCTGTGAGTCAAGGTATTACACAAGACTTTCAGAGATGTGTGTATTCTTCCAAGAAATGGAGTTAAATTCAATAGCCTTTAATGATTAGCCAAATAAGAAAAGCATATCTAGAATCACAGAATGGTAGCTTTCTTAGTCCACCTTCTTTTTTTTTTACAGTAGAGGGAATAAGTGAATGCTTGAATAAATGTTGGCTTAATTCAAGTTAAATGACTTGTCCAAGGTCACTTGAACTAACAACAAAGTAAGACTCCTGAAAACCATTCTTTCCATTGTTTTTTCAAAGATACCACATAGGCTTCTCAAACTACAACATGTTAGTTACTCCATTAAATTGGAAGAGGACCCCATCTTGCTTTTACTCAGAATTCATTACAGTGTCTACTTCTCAAATATTCTAATTCTGTTTAAAGTAATCCCACTCTAGTGAAAATTATTTCCCTTCTCAATGTAGTACCATTCTCTCAGTTTTTTGCTAAATTTCACCTCTGCTCCCACTACTTCTAAGATAGTATTACATAAACATGCATGTAGCCATTATATATCCCCAGCAGAATGAAAGGTTTGATCAAAGGCAAAGTCCATATCAATTTAATACTCTTAGAGTAAAACATTTTCTTAAAAGTTCTCTTCCAAGAGATGGAGAACATCACTAAAAACAAACTAGATGATTTCGATTACATTAAATTAAAAAGCTTTTGAATGGGTAAAAGCACTGTAACCAAGATCAAAAGAAATTTAGTAAACTGGGAAACAATCTTTACAACTAATGTTTCTGACAAAGGACTCATTTCTAAAATATACCGAGAACTGAGTCATATTTAAAAAAAAAGCCATTCCCCAGTTGACAAATGGTCAAAGGATATGCAAACAGATGAGTAGATCAAAGCAATCCATAGTCATATGAAAAATTGCTCTAAATCATTAATTATTAGAGAAATGCAAATTAAAACTTCTCTGAGGTACCAAATCACACCTTTCAGACTGACAAATATGACCAGAAAGGATAATGATCATTGTTGGAAGGGTTGTGGGAAATCTGGGACACTATTACACTGTTGGTGGAGCTGTGAATTCATCCAGCCTTTCTGAATAGAAATTTGGAACTATACCCAAAGGGCAACAAAAATGTGCATACCCTTTGATCCAACAATACCACTACTGGGTCTATACCATGAAGAGATGATGAAAAAAAGGTAAAAACATCACTTGTACAAAAATATTCATAGCAGCCCTGTTTGTGGTGGCAAAGAATTGGAAATCCAGTAAATGTCCTTCAATTGGGGAATGGCTTAGCAAACTGTGGTATATGTATGTCATGGAACACTATTTTTCTATTAGAAACCAGGAGGGATGGGAATTCAGGGAAGCCTGGAGGGATTTGCATGAACTGATGCCTAGTGAGATGAGCAGAACCAGAAAAACACTATACACCCTAAAAGCAACATGGGGTGATGATCAACCTTGATGGACTTGCTTATTCCATCAGTGCAACAGTCAGGGACAATTTTGGGCTCTGCAATGGAGAATACCATCTGTATCCAGATAAAGAACCATGGAGTTTGAACAAAGTTCAAGGACTATTCCCTTTAATTTAGGGGAAAAACCTGATATCTTATTCTCTGATCTTGTTATCTCTTATACTTTTTGTTTCTTCCTTAAGGATATGATTTCTCTCTCATCACACTCAATTTGGATCAATGTACAACATGGAAACAATGTAAAGACTGACAAATTGCTTTCTGTGGGGTAGGGGGTGGGGGAGGGAAGTAAGATTGAGGGAAAAATTGTAAAACTCAAAATAAATAAAATCTTTAATTAAAAAATCTTCTTCCAATAAAATGTATCCCATTCTTGTATTAAAATCATTTAAGATTATTTGAAGTGTATATAGCAATAGAGAAAAACTATTTGATGACCTTTTGATCACTATTATAGTAAGACATAAAACATCAGTATGCTAATTAAAGCATTTGCCATTATCATGAAGAAAGGGAGATCCAGTGTAGAATCTAAGATGAAGGGAAATTATTTAAAGAACCTGCTCCATAAAACTTGTGTATTCTTTAAAATTTTTTGATAACTTTATTTCAGTATAATTTCCTTTGTAATCCTATGTTTTCTATGTCTATAAAAATCATGATTTTGAGGAGTCAATAGGATTCACCAGCTTACCAAAGTCATCTGTGACATCAGTTGCTGCTGTTTATGAAAGATAAACTGGTTTCTTCATAACCAAGTTCATTATAGAGCCTCCTGAATAAGACCTGTAACCATTCCAAAGACTTTGGCCCAAAGAAAAACCAAGTATATGAAAAACACATACTATTGATAGTTTCACATTTAGTTTAAAATGTTATTTCAATGGAAAAAGTACAGGATTTGTCATCAAAGATCATAGTTTAAAATCCTGACTCTGCTACTTACTATCTATATGACTGGGTAAATAATTTAATCTCCTTAGGCCTCAATTTTTTCAGCTATTGGATTTGGTGATCTTCAAGGTCAACTCCCATCTCTAATTCTGTGACTCTGTATATTTACATGGACAATATGGAGAACTTGTATATAATTATTAGAAAGCTCACATGGTTAACTAGAATTAAATAGAAGCAAAGGTTCATCTTTCAAATACGATGTTCTGTTAACTGAGTCATGGGACGCTGTAGTCTCCAATACATTAAAAATTGTAGTATTGCATAGTAATAATATAAAAATATAACATGTATATACTATTACATAGATGGTAATGGGAAAGTACATAGATGGGAATGGCTTATAACACAAAAGAACTTTGAAGAACAATTGAAGTAAAAAAGTATTTTTGGAGAAAAGGTAGATATACCAGTCACATGAAAAGGGCAAGAAATAACTGGTGGATAACCCATGTATCCCATTGATATCAAGATATCAGGAAAAAATCAAGAAATGACCTGGCACATTTGACAGACTCTTCCCTTCCCTACCTCCTTTGTGAGATACCATGAACAAGAATTGCATGGAATGAGCAAAGTTGAATCAGTTGAATGGTGTTCCAAATTGTTGGAGGTAATATCCACATTCATGAGATCATAGGACTCTTTGAATATACCCAGTGCTTTCACTCCAGTAGACACTTAGTAAATGCTTATTGAAATCAATTGAAACTGAATGTCACAAAATTATAAAAAAAACAAGCTTAGTCCCCAAAGAAGAGATTTTTTGTTTATAAAAGAAAGATTTTTTTTTAATTTTACAATTTTTCCCCTAATCTTGCTTCCCTCCCCCACCCCACCCCCACATAAAGAAGCCTGTTATTCTTTACATTGTTTCCATGGAATAAATTGATCTCAGTTGAATGTGATAAAAGAGAAATCATATCCTTAAGGAAGAAAAATAAAGTATAAGAGATAGGAAAATTACATAGTAAGATAACCATTTTTTTTAAAATTAAAGGTAATAGTTTTTGGTCTTTGTTCAAACTCCACAATTCTTTCTCTGGATACAGATGGTATTGTCCATTGCAGATATGCCAAAATTGTACCTGATTGCTGCACTGATGGAATGAGCAAATCCATTAAGGTTGATCATCGCCCCCATGTTGCTGTTAGGTTGTACAGTGTTCTTCTGGTTCTGCTCATCTCGCTCAGCATCAGTTCAAGAAAATCCTTCCAGGCTTCCCTGAATTCCCATCCCTCCTGGTTTCTAATAGAACAATAGTGTTCCATCACATACATATACCACAGTTTATTAAGTCATTCCCCAATTGATGGAAATTTACTTAATTTCCAATTCTTTGCCACTACAAATGGCTGCTATGAATATTTTTGTACAAGTGATGTTTTTATCCTTTTTTCATAACCAAAGAAGAGATCTTAAAGGATACTTTTCTCTGTTCCTTTGCAGAGATTAGTGTCTATAAATGCAAAACAATGGAAATAATATTGGAGTTTTTTGGTATGTTGATCTATTTTATTAATTTTCTTTCTTCATCTTTTTCTTTATTTAAAAATATTTATTATGAGTGATGACTCAGCTGGGATGTGGAGAAAAAAGAATATAAAGGGAATTTAGGGAAACATTTTTAATAAAAGCAAAACATATTTAACACAGCTATTTTTTTTAAAAGTTTGTTAAATTTTATTGAAGTAGTTGCATCCCAAGTTATGATTTCATTGATATAGAGAACTCTCAAGGAAAGAATATCTTCTGGGGCAGCTAGGTGGCACAGTGGATAGAGCACCAGCCCTGGAGTCAGGAGTATCTGAGTTCAAATTCGACCTCAGACACATAATAATTACCTAACTGTGTGGCTTGGGCAAGCCACTTAATCCCATTTGCTTTGCAAAAAAAAAAAACCCTAAAAAAATTAGAAAGAATACCTTCCACCATTACAGATCTACAACTATTCAGAAGTTTATAGTTGATGAGAATTGCCTAGCATACTGGTAGCTTATATGACTTGACTAATATGACCCAAAGCAAGTATTAGAGGTGAATTTTAATCCAGTTCTTCCTGACCCTCAGGATGACTCCCTGCTGTGCTATGCTCGAAACATTCTCCTTTTGAGAATTATTTTATTATATTTCTTATAATTGACAATAAGGTGTTGACCATCAGGCAGACAGCCCTGTGTCACACATCCTCCTAACGTTAATCTCCCTTCTTTGACTACCACTTTATACCCTCATATCCATGCATGTCAGCCCCATCCCTACAGTATCCCTAACTCATTCTTCCCTCTAGAAGTCACTGGTACCCTCTGGAGTCACTGGTACCTTAACAAGCTACCCTTCATATAAAACCTCTGAGTTTCTCCTGGAAATTACATCGTGTATATGTTATATTTATCTATATGTCTATATATTACTCCCAAATCCCCAGGAGAATTAAAAAGCCCTTGAGGGAGATTAACTGTGGCATTTTATTTTCATATCTGCAACACCCAGAGTGGTGCCTCGCACACAGTAGACACTTAATAAAAATGATTGTGGAATAGGACTCTCTTTATTTTATTGTCTTCCTGTGAAATTTCATTCCAAATCTGTGAAATTTCCAAAGGAAATAACCTCTGTGGGTGTAATTATTCTGAGTAGTAATTCTCTTGCCCTCACAAAATTTTTTCTCACAACACTGGGAACCACAGTTACAAGATCTTTCTGCCCCTTTCCCAGGGAAATTCCAAATGACATTTGCTGTTACCTTCTTCTACCTTCTACACCCACTACCCTATCCTAACCAATAAGGTTATTCCTGAGTCAGTGAATAAATAAATTAAGGATTCTGACTTTCCATCACAGTACTTGAGTTGGTAACCCAAGGGTTCTAAAAGAGTGACTAAACACTGTTTGAAAATATTTTCTTATGGGAACCATATGGAGTTCAATTCTTTCCAAATTTGCCAGGGCTGCTATGGCCCTTGTCCTCTGGACAACTTAGAGAGGGTTTAATAATAATAGCTTACTGAATATTATTTGTCAAATCTGCTAGGTTGTGACTAACTCTTTTGGTCAATTCTTTAAGGATATATAGGAACTTCTAGTGCTTTTGTGTCTCTTCCTAATTAATCAACCAATAAGCATTTATTAAATACTGACTCTATAGTGTTAGATGTTGAAGATACAAAGACAGAAATGAAATAGAATCTGCTCCCATTGTGTCTGCTCTGCCTTAGCTGATTGATTTCATTGATAACAAATCTTACCCAGGCATAAACATTGCCAAACCACTAAAGAAAAATGAGAAAGTACAACAAGCTTTGGGGAAACTAAAAAATGGCTAAATATATGGTCTCATGAAAATAGTGCAATAGTTTATAATCCCCTAACACTTGGAGCATCACCCAAATGGTATAGGTTCCATGAGAAAAGGAACTCTGTCCAGTTCTTTATATTTCCCCATAGTATTTGGTACAGTGCATTAGTGAATTAGTAAGTTGAATAAATGAATCAAGATTCTCTCCAAAAGAAATCACAGCTTTAGGAGTCATGAAAGAGTCACCAAGTGTTGAAAGAGGACCCTACCAACCACTCCAATCCCTCCATTTAAAATCTTTTTGCCTTGAACTGTAATGTGATGCTCTCTGGGCATTTTGTTCTTTTGTTTTGTAGTATAGTGATGAATTGTCAATCATAAACTGAAAAAGCTTGAGAATCACTTGCCTAAACTGTAATTTTTCATGCTGAGGATTTTATATCGACTAGATGGTTCTATGACTGGAACACACTTTTTCTTAAGTCCTAGTAACATCTCAAAGCAAGGATCTGTAGTAGGGAGGTGGTACAGAAGGGAGAATTTAATGGAAAAAAGCACACATTGTTTTAAACTATGTAGAGGAATTGGTCTAGACTACTGAGGATAATACTGTACCCTGAGTCATACATGATTAGTTAATATTTCATTGCACACTGGTCTTCTTATGCTCTGGAAGACTTCAATTTATTATGAACCTTCTATAACCTGAGCCTAGGGGAGGATTCAAGAAATGTAGAGATCTCATCGGATTCCCAGAGTAGGGAACCTCTACTGGCTTCTGAAGAAACAGTGGAATTTGGATATTTTCTGAAAAAAGAGATGCTATTAAAATTCTTGTACTTAATAAATCCGTGGAGATGCTTCACTTAATCATTCCATGAAGATATTGGGATTTTTCTAAGAGCCATAATTACAGTCTTTTACATAATCAAGAATCAGTAAAATCGCCTCCTCTTTCAAAGTAATCAAGTTGATCTGGATCCATGTATTAGTTTTTGGGTTTTTTTTACCATTGGCATAAAACTCAAATAGAAATGATAATCACCAAATTATACATAAGGATCAATGTGAGAAGCATTTTGATTTATAAAGGCACATATTAAAATTATCTTTTCATATGTTGCTATTATTTAATAAGTTAATTACATTTTTAACTGGTTTGGGCATCACTTCAGAGTGTTGCAGGTCCACATGGGGGTCATGAGGCAGCATGTTAGGCACCTCTGCTCTATATTATGTCCAAGGCTATACACATTCCATCCAAGGAGTAGAGATGAAAGCCATAGAGGAAAGTCAAATGCCCAAGATTTTATTAGATTATGAGGTTGAGATCAGAGACTATCTTAAATCTTGTTTTGTATCCCCAGCACTTTGCATAGATCAGATCTTAATAAATGTTTTTTGATTGATTGGAGAAATTTTAAGAATTCCCGGAACTAACCATTCAGAGCAGGGCATCTTAACCTGTTTTTGTTTTTTGTTCTTTAATTTTGACAACTGTAATATTGTAACTATAGAGTTACATATTTTATTTTATATATTTTAAAACATTATTGTGGGAATGGGGTCCATAAACTTCACTAGCCTGCCAAAGAGGTCCACGACAAAAAAAAAAATGCTTAAGAATTCCTATTCCAAAGGGAGGAGAATGTGTCTGAAGAAAGAATGGAGCAGCAAGGCAGCCTGGACTCAAGTGCATTGGGAGAATAGGATCAGACACCTTACCCTTCTCCTAGAAGATTCTCAGGGTACTAAGTCACAATTTTGGGGAAAACCCAGCTTCTTCCCTATTAATTAAACACAAAGATCTGAAGAAGTGGTTCAAGGATACTCTCAAAGTACATGTGAAGAACTTTAGTATCAATTGTGAGACATGGGAGATTCTGGCACAGGACCACCTAATATCAAAAAAGGTGCTCTGATCAATACATTAAGCAGAATCACAATGGAATGTCAGGTGACATTTCTATCCTAAGTGTTCAAATGTATTGTTTATATCTGATCTGTGACAAAGTTTTCTAAGCACAGATTGGATTGATAATTCAAAGGTTGGCATAGTGTTCCTTGACCCCAACAGCATGATGGCTTTGGTACTGTTCAGGCATGAAAGACAAACAAGAAGCAACAAAGTTATTTAGATAGTGTAAATAAAGCAGGAAATTGTTTAGAAATTGAAAGTTCATTTCCCTTTATCCCTAGGTTTAAGGGCGCACTAGAATATCATTGAGTCAGAGTTGGAAAAGGCTTTAAGGACCATCTAGTCCAGCTTTTTATGGATGAGATTCAAAAAATATTAGATGATTTTCCCAAGGTCACCCAATTAATAGAGGCAGCATTTGACTAAGAATTATACTGTCAGGGAGGAGCCAAGATAGCAGCAGAAGAAGAGCCTCTCTTAGGTGCTCTCTCTCCAAATATTTCAAAAAAATCTTAAAATTATGACTCCAAATTTTCAAGAGACAGAATCCACAGAAAGATAGAGTGAGGCAATTCTCCAGCCCAAGGTAACCTGGAAAATAGTGGAAAAATTCTGTTCCACAGGGTTAGAGGGGCAACCCACCACAGAGAAGGAACAGTCCTAGGGCTCCTGAGAGTGCCTCTTCCCTATAGCAGAAGCAGTTTCCTGACCTGCACCCCAGGGAGCACCAAGCACAACTTGGAAGATCAGCAGGGTGACCTCTGCCAGAGCAAGTGCAAAGCCCAGACCCTCAGCACAGTCATGACCGTGGCAGCCCAGATCCAGGAAATAGAAGTAGGCTTGCTGAGTCACCCATGAGGAGCCTCCAGGCAGCTGTGCCCTGAGTGCACAGTCCACCAAAGGTAAGGGAGTAGAGGGAGACTTCCAAGGTCTGTCCTCTGTCCCTGGAACAGGACTCTGGGGCTCTGACCACATTTAGATCCTGATAGTAGTCTAGGCCCCCCATAAAGCACAGACCCCCCCCCCAGCCCCATGGCAGAGGGGTGTGCTTGTGGTCATTCACAGACCAGGAGAGCAGTCAGAGCTTCACACATTGAGGTCCTTGTGGGGGTGTCCCAATAATACTCAAAAGCTCAAGAAGCACCCCAAAATCAGACACAGGCTGGGGAAATGAGTAAACAGGGAAAAAAGGAACCAGACCACTGACAATTACTTTGTCTATGATCCCAAGGAGAATCAAAATACTCAATCTGAAGTTGAGGAAGTAGAAGCTTCTACATCTAAAGACTCCAAGAATATAGAACTTGGGCTCAGGCTATGACAGAGCTCAAAAAATATTTTGAAAATCAAGTAAGGGATATAGAAGAAAAATTGGGGAAAGAAATGAGAGAGATGCAAGAAAAACATATAAATAAAGTCAGAAGCTTAGTCAAAGAAATCCAAAAAAATTATGATTAAAATAACATTTTAAAAACCAACTTAGGTCAAATGGATAAAACAGTTCAAAAAGTTATTGAGTAGACTGCTTTAAAAAGCAGATTTGGTGAGATGGAAAAGGAGATAAGAAAGCTTTCTAAGGAAAACAAATGCTTCAGATCTAGAATGGAGTTAAAGGAAGCTGATGACTTTGAAAGAAATCAAGATACAATAGTTCAACACCAAAAGAATGAAAAATTAGAAGAAAATGTGAAATATCTCATTGAAAAAACAACTGATCTGGAAAACAGATTCAGGAAAGATAATTTAAAAATTAATGGGATACCTGAAATCCATGATCAGGAAAAGAGCCTTGATCTCATTTTTAAAGAATTTCTATAGGAAAATTGCCCTGATATTCTAGAAGCAGAGGGTAAAATAGAAATTGAGAGAATCCATCAAGCTCCCCTGGAAAGAGATCCAAAAAAAAAAACAACCCAGCAATAGTATAGCCAAGTTCCAGAACTCCCAGGTCAAGCAGCCACAAGGACACAAATATCATGGAGCTTCAGTCAGGATCACAGAGGACTTAGCAGCAACTTCATTAAGGGCTCATAGGGCTTGGAATATAATATTCCAGAAGGCAAAAGAGCTTGAAATGCAATGGAGAGTGCAACCCAGCAAAACTGAACATCCTCTTCCAGGGGAAAAGATGGATTTTCAATGGAACAGAGAATTTCAGATGTTTCTGTTGAAATGACCAAAGCTGAACAGAAAGTTTGACCTTCAAGTACAGGACTCAGGTGAAGCATAGGGAGTAGAGGAGAAGGGTAAATTATGAGGGACTTAATGATAATGAACTACATGTATTCCTCCATGGAAAAATGATACTGATAATACTCATATGAACCTTCTTATTTAATAGAGCAGTTAGAAGGAGCATATGTAGCCAAGACACAGGAGAGAGCTGAATTTGAAGATACGATATATTGTAAAAATGGAGTAAAAATGGCTAGAAGGGAAATGTACTGGGAGTAAGAGAAAGGAGAGGTGGAATAGGCTAAGATATTTCATATAAAATATATTTTTTGTAATGAGATTTTGCAATGGTATGGAAGGGGGGAAGGCAAGGGGGAATGAGGGAACCTTCACTCTCATCAGAAATGGCTCAGAGAGGAAACAGCATACACACTCAATAAGGTATAGACATCTAGAGAAAAAAAAGATAGGAGGGGGATGGGGGAAGGGGGTATGTGGGTGATAGAGGAGAGGGTAATCATAGGAGAGAATAGTCAGATAAAACACATTTTCTTTTTTACTTTTTGCAAGGTGCTGGGATTGGGTGGCTTGTCCAGGACCATGGGCCAGGTGGTTGCTGGGTCTCTGGGATAGAATGTGGGCTTGGGGCCTCTTAGCCCCAGGGCTGTTGTTCTGTCCACTGCACCATTCAGCTACCCTACAGCACATTTTAGAAGAGGGATAGAGTGAAACAAGAGAGAAAATATAATAGATGGTAGTGGGGAGGAATGGATGGAGGGAATTACAATCAGCCAGAGCAACTGTAGAAAAATATGGAAGTAACTTCTGTGATGGACTTATAATAAAGAATGTGATCCACCCAAGACAGCTGATGTTATCAGAACACAGACTGAAACACATTTTTTTTCTCTTTCTTTTACTTTATTCCTCATGAGGTTTTATATTTTGGGGGAGGGGGTAATATGTTTACTCTTAAGAATATTTTAGTAATGTGTAAAGAAAAAATAAATTAAAAAATAATAAATGCATAAATTTATATCTTCTAGAAAAAGAATCATATTGTCTCTGAGGGATATTAGGAGTCCTTTTTTGTGATTTTGATTTTCTTGGTGTGAAATAAATGCTGTACTAATTCTAATATTTTCAGTACTTTAAATGGAATGTGGAGCTCTTTGATACAAATATGTAGATAACCCAACATGGTCTATACTTCAAGGTTCATAGTAAAAGCTTGAGAAGGATTGAAAAAAGCAAAAGAGATATGATGTTTGCCTGTACCCTTTGACCCACTACTAAGTCTATTTCTAAAGATGATTAGAAAAAAGGAAAAGAACCTATATATTCTAAAAGGTTTATAGCAGCTGTTTTTGTGATGGCAACAAATTAGAAATTGCAGGGATACCCATCATTTGGGAAATGACTGGATAAGTTGTGGTATATGATTGTGATGGAATACTTCTGCGCTAAGAAGAAATAATGAGCTCAGTGATCTTAGAAAAACATAGGAAGACTTGCACAAAATAATGAATAACAAAATGAGCAGAACCCAGGGAACACTATATATAGTAAGAGCAATATTGTTTTAAGTATTACAGAGTAAATAAATCATTTTGTCTATATTTATACAGATTAACTATTAAGAAAATATAAAGAAATATGCTATCTGCAGGCAGAGAAAGAACTGATCAAAAAAGTATGTATAGATAAATTTGACATATATTTGAAAGTGTATACATAAACATAAGTATAATATACTTATTTGTATCTAAATGGTAACCATCTTGGCCGGGGGGGGGGGGGAACAAAAAGAAAAAAATAAATTTACACGATAATTTTATTACATCTAAAAAAGAATAACAATTTGTCCATAATGGATTTGCAGTTTCATGTTCAGTCTTTTTCTATTATACTGTTATGGAAATGTTCATTTTATTCCATAAATTAAAAATAAAATAAAAGAATGCAAGGAGGAAAAGATATGATTTAGGGGAAAATTCCCTCCAAATTAAGTAAAGTTTTTAAGTTACTCACTGCCACATAAGGTGTGATCCAGTAGCATTGCTGTCCCACATACAAGATATTTTTACTGGTTATCCCCCTTGACTTGAGTTTTCTCCTTCTTCTCTGCTTCCTTGCTTTCTTGGCTTCCTTCAAGTTCCAGATAAAATCTCATTTTTTTTTTTGTTTTGTGGGGGTTTCGGTTTTTGCTAGGCAATGGGGTTAAGTGGCTTGCCTAAGGCCACACAGCTAGGTAATTATTAAGTGTCTGAGACAGGATTTGAACCCAGGTACTCCTGACTCCAGGGCCAGTGCTTTATCCACTGTGCCACCTAGCCACTCTTAAAACCCCATTTTCTTTAAGAACTTTCCTGATCCTCAGTTAACATCTTCCCTCTGTTGTTCATCCCCAATTTATCACATATATAACATGTTAGCTTCATGTTAGCTATCCCATTAGACTGAGCACCTTGAGAGCAGAGACTGTCTTTTACCTTTTACCAGCACATATAATGCCTGTAGCATAATAGATGATTAATAAATTACCTGTAACCTTGACTAGATCACATGCTATAATTGTGGCCATTTGAGAATATGCCCACTATTAAATCCCAACATCTTTTCCAGTCCCTGTAAACCAACTGAAACTTCTGTCATCAATGCCCTACACTGGAGCATCTCTACTATGGCCAACTCTAGGGGAAAAAAATGTTGGGAGTTATAAAAACATGGACTTAATTGATGGGAAGAGAAGTTTTATGGAAATATTATAAGAACCTTACTATGCGACAGTTTCAACTATAGCACAATCTCCTTGTATATACTATGAGGATGAATTTGACCACCACTCCAGAATGGCCAGTGGATGCTAACAAGATTTTTACCTCTTTAATACATATGGGATGCTACTTCCACAGTATTAATGAGAGTCCTATGTGCAGTAATCAAGGGGAAAAATTTTGGCCCAAGAAGATGGTAGACTAATACATTTATTCTCTGTGCCACCTAGAATATATTACTCTTAGGTAAGGAATGTGGCAATGTGCCCTCTGAGGAAATGTAACACCCAAACATTTTCACATAGGTCATTCAACATATTGCATAGGATTTGCTGAGTATGTCTAAGAAAAACATCTAAGTTTTCCTGGAAGGCATTAAAAATCTCTCATTTGAAATGTAATCATTTGAGATTCTTGAGGGACTCTGATGATGTGTTACAGGACAAGCTGCAGCATCCAGGGCACAATTATTAACAAGAGACACAACCTGGAATCTGGGAGAGGTTTAATTTGAGAAGTGAGTAACTAGACTTTGGTCTTGCTATAGTATCATGGAGTTGAAACAGACTTTGACAGTGATGTCAGAAGAAGTAGAACATTTTCATAGAAGGTAGTCATGGAGTTTCAAGTCTACAGTTTTAGAAGGCCAAGGCACACACAAAAGTTGGTTATTTGCACAGGACCTGGCAAGAAACTTCTGTTCTTAATTTAGAGTTAATAGAATATTCCTTAAAAACAAAATTACCTCATGCATCTTAACTTGATCAGCCAGGCATGGTCATGAAACCCTGTAATCCCTGCTCCCAGGGAGGTTGAGACTGAGGGATCTCTTGAGTCAGGAATTCTGAACTACAGTAGGCTAAGACAATCACTAAGGTTGGGCATCTATATAGTGAACCCCCAAGAATAGGAGATGGAGAGACATTCTAAGCTGACAAAAGAGGTCAGAAGCAGAGCAGGTCAAAGCTCCCATGCTAAGCAGTAATGGGATCAGGACCAGGAATAGTCCCTACACTACCAGCCTGGATGAAATGGGGAGATCCACAACAACCACAGCAGCAGCAGTAGCAACAAAAATCAACAACTTAATTCAATCATCACCCTGCCTATTTGCGCAGGTATTTTCTTTTCTTATTTTGGTATTTTAAACTCTATTGCTTGTCTTTTAGCAAAGGGAATATTGATTGGCTAATGAAATTTCTCTACTTTCAGCTCCATTTTCTATTTCTGGGCCTGCATAAGCCCAGATCTGGTAATAATCTTGAACTTTCCCTCTTTCTTCAACTACATTTACAAAAATTACCTGGGAAAAACCTAGTCTTTTCTCAGAATTCACTGTTAAAAAATAAGACAATATAAATAGATCCACCAAGAAAGATTTGAAAAGGCACAAGAAATGTATAATATGGTGAGGAAAGCATTGAACTAGGAGAAAGGACATCTAGGTTACATTCCAGGTTCTCCCACTGATTTGTTGTGTGACCCTGGCCAAATCATTTCATTTCACTGTTCTTTGGCTTCCTTATCTATAGAACAAATGAGTTGGACAAAATGATCCTGAATACATCTTCAAGCTCTAAATGAATTTCTCCTCAAACTGTATATAACATTCAGTGATACAAACAAACAAACAAAAAAGCTGACTGAGAATTCAATCTGGAAGGAAGTCCTAGGAACAAATGAATTCAAATCAAAATTAGTCCTGTACCTAATTACAGGTTTTGGTTCTTCTTTATAGTTCAAACCAATAGTTGTATGAAAGCCACATAGGAAAAAGTAATTTTGGTGCTTGTTACTGTTGTTCAATTGTTTCAGTAGAATCTAACTGTGTGGAGTTTTCTTGACAGATACTGCAGTGAGTGGTTTTATCATTTTCTTTTCCAGCTCATTTTATAGATGAAGAAATTGAGGGAAAGAGTGTTAAGTGATTTACTCAGGGTCACACAACTAATTAATGTCTAAGATCAGATTTGAACTCAGGAAAGTTCATCTTCTGACTCCAGACTTGGCACTCTATTCACTGTATCATCTGTGGAGCCTAGCTATCTCCTATTCCACATCCTAAGTCTATCTCCTTGCTTTCCTCCATAAAAGAGTACTATGATTCTTACAGATGTCCACGAAGGAGAGATTTGCCAAGAACCGAAGTCAATCTATTCATGTTATTCATTTAGTCAAAGACCTACTGAGTAATGATGGGGTCATTAGCACCAACTCTGAATTGAACTTTCAAGTTTCTTTGTCACAAGAGTATTAGCACTAAGAACTTTGGGTCTAAGGTTGGCACGAGAAGTTTGGAATGTAAGTATTTAGAACTAGCAATAAAATTCTCTAAGGCAAAGTCATTCAACTTCCCCAAGAAAGGCAAGACATATTTCCATGGTACCAGTCACCAAATTCTTTTTTTTAATTTTGTTTGATGCTTTAAAAAAATTTCCGCTTTTCCCTAAAATAGAGTCCTCATTTGTAACAAAAAAAAAAACACTTAACTGTCATAATGACCATTTTTGATAGTGTATTCCTCATCTCAGAGGAGGAAAGGAGTGAGGTGTGTTTTATCATGGATCTGCTGAAGTTAGGGTCAATTATTGCTCTGATCTGTATCCACATGTATTTTATTTTCCTTTACATTACAATGTGACCACTGTGTACTTCTTCCCTAAGTTCTGCTCACTTCATTCTATATTAGTTCATTTCAAGACTTTCCATGTTTCTTTGAATCTCTTATATTCGCCATTTCTTATGGTGCAATAACTTTAGACTACAATGTTATACCACAATTTGTTTAACTATTCCTGAAGCAAAGAGGTTTGCCCATATTGTTTTCAATTTTTTCCTAGTTAAAAAGGGGAGGTTGCTATGAATACTTAGGCATATATGGGATCATTCCTTGTGTTCATGGCTTCCTTAGGGCACATATAATGGTATCACCACATCATAGATTAGAACCATTTAGTCATTTTCCTAGAATAGTTTTTAATTATTTTGCAGAATATTTAAAAGTTTTTCACTCCACCAACACTACATTAGCATCCCTGTCTTCCCGCAGGCCCTGTAACATTGACTATTTCTGTCTTTTTTTTTTTTATCTTTGCCACTTTGATGTCACCATGTAGTTTCTGTCTTAGTAGCAGGTCTCTTCTACCTCTGTTCTTCATTATAAAAGTTTAAAAGAGGCAAGTGGTTTCTATCACAGGCTGCCATCTGACTATTCAGTTGTCCTAGCTCCACCCTGGCCTTTGCTGTCTTTATGTTTCTGGATAGCAAGCAAGATGATCCTCTACAAAGAACAAGGGCTTAAGGAACTGCCCCTATTCACTCCTAGATTCATTTCTCTCAGATCCTTACCCAACAAAGAACTAACACAAAATAGAGGCTGTTACAAGGCAAAAGGTGACATGACATCAACCAGCATAGACCCCCACAGAGGGACTAAACACATCTCTTTTCTAGTGTTGACTAAATGTCTAACCAAGTTGCAAAACAACTCTTTTCTTCATTTGGTGGAAACTATGTCTGAAATCTTTGCTATGTGCATGTAATTTAAATATTGTAAAACTACTGAGATAGGATACTGAAAAATCATTCCCTTAGGGGTGCCTGAGTATTGAGTCACCACATTAGGGTCCTGTGACCTCTGACACAGACACATTCCTTAGGGTGGGGGGATGGCTCAGGGAAAGTACTCTCTGGGAGTCAGAATCCACAAATCTTAAGTCACATTTCATTTTTCATCACAGGCCTATCCACAATTGCTTTTTTTCATTCATTCATTCATTCATTTTTTCATTCAATTACTAATTCTTTCATTTAACAAACATTTATCAAGGGTCTATTATGTTTAAAGCATTGGGTTTAATGAACAATGAGGGACACAAAAAAGTTTAAACAATAGGCAATCCATAATCCTCTAGCAACTTCTATTCTAGAAGATAAATAAGACAAAAACACAGATAACAATAACACATAGTCTAATGCTTCATTTCTGAAATTGAAAAACAAAGTTGTATGGGAGATCAGTAGGAAAAAGGCTGTTTGACCCCAAGGCATTGGGCAAGATGGGGGTGAAGGGGAGTTTACTGTAGGATGATTAGAGAAGATTTACTACAAGAGATACTCTTATTAAGTTTTAAAAGACAATTAGAAGTTAAATAGGTAAAGCAAAGGAAGGACATTCCAGCCAGTTTGCGCAAACACTGGGAGGTTGTAGAGGAGACTGAATGTTCAAGGAGTAAAGCACAATCTAAGGATAGAATTGTGGAAGGTAGTAATATAAAATAAGACTGGAAAAGTAGAATAGTACCAGACTGTGGAAAAATCTTGAAGTCTAGGTAAAGGGGGCTAAACTTTTCTTGACTGACAATAGGGAGTCATATAAGATTTTTGATCAAATGAGAAACTAAACAAAATCTATGTATAACAAAGACTTGTTAAAAGTCCATTGCAATAGTGCCAGTATAGGAAGGTGGTGACAACATCTTGAATTAGAATGATAACAGAAATAATAGAGAAGAAAGAAGAATTAAGATAGAACTAATAAGACAAGAAAGAGAAAGAGGAAAGAGTAGGGGGAGGAGGAGGAAGGGGAAAGAAGAGGAAGAGCAGAAAGAAGAGAAGAGGAGAAAGAAAAAGAAGGGGGAAGAAGAGGAGGAGAAAGGGAAGAGAAACAAAGAGGATAAATGATTATCCCATTGGCAGTACAACTGAGAGAAAATCATGAAGTCAAAAAGATGAGCAAGTTTTAAGTAAAAGATAATGAGCTTGTTTTTTACAGGCAATATGAACATAAAAACACTCACATACCATAGTAACCTCTGGAGCTCAAATATCACAATTCTCCCCTTCCTCCCCACCCCACCCCCATGATCATGTTCCCAAAGATGAAGCAATCAGAAGAACAAAACATGCTACATGCTTGAACCAGGCTTCCTGGTGATGCCCTCAAATCTTAATGGGCTCTCCCTAGCTCTTTCCTCATATCCTAATGCTTTGTAGTCCTTAGAAATGTAGAGTTTTCCCCAAATTTCCTTAGATCAATTCTTACTACCTGCTTTCTTTAAGTATGCTTACTACAGCAACCTCAGTTCAAGAGTTGAAGAAAAGTTTCCTATAGAAAGTTCTGTTTATTTTTACATCAATCATTGTTATCTCAATTGACTTTTTGGTGATCCTTATACTCTTAGATCAGGGGAATTAGAGAGATTATGGCAAGATTAGAGACTATATATGGCAGTAACCAAGACAGAGAATTTCCCACCCGACTCCCAACTCAGAACTATCAGGAGGAAAAAAAGAACAATTCTAGGGGATGAAGATATTTGGGGGACATTTATGAATATGAATCTCATCTACTGAGATTTTACCTCCTGTCTTCCTAGGGGTTCTCTTTATGTGTCTGGATCACTAGTAAGATGTTCCTCTACAGAAAATCTTTTGTGGTATCTCCATTCCACCAATGTAGAAACTGGGTCTACCATTAAGCAATTAGACTTCACCCTGTTGGAAAGTGAGGAATTCCAGAAAAATGTCCCTGGTTAAAAGAGTATGATATCAAAAAAGAACAAAGTGTCTAAAAGCAGTGAGGAGGAAAGAGAGCATGGGACTCAGTCAAACCTAGACATCCTAGAACTCTAGCCTAAAATAAAATTTATTAAGACAAAGGTAGTCTTATATTTACATTTAAAAATGCAACTTCAGGGGTGGCTAGGTGACACAGTGGATAGAGCACTGGCCCTGGAGTCAGGAGTACCTGAGTTCAAATCCAGGCACTTAATAATTACCTAGCTATGTGGCCTTGAGCAAGCCACTTAACCCCATTGCCTAGCAAAATAAAAAAAAAAAAACACCTAAAAATCCAACTTTACAAGTACTAGATGGGGCAGACATGGCTGAAAAACATCTTTTACTTCAATAGACAGGAAGTTCAATATATATCAATGTAACACAGTAGTCAAAAAATGTGTGGAAGGTAAGGTGGGGGTGGATATCAATCTTAGGCTACATTAGAAGCATAGGGTCCAGAACTCTGGAGTTAATAATCCTATTGTATCAACTCAGGTCAGATCACATCTGAAGTATTATGTTCAGGTCTAGATGCCACCTTTTCTATGTTAACAACATTGATGAAACAGAAAGGGTCCAAAGGATTGCAATTAAGATGGTGAAAGGCCTTGAGATTAAACAGATGAGGGTCAGTTTAGACTGTGGCATGTTTAGCATGGTGGAGACAAGACTTGGGGAAACATGATAGTTCTTTACACATACTTGAAGGACTATGCCACAGGAGAGAGATTAGATCTATTCTCCTTAACCTGAAAGGGCTGAACTAGGAGCAATAGGTAGATGTTACAAAAAGGTCACCTTAGGTTTATGTAAATAAAAAGTTTAAAGCTAACTTGGGAACTGATGGGTTCATATTCACTGGGGTCAATATTCAATAAGCATTTGTCTGTGTACTGTGTCTGTGCACTAGAGATACAAATGAGAAGAAATGTAGTCTCAGCCCTCAAGACATTTGCAATATAATGGGAGAAGATAATCATGAAGAAATACATGTAGGTGAGAGTGGGGGAGGACAAACAAAGTCTGTGGCATGAGGTTCATGGAGTCAAAATTAAGCAGAGCAGCTGGTGAGAAAATGAAGAGGTGGCTAGAAATTCTTGTCCTTCAGGAGTATTTGGTAGGAGTTTTCTGCTCTGCTCTCTAGCCCTCCAATCAGAAGAGAGAGGCAACTGAGGGCTCTAAGGAGGTATCAAATACCAAAATTGATGAGATCTTCACAATTTCTGTTTCTGGTGATGAGATTATACTGGGAAAAGTATGACATTCAGAAAGCTGAAACCAAGCAGAGCAACTAATGATAATGAAGATTTGTCAGATATGTGGTAGAGGGTTTTTTTTCCCCCCAGGTATGAGGTGGACTAATAAAAAAGCACTTATGGGGCCTTTGATGAATTCAAGACATCTAACCAGCTGGACTAGATCCTTGAGCATGGAAAGAACTAGAAAATATAATTGTTAAATCACTGTCAGAACCATTCAAAAGATCATGGAGAACAGAAAAGATGCTACCAGGAGAAAACTGTATGAAATTCAAATTGGTTCACAAGGATTGATTGTTAATTTTTTCAATATTAGCATGTGCACCAAAGTAATTGGCAAATGCTCCAAATCAGGACATGACATTGTTTTGATGATTGTCTAGATAAAAGAGATAGAGCAAATGGTAATAATACAGACTGAACTTTAAGATGTTCATAAAATGCTTTTTTTTTCCTTCAGAGATCTGTTGGTTAAATATTTATTAGCATTTCCCTGCATACTACAGCACTGGAAAAGCACAATATCCAAAAATTTTTCAAAAAAAAAAGAGAAAAATAGAAATGTGAAACTGACTTCAACTCTTGGGGAAATTCTAGAATAATTTATTAAAGAGATAACTAATTCTGGGTAGGGGAAACCTGGAATTACATAATAAAGTTTAAAATATTTACACCCCATGAACCAGAGATTCTATTATTAAGCATAAATTCTCAGATGGAAGAGGAGGAGGAGATACAAAGTAGAAGCCAATCAAGTGGGGAATGACTAAACAACTTCTAGAGTACATGAAAGTATTGGAATTCTGAGGGGAGATGTTGCTGGTCTGACTCTGTTATAACCACCCCAGAGATCTACCCATGATGTGCTTTCTTTTTTCTGTTTTTACGGTGTTCTATTATATAGTGTCCTCCTTTAGGAGGAAGGGAAGGGGAAAAAACAGATAAAAATTGTAGATAATATAAGATGTTTTAAAAAATCTATTGTTAATTAAATATAAAAAATAAAGACAGTAAGTGATGATAATGTAGAGCCAGAATGCCTTCATTAAAAGTAGCTAGGTTATTCCAAAATAAACATCTTTTCTTTTTTTGAAATTTCCCTGGATTTTAGTGAAGTATTTAAAAATCTCATACCATTATTGTACAAAAGATGAAGAAATATGAACTAGGTAATAGTAAATAGTGCAAGGTAATAGTACATTTCTTTGGATTTAAGTGGTTGGACTCAAAAAATAGCATAAATGATTCCATGTCTACACTTAAAGATGTCTCCAGTAGAGTTTCATAAAGAACTACATTTGGTCCTGTGCTATGTCACAATAACTTGGGTAAAGGCATAGAAGGCATATTCATCAAAATTTGCAGATGACAAAAACTAGCAAGGATAGCTAGCACATAGAATGAAAGAATGAAAATCCAAAAAGATCTTGACAGACTATAAGACTGAGCCAAATCTAATAAAATAGAATGTAACAGGAATAAATTTAGTGTCTGAATCTTGGGTTCAAGAAAATGACTTCACAATCAGAAAAGTAGGGGAAAGTATTTAGGGGTAGGGTGGGGGAAAGTATGATTAGCTGGATTAATAGATTTACATAGATAGTAGTAATCTGAGAAAGATCTAGGAGTGTATAAGTCAGCAATAAAATATGACAGCCCCAAAAGCTACTATCTTGGGTTGAATTGAGAAGCATAGATTCCCAAAATAAGGTGACAATCCCACTGCACTCTACTCTAGTTAGACCACAGCTGAACTATTGTGTTTAGTTTGGGATATAATATTTGAAGAGGTACACTCAGCTAGAAACTGTTCAGAAAAGAACAAGCAAAATAGCAAAGGAATTGAAGACCATGCCAGTTGAAGAAATTTGTGGGTATTTAACCTAAAGGAAAAAAGACTAGAGGTTTGGGCATGATTGTTATTTTTAAGAAAGGCTATTATGTGAAAAAGGATCAAACTTGCTGTCTTTGACCATAGAGGTTAGAAGTAGGAGTAATGAAAGAAGTTTCAAAGAGTCCAGATAATTTTTTTTAATAAGGAAAAATGCCCCATTAATTAGAACTGTCCAAAAATAAAACTGGTTGACTTTTCAGGAATGAATTGGAGTTAGTGATCACTGAGGGCTCTTTCAATTCTGAGATTCTCTGACTCTATGAAGTTATTTCATTTTAAAGTTTTATTTAAGTGTGAAATTTAAAATATTGAGATGCAAAGAGAAAGCTTAATGATTCAAAAACAAATCCAGGTCCTTTGCTTCCTAATGAATACAAAAGAAATTATTTAAAGTGTGGAAGTTGAATATTCTTTTCCTTATTTCATTTCCTTTTTTATTCATTATTCCTGTAGAAAGAAGTTCAAACAGTTCATCTACATGATGCCAAAATAGCTGGTTAGTTCACAAGGGTGGGGGAACGGAAAGTGTTTGGCAACATACAGAAAAACCAATCAGTTGATTGGATGTTTTCTTTTTGTTTTGATATCTAATAGTTGCAGACTGAGTGTGTTTGCAGATGGTTGTGGTTTTTAGAGGAGGTGGAGGAAAAGGTGAGGATGGATATGAGGAATTGCAGGGTTTCCATTTGAAAATGTGGGTGTGTCCAATAGAAATTTTGCAAGCATATAGAATTTTAATGGCCTGCTGATTAAAAAAATTGGCAAGAAAACTGTGATTTTTATGTACAGTTAAAGCTATTGAGAGAGACTACTGAAGCATAAGGTTTTAACTTCCCTTCCTGAAAATCTATTAAAGTAAAATAGTCCAGTTTTGATAGGAATTGGTCATGCCAAAATCCAAAGGGATATGTGATGTAATGGAAAATAGACTAGAAGGGAGTCAGAAAACATGGGTTTTGGTCCCAGCTCTGCCTCTAAACTCACTAAGTAACCTTGAAAAATTATCTTAGAATCACAGGATCTAAAATTGGAAATGACCTTAGAAATAATCTAGTTCAGTGGTTCCTGACTTCTGGCTGTAGACCCCTGCGGTGGAGGGGGTGTGGGATAGAGTCATTGCAAGGACACCACAAATTCACGTGTATACTAAGCATGATAATTTTGATCTTTCCTTCGATTCCACAAAATAAATGTGCTTCAATCCAATGAATCAGCAAATATATCTTCAGTAGACTGATTCAATAATTACTAATTTTCAAATGTATGTTAATGATTTTGTAATTAACAAAATAGATATTCATTTTAAAATGTTATTGGATTCATAACTGTCAGTCAATAAATATTTATTAAAATACTCAATGTGTACCAGTTCTGCCAGTATATATGCCTTTTCAATTAATTGATATAAATAAAATTAGAAGGTGGGAGTCCATGAGATTCTTTTCATGCAAAGGTTCACCTTCATAGGATATGTGAAAACATTTGGTAGTCCAGTTCTACCTCTTTACTTTAGAAATGAGGAAACGAATCAATTTTTTTAAAGTCATTTAGTGATTGTCAGTATCAGAGGTAGACTTGGAATCCAGTTGTTGCTTTTTTACACCAAATCATTGCTCTTCCCACTGTTATATTCCTTAAGCCCTATTTTCCTCATCTGAAAAATATCCAAATCTAAATTTCTGTGATTTTATGAATAAGATAATCTCCAGAGGATATACTTTCCTTAAGTATTATTAAGGTATTCTACTCCTTCTTCATGTCCTGCTGGTCTCCTTTACCCTGAAGTTTCCCTCTCTCTAGACAGTACTTTTCATTTACTTCTGTTGCTGCTTTAAAGAGGCTCTTTTTAGGTGAGAAATTAGAATCTCTGAGGGAAAATAATAAGAAATTACAACTTGTTAAGAAAAGGCTTACTATCAAGTCTTTCATCTTGTATAATCAGAAGAAATATGAAAAGCCTGGAGAAAGGTTAAGTTTTAGTTAGAAACTCAGACAGCTGTTGGAAGCATTTTGTATGGGATAACAAATTCCCTTTTGCTCATAGGTCTTTATTGTCAGTACAATATGGCATTCCCAGATTTCTCTGTTCACATAGGTGAACTGTATTCTTGTGACTAGGGAGGCTACCTTTCTTTCCTTTGACCTCTCTCTCCCAAACCAACAAATAGGACACCAAAACTTTCAGCCCTTTTCTTCTAGAGCTCTTACTCTATTTTGTGAATTTTAGCCTGGCTAAGGTTACACAATCCTGTCAGTGATTGAACAGGTCTTGGGCTCTCGGCCCCCAAGCTTCCATTGAGCTGCGTTAGCTCTGAGCCTGAATGAATTGGAGGCCCTCACTCTGCTTGCAGGTCAGCTTCTTGGGGGTGGGGGGGCAGTGGGAGTATGGTTCAAGGGGCTGGCTGTTTTGTATCTTCTATTTGTCTGTAGCCTCTATGTTCCCTGTTGTTATCCTTGGCTCTGTTGCTATGGGCGGTGGAGTATTTTTCATCCTTACTTAATAATCGCTTGGCTGCTGGAGGACCTCATTTCTCATTGTATTGGTGGAGGATTAGCTGAAATGTTGGAGATATTTCCTGTATTAAGGGGAGAGGGGGTAGTTTGTTGGGCTTGTGCCTTCTTTTAACATAGCGTCATGCATTTTATTATTTTTTTTCCCTTTCTCTCTTGGAATGTGCTGAGGCTAGTCATTTACATCCAGAGAGCCTAACCCCTCCCTGACACTTCCCAGCTCCCCAACCCTGTTCCGGGTACCCTAGCTGAAGCCAAGTTCATTTCTTGAGAGAATTGGGTGGTTCCCCAGCTGTCAAACATCTCCAATGCTTTTTAGATCACTTGGGGCTCACCAGAGAAAGTAGCTCCCCAACTTGCTTTCTGACTTGATTGCCAATAAACCAAAGAGGAGCTCAAGGGGAAATATCAAGCACATGTTTCAGATTCATGGCCACTTAACTCATCAGCCTTCTTTAGGAAGCATTACCTCAGCTCCAATTAGCCTTGAACCAAGAAACTGATCTCGCCTAAATGTAACCTAACACCAAGTTCCAAGCTCTGGGTATAACTCTGAACCCTAGAATGACCAAACCTAATTCTCTTCACTGAATTGTCCTTCCTGGTGACTCAGATTTCCAAGATCAAGAATCATCAACTAATCAAGGGGTTTAACTGGATTTCTCAAGTCCCTCTTAGGTCTAACTCTCCATGGATTTCATTTTTATCTCCTAGTGACTACCAGACTAATCTGGAATCAGGGTACTAAAGTTGATTTCCTAACATCAGTACTGCAGTTTTGATTGTTCCTTTTGTCAGCTTGAACAATTAAGTCAGCCTTCAACTCTGGTAACACTTTTTTCAAAGAAAGAATTTTGATTTTGAATTTAAAATAGATTTGATATTTGAATATAAAATTACATGAAAAATATTGATCAATATGTTAAAAAAGCCTCAGGATAAAAGTCAAAAGGTTACTTCAGATTTTGATGAAATCACCATTACCTGATTCTGTGGTCTTAAAGAAGATATCTGTATTAATGTTTATAAGTCATGTAAGAAAAATCTATTTTATTGTTTTATTATCACATCATATTTTGGACCAAGAAACTGTTATTTCTCATCTTTCTCCTTTACCATATTTACCCAACTTAGTTCTTAAAACACTTTGGCATTTCAAAAAAGCCAAATCCTCCTTCAAAGGATAAAGATTTACTGCCACTGAGCATATTAAGAAGCATGTACTCCAGGTTCTAAAGGCAATTTCAAAAGAATTCAAAAAAGTTCTGATCAATGGCAGCCTATTTGAAAGAAGTATATATCTTCCTATGACGACAACTTTGAAAGGAAGACTTACAATGTAAAGAGTATTCTATTTAGAACCAGATGAGCTAGATTTTGAGTTCTGGTTCCAACATTTACTTGCTGTGTGACTTTATGAAATTACTTATCTGCAGGACTCCGTTGTAGTATCTGCAAAATGGAAATAATAATATCTGACATTACAATCATAGGAATGTTATGAGTAAATTACTTTGTGAATTCATAAAACATTGTTTAAATGTCAACCAATAATGTGAAGTGGCATCCAAGATAACTGACACAATCTTAGACTGTTTAAATAGAATTGCAACTTGGAATCAAAGAGATATGAGTTCCACTGTACTCTGCCCTGGTCAGATTATCATTAGAATACTGAATTCCATTTTTGATGGAAATTAGAAAAGGACCATTGGCACACTGGAATGAGACCAGATATTAATACATAAGAAGGTTAGGTAACTAACCAGAGAAATATAAGGATTATTTGAAACAAATCAGAATATTTAGCCTAGTAAATGGAAGACTGTGAGAGTATAAGGAAGGAAAAAATAATGGCAGCTTTTATTTGAACATGTATCATGTGGAATAGAGATTAAATTACTTCTGACTAGCACCAAAGGACTGGTTAAAAAATAGGTCAGAGTTACATAGAAGAGATTTTTGGCTCAATATAAGGAAAAACTTCTAAACAATTAGAGTTGCGTTCAGAAAGTAATGAGTGGATTCTCCATCACTGGAGGCCTTTGACTCAAGCCTGAGGAACTATTTCTCATGACTGCAGTAAAGGCAATTCCTGTTTAAGTATGAGTTGGAGTCAATGGCCTCTGAGGAACCTTCTAAATTTGAGGTTTTGTGATTCTCTAAAGTTATGGGATTTTTTTAAAACTTCAGTCATGTTACACCTCATATAATGGGGATAATAACATTTGCCTTTCATTCTGCACAGGGTATTTGTGAAGATAAAGTGAGATCCCAGATGTGAAAGAGTTTAACATGTAGAAATATTATATCAATGCAAAGCATAAGGATCATAATTGCTGTTGCTGTTGGTTGATAGATTAATACACTACATCTCTCTTTGTTCCAAACTGCAGAGATCTTCTCCTCTAAGGTTTTAAATTGCTTTCTGTGTTCTTCCCCAGAAGTCGTAGGTGTAATTGCTGACTGAATTTCATATATCCATGCAAAGAAAAGATATATACAAGTGTAAGGTATTTCTCACAGAGTCACAATGTGTTTTGTTACATTAAATTCAAAATATGAAAATCAAATTTCACTTTAGAGGTCCTTGCACTCCATGCAAGGATTCACACTACAGTAACATCAACAGGTATCTATTCTTCTCTTGAAAACTGAAAACAGTGTCTGACCGCCATCAAGAAGTTCAGTGCAAAAGGGGATTGACTCAACATGAAGTAAGAAACCTAAGTTTAAATCCTGGTCCTGCAACTTATTATTTGAGCTTTTTTGGCCAAGTTGATTCATCTCTCTCTGAGATCCAGCTTCATCTGTAAAATAAGGAGATTAAATTAGATGTCTAAGGCCTCTTTTAATTCTATCTCTTTAATCTCAAATCTAATACCTGATACGTATTAGGCACTTAAAAATGCTTGTTAAGTGAAATACATTGCATTTTGAATAGTTATAATTTCATATCCTGAATCTAAGGCCCTTATAACTATCAATGATCAGTCACAGTTCTCCCATCTGGAATTATACCAACAAGATGATGATGATGAAGATGATGACAATGATGGTAAATTGAATTCATACCATAGTCTAAGGTTTGTAAAGCACTTTACAAATATTATTTTATTTTAGCCTCATAACAACCTTCTTATTATCTTCATTTTATAGATAAGGAAATTGAGGCAAGCACTGGTTAAATGATTTCCCCAGACTCATATAGTTAATAAGTATCTGAGGCAAGATCTGAGGTCTTCCTGATTCTATTACCAGAGTTCTATTTATTGCTCCACCTAGCTAAATAATAATTGTTATCATTTTTTCCAAGTGATAGCTATTATAATCTCCTATAAATCTCCTATGTAAACACACTTAGTTTCTTTATTATTCATAATACACAGTTTCTAAACCATCCCCACCTTGGACCTCACCATTCTGGTCATTTTTTTTATATACACTACTTTCATCCTTATATTCATTCATTCAAAAATTCCCTAAAAAAGCCATTCTACAATGTTGAGCCCAGATGTGATCCAATCAGTTCAAAGTACCTTGTAAACTACCATGTCCTTTGTTCTAAACATTAAATTTCCATTAATGTATGCCAACATAGAATTATCTTTTTTTTTTTAGTAATACAAGACTTCCTAGAGGGGCTAATCAAATAAACACTCCAGGTCTTTTTCAGTTAGACTACTGTTAAACATATTTTATCCATCTAGAATTTCTGTAATTGCTTCCAAAAGGGGAAAAAACAAAACTAAAAAAGAAGTACAGCAATCTGCATTTGTCCCCATTAAATTTCAACTTGTTTGTTCCAGGCCATAGTTCTGAGCTGCTGAGTTTTTTATATGACAGATGGAGGGAATCTATATCAGCTAGTCTCAGGTTTTGTGTCATCTATAACTATAATACATATAGTTTCTATGTATACAGCCAAGTTATTGAAAAATTATCAGATAGGACTGGGCTAAGGATAGGATATAGTATTGTGTGTGATATCCCCCTAGAGTTCCTCCAGATTGATAACAATATTCTTTGGATATGATCCTTCAAATAGACATCAATTGACTTAGTTATATTACTTTTCAAATCACATTTCTCCATTTTGTTCATGGGAATATTATAAAATGTTGTCAATTGCCTTGCTGAAAAGCAAATATAGTATATCTACGGCATTTCTCTGATCTACCAACCAAACAAAGAAATGAGAATACTTTGGCATGACTTATTCTTAGTGTAGCCATCCTGTTTTCTAATGACTGGTATTTGCATGGTGATTTAATATATGCTTAGTGATTTTGCATACATTATCTCTTTAGATCCTCACAACTCTGACAAGTTGGTACTCCCTATGTTATACATAGAATGTATGAAATGTATTATATATCAAGAATATATAATACCGTTATATAAAATATATTACAGAATATATTTACATATAAATTTGTTTATTATTAATTTGATTAATTATGGTATATAATAATTTTATATAATATATTCTATATACTATATAACATATACATATATATATATATAAAACTATATGTAAAAATTGATAATCAATTGACTTGCATAGGGTCACACAACTTGTGTCTAAGGTCAAATTCAAACTGAGATCTCTCCTAATTCTGACTTCAGTTATCTCATTACACCAAACTCTATGTCAATTAGTGGTCTTTGTTTCCCTTTCTAAATATTCCCAAATTATCTATTTCATAACTTGAACTCTAATTTTTCAGGAAATGGATTCAAAACTCATGAGTCTATAGTTTCCTAAAATTAATTTGACCTTATAAACTTCAACATCTTATTCTCCCATGTGTGTGCACACATGCATACATACACACACATACACACACACACACACACACACACACACATATATATATATAACTGATATTTAAATTTTCAGTGTGACCATTTATACCTTAGAAATTAGCAGATGTCAAATTAGGACTTTATTGTTTAGATGATTGGAAATGAAAATAATATAGATAACATTTAAAATGTATGATATGTATAATGAGGAAGGTGGGGAGAGCCAGCTGTTAAACATTCACCAGCACAATTTTGCTTTATTAATCTCCTTGTCCCAGAATCTCAGAGCATTCAAGTTGACTGGACAATATCTAAGGCTTTTAGTGGACAACAAGCTCAATATTAATTGAGTTTAACATGGAAACTCCAGAAACTAAACTATTTTTTGATCATATTAAGAAAGATATAGTATCTAAAGTCAAGGAAACAATCATACTCCTCTATATAGAATAACTAGGACCTAGAGTAGAAGGGTCTTACAAGTCATCTAGTGGAACCCCTAATTGAATAAGAATTCCTTTTATAATAATCCTGACAAAGGGTCATCCAATCTCTACTTGAATATCTCTATGTAGAAAGCCCTACTAACTCTCAAGAGAATTCATATGATTCTTAGTTCTAATTCTTAAGAATTAATAATTGGGATATAAACTTCTGGTGAAAATGCTGTCTGGATATGAGATTTGGATTTTTGAATCCCTTAAAACATAGGCTAGTCAGAATGAATCTGTTTAGAGACTTGCAAATCTAATCAAAAGGACTTTATGTTGAAAATGAAAAAAACTACATACCAGTTTTCCATTAAATTAGATACTGCAGAGAGTAACTACATTTCAGGGAGAATGGAGTAGAGGTGCTAGGTAATTCATAGAAGATTACAATTTTATGTGATAAATGCCCCCAAAATAGCTAACAATAAAACCCTTGGCTTTAGTTGTCTTATGCATAAATGTACAAAGTCTGCGTATAAAGCAAGGAGAACTAGGAATCCAAATAAAAGGAGACAAATTTGACCTGAGACTGATGACTGGAATATGACTTTGAAAGAATATATCTTATTCAAAAAAAAAGATAGGTGAGAATGGGGGGGGGGGGATAATAAGCTAGAGAGCATCATAAGTTTAAAAGATTAACTGAAGGACAGTGAGACAATGATACTCTAATTTTTGTTAAATGTATTGCATGTAAGTGATTAGTGGAAAACATACATACATACAAACATAAAGGGAAAATAGTTTCATGTAAATATGTTCTACTTTCGTACCAAGTCTCTCTATTTTCTCAAGTTTTTATCATCTCTGCCTCTCCCACAAGCAACTAACATTTAAAATCAATCTCTACCAATAAGAAAAATTCCATACAAATTTACATTATATTGAGTAAATAAGGGAAGAATTGTCTAAAGGGTCAAGTTGGTTGCACTAGGAACTCCTCTACTTGCTTTTTATGATTTTTATGGAAAGTGGAAGTAAAGACAAGAAATAGTATATAAAAACTAAAGGATAGCAGGGTCCTTTAAGAACACTGTTAATAACTCATGGGGCAGAGCCTGGCAAGGAATACGAAGAATGCTAAAAACAACAATTAGTTCTTACTAAAGTCATATTGGGCAAAAGAGGAAAATTAGGTAAGAGATAAGACAATTATTCAGATGATAATGGAAAGAAGGCAATTGTTGAACTGTTATTTTGCCCTTTACTCTAGAAAGAACAATAATCTTTGGTGTGGAAATTCAGAACAAAATGGTTAATATAAAGTTGATAGCACCAAAGTTGACCTTGCCAAATTTAAGTCACCAGACCCAAATGAACTACAACCTAGGATCCTGAAAGAGTAGGCAGATGAAAATATGGATTGCTTGTCAGTGATCTCTAAAAGATTATAAGGGAAAAAGTGATATAAGGCAAAAATGAACAAGGACTGATTTTCAAGAAAGGGGAAAAAAATGAAGTCTGCATACTACAGATTAATGAGCTTTACTTCAATTCCTGACAAAATTTTAGAATGCCATTAAAGGAATGGTTAGTGAATATCCCCCAGCTACCAGGACTTCTCTGGACAACTATCACCACCCCATTCTTATGCACTTTGTAATTTTGTGTTTACTTTTCTGTATTCATGGTTTATTTTCCCAAGCATCCACCTCCAATGGGATACAAGCTCCTTGTGGGCAGATACTGATTAGTTTTTGCCTTTATATCACTGCTACTTGACCTACTGTCTTGCACTTAATTGGTACATTTGAATTGAATTTAGGAATGAAAGCAGTGATCAAAGAGTATGCAGGGCTTCATCATGAACAGGTCGTGGTAGTTTCATATCACTTCCTTTTTCTACAAAGTTACTAGACTAGTTGATTAGAGGAATATTATAGATGTCATTTACCTAGATGATAGCAAAGCATTTATTAATTTTCTAATGTTATTCTAATAGAAAAGGTAGAGAGATCTAGGATAGATAAAAGTAGCATTAGATGGATTTGGAATTGATTGAATCACCAAACCCAAAGAATCATTCACAGTTTCATGCCAACTCAGAGGTACATTTTAGGAAGAATATTGTTAAACTATTATGGAACCACCATAATAGTGAAGAGCCTTAATGGCATGGCAGCATGAGAAGCATTTGGAGACATAAAACCTAGAAAAGAGAATAATTAGAGTCGACAGAATAACTGCTTTAGGCTGTTTAATAGAGTACCCAATCAAAGAATTAGAATTTTCTGATTTGATCTAGAGAGCAGAATTGAAAACAATGGATCAAAGATACAAAGAAGCAGATTTAGACTTGATATAAGGATAAATTAGGAGAAGGTTATCAAAGAATAAAGGCATTAAGATTAAGGAGGTCTAGGAAAGGTTTCCTGCAGAAGACAGATTTTATCTAGGACTTGATAGAAACCAGGGAAGTCAGGAGATAGAGATCAAGAGGAAGAAAATTCTAAGCATGGAGGACAGTTAGTGAAAAATGCCTTGAATTGGAAGATGGAGTGTTTTGTTTAAGGTAAAGCAAGATGGCTACTGTCACTGAATCACAGAGTACTTGGGGAAGAGATGGTGGTAAGGTGTAAGAAAACTGGAGTGCATGGGAGGGCATAGTTAGGAATGGTTTTGACTGCCACAAAGAGATTTATTTTCGGATCTTGGCACTAATAGGGAGGCACTGAAATTTATTGAATGGGGAGGTGACATAGTCTTACACTTTAGGAAGACCAATTTGACAATTGAACAGAGTATGAACTGGAGAGTCTTGAAGCTCACACTTGGATACACACACACACACACACACACACACACACACACCACACACATGGGAAAAAAACCCAACCAGAAGGCTATTACAGTACTCTAGGCATGTGGAATTCCAGGTGATGAAGGCCTGTGATGATAGTGTCAAAGGAGAAAAGGAAGCATATAGAAGGGATATTACAAAGGCAGAATCCACAGGACTTGAATATGTAAAGAACTGGGTGGGGGGTGGGAGAGAGAGTAGATAGAAGATGGCACTTAGGTTGTGAATCTAGGTGCCTGGGAAGATTATAGTATTGTACACAGAAAAGATAGGAAGAGGGAAGGACATGAGGGAAATGATAATGAGTTCAATTTTGGAGGTGTAGAGTTTAAGATGACTAAGGGGCCTTCAGTTTGAGATATCTAGTAGAATTGAAGATACAATAGTGAATGAAAATTAAAAGAGAAGTTAGGTCTGGATGAACAGATCTGAGAATATTCAGCATAGAAATGATAATTGAATCTATAGACATGGATGAAATCACCAAGGCAAATAATATTGGGATGGCAGAAGAAAGGAGGATCAAGGAAAAAGCCATAGAAATATCCACAGTTGATGTACATGAATGATGGCTAAAGATCCAGCAAATGAGACTGAGAAAGGACCAGGACTTTACAGGAGAATCAAGAAAAAGGGATAACACAGAAACTTAGCAAAGAATATCAAGAAGAGGTTGATAAACAATGTGAGTCTACAGAGAGGTCAAAAAAGATGATTGAGAATCTTGAAATTTGTCAGTTGTAACTTAAGAGAGAACAGTTTCAGTTGAATGATAAGACTGAAAGTCAAAATGTAGATGAGAAGAAAGTAAGAGCAAAGGAGTTATGTTTTACTAAAGTATAATAAACTGTCTTGTTAAATAGTGGGTTCTTTATTGACAGATCTCTTCACCTTTTCCACTAAAGTAGCATAAGAAAATTTGTCAAATATTTGGCTAAAATCTGGATAAATAATATCTATAGCATTCCCCTAATCAACCAATCTAGCAGCTCTGTAGAAAAATGAAGTGATATTAAACTACCATGACCTGTCCTTGATGAAGCCACACAGAATCCTTGATCAACACTTGTAGATTCAATTCAAAGTGTATTATGCACCTACTATGTGCCAGATGCTAGATGATGATGTTTGTCTGTCCTTTGTTCTCAAAGAAGATCATGACATCAGGGAAGTGATACCATGATAAATACATGAACTGAATTTGATTGAGGGAGTGCTGTGCTAAGTCACCAGCCTCATTTTAGCCTTCAGAGCTACCTGGGTCCAGGGGAAAGATATGAAGCAGGACAAGTGGAGATGGTCCTAGATGAGAGACAATCAGGGTTAAGTGATAAAGTCACACAGCTAGTTGTTTATCAAGTGCCTGAGACTGGATTTGAACTCCTTTCCTCCTGACTCCAAGGCCAGTGTTCTGCAATACCTAGCTGCCTTAATATGCTAGAGAGTAGAAATATAAAGATAAAAACAAATCAGTATCTTCCCACAAGAAGTTTGCATCATCAAATAGAAAGTTGTTGATGATTTTTCACAGAGATTTCAGCTCAGGTTTGGGCTAAACTAAATGATGTTAAAAATCTTTTCCAATGCTGAAATGCTATAATTCTAGAAAATTCAACTGTTCTAATTTTTAAATGATTGAATTATTATCTTTCCTAGAAATATCTGCATTTTAAAAAACACCAACAGAAAAGGAACATGTTAAATACAAAATAATGAACTAGGAATTTTTGTTTGGGGATAAGGAGCACTTCCTAAAGCCCCTCAAATGACCCAATGTGAGTGAATAATATATCCTTGAATACATTAGGTCAACCCTGGTGAAATCATGAAAACTCCCTGTGGCTCATCAGTCAGCTACACTTGGGACCTTTGAAGGCAACAAATATCTTTTACATGGCAAGCCAACTCCAAAGGACTCCCAAGATCACATCAAAATTCAGAAGAGAGACCACAGCACAGCTACAAAGAGAAAACCTCAGCAAGCCAGCTGACCAGAACTTGAGAAACACTGTGGCCTGGCTTAGTTCCAAGGCCAAGGAGCTCTCCAACTAATCCTCTAAGACTCAGCTGATGTCCAGAAACTCCTCCAATATAGGCTGGTTGCCCATTTCTAGGCATGGACCACCCTCCCACACCCATCCTGATGGGATGCAGTGGGAAAAAGGTCAAGTAGAAATGGGAGACAGTATGGGACAATGGAAAGAACATCTGATTTCCCATTCCAGTGCTCTTTCCAGGAGAATTGGGAGACTTTCCAATTCTGTCACTAACTAACAGTATGATCTTGGACAGGTCATTTAGCTTCTCTCAGTGTCATTTTCCATACCCACAAACTAAAAATTTTGGACCAGATGATCTCCAAGATCTTCTCCACCTCTTAACATTTTATGATTTCAAATAAACAGCTGAACCTTCTGGAGGTTCCCCAAATCTGAGGTAACAGTGAATGGGAAATAGAATCCATTTTTCCAGTCAATCAGTCAACAATATTTAATAATAGCTGACATTTATACATTTTTTGATTTAGGACTTTATATCCATCATTCTCAAAAATTATATGTTACAAATATTATTATCCTTGTTTTATAGATTAAAAAACTGAGCATGAGAGAATAAATTAATGTACTTAAGGTCACAAAGTTAAAAAAATTTTACATAGGTATGTACACACACATGAAACCCAAAGATTACATATAGGAGAGACATAAACAAGTGGCAATGAGGGACTCAATATTCAAAAGTATAGAACAGAAGTCCATGGACCATGGAAAGATTTCAGGAAGCTCATGAACTTGAATGAGAAAAAAAATGTATCTTCATTTTTACTAGCATATAACTGAAATTTAATATAACTCTTTGATCATGAGTTTAAAAACAAATATTCCACAAAGGGTTGCCAAATTACCAATGGGATCCAAGACACAAGAAATATTAAGAATATCTGGTGTTGAATAAAGAAGCAGAATGAGTACAATGAAAAAAGCCCAGTGAAATTAATCAGGATGCCTTCTTAGAACTGAATCTCAGAGAGGATCCCAGGCAGGAAGGGATAGCTAAGAGGAAGCTAAAGATAGGATGGCAGCATAGAGGGAGTTAAAGATGTGGTTAAGTGCCATACTAACTGTTCCTTTTAAATCTCAACTGTCTCTTCATAGATGACAGGAACAATTTAGTTCTGAATCTTGTTCCTTTGAAACTAAGTCTCCTGCAGATTTGTTCAAATTCATGATGAATTCACTTCACATTATTGGACTCTATTCTGAAATACATGATTTGCCAGAAATGTACTTCCAAACAGTTGGGAAACCTTGCTGAATACTGAGGGTCTCCAAATCTCTTATTCTGGCTTCCAAAGAAAAGTAGGTTGTATCTTCTTCCATTATCATGGAATTATAAAAGTGAAAATGAGCAGGTAACTCCACCAGAATTCTGCTTCTATGCTGTGGTCTGAATACCCCAGCTAGTAGATCTACAGCTCCTCTACTAGGTGAAGAAGGTTCATTGGCCCTTCAAATCACACCCTTACAAGACAGAGCAATTCTTTCTGGAACGGGGGTTAAGGGACAATATTCAAAGAAACAGGACCTTCAATCAAAGAACTCCTTTCCTTTTGACTGAGTTGCACTGTGAGTTTAAGAAGTAAAATTAATTTTATGTAAAGTTATTCAATTGAAACACTCAATGAGAAAGGGAAAAAGTACTTCTCTTATTTTCAACATAGTACAAACAACCCAGTGAGTCATGGAAATTTTTGCAAAGTTTGGGACTGATCAGAGAGCCCTTTCCACCTGGTAGTCAGTGTCAGCCTTTAAATATGCCACAATGTATGAAGGAGATGGCTGTCAATAATAATAGTCACTCAATGTATCACATGTGTTTCTCCCCCACAAAAATTCAAATATGTTATCATATCTTGGGATTATCACAAGCTTGTACTAAAGTGATAAGTTGGTATATTTGAAAGACAAGAAACAATGCAACATGGTAAGCATTTATTAAGCATCTATCTATACAGAGAGTACAGAGCCAGAGCTTGGAGAACTTCCAAAGTTTAGATAAGATATGATTTTCTCCCTTAAAGAGCTAACAGTCTGTGAGAGGGATAAGAACATACACTGATAACAAAAAAAAACCATTTAAATGCTAAGTGAATTAATAGAATTGCATAATTGCTCTGTAAGGTTGGAAGGGAAGGTTGATGAAGGGGGTAGCTTTGATAGGCTTCATGCAGGAAGTAACATTTTAGTTTGACTTTATGGGAATTCACCAGATAAAGAAACAAAAGTTGGTTCTTGTCAATGATAGACTGAGCAAACATATATATCTAGCCCTAGACAAATCCAACATCACTGATTGTCTATTGAACTGCTATTTTCTGGATGTCTGATAGTTAATTTCAACCAATACAAAATTCATTATCATCCTCTTCCCCCAAAACATCCCAATTTCCTACTTCCCTACTTCAGTCAAAGATATCAACATTCTTTTAGTCATATATTTATAAACCAGGAGTTTTTTTGGACTCCTCATTTTCCCTAAATCCTTATATCCAATGAGTAGTCAAGTTTTATTGTCTATCTCCACAATAAATCTTGCTTCTGTTCCTTTTCTTCTCACATAGCTACCACCCAAGTTGATGCTCTTATCTTACCTAAACTATTGTAATAGCTTCTTAATTTATCTCCCTATCTCAACTCTCACTCCACTCCATTCATTCTTGTTACCAAAGTAAGATTCCTTTTTTTAATGAAATTTTATTTTATTTTTCTAATTACATGCAAATGTTTTTCAACATTTATCCATTTGCAAATTTATGAATTTCACATTTTTCTACCACCCACTTTTCTTTCTTCCTTCCCCATGACCGTGAACTAGTCTTCTAAAAGTTGTACATGTGTTTAACATGTTTCCATATTAGTCATGTTGTGAAAGAGGAATTAGAACTAAGGGGAAGGGGCAGCTAGGTGGCACAGTGGATAGAGCACTGGCCCTGGGGTCAGGAGTACCTGAGTTCAAATCCAGCCTCAGACACTTAATAATTACCTAATTGTATAGCCTTAGGCAAGCCACTTAACCTCATTGCCTTGCAAAAACCTTTAAAAAAAAAAAAAGAACTAAGAGGGAAAGAAAAAAAACCATGGGAGAAAAAATGAAAAACATAAGTTTTAAAAAAGTAAACATAGTATCCTTTGCTCTGCATTCAAACTCCATAGGTTTTTTTCCCCTCTGAATATGAATAGAATTGTCCACAGAAAGTCTTTCAAGTTCAGTTGAGAAGAGCTGCATCCATCATAGTTGATCATCAGAGTAGTACACCTAAAGCAAAAATCTGACAAGTCAGTCAATCAAGGAACATTCAGTAAATCTCTACTGTTGGTCAAGCACTATGCTAAGTGCTGGGGAAACTAAGAAAGACATTGTTTAGATGCCATCTTCTAATGGGAGGGAGAGCATGAAAACAATTATGTGTAAATAAGATAAGAACATTGGAGATACTCCAATTAGGGAAAAAAAAACTATTATCAAGGGGGATTGAGAAAGGCTTCTTGTAGAAGGTTGTTTAGTTGGGGCTTGAAGGAAGTCAGGGAGGCCAGGAAACAGAGATGAGGAGGGAGAACATTCTAGGCATAGGAACTGACTAAATCACTCCGAAACTCAAAAAGTTCTAGCACATCCCACTGCCTTTAGAACAAGATACAGAGTCCTCTCTTTGACATTTAAAGCCCATCTTAACTCACAGCTACCTTTCCAGATTTATTGAAACTTTACTTCCCTTCATGTACTTTACATTCCATACCAACTGACCTACTTGGTATTCCTTGTATGTAACTTTCCATTTCCCTTCCCTGAGAATTTTAGTTTCTTCTCTACCTCAAAGAATCCCTCCCTTCCTTCAAATATCGACTCAAGTGATACATCCTATATGGGATGTTTCCTAATCTCCCTAGTTTTTAGGGCTGCCAGAAATTATTTTGTATTTACTTTTTTATATACTTTGAATTTACTCCAAAAGAATGAATGTAAGCTCCCTAAGGATAGAGACTATTTTTATCTTTTTGTCTTCAGTGCCTAGCATATTGTTTGGCATATAGTGGGAATTTTAATAAATGTTTTATGGATGAATGGAGTATGGATGGAAGGAGGGAGCAAGGAAGAAGAGATGGAAGGACAATGGAGGAACATATAACTATATGGAGAAATAACAACATTATCCCTGTTTTTAAGAGAAGGAAATTTAGAAGAGAAATTAGATGACTTGTTCCTTTTGTCATTTAAATCCTCCTGATATCTGGTCTACAATTTTTTTTCACTACATAGCCACTCCATGATCTGGAATACTATAGTATGATAGAGTTGACAACTTGACAACTTTGAATTTGACTAACATAGACTTAGTGGGATATTCATATCAAATCAATTCAATAAGCATTTTATTATTTCATCATTTAAGAGGGAAACAAGTCCTATACTCACAGAACTTGCATTAGGGGACAGCAATATGGATACAGAAAAAGTACACAGAGATCATATAGGCAATCATGCAGAATGGGGGAATAAAGAAAGCAAGTGTCTGCTACCAATTTAAAAGGAAAGGATCAGGGAACGAGAGAACAGAAAAAGCAGGACTGCACTAAACCCTTTACAAAAATTATGACATTTGATTATCACAACAACCCTATGAAGTAAATGCCAGTGTTACGATCATTTTACAGTTGAGAAAACTAAGACAGATAGAAGTTAGATGACTTGCTCAGGATCATATAGGACAGATTTGAACTCAGATCCTCTTGGCTATAGGCCCCACATTCTACCCACTATATCATAAGCTGCCTAAAAGAAAGGTTAAAAGACATCAACCACTCCAATTTGGCAAGCCTTAGGACACTCTTATTGGGGAAATCAGGGTCCCTCCTTTTCCTCCTACCTCTCACCCTGGTTACTCTCCTTCAATTAATGTATCCAACTTTTGTTAAGTGACTGCTACAAAATATACCAGACAACAGAGATACAAAAATAAAAGTTCCTACCTTAAAGAAGTACAAAGAAAACAGAAGTAGCTGGAAGGACCAAGAAAGGCCTCTTGCAGAAGATGGTGCTAGAATGAAATATTGAAGGAAACTGGTGATACCAAAAGACATGAGAGGAGAGAGATTATCACAGTCATGGGAGACAGCCAATAATGGAGTGGCATGTACTAACAACTTCAAACAGGGAAATATAGCAGAATTTAGAGTGAATGGAAGGGAATAATATACAAAAAAGACTGGAAAAGTAGAATGGCTGGGATGAGCTAAAAAGGCCTAACAGAGCAGTTTATATCTGATCCTAGATGTTGCAAGAAATCCCAGAGTTTATTGGGTAGAGGGATGACATTCCTGTGCTTTATGAAAATCACTTTGTTGACTGTGTGTAGGAATGGAGAGAGAATCAAGGCATGAATAGCAATAAGGAGGTTATTGAAATAGTCCAGTCAAGAAGTGATGAGGACCTGGAAAAGGGTGGGGTCTGTGTGAGTAGAGTGAATGGTATGTATGTAAGAGGTGTTAGAGGGATAGAAGTAACAAATCTGGCAATCGATTAGTTTTGTAGGGTGAGAATGAGTAATGGGGGATTGCACTGAAATTGAAAACCTGTAGAAGGGGGATGATTATCAGGATAGTCATAGGGAATTTCAGAAGAAGGGTGAGTTTGAGATGTTTGTGCAATATTCATTTCGAAATGTCCAAGAGGCAATTAGTGATGTGCAAGTGGAGCTCAGGAGAGAGACTAGGTTTTGAGATATATATATATATATATATATATATATATATATATATATATATATGTATATATATGTATATATATATATACATATATATATATATATAAAACCATATAGTTATATGTTCCTCCATTGTCCTTCCATCCATACTCCATGAAAATAAACATTTAAAAGTATATATATATAACCATATCCAGGACATCTGGGAATCATAGGCATGGCAATTTAACACATTTTTTAGAGAAGGGGCCCAGGTCAGAGTTCTGGGCATGATATGGATGATGAATAAATGAAGGAACCTAAGTGTTCACACAGGCAGGAGGAAAACCAGGAAAGAGAAGCTACAAAAACTAAGAAAGAAGAAAAACCAGGAGAAGAGAATGATCAACAGTATTTGATTCTTCAGAGAGATCAAAAGTATGAATTAAGCATGGACCATCGGATCTAGTGATTAAGAAATCACTGAGAACCTGGTAGAGAGCAATTTCAGCTGAGCAATGATAGCAAAAGCCAGATTATGTAAGATTTAGAAGAGAATTAAAGGAAGGGAAACAAGGGCAATGATTATAGGTAGGTTCTACAAGGAGTTTGGCTAAAAAAGGGAGTAGAATTCTAGGGTGATGACTAGCAAGAATGGAGGCATCTAGTGAGGGTTTTGTGTTGTTATTGTTTGCTTTGTTTTGAAAGAAGGATGGCTAGATTTGAAGGTAACAAAAGTAAGTCAGTAGCTATGGAGAGTGTGGAGAATAGATAAAAAATGAGGATCAGTTGAAGGAACTCAAGTTGTTTGGCCTGAAAGAAAGACTTGGTAAGAATATGATAACTATCTTCAAGGGCTGAGTAGTTTAAGGGTAGAAACAGAAGAGCTGGATAGAAATTGCAGGGATATACACTTAGGATTAATGTAAGCAGAAAACTTCTAACAGAGTATAATGGGCTAAAAATACAATAAGTTGGTGAGATGATCTAGTGCTAAATTTGAAGGGAACTTTATTGAAGAAATAGAAGGGGCAAAAATAATAATCACAGCAAGCATTTTTATTTGGAGTATTTTAAGCTAGAGCTGTCCAACTGTATGAGGAAAGTAAACAAGGGAAACACACAGAACCTAGGAGCAAGGATCAATAGGGTTGGTTTGGAGTCCTTGCCAAGACAAGGGATAGAACTGGAACTTGGAATGGATGTTAAGTACTGGAGCAGGGAGAGAGAGAGTCCATCATGGTCTTGCCATAGACTGCCACAGGAACTGATGACCATAATATCAAGTTATTAATACTCCTTTTATCATCTGTCAGCTCCCTACATCTGAGAAGCTAAGCAAATGCTAAAGAGAGCCATATGTTTGATAAAGAAGAGAGAAATCTGACTTGTCTAATTGATGTCACAGGCAGGAAGGTTTAAGTCCACAAGGCTGCATGAGAAATGGATGGTTCCAGAATGAAGATTCTTGGAGATTCTAAGAAGTGTCTGAAAGAAGAAGGTAGAATCAGAAAAAGACTGCCTTAAGAATTGGACCCAGGCCAGGACAAAAATATATAATTTCTTCAATGTGCTATATGCTTACATTCTGGCCACTTTAATGATAATAATTAGTCCTATTATTCAATTTTACAGATAAGGAAACCAAGGCAGACAGAAATTAAATGACTTGCCCAGAGTCACATAACTAGTAAGTAACTTAGGCTATATTTGAATTCAGGTCTTCTTGACTTCAGATCCTGTAATCTATCCACTTTACCATGTAACTGCCTCACTTTCTGACAAGACTAACCCCCAAAGGTCAGTAATCAGACAACTCTCTGGAGAGCTTCTCACAGATGGGGCAACATGTATATCTGTCTTCCAGGCTCAGTTCCAGAGAATCCCAAGTTCCTAACCACTTTCTTTTCAAGGTGATAAGTTGAGGACTCTTCTCCCCTGCATATGAACCCAAAGAAACTTAAGCAATATTCTTGGAACATTTGGTTTGTGTCTTAAATGTTTCTTAGTGCTCTCTCAAGTCAGAACCAATTTCAGGGAATATTGTCCATGCTACTAGCCAGAATGCAAGAAACTGTCCCACATGGACAGTCTCTCTCACACACATACACACACACAAACACACACACACACACACACACACACACACACACACACAGCCCAGGCACTCTTATTTTCTGTTTACCTGAGTAGTCCACAGAAAGATAATTGATGAATGAAAATAAACATTTAAAACCCTAGTGATTATCTGGATATTTCCAAAAGTCCAGATGTTTGGCTTTGTATAAATAAAGATACCTGTATATGCCTGTTATTATCTGGATGGCTGATGTCCAGGTTGAGAGGATGGCCTTTCAGTTTTCCTATCTCTCCAGGGATGTAATAAATAGGTGATTTCTGGTCTTTGGCTTCCATCTAACTACCTCTCTTATCTTGATAGTGCACTTAAATCTCCCTGAGTTTCAGTATCTGCATCTGGAAAAGGGAGTTATTAAGAGAGGCAGTCTGATGCAGGACAAGGAATGTTGAGTTTGGAGTTAAAGGTTTTGGGTTCACATTCTGGCCCTGCAACTTGCCTGGAGGACCCTTGGCAAATCCTTTAACCTCTCTGAGGTTCAATTTTCTCAGCTATAAAATAACCAAATAACTAAATAACATCAAAGGTTCCTCCCATTTCCAAATCTTAAATTCATTATATGCGAAACTGAACTCATCTCTCCTACCCCTTCCAATACCTGTTCCCCTTACTAACTTTCCCCTTACTGTGGAAGACATCATTTTCTCAGACACCATATTCATACCCTAGATGTCATCCTCAACTCTACCTCTTTCACCCCAAGTTCTGTAGATTCTTCTTTCATAATCTCTATCCTAGAGACCTTCTTCTCTCCTCTGACACTGCAGTGACTATAGTGTAGTCCTTTAATCTTCTCATGCCTGGGCTATTGCAAAGGCAGACTGGCTGGTTTCCCTGTCTTATTTCTCCCCTTCTAGTCCATCTAACATAGTTGTCAAATTAAACATCCTAAAACACAAGTCTGGTCATATCATTAACACCTTCCCTATTCAGTCCATTCCAGAGGTGCTACATAATTTCCAATATCAAATAAAACCTTCTGTTCAGTAGTCAAAGGTCTTTATAATTTTACTACCACCACCCTGCCCCCCTACACACAAACATCTTTGGCATCTTCTTACACTTTACTCTTCCAGTGTCCTCCGTGACCCAGAAAAAAGGGATTCCTTGCTCTTTGTCAATCAAAATACTTCATCTCCTGCCTTTGGACATTTTTATTGTTATTCATGTCTAGTTCTTCAAGACCACATTTGGAGTTTTCTTGGCAAAGATCTTGGAGTGATTTTCCATTTCTTTCTCCAGCTCATTTTATAGATGAGGAAACTGACACAAAGAAGGTTAGGTGATTTGCTCAGAGTCACATAGCTAGTATCTGAGGCCAAATTTGATCTCAGGTCCTCATAACTCCAAGAACAACACTCTAATCACTGCACATCATGCTTGCATGGTGCTTACTAAATGTTCATTGATTGGATGACTCTAAATTCTTAACTCTATGAATACATGTATTATTAACTTCACAGGGTTAAGTAACTCAAATGAGATTACTTAGTGATCTCACTACATGATAACCTAGGTGAAGTACTTTATAACTGGAAAATCATTATATATATGAAAACACATACTTGACCATGTTAAGAATAGATCTATGATTGTCTAATCTCAGAGAGCTCCAGACAAAAGAACATCATTCCCCAATGGTTAAATGACTTGCCCAGAGTAATTCGGCTAATCCCAGATCTCCCTGAAACAGCATCCAACACTTTATTCACAATGCTATGTTTCCCCTTGCTATTCCAAAATAAGCCATTTTATTAAGAAGACACAGGGTTAAAGAGTCATAAGGCTAGGTAGTAGCTCTAGCTGTTTTCTTACCTCCCAAGGGAACTATCCTTAAGTCATAATAGATATATGGAAATTCTACAACTTGTCTTAATTATCTCCCTTTTTTTTAAAAAACTATTAGTAAATATATCCTTTATGTCTTCTAAATGTTTTTAAGTGGAGGCACTTTGATTTTATCTGTATTCTCATAAGATACCCAATCAAGATCTTTTCTTACTAAAGAAGTCTAAGGAGACTAGGCATTACATACTATCCAACTTGCCAAGGAAACAAACTTCTCTTTCAGTATGTGGCAGAATGCCTTTATCCTTTGGCTTATGGACAAAGTCAATATTTATTCCAATCTATTTATGTGCTTTTACTGTGTTTATTATTCAGTTGTCTGTATTTCTTTTTGGTGTACATCTGCACCTGGGTAATTCATTTTAGATTATAAAATCTGGAATAGAAGAGGCTATATACCTAAGCTACAGGTAGTATAGCATATTATGAATTAGATCATTAATTAACATGTTCTGATGTTAAAACCAATGATATGATAAAGACCTGCCTTACCTCTCTGCCTGCCTTATAAGTTAGTGGATAGGATAAAATGAGATAATTTATGTATAGCAATTATAAATAATAAAATATTCTCTACATATCATTTATTGTTATCATTAATAGACAAAGTTAGATGTGATAATATGGACAGACATATAAAAAGCTTTGTTTCTACACAACTGCTTCTTTTGACACAAGCTGAGACAGCAATATGCAAGGTAGGCTGCTGTGCTATATCTCTCTATCCTAGCTGGATGAAAGACACTTTTAAAAAGCAGGACAAAGTGATTTCTTATGATATTTCAAGACTTAAGAGAATAAATAAAATCCCATCTTATCATATGGTCTTCATCACCACACCACAAGGATAGGGATAAGAAGCAGATGTTCATCTTCCTGATAGGGTGATAACAGGCAGGGGTGTTCTAGTAAATATTTAACAGCCGGATTTTCATAAAAAAAAAAAAAAATATATATATATATATATATATATATATATATATATATACAGAGCACACATTTAAATGAATTATTGACATTTCTCCATTACTTTCTTGAATCTAAATAATCAATAAAGCAGTAAATCAAACCCTGATTTGTGACCTTTGGTTATTTCCAAAGTGTAAATCTTCCTCCAAAACTACAACCATTTATTCTTTCAAGCTTGTTCTAGCTGATTCCAGCACATCCCTCATTATTAACAGGGATCTTAGTATCCAGATGAGACACAACATCCTGAGAAGCTTTACATTTCATAAAGGATTGCTTAGACAATAAGAGGCTACAGACATTGAGGATTTTGAAATTAGAGATCAAGTGTGTTATATTCATCACAAATATCCTCCACCCAGATTATTACGGGGCTTCTTATTTATTTTGTTAACATTTAAGTTCTTTGCTTTTCCAACTCCCTTATTTTGAGGGTCTCTTTGAATTCTTCTCCATGAAAAATAACACTGTAGTTAAAATCCATAAAGGAGAGATGAGAAGAAGAGAAGAGATGAGACAAGGTTGAGGAGACAAGAAGAAAGTCAATAAAATATATTAACACATTGGTCACATCCAAAAATAAGCTTCTCATTCTGCTTATTAGTTCATCATGTCTCTGTCATGAGATATGTAGCCTTCTTCTTAAGCAGACCTCTGGAATCACAGCTGACGATTTTCTTTATCCAACTTGAGTCTTAAAATTGTTCATTTTTACAATATTGATATTATAGTATAAATTATTCTGCTGCTGTTGCTCTCTTCACTCTGAATTATTCATCCAAGTCTTTCTGTATCACTTTGAAATCTTTTTTCTTCATTCATTACAACCCAATAATATTCATAGTATTCATATGCCTCAATTTGTTTAGCCATTTCCCAATAGATATGTGCATCCACTTAGTTTTTACCTCTTTGCCAAAGATATATGGTGTATCTCAGCTACTCAGTGCTGATGAATCCACATTGATTAATGATAGGGACATGATCCTAGAGAGATGAACTGAACACTTCCATAGTGTTCTTAACAGACCATCATCAATCACTGCAGAAGCCACTTATCATTTACCTCAAGTTGAAGTCAATCAGTCCCTAGCTAAGTCCAACTGAAGAAAAGATTTTGAATGCCATTAGGTTCCTTTCAAGTGGCAAAGTACCTGGTGCTGATTCTATTCCATCTGAGATCTACAAAGTCAGGGCTCCTTTGTTCATCCAAAAACTGACTGAAATTCTCCAGGTTATATGGCATGAAGTGGTTATCCCCCAAGAATTCAAGGATGTCTCCATTGTCCATCTCTATAAAGGTAAAGGGAATAGATTGTCCTGTGGCAATCATAGAAGTATTACTCTTTTATTTATTGCTGATAAGATTCTTACCAGTCCTTCTCAATAGGCTGATCCTTCACCTGGAAGATGGTCACCTCCCTGAGAGCCAGTGTGTTTTCAGAAAGGGTTGAAGAACAGTCAATATGGTGTTTGCTCCTGACAACAGAGGTCTATATACAATATACAATAAATGTGACCAAGGTCTTTGATACCATCAATCATGAAGGTTTATGGAAAATTATTTCAAAATCTTGTACAGAGAAGTTCATCAGTATTGTGCATCAATTTAATGATGGCATGCATGCCTAGGTTCTGGATAGTGGACAATGTTTTCGAGATTTCCCAGTCACCAATGGAGTAAAACGAGGATGTGTCCTTGCTCTCATACATTTTAGCATGATATTTTCAACCATGTTATCAAATACCTTCACTGAGGACCACCCTGACCTCATAGTCAGCTACCATGCTGATGGCAAATTCTTCAACTTGAAAAGGCTACAAGCCAAGACCAAAGTGGAGGGTATGTTGGTGCATGATCTTCTGTTTGCAGATGATTGTACACTCATTGCAGCCTCTAAAACTGAGATGCAACAAAGTATGGATCGATTCTCTGCTGCTGGTGCTAATTTTGGTCTAACAATTATCACCAAGAAAACCCAGGTGCTTCATTAGCCAGCACCACACCATCCCTGGGTGGAACCATCAATTACAGCAAATTGAAAAGTTTTGAGTACTGTGGACAAGTTCACTTACCTTAGCAGTGTCCTTTCCAAGGAGGTAAACATTGACAATAAGGTTGACATTCATATTGCAAGAGCTAGCTCAGTATTTGGGAGGCTCTGAAAGAAAATGTGGGAGAGAAGAGTTATTAGACTGACACCAAACTGAAGGTCTAAAGAGCCATTGTGCTGACCTCATTGCTAAATGCCTGTGAAACCTGGACAGTCTACCAGTCATGTCAGGAAACTGAATCACTTCCATTTAAATTGTCTTAGGAAGATTCTGAAGATCACCTGGCAGGAGAAGATACCAGACACTGAGGTCCTTTCTTGAGCTAAACTGCCTAGCATTCCAACATTACTACAGAGAGTGCAACTTTGACGGGCTGGACACATTGTTAAAATGCTAGATGTATGCTTACCAAAAAACAGCTATTTTATGGAGAAATCACAAGCATACACAAGGGGGTTAGAAGAAGCAATATTAAGGTACCCTGAATGTCTCTTTGAAGGACTTTAGAATTGACTGTACAGCATGGGAGACACTGGCACAGGACTGCCCAACATGGTGTGCCCTCATCAATAACGGTGCTGCACTCTGTGAGGAAGGCAGAATTGATGCAACTTGAGGAAAACACGACATCCATAAGTTTAGAATACCTACCCCAGGTGTTCACATGGACTATTTGTGCCCAACCTGTTTTAGAGCATTCAGAGCTTGTATTGTCCTGTCCAGCCAGAGTAGGACAACACTGCAATTTGTCTTAAACATAGTGATGTCATTTTGGTTATTTTCAATAACAAAAGACAAGAACCAACTAACCAGCTCTTTACCACCACAAAAAAAGAGCTGCTATAAATATTTTTGTATAGATAGGACTTATTCCCCTTTCTTTGATCTCTTTGGAAAATAGACCTGCAAATTTAGTCCCTTTTTTGTGATGAGTAGGTAACTCTCCTGTATTCTAGCCTAACAACTCACCTCTGGTTTTATTTGTCTTAATATGCACAAGAGTTTGTATAAATAGACATTCAAATATTAAATATATGAATATATATTATTCTCCACATATCAATTATTGTTATCATTAATAGCCATAGTTAGTGGTAATAATACAGACACATAAATAGTTTTATTTCCACACCAATGCTTCTTTTGAGACAAGCTGAGACAGCAATATGCAAGATAGGCTGTTGTGCTACATCTCTCTATCTCATCTGAATGAAAGACATTTTTAGAAATATCAGGACAAAGTTATTTCTTATTATATTTCAAGATTGAGTTTACAAAATCATCCTTGGGAGAATTAAGTGAAATTCTACATTATCATATGGTCTTCATTACCATCCCACAATGCTAGGGATCTCCAATCTGGTTGCCACAGTTAGCACTTCAATTGTACCTTTCAGAAAACTATAGAATCCTTCATCTATTTGGTGGTCTTCAACATCAGTATCTCAAAAACTATAATTTCTCTGCTCTCCTTTATAAACTGGTAAAAGTAATGAACTATGTGAAATGGACCCTCTACAAATTCATGCTATTTAACCAACATTTTGCTGCTATTGAACTCATCAAAAATTTATTATATTGCTCTGAACAACTTTTCCACTCTCTTCCCCAAATCTCATTCTCAAAAAATCAAATGTTGCTAACTTTTCTGAAAAGGTCAGATACATCAGATGGAAATTACTCAAATTTCTTAACTCAGAACTCTGAAACTTCACTCAAGCATCCTTCCTTCCTTACTCAAAGGAAAAGATGTCTTCTATTTATTAGGAGTGAAACTTTCTATTTATGATTTCACTTCCCAACTCTCTCTTGCATCCTCAATCTTATCATCTATACTGCATCCTTTCCCATTTCCTTCAGCATGCTCAGGTCTCCTTTATCCTTAAGGGGAAAAAAAACACTTTCTCTGCACCTTGCTAAACTCAGCCCCCACTGCCAATCTCCTGGTATTTGTGCCCAACCTGTTTTAGACCATTTCATTTTTTTTAGCTAACAATTTCTAGAAAAAAGGGTCTATAATCATAGTCCTTTCTTCTTTACCCTTCCCTCCCTTCTTATGTCATTGTGGCTCTATAGTAATACAGAAACTTGTCTCAAAGGTCCACTAAAACCCCCTGATTTTTTTTTCCAGAAAAAGTGATATTTAATGATTTCTCCCTCATCCTATTCTTGTGAAGTTGATTTTTTAACCCAAGTAAACAACCTCTCAACTGACAAATTCACTTTAATCAATTCTCATACTCCTTTATTCTTTCACAGCATTTGATCACCTCCTTGTTGGTAATCCAACATCTCTTAGTTTTTTGACATCATTCTCATGATTCCTTGAGTCTGGAGTTGATGTCACAGGAACGCTAGGTTTAAATCCCACCCCAGATACTTCTGGGTAGATGGTACTGGATATATAAACTTTCTGTACTTCAGTTTCCTTATCTTTTACAGATTCAATGTCTGATTCTTTTCCTCTCATACTGCTTCTTTTTGGTCTCCTTTTTTACCTTCTCTTTCTTCTTCACCCAAAAGGTATCCCTCACACAGTACTCTTTCTGACTTAGCTGCTCTGAGCAAGATAGAGAACTAATGAATTCTGAATACAGATTGAAGCTTACATATTTACTTTATTTTTCTTTATGTTTTCATCTGTTTTCTTTTGCAACACAGCTAATATGGAAATGTTTTGCATGACTTCACATGTATAATCCATATCAAGTTGTTTGCCTTCTTAAGGAGGGAGGGAGGAGTGGGAATAAAAGAAATTGGAACTTAAAATTTTTAAATTAAATATTGAATTTTTAAAGTATTTTTGTGAATTATTTAATTAATAAAATATTTTTTTAAAAAAGGATTTTTCCTTGATTATTTTCTTCTTTCTTTATGTTCTTCCTTGTTCACCTTATCCTTTCCTTTCTTGGTCACCTCAACATTTCCAACAAATTTAATGATCACTCTTCAGATGTTTCCCAACTTTAAATTTCCAGCCACATTCTCTTTCACAGAATCACATTATTTGAGAGTTGAAAAGAACCTCAAGAGCCATCCAGTCCTACCCATTGCCAAAATAAAGTCCTATTAAAACATACATGACACTCTGCTTCTAATGGAGGGTAAGAGTTGCATCCCAATTACAAAGTTGTTTGTTTTGTTTTGTTTTATCTAATAGTAAACTTAATATTGGGCAATTTCCACCCATTCCTCCTAATTCTGCCCTCTGGGGCTAAATAGAACAATTCTAATCCCCTTTCTAGTCCTTCAAATACTTAAACATATGAACAAATATTTTCTCCTCCCTTCCCATAAGTCTCCTGTCTCAAAATACTCAGTTATTTCAGCTGATCTTCATATGACAATGACTCAAGGCACTTCACCAATCTAAATGCTCTCTTCTGGTCACTGTCCTGTTTTATCAATGCCCTCCTTTCTCTTGGTACCCAGAACTGATCACAATCTTCTAATGATCAAACAAGAGCAGGATACAGAGAAACTATGATGTCCTCATTCTTCTCTTAGTATGTCTAAGATTTCATTAGGTCATTTTGTGACTATTATGTCATATTTAATATTTTTATGGTTTAGAATCTATTTAAACCCCATTTTTGAAAAACTGATATTTAACCATTTCTCTCTCATCCTATTCTGTGAAATTGGTGAAAGACTACATTTCTACCTACTGAATTACAAGTTATTAGATTCAGTCCAATGCTCTAATCTGTCAAGATATTTTTAGATCCCAATTCCACCATTCAGCATTGTCAAAGATTCCTCCCAGCTTAGTGTTGTCAACAAATCTGAGCATGTCATTTAATCCTTTATCTATGCCATTGTTAAATATGTCAAATAACATAGGACTAAGTCCATATCTCTAAAGTCCTTCACTAAAGATCTCCTATGTTGACATTGAGCAGCTACTCTTCAAGTTCAGTTATTTTTTTGTACTTAAATATTTTATTTATTTTGAGTTTTACAATTTTTTCCCTAACCTTACTTCCCTCCCCCCACCCCCCATAGAAGGCAATTTGCTTGTTTTTACATTTGTTTCCATGGTATACATTGATCCAAATTGAATTTGATGAGAGAGAAATCAGATCCTTAAGGAAGAAACATAAAGTATAAGAGATAGCACGATCAGACAATAAGATAACACATTTTTTTCTAAATTAAAGGTAATAGTCTCAAGTTCAGTTATTAAATCAATGCTAAATACATTTGACTTTATTTATTACTAAATTCATTTAACTGGTTAATACCTTTCCATCTTCTCCACAAGAACATCATAAGACATTTTACCAAAACTTTCATTAAAAATTTGGGTAAATGATATCTTCAGCTTCCCCTTCATCTGCAGGTTTAAGAAACTGTAAATTAAGCTAATATGAGTTTGGCACGAGATCTTTTCTTTATGAAGTCTTCCTGGTCCCCTGCTTCTCTTTCTTGATATTCACTATTTATGCATTACAGTAGGTGAAGTAAAGCTTACTAGTTTGTAGAGTCTTCTCTTTTTTGGAAAATTGGAGCATTTGTTCTTCCCTCACTTTTATAGTGCTGTTTCCATTTTCCATAATATTTGAAGATCACTGACAATAGTTAGTTCAGCAATCACATTTCCCTTGTCTTTCAGTACCTAAGCCTATATAGTTCATCTGAATCATGATAAATTAATGCAGTAATACAATTTGATGATCTCTTACTAGTTGCCCTCCTTATCTTTGTTACCAATGCTATTAGACATTTTTTCCAATAATTAATTCAATAAATTCCAGTATGAAAATTGCTCTTCCTGGCAAAGAAAAGAGTAGTAAAATAGGAATTAAGCAATTCTGCCTTCTCTCATCCACCTCAAACAGAAGTCCTAGTCATTATTTAATATTCTTTTTTCCTCCCAATATATCCACATACACATACACTTTTACTGTCTTTAATTTCCTTCATTAGCCTTAATTCATTCCAACTTTCAATGCTCCTTTTCCCCCATTTCCAACTGCCTGTTGGGTATCATCTCCATTTGGATGCATGGATCTTATCTCAAACACAGTAATTCTAAATCCAAGTTAATCATGTTCTCCCCCTCCAAACAAAAGAGGAAGAATAGAAGCAATCTGAGAATACAAGTCATTCCACAATTGATAAATGGTCAAAGGATATGAACACTAGTTTTCAGATGAAGTAATCAAATTTATCTATACTCATAAGGAAAAATGTTCTAAATCACTATTGATTATTTTATTTATTTTTAGGTTTTTTTTTGCAAGGCAAATGGGGTTAAGTGGCTTGATCCAAGGCCACACAGCTAGGTAATTATTAAGTATCTGAGACCAGATTTGAACCCAGGTACTCCTGACTCCAGGGCCGGTGCTTTATCCACTGTGCCACCTAGCCACCCCTACTATTGATTATTAAAATGCAAATTAAAACAACTCTGAGGTACCACCTCACTACTATCAGATTATTAATATGACAGAAAAGAAAAATGACAACTGTTGGACAGGAAATAATAAAATTGAGATACTGGTATATTTATAGTAGAATTGTGAATTGATCCAACTATTCTGAAGACTATTTTATGTCCAAAGGGATATAAAACCATGTATATACCTTTTGACTTTGTAATACCACTACTAAGTCTGTCTCCCAAAAGTAGATGGGAAAAAAAAGGAAAACTCCCATATGTGCAAAAATATTTGTAGCAACTCTTTCTGTGGTGGTAAGGAATTCAAAACTGAGAGGATACCCATCAATTGGGAATGACTGAACAAGTTGGGACATATGATTGTGATAGAATACTATTGTGCTATAAGAAATAATGAACATGATGGTTTCAGAAAAACCTGCAAAGAGTTACATGATGGGGAGGCTAGGTGGCACAGGGGATAAAGCACTGGCCCTGGAGTCAGGAGTACCTGAGTTCAAATTCGGCCTCAGATACTTAATAATTACCTAGTTGTGTGGCCTTGGGCAAGCCACTTAACCCCATTGCCTTGTCAAAACAAAAAGTTACATGAATTGATACAAAGTGAAATGAGCACACCCAGGAGAACCTTGTACATAGTAGCAACAAAATTGTATGATGATCAACTTTGAATGATTTAGCTATTCTCAGCAATACAATGATCCAAGACAATTCCAAGGAACTCATAATGAAAAAAATTATTTCGCTTCCAGACAAAGAACTGATAGAATCTGAAGGTAAAACTAGCATATTTTTTAAACTTTGTTTTTCTTGGGTTTTTTGTCTGTTTTCTTTTACATTGTGACTAATATGGAACTATGTTTTGCATGATTACTTATAGTTAGCTTGCACTAAATTGCTTGTTTTCTCAATGACGGAATGGGTGCTGGGGGGAGGAGAGATTTAAAACTCAAAATTTAAATATATATATATATATATATATATAATATTTTTATATATAATTGGGAAAATTTTTTCAAAAAAGAGGATAAAACTAAAAAGGAAAAGCAATCTGTTACTTTCTTCTCCTTTACTATCCATCCCAGAGCAACTTATTGCCTGTGGGACAATTTTTGATCCCTCCTTTGTTTTTCCATCCAATCACTAGTGTTAAATCTTCTTCAACATTATCTCAGTTCTGTCTTTCTACTCTCACTTCCATTATCACAAGCTTCCATCACTATCTACCTAAACTAAATAGTAAAATAGCCTCTTGATTGGTTTCTTTGCTTCTAGTTTCTTCCTGTTTTCCTCATTACAGTACCAATGTAATGCAAGTCTAATATATCAGAACTCAAAAATATTCAAAGGTTCCACCCTGGTCATCAAATAACATCCAAATCCATGAACCTGGAATACAAGACTCGACAATTCAACTTCAGCCAACATTTCCAAACTCGTGTTACTCTGTTTTCCATTCCATACACTCTATCCCAACCTCCTCCCCGTATCTGTACCCTTGGTCACAGTATCCCCTCTTTTTGGAGTGCTTTTCCCCCCCAACTCTATACACCAAAAGCATGCACATCTGTCAAGATTAAACTCACTACCATCTCTTCCATGAAACTTTCCTTGATAGTTATGACTGGAAATGATCTCTTCTCTGAAATGTTTTTTACTAGCTTTTTAAATTAAATGTATTTTATTATAATGTTACATTTATTTGTGCACTTGTCTTACCTCTCCGACTAGATTATAAACTCCTTTAAGGGATAGTGCCATCAGTAGTGGATCTCTCTCCATCCCTCTTTTAAGTCTGTTTCCTTCAGGTAAGTACTAGAGTATGGAACAACTCACTAAAATAGTGCATTGCACACATTACTTTCTCATTGATGGGATGGGGGCTTGGGAGGGAGGGAAGGAGAGGATTTGAAATTAAAAATTAAAAAATAATAATAAATTTTTGCTAAATGAGTTAAATACAATTGCTTGTATTTATTCTTTGTGGCATATAAATTCTGTTGGATGCACTATTTCAGTTATTCTTCATTATAACCATACTTGCATGAAGTGCATAGGCTATGATCCCTCACCTTTATAAATGAAGAAACTGAGTCTCAGAAAGGTTAAGTAATTTACTCAAAAACACATATGTTATAAATAGCAGATTCTGGGATAGAGCCTGGTCTCCTACCTCTGAATCCAGGGCATTTTCCACTCTTATCTTGCTACTTCTCTATACATAGACATCTTTCTAGCAGATGAAACCAGTTGACTATTTCTAATTAAATTTGTCTTCTTGTTCACTAACTCTGAAGAGAAGATCCTAAGCGATCCCTGTCTCCTGATTCATACACCCATTAGCACCATGTGGGGGGGGTATAGGAAATAGAATGAAAAGATTATTAAGCTCCTACTGATGTCAGGACACTGTGCTAAGTGCTATTTCAATTGAGATAACAATTCCAGAACCAATTAACAGTACATTGAATGTTCAAGTCCGTGCAACTGTTTTTCTGAGTTTTCTTGACTGCAGTACCTTTCACAACAAAGTGAATACAATTCATTTCTTTGTGGCGTTATTTCACATCACTCTGAATGGCCTCCCACATAGACCAGAATCTACCAATGTTGAAGAAGTCACCTAAAACTATATGCTAACTCCAGAACTATAGAATTGATCTAGCTTGGGATCCAGGAACTCTGAATCTCCTGTTGCTCTGAAAATTTTACTCACACACTCCTTCCTCACAGCAACACATAGATTGGGAATGTTTCTTACAAAGTAACAGAAGATTGTAATAGAGAGGTGTGAATCTCATGCTTCCATGTCCTGTTTATTTATAAGTTTGGAATGTCAAAGTCATCTGTCCTAATCTTTCAGAAACTAAGAAATCCCGCTGGAAATACCTGGCACAAGACACTAGTTCATGTCCCCCTTGTACCATTTACAATGTTATTTCTGGGTAAGTTTCTATATTCTTTTCCCCCAGGTATTATCAGGATAGTTAGAATAAATGTTTGAACTTAAAAGGGGAAAGCCATCAAACAAAGGAAGAGAGAACTGTATCCAAGAACAAGAGTGGCCCAGGGAAAAAAAAAGAAAAGAAAACCAAACAGAGACATATGGAGTTCATCACAACTGAAGCACAACTCCCTGAGCCATGGAAATGTGTGTGAGTGTGGGGGGCACATCTGAAGCAACTGTTTTTCTATGTGCCTTGCAAATTATTTTGTGGTTTCTGTAGAGTTCCTTTTGGGTGATTGCTTTTAAGCACCACCTAAATCCACCCCAGCCCAGAGTTACAGCTCAGCTCTTCAATGGTGATATTTAAAGTACCTTCTTCATGCTAGAAGGATATTTTCTTTAAAGCTTGGAAGTCTGTTTGTTGTGCTTTTTAATTTTGTTTTTGTTTTTTCCCCAAAAGATAAGACAATTCCCATATATATGAAAAACAGAAGATACCCACCCAGTTAGGGTCCATGTTGCTAATAAGGGATCTGTAATCTCATTGAGGCAGGCATCCTTCTCCAATAATACAGATCACAACCCATTCATATCATCATAGAAGTTCAATAGAGAGGAGATACCCACTTAGGGGAGCTAGTGGCCATCTTCCTACTTTCTTAATATCAGAAAAACCTATACATAACATATCCAACTGACAATTCAATCTCAGCACCCTCTTACTGGTTGGTTGATAGTTTGTAGACAAAAACTACATGATGGACTAAACATATCTTCTTTTAATGAGTTAGTTGAACAATCTTTAGCCATAGAGATAACATAATGGATAAGAGAACCATATTGGAATCAAGAAAAATGAGATTCAAGTCCCATTTATGGCATGTTCTATTAATCTCTAAGAAACTCACATCTCAATGCCCCAGGTCACATTCTATGACTTTAAGTCACATAATATATGCTAATATGAATTGATAGAAGGAGTTTCTTCATTAGGAGATTCCAAAACCCATGAAATCACAGATTAGAAAAACAACATGAAAAGACAGATTTAGTAAAAAAATATTTACAGATAGACTACAGGTTGCATAAAACAGGGCTTGATCCCTGCCCCCAAGGAAATTGGATTCTGATGGGGAGATGGAATAGTCACTTCAGAGACACAGACACACAGACATAATACCATAATTACAACTGTATGTTAGGGGTAGTATCAAGGATCATGTCTGTGGATACTTTCTGGTTCTTTCCTTAAGTAAGAATTAATCAAAAACCTGTGGGCTGTGAGTCAAAAAAACAGGAGACAAAGAACATTGAGAGAGAGTACACCAACACCCAACATTTTTCCTTTGATGTCAAAGCTCCTTTGACCCTGGTCAGCGTTGATGTGTTGTCAGAACATAGAGGTGTCAGAAAAGGGTCAGCAGAGATGATCCATGGGAACATTTTCTTGCTTTTTGTTTTTAACAAGAACATGCCATACTGCCTTTCCCCTTTATCTAATACTTCCTTAACTCTGAAGTTAAACATGTCTAAGGGAGTTGAGGAATAGAGGCTTCTGGGTACAATATATGTCTTTTTTTTATTAAAGACGAAAACAAAAGTCTACAGCATATTAACACCTAAATGTAAGGGAAGTAAATGTATACTCAAAATATTAGAGAATTTTTGGAGGTTTAAATAATACTATTCTTCAATTTGACACAGCTTACACAATAAAGAATAAATTTAACATAAAGGGCTGGGGAAACATTAAGAAAATATTTTTTAAAAATCAGAGGAGTCAAGAAGACAAAAGGAATGTTGTGCTAAAAGGTTGTGCTGTTCATAGGCTATATGTAGAATCTTTGACATAAAGGAACTCAGGGGATAAATAGAGTCCTGTCTATCCTTAGTAGAATCCTGAATCCTAAATTCTCTGTCAGGAAGAACTAGAACCAATGAACTAAACTCAATATACAAAACAGAAACGACTGAAATATAAAAGTCCCTAAAAAGACCGTCACATATTTATTGTTTCTATGCACAAATATCTACATATACATACATACATTCTCACTCATCAACTCAATAATTGGACTCAACAATGTTCAACAATTATCTACAATTTCTACTGCATCTTACTACTACTAGATGATATATGGGATTCAAAAATAGTAGAAGACAGATGCTTCTCCCCCAAGAAACATATCATCTATATTCCAAACAGGCTTACTACTTCAAGGATTTTTGTTCATTTGCTAAGTTGTATTATACCTGTCATTTAATTGATATCCCAATCAATCCATTAATAAGAATTTATTAAGCCTCTTTTATATTTTGACACTGTATTAAATGCTGGGGGTTTGAATTTGAAAGGGAAATGTTCCCTGTCTTCAGGATCATTCATTCTGGTGGAGGAACATACATATGTGCTCCCTATTAAAATGCTTAGCACAGTGCCTAACATACTAATATGTATTAATTACTTTGTAATTAATGTTTGTTGATTGATTTGTAATTGTAATATTGGAACTGGCTAACGATGATGCTTAGAGCATATATAATATCTTTGTGAAAGCATGATTAGTCTACTTTCTGGAATGGAGTATCCTTTGGAGTATCCTTTCCTTCCCTAATTCAAAGGACATATTGGGATCTTCTTCATTGCTTCCTGTTGACTTACTTTAGTCTTTTAATTGACCACTAAATTAAAACTATATGTAAATACAAAAGATTCAAACAGACAAAAATCTCTCTTCCCTAATGGGTAGTGAACCAGGAACTTCTATGGGTCTCTGAGAAATGGGAAGGTCTTAAATTCTCTCTCTCTTACCCAACTACCATGTGGTTATGAACATATACATATTATCTCTGACTTTTTTTAATCCTTGTTCTGTTTCATTTTTTTCCTAATCTTAAATGAATAGTGTTGGAGACAAAGCAGAGTAGGTTATGAACTTGTGAACTCCAAATTATTTAGAAAGCCTTCAGAAATATGAGAAGAATAACAGAGTCCATAGGTAACTGGAGCAACTGAGTTTGGTGAGGAATCAGCCCAGAGGAGTAACTTGTTGACTCAACCCAACAGTGAATCAATCTAACCCCCAAATTAATATGTCCTATAAGCAAGAGAATGACTCATCCATCAACTATACCACACCCAGAATGAACTTAGTAGCAATAAGCTATGTTTTGTAGCAACCACTTTATGTTTGAACCCACTCTCCCCAGGGATTAGGGTGGTAGAGGAAAGTGTGGCATCAATTTGAAAGATTTCTGAATTTTAGTTTGGCAATGTCTTCTTAGCAACTATCCCTTTTCAAAAATCAATCAATATTAACTGGTTAAATGATAATAGGGAAATATTAACTAGTAATTGATATTAGAGAAAAATACCAGATGGGCCTCAGGAGTAACAGTTTTAGATACAGAATCCTGATGGCTCTCATGCCATCTAACCTAAGAACCAATTTCCTTTATATGTCATTTCATCTAATTCTAATGTGTCTTCTTTTCTTTTTTTTATCCCTAGCCCATAGTACAATGCTTGACATGCTCTTTCATTCTTTCCATCATATGGATTTCAGTCAGATTTCCTCCAGAAACTGGTCCATACATTGGGAAATAATCAATTAAATGGAATAATACCAGAATAATGCCCTTCTTGCAAATCATATGAGTCCACAAGAACACCTTTAGTAAAGATAGTTTTAAGTTATGAGATGTTTGCTTTTGTTAAATAAAATTCAATGATTAAATTCTTTTTATTTCTTCCAAGTTCGGTTTAGTTTTTGGATTTTGGTTTTTTTTGTTGCTTATTTGTTTGTTTAATGATCATGAGGTTTCCAAAACCCCTAGCTTAGATATGATGCACAAGAGAGGACACCATTGTTCTATTCCCAGCTCCATATAATGGAGTAAAAGTAAAACATGTTACTTTTTTAATAGAGTAAAAAAACTGGGAAAAATTAGTCTTTACTCCCTCCCAAGGAAGATGGTGAGGTCAGGTTGGGAATTCAGTCCCCATTTGGGCCTGCTAGATTGCACAGAGGCAAACTTGGTCCCACAGTCACATATCTCACACCCTACCACCCCCTCCCCAAACTGCCTGAAATCACAAGGGAATTTAGGTGAAGAGTGTAGATGACTCAGTATGGCCCATCAGAATTCCTGGAAAACCAATCTAAAGCTCACAATAGCATCATTCTGTGATCTATCAGATTCTATGATCTTCACAGACAAAGTATTGGTCATAGACTGATTTAGTCTAGTTCTTGCTCCTCTGGATAAAGGGGAAAGGGGGCAATAGCCATGGCGGAAGGCCTCTAGTAGGAAGTTGTGCCTATCCACAAATTAACAGGGTTTAGCACTTTGGTCAATAGTAAAATGGATGCAGAATCAGTCCCAAAGAGTCAGACTTATTGACTCCAGCTTGTGCCATATTCTTGGAGTTTCATGAGTTCTAAAAGCCCCAATCCAGCAGTTTTAAGGCTATATTGTTTAAAAATCACACAGGTCTTGAAGTTTTCCCCCAAAGAGAAAAACAAAACAACAAACAACAAACCATGTGCACAGAATGGACATTTTGCATATCACATTTCTGTGGGTGACCTGAGATAGGCTAAGGCCAGGGGAGACCTACAGGTAAAACTGGCTGCTCCCACAGAGACTTAAACAGCTGCACAAACACCATGACCTTGTCCACCTCCATGTGCTTGGAGAAAGTAAACTAATGAAGTCATGTTGGCGAGCCTGGGGTCTTATGTCACCCTCAAGTCATTAGGACCCCTGCCCAACCAGCCCACCAGTCCAGGTTCAGCATGCCCACAGGTGTGTTGATCTTCACCAGCTGGCATAACAGGGCTATGCCAGCTCTGAAACTCAAACAGGCTGAACCCATCCAAAACTAATACAGGCAAGCCCAGAGAAATCAAGCAAGTGGGAGAAGGGTAGGCTATTTTTCTCTTCAAAATGAAAATAAATTACAAAAAATGTTAAAAGATATAAGTGGGGGGGCAGCTAGGTGGCGCAGTGGATAAAGCACCGGCCCTGGAGTCAGGAGTACCTGGGTTCAAATCCGGTCTCAGACACTTAATAATTACCTAGCTGTGTGGCCTTGGGCAAGCCACTTAACCCCATTTGCCTTGCAAAAAAAAAAAAAAGATATAAGTGGGACTGGTATCATTGAAGGAGGATGTGGAAAGGGAGGAGAGGAAGAAAAGGAAAGGAGAAAAAGGAGAGATAGAAGGAGTAGGTTAGAGAGATGAGGGGAGGGAGGGAGGGAGGGAGGGAGGGAGAGAGAGAGAGAGAGAGAGAGAGAGAGAGAGAGAGAGAGAGAGAGAGAGAGAGAGAAAGGAAGTCAGTTAAGAGATGGGAAGAAAAAAGAAAGGGAGGAAAGAAAAGGGGGAGAGGGGAAGGGAAGGAGGAAAAGAAAGAAAAAGGGAGCAAGAAAAGGAAAAAGGGACAAAAAAGAAAAGGAAGAAGGCGGAGAAGAGAATCCATAAAAAGGAGTAAAAACTGCAAATCTTCATCAAGGTGAAGTAATTTCATAGACCTATGTAAGCTCTTGCCAGGTCTGATGGTTAAGGGAAATAAGATCCAAGGATGGATTTAGCTATTGAATAAGATTTGAAGCCAAAAAACAAAGTTCAGATCCCTAGTTTTGCACAGATCTCATGTTTTTAAGCAAAGGTAGGCCATATCCTCAGGTCACTGGGAAAGCATAAGCTCAATAGTATTGTTTTTCTAGGTCTGAGTACATAAAGTCCTTTATACACCACTGCATGCCTATGACTTACCACAGAGAGAAAAATAAAACATGACTCCCTGGTAGCGGGGAGGGTCAATGGATGGCAACTTCTATCCCACTCTTGTCTCTCCACTAAAAGTCAGTTAATGCTACATCAGGAAAGACTGCAGAGGAAAAGATGCAGGCAGTCTGGGAAAGGGGCAAGGTGAGTAATACAGGAGATTGATACCACATGTGGTTTCCTTCAGCAAATCTTTCTTCACCTTCCATTCCCTACATTCCCACTCCTGGGGTGGCATAACTCTTTGTTTTTCTGGGCTCCAAGGAACTGAAGTTAAAACCAACAAAATATACCATATCCAAAGATGAACAATATAACCACAGTCATCTGAAATCCTTAAGAAATGAATTGCTCAGGATATCCAAGTTTGTCAGAAAATTGAGACTATACAAAAATGGTTTATGGAAATCTATTTTTAAAGTCCTAGGAGCATCCTTGCTTTGTGTATTATGTCTCTGAGGGAATGTATTGAGGTATGCATAAGTAAAATGTCTTCTCCTCCAATCCACAGACAATCAAAGATTCCTTCAAAGTTACTGAGATGCAACATAAGTGACTTTTTGCCTTCCACTCCAACACATTCCACCCCCTCAATACAGAGGATCTAGCTGTCTTCATCTCTTTTCATCAGCCTTGTTCTTTTCTCCATCATTAGAGAGAATTAATGCAACATTAGCTTCCTTGGTTCCTTCTTAGCCTTCTCCATTTTTTCTGACAAGTGACTTGATCAAGGTCATACAGCTAGGTAATTATTACTTTTTCATTTCTTCAATTAGGGTCATAGATTTGAAACTGGAAAGAATCTTGCAAGCAATATAATCCAACCCTCCCCCATTTTACAGATGAGTAATGAAACCTAGTGAAGTGACTAGCCCAAAGTTATGCTAGTAACAGGTCCTATTAATCCATTGTTTTTTCCACTGCAGCATATTCTCTTCCATCTCCTATCATATCTCCCATAGCTTTCTTCATATCCTCTTTTCCAGAGAAATTACAAATCTCATTCTCTCTCTCTCTCTCTCTCTCTCTCTCTCTCTCTCTCTCTCTCTCACACACACACACACACACACACACACACATATAGAAACAATGTGGAACACTCCATTTGACTGGTACTCTCCAGAACTCATCAACCAATTCAAGTATTCTTTTTTTTTCCTGCTAGGGAACCTATCAGTCAGGCATATTATTTGTCCCTTCAGCTCTTCCAGTGTGCTAGATGCCAAGTTGGATGTCAGGGTTGGGTGCTGAGTGTTAGCTTCTTCTATCTCAAAGGGCATTTTCTTTTCCTTTTTTTTTAAAAAAAATTTTACTTGTAGGCCAGAGTCATTATGGATGCCTCATGACAATGCTGACTTACATGAACCTTATCAAACACTCAAACTTTGAAGTCTTTTATTTAATACAAACTACTTTATAATGACATCTCCCCTATCCTCTACTCAATATTTACTGTTTAATCTTCATTTTATTTTTTATTCTTTTTTAATTTATTTTTATTGAAGATATTATTTGAGTTTTACAATTTCCCCCCAATCTTACTTCCCTCCCCCCCACAGAAAGCAATCTGTCAGTCTTTACTTTGTTTCTATGTTGTACATTGATCCAAAATGAGTGTGATGAGAGAGAAATCATATCCTTAAAGAAGAGACAAGAAGTCTAAGAGGTAACAAGATCAGACAATAAGATATCTGTTTTTTTTCTAAATTAAAGGGAATAGTCCTTGAACTTTATTCAAACTCCACAGCTCCTTATCTGGATACAGATGGCACTCTCCTTTGCAGACAGCCCAAAATTGTTCCCAATTGATGATGGAATGAGCAAGTCCTTCAAGGTTGAACATCACTCCCATGTTGCTGTTAGGATGGACAGTGTTGTTCTGGTTCTGCTCATCTCACTCAGCATCAGTTCATGCAAATCCCTCCAGGCTTCCCTGAATTCCTATCCCTCCTGGTTTCTAATAGAACAACAGTGTTCCATGACATACATATACCACAGTTTGCTTAGCCATTCCCCAATTGAAGGACATTTACTTGATTTCCAATTCTTTGCCACCACAAACAGGGCTGCTATGAATATTTTTGTACAAGTGATGTTTTTAACCCTTTTTTCATCATCTCTTCAGGGTATAGACCCAGTAGTGCTATTGCTGGGTCAAAAGGTATGCACATTTTTGTTGCCCTTTGCGCATAGTTCCAAATAGCTCTCTAGAAAGGTTAGATGAGTTCACAGTTCCACCAACAGTGTAATAGTATTCCAGATTTCCCACAACCCTTCCAACAATGATGGTTATCCTTCCTGGTCATATTGGCCAATCTGAGAGGTGTGAGGTGGTACCTCAGAGAAGCTTTAATTTGCATTTCTCTAATAATTAATGATTAAGAGCAATTTTTCATATGGCTATGTATTGCTTTGATCTCCTCATCTGTAAATTGCCTTTGCATATCCTTTAACCATTTGTCAACTGGGGAATGGCTTTTTGTTTTAAAAATATGACTCAGTTCTCTGAGTCCTTAGAAATGAGTCCTTTGTCATAATCATTAGTTGTAAAGATTGTTTCCCAATTTACTACATTTCTTTTGATCTTGGTTACAGTGGTTTTATCTGTGCAAAAAGCTTTTTAATTTCATGTAATTGAAATCATCTAATTGGCTTTTGGTGATGTTCTCCAACTCTTCCTTAGTCATAAACTGCTCCCCTTTCCATAGATCTGACAGGTAAACTAGTCCTTGATATTCTAATTTGCTTATAGTTTTGTTTTATATGTCTAAGTCCTGTAACCATTTGGATCTTATCTTGGTAAAGGGTGTTAGGTGTTGGTCTAATCTGAGTTTCTTCCATACTAACTTCCAATTATCCCAGAAGTTTTATCAAAGAGGGAGTTTTTATCCCAATAGCTGGACTCTTTGGGTTTATTAAATAGCAGATTACTATAATCATCTCCTGCTTTAACACCTAGTCTATTCCACCACTATTTCTTAGCCAATACCAAACCATTTTGATGACTGATGCTTTAAAATATAATTTTAGATCAGGTAGGGCTAAGCCACCTTCTTTTGTACTTTTTTTCATTAAGCTCCTGGAAATTCTTGACTTTTTATTTCTCCATATGAAGTTACAATTTTTTCTAACTCATTAAAGTAATTTTTTTGGAATTTTGATTGGTAGGGCACTAAATAGGTAGTTTAGCTTTGGTAGAATTGTCATTTTTATTATCTTAGCTCTACCTATCCATGAGCAGTTGATATTTGCCCAGTTATTTAAACCTGATTTAATTTGTGTGAGAAGTTTTTTATAATTGTTTTCAAAAAGTTTCTGAGTCTGTCTTGGCAAATAGATTCCCAAGTATTTTATATTGTCTGAGGTTACTTTGAATGGGATTTCTCTTTCTAGATCTTCCTGCTGCATCTTGCTAGACATATATAGAAAAGTTGAGGATTTATGAGGGTTTATTTTATATCCTGCAACTTTGCTAAAATTGCTAATTGTTTCCAGTAGTTTTTTGGATTATTTCTTGGGATTCTCTAACTAGACCATCATGTCAGCTGCAAAGAGTGAGAGTTTTGTCTCTTCCTTCCCAATTCTAATTCCTTCAATTTCTTTTTCTTCTCTTATTGCTGAAGCTAACATTTCTAATACAATATTGAATAGTAGTGGTGATAATGGGCACCCTTGTTTCATCCCTGATCTTGTTGGGAATGCCTCTAGCCTCTCCGCATTGAGTATAATGCTTGTTAATGGTTTCAGATAGATACTGCTAATTATTCTAAGGAACAGTCCATTTATTCCTACACTCTCTAGTGTTTTTAGTAGGAATGGATGCTGTATTTTGTCAAAAGCTTTTTCAGCATCTATCAATATGATCATATAATTTCTGATAGGTTTGTTGTTGATATAATTGAGTATACTAACAGTTTTCCTAATATTGAACCAATCCTGCATGCCTAGAATAAATTCTACTTGATCATAATGTATTATCCTAGTGATAACTTGTTGTGATTGTTTTGCTAAGATTTTATTTAAGATTTTTGCATCCATATTCATCAGGGAGTTCGCTCTATAATTTTCTTTCTGTTTTAACTCTTCCTGGTTTAGGTAACAGCACCATATTGGTTTCATAGAAGGAGTTAGGCAGAGTTCCATCTTTCCCAATTTTTCCAAAAAGTTTATGTAGAATTGGAACCAATTGTTCCTTAAATATTTGGTAGAATTTGGTTGTGAATCCATCAGGCCCTGGAGATTTTTTCTTAGGGAGTTCAATGATGGCTTGTTGAATTTCTTTTTCTGAGATAGGGTTGTTTAGGTATTTAATCTCTTCTTCATTTAACCTGGGCAACTTATATTTTTGTAAATATTCATACATTTCACTTAGATTATCAAATTTATTGGCATAGAGTTGGGCAAAATAATTTTGAATTATTACTTTAATTTCCTCCTCATTGGTGGTGAGTTCACCTTTTTTCATTTATGATAATAGCAATTTGGTTTTCTTCTTTCTTTTTTTTTAATCAAATTGACCAGAGGTTTATCAATTTTATTGGTTTTTTTCATAATACCAACTTTTGGTTTTATTTATTAATTCAATAGTTTTTTTGCTTTCGATTTTATTAATTTCTCCTTTAGTTTTTAATATTTCTAATTTGGTATTTAATTGGGGATTTTTGATTTGTTCTTTCTCTAATTTTTTTAGTTGCATGTTTAGTTCATTGTTTTCCTCTTTCTCCAATTTATTCATGTAAGGATTTAAAGCTATACTATATCCCGAGAGTCACTTTGAATGAATCCCATAGGTTTTGGCATGTTGTTTCATTATTATCTTTATCTAGGATAAAATGGTTAATTCTTTCTATAATTTGTTTTTTTGGTCCATTCATTTTTTTAAATGAGGTTATTCAGTTTCCAATTTGTTCTGGGTCTATATCTCCTTGGCCCAATATTGCATATGACTTTTATTACATTGTGATCTGAGAAAGATGGAGCCACTATTTCTTCCTTTTTGCAGTTGATCATTAGGTTTTTATGTCCTAGTACATGGTCAATTTTTGTATAAGTTCCATGTACTGCAGAGAAAAAGGTATATTCCTTTCTGTCCCCATTCAGTTTCCTCCATCATAACTTTATTGCCTATGGTAGCTTTTAGGAGGATTAAGTTTCCTTCCTTATCTCTTTTAACACTATCTATTTTTGCTGCTGCTTTGTCTGAGATAAGGATTGCTATTTGCTCCAACCTTTTACCTTTATTCTGTATGTATCTCTCTGCTTCAAATGAGTTTCTTGTAAGTAGAATATTATAGGATTCTGGTTTTTAATCCACTCTGCTATTTGCTTACATTTTAAGGGAGAGTTCATCCCATTCACATTCAAAGTTATGATTACTAATTCTTTATTGCCCTCCAATGCTAACTTCACTCTGTTTGTATTTTCCCCTCTTCCTCCCATCCATATTCCCCAGTATTTTGTTTCTGAATACAACCCCCTTCAGTGTGTTTGCCCTCCTATATCACCCCTCCTCTTTCTTTCCCCTTTCCCTTTTTCCCTTTTTCCCTTTTCCCTTCCCTTCCTTTTGTTAGTTCCTCCTTTTTTCCCCACTCCCCTTCCCTTTCTCCTCCCCCTCCCCATTTCCCCTTTTAATACTTGAAAGCTTAGATGTTTTATAAGTTAACTGAGTATGTGTAGGTTGACTTTAAGCCCAGTCTGATGAGAAGAAGATTAAGGTGTTTCTCATCTGCTCCCTTCTTCCCCTCTATTACCATAGGTATTTTGTACCTCTTAGTGTAATGAGATTTACCCCATTCAATCCCCTCCCTCCTCCCATCTCTTTCCTGTCCCCCTTTTTAAGGAGATAGTGTTTTTTAGATCATTCTATCTCAGTCATAGAAACTTCTGAGTATCTGTCATTTCTAGCTAAGTACATTCTATCTAATAGAGTTAAAATTCTTGAGAGTTATTAGAGTCTTTCTCCCAAGTGGGGTAAAAGCCAGTTACATCCCATTAGATAGCAGTCTCATGGATAGATCATGAATGTCCATCATTTCTGGCTAGGTATATTCTCTCTGTTAGAGTTACAATTCTTAAGATTTATGAGAATCTTTTTCCCCATGCTGGGATATAGCCAGTTTAAACTTACTGAATATCAGTTTTTTTCCTTTTACTGCCCCCCTTTTTTTTTTGCCTTTTCACGTCTCTTGAACCTCCTGTTTGATGTCCAAAATTTCTATTTAGCTCTAGTCTTTTCATCAGGAATTTTTGGAATTCTTCCATTTCATTAAATGTCCATCTTTTTCCCTGGAAGAGAAGGCTCAGCTTTGCGGGATAGTGGATTCTTGGCTTCATTCCAAGCTCCCTTGCTCTTTGAAATATCTCATTCCAGGCCCTTCAATCCCTTAATGTTGATGCAGCCAGGTCCTGCATGATCCTTACTGTGGCTCCTTGATATTTAAATTGTTTCCTTCTGGCTGCTTGCAGGATTTTCTCTTTTATCTGATAGTTCTGGAATTTGGCCACAACATTGGTGTTTTCATTTTAGGATCTATTTCTGGAGGGGATCGATGTATTCTTTCAATAACTACTTTGCCCTCTGGTTCCATGATATCAGGGCAATTTTCCATCACTAGATCCTATAATATTAAGTCCAGGCTTTTGTTCTCTTTAATGTTTTCAGGAAGTCCAATAATTCTTATGTTGCCCCTCCTCGATCTATTCTTGAGGTTAGTGGTTTTGTTGATGAGGTATTTTTCATTTTCTTCTATTTCTTCTATTTTTTAATTTTGTTTAACTGGCTCATGCTGCCTCATGGAGTCATTAGTTTCTGCAGACTCCATTTTTTTTTTAGGGAGGAGTTTTCTTCATTAACCTTTTAGTCAATTCTACTTTTGGAAGAGCTTTCCATTTGACCAATTTCTTTTTGCATTTGCCCAATTGAGGATCTGAGAGAATTATTCTCATTTTGTATTTGTAAAATTGATGATGTGAGAGAGATTTATTCTCATTTTGTATTCATCCAATTGATGATGTGAGAGATTTATTCTCAATTTGTAATTGTCCAATTGAGGATCTGAGAGATTTATTGTCCTTTTGTATTTGTCCAATTGTATTTTCCAAGGATTTGTTTTCTTGTTGCAAGGTATTAATTGTCTCTCCAAAATTTTCCAGTTGATTTTTAAGCTCCTTCCTTATTTCTTCAAGGAAGTCTTTCTGTGCTGAAGACCAGATCGTATTCTCCTCAGAGGTTTTAGGTCTCTCTGAGTTAGGGGCTTTCCCTTCCAAGAATTTTTCTATGGATCCACCTTTCCATTGACCCTTCTTCATTTTGCTAAGACCTTGAGTTGTGGAGGGGCTGGTTCACAGGGGCTTGGGATAGCTAAAGGCTTTACTCACCGAGTGCATTTTCTCTGGCTGGCCAGTAGGAGGTGCTGGTTGCTTTCTTTGGCATGTCTGTGACCTTGATTGAGGCCTTCTCCCTTTGCCTGAAGGGAGGAGTTGGAGCTATTGAATTCTTTTGCCTTCAATCAATGGTGCTCTTTACCCTGGCCTGAGGTCATTTCTCTCTCGATTGTCAGCTGGGCTGGTTCTTCTGCTCACACACCTGTGTCTGAGGCAGAAGTAGTCCGCAATTGTTTGTTCCTGGAAGAGGCCTTAGCCATAATGGAGGCATGGACTCAGAGTTCCTCAGACCAGAGGAGCCCAGGGATGGTATCCACAGCTCTCCTGCACTGGAACTCTCCCCCCAGCAAGCTCCAGAGGGACACCACCAACACCAGTGCTTCTTCTCCTTAATTGACTCAAGCCCCTGCTGTCCAGTACCACTGCTGATCCAGCAGGTCCGGCTCTCAGGCCCTCAGACTCCCGGCTCCAATTCAGCTGCTAATCTGGCTGATCCGGGGCTGATCTGCCCTCTGAGCCCAGACTCACCCGCCCAAATTCGTTCAATGCTGCTGAAGGAGACAAATCCTGAGGTAGATGTTCTTTCTCTTGGCTTTTCTTTCTGGGTTTTGTGGGTCAGATTTCTGTTAAGAGGTTTATTTCATATGATAGATGGGGAAAGATCAGAAGACTTTAGAACTGTGCCTGTCTTCTCTCTGCCATCTTGGCTAGAAGTCTAATCTTCATTTTAAAAATATATGCGTGGATATATATACAGATATATATAAATTATCATTTATAGTTATCTCATTTATATTCAAACTCATTAGCTTTGGATCCTAATTCAATTACTAACCTATTAGCTACTCTTCTCAGCTTCCTAGCATCTGGAAATTTGACTGGCATTACATTTACATTTTTACCCAAATCATGAACAAAATATGGTACAGAATAGGCTCAGACCATTATTCCTACAGCAGCATCTGTTACTGTGTTAATTTTTCATTGCCCCTTAACAATACATCTCAAATGATTTCATCCTCTAGAAACTGACTGAAGTTCTCCACCAGATCTGTTAAAGGCCAGTATTCTTTTTATCTGGGAATCTTTTTATAAATGGTCATATAGACTTTTGGCAGACTGAACCCCAAAAGAAAGGGAGACTGATATTTAATGAAGCCTTTTAGAGCAATTTCTAATGCAGTATAAGCTTATGAATCCATTAAAAATTATTTCTATAAATTGATATAATAACCTTCAATAGTAAGCCTAAAAACATGATATGCAATTATTTCTTTGAATAAGATAAATATAGGATATCTTTCCTGGGTTAAATAGGCATCTAGCTGCCACAGTACAAAGAGGTCTGGAATTAGGAAAATCTTACTTCAAATCTAAGCTCCAATAGTTTCTAGCTGTATACAAGTCACTTTAAAACTTTGTCTCAGTTATAAAAAAGACATAATAATAGCATCTGTCTTACAATGTTGTGAGAAAAAGAGAGAAAGGAAGGGGATGGGGGGTGATTTGGAACCAGTCAATTCATTTGGAACAGTTTCCTCCTCAGAGGCCTTCCTCAATGTATCTCTGTTCTCCTAACATAGACAAGTCAATATTCTTTAGGACAAGGCCAAAGGCTCACCACCCTGTATGCTCCTTCAGATGGCTGGGAAACTCCTCTAGTCAGTTCCCCCATGTGTAGTATAGTGATTTATTCTCAACAAGTGTGGCAACTTTACCTAGTTAATTTTTGTGGACACTTTTCTTCTTCTTGTGTCCCACTCAGCTTTATTCATCTCTTCTTGACCTTATCCTACATCACAGGATCTATGCTTGCTGAACCTTGATAATACTAGAATTTTTCCTCCTATTAGAACCCAGTCCCATGAAACCCTGGTATTGACATATGTGAGTAAATTGGCTTTCTTGTGAATTTAAGACTACCCTAACTGTTCCTCCCCCATTACCAGCAGATCACACTAACAACTTAGAATAGAACTAGCTGAATGGGAGATCAACTATTACTTGAAAATTGGCAGTTAGGAGGTGAAATGAATAGAGTTCCAGGACTGGAATGAGGGAGACATCTTCATGAGTTCAAATCCATAGTCAAACCCTTATTAGCTGTGTGACCCTGGGCAAGTCACTTAACCCTGTTGGCCTCTGTTTCCTCAACTGTAAAATAAGTTAGAGATGGAATGGCAAAACATCTTTGCCAAGAAAACTCCAAATGAGATAAAAAATGACTGAACAGAATTCTATATAAGTAGTAGGCCAGAAAAGTCAATTTTTTTTCAACTTTTCTGGGCCTAATTTCATTATCTGAAAAATGAGGTAATTAACAACATGACTAATATGGAACTATATTTAACATGATTATACCTGTATAACCTATATCAGATTACTTGCTGTCATGGGGAGGGGGAGAGCCGGAAAGGAGAGAAAAGAATGTGGAATTCAAAGTCTTACCAGAAAAAGGTTGAAAACTTCTTTGCATGTAGTTGGAAAAAATTAATAAAATTTTATAAAGTAAAAAATTGAGGTATTTAGATTAGATAATGCCTGAAATATCTTTCCATTCCACTATGTGAACATAGAATCAAAGGTAACCTTCTATGAGGAGACCCTGACAATGAATGACCTTCTAGCTATCATTGATCACATACAGATTTCAGATATCACTGACTGGGAGATAAATTACAGGACATATAGATAAGGTTTGAAGGATGACCAGGGACTTTTGCCCCTGTCATTTAGTACCAGTCAACAAAAAAAAGAGAAGGGTCCATAGAAAACACTCTGAAAAGTGAGGTAAATAAATAAATGGATGGATGGATGAATGATTCATCAGCTCTAGATTCTTTTGCATCTATCAAAAATGGGTGCCCCAAACAATACACTCTTGACTGAGGAATCAAATATGGGAAATGAAATTATTCTCACTAGGTAACCATCTATATCGGTAATGATAAGTCATCTCTCCTTGTGCCTGTAAAAATGGGACTGATAATGGGGGAGGGGAGGAAGAGGGAAGTGCTTACTATGTTCCAGGAAATGAACTAAACACATATTTTTTATTATTATCATATTATCATTATTATTATTTATTATTATCATCTGATCCTTACAACAACCCTAGGATGTTGATGTTGTTATTACCCCCTATGTGACAGTTGAGAAAACTGAGGCAAACAAGTTAACTAACTTACAACTGTATCAATTCAATCATCTAATGCTGCCTAGCTGCCTCAAAATTGTTGCTTACAACATCTCAGACTTAACATTGCTCTATAAAAACTTAAGAATAATTCTTTTAATAGATGTCATCACGTCAAATACTCATAATCTCTAAACTATATTGAATGAAAACTTTTAAAATATAGACAGTGGAAGAGTGCTGGACTCAGAGGTAAGAAGACCTGAGTTCTTATCCCATCGCAGACATCTAGCTGGGTGACCTTGGGCTAATTTTGCTTGCCTCAGTTTACTCATCAGTAAATTGAGTTAGAGAAAGAAAAGGCAAACCACTCTAGTATCTCTGTTAAACAAAACAAAACAGTCACAAAAAGTCAGACATGACTGTGCAACAAAACAGAAGAGATTAAAACCTTGTGAGAACAAATCAGGGTACATGTCATTCTAGTCATCCTTTCTTCTCTTAGAGATGTCCTAAAGATTCTTTCAGTGAATCTTCAGGAAATAAGCTTCCCTTCTGATATTTTTATTGATCTGTAAAAATCAGTCATTTTGTCTTCCTGCTCTGTAGTTACAGATCATTAGGTCCAAAAAGAAATGAGGCGAGGTAGTAGCTTACCCTTTGACCATTTCTATCTGTACTCTCTCCCAAAAGATGAGAAGAATGAATGTAATAATAATAATAATAATAATAATAATAATAATAATAATACAAATTCCCCACAGTTCAATTGATATGATGGAAAAAAAGAATGGCTTAGACATTAAGGAACATTAATCAATCTACAGTTCTCTGGAAGTCTGACCTCTGAAATGTTCAATCGTTCTGGACTTTATAGACTGCCCCCCCCACCCCGCAGCTATAAAAAAATGGCCAGGTAGGATTGGCTTATTTCTAAGTTTGTACCTTAAGAGAAATTAAACTAAAGGAAAAAACTGCTCATACAAATTATATTTCCATTAGAGAATCCAGGGGATATATATTGAGGGAGAGGAAGAGGAAGGAATTGTCTTCCAGCAGGGATGTGGATGTGTTCAACCCTTTACAATCAGAGGTGAGGCTCAGCTCTGTCTCATCTGCTGCTGCCCCATTGCATTTCCCACCTTCTAGGGGGACCTACAGTCTAAGACAGGTAAAAAAGACTCTGTCACAAATGGATATGCCATAGGTAGGGAAATACAAAAAAAATATCTAATTTTATGGATATGAGATACTTCCTGCAAGGGAACTCTGGCAACAAATGAAGATTGCAACCTATAGGGAACTCTCTGATATATATAGAAGTTAGATGACTTTTCCAAGGTCACACAGCTGGAGATTGGAACACAAGTCTTTGTCTTCTTAAATTCAAGTTCAGGATACTGTCTCAAGCATTACATATGGCACAATTTAAAAAAAATCTTTAATGATTTAGTTCATATCATTTTATCTAGATATCTAGGGGTAATCAAGGATAAGTGATTCATAGTAAAAAAATTAAAAAGTCAGTGTACAGTGGCAGATAGGCTGGGGAAAGGAGGAAACCAATAGCCCTAATCAATTAGTCCCAACCAGTCATGTGTGGGTCTAAAGAAACAGAATTTGTATTGAGGTAAAAGGAGATACACCAAGATGGTTAGTAGAGTATTCAATATATATAAAAACTTAAAGGCAGCAGGATTTAGTTCAGAAAAGTAAAGGTTTAGGAGGGCATCTAGATGGTGCAGTAGATAGAGCACTGACCCTTGAGTCCAGAGGACCTTAGTTCAAATCTAGCTTCAGACACTTGTTACTTGGGTAGGTCACTTAACAATATTGCCTTGAAAAAAAATAAGCTAAGTTTCAGAAGTAATTTGAAAATATCTTCAAATAAAGATTACTTAACTAACTGATCAATAAACACCTATTAAGGCACTACTATATTGTAGACACTATGCTAAGACACAAAAGACAGACTTCAAGAGTTTTACACAAAAACTATTACAAGTTTCATTTCATTTTCACTATAAAAAAGCATGTATTTTTTCAGGTCATATCCCTCCCCCATAAATAAACAAGTATTTTACACTTCTGAAATTTGCTTATTATATAATAATGGTTCTATGCTTATATATGTTATTATTCTGCTAGGCTATAAAATCCATGAGGGCAGGAATATTATCTTATTTAAACTTTATTTTTCTAATGGCTGGCATATATAATCAGCAGGGATCACTAAGAAGGATAAAGTCTGGTTGAAAAGGGCTTTCTCACTTTTCAAGTACAAAGAGGAAATTCTTAAAGTAAAGCAAGTAGCAATATATCTTCTCTACTAATATTTCCACAGATAAAACCATATTAATTTCTTAGGCTGAACCAATTAACAGTTGCAAGGACTTTGTTGACAAAAACTTTCTTAGTCCAATCTTCAGTAGCTTTAGCTACTGAGGAGTCAGAAGTTGTAGGACCTAGAGCAGCAGTTGCCAAGTAACATCTGTACAATGTTTACTATCTTGGATGATGGCTATCATCTTTGAGCTGGAAGAAGGGCTGTTGACCTGAAGGATATTATTCCTTGCCTCTTGAGTTTAACAAGCCCCTAGCAGTAGACAGAAGTTGGTTGGTTGGTTGGTTCTTGTCATTCCATATGACATCACTATGTTTGAGACAAATTACAGTGTTTCCAACTATGAACTCAGAATGCTCTAACACAGGTTGGGCACAAATAGTCCATGTGAAAACTGAAGGTGGTTATTCTAAATTTACACATGTCATGTTTTCTTGATGAGGGCTTGTCATACTGATTAGGCTTGTGCCAGTGTCTCCTATGCTGCACAATCAATTCCAAAGTTCTTAAGAGAGATCTACAGGATGTTCTGGTTTTGCTTCTTATAATCCCCTTGTGAGTACTTCAATGTCTGGTATCTTCTCCTGCCAGGTGATCTTCAGTATCTTCCTGAGACAATTTAATGGAAGTTATTCAGTTTCCTGACATGGCACTAGTAGCCGGTCCAGGTTTCATAGGCATACAGCAATGAGGCCAGCACAATGGCTCTGTAGACCTTCAATACAGTAGTTAGTTTAATACCTCTTCTCTCCCACATTTACTTTTGTAACTTCCAAAATACTGAGCTAGATCTGGTAATGTGTGTGTCAACCTCAATGTCAATGTGGACCTCCTTGGAAAGAACACTGCCAAGGTAAGTGAACCTGTCAACAGTACTCAAAATTTCTCCTTTTGCTGTAGCCATGGCTCCACATATGGATGGTATGGTGCTGGCTGATGGAATACCTGGGTTTTTTTGGTGTTAATTGTTAGACAAAAATTAGCATAGTATCTCTATTGCATCTCAGCTTCAGAAACTGCATTGAGTGCACAATCATCTGCAAATAGAAAATCATGGACCAGCTCTCCCTCCATTTTGGTCTTGGTTTGTAGCATTTTCAAATAGAAGAATTTGCTATCAGTGTGGTAGCTAACCCTGAGTCTATGTTCATCCTCAGTGAAAGAGTTTGATTGAAAACATCATGCTAAAAACATGGGAGCAAGAACACATCCTTGTTTCACTCCATTGGTGACTGGGAAATCTTGAGAAAATCATCCACTATCCAGAACCCAGGCATGCATTGTCATCATTAAATTGATGTACAATAATGATGAACTTCTCTGAGCAACCAAACTTTGACATAATTTTCTATAAACTGTCATGACTAATGGTATCAAAAACCTTGGTCAGATCTATAAATGTTGTTCACAGACCTTTATTCTGATCCTGGCATTTTTCCTGGAGTTGTTGGGCAGCAAACACCATATCAACTGTTTCTCAACCCTTTCTGAAACCACACTGGCTCCCAGAGAGCTGACTGTCTTTCAGTGAAAGATCAGTCTATTGAGAAGGATCAGCAAGAATCTTACCAGCAATAACTAAAAGAGAAATACTTCTATTATTGTCACAGGACAATCTATTCCCTTTCCTTTTAAAGAGATGGATGATGGAGATATCCTTGAATTCTTGGGAGATGACCTCTTCATGCCATGTAACCTGGAAAATTTCAGTCAGTTTTGGTCCCCTGACTTTGTAGATCTCAGCTGGAATAGAATCAGCACCAAGTGCTTTGCCACTTGAAAGGAGCCTGATGGCATACAAAATCTCTTCTTTAGTTGGAACTTCAGCTAGGGACTGATTGACTTCAATTTGAGGTAAATGATCAATGACTTCTGCATTGAATGATGAAGGTCTGTTAAGAACACTATGGAAGTATTCAGTCCATCTCTCTAGGATCATGTTCTTATTGTTAATCAATGTGAATTCATCAGTACTGAGTAGTTGAGAAGTACCATAAAGTCTTTGGCCCATAAGTATCCTTTAGGGCATCATAAAAGAATTTTGATTTATTACTGTCTTCATAAAACTGAATTTCATCTGCCTCTTTTCTGAGCCTAGAGTCCTGCATCTCTCTAAACTTCAATTATATTATACTTTTGAAGGAATCAAATGCTGCCTTCTTAAAAATGGATGAACTATCTTGCTGGTGAAACCTGTGAAGTTCTCATTTTTCATTTAGCAGCTTCTGTATTTCTCCGTCATTTTCATTAAACTAAACTTGCTGCTTGTGAGTGTTTTGACCCAGATAAACCAATGCAATGCTGTATATCAGATCTCTGAAAGTCGCCCACTCTTTTTCTGCTCCACTATTGTCATCTGTGTGTTGGCTCAGTTTTCTCTCCAAGTTAGCACAAACTGTTCCCATTCAGAGAGAACCTCTAATCTCTTGACATTAATTCTTCATTTTGCCCTGAGGCTACCTCTTTGGTTGAATGTGAATATTTAGCTTAGAGAGGATGAGTCTGTGATCAGTCCAGCACTCTGAACCACACATTGCCTTTGACATTCTCACATCCTGTCTGTCTCTTCTTTTTTACAGTCTCATAATATAATAGATGCCAATGTTTGCTACAAGGGTATATCCAAGAAGTTTTATTGTAAACAGAAGACAGTGTTTGTGAGGAGGTCACAAGATGCACAAGTCTTCAGTAGTAGGTGACCAATGCTATTGCTGTTTCCAACTCCATTCCTCCCAAGAATTCCCTGCTATGTCTGGTAACCTGAGCCTATTCTAGAATTAAAGTCACCCAGAATTGTAAGCTTATCCTCTTTCGATACATTGATGATAAGTGTCTCCAGGTCTTCATAAAGTTTTTATCAGTGCATGATGGGAGCATAAGCACTGAAGATAGTGGCATGATATTTTCCTGGAAGTGGCATGAGCCTGTGATTTACTCATTTTGGTAGGCATTCAAGAATGTTGACTACTAGGTTGGATTTTGTTGTTGTTGTTGTTGTGTTGTTTTTGTTTTTGTTTTTGTTTTTGTTTTTGTTGCTGTTGTTGTTGTTTTGCAAGGCAATGGGGTTAAGTGACTGGCCCAAGGTTACATAGCTAGGCAATTATTAAGCATCTGAGGCCGAATCCAAAATCAGGTATTCCTGACTCCAAATCCGGTGCTCTATCTACTGTGCCACCTAACTGCTCCTCTAGATTAGTTTTGATTACAAAACCTATCCCAGCTTCACAGCTCCAGCTTTAGTAAGCTGGCCTTCATTTCCCAGGCTTGTTTCACTCAGGGCTGCTATTTGGATAAGATACCTACAGAATTCTCTCACAACAAGAGCTGTTTGTCTTTCAGGTACATTGGATCTTACATTATCTATGAGTGTGCACACGTTCCCATACACAGATGGTGAGTGGAATATTCTTTGAAAAAATTTTTGTAGATTTTTTTGCGTGTGTCAACTGCACAATGGGATCCCTGCCTGTTGTAGTAAGCAGGTCATTGTTGCATAAGCAGACAATTTTTAGGGCATCTTTTCTAGCCCCTTCCTCACACCAGGAGGTTAGCAGTGCAATCTTTAAAAGTACTACTCAGGGGTGGCCAGGTGATACAGTGGATAGAACACCAGCCCTGGAGTCAGGAGGACCTGAGTTCAAATCCAGCCTCAGACACTTAATAATTACCTAGCTATGTGACCTTGAGCAAATCACTTAACCCCACTGCCTTACAAAAACCAAAAAAAAAAAAAAAGGACTACTACTTAGTCACCCAGGGGGGCTCCGAATCTCATTGCTGTTTTCAGTGTGGAAACAACCCTATGACCTGGGCCACTTGTGTGCAGGATTGTGACTACAGATCCCAATGTAACCACACCTGCTACTTCATCACTTACCTGTTGCCACAGAACTTTAAGAAATAATAAAGTATGGGTGATGCTTAAATTGGATTTAAGTGAGGTAGAGCTGCACAAAATCATTCCCTCATTCTCTCCTTCAAAACCACCATGATCCAAGCATGGAAAAACAGAATAAAGACAGTTGGTGATGGCTCTAGATACAGTGGATGACCTTGGCATTTTCTATGTCTAACCAAGCTCTAAGCACTCCACAGTACCTACTTCAGCTACCTTCATGGCCTTTGGAATGAAGTATTCTCATAAGACTGGCATGCCCTTTCTGAAAGAGTTGTTCCTCTCAATATTGGCTTTGGAGGTCCTGGGTTTGAGACATGACAAGTAGACTGGGGAAAAAGTGAAGATTCTGCTATTTCCAAGGCTTTTCAGTACATAGTCCTAGACTATCTTAATTCAGATTTGAGGAGTGGTGGTGATGGGCCAGGGTAGTGGTCTGACTTGCCTGGAATACACCACCACTGAGAATGTCTTGATGCTTCAGTTAGATTGACCAGTGGGTGGCAATTGGTCAGCAGCCAGTGGAAATGATTGACCCCTTTCTCCACACTTCTTAGTGATAACTGCAGGAACCAGACAGAAAAGAGGGATAGTAGTTTAAGATTAGAAGATAAAGCTGCTAATCCAGGAAGAGGAGAAAGCAGCAAGCATTCCAGGAATGAGGGACAACACATAGAAAAGAAAAAATGGGAATTAACTTGATGTGTTCAAAGAATAAACATGGGCCCACCTTGACAGATAATTATTCTGAAAATGGCATGCAGCATAACCCAGAGTAGACAGCTATGATCAAGAAACCAAGCCCCCTACACTCCCCCCCATCTTCAGTCCAACCTACTGTCCTATCCTTACAATCTATTAAGATGTATACCTGTTGTTGTTTAGCAGAGCCTTCTTACAGCTTAAAAACTAGAAATTCAAAGGCTGGAGGAATTTCTCTCAGGGTTATGATGTCCTAAGTGATGGGCATTGGAAGACCCTTCTTAACCCTCCAAATTCTGTATAACAGTTAGATGGGTGTGTTTATTTTTCTCTTCAATTCATGCATATTTGTTTTCCTTACACTGGAAACCTTCATGAAAAAGCATCTCATAACTCACGGGGGTGTGAGGTCACCTGGCTCTGGTGAATTATGAGCCTGAAGCGATTTCAATCTGAAAAACAGCAAACACAGTTACAAGGAGCAATGAGAGGCAGGGCCAGGGAGGAATTTATGTCAATCTGTTTCTCCCCACAGAAAGCCAAATTGAGCTGCCAAATGATGTCACGGCAGCAAAGTGGGAAGGAGTGAGAGAGAAACAGGAGGAGGTAGGGGGATGGGAAATTGATCAAGACTTTCCCACAACTCCCCTTCCCCTACTCTCTAACTCCCAACACAGAATCAATGTATCTGCTACTGGCAGGATAAACATTTGAGGATTCTCCTCTTGATCTCAGTCCTAAACTATTATATATTTTCAGTTTACTATAGCTTCTTGTACTGTGTGACGTCAGAATTTTTCTTTTTTGTCTTTGCATTCCAAAGACACAAAGTGTTCAGTGCCCAGTAAATTTATTTTGTTAATTGACTAATTGATATGTCATTTCTTTGATTCTGTCTGTATCTCTTTTGCCTTCTTTTAGTTGAATATCTCAAAAGAACAGGGATACTTCAATATTTTCTGGACACAAATTTGGATATACTATAGAAGACAAATATGGAGACAAAGGGAATCGAACCCTGACTACTACTGTTTAAGTGAACTTGGAAAAACCATTAACCATATTGAGCTTTGCAAAAATGAAAAGGTTAGGATAGATGGCCTCTCCTTAAGGTCTTTTACAGCTTGAAATTCCATCATCTTCTGCCATAACTAAAAAAAAATCCATCCCCCCATAGCCAACCTTCAAGCAATGAATGACCCCAAACTCCACTAATATCTGACAAGAGAAATGATATCAGTTGCCAGGAGTAGAGTCAAAATCATTCCAGTTAGTGAACATGCCAGCTGGCTGTACAAAGTAGTTGAGGAAAAAAAAGGCAGGGGTCATCTCTAAAACCATGCTAAGGTCTCAAAGTAGGACTTCAGTGGAGGGTAGGCATGTCTATTTAGTTCCATCTGGACCATGCCTACCCCCAGCACTATGCCTAATTAAAAAATTATAATCAGAAAGCAAATCATGAGGAAATCAGAGAATTGTTGCTATTATAGAGGAATATGAGGTCATAAGAACATAGTTTTGGAGTTGGACAAGACTGCAGAAAATATTTATTTAACTCCCCTTCCCCTATCCCTTCTTCCCATTTAATTTATTGGAAAACCTATACTCAGAGAGGTTAGATGATTTGCCTCAAGGTAACATAGTTAGAATCATAAGATTTTAAAGATGGAAAGAGTATTAGAGTCATAATCATAAGCAGATAACTAGAAGAGATCTCAGAGAACAGCAAATCAAACTACCTCTTTTTACAATTGAGGAAACAGAGGTCCAGGGAGATTGAGTAACTGACCCAAGTTCATAGAGAACTAATAAGTAGCAGAGTCAAGATTTAAACATTGGTCATCTGATTAAAAATCCATTGGTCTTCCCCTAAAAGACCATTTCTCTTTAGTAAATGAATTAAAGGACTTCACACTATCAGAATTAATCCTTAACTTAAAGCTAAGGTACATATACTTTTCCTTTCCCCAAATAGGTCCATGTTGAATTATGGGGCTGTAATTCCATCGTGGGAGCCATTTGTGGTTCATGCTTCACCTCTTGTGGTTTATGACCTCAGTTACTGCCCTCCATGGAATTACAACTCTGACAGTCACAATCACTGCCATTTGTCCTCTATTTATTTTACTGCTAGGCACCAAGTATATTTTAATTTCGTGCTCATGAAGAACTTAAGGGAAAAAAAACAGACTGCCCTAGGCTCAGACCATACCTATACTGTATCAAACATTTAGACAAGAACTGAAAAAAGGCAGATGGGTCAGTTAACTCACATTTAGGTAGCACTTTGGTGCTTTCCTCAAAAATAATCTTGTAAGATTATTTGAGGGGAATAGCATTATTTCAATTTTACATATGAGGAAAGTGAGATTCAGAGAAGTTATCAGACTTTCCCAGGATCACACAGCTCATAAGTAGAATAGCCAGGTTGGGAACTCTCTATCTATTGCTGCAATGCTGTCTCTCTCAATATCTTAACTTAACCTAGAATTTTTGCCTTCATGATACTGAAGAGCAGATCACCTGTCAACTTCCACTGTTTTTTTACCAATCCATCAACCAACAATTATTAAGCTCCTACTATGTACTAGAAAATGAAAATACTACAACAAAAGTAAAAGTAATCTCAATCAAGGGAAATTAGAATACTGCAGGATAACATAGAGAAATACTAGATAACTGAAGGAGAGGAGGTACATTAGTAGCTAAGGAGAAATCAGGAAATACTTCCTGTTGAAGATGCTTGAACTGAGTTTTGAAAGAAACAAGGGATTCTAAAAGGTAGAAATGAGGAGAAAGAGGATTCCAGGCACAGAAGATGACCATGCAAAGGCAGAGACTAGAGATGGATCGCCTCATCTAACCAAGAGCAAGAGGTTCAATTTGGCTGAACCACATGCTTGAGTATATTTTGTATCTTTTTTCAGAGCATTTTGGAGTAAACACTGCCTAAAAATTGGTGCCAGACCAGAGAGGTACCTACAGAAAGGAGGCAGTGTCTTTCCTGCCCTAGTGACTTCATTTCCTGCCAATCACTGTTCTCCCCCAACCCCAATGGCAATTCAAAGGACTCAGTCAGATACCCAGAAGACCCTAGCTTGCTTCAGTCCAAAGCTCCAATTCCCTACAGTGTCTTGGGTGGGACACTTTTCAATCTATCAACACTGTCACTAGGTTCCACAGTACAGTTGGCCCCCAGCCTTTGCAAATACACCAAACTGATGCATAATTAATACAGCAGTGATTCAGGGGTCAGAGGCTTCTGGGACTAATTAACTCCCTCAGTCTCCATGGTAGCCTGTGTTCTGTTCTTATCAGTACTGGGAAGAGCTGCATTCTCAAAACGAATCAGTCTCCCACTATTTAGTCCGATTCAGCCAAAAGCCAGAGCTCATCTTTCAGTTCAGAGTACAGGCATTCCATTGGTATGGAATCACTTCCCCCAAGGACAAAGAATTTCCCTTGGAAGAGTTTCACGGAACTAGTCCTTCATGAACTTTTCTGTTTCCATCTGGTCTTGGGAGGAACTTATTCCAGGTAGAAAAAAAAATGAAAAGTCCATCATTGGGTACTGATTTTGCAACTGGAGAATTTCCTGTGAAAAAGTCATAGTTCTTCCCTCAGGAAGTATGCACTCTAATGAAATACTGGGTGTTCAAATGAAGGAGTCATTTGTCCCTTTCATAAAGACTGAAGACAAGGCAAGGAACCCACTTCATTCCACATTATCTCTGCAGAATCTGTCTCAGAACCTGAGTGATTGAAAGTACTAAGATAGCAGATGACACAAAATGTATTGCTGACAAAAAGAAAAGGGAGAGAGAAGAAAGTGTATCCATCCTCCCCCATCACTTTGATTTCATTCAACTACTGCCACCTCCCTATTCCTGCTCCATCCTCTCAGTAATAATCCCTTTTCATTCCTACTTGTTCTGGCCTCCAAATCCACTTTAATCTCTCCAACTCATTCAGCTAGTCACTGGCATTCAACTTGAGGAAATTTAATGGGAAGGAGGATAGGAAATTATCCTGCAGCTTGCCATATCCAAAACAAGAACTTATATATGGGAATTTTTTATTGGGATGAGGTCTGAGAGCTATAGTCTGGTAGAGTTAGAAGGTACTATCTAGATTATCTGGTCTAGGGGTTCAGAGGTCCTTAACTTTTATGTGTCTTGGACCCCTTTTGGCTATCTGGGGAAGTCTATGGATCCCTTCTCAGAATACCTCGTTTAAAGGAATACAATAGAATACTTAGGGTTTCAAAAGAAAATAATATCGAAATCATTATCAAAATTTATTTTTAAAAATATGTTCAAGGACTCTAGGTTCAGAACACCTAGTTGGTCTAGTCAAAAACTCCTACCCAATGAGAACCATCTTCTGCAGTATCATTAACAGATGCCATCCTGGCTTTATTTTAATGCTTCCAACATCAAGGAACTCAATGCCTAACCAGACAATCTATTTTGATGTCAGAGAGTAGTGTTGTAAGAATATTTTTCCATCTTTGGAGCTGTTATTTGTTGTTTTGAAATCTTTGATCTATTGTTTTGGATCAACCCTTCATAGTCACTGTATCTTCTCCTTCAAATATCTGATGATATCATTTCTTTCAGTCTCTCTTCTACATGATAAACATATTTAATTCTTTCAACCATTCCACAGAATATTTGGCTTCAAGATATGATTCTCCATCATCCTAGACACACTCTAGTTTCTCAAGGTCTCTGAAAATAGGCTCCCAGATATAGAGAAATCTCCAGATTTAGTCTAACCAATTCAGGAAACAGTGACATTATTTCTTTCCACAATATGGATATAACTTGTTTTTAATAGTTTTGTTTTGTTTTGTTTTTACAAGGCAATGGGGTTAAGTGGCTTGCCCAAGACCACACAGCTACATAATTAGTAAGTGTCTAAGGTCAGATTTGAACTCAGGTATTCCTGACTCCACTGTGCCACCTAGCCTCCCCTTATAACTTTTATTAATGAAATATAAAATTATATTAGCATTTATAGTTGTCACATGGCTTATTAATTCATAGTAATTATGCTATCATCTAAAAATCCCTCTTTTTTACATATAGTATTTTCAAAGCCCGGGCTGTTATGTTTTGTTTCCACAGAGGATTATTTGAGCCTAATTGTAGCAATTTACATTGACCCTGATAGCTGGATGTATCATGTTTTTCCAAGTATGTGAACAGATATCCCCATCATAAAGAAACATCTTCTAAGAAATCTGTCCATGAATGATAGTAATTCAGACTCAAGAATACTAGACCTAACACTGAATCAATCTAGATGGGAATTTTTCCAAATCAGATAAATATATCCTTCCCTAGATACTTTATACATCTGAAATGTCCAGAGATAGGATGACTAGATGAAGGTGATAGCTCCATCTCATAAAAAAATTAAAGAAGACCAAAGCCTTAGTAAAATGCAATTAACTCCCAGATGTAATCATTTGGTAAAAATTTAGTGAAATCCTTGCTGCTATATATTTCTTGGTTATTCCTTCTATTGCCAGACCCAGAGAAGTCTTCAAAACATGCCATCAGACATAAATTTATAGACAAAATAGGAATTAGTTTTTTTTATCATTTTCATCAACTATTCAAGCCTTGATAAATTGTCCAGCTCAAAACCTGCTTCAAATTCTTCTAGCCTTTGCAGATTTATGCAGATGAGTACAGCTCTATAAAAGAATCCTCCTTTGATAAAGGACAATTGAGATCCCAAATTTATCCACTTTAGAGAGGTAGTCCAGACTTAGGCTTACCTTTACTAACACAGAATGTTTGGTCTGAACTACTCCTTTGCACAATAATACAGTCAGATACCCAGAAAGCAACTTATTCATACATCAAGAAAAAAGCATCCCAACACCAGGTATTGCAGTGTGATATTCTATAACAAAATGCAGATATTTTATTTTCCAGAAAGTACTCAACTATAGTGTGTTCCAACAAGGTAAAGAGATGAATCAGGTTCTTAATAAATAGTACAGAGGGATTTTTTGGTTGATGGTTCTCATAGCTGCTGCCAACCCAATACTTCCCTATGGGAGGGGCAACTTCCTTGAGGTATGGCTGCAAGCCTGATCTTTGGGCCTGCATGATGTATCAGCCGCTGTGTCAGCCATTCCCAAGTCCCATAGCTGTTCCCCATTTCATTTGTCTCTCTGGCAGATCCATAGAGAAGAGGATGTGACAGTTGTGACTCATTCTCAGATGTCTCACAGAACAAGAGGTTTTGCTGAAATGGTAGAACATCTAATATGAATATCCTGCAACAGAGTGAGATGTGAGCCAAAAGATTCTGAATCAAAACAAGTACCCACAGTGGTCATGCCGATTGCAGAAATATAACACAGATTGGGGCTACAAGCTAGAGAAACTGGGGTAATAAACTAAGGCCAAGTTTGCCTTTGTTTCTTCCCACAACCCTGGCTCCTACCATAAAAAATAAAAAAATAGATTGGCTCTTCCAAAAGTGAATCATTCTGATAATAATCTCATGACATAGTTGTCATTCTGAGGAACAAGTCTTTTCCACCCCCATCCCCATCTTAATTCTGACCAAATTTCATTTGGCAATATCCAGACTTGGCTTTACCTATTGCCGCACAAGAATTGTAACCTGAGGACGAGCCCTATCAGTCAACAGTGAAAAACAATGTTCAAGGGGAAACAACCAGCCAGAAAAGGGGGAGGGCAACCAATCATTCGGCCCACAGTTCCTAGGAAGGACATTTTAGACTCAAATGTGCAGAAACATTGGCCAGCACTTGAAGTCAAAAGCCACAAAAATCACGTAGACAGTGTTCCAAATACAAAAGATGGGATTGGGAAAAAGCAAATGAGACACTCTGGGCCCCAGATGTCAAACAAGTGCTTTTTCAAAAGTCAAAAATAATGGCATATGTATATAGGATATTAACAAGACAATATTCATTTAAAAGTTCCCAGAATAATATAGCTGGCAATAGATGCCTTGGGGCAAATAGCAGGTAAGATCTTTTCCCCAAAAACAAAACAGTAGACAGCAGAAGACTCTTGTGAGCCAAGGAATTTCATTCTCCAGAAATTTGTATAATCCATTTCTTCTTTTTACTAAGTTGGGGGATCTGGGTCTAGAAATTTACATATATGATATGATATGATATGATATGATATGATATGATATGATATGATAAAAAGCAGTCTCTATATTAATTCTGCTTAATTGATTTCTTTACTTATAAAAAGAGAGAACCCTGGGGAAGGTAAAAGAGCAGATCTCTTTAGCAAAGACTGCTATAAAAGGAAAAGACATCAATAAAACTTACTATCAAAATAGTCATCATTGGTAATTAACTGTTATGATAACTAGCATTTACAAAGCCAGATATGGCACTAAACCTTTTACAAATACTTTGATCTTCAAAACAACCTGGGAGGTAGGTATCATTTTTCCCCCATTTTATAGTTGAGGAAACTGAGGCAAACAGAGGTTAAGTGACTTCAGTTAGTAAATGTCTAAGACTGGATTTGACATGCCACCAGACTAGCAGCTCATTGAAAAGGTACATCAATGTATGTGCATATATAATATATACAATATGCATATGTATAGATATAGATATAAAACATACATACAAATATATGATACAAGAGATTTCAGAGCTAAAATGTACTTTAACTAACACCTACTCTAATTGACTCATTTTACACTTCCTGAAGCTCAAAGGGACAAAGTGGTCTGAACATGGTTTAGTAAATAGAGAGGTAGATTTGAAATAAAAACAATGTGATCTTAAGTTATTTCTCTGACTCATACTAGTTGAATGGCAAATCACTTAAATTCTAAGTACCTGAGGAAGCTTTCTAAGACTATCAGATTGCAAAGGTCAAGTGATCTTCCTCATCTTGGAGTTTCATCGGCTAATGAAACCACAGATCCAGTTCTTACCTCTATTACATGATGATTAAGTTGCAGAACCAGAATTCAGAAGTCTTTTGACTCTAAACCCCACTATACCACATGGTCTTTTCTCCTCACATGTACATGGGAAATAAAAATAGGGGAGGGGAGAAAAAACAAATATTTATTAAGGACACTCTATGTATCAGGCACTTAGAAAATATCTTAGTCAGTCCTCAGTACTATCAATATCCCCATATAATAGTTGCAAAAACTGAGTCAGGCAGAGCTTAAATGGCTTGTTCAAGTCACAGAGCTAGTAAGTGGTTGAGGTCAAATTTGACCTCAGGCAGGTCTTCCTGACTCCAGGTTCAGTGCTCTAATCACTATTTGTACCATCTAGCTGTCTAGAAGAGGGAGTTAAGGGAAAGAGTTTTGTAGAATAGATTGAGGGTCAGTAGGTCTGGGTCTTATCCCTATATATTACATTGTCTTTCCAACTATCTGCATACCCTTTAACACCTACATACATATTATATGTATACATGCACATGTGTACAAATACATATATATCCACATATATTTTCATGTGGCTTTAATTTTATAAATATTTATATTTGTACAAATAAATATAAACTGCATGGGTATGTGTGAATGGTTGTTTGCTGGGTTACTATACAGTGTTTTCAATGATCCTAAAATGCTCACTTCGACAAAGGTCCATTTCTCCAACACCAACAGTCTCCCAGTGATGCCATTTGTTTGCCAACTGTGGAATGCAACATTTTCAAAAATATCAGACTTACCTACAAATGGGGGGGGGTGATGGAATGTTAAATAATCAATCTAAAATAGACTGTAGAACATTTCCAACATGGACTTGCATTCAAGAAGTGTTAACAACAGAAGGTCCATATGACAGGTCAAGTACTTGAATCAATAGTGTGTCAGGAATATGAAACAAACTAGGGACTGAGTTCCATTGACAGAAGCAGAGGAAGTCTCCAGAGTATTGACTGTGTATCACTGAAATAGATTTTATAGAAAGATAAGAACAAGAATTGCATATAATATGTATAAATTAAAGCAGCAGATTGCAAACTCCCTGAAATTATACAGTCTTGCACAAAATAGGTACTTAACAAAGGTTAATTGATGTTTTGTTAAATGGAATAAAAATATGTACATTATCATATGTGCTGATAGAAGTGCATATAACATAAGTATATAAGATATACAAATCTATGTATATATCTATGATAGTAGGGTCTGTTTGTATATGTTTATATAAATCAATAATCAAAAACGTATCATTAGTTTGCCTATTGAGCAGGGTCCTAAAAATGACCAAATGTCCTAAATCCCAATGATGTAATTACTCGATAGTCTTCTCTTCTGTTTTTTGTATTTGTCACCTCTAGCTTGACCAGTCTCTTACAGGCTGTAGAAACTCAGGAGGATTCTGTAACAAAAGATTATCAGGGTCACCTCAGAAGCTAACTCCAAGTTCTCCAGACTACAGAGATCTGCCTTCTTGCTTCCTAGAGACTGGCAACAGTCCTTTGCTAGACTATTCTTTGGGGAGAGGGTGGAGAAGGAATGGAAGGGAGGAGAGAAAGAAGGAAGGAAAACATATCTAGGCATTCCCAGAGACAAACCAATCAAGTGAAAGGCAGGATTATGATAGTACCAGCCCCTAATCCCAACATTACAGTATTGCATTGTTTATATATATTCCTATTTTTCCCTTATTCGTGTAGAGGCAATTCCTATTCAAGCAATCATTAAAGAAACAAAAGCTACCAAGTAGAAAATACACTAAGCTGCATAACATCTCCCTTCTGGGACCACTCAAAGTAAATGGGGTAGGGGTGGGGAAGAGGGTGGAGGTACAGAGTCTAAAGATAGGAGAGTATGAGAGTCAGAATAGGAAACATGATCACAGATAGTAAAGCAAGCAAGAATCTAGTACATGTTAATGCCTTAATCATTTTAACCATGATCCCACTCATATTGATGGAAAGTCCAGAATTCCCTTCCAAATACAAGAAATTTGATTTTTTTTATTTTAAAGTAGTAGGATAGGGAGGGCTCAAATGACAAACCCAAAATATATTATTTTTTAAAGGCTCAAGTGGAATTTGAGGTTGAGAAATGGGAAGAGCACAGGCTGAGGATCTGTTACCATGGAGACCATTGCCTTCTGCTTTCAGATTCTAAACAATCTATTGAAATTCTACACCACCTCACAGTCCTCATACTAGTTTACAACCATTTTTCCTATTTTTATTAAGAGATGTCGAAAGGAAAGATGATAGCAAGAGAGAGACTGATTTGGAAAGAGAGGAAAATATAAGCAAAGAATGGAGAAGATAGAAGCAGTGGAAAGAGAGGAGGAAAAAAGTAGAGAGAAGGAAATGGAGAAACAATAAAAGGTCATGGGTATTACATCTCTGGGCAACCTGTCAGGAGCTGAACAATTGCATCCTTCCTTAATGCCAACACCCTTACAATGCACCATGACTTCATTGTGCAATGGAGAACATAATGCTGAACACTCACTTAAGGACAGAGTGGCTTTGCTACACTTGGATATGTGGGTGTAGGTAATTCATGGCTTCACCTCTGGAACCTCTCTCTGATGAATCTGTGCTATTCTCTAAAACATTTGGTCTGCAAGAGACCCCCAACTATGTTATCTTAGCTAATACAGCATGGACCAGTTCATTCTCACCTCCATGGCAGTTAGATCAACTCCAAGGATCATAAAGAGGAAGTAAGTTCCTACAAGGTAAGGCACTTGATACAGTGGCCTGGAGAAGACACATCTAACTGTAGCAAGAATTATGTCTCCAGAGGAGGAGCCAAGATGGCAGAGTAAAAGTAGGAACTCCCTCAAACCACTCCAAATACCTTTTAATAATGATTCTAACCAAATTTTAAAGTGGCAGAACCCACACAAAGACTGAAAGAATTTTCCAACCCAAGACAACTTGGAAAATCCACAGGAAGCGTCTATTGTACCAGGGTGAGAAAAGAGCACAGAGTTGCCCCAACTGTGCAGGAGCAAACAGGCCCCAGACATCCAGGAACAGACCAAGATCTGTGTCAGCAGCAGTGGTTTCCAGAACTCTCAAGCCAGGGATTGCCAAGGACAACTTGGAAGGTCATCAGGAAACACTGCTGTATCAGGGTGAGAGTGGAGCACAGTCCAGTGCAGGCATCAACAGTGCAGACACAGCCCCAGCAAACCAGGACCAGGCCTTGGGAGCCACTTCTGGAGCTCTCAGTTCATGGTCAATAGGAAAATGAGGGGGGGGGGTTGCTATCCCTGAGGCAGGACTCTGTTGCTTTGCCCATACTCAGATATGGGTCGCAGTCAGGTCCCAGTCCCAGGAAAAGGAGCAGAAGCAAAACAGATCTTACTATCTAAGAAGAGCAGGCATCATCCCCTGTTTACAGAAAAGAAACAAGTGCTTGTAATGTATCCACAGTCCAGAGCACACAAGTCAGAAGAGTAGTCATAGCTTCTCATAAGACTTGGAGGAGTTGAAAATTTGCAAGTCTGTAAATAGCTGCAAAAACCTTCAGAAACTTAGGACAGTGTGTCCTCCACCCTGGAAGCAGATCCCCACCTTAACAAAGAAGCTGGGTCATATGGAAAATCAAAATGCACACTCAGAAGACAACAAAGTTAAAGCTTCTATATCCAAAGCCTCCAAGAAAAATATGACTTTGTCTCAGGGCACAGGAGAACTCAAAAAAGATTTTGAAATCAATTAAGAGAGGTAGAAGAAAAATTGGGAAGAGAAATGAGAGAGATACAGGAAAATCATGAAAACCAAGTCAGCAGCTTGGTAAAGCAGATTAAAAAATACTGAAGAAAATAATATCTTAAAAACCTGACTGGACCAAATGGGAAAAGTGATCCAAAAGACCAATGAGGAGAAGAATGCCATAAAAAGCAGAATTGACCAAATGGAAAATGAGATACAAAAGTTCTCTGAAGAAAATAATTCCTTCTGCTTTCAGATTCTAAACAATCTATTGAAATTCTACACCACCTCATAGTCCTCATACTAGTTTACAGTGCAGACACAGCCCCAGCAAAAAATATAGAATGGTGCAAAGGGAAACTGATGACTTTGTGAAAAAATCAAGAAAGAATAAAACTAAACCAAAAAAATGAAAAACTGGAAGAAAATGCAAAATATTTCATTAGAAAAACAACTGCTGGAAAACAGATGCAGAAGAGATAACTTAAAAATTATTGGACTACCTGAAAGCCATTTTTCAAGAAATTCTCCAGGAAAACTACCCCAATATTCTAGAAACAGAGTGTAAAATAGAAATTGAGAGAATCTACCTATCACCTCCTAAAACAGATCCCAAAATAAAAATTTCCAGGAATATTATAGTCAAATTTCAGAACTCCCAAGTCAAGGACAAAATATTGTAAAGCCAGAAAGAAACAATTAAATTAATGTGGAGCCACAATCAGGATAACATAAGATTTAGTACTTCTACATTAAGGGATCATAGGGCTTGGAATATGATATTCCAGAAAGCATAAGGGCTTGGATTACAACTGAGAATCAACTACCCAACAGAGCTGAACATACTCTTTTAGGGGAAAAGATAGACATTCAATGAAATAGGGGACTTTCAAACTTTCCTGATGAAATAAGCAGAATTAAACAGAAAATTTGATCTTCAAATACAATACTCAAGTGAAACATAAAAAAGGCAAACAGGAAAGACAAATCTTAAGGGACTTAATGATGTTGAACCGTTTACATTTTTGGCATGGGAAGATGATAGTGATAGCATCTGAACTTTCTCATTTATTAGGGTAGTTAGAAGGAGCATATATAAGGCACAGATGAAAGTTGAATTTGAAGGTACAATAAATTAAAAAGATGGAATTAATGGTGATAGAGGAATGTTCTGGGATAAAGGGAATGGAGAGGTAGAAGGGGGTAAGTTATTTCACATAAAAGAGACATGAAAAAGCTTTTGCAATAGAGTGGAAGATGGGGAAAGTGAGGAGGAGTGAGACATTACTCTCATTAGAACTGACTCAGAAGGGGCAGCTAGGTGGCGTAGTGGATAAAGCACTGGCCCTGGAGTCAGGAGTACCTGGGTTCAAATCCAGTCTCAGACACTTAATAATTACCTAGCTGTGTGGCCTTGGGCAAGCCACTTAACCCCGTTTGCCTTGCAAAAAAAAAAAAACCTAAAAAAAAAAAGAACTGACTCAGAGAAGGAAAACATGCACATTCAATTGGGTATAGAATCTAGTAGGAGGAGGGGAAAGTGATGGGGGAAGAGGAGGTAGGTAATAGAAAGTAGGGAAGATTTTGGGAGGGTGTAGTTAGGTGCAGGAGGAATTGGATAAAAGAAGAACTATAACTGAATAAAGGAGAAAGGGGAAAAGGATGGAGGGAAATACAATTAACAATAATAACTGGGAAAATATTGAGATAAATTTCTCTGATAAACATTTCTCAAACATAGAGAACCAAGTCAAATTTAAAAAAAATAAGAGCTATTTCCCAATTGATAAATGATCAAGAGATATGAACAGTTTTTCAGATGAGGTTATCAATACAAATTCCTTTAAATAAATTTTTTAAATGTTCTAAGTCATTACTGATAGGAGAAATATGGGTTGGAACAATTCTGAGATACTACCTTATTGGACTGGCTAATAGGACAGTAGGAGAAAATGGCAAATGTTGGAAAGGATATAGGAAATTGAGACATTGATACACTGCTGGAAGAACTGTGAAATGATTTAATAGTTCTGTAGAGCAATTTGAAACTATTTCCAAAGGCCTATAAAACCATGGCTATATAACCCTTTGGGATAGCAGTGCCACTGATGAAATGAAGTGATGAAATACAGGAAGAAAAGAACCTATATGTATAGGGATATTTATAGCAGCTCTTTTCTAGTGTCAGGGAGCTGTAGACTGAGGGAATGCCCATCAATTGTGGGATGTGACTGAAATGAAATGCTGTTCTATTTTGGGAAATGATGAACAAGATGCTTTCAGTAAGAAACAAACAAACAAAAAACCAGCATGAGCAGATGCAATAGGAAATATACTGTATGCAAAGTAACAACTTTGTGACTGTGAATGACCTACCTTTTCTCAGCAATACTGTGATCCAAGAAAACTTTAAAGGACTTATGATAAAGAATACTATTCATCATAAAGACTAACTGATGATGTCTGAAGTCAGATTAAAGCACACTTTTTTATTTTCTCCTTTTTTGGGGTAGGGAGTTTATGTTTACTTTTATAACATGACTTTTTTAACCTATATCAAGTACCTTGTTTTCTCAATGAGGGAGTGCAGAGTGGGAGGAAGGTTTTGGAAGTGAATGATGAAATTTGTTTTTCCATGTAATGGGGAAAAGTAAAATAAAATAAAAATGAAAAAATATAAAAAAATAAAAGAATTTTGTCTCCAACCAATCAAAACACCCAAAACTTTCTTCCAAATTCTTCTCATCATGATCTAACTTCCCTATAAAGTTTTCCATCCCACTCCAAGTCCTAACAACTTTGACCACTACTAAAATGATGTGGCAATTCAAGAAAGCTAATGAAACTAGAGTTTCCAACCTTCTGCTGCTAACATTTAACTTTTTTTTCACATATTGTCTTAGGAAGAGGGTGTATAACTGAGCTGAGTGGATCTAGTCCCTTGAAACCTTGTTTCAAAATCATTCTGAGGTACAGAATTGTGCCTGAGTCCACTCAAACCAGCTCCTGAATGCTACTTATTAAAAATTCAGTGTAAGCATTTAAACATTGAAAATTATCAAACACTATAAAATCAGGCCTTGACTTATTGTTTTAATGATTGTCTAGGCTTAAGAAAATGATTTTTAAAATGTCAGTGCTGATTAAACTTAAAAGCATATTGCTTAACATAAAAATTTGTGAATTTTTTTCAGAAAGGCAGGTGTTAGACATTTACCAGCAGACCCCTACAAAAGTTCCTGGTGACAAAGATAACAAATTCTTTGAATAAGTTCAGACCCTTCTATTGGTCTATATCCAGTTTACTGACCCCAGTCTGAAGTTTGAATTCTCTGTTTGTTTCTCCCTTTTCCTATGGCACATTTATACAACATCTCCTTTACTTGTGGCCTTTTTTCAAACTTTGTACTCAAAACTTGTATTGTTCTTCCCTTTCACTTTTTATGAATACTTTTCATAAAGGCTGATCTTCACTTTACCTTTGCCCTTATTATTTCACTCTCACTCCTGCTGGACATGTTGCTAAGCCCTGCACCCACAGGAGCATCATGCACCATAAATTCTCAGTAGAGATCATGGGAAAATCCCATCCTGCTTTTGGGTGGAATCAGGGCAAACAGGCACAAATTCCTAACCCCTGTCCCTTCAAATAGCACTCCATAGCTCTGGAGGAACCCCATATTCATTTACAAAATGGCATTCGTAGTTATTGGTAAAAGCCAGGAACTGGATCTCAAACTCCTGATCCAATCTCCTAAATTCAATCCAATTTAAGTGCCTATTATGACTTAGAATTATAAAGTAAGATATATTTGTAATGGACAAAGGAAACTTTATTCACCCAAATGAATATTTTTTCTTAAAAACTGTCACCAGAAGAGGACAAGTCTAGTAAAGCTATGGGTTGGAAGTTTTCTCAGAAGGAATGGAAAACTATTTATTAAGCACTTATGTAATGGGGGGTCTGGGGTAAGCATGTGTAGCATTCTTGGCTGATGCAATCCCCACAAGAACTTTGGAGCATGCCCAGACATTTGTAATTGATTCTCAAGTTTCTAAATACATGATAAAGGGGAGACTTGTTTATTGACTTTAAAGTCAAGTCTACCCTTCCTCCTTTACTTCCCTCCCTTACTAGTTCCCCCATCCCAGATCATCTGAGGACCCACCAATCAGGATGGTCTCCTCTATTCTCTTTCCCTTAGGCAGAGCCATTTGCCTGCTCACAGGGTTTAGATGAGTTGGGAATCAATAATTCTTATTTGTTTCAATGGGATGGTTGAGGATCAGGTTTTGCCATCTCCATTACCCCCAAATCCAAAGTTGCTCCAAGCCTTTCCACCATCTTACAGTCATCTAATACTTTTCTCTGGCCTATTTTTATAACCTAAGGACCCCTGGGCCCTGCCATCCTCCCCAGTGCTGCATCCTTAGGAATTTTATCTTGTAGACAACTGAACTTTCTTTTATGTGTTGTCCCCCTCAAGTAGAATATGAGCTCTTTGAGATCAGGGACTGTCTCAAAATTTTCTACTCTATTTCCACAAGTATTAGCACAATATTTGGGACATGGTATTAACTTTATAAATGCTTTTTTTGTTTTTTCACTCAAGTACTGTGTTAAGTGCTGAGAATACAAATAGAAAATCAAAACATTCCCTGCTGGGGGAAATAACTACAGAGGAGGGGATTTGTATTTATGTTCAATTAATGATAAATAGAAAAGCAAAGTCATACTTAGGCAGGAAAAGCAGCAGGGTAAATGAAAAAGCTGGGAGGACCTTGGGGAATAATACCAGGGCAGATTGTCCCCAAACAAAAGGATACTAGGTTAAATGTTAAGATTTTAGGAGGATTCTGCAATGTCTCCAGCCAAAGTAGGAATTTAGGGGTCAACATCCATATTTCAATGAATATCCTACTCTTCTTAGGAACTGGGCACTGAGATAATGAAAGGTAGTTAAGGAAGGATCAAGTCTAGGTTTCCATCAGTGCCAATAGTTTTCTTTTTTGTTGTTAATTTTTTCAATTATATTTAAAATAGTTTTCAATATTCATTTTTGTAAAGTTTTCTCCCTTACACCCTTCCCTGATATAGGTTATATACATGTAAAATCACATTACACATATTTTCATATTAGTCACTTTGTGAAAGAAGGATCAGAATAAAGAGGGGGGAGTAGGGAATTACAAGAAGAAAAAAGTAAAAACAAATTTTAAAAGGTGAAAATAGTATGCTTTGGTCTGCATTCAGACGTCATAGATTTTTCCTCTGGATTACAAGCCTTTCAGAATTGTCCTTGATCACTGAACTGCTAACAGGAGCTAAGTCCATCATAATTGATCATTGCACAATATTGCTGTAAATGTGTGTAGTGTTCTCCTGTTTTTTCTCACTTTACTCAACATCAATTCACACAAGTCTTTCCAGGGCTTTTCTGAGTACCAGTAGTTTTTACTTATCTATCTTTCTGCTGCCCCTTGGTATGTTGGGGTCAGTAGAAGGAAGATCTCCAAATCCCTACAATGGAACCATTGGAGGTGGCTGTCTCAGTAGGTCTAGCTGTTAGTGGGCTAAGGCAAATGAGGGAAAAATTCAGAATGATTTACACAACATGAAAGAAATCAGTCATTGATCTTTTTACTTAATAGTCATGATTCATCTTTGACATAAAACAACTTTCCCCAGCTTGGTCACTCATCAAGATGTCTCCAATGACCCACTGAGCTCCAATTGACCTTACAGTCAATTTCCAAAAATCATATCCTCCCCAAGATGCATGAAGATTGGTTACCACTGAGGATAGCCCAAACAATACATGCCAAATTCTGCCAACCATTCCAGAAGAAGATTTCCTCAAAAGCTGCAGGTTACAAGATAAATCCACCAAAACCAGCAACATAGATAATAACAAAAACTCAAGTCTCTTTCAAAATAACTATAAAATACATAAGCTATCTGAAAAAAACCATAGAAATGTCAGTTATATGGAATTGAAAAGCTTTAATGTAGCTAGAATAAGAATGGAAGTAGAAGACTGGGGAGAAATCTATGTACCAACTACTTCTGACTTGTATATATACAAGCTATATAAACTACTAATAAATAGATGACAAAAATCCATTCCTCAAAGGATATGAACCGTTATCAAGAGTGAAATTGCAACAATTAAAAATTATATGAAATATTTCAAAATACTAATATTAAGAAAACTGCAAATCAAAACAGTTCAAAGGTTTTGCCTCATAAAAAACTGGCAAAGATAACAAAACATGGGAACAGTCAATGTTGTAGGAGTTAGGGAAAGATGGTCCACTTATGTATTATTGGTGGAGATAGAGTTCCTATCTTTCTGGAGTGTAATTTACAATGACACAAAAAGACTACCTAAAATATCCATAACCTTTAGTATATAAATTATGTCAGCTAGGTTTATTCCCCAAGGACATCAGAGACACAAAGAAAACTCCAAATATCACAGAATATTTATAGTAGTACTTTTTGTGATAGTGAAGAACTTGAAACAAAGTAAATGCCCATTGAGTGAAGAATAACTAAACAAATTATTACGTTAATGTTGAAAAATAAAAATGTTCTGTAAGAAATGGTGAATATAATGAATAAATTAAAACTTGGGAAGGTTTACATGAACTAATACAAAATGAATAAAGAAAATGCCAAGAACAAATCTAAACTAAATCCTACAAAATTATAATGACCAAGCTTGATTCCAAAGAAAAGACATGGGAAGAAGACACTTCAATCTATTTCTCTGCAGTCTCAGGGAACTATGGGTATGGAATATTAGGTAATGTCAGACTTTTTTCAATATATTGGTTACTTTTGCTGAACTTTATTTTTTTCATCCTTTTTATTTGTCATTATAAGGGCCATAGCTCTCTGGGAAATGGAGGGAGGAAAGGTCCACTGGGAACTGAGGTGGTATAAAAAAATGAAAGGCATCAATAAAATTTTTATTTTAAAAAATGTGAGAGATTACACCATCCTTGAAAACTGGGTATTACTTCCTAAGGGAACTACTTTGAAAAGAAAGTATTTATTTGGATTTATAAATACCAGTTTGTTTTTTTAACTATAACAGTAATTACTTCATTTCCCATCTCATCTCATACTATCCAGAACTGTGGCAAGCACCACTGGAGATAAAAGATTGCTCTTTGGACCCAAAGATCTTATGATTTCATTGAAGAAACAAAATATATACACAAACAATATAGAGTTGGTTGAGATTAGAGATTGTTGCTTTTCTTTTATCACCAACATATCTCAGAATCTAGCAGACAGTAGGCGTTTAATAAATGCTAATTGCCTGAGTAACCAGAACTAAAATTAAATCATCCAATTTTTAAATGTAACTCTTGTCTCAGGCCCTTCTCCCTTTTCCACACTCAAACAGCCAAAGTTCTCTGTGCTCACACATATTCAGTCCCATCCCTGAGGCCTTAACCAAAGGAGCTTTAGTTTATCTCTCTGGCTTACTGCTCCTAGTTGGTGTGACCCAGGAAAATCTCTAAATATATTTATAACATAGCTTGTGTTGTTTCCCTAAATGTGAGTGACAAGGTTTCCAACTCCCACATAGGCATCAAAGGTACTAAATACATATCACATAGGAGACAGTCTTGTTTTCATCTTTACAGAAAATGCAAAGAACTATGAACAGATACAGAAATATATAAAGTACTCAATTAGCCAATTAGACTCTCCTTAGATAGGGGTACTGCTAAACAAGTAGTTCCTTTAATGAAAGTACATTGTGCCAAGCAATTCAGGGAATTTGTGTGAAGGAATGGCAAAGTCCATATTTCCTGGCCCCATGATTTGGATTCAGTTCTCCAGTTTCAGGGAACTTGTTCTTTTTTCAAGATAGGCGAAATTAAGAAAATCTTTTATTTCTAAATATTTTATTTCTAAGGGACTAGAGCTCAAATCCTAAAATTTGGAATTACCCATGAGGTAGCCATAAAGATTGGGAAATTCCATTATTCGGTTCTTTTCTCTCATGCATACAAGCATCTGTCTACTTATTCCAAGAACTCTGCAATATTTCTGCTGCTGCCATGTTTTGGACAGGCAAATACCATTCTCAAGAATTCTAAGTCTGACTCGTGCTCCCAAATGGAAAGAGAAAGGCAGGAACTTGTGACCAAGAAGTACCCTAAGCACTTGTACAGTTACCATGAGAGGGAGTATGGATTATTATGGGAACAGCACTAGCTTTGTACTGAAGCCCGAAGTTTGCCTTTATTACTACCTGAACTCTATATGCCTCTGTGTCTTCAGCTATAAAATGAAGAGATTGAACAAAATTTCCTTTAATGTGTATTCTGCTTGTAATCTCTTGCAAATGCTCATTATTGCAGGGGGGAAGGACAGAGATAGATTGGGGAGGTCAGGAGGAAGAAATTCCCTACCCTAGTTTTGTTGCTCTGGAAGAGCCAAAGAAAAAGGTGAGGAAATACTAAAGAGAGAGAGAGAGGGAAAGGGAGAGGGAGAGGGAGACGGGGAGGGGGAGGGAGAGAGGGGGGGGCTGCCAACTTTACATCATGGGAACTATAAAGAGGGGGCAGTTCCTACATTTGTATTTGTACCTCCAATTATTTTGGAGACAGCTCTGGTCAATGAGGACCAAGCAGAGGAGTTTCCTTTGTCTTTTCAGTAAGATGCCAATACACATGCCCAGCTTGAAGGAAGTGTGCCTCTTAGAAGACTCCAAATAAAGGACATTTGTGGTCAGTTTAACTTCAGAACTCAATTTGAATTGGGACTTCCCTGCTCAATTCTTTCTTAGATCTCTCTGTTCTAAAACCATGATAGAAATACAAAACTTCACAGCTGGGAAGGTATCCTTGAAAAACAATTCCTCTACCTTACATAAAAGAAATTCTTGAGCTTGGTAATAAGGCAAGTTCAAGCAAATGTAATAATATAGTAGAAAAGATGAACATACTCAAAAGACTAAGAAGTAGTCATTGGCTTTGATAATGTGATTTTTACAATATCAGTAATGGAGTGTTTCACACATATAATTTAATTTAATCCTAAAGGCAGGGCTGTGAAGGGGGGGGGGGGGGGGGGGGGGAACAAGTATTATCCACATTTTACAGGTCAGGAAAATGAGGCAAGAAAAATAATTAAATGACTTGTCTGTCCATGGTCACATAATTCTTGCTGGAGACAGGATTCCAACTCAGGTATCTATTGACTCCCCATCATCATTCATTTTTTCCTTTATACCAATAAGCTGCCACCTAATATTTATTTTATTTATGCACTTCAAACACTCTATCAGTCAAACACTTTCTAGATGTTCTCCAAATATGATATTCCATTTCCTGTCTTTATGCCTTTGCATAGCAGAACTTCTATGTCTGGAATAACTTCTTTCCTCTGCTACTGAGAATCCCTGCCTTCTTTCAAAGCATAGTTAATTATTCATCAAATTACCTTCCTGAGTTCAAAATCTTGCCTCAGTCTACCAGTTGTACGACTCTGGGCAAGTCACTGATTGCCTCACATCCAGAGCTATCTCCAGTCTTCCTGATTCATATCTAGCAACTGGATGCAGATGACCCTATAGACTGGAGATTTAGCACAGTATCCTCATTCAAATGCTTGTCATGGTATCACCTCCTTAATGTCATGGTTTTCTTTGACAAAGGACAACCATCATCATCATCTTCTTCTTCATTCAAATAATTATATATTACTTTTTAAAAAATAATTTGAATATATCTATATACAGTTTGTTTGTACCCAGGCTTAGAATAGAATGTATGCTGCCTGAGGGCAGAGTTTAGGTTTAGGATTTTGTTTTTATAGCCAAGGTAGCCCTGCCACACACATTATAGGTACTTAATAAATGTCTATTGAATTATGCTGAAGTAAATAATAAGAGCTCATTTACATATTGCTCTGTGTACTCACAGTTACCATATGAGGGAGGTAAGAGTAAATATTTTTACCTCCATCTGTCACCCAAGGAGTCTGAGACTCCCAGAGACCAATGTCTGCCAAAGATGAATGGTTGAGAGAGCACAAGGCGCCTGTAGGCATGAAGCCTGGGCCCTTTCAGGCCCTGCAGCTCTGCTGTCCCCACTCTGCAGCAAGGCCTTGATTCCCACTTTCCCAGCTTCCTTCTGCTTTCACAGGCTCTGTTCTCTGTACCATTTTACAGGCCAATTACACAGCTGTGGGCTGCCCAAGGCCAGTAAATTGCCCAGCTGGAATTACCGCCCTGCTACCTTTCTGACAAGCCCCAGGTTTTTACTGCTTTCCTTCAGCCAGGTTATCCCCTTAGGCCTTTTCACACCACCACGTGTCAGAATTTAGGCAGAGCTCCCAGGCCTTCAAGGGCCCCCTTTGTTTTCCTTCCAAGGCACCTAGCAACTTTGGGGGCCATGAAGGGGCACAGGGCCAACAGGGGCCAGCATCAGATTTCCAAAGAGAAACTCCTAAAGAAAGAGGCTTCAGCTTCAGATCAATTAATAACTGAAAAGAAGGATAAAAGAGCAAAGGAAAGAGCCAAGATGTTTGTGTCACTTCAGCCGGGTGAGGAGGGCTCTAAACTGGGCTTTGCAGCACAAGTATTTCCATTCAGAGTGAATCACTCACTCACAACTTGGCAGCCAGGGACACTGGAAAACTTGGCAAATGGAAAACCAAAGGAATTGTCCATGATGTATGTTTGTATACCCATCACCATGCATTTGGAGAGAGACTCTTCGGCCCTGTCACAGGGACCACCCCACGCTGCCCCCTCCACCTCGGTCCCATACCCAAACGTTCACCCTGGCCACACAAGAACAAATTCCACACTTTTGGCACCCGCGCGTGCACACACACACACACACACACACACACACATCCATATAAAGCTCCCTACCCCCACATAACTACCTAATCTCAGGAATCTGACCCTAGGACAAGATAAACTTGCTTAGGCAGCTATCTCCCAAAAAAGCCAACTCTTGGGCTTCATCATCAGATGGAGCCTGTAAGCACTCCCCCCCAGTTACCCTGGGTCCTGGGAGAAAACAATCATCATGCCAGCAAGGCCATATACAGGAATTTTATACTAATGGGGTCCTATAAATAGTTATGGGCACATGGAAATGAAATAACTAGTGTGGGTGAGAGGGGGGAAGGGCTGGACTTTAACTGAGGCCCAGTCTTTCCCAAATGCCCCAGACTAGTTAAGGACCTATATGTCAGTTTAGTGTAAAAAAAAATCAAATTCCATAAAAAATATTGATGAGAACTATGATTCCTCTTAACTCTCCCCTGCCTGAAGCTCTCCAGAGACCTCAGGATCCTCCATACTCTTCTCATTATTTAATCTATGGTATAACCTAAAGGGGAGAGAGCCGAGAATATTAAAAAGAATCAAAAGAACTTAGGTTTAAGTCACATCTCTGGCACATATTGGTTGAGAGACTATAGGACAAGTCATTTAACCTGCCAAAGCTCTTGGCAACTAAGATTATAAATCATAGAACAGGTGCTGATATGGGAATAAAGAAAGGGGAAGGAATAAGCATTTATTTATCATCTTCTAAGGGCCAACACTGTGCTAAGTACTTTTTTTTAAAACAAAAAACTCATTTTTTAACAAATATTTTCTCATTTGTTCTCAGTGTGTATCAAGACACCCTCCCCTCCCCATACCAATGAAATAATGTCTAATCAAAATAAATAACCTAAGATAAATCAATATCCCTTTCTATGTCTTTTAATCTCCGGATTCATAGATCTAGAGCCAGAGAGACCTCAGAGATCATCTGGTTTTCCCCACCCTCCCACACCCTTTTTGTTGTTCAGTCATAATAGTCATGTCTGACTCTTTCTGATCCCATTTGGGGTTTTCTTTGCAAAGAAACTAGAGTGGTTTGCCATTTCCTTTCCCAGCTCATTTTACAGAAGAGAATACTGAGGCAAACAGGATTAAGTGACTTGTCCAGGGTCATATAGATAGTGTCTGTGGTCAAATTTGAACTCATTTTCCTGACACTAGTTCCACCATTCTGTTTCTTGAAGTCACCTATCTGCCTACATATATCATGTTGCCTCCTATCATTATGGAAAAGCAGAGGACACAAAGAGTGAAATAGCCTAAAATAAATACATTAAGCAAATACATAAATGGAGGTAGTCAAAAAGCATTTAATAATTGCCTACTATGTGCCACTGTGCTAGACCCTGGATTTATAAAGAAGGATAAAAGAAAAGTCATTTTGTCTCAGTGAGTTCACAGCCTAATGAGGAAGATGCATGGAAATGATATGCAAACATAGAGAATTAACAGAGGGAAACTAATAGTATTAAGAAGGTACAAGGTTCTATGCAAAGTAAAATTTTATCTAGGACTCAAAAGAATCCAGGGAAACCAGGAAAGGGAGACGATAAAGGGAAGAATTCCAGGGATATGGGAAGCATTGGTGAAAATAGCCAGAGTTGTGTTTTGTATAAGAAACAGCCAAAAAGCCAGTATCATTTTACTGGACAGTATGTTCAGGAGAAAAAAATGTTAGAACACCACAAAGATAGAAGGGGGACAAGTTATGAAGAGCTTTGGACAAACCAAGGATTTTATCCTCTGATCCTGGAGGTGATAGGGAGTCATTAGAGTTTTTGAATTAAAAACATGATAAATTCAGATCTGTGATTTAGGAAGTTCAATTTGACCATGAAGGGGAAGATGTACTAGAATGGGGAAAGGCTTGAAGCTCAGAGATCAATCAGTAGACTACTCCATTGTCTAGGCAGAAAGTGATGAGAGCCTGAAGTAGCAATAAAATGGTGTTGGGAGTATATGAGAGAAGATCATTAGAGAGCAGCATCATTAGAACTTGGCAATAGATTGGATATGGAGGATGACAGAAGGTAAGGATTCAAGGACGGCATCTAGGTTGCCAGTCTAGGTGACTAGGAGGAGGGTGGTAACATTGATAGTAATAGGAGAGTATGAAAAATAGAATGGCTTTATCAGAAAGAATGAATTCAATTTTGCACATGTTGAGTTTAAAATGACTGCAGGATATTCAGTTCAAGATGTCTCACAAGTAACTGGTGAGGCATGAATGGAGAAGAAAGGAAGTTTGACCTGAATGATCAGATAATTTGAGCTATGTAAGCTGTTAAAGATCATCAAGAGAAATATAAGAAGAGGAGAGGAGGGCCCAGAACAGAGCCTTGAAGTATACAGTTAGTGAATGCAAACAGAATGAAGATTTAGCATAGGAGACAGACTGATAAGGTAAATAGGAGGAGGGCCAAGAGAGAAAGCTTAGAAAAAAGAAAATATCAAAGAAAAGAGGATGATCAATGGTGTCAAAGATGGCAGAGAGATCAGAAGATACAAGAGGAGCAAGCTAAAATTATATAATTTTTTAAGAATTGAAAGATAGAAATTCACTGCTTAGACACTAAGACAAGACAAGTTATTATCTGTTTAGTACCAATACATTTCTGACATGAGATTTTATATCAATTCTAACTGCTAATAGTAATGTTTTCAGACCCAATCAACTGCTTCTCTCCCAAGCTCCTCTTCCACTTATCTTATAGAAAAGTCTAGAAACTAATGTTCAGGATTTCATTAAGGCATTAATGTTCAGGACTTCATTAAGGCATCTTTGGATGTATTTCAAAGTTAGAATTTGAATGATAAAGAACTCCATAACCAACAGAGGCAGTGAAATATGGAAGTAGAACACTTGTTTCAGAGGCAATCTGATCATTCAATCATAGATGGAGAGTTGGAAGGAGCCTCAGAAAGCATTCTAGTCCAATTCCTCTTTTTCACAAGATGAGGATCCTGAGGTCCATGGAGAGTAAATGACTTAATAGAGTTACAGTTACTTAGAATAAGTGTCATAAAGGGTCTTCCAATCATAGAGCTCTTTGCATTGTACCAGTGCTATAAGATGCTAAGTTTAAATACCATTTTTTTCTGCTTGCTACTTGTATGCCATTGAGTAGGTTACTCCTTGGGCATCATAAAGTAAGGGGATGGACTAGATCATTCCTAAAATCTCTTTCTCAGCTATAAATGTAGTTATAACCTGAGTCTCAAAGCCTATTTGCATAATACTTTCCCCTTTGGTGGAAACTGATTATTCAATGTTCCATGTGGTTTGAGGGACAGAGTTGGCTTGAGCTTAAGAGAAAAGAGATTCTGGCCATCTGGCTTCAGCTTCCTAAAATAAGACCATGGTTCCAAACTCTCTTCAGATCCTTGAAGGGGAAGATTGATTCTAGGAAGAAGTAGATATGATTGAGGTGCACAGGTAGCACTTTGATCCTATAAAAACAAGAATTCTTAGGTTAGGAAACCAAGAATGAGTCTGTGCCCTTGGGTTCTTTCCTTTTGTTGACTCTTTTTTTCTCTTTCCATAGTAGAAGCAATCAGTTTTTCAAGAGAGGGTTAAGGATTATCTGAATGCATATAAATAACTGTTAGATGTTGACTTATTGTTAATTTGGTCAAGAGGCAGCTAGGTAGATGCACTGGGATAGAACACTGACCTTGTAGTCAGGAGGACATGAGTTCAAATCCAGCCTCAGATGTTTGATACTTACCAGCTGTGTGACCTTGGGCAAGTCACTTAATCCTCACTGCCTCTCTTCCAGGACCATCTCCAGCCATCCTGATTCATACCTGGCCACTAGACCCAGGTGACTCTGGAGGAAAAAGTGAGGCTGGTGACTTAGCATGGCACCCCCTTGCTCAAATTCAATTCCTGGACTTGTCATCACCTCCCTGAGATCATGGTCTTCTTCTTCAAGAACAAAGGATAAATATCATCATCCCCCTCAACTGAACCAGATCATCTCTAATATCCCCATCTATGGAATAGCATCTATTGGGAATTACAAACTTCCCTGAATCTTGCATCTCAGAACTGAGCCACTCACCTAACCCAGGCAGTTTGGATCTGTACTTCTCAGGCCTAACCCTAACCATACCAGATTTAGCTCCTTTATCCCTGGTACTTAGTCCCTTTCCCCCATACTTAACTCTTGCCCTAAGGGCTAGAAGCATTTTAGAATGTTTCCAGTAGAGGGATCAGAATAAATCCCTGTATACATTTTTCAAAACCACTGACTTAAACCCTCCCACCCCCACTTAGCCCAGGGACACAAGAGCCACACCCTTGGCAAGGTCCTGTTTTAAAAGGCCTTGTACTCCAGCAGGAATTTGAAAGCCAGACTCCCAGCTTATTATTGTTCAGTATAAAAGTGAAGACATTTTAACAACTGAGTCACTCATATATGCTATTTAGTTGGTAAGCTAATTTATTCTAAAAGGCAACATGGCAGTCAGTTGGCAACCATAAAGATGCTCCATCCAAGAAATGGATGTGATTGTGCACCTCCAGATGGATCAGGTCATTTTGACACAGACTTTTAGTGTAAAACAATTCTGTCCATTTCCATGGGTGAGCACACTCATGAATCTTCTCAAGGTTGTCAAAGTGAGGGTATAGGAAACTTAAAGCCTCTACCATATGTTGCTTTCTTGCAACAAAAAGGCAGAACAATGGGATACAAAAATCCCTGGCCTGGGAGACAGAAAACTGGAATTCAGCGCTGGGGCTCTACAACTTCGTGGTTGTAATATTTTAGGCAAGTCACTTTAGACTCTTTGACCCTCAGTGTACTTACTCATCTATAAAATGTGTACAGTGATGCATGCCCTACCTACCTCAAAAGTTCAAAAGGGATCATGAATTTGAAAGTGTATGACAAACTGTCCATAGATCATAAGATGATAGACTCGGGGGGAAGGGTACTTAAAGGACAGCACCAAATCCAATCTTCTAATTTTTATAGATGGGGAAACTAAGGGACTGGGAAGTTAAGTAATCTGCCTAGAGTCTCAGAGATAGAAAATAGCATGGCCAAGGTTGGAATCCAAGTCTTTTGAACCCAAGTTCGTATTTTTCCCCACTCTACCATGCTACTGGGACAAAGAGCAAGAATGACATTCTATGTAAAAGGTACTTATTTCTCACCTATTCCTTTAATCCCAACTCACCCTTAGTGCCCCTAAAAAGTCCAATTAGCCCCAGGATTCTTTTTCTTCAAGTATCTGGATTATTTTACAACAAAGGGTCCTTAATATGAGGTCAGGGGTTTATTCGCATCTCTTTCCCTTAAGATATCTTCCCTCCTTTTCTCTATATCCCCAAAAGCAAGATTCATGGCTTATTTGCCCCCCCCCCAAACTTCCAGGATTTGCTTCACATTTGAAGAATCAATACCATATTTTCCATGGGCAGCTAGTCCATTATCTCTTCTTCTGCTAGCTTCTGCTATCAATAACCACTGAGGCAAAACCCCCTAATTTCCCCTCTACAACTCAGTGATGGGACAGAAAGTTACAATAAGAGGCCCAAAATTATCATGGTGGATCAAAGAGACTCAGGAAATGTGGTCTCCAAACACAAGAGTAGATAAGGAATTTCTCTCCAGTCTCAAAATCTGCAAACCCAAAACACATCAAATTAGAACTTACTCACCTGATGGAAAACTGATCAAAGAAATGGGGATAAGTGACTTCCCGGGACTGGGTCCTCTAGTTAGCCTGAGAAGAATGGGAAGCCAAAGTGAACCACTTTTGTTTCCTCTTTTTAGTTAATTGGATGTGGGGGGCGGGGGGAGTGCAGCTAGTTGGTGCAGTTGTCCTGGAGTCAGGAGGACCTGAGTCTAAATGTGACCTCAGACATTTAAAAATTAGCTTGTTGATTGACCTTAGGCAAGTCACTTAACCCCATTGCCTTGCAAAAAAAATGAATGAAAGATCTAAGAGACTGAGTTTCTGGATAATTAATAATCAACTTATTAATTCAACTAGCAAATAATCAATAAATTAATTAAATAAATAAATGAAATCAGCAACCAAATACAAAACTATAAAGACACTGAATGCTAAATATCTTTGGAAAAGTGGGAGTCCCTGGCAAGTGAAAATCAATTCTAATTGGCAAACAATAAGGGAGATACTTTTAAATGGAGGGATAGTCTGAGAGTCTTCAGCTCCTCATGCTGAGAATGTGGATTGATTATGAGACTTCAGCAATATGGACCAAAAAAAACAGACCATTTCATAAGTTGAGTCACCTTAAACTCTACTGGAGGAGTGTAAGAGCATAAGCTTAATGCTATAGGTGGGAATTAGATTGGGGCTAGATTAGATTCTGTTTACAATCTAGACAGAAGGAAGTTCTCCTAATTGGGTGGTGGCGATCCACCCAAGAATGTTAAGCAATTCCATCTATCAGCAATGTCCTTCAAAGACTGACTGACAGGCTTTAGGGGGTTAATCCCTGAAAAAGGAAATGGAAAAAGAAAAGCCTGAATCTCAATTTAATAATTGATTATTAATATGGAAAATTAATTACCTCTTAGTATCCAACCTTCCTTTTCCTTCTTATTAACTATAACATCTCTATCTCTAGCACATAAAGAGGAAAAATCCTCCTCCAACCCTTCTTCCTATATTCACCAGAAGTATCTTGCCAGTTGCCAGTACAATATATCTCTCATTTCCATAAATTTAAAGAATGAAGTCTTTGAGTATTGAATCCATTCAGCTCTGGGAAAAGGGATAGGAATATGCATTTATTAAGAACCTAGGTGCAAAACACCTTATTACATAAAAATATGAACTTTGCTTATCCTCTAGAGTTACCAAATAGCAAGAGTTCCAACTAAAGAGTAAAGGTGTCAATCTATTACATCAGTGATAGTGCTGGAATAAGAGAAATGACTGAACAACCAATTGATCCATAACATTAAGCACCTACTGCGAATCATACCCTGGGTTGAGCAAGGCCTGGTGTATCTCATCCTCAGGTTTATGTAGCAGGACAGTAACTGGAAAGTTTGGGGTTAAGAGCTTTCTAAAGACATTAGAATTTGTTACCTGAACACTTTATTCAGTACAGCAAATACACTGCTATTCCCAGTCTAGCAGTTCTAGACTAAGGTTATTAGATTCCTTTCAACTAACCATGCAACAAACCCTTTGGAATAATGAGCATTATATTTACATACTGAAGTGCAGATGATTCTTCTCTATAGTGACCTATGAAGAAATGGAATGATATTCTTTTTGAACTTAAAGAAAGCTTAGATTTTTATCTAATGTGAGCCCCTGATTTTACAAAATTGGAAACAGAGGCCCAGAGAGATAACATGATATTCTTTTTTTTTTAAGGGAACAAAAATATTTATTTAAATCTTGCTGTGGTAGGAGAAACTAAGGGAGAGAAAAAGGAAAGGAAGTTGGAAACCACTGATCCCCTAAAGGGATTAGCAGCAGCAGCAGCAGTAAAGAAGAATAGAAGGGTATGAGGGGGGGATTATACTCCCCATGTAGGCGGCTGGCCTGCCAAAGGACAATAAGTAATTCAACTGAGGAGAGGTGAGTTGGTAACATGATATTAAAGACATAGCTAGTCTGTGGCAAAGCTTTGGTATTTATCTTCTAATATCCAGTTCTAGGTTAGCAATATATCAATCCACAAGCATATGTCAGGTACCATATTAAGCCCTGGGGAAACAGTGGCAAAAACAAAATCATCCATTCTCTTTGGGAGCATACATTTTCATGGGAGGAACAACATTTATAGATATATACACAAAAGTCATATGATACAAATGCCGAGAAACTTTGGACAATGAGGCACTTGCAACTACAGGAATAGGATTTCTGGAGGCACCCAAATTGAGACATGCTATTCTGTTAAGTCAGAAGGTCTCAAAGTCTATGACTTTGCCCAACTATTCTCCCCAAACTCAAAGTGATAAGAAAATCCTTTGCTATCAATCACCTTTATAGAACTCCCCTGAGTGAGACTTTCTCTTACATCCCCTTCATTCCCTAAAACACTTCTTCTACCATCCCTAAGGGTAACAGAAAAGGACACAGATTCCTATTGCAACAGAAAATAGATGCTACCTACCCTTCCCCACCAACCCTATGCATAGGGTCAATCCTAAACTCATAGAGAATTGGGAAGGAGGAGGGTAGATGGCCTCAAGGGACAAAAATCTGTCCTTAGAGATTATCTAGTCCCTCTTCATTCTGACCACTTCATTTTGATGAAGACAATGAGGCCCAGAGAGGTTGCATGATTTGCCCAAGGTCATACAGCAAGTTAGTTGCAGATCCAGAACAGAAACTAAGTCTTGTACCTTTCAACACAATGCTCTTTCTCCAAAATGAGTAAATATTTCTTCAGCCTATTCAAATTGTTCCTAACACATTCGTTCATGAGGTCACATATCTAAAAGAAGCAATTCAGGTTTAATCAGCATAATATGGGGTGGAGAGTGGAGTAAAGGAAGGTGGGTGTAACCAGGAAAGAAGAGGGACATTCCTCTCTCAGAGAATTGAAAAATTACTTCCTAGCCATGCAAATAATGGAGGGAAGATGTATTGGATCCATTTTCTTATGATCTCTGGGTGATATTTTTGTGTATCTTTCCAGTTGGTCCTCTGCTTTCCCAATTCAACTGCTTCTTCTCCCCCCGCCACCAATATCTCATTCTGGATTCTACACATAGAGTTATGGTGGTATTTGTTCTTTGATCTGGAAAAGGACCAAAATTACATCATGATGTTGTGATCAAGATACAGTGTGAGAAAGATCAAAGAGTCTACAAGAAGTCAGGTACAAGTAATCCATATGAACATTTGGAGGAAAGATGGCTCCAAATCTGCACATCTCATATTTCTTTTGAGTTTCTGTAGATACTGTAGTTGAAAATAGAATACCCATTACTGAACAGTGTTGACAGATTGACTATCAGTTAAATGTAGAAAAGGCAACTTCATGGATTCACAGAGGAATTGGAAGGAAACTTAGAGGATCCCTCTATAACAGCCCTTCAATAAATGGTCATCAAGCCTCCAACACATGATGAGACCTAGTAGAAAAAGTTCTATATTTGGAGATCAAAGACTGGATTCAAATCCTGCTCCTGATTCTTACAACCTGTTTGACTGGAAGAAAATCATTTAACTTCCCCAGGTCTCAATTTTCTTATCTGTAAAATGGTGGGGTTGAATTTGAAAACTTCTAAGATTTCTTTTACTTTAAAGTCAATACTCCTTTGACCTCAAGAGACATCCTCTTCCACTTTGGGGCTGTTTTAATTGCTAGGAAGATTTTTCTTGTTTGAAACTAAAACTTGCAACTCTATAACTTTCTTTTGGGGGTGAGGGAGGAAGAACCCCCAAAGTTGAAGAATCAGTCTTTTTAAATTCTGCATTTCCTGTAGCATCATGATTTGTATACAAATTGTTGGCCAACTAAGAATTTATAACATTTTACACTGACAGATGGAATCCCTAATTATGTAAAAGAAATTTTCCACATGTAAGAGAACATTTATTTCGCAAATCATTGACAAAAATTCTATTACTTCAGAACTTCATATAAAACTAAATAGCATAGCCTGTGAACTATTTACCCAAGCTATTCTAGAAAACTCAAGATATTTCCTAAGGCAGCACAAAAGTTTCACATAAAGCCACCATGCAAATTAGCATGGACCCACCAGTCTAGGCATGAAAAAAATTCTGGCTACAAGCTTGAAAACATTGAAATAAACATTCAGAGTTCTTAAGTACTTTCACCCCTCCAAAAAAGATGTTTCTCAAATACTACCATTACATACCATCCAGAAAATGTATTACTGAGATTATGCGCCTGCTAAATAGTAGGTTCTTAATTAATGCTTGTTTGATTGATTAATAAAACTTATACTTGAAGGAGGGAAAGCTGATGAACAGTATACAGGCAAGTGAATATTCTGATCACTGCTTGACTTTAAATTCTGTCTGCAAAACTATATAATAAAGCAATATGATCCAGACCAGCATACAGAGTACCTGACTCTGGTAAGGAATATGACTAAATATGCCTGAACCTTATGTTCTCTGGAGTGTCTAACAAATTATTGTGGGCAGAGCTAAGCACAGCTGGAGCTGCTGGCTCCTAGTTGTCATCAAGGTGAGCTATGGCTAAAATAGCATTATGCCTGGTTTCCTAGTTTTGCATTTTACTTTTTCCTTTGATTACTATAGGATTTCTTTTTAGGAAGAAAATTGGAATGGTGAAAGGAATGCAATTTGACCACCAGGTTCAAGTCCCAGCTTTATCACTTACTATGTGACTTTGGACACTGAATCTCAGTTACCTTATCTAGAATAATGCTATTAATAAAATACCCTCTAAGGAACCTTCCTCCTCTCTATGTGCGGTCTTAAGATATACATGAAAGTTTTTCAGCACTTTAATGTCATGCCTTTCATCCACCAAGTCTTCTCTTTCCAGACTCTGTAACTTTTCTCCCTTCAACTAATAACCATAGGATCTGATCTGCACTAATTCTACCTTACCCATTATTCTTCTTTGGAAATGTTCGATTTTTTAAATATATTTCCTAAAGATGTTGAACAGATATAGATTACAACAAATATTGTCTAGGAGGGCAGAATACAATGAGTCTATGCTTCCCTAATTATGGACACTTCATGCAGGAGGAGAACATGCCACACTGTTGAGTCCCATTGAATCTGAAGTCTGATAAATAACTCAATTATTTTCTATACTCCCTAGACATGCCTATCCCAACTTTTATACTTGTACAAATATTGTGTTGAACTCTATTATTTGGTTGTCAATTCAGTTGAATCCAACTCTCTATGAACCCATATGGGGTTCATGGCAATGACACTAGAGTGGTTTGTTATTTCCTTCTCCAGTTCACTTTACAGATAAGGAAACTAAGGCAAATCAGGTTTAAATGTCTTGTTCAGGATCCCACAGCTAGGGTCTGAGGCTAAATTTGAACTCAGATCTTCTTAACTCCAGCCCAGCACTCTATCCCCTGCATCATCTAGCTGCTCTGAACACTATTATAGTACTTAATATTATATAATTATATAATAATATAGTATATTCATCTCTTTTAAATTCCTTTTAAGTAGATCATCTCATCAAGATAGTCAGTTAACCTCTTTTTTGGATATCATAGATTTATGTTATCAGTAAATTTGATGAAAACACCTTCTATACCTTCAACCACAAAACTGATGAATATTTTGAACATCATAAAGTCAAGCAAATCCTTGTGACATCGTATTAGGAAGCTCTCTCTATCCTGAGAAAAGTTCAAATCCTAGCTCTGTATGACTATGTCATTTTATTGCTATTTTAGTGAGTTGTTGCAAAGAGATTTCTGCTATATTGATGTCAATTACTATTATCATTACATAACAGCTCAATGCCTAAAGTGATCCCCATCTAGTAACTCTGGCAGACTGAATTTTCTTCTGTGTCTTGTGTGTTGTGACAAGATATGTGAGAAGAACAATACCAAAATATGCAGTTAGTTACTATGTTCATCATATGTTATAGAGTCACAGATTTGGAAAGAAATTCAGAGATCTAAGAATTCTTAATCCAGATTCCACGGTGGATCCATGGGTAGATTTCAAGGAGTCTATGAATGAGGAAAACATTAGAGCTTTATTTTCACTGTTTTAACTGAAATTTAGCACTTTCTTCAATTATTTAAAAAGCATTTTTCTAAGAGAAGATCCAAAATTTCATCAGACTTCCAAAGGGGTCTACAACATAGAAAAAGTTAGGAACCCCTGATCTAAGCCAACTTCTTTATTTTAGTGTTTAAGAAACTAAAGTCTGGAAAAGTTAAGCAACTTACCTAGTAATACACAGTGAATTAGTGGCAAAGCTAAAATTAGATTCCAGTGCTCCTAACTCCCAGCTGAGCATTCATCCCACTACACATACTATATTGTAAATAGGTTACCAGCATATTGTTCTGGGTGCCTTAGTTCTTAGCTAATAGGCCACCTTAGAGAGCCATGGAAGAAATCTTCTGATGTTCCCTAGGGCAGTCCTGAATGCAAATTCAACACACAAATAAATGACCACCTCAAGCTCTTTCCATAGTCCTCACCTGCTGTGGAGACCATGAGCCCTCAAGGTGGGGGTGGAGGGAATATAAAGTTCCCAAAATTCCTTCCCTATCCCCATCATACACACGTGCAGCTGGAAAGCAGCTCCTGGCTCTAAACGGCCCATGCTTTCAATTTCAGTTAAATACTCAAACTGTGATGTTGCTGTGGTAACAACCCAATGAGGTGTTTCTCTGGCCAGGACTCAGACTCAGGACCCAGAACTCAGCTTGAGGACAATCTCCTTGGAGCAAGAGAGAGTTTCAGTGATGACTGACCTTCCCACAGCCCACCAAGTCCCATTGCCTAGGCCTTGGAGTAACTACTGATGGCCATAACTACATACATTAGTACACATGCATATTTTGTTTACCTTTAGCCCAGTTCATTCCAACACACAAAAAACACATTCTTGAACACACACACACACACACACCCCCCAAAAAAACCCTATTTTTTTTCTGCATTCCAGCTGCCTGAGGTAAGCAGAGGAATGAATGGTTTGGGAAAAATCTCACACAGGAATAAATTTACAAGGGACAGCTGAGCGGATAAAGCCAGTCCCCGAAGAGGGGCATTACGAGGGTTTTTGGCAGGAGCCCTGCCCCTTGTGCAAAGTTGTCTAAAAAGAAAAACAGAAGGAGAGAGGGAGAGTTTTCAAGCCTTCCCCAAAATAAACCTTTCAGAATTCCTTTTAACTCCCTCTAGCATTTCAAGACAGAAGGAGGCCCATTAACCGGAGCAAATAAATTCTTACCAGGTGGACTGCCTTGGTCTTTGGCCTTGGCTCTCATATCTACTATTTCTCCTCTTTCACCTAAAATGGATGACTCAAGCCAAGACTGGTTTCCTTAATTCAATTTGTTGTCCATTTGCTAGGGATCAGTATCAGAGATGTAGAGGTGACCCAGTGAGAGTTTGGCAAATAGCTGGTGAATCTCCGCATGCTTCCATCTAAATTAGCAACTTATCTATGGGGATCATCCATGGGCCAAATAGGTTGAGGTGAAAGAGACCACTGATTACAAAACCAATGAGTGAAGCTTCAGTATAAGGTAAATACTCCAATAATTTGGGGCTCTTAGGGAAGAGTTAACCTTCATTAGCTCCTTTTTTCTTAGAAACAAATTCCTAAAAATGTGATTTGCTACCCAAGCTAATGCTCAATAGAGAACTGGACTTGGAGTCAGGAAGATGAGTTCAGATGTGGGAGTTGCTGTGGGTGTGTCCCTTACCTGAAATGAACAGCTATCTGGAGACACCTAAACAATACACGTTGTCAGGAAGAAGGTGGGCATGTCACTTAACTTCTGTCTGCCTCAGTTTTGTCATTCTAAAATAGGGATAATTATAGCTCCAACCTCTCAGTATTGTTGTTGAGCATCAAATGAGATAAAATTTCTAAAAAGCTTAGGGTAATACCTGAAGGGACATAGTTGGTATTTTTTTTTTAGGTTTTTGCAAGGCAAATGGGGTTAAGTGGCTTGCCCTAGGCCACACAGCTAGGTAATTATTAAGTGTCTGAGACCAGATCTGAACCCAGGTACTCCTGACTCCAAGGCCCATGCTTTATCCACTACACCACCTAGCCACCCCCATAGTTGGCATTTAATAAATTCTTGTTTCCTTCTTTCCATCCTGTGTCAGTTTTCTCCAAGTTCTTTGAGCCTAGGAGAGCCTATATCTTTAAGCCTAGCTAGCTGGCTTCTCCCAAAAAGATGGTGCTCCCAGTCATCAAAATAATACTTCTATTGACATGGTAATAGAGAGAAACCATGTTGGCCCCTAGCTTCTCACATGCTGGCTCTTCTTCATCAGGCAACAAATTTATTAATTGAATACTTTATGTGTGTTCAGTCTGTGTTAAATGTATGGTTGAAGGGAGAAACAGGAGAAGTAATAGGAATATATGACATCTATAAGGGATTATAGACCTAAAACTAAAAGAGACCAGACCTTAATAGCCATTTAGTACAACATCATCATTTTGCAAATGAGGAAACTGAGATTCAGAGCGATTAAATGATTTGTCCAAAGTCACAAAGGTGGTAAGTGGTAGAAGTAGTATTTAAACTCAATTAAAATTTTTGACTCCAGATCCATTTTTTTCCATTGCTTCATGCTGCCTTTAAACATTTTACATACTTCTTAAACCTAAATAGGGTAGCTAGTGGATAGAGCACAGGGTCTGGAGTCAGGAAGACTCTTCTTCCTGAGTTCAAATCTGGCTTCAAACATTACTATGTTTGAGCAAGTCACTTAACCCTGTTTGCCTCAGTTTGCTCATCTATAAAATGAGTTGGAGAAGGAAATATCAAACCACTCCAGTATCTTTTCTAAGAGAACCTCCAAATGAGGTCATGAAGTGTCAGACATGATTGAAACAACTGAACAATAACCAAAAGGAAAAAAAAACCCTAAACATTCTTAATTCCCAAAAGACTGTATCATTACTACCCACAAGGCTGGTCTGCCACTCTGGCTGTGACACCAAACTATACTGGTCAAGAAAGAGTGGCACATCTTCCTGCCCTAGTTATTTAATACCCAGACTCCTCCCTCAGCAGCAACCTTCCTCCTCAATAACTCTATGAACTAATAACCCCACAGGTGCTAAAGGTTGGAGCCCCAAGTAAAATAATGAAAACTAGAAAAAACACAGAATACTGATGACAAAGTCAGCAATCTATTAGCTTTCAATGACACCTCCTCAGTTATATTCCCAAGGTCAAAGGATTTCCTCCTTCCTTTCTCTTTTTACTTTTTTACAAGACTCTTCAAAAAGCTTTGCTAAATATATCATTAGCCATGACAGTCTTCTTTAAGAATAAAGTCTTAAAGCCATCATTTATGAGAATGACCACTTGTGTGGGCAAAGGTAAATGGGATGTATAACAGAATTAAAACATTTATTGTATACATGAATGGCTATCAAAGAGATTCTAATCTGTGCAGCTCCTTCCTACTTCAGGAGGGCAGAGCAGTTCTATGTTCATCCCTAGAATGAAAATCAGAGGGAGTTGCTGTGGGTGTGTCCCTTACCTGAAATGAACAGCTATCTGGAGACACCTAAACAATACAAGTTGTCAGGAAGAAGGTAGAGGTGGGAACTGCCTGGTCCCAGTGCTCTCAGCCTACACACCCAACCAAAAACATGCTTTTAATAAGCAGCTATTAACAAATGGACAATCGCTGCTTTATTAAATCTAAATTAAATGCATATTTGAGAACTTTAAGTGATCCTGAGGGAGGGAAGTCATCAATAATTTCTTGTTGTAACCTGTTTCTAAGGAAATGTAAGTGATCTGTTTTGCCTGGGAGAAAGTTTTGGCTTATAGAAGAAACTGAGATTCAAATAAGAGATGAACCTTACTAATTTGGAGCACCTCTGTAGAGACTGGGATTGGAAAAAAAGACACAGTGGGTGGGGTTAGTAGAGTTGCAGCTCTGAGAAGAAAATCATTGCCTTTCTAATGCTGGTGAAAGTGTCCATAGAATTTTTGTTTTTATTTGGACCACTGAGTGAATGAATGAAAAAGAATTCATTAAGTCTTTATTCTAGATCCAGTTCTATGCTATATTGGGAATACAAAACAAAATGGAGACAATAGTAATGGGATGAGTTCACATAAAGTGTGATCACAAAAGTAAATAAGATGAGATGAAACAGAGGAAGGGACAGCTATACAATAGAGAGACAAGGCTAAAACTTCTAGAGCAGGAGCTTATAGCCTTTGTGTTTGTGTGTGTGTGTGTGTGTGTGTGTGTGTGTGTGTGTGTGTGTGTGTGTGTGTGATGGATCCCCTTTAGTCATCTGGAGAAGTCTTTCTCCAAATCCCTGTCTCAGAATGTTTTTAAATACGCAGAATGAAATATATAAGATCACAAAGGGAACCAAATATTTTGAAATGGAATTATCAAAATATTTTAGAAAAGCAAGTTAATTAGGTTAAGAATTCTGTCTAAAGTGAACATCTTTCTTTTTTTTTCCTTCAGGTTTCATGGCATCAGGATTGTGTCCACCCTCTCCCTATTTTTTTGGCATTGTTCTCATCTCTTCTCTGCACTTTCTCCTCCTTTTCATAGTTTAATTTAAAATTCCTCAACTCATACAAGTTCCCATTCAATGGGATGCCAGATAGGGAGGGGAAGAAAAGCTACCTAGAGTTGAATCCAGGAACTTCTAGTTGAGCCAAGGTATTGCTAGGGAGAAATGTACACCCTTTTAGGGCAAAGAGCTGTAGGAAGAGCATCTACCAAAGGTTTTTCCTGTGGGCATTTGGCCTCCCTGACCTCTTATGAAGCAGAGCAAGAGATTTGCCAATTGGGATTTTCTTTTCAAGAAAATAAAAACGAGTCATCCTGCTTCTTCTTTTCTACCGTCATTCCCTAAAAGAAAGAGGTCCATGATGTGACTTTCTTAGAACCTTTGCCTGCTGTCAAGTCCCAGCTGGTGCCAGTTTCCAGAATGGGATTGAGCCAGGCTCAGAACTGGACTTCTGGACTCTGAAGCGGGTTCCTCCCCTGAATGTGTAATCCCTACATTGCTGCTTATCTTCCAGGGAAGATCCAGCTGTGCATAGCCACAAGGGCTTGAGGGATGATTCCCACCCTCTGTGTTGCTTTCCACACATGTGCTTCTTGAGTTCCTGCCTAAGGGAAAAACCAAACTTTCCAATGCCCTGCCCCTGCTCCCCATGAAAACAAGAGACTGAACGGATCAGGGTTTTATATAGGGACTATCATCATCATCCCCATCCTTCAACTGTAAGTCCATAGTGAAGATCTATTCACACACAGTACTATACTGGATATCCATAAGAGAATCACAGACTTTCTTATCCCTGCCCTGAAGGAGGCTACAGTCCTGTTTGCAAACTTTTTGTTTGTCCTTCATTCTAGAAAAGGTCTATGACATTGAGAAGATGATGCCTTGACTTGTGAATAAACTGGATTTAAGTGAAGCAGGACAGTGCATGATCACAAGTCTTTCTCCTGTAGATCAATCTGATTCTAATGGTTAGATATGGATAAGGGTGATTCTAGATGGCATTGGATGTAGTGGGAGATCTTTGCCTTTTTAAGCTAATGTCTTTAATAGGTCTTAGTTTGACGGAGACAATGTCCATTCAGTGATCAAGGCAGAGTAAGAAATGAGGCAAAGAATGACCTCTTACGACTAGTTAAAAGAAAAACCTATCTAAGTGGGGAAGATCCTCAAGATTTTTGCTATTTACACTCATTCTGAACTAGTAGAGTCAAACTATAACCAAATGAGGTTAGGGCTGGAGCCTCTGATAATATATGATAGCCAGAGTCAGAGCCAGAGCCAAAGCTAGAGTCAGTGATTTAGGTTTAAGGCATGGTTCTTAAAAAAAAAAAAGAAATCTAGCCCATAAATCTCAAGATATCTTGTAATGTTTAAGCAATCAAAATTTACATTCCTTGGTGTAAAGCACCCACAGGTAAGGGTCTGATTCCCTATGTAGACAGAGGGAGAAAGGGAAGAAGTAGGAGAGGAAGAAAGGAAGGAGGGAAGGAAGGGAAGAAGGAAGAAAGGGAGGAAGGAGCTGCATTGCCCAATAGGAACTGGCCAATTGAGTCCCCAGTGAAGGCTTATACAAATAAACCACAGTGGTTAGAGAGGTCAAGAAAACCTGAATTTGAATCTGACTCAGACATTTACCAGTTGCATGACTACACAAGTCACTTAACCCTGTTTACCTCGGTTCCCTCATCTGTAAAATGGTCTTGAAAAGAAAATGGCAAACCATTCCAGTATCTTTGCCAAGAAAACCCCAAATGGGTCACAAAGAGTTGGAGATGACTGAACAAAAAAACAACACTCTTCCTCTTAGTCTGATGTCATTTAAGAGACAGATTCTTAGAAGGTATAAAAAAGGACCTGACTGAGTCATATTTGGGCTCATCTATTTCTCAGAAAAACTATTCAAGGCCAGCCTCATCCTGTAATAATGATAGATTACTCTTAACTCTATGTAACCTCAATAAGAACACCAAGGTAGTGGAGTCTGGCCTTGGAATCAGGAAAATCTGAGTCTGAATCCTACCCCAGATATTTACTATCTGTGTGACTTGGGCTTTTTAGTATGTTATGATAGACTCTTGATCCCAAATGATTTTGCAATCTCCTTGGACCCCCAAATCTTCATAGCAGGAACCATCTAGTCACATCTCTCCCCTATTGGAGTTATAAAACTGATTTTTTAAAAGTTGTATTTATTCCAATTAAATATCATTAGAATCAGTACTGCACAGTGAAGAGAGAACTGACTTTGATACAGGTCTACCTAGTAATGTAGTAGAAGTCATTCTTCCATGCACACATGAAAGTTTCAGAAAAGACATCAATCTATATAGGTAAAGGGAATTTCTAAGTGGAAATTTCTTTTGTTATTGAAATTATAGATCCCTCAGTCAAAACTACCACCTCCTTCAAAATTTTCTCATTATATTTGGTTGATTTTTCTACTCTGTCAAAGTAGGTTAAAATGTCAGAGCACAGAAAGTTGGACTTAGAGTAGTGCAGTGGATAGAACACAGGCCCTGGAGTCAGGAGGACCTGAGTTCAAATTTGAACTCAGACACTTAATAATTACCTAGCTGTATGACCTTGGGCAAGACACTTAACCCCATTGCCTTGCCCTCCCCCCCGCAAAAAAAGAATGTTGGACCTGAGAGTCAGGAGTTCCTGAGTTCAAATCAAACTCAGACACTTACTATCTGTGTGAACCTGGTCAAGTCATTTAACATTTCTGTCTCAGTTTCTTAATTTGAACAATGAGAACAAAAATAACACATACTTCTAAGATTTGTTGTGAAGATAAAATGAAATAATATTTTGCAAATCTTAAAGCACAGAATAAATGCTAGTTATTATTTTGTACATGATTTCATTATCTAATGATCAGCTATGCCTTCTAGCTTTGTGTCATCTGCAAAACTGCTAAACATTCCATTTATATCATCATCTAAGTCACTGATAAAAATTGCAAAGAGTATGGGGCCTTAAACTTCACTAGGCACTTCTTTCAAATTGACATCAAGTCTTTAATAATCATTCTTTGGATATGGTATTTCATAACTCATCTAAACATACTATCACCTAAACCACATTTCTCCATCTTCCCCACAAGGATATTTAAATAAGATATTTAATAAAGTGTTTTGCCAAAAAAAAATAGGTAACCTACATCATTTTCCTGATTCACTAGCCTAAGAATTCATTTAAATAAAGTAATATTAGTATGACATCGTGTGTTCTTGATGAAACTATGCTGTCCCTAGGGAATCATAACTTCCTTTTCTACATGTTAACTTACCATCCCTTTAATTATTCATTTTAATGATTTTTCCAGGAAGAGAAATAAAGCACTTTCCAAAATTCATTCTCTCACTTCTTTGGAAGACTGGTACATTTGCCCTTCTCAGTATTGAGTAACCTTTCCTTTTCTCTGTGATGCTTCAAGATTAAAAATATTAATTAACACCAATGTTGATAAAATGATAATAATAATAATATAACAAACATTTCTTTATTGTGAGAATAATTAAATAATTTTATTGGTTTTTGAATTTTACAATTTTCCCCCCAATCTCATTACCCTCCCTCCACCTCCCACAAAAGGCAGTCTGATAGTCTTTACATTGTTTCCATGCTACATGTTGATTAAAATGGAGTGTGTTTTGGGGGACAGAGCCAAGATAGCAGTGTGAAGGCAGCATTTCTCAGGAATTTCTTCCACCCAAAACTCCAAAAGTCATCAAATTATGACTCTAGCAAAAATTTAGAGGGGTAGAATCCACAGAAAGACTGAGTGATATATTTTCCCAGTCCAAGATAACTTAGAAGTTCTGCAGCAAAGGTATGTTTCACTAGGACTGGGAGTTGAAAAAAGTCCCATTTGCAGCGCAGCCCAGGAACAGCTTGAAAGGGTGGGGAAAGAATTCTGCCACACCAGAATGAGTATGGAATGAGGAGCACCAGCTGCAGAACCTACATCAAGAATCAGGAGAAATCAGCCTTCAACTCCAGAGCACAGTCCACAGATGGTAAGGGGATCAGGGGATACTGCAGAAATTTCTCTGCTCTCCCTTGGGGCAGGACTCTGCTGTTTGCCCACACTCATATCCAGGTTGCAGTTTTGGCTTCCATTCTAAGATAGCCAAACAGGGGCTCTCCTTACAGCTCCAGGGCAAAGAGAAATGCTGTGGTCATCTGCATATCAAAGCACAGGCAAGAGAGTATAAGACTTTGGAGGAATAAAGGTCCTAGTGGGGTGTCCCTCCAAAAAACCCCAAAGCCTTGGAAGTGCTGTAAATTAGTATTGGGCCGAGGAAATGAGTAAATAATAGAAAAAGAAAAATCTGACTACAAAAAATTACTTTAGTCCCATGGAAGGTCAAAACACATACTCAGATGATGACAAAATTGAAGTTTCCATATCCAAAACCTCCAAGAGAAATAGAAAATGGGCTCAGATTATGGATGAGCTCAAAAAAGTTTTTGAAAAGTAATTAAGGGAGGTGGAGGAAAAATTGGGAGGAGAAATGAGAGTGATGCGGAAAAATCATGAAAACTAAATCAGCAGCTTGGTGAAAGAAATAAAAAAAATACTAAAGAAGATAATATGTTAAAAACCAGTTTAGGCCAAAGGGAAAAAGCAAAACAAAAGGCAAACAAGGAGAAGAATGCCTTAAAAAGCAGAATTGGCGAGGTGGAAAGGAGATTAAAAAAAGCACCCTGAAGAAAACAATTCCTTCAAATGCAGAATAGAACTGGAAACTGATGACTTTGCAAAAAATCAGGAAGAAATAAAACTCTTCCAAAAACTCCCAAAATAGAAGAAAATGTGAAATATCTCATTGGAAAAACAACCAACTTCAAAAATAGATCCAGAAAAGAGAATTTAAAAATTATTGGGCTACCTGAAAGTCATGAGCAGGAAAAGAGCCTAGACTTCATTTTTTCAAGAAATAATACAATAAAATTGCCCTGAGGTCCTAGAAGTAGAGGGTAAAATAGAAATTGAGGGAATTCACCAATCACCTCCTGAAAAAAGACCCCAGAGGAAAGACTTCCAGGAATGTTATAGCCAAATCCCAAGTCAAAGGGAAAAATACTGAAAGCTGTCAGAAAAAAAAAAAAAACAATTCAACTACTGTGGCTCTATAGTCAAGATTACACAGGATCTGGCAGCATCTACATCAAGGGCTCACAGGGATTGGAATATGATATTCCAGAAGGCCAAAGATCTTGGTTTACAACCAAGAATCAACTATCCAGCAAAACTAAATATCCTCTTTCAGGGGAAAAGATGAACTTTCATTGAAACAGGGGACTTTCCAACTTTCCTATTGAAACAAGCAGAGCTGAACATAAAGTTTGATCTCCAGGACTCATGTAAACCATGGGGGGGGGGGGTGGATGAGAAGGACTAACTATGAGAAATTTAATGATATTGAACTGTTTGTATTCTTGCATGGGAACAAGATATTGATAACTTATATCAACTTTCTCATTTATAAGAGCTGTTATAAGGAACATATATAAACAGGGCACAGGAAGGAGCTGAATATAATTGTATAAAATAGTAAAAAGATCGAGTCAATGGGTGATAAAAGAAAGTACTGGGAGGAAAGGAAAGGAAATGAAGAAGCTCAGAAATTTCACATAAGAGTCAAGAAGAAGCTTTTTCAATGGAGTGGAATGGGAGAAGGCAAGGGGAAATGAGAGAGCCTTCATTCTCATCAGAAATGGCTCAGAGAGGAAATAACATACACACTTAATAGCGTATAGAAATCTATCTTACCCTAGAGGAAAAATGAGAAGAAAGGGATGGGATAAGGGGGAATGGGGAGAGGGAAGGGGGGAATAGTTGATAGAAGAGAGGGAAGATTGTGGGAAAGGGTACTCAGATACAACACATCTTTGGACAGGACCAGGATGAAAGGAGAGAGAGAAAAAAATAGAATAAATGAGAGTGGGGAGGAATAGAATGGAGGGAAATACAGCTAGTAATAGCAACTGTGGGAAAAATGTTGAAGCAATTTCTCTGGTGGACTTATGATAAAGAAAGCAACTCACTCCAGAGACAGAGCCATTGGAATCTGAACACAGATTGAAGTACATTTTTTTTTCTCTCTGTCACTATTGTTGACATTTCTCATCTTCTTGGGGCGGGGGTTATTTTTACTCTTATACCAAAATTATTATAATAATAAAAACTAAATGAAATAAAAAATAAAAAATAAAATAAAAAAATAAAAAATTGAATGTGTTGGGAGAGAAATCATATCCTTAAGGAAAAAATAAAATATAAAAGATAGCAAAATTACATAATGAGATACCTTTTTAAAAAAAAATTAAAGGTAATAGTCTTTGGTCTTTGTTTAAACTCCACAATTCTTTGAATCAGATGATATTCTCCATCACAGATACTCTAAAATTGTCCCGGATTGTTGCATTGATAAAATGAGCAGGTCCATTAAGATTGATCATCAACCCCATGGTGCTGTTAGGGTGTACAATGTTCTTCTGGTTCTGCTCATCTCACTCACCATCACTTCATGCAAATCCTTCCAGGCTTCTCTGAATTCCCATTCCTCCTGGTTTCTAATAGAACAATAGTGTTCCATCACATACATGTGAGAGTTTTGTTTCTTCCTTTCCCTAATTCCTTCAATTTCTTTTTCTTCTCTTATTGCTGAAGCTAACATTTCTAACACAATATTGAATAGTAGTGGTGATAATGGGCATTTCTTGTTTCACCCCGATCTTATTAGGAATGCCTCTATGTTATCCCCATTGCATAAAATGCTTGTTGATGGTTTCAGATAGATATTGCTTATCATTCTAAGGAACAATCAATCCATTTATTTCTATGCTCTCTAGTATTTTTAGAAGGAATGGGTGCTGTATTTTTGTCAAAGGCTTTTTTCAGCATTTATTGATATAATCATATGATTTCTGATAGGTTTGTTATTGATATAGTTAATTAAACTAACAGTTTTCCTAATATTGAACCAACCCAGCATTCCTGGGATGAATCCTGCTTGGTCATAGTATATTATGTAATTGCTTTGCTAAGATTTTATTTAAGATTTTTACATCTATATTTATTAGGGAGATAGATCTATATTTTCCTTTCTCTGTTTTGACTCTTCCTGGTTTAGGTATCAGCATCATATTGGTGTCATAGAAAGAGTTGGGCAGAGTTCTGTCTTCACATATTTTGCCAAAGAGTTTATCTAGAATTGAAACCAATTGTTTCTTAAATGTTTAATAGAATTCACTTGTGAATCCATCTGGCCCTGGAGATTTTTTTTTCTTAGATAGTTCAATAATGACTTGTTGAATTTCTTTTTCTGAGATAGGGTTATGTAGGTATTTAATTTCCTCTTCATTTAACCTTGGCAATTTATATTTTTGCAAATATTCAACCATTTCACTTAGATTATCAAATTTATTAGCATACAGTTGGGCAAAATAATTCCATATAGTTACTTAAATTCTTAAATTTCCTCTTCATTGGTGGTGAGTTCCCTTTTTTCATTTTTGGTACTAGCAATTTGGTTTTCTACTCTCTCTCTTTTTTTAAATCAAATTAATCAGAGATTTATCAGTTTTATTGGTATTTTTCATAAAAATCAACTCTTGGTTTTATTTATTAGTTCAATAGTTTTCTTGCTTTCAATTTTATTAATTTCTACTTTAATTTCTAATTTGGTATTTAATTGAGGGTTTTAGTTTGTTCTTTCTCTATTTTTTAGTTGCAAGTTTAGTTCACTGATTTCCTCTTTCTCCAATATATATTCATATAAGCATTTAAAGATATAATATATCCCCTGACAACTGCCTTTGCTGTATGCCAATAAGTTTTAGTATGTTGTCTCATTATTATCATTACCAAAGATGAAATCATTAATTCTTTCTTTAATTTGTGGTTTGATCCACTCATTCTTTAAAATGAGGTTATTTAGTTTCTAATTAGTTTAAATCTATCTCTCTCTGGCCCATTATTGCATATTATTTTTATTGCATTATGATCTGAGAAGGATGTATTCACTGTTTCTGCCTTTCTGCATTTGATTATTAGGTTTTTATACCCTAGTACATGGTCAATTTTTGTGTAAGTACCATGTACTGCAGGAAAAAAGTATATTCCTTTCTATCCCCATTCGAATTTTTCCAAAGGTCTATCATGACTAGGTTTTCTAGCATTGTGTTCACCTCCTTAACTTCTTTCTTATTTATTTTATGGTTAGATTTAGTCTAAATCTGAAGGCAGGAGGTTGAGGTCTCCCACAAGTAGAGTTTTTCTGTCTATGTCTTCCTGTAATTCATTCAACTTCTCGTTTGAGAATTTGGATGCTATACCACTTGGTGCATACATATTTAGTATTGAAATTGCTTCATGTCTTTTAGGAGTATGTAGTTTTCTTCCTTATCTCTTTTAATGAGATTTATTTTTGTAGTTACTTTGTCTGAGATAGCTCTGATACCTCTGCTAACTCTACTTTTTTCACTTCAGCTGAAGCTAAATATATTTTGCTCCAACCTTTTACCTTTATTCTGTATGTATCTCTTTGTTTTAAAATGAGTTTCTTGTAAGCAGCATATTGTAGGATTCTGGTTTTTAATCCAGTCTGCAATTCACTTACATTTTATGGGAGAGTTCATCCCATTCACATTCAAAGTTATAATTGCTAACTCTTTATTGCCCTCTGTTTATATTTTTCCCCTTTTTCCACTTAATCTATATTTCCTAGTATTTTGTTTCTGAATACCACCACCTTCATTGTGTTTGCCCCCTTTTTAACCAACCTTCCCTCCCCTTTCTTTCCCCTTTCCCTTTGCCCCTTCTTCCTTCTGTTAGTTCCTCTTTTCCTCCCCCCTCCCCCTTTCCCCTTTTAGTACTTGAAAGGTAAGATAAGTTTCTTAACTTAACTGAGTGTGTGTATGCTGATGCTAGGCCTAATCTGATGAGAGTAAGATTCAAGTTGTTCTCAGCTCCTCCCTTCTTCCCCTCTATCGCAATAAGTCATTTGTACCTCTTTATATAATGTGATATACCCCATTCAATCTCCTCCATCCTCCTATCTCTTTACTGTCCCCCCTTTTTTAAGGAGATATTGTTTTTAAATCATTCTGTTAGAGTCATGGATAAGTTATGAGTGTACATCACTTCTGGCTAAGTCTCTGTAATAGAGTTATAATTCTCAAGAGTTATGAGCTTCTTTCTCCCAGTTAGGGATATAGCCAGTTTCATTTTATTGTATAGCAGTTTTTTTCTTTACCCTTTTTTTAACCTTTTTATGTGTCTCTTGAGTCTCCTGTTTGAAGTCCAAATTTTCTATTTAGCTCTGGTCTTTTCATCAGGAAAAGCTGGAAGTCTCCTATTTCATTAAATGTCCATCTTTTCCCCTGGAAGAGTAGGCTCAGTTTTGCTGGATAGTGGCATCTTGGCTGCTTCCCAAGTTCCCTTGTTCTTCAGAATATCACATTCTAGGACCTTTGATCTCTTAATGTTGGTGTAGTCCTGTGTAATACTTATTGTGGCTCTTTGGTATCTAAATTGTTTCTTTCTGGCTGCTTGCAGGATTTTCTATTTTATCTGATAGTTTGGGAATTTAGTCACAATATCCCTTGGAGTTTTCATTTTAGGATCTCTTTCTGGAGGAGATTGATGTATTCTTTCAATAACTATTATGCTCTATGGTTCTATGATATCAGGGCATTTTTCATCATTAAATCATGTAATATTAAGTCCAGGCCTTTTTCTCTTCAATGTTTTCAGAAATTTAAATGATTCTTAAGTTGTCTCTCTTTAGGTTGACTCTCAAGGTCAATGGTTTTGCCAATGAGATATTTTACATTTTTTTTCATTTTTTGGTTTTAACAGATTCTTGTTGTCTCATGAAGTTATTAGTTTCCACAGATTCCATTATTTTTTTTTGAGAAGAATGTTTTTTCATAGACCTTTTGCAACTCCTCTTCCAATTGGTCAATTCTATTTTTGAAGGAATTTTCCATTTTCCCAATTGAACTTTTGAGAGAATTACTTTCTTTTTGCATTTGTTCAATTGTATTTTCCAAGGATTTGTTTTCTTGTTACAAGATGCTAATTTTGCAAGATGTTAATTTTCTCTTGAGTTTCTTTTCCCAATTTTTCCAATTGATTTTTAAATTCCTTCCTGATTTCTTCTAGGAAATCTTTCTGGACTGGAGACCAATTCATATTCTCCTCAGAAGTTCTAGATCTCTCTGGGTTAGGATCTATACTTTCAAAGTAGTTTTCAATGGGTCCCCTTTCCCCTAGCCTTTCTTTATTTTCCTAGATCTTGTGTTGGGGAAAGGGCTGGCTCACAGAGGTTTGGTTTTGAAAACCCTAGAGGTTTTGCTCACTGACTTTAGTCACTCAAATGTGCTGGCCAGTAGGAGGTGCTAGAGGCTTTGCTCATTTGGTGCTGGTGGCTTTCTCTAGAGTGTTTCTAGAGTGTCTGTGACCTGGATTTGAGGCCCTCTCCCTAGGCCAGGAGGGGTTGTGGAGTACAGCTGAATATTATTATCCTTGAATAATGTGGGCTAGGCCCTGGGACAAGAATGTTAATCTCCCTATTCAGCTGAGGGAGCTCTCCTGCCCCCATCTAAGCCTGTTGGTAGTGGGTGGGGTTTTTGTTCTGGGAAGAGGACTCTATTGAAAGTATGGAGCTCAGGCCCAAGCCAATAAGGTCTACAACTCTGTGCTAAAACTCACCCTCTAACCCTGCTGGGACTCCCTAGACCTCCGCTTCTAGGGCCAAAGCCTCCGCAGCTGCGGCAGGTCCTCTGGCTTCACCCTGCCACCACCCCTGGGCTGGCTCTCTGTTCTCTGTCCCCTGTTCACCTACACTCCCCTGAGACAGATCTTGTTGGGAAATGTTCTTCTCCTAACTCTTTTTCTGGGTTTTGTTGATTTAATTTCTGGTAAGAGGTTTCTTTAATGTTATTTCTAAGGGAATGCCAGGAGACCTTAGTACAGTGCCTGGTTCTCTCCACCATCTTGACTGGAAGTCCTATAACTAATATTTCAACAGTACTTACTACATGTCAGCACCATGCTTGGTGGTTTACAAATATTATCTCATTTGATCCTCACAACCATCCTGAGAGTAGACACTATTATTATCTCCATTTTACAAATGAGGAGACTGAGGGAGTCACAGGTTAAGTGACATACAATAAAAAGTATTCTATCTTGGAGATACCTCTTTTCTGTAGTCCTTGTCTTCTTACTGGTGCATCCCTAACTGGGTTCACCATTTCTTGAGGATCCTAGACCAACCCCAATCTCACCATTGACTCTATTCCTCATTCTTCATATTTCCATATAGTCTTCATTGCAACCATGTTTTCCCATCCTCATCCCACATTTCACCAATGTTGATAAATTAATAATAATAATAATAATAATAATAACAATAACAATAATAATAATGATATAACTAACATTTCTGCAGTACCTGCTATGTGCCAGCACCATGCTTGGTGGTTTACAAATATTATCTCATTTGATCCTCACAACAATCCTGAGAAATAGACACTATCTCTCAGAGTCACTAGTTATTAAGTGTCTCAGTCTAGATTGACCGGTTGTTCTGACCTATATGTTGCCATTGGACTCCTATGACACTGGAGGAGAATGAGGCTATTGACTTTGCATAGCCCTCATTCACTTAAATTCACTTAACTTACAAGTAAAGATAAATAGATAGGCAGACAGACAGACAGATGGATAGACAAAACAGATAAAGAGAGATGATAGACATAGATGATAGATATGATAGATATAGCAATAGATGATAAAAAATAGTAAGATAAAATATATATATATATATATGTATTAGTTAGGTAAGACATCAAAATATAGATGAGAGATAAAATAGATAATAGAAATAAATTTTAGATACATACATAAATAGATCCAGTGGACTATATGGGATAGAGAATAGAAATGATTGAGAGAAATGATAGATGATTAAGAGAGGTGATAAAAGAGACATATGCTAGAATAGATTAGATTGAAATATAGATGAGATTGGATAGGTAGATAGACAGACAGACAGATAGATAGATGATGGCTGGATGTATGGTTGGATGGATAGATAGCCAGACACACACACACACACACACACACACACACACACACACACACACACACACATATATATATATATATATATATATATATATATATAATATATATATACATATATGTATATATATATGCAGAGAGAGACAGAGAGACAGAGACAGAGAAAGATAAATAGATAGATAGACAGATAGATAAATAGAATACTTATTAAGTGCTTTCTGTGTGCCAGACACTGGGCTATATACTTAGAATATAAATAAAATCAAAAAGAGCAGTCTTTCCCTTCAAGGAGCTAACATTCCAATGGAGGAAGATAGATTATAAAGGGAATGGGGGGGAAGGAAATGTGGGATGAGGATGGGGAAACATGGTTGCTGTGAAGACTATAAGGAAATATGAAGAATGAAAAATAGAGTCAATGATTAGATGAGGTTGGCCTAGGGACCCTCAAGAAATGGTGAGCCAAGTCAAGGATACACCAGTAAGAAGACAAGGGCTACAGAAAAAAAGCCATCTCCAGAGTGTTAGAGAGATCTGTATTCAAATGCTCTCTATCATGCTTCTTTTCCTCTGACTCTTAGATTTTCTAGAATGAATATTCTTTAAGCAATCTTGCCCTGCTTTACCCATCCTTTCATTTATTCTCTTGTTTTTGAAAAATTTAATATCCTTACAGAGTCATATCCTAGGCAAGTCCAATTCCACTTAGTCCCACCTATCTCTCTAATTTGTTGTATTGCATTAGAATTCCTTTTTCACTTTGCTTTTCACCTATACTTTGTGCATTTATGTCTGGCTGACTAAGACCTTGAGTTTTATTCTTAATTCCCCCTCTTGGATTTTAAGCCCTATAAAGCACTGAACATCATTATCGCTATTTTTCTTCCTATACTATAGGTACTATCCTATCTAGCTTTAGTATCTGTGGTATTGTATCTCTACATATTTAACTTTATAGATAAATACAGGTTATTTTCCCTTCCTCACCTCTTTTGATTAGATTTGAAAGCTTTTAGACAAATATACTTAGACTAGCATTCATTTGATGCACTCCTACACTGACCAAGTAGCTATTTTTCTTACGATTTAAACTAGATCCCAAAATCCAAATACTATTCTCAGACACCATCTTATTAATCAAGTTTCATTTCCTAAATTAGCCTTTCACTTCTGAATGCTTTGCCTTTAATTAGTAGCAGTGATAAAAAACATCATTTGTGACCCTTAACATCTTCAGTTTCTTGGTAAAGAATTAAAGATTCACATGAATATTTCCTAAATCTTTTTGGGTAGTATCATTTATCCCCATGTGATTTACCACAAGGGGGTAATGTTTGTCAGGGTTGACAAATTTAGAGAGGTTCTCTGACATATGCTGAGATAATAATAAACCTCTTAACTATTATTGTTGGCTGACAAACAGATGCCTCAGCACCCTTTGAAGCATAATTACCAATCACCACTATTTTTTTCTTCTTTGATTAAATAATAGAATCATAGATTTGGGACTGGAACGAACCTTATATATATTCAAATGGTACCTCTGAAACTTCATAGTCATTCCTTGGAATGCAATCAGCTGCTTTCTCTTCAAAGGATCCAACTTCATCCCTTTATGGAAGAGATTCTTATATCTTTCACTTAGCTTCAAGTGTTCGGTGGTTTTTCATCTTCCCTTCATTCTCTTGGATGTCAGACAGGCAGAACTTAGTTCAAATCTAGTCTCAGACATTCATTAATTATGTGACCGTAAGCAAATCACTTAACTTCTGTTTGCCTCAGTTTCCTCAGCTTTATAGTGGGATAATAACAGTTGCTGTTAAGATTAACTGTTCCTCCTCCTCTTTCTCTTCCTATACAAAAGTACTATATAAAGGCTTTTTCCCCTTTTCGTCCCTCTTCCTTCACAGTATTATATCCAACCACCCTCTGGCCTCCTTAAAAATAAGTCAGTATTCTTTTCTACCTCTTCACATTCTTTTTCTTTTTGCTTTTAACTTTCAGTCAATCAATTAATCAGTCAATCAGTTAATATTTATTGAGTACCTTACATATCATGTGCTATGGCAACTAGCCCTTTAATTTTTAGGGGGTTTTTCAGGTTGTTTTGTTTTGTTTTGCTTTTTTTTTTTTGCAAGGCAATGGGGTTAAGTGGCTTGCCCAAGGCCACACAACTAGGTCATTATTAAGTGTCTGAGGCCAGATTTGAACTCAGGTACTCCTGACTCCAGGGCCAGTGCTCTATCCACTGCACCACCTAGCCACCCCTCCTTCTTCAATTTTTAAAGGAATATTTCAGGAAAATAAAAGACAATCATACCTTCTCAAGAGGAAGATAAATTTTCATATGGAGTGAAGGTAGCAATGACTTGACTGTATTAGAAAAGTCTATTTAACAGTTTAAGACTTGCATATGTTTACTATAGTAAAAAGAATGAAGGCTAGATGATGGGGTCACCAAATAGAATGGTCATGAAGACACACCCACAAATATACAGTAAGTTATGTGAATTCTTTGTAAATCCAAAATTTCTCCTACTATACTATCAACCCGTCCACTACCTGACACCTAGTCCATGACTTTTCACTTGTTCCTTCAATTCCAATTGATTCAAGTGTCAATTTTTGCTTCTCAGAATCCTTTTTCTCTGACAACCATCTCCTGTTTTCAAAGGATCCTTCTAATGCTTCTGGTTCCTCTCTAGGGAAAAATCTTTTATCTGAGGTCTTTCCTCTTACCTCTTACTATACCACGAGAGACTTTTAATATGCATTATGGCATATCAAGAAGAATAGAATAAAATACATCTTGGAAGACAAAGAAATAGCAGTAAAAAATAGAGACTGGAGGGGAAGGAGAGTTACTATATCTAAGCTTTTGAGAATTAAATTGCATTTGGATAAACAAAATCCTGTGAAACATATTTTTCTCTCCATTATTTGTGTTTTATAAATCTCCTGTGGACTGAGTCCATTCTTAATGACTTTTAAATAACTCTAATTTGAAACTCTACCCAAAGAGCTATAAGACTGGCATACTCTTTGACCCAGTGATTCCACTTCTAGGTCTGTATCCCAAAGATATCCCACCCCTTTTTGTGTTGGCAAAAAATTGGAGATTAAAAGGATGCCCATCAAATAGAGAAGAACTGAATAAGTTGTGACCTATGATTATGATGGAATACTATGGTGCTATGCAGGATGATTTCAGGAAAAACCTGGGAAGACCTGTATGAAGTGATAGAAAGTGAAATGAGAAGAGCCAGGAGATCATTTTTTACAGAACAGCAAAAATGTACACTGTTCAACAGTGAATGACTTAGCTATTCTCAGTAATATAATAATATAATACAATTCCAAAGAACTTATGATGAAAAATGCTGGCCATCTCCAGGAAAAAAAACTGATAGAAGCTGAATGCAGACTGAAGCATACTTTTTAACTCTATTTTTTTGTGTCTCTTTTTCCTCTCTTTTTCTTTTTGGTCTGTGATTCTTTTTTTGCAACATGATTAATATGGCGATATGATTTGCAAAGTGCTTACCTTTTCAAGAAGGAGCATAGAGAAAGAAGAAAGGGAAATTAAAAATTATTTATAAATTATTTAAAAATTATTTATAAAATGCATGTTACAAATTGTTTTGACACATAATTGAGAAAAAATAAAAATATTTTTATAATAGCTCTCTGGCTCATTTGTGCCCATTCAGAAATCACTCTGGAGAAAATGGAATTTATCTTGTTTCTAATTATAATCTAGGTATATTTAGTTATGCTGCAAGCATCCGACTAACAAGACAATAAAAATTTGTAAAGTTATATTAAAAGACTTGTGAAGCACAACTAATATGGAAATATGTGTAACATAATTATACAATTATGAGATTTGTGAAGAAGGCCTTGCCATGTGCTAACTGTATGCTCTTGGAAATGTTACTTGATCTCAAGACTTTAGTGTCCTCAGTTGCAAAATCTATCATTTCTACCTTTACAACATTTCTCACATTTGAACACTTCTGTTCACATACACAGTTACCATCTTAGTTCAAACTCTCATTATTTCTCAGCTAAATTATTGTAACAGTTTCCTAACTGGTCTTCCTGCCTCAAGTCTCTCACCACTCTAGTCCATCCTGCAAGAATTTTTCTTCAGTGTAGATCTTACCTTGTGAGAACCTTGCGACCAAGGTAGCAAAACATCCATATGGTTACTCCCCTGTTCAATAAACTCCAGGAGCTCTCTATTACCTCTAGGATCAAAAATAAATAAACTCTTCAGTTTAGCCGTCAAAGCCCTACACAATCTAATCACAATCTATCTGCCTATCCCTGCAGCCTCACCAGATATTTCTTCCCCTTCCTCCCTCTGTTAGACATCCAAACTAGTTTTCCCACATTCAATATTCCATTTCCTGTTTCCATTATTTTGCACTGGAATGACCTCCCTCTGTCTTTGCTTCATAGATTTTTCTTCTTTAAAACATAGCTCAAGCAACATCTTCAACATGAAGCTTTTCTCCCATTCCAGCCCCCCAAACTGCTGGTGTTTTCCCTCCCAGATTATCTTGCATTTGAGTGTTTTGTATCTATGTGTATTGATTTGCTTTACATTTCTGCTATAGGCATCTATGTATGTACTTGTTACTCCCATTAGAATGCAAACTCATTTTTCATACTTGCGCTGAGTAGGAACTTAATAAATACTTGTTCATTAACAGAACTATAAAATAAGGAATTTTGTAATATAAGGCTTTCAAGGAAAGAAGTGACTTGATCAAGGCAGCTTGATCTTTAAAATAAGAATCGATACTAGGTGGCCCAGTATAAGAGCCTGGAGTCAGGAAGACCTGAGTTCAACTCTGAACTCATACACTTATCATCTATATGTAAGTCTGTTAGCTCAGTTTTCTCATCTATAAAATGAATTGGATAAAAATAATGGCAAACCACTCCAGTTTCCTTGCCACAAAAATCTAAACAGGGTCATAAAGAGTCAGGCACAAATGAAAAATTACAACAAAATAAGGAAATTGAAATAATTATCTCTGGGGTCCCTTCTGGTTTTAATCTATTTTCTAAGAACAGAGAAACAGCTATTAACTTAATAAGGTTAATAAAGGAACAGTTGTGACCTACCATCCATTTGATTTTTCTTGTCTTGCAAAATAAAATCACAATACTGATGAAGTCCTATTAGAATGAGTGGAGTTGAGGACTTTGTGGGAAAGCATTGCTAGTCTCTCCATTAACTTTCTCTTCTTTGGAATACTACCTTAATTGCTAGTTCTGGGGTTCACGTACTCATTATATATCATATCTTTATCAGCACCTAGGTCTTTGAATGCAGCATTCAACATGGCACTGCCATCTCATCATGGTTTCCACAGCTCCCAAATTGGCTCAGGAATCCTTGATGTTCACCCAGAAGTCACTGTTTTTGTTGTTGACACTTCTCTTCCCTTTTACTACCCTAACCCAGTGGCCCCTTTTCCCCAGAGATATGCTCTTCCTCCAGAAGTCCCTGGTCAAGCTTTTTTTATTTTTAAAAAAATAAATATGTATACTCAAAGAATTTTCTTCTATCCCATGCATGGGAGGAGCAAAAGAGCCAAATCCCCTTTGAACTGCTCAGATTCTTTGAGCATGAGTCCTCTCTGGGTACATCTACTACCAAAGTCTGCATTTTTCTTCTGTAGACAAAAGTTCAATTCGATTTTCACCAAATCAACAAACATTTATGAGGCATCTTCTATTATAATGCCCTATTAGGTCTAGTACTACCATGATAGATACTATTGCTTTTAAGGAGCTTGTTATCTCCAGTTAGGAAATGATTAAAGACATCATAGAAGATGTGACTTCTGAATGGGGCTCTAAAGGAAGGGAGGAACCTCAGCTTATGAGAATACACACATACACACACATTTATAAATATACATATATATGCATACACATATATGCAAATACACATGTTTGTGTTTTCAACTTTGAACAACACAGTGAGGAATTTATACTGCATACTTAAGGATTGAAGAATCTACAAGATTTTCAAATAGAAAAGTGACTTGATCAGGATACCTTATCAGGTAGTAGCATGAAGGATGAAGTCAAGAGGGCAGCCCAGACTAGAGGCACAAAGATGAGTTATTACAGTGGTCTATGCAAAAATAATGGAGACTTATACTTGCATTGTTAACAATGAAAATGGAGGGGCTAATGTGAGGCTATGTGAGATAGGATTTGGTCAGTTAGATTGACTGATATAACCTTCAATTGTTGATATCATCAATTTTGTTTCCAGGAGTTCAATCCTATCAATGACAGAGATCCATCTTCTCAATCAAAGGGTAGTTTGATTGTTCCAAGACTTGTTATTAGAAGTATAACAAATTGGGAAAGGGATAAGTTGTAATAATAATCTCCCCCATTTCCATATTCCCACTATGAATGTATGTAACCAGAAAGTATATAACCAGAAAGATGTCAAGGAATAAATAGCACATTAATAAGATCTAAGTAGGAAGGTTCATGACACATTATATTTAAATGTTAGTTTTGAGGGTGGTGAATTTGTTTTAAGTAGAATAATTGGAGTAGAATAATAAGATGAAAGTTGAATGCATTGGGGAAGGAAGAAGGCAAGACCTAACAGGTATACTCAGGAATACTCAGGCAAATAATCTATTGAGAAACAGGAAAGGGACAGATAGGAATGAGGTAATTATGGCTAGCATGTGAAAAGTATGACTTACAGAACTGGACCCAGGCTAGAAAGATCAGAAATAGAAAAGAACAGAAATATTTGGGGTTTGGAAGCAGAAACCTATGAAATATATGGAGATGTCTAGTCTTTGAAGAGATAGTAGTTTGTACCTGAATTCAGGGGCTCCCTTCAGATCCGAAATTAGAATGTACCACCTTAGGAAATACTGGATTTTCTTATGCTAGAAATCTTCAAGCAAAGGAGATTATAAAGTTCAGTTTTCTCCCTTATTATAATGTAAGCTCCTTTTGAGTAAAAATTGTTTCATTCATTTTACTTATTTCCCCAGGATTCAACATAGTGTCTAGCATATATTACTATTGCTGGGCTATTTCATTAGACCCTGGCTTTTCAGAGTAATACAAATGTTGCTGGTTGTCTATTTGGGGTTTTCTCAGCAAAGCTACTGGAGTGGTTTGCCATTTCCTTTTTCAACTCTGCTTTTGGTGAGGAAACAGCAAAAAGCAGGATTAATTGACTTGCTCAGGGTCACACAGCTTATAGGTGTCTGAGGCTACATTTGAACTGATGAAGATGAATCTTACTGATTTTAGACCTGGCCCTAACTCTAACCATTATACTGCATATTTGCCCATAGTAAGTATTTAATAAATACATGTTGATTGATTGATTGCTATAAATTGAACTAGTTGATCTCTATGGTCCATTCCAATTTTGAGATTCTGTGCCTTTGTGATCCCAACCAGAGAGGACTTAGTATCCCTAAAGACTAACACTAAGAGAAAAAAGTCTAACTTGGAATCAAAAGACCATACTAACATCTTAAGTATTTTACAGTTAGACTCTATGACTATTTCATACCTGTGATTTGTATACCCTGAGTAGAAATGGTACCCTGAAATTCCACACATTATAATAGACTAGATCCCCCATTATAAATAGTGAATTGAGTGTCCTAACTTTAACAACTCACCATGGGGAAAAAAAGGATGGAACAGAAGAGGGGAAGGGTCCACAAGCATATGGTCCAAGGGTCTTTTTGAAGTCAGAAGGGGAGGAATCTTTAATCTTTGGATAGCATCAACAGAATTGATGATCAGTGAACTAATTTTCAGTTTGAAAATATGTTGAGTGGTTTCAGAACAAAGTCCAAATGTGAACTTTTGCCCAACCTCAAACTAACAAATTTTGAGTACTATTCCTTTACCCATGAAATCCTCATATCAAGGTTTTGAGTGAATTATGTTCAAGAAATCCTCGACACATCTGAGCACAAACTAAATGATTTGGCCCAGACTCCCTGGAAGAAGGTACATGTAGCTTACCTAGAAGCAGTGGGCCTTAGCCATTAGCTAACTAAATTCCTTCTCTAAGATTCCCAGACTAGAGTTATAGATCTAATCCAGTCTTGAAGCAGTATAATTGAAATATGTGTTTATTATATAATATGTATTACAATTTATGCTAATTTTTATTTTGTTTAATAATATATTTATGTTAATTTAGCATCATGATAGTATGTTGTCTATGAATATATATCTAGATAGAGAGAGAGACAAAGAGAACTAAATCAGCTCTTGGTTAAGTGACTCCCAGTAAGGAAGATTCCTCTATTAATGTATAACAGCACTTGCTGTAAAACTTATCATTTTAAAGAGTTGTCTGGGACTCTAAAGGTTAAGTGATCTGTATAGGGTAGCATATTAAACAAAAGTCTTTCTGATACCAAAGACAGTTCTTTCTCCTCCATGTCATGCTTCTTCTCATATTAGAAAATGATCTAGAAATCATCAGGCTATAATATCTCTATCTTACACAAGTAAATTAACACAATGACTGTCCATGATTCAAAAGGAATATGCTTGCTTCCATCTGATAGAGATGTAATAGATTCAGGGTATAGAATGAAATGTGTTTTAACACAATCAATGAAGGAATTTCTTTTGTTTGACTGTGTATATGGAATTTGCTTGTCTCCTTTTCCCAAGGGTAGGGAGCAAAGAAAATAGATTTTTGTTCATATTTTTTTTCAATTTAATGTACACTGGTTAGTATTAATGTCGGCTATATTGACACTGTATATTGTATGCATACAACAAATCATACTAAAGGGACACACCGTACTTTGGATTTCTTGTGCAGTGGCATTATTTTTAGATGAGGATGCTGGGGCCAAGAGAGGTGAAGCTGCCTAGCATTTCATTCACATCATCTCCCTCAAAAGAGATCAAAATTCCTTTCCTCTGTCTGGAGCTTGACGATTCTTCATGCAGAAGGACAAAGTGTTCAAGCTGAAAGAGACCTCAAAGGTCATCTAGTCCAAACCATATATAAGCAGAAATCTCAAGAAGTAGAGAATCACTGGGGAATAGGAAGTGGGAAAGGCCTTGGTAACATGGGAAAAACAGAAAGTGGAGCACCATACCACCAAGTCTGTAACCACCCCAGTTTGTGACGTCTGCAGGGATTCAGGGTATTGAATGAACCAAATTAACGTCAGTACATGTACAAACACACACACACACACACACACACACACACACACACACCCCTCTTGTTTTATTTCACAATCCATTGCCATGTAAGTATGGACAACCAGAAATATTTGTGTTACTCAGAAGATAATCCAATTTATCCAATCTGTTGCTAAGTCTTATAATTTCTACCTTTACAGTATTCCACACACACTTTCTTGATCACACAAGTACCGCCCTAGTGCAGGCTTGCATCATTTTGCTTCTGGACTATTGAAATAATCTGATGATTGATTTCTTTGCCTCATTGTTCTCTCCACTGCAAACCACACTCCACTTAGGTGTCACAGGTCCAACTATGCCATCCCTTAGTCGATAGTCTTCCTGTGGTTCCCTATTATTACCTCTAAGACAGGGTGGGGAATTTTTTTTCCTGCCAATATCAATGATATTGATAATATCATTTGCTTGCTATATTTAATCACACATTTAATTAATTTATCCCCTAAAAAATCTCCTAGTTTTATTGAATTTCAGGTCCCACCTGTGGTTGCTGTGGCAATGCCAGATCAAATGGCCCAGAGACCAGATGTTCCCACCCTCTCTACGACCAAATATAAAATCATCAGCTAGATGGTGTAGTGAATAGAGCACTGGCCCTGGAGTCAGGAGGACCTGAGTTCAAATCTGACCTCAGACACATAATACTTACCTAGCTATGTGACCTTAGACAAGTCGCTTAATCCCATTGCCTTGCAAAAACCAAAAATAAAAATAATCAGTTTAGTTTTTAAAACCCTTCACAACTTGGCTTCATCCTGCCTTCCCAGTTTTCTTTCACTTTTCTCCTTTTTACATTCTCAGCAATGTAACACCAGTCTTCTTATTTTTCCTGGAAAATAGCATTTCATCTTTCAACTCTATTCCTCTTCACTCACTGACACCATAGCTGGAACTCTATTTCTTTCTTTGCCTCTTCATCTTGGTTTCTTTGAACTCTCAGAACAAATTCTACCTTCAGCAGGAACCCCCGTTCCTCACTGCTATAGCATTCCCTCTGAAATTATTGTCTATCTGTTAAATATAATATAGATCTATGCATATAAGTCCATATATTCATAACATATGAATGTTGTTGTTTGCATGCTTTCTCTTCCATTAAAATGTGACTTTCCTAAGGCTGGGAACTATATCTTTGTCTTTCTTTGTACTCACATGGTTTAACCCCTTGCTCAGCACATAGGAAGCACTTCACAAGGCTATTGTCTAACTAATTTTGCAAAGTAAAGTAAGATCTACTCTCTTCTCCAACAGTCACCAAATCATGAAAATATAAATTAGTTCCTCCACCTCTCATCTTTTGTGATACTGATAGCAATATTTCCCTTTCCCCCCAGTGTGAACAGATAATCTCTCATCTATTAATCAATCACTATAGAAAGTGAAGGGGCCATGGTGAAGGAGAGAAAAGCATTGAAGGGAAATCAAAATATGAAACATGGGTAAAACAGCTGATTTTATAGCATATCTGATCTAGGCAATTTATTACCTTAATATGGTGATGTAAAGAATGATTACCGGCTGAACTCTAACTTACTCATCATTCTGACTCACAAGCTGAAAAAACAGAAAGTAAATTATGAGTCAAGATTGGAAGCAAGAAATGTGGATATGCATCTGTGTATGTGTGCATTTGTATATTTATATGTGTTTATGTGCGTACATAATTAACTTTCCATGAAGAGTACAGATCACAGAATCATAGATTTAGAGATAAAGAGAAACTCAGGGATCATTTACTTGACTGCCCTCATTTTACAAGAAAATGAGGTTTTGGCTGAAAGTCTCACAGTTAATAAATAGCAGACCTGGGATTCAAATCCAAGTCTTCCAATTCTAACTTTATACTTCTTTCTGCTGCTCCACAGGTTATCCATGCTGCTTGGTACTTGCCGAACTCCTGCCAGATTTCAAGAGAGAAAGGGTAGTAAAAAAGACAAATAGAAACTTTCCCTAAGTGGAGAACTTGGAAAGAGATGCTCAGAGATTAATTCAGTTTGTAAATGTTTTCACATAGTACCCTTATCATAAAAGAAATTCCTCCACTAAGAGCACTGAACCTGTAGTCAGGAAGACTTGTATTCAAATTCTACTACAGACACTTACTGTGTGACCCTGGGCAACTCACCCTGTCCGCCTTGGCTTTCTCAACTGTAAAATGAGGATAATAGCAGAACTTATCTCATAGGGCTTTGGTGACAATCAAATGAAATACCTGCACGTATTCAGCACAATACATAGCTTAATACTTAATAAATATTTGCTTCCTTCCTTCTTTTCTTCTTTTCATGTGTCCCATGACAAAAGTACCTCTGTTCTTCTGCATGGCCCAGATTAGGACTGATTACTATGGTTGCTAAACTATGCCACTCCTATGCTAAGCTTCATAAACTCCCATCTGTTCAATTCAGGTACATGTGTCCTATCCAGAATTATTCTTTAACGTAGGAAAAAACAGATATATAGGACAAAACAACTTGGAAAAATTGGGAAAGATTTTTAAAAATGATATAACTAGAGTATAGTTGGCCCATACTTTGGAATGTGGATTTTACAAGAAAATCGTAAAAACATTTAGTCCAAGGGTTCTTAACTTTTCTTGTATCATGGATTCCTCTGACAGTCTGGTGAAAACTATGGATGTCTTGTTAGAATAGAATGGCTTTGTTTGTTTTTAATGCCTTAAAAGAATAGAATTACAAAAAAACTAAAAATTAGTGAAAATAAAAATGTAATTTTTTCCCACCCAAATTCATCAATCCCCTGAAATTTATCAATGGATGATCTACCTACATTGAGTCCAACTCTAAGGAAACTAAGGATCACAGAGAATGCCCTACAAATGGGCGTTTTCATCTCTGTTTCTTAACTCCTCTAGGGAAAAGGTTGTTCTGGTGTTCCATTTATATTCCCAACATCTACCAAATATGTCTAAAAGTCAGCCAACAAGAATTTTTAAAGCACTTATACTTATGATAAGTGATGAAGATAAAAGAAATGAAGCAATCAAGACAACCAATGTATATATAAGAAGATACACATAGTGTATATAAATATATATATATATATATGTATATGCCCATATCTAAGTATAAATACATAATATAAAGGCTGTGTGTGTGTGTGTGTGTGTGTGTGTGTGTGTGTGTGTGTGTGTGTGATGGCAACCCTGGAATCAGGAGGACTAGATTTAAAATTTGACCTAAGACACTTACTAGCTGTGTGCACCTGGGCAAAGTCACTTAACCTTCTTCATCTGTGAAATGAGCTGGAGAGGGAAAAGCAAACCACCCCTCTTTCTTTGTCAAGAAATGGGGTCATGAACATGGTAGAACACCACAACTATAATATATGTGCATCTGTGTATATATGTATATATATATATATATATAGTTTGATATATATATTTAGTTTTATATATATAGTTTTATATTATATATATACACACATGAACTTTATATAAGCAAAATTGATACTATAGTAGGCATTCAATAAAAGTTTATTGAATTGAATAATAAAACTCAATAAATGAGTATTGAAAGAATGTTATATGACTCAATCATCACAATTATATCAAGTATTTTGCTATGAATTCACTCAAATCTTCACAGATAAAAGTGGCAAATGCAGAGAAATCTTGGAGTCCTAAAAACCTAAGTCAACTGAGACTCCCATCTGGCTCTGCTCTCTCCTCTATTTGAGGCTATAACAACATTTGGGAGAAAAAAGGGGAAAAACTATAACAAAAAAAATCCCTTTCCCTTATTCTTACTACCATGACCCTAAGCAAAGTCATCAGTAATGCACATCCTGCCTCTTAGTGAGCCCTTTAGTGTGAGGTTCTCTCCCCTTTTCCACAAGTCATCCCATAGGATGGATAGTATCACTTCTTTTTAATGGTGACTTCATTACATTACTCCCTATGAGTTCCAAAAACACATAGTGGGTTTTTTTAGATTTAACTAGCAGCATGAACACATGCACATACACACAAACATGCCAAAACCTATCCCAATTTTTTCAGACTATTTCCCCAGTGAAGTTGTTCTGTTTCTGTCACAGTAGACAGGGGAAAATATACACACTTGCATACTTTTAAATATAATCAGAATCATCATTAATATTTCCTCTATTAATTCCTTAAGGCTAGACAATCAACACAACAGATCAAGGCTTGATTTGTAGCATTTGACTCTGCTCAAATGAAAATTTAATAATTTAATAACCAAAAAACCTTGTGCCTTAAAACTTTCCTCACCACATCTTGATTATTTGCAACTTGAAGTCTTTCCCTTAAAGTCTTCACCTTTAATTAGCCAGTCAGTCAGTAAGCACTTATTAAGCATCTACTCTGTGCTCAACTTTTTGCTAAAAACTGGGGGATATAAAAAAAGCAAAAAACAGTCCCTGTTCTCAGGGACTTATTAGAGAGGCAACATGAAAACAATTACACACAAAATATAAAGCTTGGATGATTAGAGTTAAAGAAATTGAGGAAATATCATTCCAGGTTCATTAGAGGCTTCTCAAAGAAAATATGATTTTAACTGACATTTGAAGGAAATCATGGAAGTAAGAAGACAGAAATGAGGAGGAAGAGTATCCCAGACTTGGAGATCAGCCAGTGAAAATGCCCAGAGTCTGGAGATGGAGAGTCAAATGCTAAGAAACCATCACATATCCTTCTGACAAGCCCTTCGAAATTTCTCCAGCTTCATTTCTGCCAAGCCATGTTCAATATTTCTTTCAAGACTCATCTCCTCTAAGAAATCTCTAACATTCCTACCAATCTGAATCTTCTGTCATTTTAGAATTCCATGACATTTGTACATACAATTTTATATTGCTCTTGCTTTGTTCTCTAGCTGATTCAAGTGGTTATCCTTCACTTCCACAACTAACCCCACTGTCTACCCCAGTTGTGTGATTCTTGAGAAAAAGGCTGTGTCTTCTATTTATTTGGCACTTCCCATGAGATCTACTGCAATGATATCATATAGTTGACAATAGAAAGAAAGAAAGAAAGAAAGAAAGAAAGAAAGAAAGAAAGAAAGAAAGAAAGAAAGAAAGAAAGAAAGAAAGAAAGAGTTTTGCTTTCTGTTCCAGTTTTCATTTCTGAATGCCAAACACCTCATTAAAAATCTGATTTCAACAAGTATTTATTACACACCTCTTACACGCCAGACATTGTGCTAGGCGCACAAAAATGAAACAACTCCTCCCCTTGAGGAGGTTCTATTCCCAGTTTAAACCATGGGAATGCATACAAGCCTATGCAAAGCAAAAAAAAGTCAATACAAGGTAACTTCAGGTAACTTCAGTGCAAGTATTGGCAGCTGGAGACTTCAAGAAAGGCTGCAAGTAAGAGGTATTTCAATTGCTCTCTGTAGGAAGCCAGAGGTTTTAAGAGGTAGAAGTAAAGAGACAACTCTTCAATAGTTGCAGGCTGTCCCAGAGACCAGAAACCTTGCCAAAGTGACCACAATTCCCTTTTGTCACATCTAGAAAAGTGAGAAACTCAGATTCCCTTTAGCCCAAAGCAAAAGGCCAAGGTCATTGGAGAACTTAAGGAAGCATTTCCTCTTCTTCTCCTGACGCTGCCAAACAGAGTTATAGTTGAAATGGGGACCCCAAACAGAAAATATTTTCCAGACTGAGTAGGTTTAGCCTCGTTTAACAACAATCAAACAATTTGACAGGGAAAAGGAAATGCCAAGTGGCATTGAGGGATGGGAGGAAGATTGGGAACACTGGGATAGGGAGCCCAAGTGGGAGAGCTTTTTCACCGTCTTTTCTCTAGACATAAAATTAGTAATGTGAAAATGATACTCACAAGCTCATTAAGATGTATCATATACAAACCCGTCATCACACATACTGGTTTGGGAGTGAACAACTCAAGTATTTACAGTAATGGGATGGCAGCCCTGCTACTGACATAACCAACAATCAGATCCTTCTGAACAGACCCCCGCAGGACTATTTGATGGTGCAGAGAGTAGAAGGGAAGAAAGGCAATTTCTGTAAATTCTTCAACTGTGAATTTAGTGACTCAGAGGAACACCTAGAATAGCTAGGCTCTATTCTAGAAGGAATATCAAGAAATTCTTCAATGCTAGTAGAGTATGCTCTGGGCTGAGGTCTTCCCATGAAGAGAGCAATGTTGATTTTTGGCTGCCCACATAGAGTGGTGACAAGTTAATTACCTACCGTAAATGTTTTGTGGTGACTGTGGGCAACCCTATTGAGACCTGGAGGATTATGTGGTGCCAGATGTTTCTGCAGCTCTGAGTGACATCTCAGAGTGTCAAATAAACACCCCAGCTGTGTCTGCCTGCTTCCATAACAACAGATCAATTTAGCTTTTAAAAAAATTAATAGCCATTTGGTTCAAAAGTAATCACATCAATTATTTGGACCTTTATAGAGAAAACAGCAGATTCTTTGCCTGATTTTTTTTTATTCTTTTTGCTTTTCAGACATCTGTTTCAGTGTGCAGACAGGTATTCAGAGCCTAAAGAAATAGTCTCATTTGAATGAGGGAACATATAGTATTCTTGGCAGTTAAATGTGGGTCCAAGTTGGGGACTCTCTGAGCACAGGGATTCATGTCTTTGAAGAGACAAATTTCTCCAAAACCTTTGTCCTATTTTTCATCTTATCCTTTTTAAAAAATATGAATTCTTATTATCCCAGGCTCTGCTCATAGCTAGAAAACTCTGTCTGTATGACATGCCTGCTCTGAGTCTCTATGCTCCCATCTATAGAATGGGCATTTTTACAGAGGCATTTTCAAGGAAGAACTTTTGGAAAATTTAAAGCACTATGTAAATATAAAAATAAATGAACTACATAAAAACATTACATAAAATTCCTGTTACTATGTCTAATGTATTTTATGCCACCACCCCTCAATATTTAGATACATTTATATCACACTATATTAAGCTGTTTTTATTTCCCCTATACACATCATCATCACCATAGCACTTATACAGAACTTTGCATACATGGTCCCATTTTATTCTCACAACAACTCTAAGAGACAGGTGCTATTATTATTATTATCCCTATTTTATAGTTGAAAGAACAGAAGCAAATATTAGTTAAATGACTTGTTCAGGGTCATTCAGCTAATACTTGTCAGAGGCAGGATTTAAATTCACTTTCCTGACTATTGATTGATTGACTGAGTCCAGGAAGTGATCTACCCACTGCACTGTCTAGCTGCCATGTCTGATTTATACAGAAGCTCATTTTGATTTATACAGAAACCTGAGCACCTCCATCTGTCAAATGCACATCATTAATCACAATCATCAGTAAGAAGATAACAGTCATCAAGTGAATGACAAACTGGATCATCTCAATACCAGTCCAGGAAAATAATTCCCAATGAATGTTCTCCAGTATAATTTTTAATATAGATTTCATGAAATAGTACTGCAAGCATGTAAGAATCATCTGTGTTATAAATCATCAGTAATTCATCATTACAACAATATCAAGTATAAATTTTGAATCCTGACATTCAAGGCTCCACATAATTTGATCCTAATCTAACTTTCTGTCAGAATTCCAAGACATTTAAGATTCTCTAGAGAAGGAATTCTTAACTATTTTTGTGTAGATATTGGGGAAATCTATAGACCCCTTCCAGGAATAGCATTTTTAATATTCAATAATAAAATAAATAATATTATAAAAATGGATCATGTTGAAATACAGTTATCAAAAAACTTTTTTTAAGTTTAAGGACCCCAAGATATTGGTCTAAGGAAAAGGGAAGAGTTCAAAAGGTCTTTTCAAGGATGTAGAATATGATAGATTCCTCATTGCCAAACCATTAGGTGTAGTCTTTCCTCAAGACTTCAGACAGCTCGGCATGAATTTCACCCAGTACATTAGACATCTTTGGGAAACATGGACTAGAGTTAGTCTTCCACCAGAGTGGTCTATCCCACCTTATTATTAAACTATAAGAAATACAAGACCTGGGAATCAATCAGAGCTTATATTATTTTCCCTAGGAAAACATTCTGATGACTATTCTGGAAGTCCCTCCATGCCCCAGTGCTTTTCTCCCTACTTCTTATAGGATTTCTTCCTTGCCAGGGATACTGACCAGAGCACTGGACCAGGTTATTGGGATTTTCACATCAAAAGATGTGGCACTCATAAACCCAGAATGACTATACCCTGGGAGGCTCAGTTCTCTGACAAGCCTCTACTTTCCCCATCTTTTCATAAGGAGCTTGTTAGTTCTCTGAGCTCTCCTGCCTTGCTAAGACCTTGGGTATACGCAAACAGACCAAACAACCAAAAGGAGACTCCAAACTTGGGTTAACCCATAGCTACATAGACTCAGAACTGTGCTTCTAGTTCAGAGATTTCAGCTCCTCTTTCTAGTTTCAAGTCCATTTGAACCCTTCCCTTCAACCTTCCTCTCTTCAAGGCAAGAAGTTCTATCAGTCAAATTCACTAAATTTCTAAGGACAAAATACCCAAGGATGTAAATGTTCAAGTCCTTGTTCAGACTCCTCTTGGCTTCTTCATCTAGCAAATCACCTCCTGGAATACTCAAATGATTCATAATTAGCCACATTTATTATTCCATCCACAGTTATCCTCCCTGCCAGATTCCCAGGATCACTATAACTATACAGTTCTTATTGTGTGGGGATCCTAAACTCTAAGTAACTCTACTTTTAAATGCCTTAAAAAGATTAGACATTTCCCTCCCATAAGTGTTTAGCCTAGAGCAGTCCTATTATTCCTTTAGTCTTCCATGACTAGAAGATGTCCTGGTTGAAATAATTGCATAGAAATATAGGTAGAACTTAACTATGAACTCCCCTTGACCAACTAACAAGTTGTGTCCATTCAAATTGTTTCTGGTATATAGGTGACCAATAAGAGTTGATTCAAACAGTAACAAAACCATAAAACCCAGAGGCACCTGCAGAGGTGTAACTAACACCTGTGGAGCCTGGTCTCTACCACTTTCACAATTGTTCAATGAGACTTTGGCTAACTTCCAGCCATGACCCTTCATGGTTGTAGAGTAGTAAAGTCAAGGTCCCACAGCTTCTGACTACTTGGTACCTTTGATTTAAATCTATTATAGGAAATGGAAAAGGGCTCAGAAAGTATTTCCCAAATCTATGCCAATGTTGACTTTGTGATCCAAGACTTAGGTGTTCTTGTGCCTCAGGTTTCAAATAATCCCACGGCAAGGTCTGGCACACAAAACTTCCCTGGATGACACACATGGGTGAAGCACAAACAGCTTCACCCCATAGGCACGTTGCTATAAAAAAGGTCCTCCCTGTTGCTTTCTTCCTTCCTGCATCACAATAAAATTCTGAAACAATAATATAATAATAACAATAGCTAGTATTTATATTACACTTTGTCTGCCAAGTACTTTTATTTTATCTTCACAACAAACCTGGGAAATTGGCACCATTATTATGTCTATTTTACAGTTGAGAAAATTGAGACAGACAGAAGCTAAATGACTTGTCCAGAGTCACAAAGCTAGTAAGTATCTAAGACTAGATTTGAACACAGGTATTCCTGACTCAGGCCCAGAATTTTATCCACTGTGTCCCCTGGTTGTCTCAAAAGTATATGGACTAGATGAATCTCTGCTTCTCCCTGGTTTTATTTGCTGGCTACCAGTAGTAACAGTGTGAAAAAGAGGCTGTGCTCACCTCAAGACTGTTGCTTGCAGTGACTGCTTTTCTGCCCCTTACCCTCCATTAACTTCTTTTTTTCCTAATACTTTCTAACTTGTTTAACTTCTCTAGTACAGAACACTCTAGGAAGACTATAATATTCAGTCTACCATATGCTTCATATTCCCATTTCTCACATTTTTTTATCATTTCCTCCATTGGAATACCCTCACCATCTCCCTTCTATCTGACTAATCCATGCCTATTCTTCAAATTTCATTCTTTCTGTGAAATGTTCTGTGACAACCCAACCCCATAGTGATGCCTCTATTCAGTGAACCCTGTAGATCTTGGTACCTAGACTACTCCTTATACAAACTATGTGATAGTATTTTAAAAGTGAGATTGGGGCAGCGAGATGGTGCAGTGGATAGAGCACTGGCCCTGGAGTCAGGAAGACCTTAGTTCAAATCTGACCACAGACATTTAATAATTACCTAGCTATGTGACCTTGGGCAGTCACTTAAGTCCATTGCCTTGCAAAAAAAAGGTGAGGCTGTAAGAATGACCCACCAACTACTTAAGCTGTATCCCAGAAGGTATTCACCTACTCCTTCAACTCCAAGATCTTGCCTTCAGCTTTCTAGTTTCAGAAATTTGATTTTTTTCTTGTTTTACCCAGAAGCAATTAGAACCTGGAAAACAAATTCATGATTGCAAAATTCATGAGAGCCCAAAGCATAAGCCAGAATACTTATGTAGTAGCTTGCAACAGGAGATGTACTTGATATGAGGACCCATATTCCCAAAGCACTCCTCAGTAAGGGAAAGACCAACTTATTCATTTAACATGCATCTACTAAGGATCTACTCTATGTCAGAAAGCACAAAGGGAACAAAAAGAAACCAGTTTCTGCCCTCAAGGGCTTACATTCTATTGGAGACCTAAAAGAATACTTATAGGTACTGGTATATGTGTCATGTATAATGATGTGCTAGTGAATATTTAAAAACCAGCTCATAGTAAAAAAAAAGTTCAGATGGAACAAACCTTTCAGTTTAATTGGCTTTATTCTTAAGGCTAGACAATCAAAAAATAATACCTCAAATCCTGATTTGTGACTTTTGCCTATTTGTAAAAGTTCACATTGAAAATTTAACTATCAGAGGTGGCTAGATGGTGCAGTGGATAGAGCACTGACCCTGGAGTCAGGAAGACCTGAGTTCAAATCCACCTCAGATACCTAATAATTACCTAGCTGTGTCCTTGGACAAGTCACTTAACCCCATTGCCTTACAAAAAAAAATTAACTATCAGCTTTCAAGAGCACAATACAAAGCATCTCCAACATATCAACAGTCACATATGACCCTCTACCAGATCATAAGCTTCATGAAGGCAGAAATTGAGACTTATCAAAATGTTATGTCTCTCTCAGAATTTAGCATAGTTCTCCAAATAGTAAGCAATCAATAAATGCTTATTAAATTGAATTGAAAGCACAGGCAATTATTTGGATGCTCTTTCCCTCACCCAGTGAATAAGCAGTCATAGCCAAGGTTGGTAACAAGGAAAAGGAGTTTGAGAATGCTAAACCTTGAATTGGCCCCTGAGGACAATGGGGACTATGGGGAAAGAGAAAGGTCTTGTCTCAGAAACTCAGAACTTAACAGGCTGAGGGGACCTGCATGCATACTGATTCACTCCTTGACAGGTTGATTTATAGTTGGATAACAATCTTTAGAAGGCAATATAGGAAATCACATTTTTTAAGGCTCCAGAGGAGCAGGGAAAAGAAACATGGCATTAAATCTATGGAAAGCAAAATCATTCATTTTTTTAAACCTAAAGACTTCATGATTATATTTTTCCTTTTCCTTATGATAATTTTTTAAAATTTTTATTTTGTATACATTCTCTTCCCTTCTGTTGACTGTCACATGGGATATAATTGCTGCAGAAAAGTACCAAATTTCAAGAATTTAGGGAATTCTGAACAAGAACCTGCCTAGAACCTCATACCTTTCTATCAAAGATCTGTATGACAACCCCACATATAATCTGTGGGAAATAATATCTATAGACAGATCAGCCCAGCAGCAATCTGAGGTCAGACTATCTGAGACTTGTGGGTGGATGTAAAGGTAAAACTGGCAGAGGTTCTGCCTAATCGTTTAGTCCCTTGAGGGAGCCAAAGTACCTCTTTGAACCCAGATAATAATGTTTTGTCCTTCATTTTCAAAGAAGACCGCAATATCAGGGAGGCGATACCAAGACAAGCACATGAACTTGATTTGGGTGAGGGGGGGGTGTTGTGCTAAGTCACCAGCCTCATTTTCCTGTCTAGAACCATCTGGGTCCAGTGGTCAGAGATGAATCAGGATGACTGGAGATGACCCTGGATGTGAGGTAATCAGGGTGAAGTGACTTGCCCAAGGTCACATAGTCACTAAGTGGCAAGTGTCTGAAGCCAGATTTGAACTCCCATCCTCCTGAATTTAAGGTCAGTTCTCTATCCACTGAGCTACCTAGCTGTCTACAGCTGAATGAAGTACACAAAATACATCTGCAAAGTTCATCTTCATTGCCATATAGGATTTACAATCCATAGGTCACTTGAGCCCAGAGAGCACTGCTCAGAGATGTCACATCTCTAGCTGGACCACTGGCCAGCAGAAAAGGATCACAAGCTGTGGGTGGGAGCCAAAGTCTGCAGTCAACCACCCAGACCTGCCTGCATCTGTATCTGGGTCCTCAGGGCAGTGGTCCCCTCCCACCTCCCCTTCCCTCAGTCCTCCAAGCTAGGAGTGACTGTGCTGTCTCAGCAATAAAACTCAATAAATGCTGGTTATCTTGACCTGGTCACTTGGCTGGGGGATTATTTACAGGGCATTGCCTCAGAGTAAGACAGGGCTGAGTGAATTCATCCTGTGCAGTGCTATCACAGTAGACTTTGAATTAGGAAGAATTCATTAACAAATAAGTTCCTTGAACTTACTTTCACTTTTGAAAGGAACTATTTTACTTTTGTCTGTTTCCAGCATCTAATACAGTGCTTATTTCATAATAGGTACACTTAATAAATGTACTTAATAGATACTTGACTACAATTCAAATCCTGCCTCAGACATTTACTAGTTACCTATATCTGAACAAGTCCCTCAACATCAGTTTGTAAATTAAATAGAATTATTAATACTTACACTATCTGCTTCATAGATTTGTAATAGGGATAAAATGAAATACATTACATGATTACATAAATTAGCATCATATTCATAAGAGCCTCTATTTAAACTAGCATATGCTTTAAAACAATTATTTTCATACAAAAGTTGATACAGAGGACAATGAAATTGATATTGGAAAACATGGTTTTCAACTAGGAAATGAGAGAGATCAAAAAACTTAGTAGAATACTCATAAGATCTATTCTTTAAGAAGAGATTCAGAAAAGAATAGACATGGTGAGTAGTATGTAGCATCATAAAGAATAAAATTGACATCTTTATGATGGGAAATGCCTATTTATAGTCATAGATAATGATGATGATGGTAGACAGATAAGTATTTATCTAGTACTATTTAGATAAATAGATAAGCACTTATTAAGCGATATCTACCATCGTACTAAACATTAAAAGTACAAATATGAGCAAAAAGCAGGACAGGCCCTGCCCTTAAGGAGATAACATTCTACTATGTAAAAGCAATATAAATAGAAATAAATATATATATATATATATATATTATATATATATATATATATATATATATATACACACAAAAGGAAGCAAGGGGGAGGGAATTGAAGAAGGTATCCAAGTTAAGAGCAAGTTCTAAAATGACTCTGGGGAATCACGGAATGAACTAGATTTGGAGTAAGCATGATTGACTTGGGAATTCCATCAAATGGAGGTCTGAGGACAAGTGCACCAATCAGAGGAGGAAATTAGAAATAGAGTTGTTGTTAGAATAAAGATGATTGCTTGGACAGCAGTCCAGAAGGAGTTGGGGAGAAATGGGTTGAACCAGGGTTGTAGGAAGTTTATCTGACATGGAAGGTTATTTCAAAATCAGTCTTTGTTCAGTCATATCACTGAATGATTAGAGCTTGGGAGAAAGTAAAAACCAACTTTATAAAAAAGAACAAACTTGAAAAGATATTGCATGCAATAGCAACAGCTTCAAACTAAATGATGTAAGCAAGCTATCAATTCAAAAAAAATTAGGAACGACAAAAATTAAAATGTTCATTCTGAGTTGCATCATTCCTTAGAGAATTTACCCAAGGTAAAACGGTCACCACAAAGAGAAGGACAAAGGAGCTGGGAAAATGTCTTGGCAACATAAACTTGATTTCCTTGCCAAGTGGTATCCAAGGGAAACATGAACTTAGAGTACAAGCACATTAGCAAAACAGTATAGAGCAAAGCAATAGAAAATAATAAGCAGTAAAAGTTCACCCAAAAAGCAAAGAAAGTTTCATGAGCAACAAATTCAACAAATTTGTGCTAAGAACCTTCTATGTTCAAATTTCTAGTCACTGATTATATAAATCTAAAATAAAGGAAAACAGCCCTTAACCTCAACTAGTGTCAGAGAAAGATTTTTCTGGTTTGTAGAAAGCTCTGAAGGTAAGATAGAGATAGAATGATGGAGAAGAGCCCAGGAGAAGGTGGAAGCAGATAGGAATGAAATGAAAAGTTTTCCTTAGCAAGCAAAGACACATTATCCTCTGAGGATAGAAAGAAGAAAAACAGAATGGGTGGATAAACAGAGAAGACAGAAGATGTAATGTATGAAGTGAGGTCATTTCTGAGAGAGGGTTAAGTGGAATTAAGGTTTTAAGGAGAGATAATGTTTAAAAACAGTCACTGGGGAATGTGATAGAGTTGATCCAACATGCCTAAAAGGTGTGCTGTGCAGCAGTAAGGTGCAAGTTAAGAGTAGATAATATGAATCTTTAGTGGATCTAATCAACAGAGTTTTGTGACCTCATTCAGCAGTTTAGAAATAGGACTGGAAAAGCTAAATTGGAGGGGATAGCCCAGGGTTCAGGATCATCTGGCGCAGTAAAGTTAGAACAGAGGCAAGGATAGAGGACAGCTCCTTGCTGAAATGACTAATATAGACTTAAAACTCTGAAGGGAGAAAAATGAAGCCAAAATAAGTGATGGATTGTGAGAACAGTATGTATGTATGTATGTATGTATGTATGTATATATGTATTTCTATATACACACACATATTTTTATTTGTATCTGGTAAATTGCCTTGGTGATGGACTATGAGAACAGTACGTATGTATGTATGTAAGGACATGAATACTATTTCTAATACATACCTTTTTTTTATTTACATCTGGTAAATTGCCTTGGTGTAAAACTCCCTTCTACCAATGCAAATAAATAACTCATCTGATTTATGGTCTTAATTGCCTACAGAAATAAGAGATTAGGTGATTTTCCAGTGGTCACATACCTAGTATTTTTATAATCTCAGTTGATCTCAGTTGTTCCTGAATGTATCATCAATCCACCATACTGCTTCTTATATTGGTTTGTGCCTTTATAAATTAACATGCTAAATAGGTGTTATACATGAATAGTGAGCTGGACCTATTTCTGAGTAGGAAAGAAATCAAGCTGTATCCCAGTTATGAATCTGCATCCTATTTTCAATGATCCCACAGTATTTATAGTCACAAAAGTCCATCTTGTTAATATCAGCATTCTCCCAGGGACAAAAATTACAAGTAATTCAAAATGCAATGAAATGACACTCTAAGTGAACTACAGAATGTTACCAAAAAACAATTGCATGTGATATAAAAGACATTATCAAGAAAAAAGGAAATGTCCTGGTTACATAGTGAGAAGGGGAAACATAGGACTTAATAAATAGAAAAAATAACAGACAGTCTAAGACCAAAGATTTTTAATGTAACCCAAGAATGTTGGAGGACATGTGGGAAAACTGGGGTATTAATGCACTGTTGGTGGAGTTGCGAAGTGACCCAACCATCAGAAGAACAATTTGGAACTGTGCCCAAAGAGTTATTAAATTGTGCATATCTTTTGATCCAACAATACTACTGCCATATTACAAAGAATCCCCCAAAGGGGAAAGAGTCTATTTATACAAAAAAAATATTTATAGGGGCAGCTAGGTGGTACAGTGGATAGAGCATTGGCCCTGGATTCAGGAGTACCTGAGTTCAAATGCAGCCTCAGATGCTTAATAATTACCTAGCTGTGTGGCCATGGTCAAGCCACTTAACCCCGTTGCCTTGCAAAAACCTAATACACACACACACACACACACACACACACACACACACACACACACACACACATATATATATACACACACACATATACACACACACACACACACATATATATATATATATATAATGGCAGTTCTTTTTGTGGTGGCTAAGAATTGGGAATCAAAGGCATGCCCATCAATTGGAGAACTGCTAAACAAGTTGTGGCATATAAATGCAATGGAATATTATTATGCCATAAGAAATGATGATTTCAGAAAAAACTGGAAAGACTTACATGAACTGATGTATAGTAAAGTGAACAGAACCAGGAGAACATTATACACAGTAACAGCAAAATTGTTTGATGAGGTATTGTGAATGACTTAGTGATTCTCAGAAATACAATGATCTAAGACAATTCCCAAGAATAAATGGTAAAACATACTAATGGCTCCAGAGAAAGATCTGATATTATTTGAATACAGACTAAAGCATGTTAATTTTAGTTTTTCATTCTTTTTTCTTTTATTTGAATGTTCTTGTACAGTGTGACTATTATGGAAATAATTTACATTGTTGTACATGTATAACATATCTTTTTGCTTATCTTCTCAGGGAGTCAAGAAGAAAGAATAGAATCTAGAACTCAAAACTTTAAATAAAAATGATTTGGGGGGGTATTTTTTTTTAGTTTTTGCAAGGCAACAAGGTTAAATCACTTGCCCAAGGCCACACAGCTAGGTAATTATTAAGTTTCTGAGGCCAGATTTGAACACAAGTACTCCTGACTCCAGGGCCAGTGCTCTATCCACTGCACCACCTAGCCACCCCATAAAAATGTTTAAAAAAATAGTAAGCTGTATATAATAGATTTGCAGTTTCATGCACTCATATTTTTTAATTATAATATGCTATAAATCTTAAAAATGCAATCTATAGCTACTACTCCAATGACTTTGGGTACAAATGGAGCAGTTTCATTCCTGGTAACCAGTTTCCCTATTTGACTTCTTGATCTCCCTAGAGCTAATCCAGGAAAATTTCCAAGGATAAAGTTTAGGTATAACTTAAACCTCAGTTTCCCCAAATGTGAATAACAATATTCCTATCTCCTGAAACTTCTCATTTGTACAATATCACTGTTGACTATGAGACAACCTTCATTTTTGTCCCACAAAAGATATCTAAATTGCTAAAGACCCTTGGGAGTCAGGGGCAGTTAGTTCAGCTTCATGAACTCAGTAGTTTTTTGACAATAAGCAAGTCATATGACCTCTATCCATCTCAATTTCCTTGTCTGTAAAATGGGGATAATAATCGCATATATCTCCAAGAGTTGTAAGGACAAAATGTGATATTTGTAAAGCACTTTGCAAACCTTGAAGCTAGATTTTATCAAAAGAAGGAGGCATCTGTCCACTAAGAAATACAAACTAAGTCACAAGGACTCAAAACTTGAATGATCTCATAGAGGCAAGAAGGGAAGGATTTGAACCCAAGAGACACACTAGATGACCAAGAGGTTCTTGTTTCTGGAATCTCCTTTCTGGGAAGATTGGTTATGGAGCTTGGAACAGTTTCACCTTAATTCCTCAGTCTTTGTAATCATACTACAAACTGGTCTTTCCCCAAGGTCCTCCCTCTAGAACCTATTCTCAGCAGCCACACACCTGAGATAGTGCCAGAACAAAAATTTTCCTCAAGGAGCTCAGAAGTTCCTAGAATGAATTCCTAATTCCCAGACCCTCTGCAGCCCAAATGTTCAAATGTAAATTTTTAAGTGATAGTGAAACCCCATATGACACATACATACTTGTTCTGCTTGGTCTTAGTTGCTGAAGGCTGAATTAATAACAAAGGTGGACAAGTTTCAAAGAAGCAGACTTCGACTGAGTAAAATTATAAGAAAACTCGCTAACAATTACAGCTGATAAAGTGGAATGTGCTACCTCATAGGATGGTGAGCCTCCCATCTCTGCAGGTATTCAAGCAGAAAACTCAGATGACTACTTGTGAACATCATAGAGGGATTTCCTATCTAGGAATGGATTGGGCTAAATGACATTTGCCTACTCTGAGAGTCTGATTCTGGAACCTCCAAGTTCCTTATATTTCTATGACCAATAGCATAAATGTTTATTGCTTTTCCATGAATGAAGGGAAAAAAAGGAAAGGAGAGGAAAAGAAGAGAGAAGAGAGGAGAAAAAAGAGAAAAGAGGAGAAGAGAGAAGAAAGGAAAGGAGAGGAAAAAAACAGAGAAGAAGAAGAGAGGAGACAAGAGGAAAGGGAAGAAAGATAGTGAAAGAAAAAAGAAAGTCTAAGGAATGTGTTCCAGGCCTTGCAATAACAGAACTTCCTTCTACTGGAGTGCTAAGCAAGGGGGAGGGAGTGGGGTGGAGGGCAGGGGTCTGAATGGCCAATATAAGAGCACTCTGAATGCTGAGCTCACATGTTCATACCAGATTGGAAACACATGCACTGTCAGGCAAGGCAGGAACCAGAAATCAACAACATATGAAAATATTTCCTTCTCTAGACACTTTTCCCTTCGTGATCTTGGTCTTCTCCCTGCCCCCTCCCCTCTATCCCCCTCCTCTCACTCTATTCTTTTAGTGGGATTGGGGGAGGGAGTGAGCAGGCTCTCATGCCTCATAAATAACTTGAGTGGAGGTTTTACACATGATGTGTGTCTCTGGTTCTGAGTCATTCTGAATGCACCTGAAGCCGTAACTACAACAGCCAAGGATGACATTTCCAGTGGCACACAAAGCCAGCTTTGAGAAGCTGGAAAAAGACATTTCTCTTTCTTCATCAAGAATGATTTTGACTTAATAACTGTTCTCCTAGTGCCTTGCAGAGGTCTCATGCCATTACTGCCCTATGGGCAGGGTGGGGAGACAAAATCCTCCAAAGCAGGTGACTTTCAGAGATTGCCAGGCCTGTGACTTCTGGCCTTGTCCGAAAACTCCCTGTTCTCCTAAGAGAATTTTTCTCTATTCTGGAGGGCAAAAAAACCCCATAACTTTTTTGTACCTCTGGATCATGTAAACTTGCAAAGCCAAACAAAGGTACTCTCTGATATAAGGAAGAATGGAGTTTACTACTCAACAGGAAATGGTGCAACAATAATAAAAGCTGGCAAAGCACTTTGCATGTATCATCCTATTTGGGGAGAAAAATACCCATTTTACAAATAAGGAAAAGAGATTATGGTAACAGCCAACTGGTCTTTTCATTCTTTGTGCTTCCCCTATTTATAAAACCAGTACATGTTATACTTGTGAAATATCCTTATCAGAGACATACTGAGTGTCATTTTTCCAATGAGGCTTTTAGGGCCCATAAAGACGAAGGGACTCACTCCAGCTCCCAAATTAATGTTAATGGCAGATCTAGGAAACTAGGATGATAACTGATTCTCCTTACCCCCAGAACACTGTGTTCTGGTATGCAGTTTCAAAGACATCCAACTTCTTAATGGAATCATAAGATCATAGATTTAGAACTGGATTGCTGTTGTTCATCCTTCATTTTTAATTTATTTAGGTTTTTTTTAGGTTTTTGCAAGGCAAATGAGGTTAAGTGGCTTGCCCAAGGCCACACAGCTAGGTAATTATTAAATGTCTGAGACCAGATTTGAACCCAGGTACTCCTGACTCCAGGGCGGGTGCTTTATCCACTGCGCCACCTAGCCGCCCCTCATCCTTCATTTTTAAAAGGATCAATGATATTATGAGGATGATATCTTGATTTGGGAGTGAACTGGATGGAAGTGAGACAGAATTGTGCAAAGCCATCAACCTCACTCTCTACTCCAGATTTCTCAGAATCCAGTGAAAAGACAAATAGGCAAAAATGAACTGTATTATCTCATAAGATGGTGAGTTTCCTGTCACTGAAATTATTCAAATAGAGGTCAGATGTTCAAGTATAGGCTCAATGATAACTGATTAGAGACATATCAACCAAAGAACACATTTCTAGGTTCTAGAGATACCAAAATAGAAACAAAACAGTCACTACCTTAAAGGAACTTACATTCTACTCAGGAAAGGAAGTAGAAGACATTAATTAATCTGAGGTTTGGATCAAGTCCTTTATAAGATCCCTTCTACCTCTGAGATTTATGGTTAGCATTCCAGTACTACATCCAACCTTCACAAGTGATACTGTTTGAGTTTTCTCCAGAACCAACTTGGCTAGATAAGTCATCCAAAGAATAAAAATGATAGTCATAAGGTTCACCATCTCTGAGTTGCATCTCCTTGACATCTTTTGAAATGCTAGATGTTCTTCAGTAATTCCAGTTGTATCCAACTCTTCATGACCCTATTTTTGGGGTTTTCTTGGCAAAGATACTGGAATGGTTTGCCATTTATTTCTTCAGTTCATTTAACAATGAGGAAGATAAAGCCACCAGGATTAAGTGACTCATCCAAGGTCACAGAACTAGCAATTGTCTGAGACTGGATTTGAGCTCAAGTCAGCCTTACTTGAGGCCTTTCACCTCTATTCACTGCACCACTTGTCATATTTGTTGGATGGACCCCTGCTAAATGAAATCCCAAAAGCTGACTAAGAGCAAAGAGTTCCTTCATCTATAAATGGAGATAGTTAAAGTAAATGGTTTTAAGTTCCCTTCCAGTTCTAAATCTTATAGTTTTATACTTCTATAATGGTCACATGAATCATATGATGTTCATTTATTCAACAAACTTTTGTCTAATGCCTGCTGTAGACAAGATACTAAGGCAATTATTTGAGGAAATAGCAAACTAAATAAGACAGAGTTTATAATGTAGTGTTCACAGTCAAATCTAGTAGGGTAGAATGAGTCAAGTACACAATTCAAATTAGAATAATAATATTTGCCATGGAGCCTTTTGAGCTTGTATTAGCAGGATCAGACACAACCCAATACACTGCACATTGACTCAGACGTCATGATGTCATTTTGGTTCTCTTGGAGCACGAAGATCAAACAAGAAGCATATAATGAATGTACAAAAGGAATATAAAGTTCTTTGAGAGTAAAGAATTCCTGACTGACAGAGCTGGAAATCACCTCACTGGCCATGTAATCCAACTCACAAGTGAAAAAGGATTCTCACTAAAATATGATGACCAACAAGTGGTTGTATCCTGCCTTTTGATGAAGACTCCCAGTGATGGGCAATTCATTCTATCATGAGTCCATTTTTCATAGTTCTATTTATTAGGAATGTATGATTTTTTTCCTTATCTCCAATCTAAATTTGCTTCTTTATGATTTCTAATCACTGCTCTTCTGCCTCCTGTGACCAGGTCAAATAAGTTAAGAATCACTTTCCTGAAACAACTTTTCAAATACTTAAACATGAGATCAGATAAACAAGAATCTTTATCCACAAGGCTATTTTTGTCAACCTACTTTCTCTCCATTCTCTTTGCTGATCCTCATGCAAGAAACTTCATTTTCTGGGCATTTTTTCTGACTTTCCCCCATGCCTAGAATGCTCTCTCTTCTTATCTCTGCCCCCGGCTTCCCTGGCTTCCTCCAATTTTCACCAAAACCCCACCTTCCTAGAGAAGCCTTTCATGATCTACCTTGATGTTAATTCCATCTTTATCCTCACTACAGCTGTGGTTCTTTGCATGTTGTCTCTCCTTTTTGTCTTTCTTTTTAGCCCCAGAACTTAACATAGTACTATCATATAGTAGGTATTTAAATGTTTATTGATTGACTGCTAGTCAACTCTAAGAGATCCCAAGTAGTCAAAATTGTTCAACCAGCATCCTCTAACCTTATCTGTGAACACAATAAGGAAAAGAGATAAGTTTTATTAGGGACAACTCCAAGAGATCCCCAGGTAGACAGAATGGTTCAACCAGCATGCTCTAACCCTTAGTTTTAATTCCAGATTACTATTTCCTGCTTCCATTGCTTCACTTTTCTGTGCCTCAGTTTCACTTAAAAATGCCAAAATTATACAAGATAATGTTTCCCTCTCTAAATCCTAAGATCCTGTCATCCTTTGTGTCTAACCACAACTAATACTCAACTTTGCATGCCATATGGTGTTGACTGGCAATCAACTTAATTTCCAGAATACACACACTTATACATCTGTATATATTTTTCTGGGACCCCAGTGTGTTGATCCTTGTGCCCAGTCCAACACAAATTCCTCAAGTTACAAATGCATTTCTCTCCTCCCCCAACCAATGAGTATTGCTCCCATCAATCCTCTAACCCCTTCTGCTGCCCCCCAGCTCTGCTCCCTTCCCCCACATTCCATATCATTCTACTTTCAAGAAGAGAGATTAGGGGAAACAGCCCTCTGGACACTGGAGTGATTTATAGTTTGGGAATCTCAGACTATCCCTGCCTTTGGGGGGCCAGCTTCCCAAGCACAGCAGGCTGGACTTTGGGAGGGAAAATTACTTAAGAATCTCTCCTTGGGAACATTTGCTGTTTCTGATTTATTGCCTCCACACTCTCCTCCAGCACTACAACTCAATATACTACAATTCAATAAACATCCACAGAGCACCTATTTTGAGTAAGGTGGTACTGTGAAAGATACTGAATTGCAAAGACAAAAATGAACCAATCCCTCCTGGCTCCAAGAAGCTTACATTCCAATGGATGGGTAGGATGGATGTAAAAATAAGCAAATATAAGGTCATTTGAAGGAATTGAGACCATGAATGATTGGGGGAATTTAGAGAAGGTTACGCAGAGGAAGTGACATCTGAGAAATAGAGATGAAAAGGGAATCCATTCAAAGAACAAGGGAAAGTTTGTGAAAATCTATAGAGTGGGAAATATAATATCAAGTTTGAGTAACCCTCAGTCATAGAAACTGACCTTCATTGTCCAGTGAGCAAAGAAAAGTAATATGAGAAAAGGTTGTAAGCATAAGTTAGAGTCAGACTATAGATGACTTTAAATTCCATTCTGAGAGGTTAGTGCTTTATTCTGAGACAACAGGGAATAACAACAACTATTGTTCAGGGAAGTAAGAGGAGCAGAACAGTATTCTGTGTAGATTTTTTCTGGGATCTGGGTGGAGGGTGGATTGGAATGGGTAAAGCCTGAAATCAGGGAGACCATTGAGATGGCTATTAACCACTGTTCAAGTGAAAAATGATAACTATGGTGATGTGTGAGATGTTATGGAGGTAGAATCAACAAGATTTGGTAACTGATTACATGTGGGGAGTAGGGGAGTAGGAAATGTCAAAGATTCCTCTAGTTAAGGAACTTCGTGACTAAGAGATAGAATTTTGATAGAAAGGCTTGAGTGGGAGAGGAAGCTGAAAAAAGAAGAAAGAAGTGAACTGAAGGAAGAAAAGGAATTGCAAGGATGATTTAGAAGGCTTTGTAAATGTGAAATACAGAGATGGAATTTATAGAAGAGAAATTTGGAAGGACATGAAGAGAAGGTATAGGACAAAATGGAGACAGAGAAGGACTCAAGCAGAACAAAGAGAAGGATTTGGAATAGAGGAGAAGGATTCAAAGAAAAGAAAAGTGAGACTTTGGGAGCTAATTTCCCCATGATCATGGTTAAGGGTCTGAGGTGGGATTAAACCCAGGTCTTCTGAAACCAAGTCCACTTCCTGGGGCAACTAGATGATGCAGTAAAAGAGTGTGAGAACTAGAGTCACAATGTGACCTGTAACTGTATGACCCCGAGTAATTTATTTAACCCTGTTTGTCTCAGTTTCCTTAGTTATAAAATGAACTGGAAAGGAAAGGGCAAACTACTCTAGTTCCTTGCCAAGAAAAACCCAATTGGTGTCACAAAGAGTTGGAAATGACTGAAATGACTCAACTAAAACCACTTCTCTACCCACTACAGAACACTGTCATCTAAGCCACAGGAATATAAAAGGTTGATGAGTTTGGTGCCAGGATCCTTGAGGAGACATAAAGATGTATGGTCCCAAGTATAAGTACAAGAGTAGGGCTCTAAAAACTGTGATACAATTATTGAAGATCTTAAAAAGAAGAGAGAGTAGCATGGAAACTAACAGCTCAAAGAAACAAGAACCTAGACAGGGGAATGATCTAGACATAATAGTAACAGAGTGGAATGTGAGAGAGGCAATAGGGAGCAAAAAAGCATGCCAGCTCCTCCTTCTGTCCCATTGTATCCAAGGCATGAAAGGAGAATCAGAAAGCCAGGTTTCCATGTGCATTAGGAAGATGGAAAGGATAAGAAGAGGAGATTAAACTGAGTGGAAACCTCAAATAGCAGCACACAATAGAATGAAGGAAGGGAGAGAATGTGAAATGTGGAGAAGGGCTGAAATGAATAGGAATGAGAGTTCCATAACAAATAGTTGGAGGAAGGGATTTTGACCTCAATAGACAGCAATTCTGAATCAGAGTGGTTGGGGGAGGAGGAGGTCGAGTTTTCAAACCACAGGATATGGAAAGAACCAAAATTAGTCAAGGCCCCCACCCTCAGAATGTTGTGATGACTGATCATGGCATCAATGTGGGGCAGAGAAATCAGATTCCAGGACTGGAACATCCAAAAACTGTGAAGATAAGAGTGGAGGGGACATGGAGGTCTGGTCTGTCATCTGGGTGAGAATATCTGATGATTAGATTCCTTGAGCCAAAACAAGCTTACTCTTGGTGCTAGCCCCATAATTTCATCCCAGAATGAAACACCACAAGATACCTAGCATAGGAAGAATCATTCAGCACTTTCTCTCTGAGGTCCCTAAGGACAGGGACTTCCAGGCTCAGGATCTCTGAAGTTGTGAGGCTGTGAGAATCAATTGAGAACCCTCCATTTCCTCAGTATCCTCTAGGTATAGAGAAGGAACTTCCTTTCCTACTATACTTTCTTTATTCACAGGGAGGGGAAAATTCCCCTAAATTCAGAAATTTCCCCACCTTCAAGTTTCTCTGCCACATAGGAACACTGAATCCCAAATTCAGAAGTTGCTTCCACTTCCAGGTTCCCCGTAAGATAACAGATCTAGAGTAGAGAGGATCCTCCAGATTTGAGTGGGGGGGGGGGTGCTATGCTAGGTCACCAGCCTCACTTTCTCCTCCAGAATCATCTGGATTCAGTGACAGGAATCAGGAGATGGCCCTGAATGTGAGACAATAAGGGTTAAGTGACTAAACAGGATAAATAAAACAGAATTATAAAAGGGAAGGCACTGAAATTAAAAGGGTTAAGGTAGAAGGTGGGATTTTAATTGGATATTAAAGGAAAGGTCAAGAAGTCATAGTTCACCTAGTCTGAAAGAAGAAGAGACTGTATGCCTGGGGTGGATTAAAGAAGGGAATTCACATTCAATTGTACTAGGAAGATAAGCTGGTACAGGGGAAAGAGCACAGGTTCTAGTATCAAAGGATCTGAATTCAAATTCTAATCTCTGATATTTACTACCTATGTGACCTTTTACTACTTCTCTGAGTCTCAGTTTCCTCAACTATAAAATGAGGGGACTGGACTAGATGGGTTATGAAGTCTCTTCCAGCTCTAGAGCTATGATGCTATGATTTTCTCCATATAATAATATTCTTCCACTGAAGTCCAATGCTGATGCCTTAATAACTGGAATGGCTGTAGGCCTAGGTCCTTATAGAGTACAAGTTGTAGAAGTGTGGAGTGCAAAGAGACCTGGATATACCTATAGTATGTCTGTTGCCCGAGTTCAAGCCTAGCTAAGCTCAATGATGCTTATTACCAAGGTGGCCATAGGATGATGTATTTCTTAACCTACACAACTATCCAAGGCTTTAATTAAATCATAGAGAGATTATAATCTATATCAATGGGGAAAGAGCCCACACTAAGGAAATCAGGGTTCTTGAAGTATCAAGTCAAGTCAACAAACATTATTATGTACCTAAAGGAATCAGGGAAGCAAGAAAGCAGAGGCAAGGTTGGAGAGTATTCTCAGAATGAACACATTGCTTTTCCTTTTTTAGAGAAAGAACAAAGAGATCAATGTCACTAATCATAGAGGACATGAATGGTAGTAAAGGATAAGAAAAGGGAGAAGACAGGAAAGGGTCAGGTTATGGAGAGCCTTTATGAAGATCCTGCAGACAGGACAGTAACAATAATAATGTACCTTTCTTTAGGGCTTTCCTGGGAGAGGTATTATGGAAATATTATCATCTCCATAGTCACAGATAAGGAAGATCAGAATTCTCAGGTGACTTAACCAGGATCACATAGTTAATAAATTTCAGAACTAGAATCTGAATTCAGAGTTTCTTGCTCCTAAATCAATATTCTTTCCCCTATATCATACAACTGAAAGTTCTAACCATAAAAGATGTCATTGGAGCTTAGATTCTTCCTCATAAGAGGACCTATTATGCCTTAGTAGGTATAATAAATAGTAGAATAAAATGATGGTCTCTGAGCCTGGAGATACCTGGTAGAAATTAAATGAGCAATCAACTCTCAATCTGTGCTAATGAAGTATAAAAGAGTCATGGATTTTCCAAAACAACAGATAATCCAAAAACAATTTCTATTTGGATTTGGAACTAGAATACTAGAATATACATAGCATACTAGAAACATATATACACAAGAGAGATATTCACTGATCTTTCTAAAAGCCAGTCTCAATCTCTTCTGATTTGACCTTACTATTGTCAAACCCAAAGTGACATTTATCATCCATAGATCAGATAACTCAAAATGGACAGTAGGATAGAAGTAAAGTATAGGCCTAAGTATATCGTATGAGGTGAATAAATCTACTGAATTTCCCCATTTTCCTTCTTATTCCTATGGACTCCCTTTGTCCATTAATGCAGCTACAACTTGGCAGGTTGGGTGGAATACAGCACTGCACATCTTCCATTGCCCCAAATCGCGCATTCCATCCCTAAATCCAGTAGTAGTAGGGCCAGGGGGTGAGATTAAGTCTGAGGCAATGACTATATTTCACATGGTTCCCTTGGGGCCACTTGCTAAGATGCCAACAAGGCTGATGTCATCAACAGCTTCAAGAGGACATGAGAAAGCAGATTGAGCCAAAGGAGAGCAAATCCTAATCAAAGGAATGTAAGGCCATGGAGATAAGTCAGGGCCAGAAGCAAACCCCTCTTGAATAAGCAAAGCAAAGTTACAATCAGAATTTGGTTAGTGGTTTGTTGGGTTAGCAGAGACCTGGAAAACAAAGAGACCTACAAGACAAGACTAATAATCAGGATAGATTTATCTTTGGGAAACAGATAAAAGTCCAAGTAGGCAGGCAATGTCAGGGAGTTTTTGATGGATCAGAGAGTACTGTTAGTAATCAATAGGGTAAGGTCCAGAGAGGTGGGGAGGTTTGACATTTGGTATAGGCCCACCATGGGTAAGACTACATTTTTTAGTAAGAGACTGACCTAATGTGGCAGTTAGATAGTCAAGGAGTCAGAATAAGAATCGAGGATAAAATATCTTCCTAGACCTTGAATTAGAAGGAAATTTAAAGTCCTTCTAGTCCAAAGATTTCTTAACCTGGGGTCACATGACTAGTAAGATTCTGAAGCTAGATTTGAATTCAGGAAGATGAGGTTTTCCTGTCTCCAGACCAGGTGCTCCATGCACCATGCCACTCAAAGAGTATCTGGATAGCTATTAAGAGTTCACCAACTTGGAAGGGAAAAAATTACATCTTTATTTTCACTAACTTCTAATTGAAATTTAATGTTTCTTTCCATTATGATTTTTAAAAAATTATGAAGAGGTCAAAAGGGATCCATGACACAAAAAAAGGTTAAGCTTCTCATTTTACACATGAGGAAACTGAGACCCAGAAAGCCTATGTGATGGTCACACAGGTAATAATCACCAAGATTAGGATTTAAACCCAAGTCATCTGCCTACAGAGCCTTTCTTTCCTACCTCATTCCATGTATTTGTAATTTTTAATAGTCACTGTACCAACCCACACACCCTGTTCCTAGGGAGGCTGAAGCTGATGAATTTCTTGAGCTCCAGAATTCTGAGCAGCAGCAGAGATAAAGCTTACTGGGGGTGGGGGTTCACCAGGATGCCTAGGGAAGGGGGAACCCTCCAAGGGTATAAAAGGAGGAGGTTAAAACTCCTGGACCCACCAGTGGGATTAGCCAGACAGGGAGATCCAATATCCAAAAAATAGTGGGCTTAAAGTTAGTTAGGTTTAAGGGCAGCACAGTGGATAGAATATGGGCCTGTAGTCAGGAAAACCTGAATTCAAATTCAGTCTCAAACACTTCCTGTGTGACCTTGAGAATATCATTTAGCCTTTTTTGCCTCAATTTCCTCATCTGTAAAATGAACTAGAGAAGGAAATGGCAAATCATTCCAGTATCTTTGCCAAGAAAATATCAAATGGGGTCATGAAGAGTCAGACACCATTAAAAGTGTCTAAACAATAAGGTTAGGCTAGGAATACAAAGACTAAAATAATTAAATAATCTCTGCCCTCAGGAAGTTTATATACTATGGATTTATTCTTTTAGACACCCACCTGGATCACTGAGAAGTATCTTGTCCAGGGTCAAACACACAATATGTGTCAGAAGTAGGACTTGAAAAGTGTTTCTGATTTAAAGAGCTGGTCTCTGCTGGTCTCTATACTATGCTGCCTCACTCAACAAACATTTGTGAATCAAAATATAGTTAGCTTTGCTTGTAAATGGAAAAATAAATAAATAAAATATTTATTAAAAATGCCAAGTCAGAAAAAAATGCCAAGTCAGAAAGCACTAACAGTAAAACGGGAAGAGATTTAAAAGGGTTTGGGACTCCTTAGAATTTACTTGCCTAAAATTGGGTTGGTACCAATCTCTGGGTCAGGGATAAATCTGTAGTTAGGAGTTAAGGGATCTGAGCTTCAAAGATTAGATGGTTTTAAAGGAATAGAAACAGAGTATGACTGGGTTGTCTGAGTTCAGAAAGGGGAAAGTGTGGTGATGATCAACCTTAACTCTAAAATTCTGGGAGGACAAAAAAAGGAAACAGTGTTAGACTGAACAACTGTAAACCAACTCTGGGAAGCAATGGTACTATGGGGTTTTGCCTGCTTAGAGACCTCATCCAACATTAAACACAGTTACAACAATGATCAGTGGAGACTCTGAGAATACAAAACTGGGCAGCTCTCTGAGTCATTGCAAAGGGGCTCGGAAAGCTAATAGATGGAGAGGCCAGATGATGGGTGGCCTAACTATACAAGGGGAAAATGTAGGAGCTGTAAACTGTCACACTTTGGAGGGAAACCCAGCACAAGTCCAACTTTCCTTCCTGCCAGAAAGTTATTTAACTCACTAACCTCCATTGAATAGCAGCTGCTAATGGTCAAAGGGAAAATCAGGTTTCTAGCTGTGGGACCTTTGTCAGTTCCATTCTGGACCGCACAGTCTGTTTCAGTGGATCAAATCCATTCATATGCTACTCCAAGTTATGAGGCTATAGAGACAGACTTAAGACACCAGACAGAATTACAAATTAATGAATTAAAACTGTCCTTTGAGTCTTCCTAATGGACCATTCATTTAAAACAAATCAGGAAAGCAACAAGGAGCTTGGAATTCATATGTTGCCCCTCTAATGAGCAAATATTCTTGATAAAGAACAAACAATAAAACATCTGGTGGAGGTAGGGAACAGGAGTTTTTTTGTAATTAAGCATTGTTTTAAATAATCCAAATCAAATTTAACAAGTTGGCAATATTGCTATCATAATTATTAATAATCATGTACATCATCTGTGTATGTTCATGCAAGAATCCCCCCTGAGAGATAACACTACTTTCTTCCAAAGAACTCAGGTATCCTTATTACATGGGTCTATTACACGGGTCTCCAGTTTAGCACAGATAGAAGTGGATTAGAAGCTAGGTAAGGACCTGAGGGACTGAGAAAGCTTTTCTCATGAAACTACCAAAGTCCCACAGCCTCTTTCCCTAAATCACACTATTCTCATATCTGAGTAAAAGTCTCTCATCACTGCTAGGACTCATTATTTTAATATCCACACATATTCACTCACTTATCAGAGCTAAAGGTATAGTCAGACAAGCCTATTCCTCATTTATCCTAGGATCCACCATGGTATTCTTCATGTCTCTCCTCCAAATACATTCACTAAATCTTCTCACTCATTCCTTCCAAGGTGCTAAGGTCCACTATGGCAGTTCTTCTGTAGGGGTCAGTCAGCAAAGGAGCTTAATATAGGCAGGAGCTTAAGTCTAAGGTAAATATAAATGTTATGTCTGACCTCAGGGTCACTTTTGCTCTTCCCTCTCTTGCATGATCTACTTCTTTATAGTATAGACTCAAAATGTGATTTTAAAAAAGCATCAGCTTGTCTTTGTTTGGAGACAGCACCCTTCATAAAAGTACAGGTGAGAAAGAAATAAGAACTTAAATGGGGTAGAAAATTTCTATGTCAGAATGGCAACTGGTCAGGCAAACAATGCAAGGAAGAGAACATTTAGAGGGGATAACTTCACCGTGTCCGAAAGTGCAGGAAATAGGTACATCCAGGCAAACAGCAAATTCTCTGCAGGCAGATACTTCCTTAAGTGGGTCAGCCACACAAGGCTCCAGCTGTTCATGATTATCTTCTGTGGTAGGCAGTAATACTTTTCCTCTCCATTGATTCAAGTCTCCCTTCTCTCACCATTCCTTTACTCAAGAGACTTCTACCTTCTATGACCCTTCAGTCCTTCCAATACGAAAAAATTCGTTCCCCATCAGCCTTCTTGTTGATAAGTAAATGGTTTTCCATTTACTAGCTCTATGATCTTGAATAAGTCCCTTCATCACTCAGATCTTCACTTTCTTTACCTGTAAAGGTTATTCTTACCAGGAGACAGGGATATCATAGAGCTTACTTTGAAGGGCTCAAATGAAATAATACATATAGAGTGCTTTGCAAATCTGAAAGCCTTATATGAATATCACCTTAAGATAACTTGCCTTACCCGAACAACAACAACAAAAAGACAAAGACTAAATTATGTGGCATTAACAGGAAAAACAATGGGAATCATAGAAAGCATCCTTTTAAGGGTAGAATATGAGCTGGAACTTGAAAAATGGAGAGGATAGAGATAAGCAGAAGAATGGAGAATGAACCTAAAGCAATGAGGTAGGAAGGAATATATAAGTGAGAATTGTAGGAAATCCTGCCTGCAGCAAAAGGTGTGTGTGTGTTGGGGTGAAGTAAGGAAAGTAAGACTGGCTACTTGGGATGAGTCCAGATAATAGAAGTCTTGAAAGCCAAGCAAAGGAGTTCGAAATTTGTGCCGTAGGGAACCATTGTATGCTTTTAAATAAGGGACTTGATGAAATCACTATGTCAGGAAAATCCAGGGCAACTGAGAGCAGTCTTTGCTCTTCTGTTCCATCTTGCTCTGGGGCAGTGGCTCAGGGAAGCAGACTAGTGAGAGAAGCATGTGAATCATTCTCATTGGTATTGCTAAAAGAATTTTTAAAAATCCAAACCCCAAACCTAAGGATTCTTCAATTCCCACCCCCCACACTGCCCCAATAAAGTTAGTGTCCATCTCTTGTCTCCCACTCCATTCCACTCTCAGCAGGATGCAGACAGAGACACAGGCAGGCACGCACACACACACACACACACACACACACACACACACACACACATCCTAATTCAGAGCTGGCTTTCTAGTTCTTTTTTTAATTTTATGCCACCTGAATAAAAATATGTGGAAGGGAAGTATACAGCACAATTTGTTCATAGACTTCAGTTCTCAAGGTCATCCCTAGGAAAAGTCAGCCTGGCAGCAATAGGAAGGATGGATTGGGAGTAAGAGATAGGGAGAATGTGAATGAATTTCCACGATTTTTGACCAGAGGTGTCAAATAAAATTTCATTTACCTATTATTTCAGGTAAGGTAACAAATAACAAAGTAGAGTAGTAATAAGGGCTAGATTTCTTAGAAAAATTTGGACTTCCTTAAGTAGCAAAGTTAAGGGAAAAAGAAAGACTTTTAAAGGTAAGCATGGCATGGTCTGCATAGGAGGAGTTGGGGGATCTCTGCTAAAATAAAATCTTAGATTTATAATTGAAAGGGATCTTAGAGGCTAATTCCAGCCTCTTTATTTTACAAATTAGGGAAACTGATGCACAAAATTTTATTTTTTTCAATCTGTAAAATCTTGGGGTTGAAGGCTATTACAGTCATCCAAACCAGCATGATTTCAGTGGGAACAAAGAAGAAAAACTCAATCCATGGGACAAAGTAAATGAGAAATGGCATGATGACTAAAGGGTTATAATAATAATAATAATAATAATAATAATAATAATAATAATAATAATAATAATAATAATAAAGTCTTCACCATTCACATAATTTTAGAGTTTGGCACAAATGGCACAAGTAAGGAAGAAGCATTAAGATAATGGATTCCATGACCTCTTAGGTTCCTACAATTCTAAATTAATGAGTCTATCTATGATCCCTTTATTTTACAGATAAAAAAACTGATTACCAAAGAGGATAAATCAACATATGAAAAGTTATTATCACTGATAGTGTTAGTAATAATAATTTGTCTCCTGAAACTGTTATTTTTAATTAATTTTATTACTTTTTCAGTTAACAGGAATCTATTTCCTGATTATTGTCCTTCATGCTTGAAGAGGACCAAAATGATATCACTATGTTGGGGTCAAGATACAGTGTGCCTGACTACAGCTGATCAGACCAATAAGAGCTTGGAAGATTCAACCCAGGTCAGCCACAAATAATCTTTATGAACATTTGGAGTGGTGATACCTCTAAATTTGTGCATTTTATGTTTCTTTGGAGCTTTTGTAATTCTGCTTTGTTCATAGAGTTCTTCTTTGATGTAGGCACACCATGATGGGTAGTCCTATGCCAGTGTGTCCCATGTCTCACAATTGATTCCAAAGTTCAGAAAAAGCTTGTAAGCGTCCTTGTAGTGCTTCTTCTATCTCCCATAAAAGCACCTGCCCTCAGTTCTATTTAAAAGAGTCTTTTGGGCAAAAATACATTTGGCATCCAAACAATGTGGCTAGTTCATCTGAGTTGTGCTCTCTGCAATACAGCCTGAATGCCTAGCAGTTTTAACTTGAGAATGGACCTCAGTGTCTAGTACCCTATCTTTCCAGGTGATCTTCAGAATCTTCCTAAGTCAATTTAAATGAAAGTCTTGACTTGAAGACTTTTCAAAGTTAAGTAATTTACCATCAGTGTAGTTTATGACCTTGATTCTATTTTCATCCTCATCAAAGGCATCCAAAACATTACTGAAAATATCATGCCAAAAAGCATGGGAGCAAACTTACAGCTCTTCTTCATTCTATTGGTGATTGGGAAAGCTTGAGGGAATTGTCCATTATCCAGAACCGATGCAACTGATGTATAATTCTGATGAACTTCTCCAGACAACCAAATTTTGCCATGAATTCCCCATGCCCTCACAACTGACAGTATCAAAGGCCTTGGTTAGTTAGGCAAATGTTTTGAGCAGACCTCTTTTCTATTCCTGGTATTTCTCATGGAGTTGTTGAACAAAAAACACTATCAACCATTCTTCAGCCCTTTCTGAAAGACCAATTGATTAAGAAAGATTCTAGCAAGAACCTTCCCACCAATGACTAAGAGACAGATGACCCCAACTACCATGATTGTGACAGAACAACCTATTTTCTTTTCCTTTGTAGAGATGGACAATGGAGGCAGACTAAAACTCCTGGGGGATAACCTCTTCTTGCCATTCAACCTAGAAGATTTCAGTCTATTTGAGCAGTAGGCCCCCCTGCTTTATAAATCTCTGCTGGAATGGAATCAGCACCAAATACTTTGCCACAAGAGAAGAGTCTAATACGATTCAAAACCTCTCCTTCAGTTGTAAGTTTGCATTGATTGATAATGATCTATTGAAAATGCTATGGAAATGTTCAACCCATCTCTCCAGTATCATGTCCTTATCACTTATCAATGTGGCTCCATCAACACTGAATATGCATCATAGGTCTTTGGCCCATTAATACCCCTCAGCTCATCATAAAAGTGCTTTGGAGTGCTTCTATCAGTATAAAAGTGAATTTCATCTGTCTTCATACTGAGATAATAATCCTTCATCTCTCTAAACTTTGTTTGCACTTTCCTTTTGATGGAATTAAATTCCGCCTTTCTAGAGACAAACTGTCTTCAAGGTAACCCCCAGTGGAGTTCTTGGGTTTTTTTCATTTAGTAACTGCTGAATTTCCCCATCATTTTCATCAAACCAGTCTTGAAGTTTACAAGTATCCTGACCCAGATAAATGCAGTGTTGTATACCAAACCTCTATAAGCTGTCTCCTCCCTTTCTGCTCCACTGTTGCTAACAGTGTGTTGGCTCAGCTTTCCTTCCCGCCAAGTTAGCAATGCTGAAGAAAGCTCTAATCTGTTGACATTGAGTTTTCTAGTAGTTGTCTTACCCTAGGTTCACCACTTTTGTTGAATTAATAAGAATCTATGTTCACTCCCTCCTGCTTCCCACCTGCTTTTAAAAAAAGGAAAGGGGGCAGCTAGGTGGGACAGTAGATAGAGCACTGGCCTTGGAGTCAGGAGCACCTGAGTTCAAATCCAGCCTCAGACACCAGCTGTGTGACCTTGGGCAAGTCACTTAACCCCATTGCCTTGCCAAAAAAAAAAGAAAGGAAAAGGAAAACCCTCATAACAAATATGCAAGAGGCAAGCAAATCAAAATTTCACAATCAAAAATGTATGTATCATTCTGCATTTTGAGTCCATTACCTCTCTATCAGAAAGTGGATAGTCCTCTGAACTATCAGTCATCTGGAACCATGGTTTATCATTGCATTGATTGAAGTTCTTAAGTTGTTCAAAGTTGTTTTTCTTTATAATTCATCATTGTTCAAATTATTCTCCTAATTCTATTCCTTTTACCCTGCATCAGTTTCCTTTAAAACTATCCATTTTAGGGGTGACTAGGTGGCGTAGTGGATAAAACACCGGCCTTGGAGTCAGGAATACCTGGGTTCAAATTCGGTCTCAAACACTTAATAATTACCTAGCTGTGTGGCCTTGGGCAAGCCACTTAACCCCATTTGCCTTGCAAAAACCTAAAAAAAACTATCCATTTTGTCATTTATGAAGCACTAATATTTCATTATATTCTTGTTACAATTTGTTTAGCTATCCCGCAATAAATGGGCACCCCCTTAGTTTTCAAGGTTTTGCTCCTATGAAAAGAGCTGCTATAAATATTTTTAAACATATGGATTTCTTTCCATATAGATTTTTCCCTTTGATTTCCTTGGGACATATATCTAGTGGAGTAATCACTAAGTCAAAGGGTATATACTTTGTGGACATGGTTTAGTAAATTTAGGGCATAGTTCAAAATTGTTTTCCAGAATAGTTGGGGTTCTATTTTCCTACATCCCCCAATATTTCTCATTTTTCTCTTTTATCATCTTTGTTAGTCTTCAAGGTATGAAGTAAAACCCCACAATGCTTTACTCTGCATTTGTCTAATTATTAGTGATTTTAGCTTTTTTTCTTATGGTTGTTAAAAACCTGGAATTCTTCTGATGAAAATTTGCTGTTGGCATCCTTTGACCATTTATTTATAAATTGCTATAAAAATAATTACATATAAGTCTATATTAAATAGCATAAGTTTCCAGAATACTTGAAGAAGTCTTTTTTTTTTCATTTTAATCCATTTAATTAAGATTAAATCTTTGGATATTTAGTTCATTTAAGAAAATAATAAAATAAAAGGGTGATATTATGTGTGAATATTAGAATGGAGAAGAGGAAGAGAAGACAGTAAGGGATAATGGGATCAAAGATATAGAACTAGAATACAACTAGTGGAAACCTTTAATTTTACAGATAAGAAAACTGAGAGCTAGAGAAGTGTAGGTTACATAAGTAGCATCATAAGACAGGATTTAAACTGAGGCCTTTTGACTTTCACTCAGTGTTTGCTCCAATGTATCATGCTTTCTTTCTCTTTTTTGAGCATGTAGGAGAAGTAAGGGCAGAGAGAGGAGATAGGGACAGGAGGGAGATATGAGAGCTTGTCTGGGTGATGAGACAGTCTGTGAAAGTTTTTATAAGAAAAGGTTTCCGTTCTCTTAACAAAGGATCACAGAAGAAAGATATTGTCTCATACTTTTTTTGTGTGCATATATCTTGGTCCCAGAGTCACCATGGTGATGCTGTATATGTTTGCAGAGCTGGAAGGATCTTGAGATGGAAAATGAAGCCAGGGAGTGGACCAAGGCAGGGAGTCCAGCAGGAATTTTCCTCTGATCCTCAGCAGGCTATTAGTTAACAGAAATCTTGCAGGCTCTTCTGGGGTTAGTCATCAAACCTGCTATTTCCAACAACTCAAAAAAATAAAATAAAATAAAATAAACCACAAGATTTGCTCTTGGGAATGTCAATGCAGTCCTCTCTTCCTCAAGCAGAGTCTAGTAGATAGGAATTCAGTCATGAGTTTCACAGTAAAAGAGAAATCTTAAGATAATAAAGGCCAAAGGCCCATTTCAGTACACCAAAGACAGCAAGGAAGTGGGGAGGCTAATTTTTGAGGATGGGCCAATGAAATCACTTTATCACTTTCTTTTATTCAGGAAATCCACCATTCCCCTCTTATTATTGCCTAAGTCTCTTGCCTATCCTTGATGGAATTAGAAAACATCTGCCCTTCAGCATCTGTAGGCTATTCATTCCTATAGGGACTGATATTAGGAAAAGTTTCCTAACAATTAGAACAATGATAAAATGGGCTTGGCCATCAAAGGATGTAGTGGTTTTCCCCCTCATTAGAAATATATGAGCAATAGTTAAATGACCATACCACTTCTCAAGTATGTTGCAGAGTTTGGGGCAGGTATGGTTATATTAGTTAGTCACTGAGATGTCTTCTAATTCTGAAAGGTTGTGATTCTGTATCTTTCCTCTTTAGCCCTCTCTTCTAAGACAAGTTCTTTTTGATTCTGTTCTGTTATGTTGCTGGAATTCCAAGGGACTCCATCAAACCATCAGAAGGGTCAGGCAGTGCTAAAGCAAGAGACTCCTTTATTTGAAGTGTTTAAATCAAGACCACAGGGCTTGACCTGAGACTTCAAAGGGAGCACATGGGGGTGCAAAGGGTAAAGTAAAAAGCAACCCATTGACCCCTATACACACTACAGCTGAGTCTGGCACATCCAAATTGAAACTGGGAATATCAGGTAAAAGCAGTTGTTGGAGGCAGAAAGACAGATTCAAATTCTACCCCAGACACTCACTAGCTCTATGACTCTGGGAAAGTCATTTAACCTTTCTAAGTCTGTTTTCTTCTCTATAAAATAAAGAGTTGCACTTGAAAAACCCATAAAGTTCCTAGATGTTCTAAATCTAAATCTAAGATCCTAACAAGTCACAGGACCTGAATTCAAATCTTAATTCTTCTACTTAAAATGAGTTTGACTATATGACCTCTGAGATCCTTTTTCTAGCTGAAACCATCCTCTCAATAGGGAGAGGCAAGAAGGGAAGCTGCCTACATAAGAGTGAACAATTCTCTCTCTCTCTCTCTCTCTCTCTCTCTCTCTCTCTCTCTCTCTCTCTCTCTCTCTCTCTCTCTCTCTGTCTGTCTGTCTGTCTCTCTCTCTCTCTGAATGTATGTATATGTAGATAGAAGAGATAGCTAGATATCTATGGTGTCTGTCTCTCTCTCTCTTTCTCTCTCTCTCTCTCTCTCTCTCTCTCTCTCTCTCTCTCTCTCTCTCTCTCTCTCCCTCTCTCTCATCTTTTCTACGTAGAGCTCCCATAACAGGAAACAAGATAAAGTTACTTTGAGCCAGGTGATTTGGAAGTATTTAATGTTTTGTTTTGTGAGGTAGGTGCTATTATTTTATAGATGAGGAAACTGAGGCAAGTAGAAGTTAAGTGACTTGCCCAACATCATATAAGTGGTGTCTGAGATTGAATTTGGACTCAGGTCTTTCTGACTCCAGGTGAGTGTTCTATTTGCACTGACCCACCTCAAATGAAGCAATGAAGCCCAGAGCTGCTAAATGAGTCATCAAGAGTCCAAAAAGAAGGAGGCTAGAGGGAAACCTATAAAATATTTAGTAGTGTTATTCAGGTCTTATATCTGATAATAAGCTTTGACCAGAAAGACAAGCAAATAGAACAGGGATCAAAGGACAGGAGTCTTGGCCTGATGCAAATCCAGCCTTAATGTTCCAATCCCTTTATCTACCTTTAACAGTTGAGTTATAAGGAACAGAGATGGGAGATGAAAGGATCACCTGGTACTCTATTTGATGCCCTTTCATTCACACTCTGTTTGTTGCATGTCCCTGTCAAATTCCAAAGCCCCAAGGCTCCTTGGCAAGACCATGCATTTCCTTAAAGCCATTTCCAGATTAGATAAATAAAAAAGAAAGAAAGAAACTAAGCAGTGCTGGGCAGTGAGCTATGGATTTGAGTATGGGGATAATGGGTCCTATACCCTGGAAATCTGGTACCACTGAACTGTGCTAAATTGGGTGCAAAGAAGCCATCTGGTCAATTTAGTTTTAATCCCATCAAGTTTTTTTTTCCTGGGATTAATTTTTTTTTGTAATATTTGCCATTGAATTGGTAGTAAAGGAGAATTTTAAAATAGTCCAATTAGAAGCTGTGCCATATGGCCTTGTCACGCGCAATTCAAGCAGTCAGGAAAGAAAAAAAAAGAAGAAATTGCAAATACAATTAAATAAATATACCAAAATAAATTATAATAAACCCAAGCAGGCCTTGGCCCCAGACCCTGAATTCTCCTAGGCAGTTCTCAGTGATGTGTGTGCAGAGCTGCTTGGCAGGCTGAACTAAGTTGGGTTTGGTTCAACAGTTCTCAGGAATGTGTGTGGGAGCCAAGTGCCAGGCAGAGCTGCCCGGGTGAGGTGTCACTGAGAGGCTAGATGAGACAGGACTGACAGAGCCTAGGCAGTGCCCGCTCCTCTGGCTCTAACATGGTCTCACCTTTGCCTGGGTACTTCCAGAGCATGGAGAATCTCACCTCTTCCAATGTTCTAAAGGAAAATGTGCCTGACAGCTGACCAAAGCAAAAAGCAAATCAAAGGAGGGATTATGCCTGACTGACCACTGTATGCTAATGAGGTTGCAGAGCGGGTTATCAAAAGGAATGGAGTATTGGGTGCTAAGTCAAGAAGACGTGAGTTGGAATCCTGTCTCAGACGTTCACTAGCTGTGGGTCCTTGGGCAAGGCATTTTAATTCTTTCTGCCTCAATTTCCTCATCTGTAAAAATGGAGATAGTTGGTACAGTGGATAGAACACCAGGCTTGGAGTCAGCAAGACTCATCTTCCAAGTCAAAATCTGGTTTATGGACAAATCACTTAATCCTGTTTGCCTCAGTTTCCTCACCTGTAAAATGAGCCGTAGAAGGAAATGGCAAACTACTCCCTTATCTTTGCCAAGAAAATCCCAAATGAGTCTCAAAAAGTTGGACATGACTGAAATGAGTAAATAACAATAACAAAATAGGAATAATAGCATCTGCCTCTCATGGCTGTTATGAAGATCAAATGAGATGATATACAAAAATGCTTTGAAAAACCTTTAAGTCATATATAAATATAAGATATTATTAATATATGCCATCAAAGGTTTTTGGTGGTGATAATTATAATGACAAATATCAGGATAAATTGTTGTTCTTCAAAGGGTCCACAAAATAAAGACAGTGGTATACAACAATTGGGAAACCTCAGGAGACAATACCTTAGAATGTAATGCAAAGGAAATTAGTCTTTAGAAAGAAAAGATGAGTTCAGTTTCTGGCTTTGATAAATACTAATTGTGTGTATATGGGCAAGTCAATTAAGTTCTCTGAGATTCAATTTTCTCACTCATAAAAGAGAGATACTTTACTTAGCTAGGTGGTACAGTAGATAAAACATTGGATTTTAATCAAGAAGACCTGAGGTCAAATACTATCTCAGACACAAACTGACCCTGAGCAAATCATTTAACCTCTGTCTGCCTCAGTTTTCTCAACTGAGAATAGTAATAACAACTACCTCCCAGGATTTTTGTGAGAATTAAATGAGATTATTTGTAAAGTACCTGATATAGAGTGAATATTTAACAAATAAATAATTAATGAATTATATAATAAATTCCTTCTTTCAACCTCAGTTTTTATGAAGAAAGTATTTTATAAACCATAAAATGCTATATGAATATGGGTTTTTGTAATTAGACCTAGTCTACCAGTAGCTGTCAACCTTGTATGGATGGTTTCATTTGGGGTGAGGGGGAGGAGGGCTCAGTTTTCTCATCTGTAGAAGGAGGGAATCGAAATAGATGATCCCTAAGGTCCCTTACAACTGAAAGTCCTTTATAATCCTGTGAGTACATACAAATTCACAACATAATGTTTATGTTATTAAATACCATATGTTTATATAAATTAGTAAACCAGAATTGTATTTTTCTATTGATTTTTAAGGAATTCCCAATAATAAATGATAGTAGCTTGTATGATCCACTTACTTAAACATCCAAACATCCAAAACTGTGAATTCCCTTTCGGGCATACTCCTAATAATTCAGATCACAGTAACTCCCTGCTTTATGACCCTTGCAAAGTAACTGGCACATATTCAATAATATTGTCAAGGCATTCAATAATATCTTGTCAGTTGATCAAGAATTGCTGTTGCTCAAAAAAAATTTTCACCTAGGGACCAAGTTTCCCATCTTACTACCCAATACATCACTACTACCCAATGATACTGGTTTCCTGGCTTTTGTATAAACTAGACACCATATTTCTTAGTTCTAGACATTTTCTCTACTAGCCCCTCCCCCAATACCTGGAACTCTCTTCCTCCTCCATTCTCTGGCTTGCTTTAAGTCAGAACTAAAATCCAGCCTTCTACAAGAATCCTTCCCCAAGCCCTCTTAATTCGATGCCTTCTCTTTGCTAATTATTTCCTATTTATTCTGCTTATAGATGCTTTTTCATATGTTTGCTGGCATGTTGTCTGTCCCATTAGATTGCAAGCTCTTCTGGAGGGCAAGGACTTTTGCCTCTTTTTGTACCCAGGGTTTAGCACAGTACCTGAGGCTCATAGTAGATATAGTTAATAAATGTTTATTGATTGAATATACATACATGTAAATGCATTTACATCACATCATTCCTATAATTTCACCAGTATAGGAGTTTCCAGTGAAGGGACTACCTGTACCAATATAAACCTGTAATTATATATAGTTGGACAAAATCTGTACATATTGTTATATTAAAATATTTTGATAGCACAAAATATATACACAGCTAAAGTATAGACATACTCTCTGTGTTGTGCTGTGTTGTGCCTGTATGCACAAATGAATATGAGAGGATCCAAAATTCAAAGTCATTGGATGATAATGGTCACATTGTAAGGGTCACAGCAGAGAATGAAGGAACTTTCCTAAGGTCATGAAGCCTTCCAGCAAGTGTTAGTAAGTATAAGGGGTAAGACTCAATCTTAGGTCGTCTGACTTCAGATGCAGGACCCTTCACACTTAGAATGCTGTTTGCAGGTATTTATGATCATGTGGTGAGGAAGCCATGTCACTGACATGGATGTGCCTAAATTAATGAGGTGTGTGTGATGTGTGTGTGTATGTGTGTGTGTATATGTGTGTGTGAGTTATTTTTCTATAACTGAGGGAGAGTGTGTGGCACCTTTTTCTCAACACTGAAATTCAGCACCTGATAAAAAAAATAATACCATAATCAGTAACATGCTGCCTCTCATATCCCAAGCCACAGGCCACATGGAGTCGCTTTTGATGGGAGGGCTGGCCCGAGGCCTGGTGTCCCTCCAGACCTCATTGTTCCTGAGAAACTGATTCATAGCTCTTTGGTGGAGAGGATTAACCCATTTACTCCCCTACTCTGCTCTGATCCCATAGCCTGCTATATTGTCTACTGAAGGACAGAAACATGGTTGGAGATTGGATTTCCAGGTCTTGGCTAGAAATAAACTGAGGGAATGAGGAATTGTTTCAGTAGGAGATGTGGGTAGGAAACTAAACCGTGGGAGATAAGGCTAACTGGTCAATAAACTGAAGCATTTCCATGGTCTTGGTTAGATCTATACTGAGAGGATCAGGAGCTGCCTCAGTAGAGATGTGGGTAGGGAACAACCCCTGGGACAAAAACAATCCCTGGGAGAGAAGGCTAATAACCAATAACCTAAAGCAACCCCATCCATCTAAATGAACATTTCAAAGGAAGGCAATCAGCAGTGATCACAAGAAAATCAAGGGCCCTAGTCAATTCCTAGTGGCAATGGAAATAATAATAAAATAATACCAAAAAATAGTAAAAATAAAATCATGAAAATAATAGCTAGCACTTATTTAGTATCTATTATATTCCAGGCAGGCTTTGTGATAAATGCTTTAAATTTTTATCTCCACAATAACCACAGGAGGTATGAGTTATTATTATCCCTGGGATAATAATATGGAATAATATGGATAATAATTAGAAAAGTGAGGGAGAACATGACACAGATAGTAAATGTCTGAGCTTTGATTTGAACTTGGATCTTCCTAACTCTAAGGGCTCTGATGCCCTATCCACTGTACTACCTACTACTAACTTTACTATATACATACACACACACACACACACACACAATGTATATGCACATATACAACACATCTATAGTATGTATAGATAAATTAAATATGCAAATATAGATATAACTATATATATATTTATGTCTATATTTACATGTGAGATATAGTTGTCTGACTTTTCATGATTCCATCTGAGGTTTTCTTGACAAAGGTATTGGATCAGTTTGCCATTTCCTTCTCCAGACTATTTTACAAATAAGGAAACTGAAACAAATATAGTTAAGTGACTTGATCAGTTAGTGACTATCTGAGACTAGATTTGAACTCATGAAGATAAGACTTCCTGTCCCTCAGGTCAGGTGCTCTATCCACTGTACATCTAATTGCATACAGATGTGTGTGTGTTTGTGTGTGTGTGTGTATGAGAGAGAGAGAGAGAGAGAGAGAGAGACAGACAGACACACAGACAGACAGACAGACAGACAGACAGACATGTTTGGGAATTTGATTTCTTTGCTATCCTTTCTCCCAGGCATTTAGCCTTAGATTTCCCAGGGATCCAAGAAGGACTAATTAGATCTAGGCAGGCAGGGTCTTCTGAGTGCTAATGACAGGGAATGCCATTAGATCCTATAATCTCCCCATGGTCAAGGGAATAGATGTGCTTGCTGGCACACAATTTGCTTATTATTAAAATTCTTGGTGGACATTAGAAAAGTATGTTTAGGAAAGGTCCTGAGAAGTTCTTGGAAGCAGCACTAGAGCTTTAAAATGATCTGTGTTGAGGTAGAGATTGCTTGTTTATTAAATACTTAATTAAGAGTGATGTGAGACAATGTTTAGCAACTTTCCCAACAAGCCGCTGGAAGTGTTCACAGTCTCTTTGGATATTGTTAAAGTTGATTGACACAGAGTCAACAGCTAATCTGAAATTCACCCTTAAATACTACTCTTCCAAGAAGTCTTCTTTGAGTCCTAGGTTGAAAATGATCTTTTTTTCCTAGGATCTAATATAACATTTGCTTGTACCCCTCTTGAGCACATATCATACTTAAGTCATGCATCCCTTACCATATTATAATAGAAAGAAGACTAAACTCAATGATAGAAGACTTAAGTTTAAATTCATCTGCTATAAAATAGACAATAATATTTCACCATCTCTCTGAGTTTATTAGGAAGAAAGCACTTAATAAACCTTACATAAATATATAGAGATAGGGATTCTTTCATTTAACAAACATTGATTCTCATCAGTCATGGGCAAGGTACAGTGTTTGGCACTAGGTACAGAAAGATAATATATGACATAGATTCTGGCTCCAAGGAATGTTCACATTTTACTGGGAATTATCCTACACTTCCTGAGAGCAGAGATTATGTCATGGCATTTTTATATATTTCCTTTAGCACCAAGTACAGTTTTCAGGACAGAGTAGGTAACAAATGATGGATGACATTGAACATAGACTTTAGAATTAAAAGGGATTTCAGATATCATCTAGTAGAAGCCTTTCCTTTTACAAATGGGGAAACTAAGGGTCAGATTCCAGAAGAGACTTGCCTAAGGTTTCATAATTAATAAATAACAGCCAAAGCCACAACTGAAACCCAGGTATTTTGATGCCAAAGATAATATGTTTCTATGATATTGTAGTCTCCCTCTAATAAGCCACTAATTTAATCTCTCATCCTAGAACAATTCTGTAAATTCAAAGGCAGGTCATGAACCTAACCAACTAGCCCCAGTGGCTAAGAATTAGTTGAACTCCAATGAAACCAAGAAACATCCTATCAGCCTGGCTTCAGGGCAAAGACTGAGGGGAGAAAGCTTCATTGTTCCAAATGGATTTTCAAAGTTGCTTTTCTGAATAAACAGAGGGAAAACACTAATGAACTAGCCAGTGTGTTTGTATGTGAGGTCTATCAGCTTTAGGCCTTAAAAAGGGGCCTAAGTCTCAAATATGAGGAGAATGGTTATAGAAACATTTCTAGGAAGATCAATCCATGGTTAATCTATTATCATTATTTTTTAATGTTATTTTATTTTTTTAATTACATGCAAAGATAGTTTTCAATATTCATACTATCACAAGCTTTTAAGTTCCACATTTTTCTACCTCCCTCCTTTACCTTTCTTCTCTGCATAATAACAAGTAATCTGATATAGGTAAACATGTACAATCATATCAAACAGATTTCCATATTCATCATGAAGTAAAAGAAGAATCATAACTAAAGGGGGAAAATATGAGAAAGAGAAAAACCAAATAAGTTTGTAAAAGTGAAAATAGTATGCTTTAGTCTACAATCAGACTCCACAGTTTTTTCTCTGTATGGGGAGGGCAGTTTCCATCTCAAGTCTTTTAGAATTGTCCTTGATCATCACACAATGTGTACAATGTTCTTCTGGTTGTACTCATTTCATTCAACAGCCGTTCATGCAATTCTTTCCAGGCTTTTCTGAAGTCCAGCTGTTCATGATTTCTTACAGAACAATAGTACTACTTCATATACCACAATAGTACTCCACCATAAACCACAATTTGTTCAGCCATTCCCCAATTGTTCGGCATCCCCTCAATTTCCAGTTCTTTGCCACTATAAAAAGAGCTGCTTTAAATATTTTATGCATAGAATTCCTTTTTACTTTTTATGATTTCTTTGAGATTCAGACCTAGTAGGTTTACTAGATCAAAGAGAATGCATAATTTGATTCTTCATGACTACTTCTAGAGCAAAGGGACTGAATCTTTTTTTTATGTCATGAATCTTTTTGACAGCATGGTAAGGTCTATGGATTCCTCAGAATAATGTGCTTAAATATATATAAAATAAAAAGCATAGGATTATAAAGGAAATTAATTCTATTGAAATAAAGATATAATTATTTTTCCAAATAAGTTCATTCATCCCCAGGTTAAGATCCCTTGTTCTAGGGAGAATGAGATTCAGGATACCTATATCTACATATTTTAATTGATGATGATCATAATGATAGGAGGGGGAAGAATGAGGGGAGCAAGCCTATATTATGAGCCAAGCTATGTGTTAAGAACTTTACAAATATTATCTCATTTGATAATCTCACAACAACCTTTTGTGGTAGGTGCTATTGTTATACCTATTTTATATTTGATGAAACCAAAGTAGACAGAGATTAAATGATTTGTTCAAAGTCATAAAATTAGTAAGTGTCTAAAACTGGATTTGAACTCAAATCTTCCTGACTCCAGACCCAGTCCTATAACCTGTAAAATCTCAATGACTTTGAATAGTCTCAAAGGAACTATTTGGTTCTCCAAAGACCATCTATAGTATTAATTCTTTGAGCCCAGAACTTAACATATCTATTAACTACACCACAGCCCTTTGAAATCATTTTAGTTTCTACTTCAATATTTTGACTGGGGAACTGGAGGGTTCTAGTGGGCTTATTTTAATACCAGAGGAAAATTAATATCAATATTGAATTACAGTCAGTGCCTCCAACTCAGTGGGTCATTTCTTGTATTTACAGCTATTTGACAGGAAGGGACTCCTCAAGCTATGTTTCTGTTAGGAGGAACTAGAAAATCTGGAAGTCTGAATATTAAAGGTTCTAAGTAGAGTCACTTGGCCCCCAGTCCTATGGTAACATATGTAGGTTGGAAATCAAAATTCAGATGAAGAACCCTTCAGAGCTAAGGATGGAGCCTATATTTCATCTGGTTAGGACATTGAGGGTTTGGATTATAGCCATAATTAAACAGAAATGTTACAGTACCTGGAAGTCCCAAAATACATACTGTTACTTTTTGGAAAGTATTATAACTTTGACATAAAAGAAATACAGTCCACCCAACTGTAGCATTTGTAAAGATGTAACATTCATCAAGACGCAAACCAGAGGCCCCATCATTGCCAATTTGGCACTTTTCCAGCCCAATTCAGAGGAACAGAAATTACTTCAAGAATCTCAAAGTGTTTCTGTCTATCATCTCATTAACCTGGGAGGCTGATATTATTCTCCCCATTTGTAAAATGGGGAGACTGAGACTCAGAGAGGGGAGGAAATTATTTCCTGGAGTCTTTTATCAGCTATAGTCATACATACATTAAAACACATTTACATTTCCATATGTAACAGAACATGGAAAAGAAAACTGTAGCTCTATTTGGGTTAAGGACTGAAACCTGAAGGAGATATTAAGTTAATAACCAGCTCTATATGATTTTAAGATGCATAAAGCACTTTAAATACAATGCCCTGTTGTTGTTATTGTTTATCTTTCATTCTCAAAAAGGACCAAAGACATCACAAGGCTGATGTCCAGATATGATTATGAATTGGATTTAAGTGAGACAGAGCTGTGCAAAATCGTCAGCCTCTCTCTTTCAGAGACAGCAACATCCAATGGGGAGACAAGATAAGATTGAATTGGAGTGAATGTTCAGTCTTCATTATGAAAGAAGACCACTGCATTACATACAGGCACATATGTTTACTATAGTGAGGGGAGTATTGTGCAAAGACATCCTTCTCACTTGTCTTTTCCAGAACTTTTCCACCTCTTAGACTGATTGATAGGAGGTCCTTGGTCTTGTGGATATGATTTCTCTCCTGTATCAGCAAGGCTCCAAGGTACTCCAGTGATGTCAGGCAAAATGTCAGTATATGATTTCCTGACCATAAAATTGGCAATGACATAGGTACATTCAAGTCTATTTCTTGACAGTCTAATATGTCATTCTAACGGTTTTATGGGCAACCAAACAGTATCATACAATTGGTGATGAGCTTACACGTTTTCAATAGTAGATAATCTTAGCTTTTGTTAGATAGATGGCACGAGTATTGTTACCTCCTTTTAAAGATCAGATCTCAACTAGATCACAAGAGTGACCAGAATAGGGGGCGGCTAGGTGGCGCAGTGGATAAAGCACCAGCCTTGGAGTCAGGAGTACCTAGGTTCAAATCCGGTCTCAGACACTTAATAATTACCTAGCTGTGTGGCCTTGGGCAAGCCACTTAACCCTATTTGCCTTGCAAAAACCTAAAAAAAAAAAAAAAGAGTGACCAGAATAGCTAAAAGGCTATAAAACATACTATAGAATGATCAGGTGAAGGATATAAGCAAGGCAGAGTTATGCAAAATTAGCAGTCTCATTATTTCTTCCAGAGACAGTAACATCCAGTGACTAGAGGATATAATACCTCCAAAAAAGATAAAACTTCAGAGGAGTGTAAGAGCTGCCTTCATGTATCTGATGTTCTTTCATGTTCATGAGAGATTAGCTATGATAAGCTTAACCCTAGAGATGAATCCTAAAGACAATAGGTAGAATGAAAAGAAAAACTTACAATTAGAACTGACCAAAAATAGAGTGAACTAGGACTATTTGGTATCCCCCCCAAGTAGTTAGCATAAAACTTGCCCCAAAGTGACTTCTTAATATATGTTCATTTTCCTCAACAGTATGAGCTTGCTGAAGGCCTTCAAAGTCAAATCAACAACTCTTAGGGATGTTAGAAAAGGGAATTCTTGTTCAGATGTCTATTTCTGAGCTTTCATTAGCCTTTTTGATTCTGAGTTTCTAGGATCATATTATGAAAACTGAAGCTCATAGACTTGACTAGTGTGTTAGAGGCAGAATTGCGTAGAGGAAAGAGCAATGAATTTTTAACTAGAAGACCTCAATTTGAATTCCAAATCTACTATTTAACATCTACATTATTATTTTCTCATCTATAAAATGAGGGAGTTAGATTTGATGATTTCTGAGGTTTCTTTCAGAGATAAATTTCTGATCCCAGGATCCTATGTCAACCCACAGACCCAAGGTTAAGTGACAGAACTGAGGTTTGAAACCAAAAGTCCAGGGACTTTTCTATTATATTACATTGATTTGTTTTAAAATTTGTTCCAATTACTTATTAAAATAGTTTTCAACAATCATTTTTTGTAAGATTTTGAGTCCCATATTTTCCCTCACCTCCCTCCCTGCTCTCCTTGACAAAAAAGTAATTTGATATGGCTTATATATGTATAACTATGTTAAATATATTTCCATATTACTTATGGATGTAGGATGAGGAGAAAAGGGAAGGAGGAGTGACTAGTACCAGAAAGAATGAGGAGAAATGGAAGCAGGAAGGTACAGATATGGGGAAGTTTGGTTAAAAGAAAATTAGAGGTTTGGGATAGAAGAGAATGAAAAGTTCATGGTGCAAAATTGAGAAAAGATAGCCAAGGTCAAATAAGACCAAGACTGAGATTGGAGTAGCAAGAAGAAAAGTGAGGAAATCAGGGAAAGATCCAGTAAAGTCATAAGAGGAGGGATTGGGAAGAAGAACAGAATATAGGTTTAGATTCTGGTGGTAGGGCTAGGATTATTTTAAATGGAGTAAAGATCAGTCATGTATATGATCATGGGAGTCATGACTAAATTAAGAAGGAAAATGGAGGAGGGATGAGAGGGAGGATTTCAGAAACTTATTCTAAGAATTTGAAGAAGTTTAGATCTTTGTGATCTGAAAGTTGGATGTGTAGCCAACAGTCTGAAATGAGAGGCTAGCAAATAATAACAGGAACATTCTGCATTTATTAACTCATTCTGTGACCTAGGTAATTATAGGTATTATTAACCCTCTTTTCCAAATGAAAAAACTGAGGTTCAAAGAGATCATGATCCTATGACTATGGGTAGAATTTGAACCCAGTTCTCTCCTGATTCTATGTCAACATTCTCTCCTTTTTTATGACATACAAGCCAACGTCCCGAGGAAAAGCAATGAGGTGATGGAGTTGTCATTTCCTTTTCACATAAGCAGACTTCTCCAGGTTCTAAAAGCCTGGCAAAGCCAAATCCCACATTCACACAGCAAATGTACTCTATACCCTCTCATACAATGAAGAAACACATTGCTTAGTCTCCCTACCCACCCACCACCCACCTGCCAAGACACTATCTCCCACAGTTTGTCTTTTCCCTCAGACACAGAAAAACATGAAAATATCCACCCCCCAAAACACATACTAACAGTCATACATATCAGCAAAATAGCCATGGACATTCTCACAAACCCTCAGAAAAACATGCTTACCAAGCATTCTCCCCCACGGACACAAAAACACAGGCACAAATTTTGTTGTCCAATGAAAAGCCAAATGACAAGGCTGCTTCAACCAAGAGACAGTATTTTAAAGGCAGTTCTGACAACCCAGCAAGGGAGTCAGTCAGGGTCTGAAATGGTGCTGACCAGGTTGTATATCTAATAATACAGTATGTCAAAAGAAAAAAAAATCATTTCCAAGAACAATGATGGAAACAACCCAAAAATGTGCTTGGAGAAAACCAAATGAATTTAGGTTTGGATCCAAGTTAAATATCAAAAGGATGAATCAGAAATACATATACATATATATATATATATATATATATATATATAGGGGCTTTGAAAAGTTATTTTTCTTTTTAAAGTAAATGGCAGTATTTCCATTGGAGTTTCAAGTGCAAAAGAGATGTGTCAAAGGACCCTGTTTGTGGCTTGTGACCATCCTGGAGGGGAAATGATAAAACATTGTTTTGATTATGGGTCTAAGATTGTTTCAATAAACACAGCCCAGAGATCATGTTAATATCAACTACAAAAATGTGTCTCTTTCTTTGCCATGGACTTCATTTGGATTTTTGTTTTTGTTTTTTAAATCTGGGATATTTGAGGTTTCCTACGGCCAAAGGCAATCTTACCCCACTACTAACTGAAATCCTTTGGGCCCTCCTGCTGAACTGGTTTGAACAGTACCGAACTTGGAAACCAAGAAGACTAGGATGGAAATCTGGCCTCTGATTCCAGCTGTGTGACCACAAGCAAGTCAGTCTCTCTGTCTCAGTTCTTCTTTGGTAAAGTGAGGAGAACATAACTGATAGAACTCAAATGATAGAGTAGTTGTGAGGGTCAAATGAGATAGTATAGGAAACATTTCTCAAATCTTAAAGTATTTTAGTAAGTTTTAAGGTTTTAGTAAGTTATTATTACAATTATTAACTTAGAATTAAAAATTACTAAGTTAATGCAATTAAAACTTAGATGTTGCGGGCAGCTAGGTGGCACAGTGGATAGAGCACCAGTCCTGGAGTCAGGAGTATCTGAGTTCAAATCCAGCCTCAAACATTTAATAATTACCTAGCTATGTGGCCTTGGGCAAGCCACTTAACCCCATATGCCTTGCAAAAACCTAAAAAAAAACCTTAGATGTTAAACCTATTACTAAATAAAAGTGTATATGCTATTAAATGAAGCTGTTCTTCTAATTCCTTATTCAAATGCTCTCTCATAAACTACAATGCCTCATTTTACAGTCCCTTGTGATTTAAACTATCTCTAAGGAGACTTCATTAGTTTCCATGAGTTCAGGTATCTCCTTTATACATGAATCTCAGGTATATGTGCACAAATATGTGTGTGTTACATATATATATATATATATATATATATGTATATATATGAGACATTTATATCTCATACATGAATACGTATACATATACATGTATTTTTGTTGTTGTTGTTCCATCATGCCCCACTTTTCATAACCCTATTTGGAGTTTACTTGGAAGAGATATTAATTTACTATTTCCTTCTCCAGTTCATCTTACAAATGAGAAAAATTAAAGGAAACAGGATTGAGCAACTTGTCCAGGGTCACACAGCTAATAAGTATCTGAAGCCAGATTTGATTTCTCCTGACACTAGGTCTGGTGCTCTCTATCCACTGTGCCACCTAGCCACCCATGTATATATGTATAAATATATGCATATGTATGTGTATGTATATTGTATATATGTATAGATTTGTGTGCTATGTAGATTTAGATCTCTAGTTCCAGGGCAGAACTTGTAGATGGAATACCATATTTCCCCATGGATAAGATGCACCCTTTTTCAAAAACTTTCAGGTCTAAAAATTAGGAGTGTCTTATTACAGTGGTTGTAGATTTTTTTGCTTGCATTTCCACTTTTTCACACTTGTCATTGCGCTCATTGTTTCACATTTGTTACCAGATGTTAGGTTGCATTTTGCCACATTCTGCCCAGAAATGACTCCAAAAAAGATTTTTGTACAGTGCTGAATTCAAGTTCAAAGTGATCCAGTTTGCAAAAGTGAATGGAATTGTGCTGCTGAATCTCAATTTGGTCTTCCTCCAACTGAGAAAACAATCTGAGACTGGCTACACGAAGAAGAAACCCTACTGAAAATGCCACAGTAGAAGACCATGAAAGGCAAAGCAGCCAAATGGCCTGGTTTAGAGAGAATTGGAGTGATGGATTGAAGAGTCAATGGTAATTGGAATTCCTGTATCCACAAAGATGGTTCAGCAAGAGCCAAGAAGAATTGCTCATGAAAAATAAGTGACTGATTTCCAAAGAGGATACAATTGGTGCTTCAGGTTCATGAAACAGAATGGACTAAGCCTGCATCCAGATTTGCCCAGGGAGTGTTTGTGGTCAACCACAGACCAGAGCACAGGCAGGAGAGCAGTCAGAGTCTCTCCTAAGACAGTGATTCGTCATCAAACACAGATGAGGATGAGCTAATGGATGGGAGTTTTGACAGTGATGAGGAGTTGTATGAATTTTATGATGAATAAAACTTGAGTTCAACAACTTTAATACATTTTTTTTTCAAATTTTAGGCCCCAACATTCAGGTGTATCTTATACATAGGAGCATCTCATACATGGGGAAATGTGATAAATAAGGAAACTGACTAAGAAGGTAAATGATTTCACTAAAGTTATATAAGCAGTAGCCTTCAAGATAATTCATGCCTAAATTCTTTAATCTCAAATCCAGTACTCTTTCCATTGAACCTTGTTGCCTATCTTATATCATCTTTCTGTATGTCAGAGATCTGAGGTTAGACTACTACCCTGCTCTCAAACCATATATCCACAAATACCCTTTCTTTTAATAGAAAACTCCCTTGTTTCAATTACAATTTTGCCTAGAGTTTGAGGAAAGAAAAGGTAATTTCTGGAGTCAACCCAATTTAAATCTTCCTTTCTCTCAAACTGACCTACCCAGCTGCCAAATTCTAGATATAGTTGGTTTTAGACACTTTAAAAAGGAATTGGAATGGGTATTTGTACTAGAATAATTCTTTTTCATTGCATCTAAATAGACATCATGGTGCTTTGTAATTTTTAAATCCTGCCACCTGAAACATTCCAAATTATTAAGAAAATCTTCCTTAAATTTTTTGCACTTCATTGTTTTTCCAATGGTCTTTCTTTTACAAATGCAAAACTAGGTTCACTCTGCAATTTATCATGTTGGAGAGATACCCTGTGACAATTTAAAGTTAAGTACCTTGCCCAATTTCATTGACATCTAATATATGTTGAGTTAACCCTTGAACATAGATTCTTTGACAAGGTTACCTCTCTGATACATGGTTAGTGTTTATTAAATATTTGATAAATTGAATTCATTAGTCATAGATAATAGATTTATAACTAGAAGGGAAATTAGAGAACACCTAGTACAAACTCTTATTTTAAAGTTGAGCAAACTAAGACCCGTAGGGATTAAGTGACTTACCCAGGGTCATACAAAAATTGAGTAACAGATTTGGGTCTTGATCCCAAATATTCGATCACAATCAAGTAATCTTTCTACTGTACCACTCTATCCAGGGATCTGAGTCTGGTCTTCATATATACATACATACATATATATATATATATATATATATATATATATATATATATATATATATATAAAACAGTTTTATCACTGATTTGGATAAAGGCATAAAAGAAATTATATCAATTTTTTAATGGATGATACCAACCCAGAAGGGGGTAGATAGCTGTTTGAATGACAGAATACATATCTAATAAGATAGCAATGAAATATGGTAAGTTAAATTTAGTAGGCATAGATTTATCAGTTCAAGATGAGAGAAGCTTGATTAAAGAACTATTTGCCAAAAAGCTCTGGGGGAGAAGGTGGGTGTTTAGAGAACTATTAGTTAATACAGGCTAACAAGGTATTATTGTAGTCAAAAAAATCAGTGCAATCTGAGACTATATTTAAAGAGAACTTGGAAGTGATTAACCTGATGTATTTTGTCTTAGAATACATTTGAAATATTGTATTAGTGGGCAGCTAGGTGGCGCAGTGGATAGAGCACCAGTCCTGAAGTCAGGAGTACCTGAGTTCAAACCCGGCCTCAGACACTTAATAATTACCTAGCTGTGTGGCCTTGGGCAAGCCACTTCACCCCATTTACCTTGCAAAAACCTAAAACAACAACAAAAAAAGAAACATTGTATAAGTTCTAGGTGCCACATTTTAAAGAAGCAGCATTAAGTTGCCAGGAAAAACAAGAAAACAAGGAGGTAAAAGGCCATAAGATCATGTCACACAATGATCCATTGAAAGAACTGTGGGTGTTTTTAGCTTGGAGAAGAGTAGACAGAAGGTGTTAGTTGAACTTCAAATATTTGAAGGGTTATGTGAATGAGAGCTCAATATATTCTGCTTAGTCCAAGAGGGCAGAACTAGGAATAATGAGAAATTGGAGAGAAGTGCCCAAATTAGTTCTCTATAAAAGAGGAGGCTTTTTAGGAAGTAGTAGAATGTATCTCAGTAGGGAGTCTTCAACCAAAGGATGGTTGATCACTTTAAGGGGAATTGTTGTTCAAATATAAGTTGAATTAAATACTTTCTTCAGTCCCATAGAATTCTGAAATAGTAGTCAGTAATTCTCCATCTCCATCCCTGAATCCCTTTTTTTCCGAATTCAAACTTTCTACTAGATGAATATCTCTGCACTATATAGATAACTATGCCTTATAGATATGTCCAAAGTATGTCTAACACATTGTGTCTAAAACCAAGTCTTCCCCTGAAATCAGTTCCTCCTTATAACTATTTCTGCTTGTGGCATTTCCAGTTATCTTTTTTTCCTACATTTGAAAACTTAAAATTATCTTTGACATTCTCACTCTGCCCCACCTCCCATCCATCACTTACACCACTGTCAAAAAAAAACTTTATTATCCATATGTTCTATTGTGTTCCTCTTCTACTCAAAAAACTTCAGAGGCCCCATATTGACTACCAAGGAAGGTTCAAACTGTTTTATCTGTTACCTAAGGCCCTTGGCTATCTAGCACCAAGCTACTTTTCCATTTATATCCCATATTACTCCTCACTAGACATTATGTTCAAAATTACTTATTCATTGTTCCCTAAATATGCTATTTGTCTTCTCTTCCCCAGGCATTTGTTTTCACTGTCCCCTGTTCCTGGAATGACTTTCCTCCTCTTTTTTGGGGCTGGTGAATTCCTGGATATCCTTTAAAGTCCAGTTAAATCCTATATCTTTGATATTACTAGCTAGTTATTGAATAGTCTTCTACTTCAGACTGCCCAGAGCCCTTTGTTTATCTATTCTCTATTATCTGTATCATATAATAATAGTATACATTTTACACACCTCTACATTCTCTTTACTATTTTATATCATCATGAGGACAGAGACTAAATATTTTTTCACTAAATATCAGATAGAAATATGTGGTTGCTATCTAAATTTGTAAAGATACCTGGCTCAAATGTGGCATTGATAATTATCTGACTGGAGATCTTCATGACCCTTTCTCCCCCAAATAAACTGATTTCTGCCCTTGAGAGGAGTTTCAGAAAGTGAGCTATGGCTGTATGTTTGTTCTTTCCCTTGCTTAGCTCAAAAAATATAATGGGTTAGAATTATATCTACCATACTTCAAATATTTCTAGACAGGGAGTATAAGAGGTTCATAATTTTTAAAAAAAAAAGCACTATTCCTGATAGCTCTCAAAGGTGTTGAGATGTGGGGATGGAATAGCTAAATATCACCTACTCCCTTCCACCCTCACCCCCCCCATGCTGTTTACACAAACCAACATCATGAATAATGAGTGATTTTATTTCCATGCATGCAAAACAGTAAACAGAAGTCAAGGAAATTCTATAGATTAGAATAGAAGAAAGAGAGCAGAAGAATAAAAGAATTATTTGGGCAAAAGAGGAAAAAAACTCAGATGAACCAAGGAGATAGAAAATTATCTCACCAAGGGAGTTCATTGTTTATAGTTTCTAGGGCTGTAAGTCAAAAGCCATGATAGTGCGTTTCCTCTCTATGTCTATTGTTCTGAGGGTTCCAGCATTTCTTCAAAAATTCACACTTGCCCCTTGCAAAGTCATCTCTTGAAGGCCTTCTGTTAGCCAATAATCTCCCCCTTTGCAATCGTTATACTCTTTCAATCAGGAGACCTGTCCCCACTTCAAATAGAAGCATAGGATAATTCCTCAGGGGGAAAAAAGGAAAAAACTAACCCCCCTTCCCCTAGGTCAGGGTGAGTGTTACCTGAATTTTGTGATTCCCTTAGTACTTTAGTACACTGTGCTCAGTACATAGTAAGAATTAAACAAATATCATTGTGGGGAGAGGGGGAGGTTAGTATGAAATTCTATGATTTTACTGGCCTAGGAACTCCCTTAACAATACAGATCTTCAATAAACCCAAAGAGTCTGGCCACCGGGATAAAAACTCCCTCTTTGATAAAAACTGCTGGGATAATTGGAAGTTAGTATGGAAGAAACTTAGATTAGACCAACACCTCACACCCTTTACCAAGATAAGATCCAAATGGTTAAAGGACATAGACATAAAAAACAATACTATAAGCAAATTAGAAGATCACTAGTCTACCTGTCAGATCTATGGAAAGGGGAACAATTTATGACCAAGGAAGAGTTGGAGAACATCACTAAAAACCAATTAGATGATTTCGATTACATTAAATTAAAAAGCTTTTGCACAGATAAAACCAATGTAATCAAGATCAAAAGAAAAGTAGTAAATTGGGAAACAATCTTTACAACTAATGATTCTGACAAAGGACTCATTTCTAAAATATATAGAGAACTGAGTCATATTTTTAAAACAAAAAGCCATTCCCCAATTGACAAATGGTCAAAGGATATGCAAAGGCAATTTACAGATGAGGAGATCAAAGCAATCCATAGCCATATGAAAAAATGCTCTAAATCATTAATTATTAGAGAAATGCAAATTAAAGCTTCTCTGAGGTACCACCTCACACCTCTCAGATTGGCCAGTATGACCAGGAAGGATAATGATCATTGTTGGAAGGGATGTGGGAAATCTGGGACACTATTACACTGTTGGTGGAGCTGTGAACTCATCCAACCCTTCTGGAGAGCTATTTGGAACTATGCCCAAAGGGCATATACCACTACTGGGTCTATACCCTGAAGAGATGAGGGAAAGGGGTAAAAACATTACTTGTACAAAAATATTTATAGCAGCCCTCTTTGTGGTGGCAAAGAATTGGAAATCCAGTAAATGTCCTTCAATTGGGGAATGGCTTAGCAAACTGTGGTATATGTGTGTCATGGAACACTATTGTTCTATTAGAAACCAGGAGGGACGGGATTTCAGGGAAACCTGGAGGGATTTGCATGAACTGATGCTGAGTGAGATGAACAGAACCAGAAAAACACTGTACACCCTAACAGCAACACAGGAGTGATGTTCAACCTTGAAGGACTTGCTCATTCCATCAGTGCAACAATCGGGAACAATTTTGGGCTGTCTGCAAAGGAGAGTACCATCTGTATCCAGATAAGGAGCTGTGGAGTTTGAACAAAGTACAAGGACTATTCCCTTTAATTTGGGAAAAAACCCAGATATCTTATTGTCTGATCTGGTTACCTCTGAGAATTCTGTTCTCTTTAAGAATATGATTTCTCTCTCATCACACCCAATTTGGATCAAGGTACAACATGAAAACAAAGTAAAGACTGACAGAGTGCTATCTTTGGGGTGGGGGGGGGGAAGCAAGATTGGGGGAAAATTGTAAAACTCAAATAATATCTTTAATAAAAATTAAAAAAATAAAAAAAAGTTAAGTCATCAAAAGCTAAAAAAAAAATACAGATCTTGACCCTCTTTTTTACTTTAGTTTCTTGGTTCCCATGATCTGTTGTGGCTAAAAAAATCATGACCAAATGATCAGCCTTCTGGAAATGAACTCAACACAGCCTAGAACACAAGATGATCCTCAAACTATAGGTACATAATGCTTCACTAGACCTAAGTTCAGTCCTTCTTAGATAATGTGACATGTTAGAGGTTGCACTGTCCTGTTCTAGCCTCCAACAGCCTAAAATCATCTCTAAATAATGATGAAACATTAAGGGAAAACTTTAGTAGTGGAATGAAAAATACTCCAATATTTGTTTAAATTAATTTTGACAATAACTATTAATTTTTCATTTTATATTTAAAAACACTTTGCATAATTTTCTCATTTATGTCTCTTGACAACTCTCTAAGATCCTTATAACCAACCTGTGAGATATGTTTAAGCATTATCTTCATTTTAGAGATGAGAAAATTGATATTGGTTACAACCCTATGAAGTAGGCAGGAGATATCACTGTCCCCATTTTACAGTAAAGAAATTAAGATTAATTGACTTTCCCTTTGTCACACAACTGTTAGGGCTCCTAACTCTAGAGGTCATTTTCTTTTTACTATACCATACTGGGTGTTATACCAAAGTCACATTCAAAAGAAGATACATAGGTCTTTCTTAAGATGAAATAAGTTGGAATAACATAGACCAGAGACTCCCTAGACAAAACTGCTATAAGAACTATTTGCAATTGGCAACACAAACCAAGAACAAGGGAAACTATATATTATCTCTTCTTCTACCATCCACTTCAATCACAGAGTAGATGGGAAATTATGAAAGAACACGGTGGTTCTTTCATCCTTTCTAGGGAGAAACATAAGAGATATAGAACTTTCCTGAAGTTTCTCCACAATATTTTGAGACGAGAACTTGTTTCACTCCATTTTTTAAGGTTTTTTTTTTTTTTTTGGTGAGTTCTGTAATTTGGTGAGTTCTGTTTAGTGACTTTATTTAAAGTTGTTTGGGAAAAGTTCCTGCCCCCATCAGGAAGTCTAAAAAAATTTTTTAAACAATAGAATCATAGTCTAGACGTTCCTATCTGAATATAAACTTGAAGTTTATAGTGAAGCTGAAAGGATACTCTCTTCTCTCACCCTGACCTTTGGAATGTGGGCATTGCCAGTCAAATCCAACTATACCTTTTCTCCTCCTGCAGGACAAGTCCAACTGCATAATAACTGCTCTCAACTCCTTCCCTGGAGACCATTTTTTTTTCAGTGCAAGCATGACAGAAGGGGGAAGGAGCAAGTGAGAACCCATACAGTGTCAGTTCAATCTTGGCTAATTCATCTTTAGCCTAGGGCAAAGGAAAAAACTAAGTTTGGTTTAATTCTGCCTTTTGGGAAGTTTATTTTTTAAAAATCATAATTAATGAATAAATCATAACTATAGATTCTCTCAATTTACCTTAACCTCCAGATGGAAAAAATTCTGGTATTTTTAGACCAGGATGTTACCCTTTCCATATCTCTGCATACCAATACCAACATTCTTGTTCTCTGCTACAACCCCAAAACAAATAAGATGACACAGAGATCAATAGCAGCTAAACCACTCTATTTAGCTACTCAGCAAAAGAAATTCAAGTTACTTAAATAGAAATTAGGAATTAACTTGATATAACAGAATAAATATTAGAATGAACATTCTGTTCTACTCAGGTAAAGAGGAAGGGAAGAGAAAAGAAGATGCTGTTTCACTTTAAGACAATTGTTCTCCCAAATGGAAAATCAGGACCTCCATTCCTAGTTACTAAAAGTAAAGACAATAACAATGCTCAGGACTCCCATAATGGTCCCATAGGTTGTTGTACCTCAATTCTCATAGTCTTAATCTCATGTCTCCTATTCTAGCTACTACTTTAACTCTTCATTCACATGAAGCATGCACCATGCCTCTACTACTGCCACAGCCATCTACTCTTGTCTCTGCCACAATTTTTGGTTCATAGAATCAGTCTAACTGTTTGGGCTTTTCTAGTCACCCTATGTTCATAGTTCTCAGAACTGTCTGTCAAAGATTACAACTCCCATAAATCCCCTGCCAGGCTCCAAACACTTTTTTGTGCCTGCAAGAGTTCATCTAGAGATCATCTAAACAAATCCCCTCATTTTAGACATGAGGAATAGGAATAAACATATGGTATTGGTCTTCAGTTCAAGAAATTTACTTCAAAAGTAAAGAGAAGGGAGTTAGCTAGGTGACACAGTGGAGAGAGCACCAGCCCTGAAGTCAGAAGGACTTGAGTTCAAATACTGCCTAAGAAATTTGACACTTATTAGCTATGTGACCTTGGGCAAGTCATTTAACCTCATTGCCCCACAAAAAAAGAAAAGAAAGTAAAGAGAAGGGAAGTATGGTCAGATAATACTTTGAGGAAGACCCCAAAGGTTAGAGTGAACTGCAAGATGAATGAGTCAATGGTGTGCAATCAAAATAGTTAGAGACCTTAGCTTCCTTGAAAGGCATAATTTGCAGGAAAGAAGTGATCATTTGTCCTGTTCAAATTACATTTGAAGAATTGTTTTTAGTTCTGAGTACCACAGTTAAGGGAGGACTTTGATAAGCTAGAGAGAATCCCAGAGGAAGGCAGCAAAAAAAAATGGTGAAAAAAACTCAAACCCATGCAATGTAAGGATCAGTTGAAGTAATCTCAGATTTTTATATTAGAGAAGATGACTCATGGATGATATGATAGCTGCCTTCAATTATTTGAAAGGTCACTATATGGAAAAGGAATTAAGCTTGTACTGTTTAGCATCAGAGGGTAAAACTAGGAGCAATGGGAAGAAATTGGGAAAAAAATTGATGTCAGGGAAAACTACCTCAGAAGTAAAATAGAAGATCCAGGGAGATAGAACTCTCTTCTTTGGAGGTCTTCAAGCCAAAACTTGTTGGGCATATTATATTGGTAATTCTTTTACTAATATAGATTGGACTAAATAGCCATTGAAGTCCCACCCAGGTCTGAAATTATTCTACAAAAGAGTCTAAGAATCTACCTTAAACAGGTGGGGACAAAGAAGACAGAAACAAACTCATATTCCTAAGAACCACCTTCCTTAGGCTGCTAGAAACATCAAATGAATATCATTCAGCTTTGGCTGTTTATAAAAGCAAAGAATATCCACTCCAACAGAGTCAGATGGTTTATAATCTCTACTTAGTGGCCGAAGATCACAAGAGAGTCTACTCCCTGACAATGGGGCTGTATTTCACTGAAGACAACAGCCTATAAATAAATGATAAAACATAAGAGAGAAGTCATGCTAAAGGAAAACCTCAGACTCCACAATGTCAGTCATGCCTCATAAATCCTCTTATTCTGGATTGCCCTATTTAGAGGCAGATTAGGTGTAAAATACTGGTTTTGAACGGGGTCCAGCCAAAATTTACACAGTCCAAAGGACTTTAAGAAAGGATTGTGATTTTTGGAAGGTTCAGACTTTGGATGAAAATACATCTTTGATTTTGGATCTCTGAAGGAGGCTCAATTTAATCATATCAAATGAAAGCTATATACCTCCAATAGGACACTGGGCAGGGAGAGAATTGTAAGGAAGCCAACTTCAGACCCCAAAGTTATAAACCATAATACTTTGGAATTGGAAGGAAACTTAGGCTAACCATTCACAGTTAGCTAACTTCAGTCTGAATTATGAATCCTGTCTTCAACCTCTCCAACAAGTGGTCATTGTACCTCTATTTAAAGATCTCCAGTGAACTCACTACCTCTAGAGGAAGTCCATTCCATTTTGGGACTGCTCTAATTGTTAGGAATCTTTTCTTATAGTGAGCCAAAATTGGCCTTCTTGTAATTTCCTTTCTAATCACTCTTCCTCATGACATATTCAAATATTTGAATACTGCTATCATGGCTCCTCTAAGTCTCTTAATTCTTTAGTCTCCAGACTAAACTTCCCCTAGTTCTTTCAACTGAACCTCATATTGTGCAGTTGACTGTCCTCTCAGCATGTTGTGGGTTTTCTTTAAACAAGATCCAACTCATCCACATAGTTTTTATAGTGTGATGCCCATCTCACTCAGCCTCTTTGAAGAGGTTGTGCTATGGATGTGAAACACTACATAAAATGTTGGACCTTTTTTAATATTTTGGTTAATTTTGTTAAATTTTGTTATTTTGTTAAATTGACTTTACCCTCCTCTTTTTTAGTTCTTCGTTATTAGGAATAGCAGTCTGAGACTGAAAGGGGAAAAACATAAGGGCAATTGCAGATGACATAGGACATCACTGCAAATTTATTTTTAAAGATAAATATTTGTATAGAAAGAAAATAAACAATAGAATGAGAGGTCCAGAACTGAATGTAACATTCCAAATGTAGAACAGATTATAACAACTAAAACCTGCCTTAAACTAGACACAATTAATGGAGTCTAAGTAGCTAACTCTTTTGCACTATATTGCACCAATTACTCACACTGAGCTGGTAGCAATCTTTTGGAATTCCATATAAATGTCTCCCCAAGCTTATATTGGAACTATTAATTTCTTTTGAAACCAATTACAAGATTTTAAATTTACCCCTTATTAAATTTCATCTTTTTTAGCCCACTGTTCCAATAAGCCTCTTAAAAGTAGAAACTGTTTCATTATATCTTTGTTCCCCAGTAGTTAACATAGTGTCTGGCAAATAGTAGGCTCTCAAAAAAAAGTGTTTGTTAGTGACTGATAATTTTTTGGATTTTTTTAAGCCAATGTATTTTATATTTCTAATTCCCCACCACTCCAACCTTATACCATTTAAAAATGTGGTAAGTATGCTATTTATGGCATGGTATCTGAGCAATTAGGTAATGCAGTGGATAAAGAGTTGAACCTGGAGTCAGGAAGAACTGGGTTCAATCCTGTTTCAAACACTCACTAGCTATGTTACTCTGGACAACTCTGTCTGCCTCAGTTCCATCAACGAAAAAATGGGGGACAACAATAACAACTATTTCACAGGTTGATTATAAAGATCTAATGAGATAATATTTGTAAAATGCTTACATTAATGCTCTCTTTGAAATCATTTGTTAAAAAATATTGCACAGGAGCAGCTAGATGGCACAGTAGATAAGAGTACTGGCAATAGAGTCAGGAGAACCGAGTTCAAATCCAGCCTCAGATACTTACTAGCTGTGTGACCCTGAGTAAATAACTTAACCCTAATTGCCCCCAAAAAAGAAAAAGATGAAGAAAAAAAGCAGAACAGGTCAATGACAGAACCCTCAAGTATTTCAGAATTCCCTAAAGGTTGATGGAGCCATTGATAGTTTTCTTTACTCTTGTCTTATCACTGGACTCCCTTAACTCTGAAGAACAGAGTGAAGTTGATGACTTTACTGCCTCACTTAAATCCAATTCCCTTGAAAGAAATCCTCTTCTAGAATGTAGGATAAACATCAACAGAAATTAAAAATACTAACAATCAATACTCCTTAAAGTTCAACTAACTTCAAAGCTGCCTAAATGTACTATAAATCTAGCTCATTTTCTTTTACATTGCTCACAAGGTTTTGTAAGAGGATTAGTCAAATGCTCTAATGAAATCCAGAAATTGGGCCAATGGCATTGAATTTCTAGCCTAATATTCTCATGAGAAAAAAAAAAGTAAATGATGTTAATCTGGTATAACTTGATCCTAATGAACCTTTGCTGGCTCTTAGTAATTACCTCTTTCCTTTCTAAGTGGTCATAAACCATTCCTTGGATAAACAGCTCTAAAATTTTACCAGGAATCAACATTAAGGTCTTTGACCTATTGTTCTCCTTTTCAACTATTTACTTTCTTCCCCTTTCTGGAAATCAGGTCAACATTTGCCCATCTCTAGTTCAGAGGCATCTCTCATATGCTACACAAATTTCAATATTGCCTAATTCTAGGCTCTGCTGCTTATTGCAGTTCTGTCCTGTTAACTTATGTTTTTCTGTGTAACAGCAAGTGGTGCTGGTATGTTTATTGTTTCAATAGTCCTGTGAGTCTGCTGAGTAGAATTCAGTGTTGTAGTATTCGACACCAGTTCATCTGGGAAACAGTTTATCTCTTCACCACAAGCAGGTAAAAGATGTTAAGTTGTAAACATGTGTTTTAAAATGTCCCATAGCAAACCCTGCTCAGAATGTCATATTGCCTTTCAGATCCCTGCCTGACCCCTGTGGAGAAATACAGTACATGTCTGGCAAGGAGACAGTGTTGTTTGGCTGGTGTTCTGGCTCAGAAAAAGAAAGTCAGCTATTGCCTAGCATAGCAACTGAGAGGACCAGGATCCTGAGTTCTTTTCCAAGGAGCATCCCTAGCTAGAGGTAGGATTTTTCAGCAGATTCCTTTGTGTCTCACTTTCTTCTAAACCTGTCTTCTGCCTCTATCCATAGAGGTGAACCTGTAAATTTCCAAATCTTTTGCATCCTTCAGAAATACAAAATGCTTGAGAAATTGAATCTGCCCTATTGTGAGGGATGACTAATCTTGAGGCCTAAGTTCTGAGATGACCAGAATAGTACACATGACTTAAGCTGCTAAATCTCCCAGTAGAGGAGGGACTAGAACCTTTCTTCCTTCAGAACCAGTCCTAGGAGTACCTTAGGGTCCCTTCTTGATACTTAATCTTCTATGAAGTGCTTGCCTTTACCATCTATACCCTGGAATTAATAGAAACCTGTCTCAGACTGATTGTGATAGCACAAGTCTCTAATCCCTGCTGCTGACAGAAGGAAGCACAGAAGTTCTAAGCTATAGTGATGGGAGCTAATCAGGTATTCCCACCAGCAGCAATATGATGAACCCTGGAAGAAGGGGAAGGGTGCCACCTGGCTACCTAGGGAAGGATGAGCAGAGCCTTAATAGTGGTGGTATTGGCTCATCAATGACTACTACAGTCTAAAAAAAATATGGAGATCTAGTTTCAAAAAAAGAAATTAGACAGATAGAAAGAGATAGAGATAGACATATGATGGATTATGGATGAATGGATCGGAGTGAATGAATGGAGAGATTAGAGATAGGGATAGGGATAAAGGTAAAGGTAGAGGTGGTAGAGGTAAAGATATATGGAGAAAGAGATGATAGATAAAGAAATAGAGATGGATATATATATAGAGAGAGATGAATAAATAGAGATGGATACACAGAGATAGAGATATAGAGATGATAGAGATGGAGATATAGATAGAGATAAAGATAGAAGAGATCGAAAGAAAGAATAGAGAATGGAGATAGATACAGATGGAGATGGGGGGAGAGAGAGAGAGAGAGAGAGAGAGAGAGAGAGAGAGAGAGAGAGAGAAGACATACACTCAGGAAAATTATCTTGAGGGCAATAAAAATTGCTCATGGTATGATGGAAAGAGCATTGGATCTAAAGTCAAGAGATCTGAGTATGATAGTCCCCAAAAACCTCTAGTATGAGGAATCTAATCCTTTCCTGCTCAATATGTTGTCTGTTGTCTATTCACTCCTATAGTTCAACCATCTCTACTTCTAATCAACAACTTTACTTCCCAATTTGCTTTTCTAACCTTCTTGGTCTTTGATAGGCCAGGCGTGACCTTACCTTGCTCAGTTCCAGAATTTCAAAGCACAGTTATACATTCCTCATTCTCTTTTAGTTCTTCTTTGTGCTGTCTTCCTCCAGCACATTCCTTGAGGACAGAGACTATCTAGAAAGCTTTTAATAGTATTCTCGATGCTTAGCATTGTACTTAAGATATGGTAAGAATTTAATAAATGATTTATCATGCTCCTTTTTCCAGGAGATACCACTCCCTTCTGCTCCATTCCTTCAATGCCTTCAATGCATCTTCCCTTCCCCCCAAATACCTATAAATTTCTACTTTTGGAACATTCCAGGCTGACCACTTCCAATTTCCTAGTTGGTTGATGTCTCTCTGCCTGTGATAGAACTCCTCAACCCCTTTGGTAGAACTGATAAGTTCTAGTAAATGTTTAACAACTAAGCAAGAAAAAAAAAGTATAGACGATATATTTTTAGTCTTAATCTGCATTGTTATCACTTCTTCAGCACTTCCTTAAGTCTAAATAATCAACAGAACATTAAATCAAGTTCTGACTGGCAATTTCTGATTGAAATTTTAACAATCAGTTCACACAAGTTACAGCTGGCTTCCACACAGTCCTGTTCCCCTATAAAGCACCTGTATAGCTCTGATCCAGGAGTAACCATGTCTTCAGCAGCTGTCAGGAATCTTAAACTATAGCATATTCCCTCTTCCTGACAAGACTTAAAGATCAACCTGTCCAGGGAAGCCTGGTGATTTCTCTTCTTGAATCTCTTTCCTGCCCCTGATTAGTTCCATTTTGGAAAATTTAATCTGGGACCCAAAGGCAGGTAGGGGGTCAATGGGCAGCCTTTGCCTGATTTGGACCCAGTAGCACCATGAGGGAAATGATGGATTAGCTTAGAGATATCCATTCAGACCCTAGTATAAGAGGGAGAGGCTTCAGTGGGTTGTCCTAGTCCCTTTCTCTTGGTGTCTCCTGCTCCCTTAGGTATCTCCAATCAAGTCAAATGACCTTTTTTTTGGGGGGGGGGTTTCCCTTTAACACCATAGATATAGGAATCTTTTGCTTTTGGCCCTGACTGACTTATCCAATTCTTCTGTAAAATGAAAATGTTTTATAACCCTTATATGTTTAAGGTACTATGTAAATTATTATTATAAACATGAGAACTTTCACAGAACAAATCTTAATAGTTTAGGCAATGAAAAGTACAGAGAATAGAAACATCTCATTCCAATCCAGGACTGGCTTTCTTAAATCTCTCTAAAAGTCTGTATTCTCTAATTAAATGAGATTTTAGTAAAGTGAGTTCCACAGAACCTGTCATCTAGAAAGAAACAAGCATTTATTAAGTGCCTACAATATGTCAGGTACTCTATCTACTCAGGACTTTATTTGGATCCACAAGTAGAACCACAGAATGTTGGATCAGGAAGGAATTTTAAAGATCCCTTCATCTGGGAACATTTATTTAAGGCACCTTAATAAATCTAAGCAGTGAGGATAAAAAGAAAGGTAAAAGACAGTCCTTGTTCTCAAGGAGAAATAGAGGAGACAGCATGAAAACCACTTTGTACAAACAAGGGATATATTGAATAAACTGGATAATCAAGTTGATAACGAACACCATTAAAGGGTTTGGAGAAGACTTCCTCCAGGTGTCATTTTAGCTGGACCTTCAAGGAAGCCAGGAACAGAGATGAGGAGATAGGGTATTCCATAAATGAAGGATAGTCACTGAAAATGCTCAAAGCTCGAAGATGGACTTTCCTGTTCAAGGGAAGTTTAGAAAGGGATGGAAGCCTGGGGGAGAGAGATAATGAATTCAGTTTAAACGTGATAAGTTTAAAATCAAGATGTCCAAAAAAGAGTCTAGTTCAAACTTGTTCACATTTTAAGGAGAAAAAAGTTGGTCAGGAGACAACATGGTACAATGCTGGTATGCTGGTTGTGGAGTGAATGACTGAGCTTCAAATTCTGCCTTTACCATATATTCCCTTTATGACCTCCATTCTTCTCCCTCTAGTCTCTCAGGCTCTTCCAGACTGTTGGTCATCCTTCATTTGAAAAGGGGACAAATGAAATCAGGAGGGTGATATCTTGGCTTGCAAGTAATTGGATTTAAGTGAGGCAGAGTTGGGCAGAGTCATCAACCTCACTCTCTCCTCTAGGCATTGGAGTCTAGTGGAAAGACGTAGGTCAGAATGACTGGCAATGGCTCCAGTTGCCATGGGACACCTTGGCCTTTTTAAGCTAAGGTTTTTCCTCAGGTGTCAGAGGAAAGATGTAAAAGATAGGTAAGGTTTGGAGGAGAGCAAGAAGGGGAGGGAGAGTGATCTACTTGAAAGAAAATTGCTTATAAGATGACCAGAATTCAAGTAGGTACTTTGTCATTACCTATGAGAATTTAAGCATATCTTATGTTTATTATGGAGCCTTTCTGTAAAATGGTCAAGTTGAAGGGAGAAGATATGATACTTCTAAATCCTATATGTTTCTGTATAGGGAACTATGTGTTAGGAGATTTGAGTTCCTGAGTTTATTCTAGTTCTACCTCCATATGGCCTTGGACCTTTGGTTTCTTCAGTTTGAAAAGGAGTCAGACAAGATGATCTTTCAGCTTTAAATACTAGGATCTTCTGATCCTATAAAGCTTACTCATCTAGATGTCAGCATCCCAACTCCAACATTTACTGCTACACCACATACAAGTCATGGCACCTTCATGATTTTTAATCTCAAGAATAATACTCGTACTATCTCACAGGGTCATGACGAAGCTTGACCAGAAATATGAGCTATTATTGTCACTGTTTTGCCAAACCCTAGTTTGAACAGAAATGGATGCTATGATTTACCCACATAAAACCTGCTCACTAATGAACATTTTTTTAGTTGCTCAATCAGAGCAGTTCCCACAGAGAGAAGGAACGGGGGAAATTTCCAATATGGTGGATCTGAAGCAACAGTGCCTGAGGGTTCTTGAGGTCACAAGTTGGTGGGGATAAAGGAGTGGGAGGTGACTGATGAAATCATTACCAAGGCAGGGAGGGGAAGCAAGGGAGGAAGAAATGGGGTCACAGGGCAGGTGGATGGAATGTAGCTCCCAAGAGCTTGGGGGAGTTTTGATGGCCTGGGGAGGGACTTTATGGGGAACCTTTCTCCAATAAAAATGAAAAGCAAAACCTCATGGAAGAATTTATTGCTCATAAAACTGAACCTGAGAATTTGACCAGGGAGGGCTGGGCTTACCCTGAACTTCTCTCAGGCCCTTAGATACCTCGCTGGGTGAACCTTTGGTGTCTCTAGAACAAACTGGGAAATGGAAGGATTGACTCAGAATATTTCCTCAATCCTACTTCCTAAAGACTGACTGAAAGGGCATTTTGTCTCCTCCACTCAGCTTCCCTTACTCTTCCATGCAATTGAGAATGATGGAAGGGAGATATTAGCCCACAGAAAGAAAAGCAGACAGTTCAACTTTCTACATTAGACTCACCCAATCTGATTCTCTGAGTTGGAAGGACTATTTGTAAGATGAACAAATATCCTCTACAACATCCCCAGCAATTGGTCATTTGGTCGTTTCTGGGAAAACTCTAATGAAGGGGAACCCACTAGATTTCAAGGCAGCCTATTTCATTTTTAGATAACTTTAAAGGTTAGGAACATTTTCCTTGTGTCAAGCCTAAATCTATCCCTCTACAATAGCCACCAGTTGTCTCTAACCCTTCCCTCTGTCATCCAGTAGAACTAGTTGAATTCCTTTTCTCTGTGATAGTCACTCAAGAATTCCAAGATAATTATCATGTTTTAAATCTTCTCTTCCCCTTACTAAATATTTCCTCAGTGAGAATTGATTAAGTAACTATTGTAAAGCCAAGACCAAAAATAGTCCTGCCCTGAAGGAGCTTATGGTCCTTCAACAAATACTTACATGGCAAACTCTAAACTAAGGACTGTTCATCATACTGGTTGCCTTGCGCTGCCATTCTGCACACTGGCTTATCAATGTAGCATCCAGAAATGAACCTCAGATGTGGCCTGACTAGAACAGATTTCATACAAAGTGACTATTCAGTCTGTAAGTTAACAAGCAAGTACTGGGCTCCAGTCAACTATACTAAGAAGTTAGAGTACAAATACAAGCAAAAAGATAATCCTGGCCCTCAAGTAGCTTAAATTCTAATGAGAGAAACATCACATAAAAGAAAGAAAGCTGGAAAGGAAATGGGAGAAGGCGGGGGAGGGTATGAAGGTATCTGGGAAGAACATATTAAAGATTTTTTTTAGATTTTTTTTTTCAAGGCAATGGGTTTAAGTGGCTTGCCCAAGGCCACACACGGCTAGGTAATTATTAAGTGTCTGAGGTCAGATTTGAACCCAGGTACTCCTGACTCCAAGGCTGGTGTTCTATTCACTGCACCACCTAGCCGCCACAGAACATAATAAAGAAAGTTCAGAATGCCTCCTGGAGTGGAATGAAAATATAACTGACCTTGGTGCTCTCTTTAAAGGGAGTCATCCAATCAGAGGAAGAAGCTATAGGGTACTTCCAGTGTATGAATTCCAGAGCTTCCAGGATAAAGATGTTAGAGCAGGGTAAAAACAGCTCAGATTATAGCCTGGAAAATAAAAGAACAAAGTGACTCTCACCTCCTAATACCTCTCCTTAAACAAAGATCCCATTAGTTTTTCTAGTAGCACAGTGCTAGATTACCTTGGATTGTCAGATCACATAGGGTAGGCCCAGTGCCCAGGGCCCTAAAGAACAATGTAGCTCAGTCAGTAGAATACCATTTGAAGACTGGCTGCAAAAAGTACATGACCTTAGCCAAGAAAAGCTTCAAACACTATGACTGCAAATGACTACCTTGTTTGTACCAGGGCAGCTTCAATCATCACTAACTGTCCCCATGTCCTCCTCAAACAACTTTCTCTTACTTCCTGCCTTGCTATCTTAGTTGACTTATGTTTCCACTATTTCCCTGGATGCAGTACTTTCTTTGGTGGAACTGTAAGCATCAAAATGGAGAGAATCTGACCAATTTGTCAAAAGACACACATGCCTAGTGCTGTTATATTCCAACCTTGAAGTTGTTATCCAGTATGAAACCAGAAACCTTTTAAGTCTCCACAAGTTCACACATCCATTCTCTTCTATTAATTTTGTTAGGAAAAAACTCTTACTCCTCCAAACATAGCAATTCCTTTCAGCAGAAAATAGATGCCAATCAGGTAATCAGTTAGCAATTCAGCATTAATATTTTGTGTTAGGTTTGACATCATATTAGAAAAGGAACATAGACTATGTAAAGTACAGTCAAATGATAAAAGAATGCTTTTTTCTTATGCTCCTCAACTTTTAAGATAATTTAAAATGTTGTCAAATTAACTACAAAAGACATATGAAGGAAGATACTATTTGCATCCACAGAAAGAACTGATAAAATAAATGTAGAGAATGATTTTACATAAGTAATGTGTGTATTTGTATAATGGCAGAATCTTGGGAGGCTCCAGGAAGGAAAAAAGGAAAAAAAAAGAAATTTTTATAACATTATATATTTAAAAGGAATAGCAAGTTGAGCATATTAAATTTATAGTTTCATGTGTGATCGTCTTTTTTTCCATACTTTATTGTGGGAATGATTGATTTTTTCCATAAATTAAAAACAAATCATTCCAAAAATGTCAAAATTGCTTTGTGCCACTGTTTCACCAGCAAATATTGGAGAGAGAGGGAAGAGAGGAGAGGGCTTTTCTGCTTTCTGCATCCTCTTTTAGGTCTATCTCAATTTATTCAGTAAATGCATTCCCAAAAAGGTGAATGTAAATCAGAATTTTCTTAAACCTATTATTTCTCATTCTATTATTAGATTGGCATAATTTCAGAGCATTCGTTGACTGTAATGTCTTCATTTCTATTGTTCTTAAAATGGTAACAAATCCTAAAATGTTAAGTGCCTCTGCTTTTTTCTCCCTTCAGGTCAAGCATTGGATATTAGAATCAAAGAGTCAGAAAGGACTTTAAAAGTTGTCTGACACCTTTTCAAACTGAGGACATCCAGGATCCAGGGTCACATGAAGCCAAAACTAGAACAAACTCAAGAGTTCAAATTTTCTAACTCCTGGTCCCCTAGACAAGTACACAGAGGATTTAGGACTATCACAACCTCTCTCTATTGCTGGTCCCATTTTACATGTAAGGACAATAAGGACTCCATAATAAAGTATAAAGACTTACACAGGATTCCACAGGTAATGATAAAGCAGCCACTTGAACCCTAGTCTTCTCAAAAATCAATGTTCCTTTTTTTATTATTTAAATATTTTTTCTTAATTTTTTCTTCAAGTATACGTAAGAACAATTTTTAACATTTACTGGGTTTTTTTAAGTTTTAAGTTCCAAATTCTGTTTTTCCTTTTTCCCTTCCCTAAGACAGTAAGCAAACTGATATAGATTATGCACATACAATCATTTAAACATTTCCATTGTAGTCATCAATGTTCTTTCTAATAAGCCTCCCAAGATTATCATGAGGACTAAATGGGATAATATTTGTGAAGCATTTAGAATAGCAGCTGAAACACAGTGGGCACTGTAAAAATATTAGCTATCATCATCATCATCATCATCATCATCATCATCATTATTATTATTACCATGATGTCAATCTTTAGACCAATGCTCAAATGTATTTTCTTTTTGACTACAGAATCTATTGAAGGGGAACTGTTTAAAAGGAAGATTTTTGTCGACTGAACAATCCCTTAGAAATGTGAATAATCATATCCTTTCATTTACCTTGGTGAATTCATATTTTCTTAGAGTTAAGCAAAGCATTTATGAAGGGTTCTGTGGCAGTGATGCTGACTAAGAAAGACACTAAATTCATTTTTGACTCCCAAACACTGCACTCTCTCCATCCCACTGCCTCTTGCAGTAATCCCCCCTCCCCCGACTTTGCAAACAGCCTAGCTTAGTGATAATTCTGCAACTGCAGTTCCAGCTCCGGATGTATGAGCTTTTAGGTCAAAACTAGATAACAGCAGGACTCTGTACATCAGGGAACATCTCTTTCCTCCTTCTGCCTGGCTCAGCTCCAGACCACATTGGAGAAGCCCATGGAGAGGGATACACCCACCTCTTAGCAATGGATTTGGGGACCAAATGCTTAACCTTCCACCCAGGGAGGGTCTGATTTTAAAAGGTACATACAGTTCTCCCTTCTCTGACCTACAACTGCAGCTATCCACTTCTCAGGCTCACTAACCCACTTCTCTCCTCCATCGAAGAAGTACCAGAATCACAAATTTTAGAATTAGAGGGACCCTCAGGGCAAACCCGACCCAAACCATGTTCTCAAATGAATACTCACTACAAAATATTTGATTCAAAGTCTCCAATGAGGAGGATCCCACTTTCAATGAGTTTTTTATTAAAATGGCATGTCAGTCACTGTGTACCATTCCTATGCAGTCCATTCTATTTATGATAATTTTCATTTTTAGGGAAGTTTTTCTGACATTAAGTGTAAATTTACCTCTTTACAACTTCCATTTCTTGCTTCTGAATCCTCCCTGTTATTACCACCCCTGCCTCCAATTTTCTTTTCTCTAGATTAAGCACACTCACTTCAATCAATCTTCATATGATTTGGATTTAATGTCTTTTACCATCTTGGTGTCCCCACCACCACCACCCCCATGCCCTTAGATGATGTAGTTTTATCAATATCTTCCTAAACTCTTGTGCTATACTTGGTCTGACCATGGCAGAATAAAACTAAATTATCACTTCTTTTCCACTTGAAACTGGGTAGGGTCCAAGATTAACTATTTTCGCTACTATATCACACTGCTGATTTATATGGATCTTACTATTTACTTAAACCTTTTGTGCTCTTAGCTGGGTTGGGGAACCTTTTTTCTTCCAAGGACCATTTGGATATTTATAACATCATTTGAGGACCATTCAAAATTATTAACTTAAAAATTAGCCTATTATATTTGATCATACATTTAATTAATTTATGCCTAAAAAGCTCCTAGATTAACTGAATTTTGAGTCCCACCTATGGTTGCTGTGGCAGCACCACACCAAATGGTTTTGTTGAGGGTTTTTTAGGCTTTTGCAAGGCAGATGGGGTTAAGTGGCTTGCCCAAGGCCACACAGCTAGGTAATTATTAAGTGTCTGAGACTGGATTTGAACTCAGGTACTCCTGACTACAGGATCGGTGCTCTATCCACCGCACCACCTAGCCACCCCCACACCAAATGTTTTTGAGGGATGTCCCCCGCCCCCGGTTTTACAGGATGGATAATGAACCTATACTGAGTTGGCCCTGGAAAAAATTGTGAAAAATGAAAAGTTCATTTTTGGCTTCCCTACATTCTCTTCTTTGTCCCTTTTTTATTACTCACTGCTAAGATGCCAGTGCCTTCTCTATTCTCTCAGAAAAAGGAGCAATAATAGTCATTTGTTTTTATTGAATTTTTCATGAGTGACTCTCCACAATCCCAAATGGAGTTTTCTTGACAAACCTACTGGAATGGCTTGTCATTTCTTTTTCCAGCTCATTTTACAGATGAGGAAACTGAGGAAAACAGAGTTAAGTGAATTGCCCAGGGTCACACAGCTAGTAAATGCCTGAAGTCAAATTTGAACTCAGGTTTTCTTGACTCCAGGCCTGGTACTCTATCCACTGTGCCACTCACCCAATTGTCCCTTCAGTCATTTACACTAGTGAAAATTGATAGGCTGTTAAGAATTCAAGGGGAACATTAAAGGTAACATAAGTCAGCCCCCTTTGCAGAGAAATTGAGGGTTAGAGAGATCAAGAATCTTGTTCATGGTCATACATTAGAAACTGAGCTAAATGTCCTCTGGATATCCCATAGATATTAGTTTCATTAAATTCAACAGGTTCCAAACCAAATTCATTATCCTTCCCCCAAAACAAAACCCTCCCCTCTTCCTAATTCCCTATCACTGCCTTCCAGGTTGCAACTTGGCTGTAGCCTTCTCTTCACTATCTTTCAATTCTCATACCAAATCTTTTAACAAGTCCTGTTGATTTTACCTTCATAACATCTGCATACATCCCCTTCTCTCCTTTGATATCACCACTATTCTGTTGTAAGTTCTCATCATCTCACGCCTGGTCTATTGCAATAACTAGTCCATGAGTTTTTCTGCCACAAGTCTCACCCCACTCCAGTCTATCTTTCATTCAGATATCATTGATTTTCCTAAAGCACAGGTCTAACCTGTTTACCACAATGTATCCCTATCACCAACCAGATCAAATGAAAATCATCTGATTGGTGTTCAAAGTCCTTTATAACCTGTCTCACCTACACCACAGACCCACAGACAATCCACAGGAGACCCACAGACCTGTTTTTACACTCTCCAAGTACCATGTGAACCAATGGCATCAACTTTATTGATGTTGTGAGAACAAAACAATCCATATCTTGGCTAAGAGTTTTTCAATGGTTGTCCCTCTTACCTGGAATACTCCTCTCATCTCAGTCTCCTGACTTCCTGACTTCTTACAAGTCCCAGCTAAAAACTCAACTTCTACAAGGAGGCTTCCCAATATCCCTTAATTCTAATGTCTTTTATTTCTAATTTCTCCTATATATTGCTTGCTTGTGCATAGTTGTTTGTATGTGATCTGCTGCATTAATTGTGAACTTCTCAATGGTAGGGACTGGCTCTTGCCTTTCTTTGCATCTCTAGCATTTAGCCCAGTACCTAATTCAGTAGGCATTCAATAAATGTGCATTGACTGACTGATTGACAAACTGTTTCTGGGACTAAGGAAGCCTTGTTAGTATCCAGTCCATTAGAACTGGGGAGAAGGAAGTCTGTAGAGTTTGTAACATTCCCTTCTAGTGGAGGAGTGCTTAATTTAGTCTTTGAAGCAAATTTAAAGTGTCAGCTAGAGATGGGTGAGGGGTGTTATGCCACAGGCTCAATAGGCTGGCACTGCTCTGTGCTCTGAATTCTGTCCAGGGTATAGATTAAGGGCTTCTGGAAGCACATTGAAAATGCAATGCTCAGTCAACTGTTCAGTGGCCTGAAAGGGTGACTCAAAGGCCAAAGGGAGGCCCCAGGAGAAACTGCAGTATAGGAGAGTGGGGGAGGAGGGTGGCTTGCTGACTTTCCCCAGGCTCTAAGATAGACCTTCATTGTTGTGTTCCCCACCCCCACCTTTCTCTGTGAAGGTTATAGACTGAAATCCACACTCACCCAAATATGCATTTAATTCTGTTTTACTTGGGCAATTATTATATAAATAATTACATTGTTATTAGAAACATGTTTCCAGGGTTTTAATGACCATGAAACAGATTTATAGCTATTACAGACTTGTTAATCCTCAATAAATATGTTTTTAATCAGGTTAGCATTTTATATACAATAACTGTCCTATTAAGTTTGGGGTAGATTTTTCAGCCTTTACTAAAAGCATTGTAGTTGATTTGTTTTCCCTGGGGCTCTTTAAATTACATTTTAAGATTGGAAATTAAAATGGGAATTTTCCATCACCAAGAGAAACAAAGGAACAAAACCAAGGGCAGTAGCTACATCAGAGAGAGAGAGAGAGAGCAGGCAATTTGGGGATAGTTTTAAAAGCAAAGAACTACATACTCCTTGACCCAGAGAGTTCACTGCTAGACATATATCCCAAAGAGGTTCAGAATGAAAGATAGCATATTTGGGAGAGTGCTGGAGTCATTGAAAATTGGATCTCAACTGAATCTTAAATTTTCAGTATAAGCATTAGTACCAAGGCTTGTTTTATTGTTCTGTTGATTGTTTAGACTTTAGAGAGTAACTGAGAAGATGTTAATGTAAATTAAACTTAAAAGTGTGTCTTGTTCTGTTTTTTTTTTCTGGAGAGCAGAATTTTAAATATTTACCAGTCTATCCCTGAATATATACTCCAAGATTGTCATAGTAGTACATTTTGTCATAGCAAAAAACTGGAAGCAAGATAGATGTATAAAGATTGGGGAATAACTAAACAAGTTTTGGCATGAGTGACAAGAAATGTTGCTATATTATAAGAAATGACAAATGTGAAGAATTCAGAGAAACATAGGAAGACTTATATGAACTGATGTAGCTTAAAGACAACAGAACCAGGAAAACAATGTACATAATGACTACAACAAAGTAAATGAAAAGAACTGAAAGCAAAGTAAGTTTGGTACTTGAAAAGATTTCAGAAAATGCAACTCTTCCTTTTTTTGGAAGAAGAATATTGCATTAACTTTAAGTTATTAAAAATTATTGAGGACCTTGAAGAGCTTTTATTTATGTGAGTTATATCTATCACTACTATCTTGCTAGAAATTAAAAGTGATGAAAATTTTAAATATTTTAAATAATAAACAAGTCAGTATATTGGTAAGATTGCTAAAGAGCTTTTTCTTCGCTTTTTTTTTTAAGGCTTTTGCAAGGCAAACGTGGTTAAGTGGTTTGCCCAAGGCCACACAGCTAGGTAATTATTATTATTAAGTGTCTGAGGTCAGATTTGAACCCAGGTACTCCTGACTCCAAGGCCAGTGCTCTATCCACTGAACAACCCAGCCATCCCTTCTTCACTTTTTCAACCTTTGTTATAGGGGATAGCTTTCTGGGGAAAAAAAGGAAAGAAAGGTATGTTTGGATATAAATATGCTGTAAAATTAGAAGGTATTAATAAAATAAGTAACTTTTTTTCTACATCTCTGGACCTGAAAATAAACTAATTATGCTACACTGCTAATTAGTCATGTGACATTGGTTATCACTTATTTGATGATATTCCTATTTCTTTTCCTGTCAAATAGTTCAAAAAAACAATAATTTACTAAACATCTACTGCTTACAAGAAATGTTCCAGGTACTGGAGGTACAAAAATGAAATGATATAGATGTCTTCAGTTGACGAATAAGAAATAAGAAGTATATTCTACATAGTTGAATAGGACAGCAAAGTGATGCAGTGGAAAGAGTGTCCAATGCGGAGTCAGGAAAACTCATCTTCCTCTTCCTAAGTTCAAATCTGCCTTCAGACACTTCCTTACTATGTGACCCTGGGCAAGTCACTTAGTCCTGTTGACCTTAGTTTCCTCATCTGTAAAATGAAATGGAGATGGAAATGGCAAACCAATCCAGCACCTTTGCCAAGAAAAGCCTAAATGGGATCACAGTTAGATGCAATTAAAACAACTGAACAACTGAAACAACTGAAATTTGTGGAAGGAAACTAAACAAAGTATTATAGGAAATACAAAGAGAGAACTTATTTTGTTAGAAAGATTAGGGAACACTTTTTACAGTGCATGATACCTGAGCTTGATCTCAAAGGAAGAGAAAAATTTCAATAGGAAGAGAATTAGAAAGAGGGTTCCAAGGATAGGACTTGGTCTACACAAATACCTTTAAGGGTATTTGTGTATCTTAGGGACCCTTGTGTATCACAAGGACGACCCTTTAAGTTTATAAAAATCATTGAGGATTTTGAAGAGCTTTTATTTTATTTATGTAAATTATGTAAATTTATGAAAATTTATGAAAAAATAATTACAATTTCCAAAACAAAAAAATCATAAGACTGACATTGTTTTCATATTTTTGCAAATCTCTTTAATTGGCTTAACAGAGGACAGTTGGATTCTCATATCTGCTTCTGCATTCATTCAGTAGTGATATATTACTTTGGTTGCAGTATAAGAAAAAAAAGTCTCACACATATATGTATTTGGAAAATGGAGGAGTATTTTAATAGGTAAATATCATCTTAGTATTAACTTGAAAATAATTTAAACCCACAAAGGGTCTCAGGGAATCTTGGTAATTTGTTACTTGTCCTTTGTTCTTGAACAAAATCATGACATTAGGGAAGAGATGCCATGACATGCTCATGAATTGTATCTGAATGAGGGAGTGCCATGCTAATAGCACAATATGTATAATTATGTTTTTTTTTTATTTCAGGCTCTGGAGCCATCTGGGTCCAATGGCTAAATAGGGATCAGGATAACTGGAAATGGTCCTAGATGAGAGGCAATCAGGATTAACCTCAGCTAGTAAACATCTGAGGCCAAATTTGAACTCAGGTTTGCCTGACTCTAGAGCTGGTGTTCTATTCACTGCTACACCTAGTTGAAGAAACTAATACCACTATTTGAGAAACATTGGATTAAGGTAAAACAAGATAATAACAAGAAGCCATGGTATGCCCCTTCATACAACGTTTTGTTCCAGTCAAAGTACTGTTCTACATTGCTATCAAACCTGTTCTCTTCTGTTCCAGTGCATCTGTATGTGCTAATTCTCATATCTGTAAAGGATCCTTACTTACCCACAATCTACTTCAACCTCCCTCCTGAAATCCTTCTCCTTTCAAGGTTTAGCTCAGTGACCATTCCCTCCAGGAATACTTCTCAGATCCTCCAAGTTAAAATGATCCCTTCTTTCTTGAATTTTTTCTGGCTCTCTGTTTGACCTCTCCTATGCAGATAACCATTTTCAGAATCACATTTTGGTTACCTAAGTACATATCTCGCACCACCATCTTTTCCAAAAAAACAAAATAGACTTAAAGCCTGGTTTCATGAAAGCATTGACCATGAACATATCCAAATCATACCATATTCCTTCATAGACTCAAGAAAAATTGATTTGATTATCCTCTAATTGCTAATTTGTTTATCTAAAGTATTCAGGAGGACATCCAAGCATAGAGTTCAAATAGAGGAGTGATTTTCCCTACAGATGATTAGATCTTCCTGATATCCTTTTTCTTAATGGATGACACTAGATAACTGTACAGTTTTCTAAATAAGATTCAGTCTTACAAGAGTTCAATTTAACTATCCAACTAACTAGTTGAATTAACTATATAAATGCAAGTGAGTTATAAAGTGTCTTCTGTCCAAACAATGATATATAATTGATGGACAACCCATTGAACTATTCCATCAGAACATGTATTTTGGATATACAAGACAAATAACAATGAAGTCAATCCAGAAAGAAGAAGAAAGAATGGCATCTAGTTACATCTGAGAAATTCCACTACAGTTTCAAGGAGCTCAAGTTTTTCCCTGAAACAAATAAATAAAAAAGCTAACTTTTTAACAATACTCACCAATGATTCTCTGTTTATTATCTTGAAAGAATTTCTGAAAATTAATAATTGCAGGTAGACAAAGGTTATGAGAAAAAAAAGTACTAGGCATAAATGAACTATGGAAGGCAAAGTTTGCTCAAGAAAGGTAATATCAAGGAGATGTATATCCTGAAAATGAAATGGGTCAATGATATAGTGAGAGGAGGAAAAAATAACAAATAAGCATACCCTATCAGAAACTTAAATAATGGCTGAAAACATGTTTAATGGATTCCAATGGAGAATTTGTAGAAGGATACAGACAAGATTTTGCCAGGATGAGAAGGGGTAGATGGTTTTCAATCTGCACAGCTAGAGGAATATCCATATCCAGGATACCACAGTTCACAGTACAGTATTGAAGTGTAATCCTCACTGTGGAATCTAGGTGGTGCAATGAATAGAGCTACAGACCTGGGATTCAGGAAACTGCATCTTCTGGAGTTCAAATTTGGCCTCAGACACATGTTACCTGTGAGTACCTGGGCAAGTCACTTAACCTTGTTTGTTTCATTTACCTCATCTATAAAATGAGTTGGAAAAGAAAATAGCAAACCAGGCCAATATCTTTGTCAACAAAATCCCCAGATGGGGTCACAAAGAGTCATATATGACTGAAAAACAACTAAAGAACATTTTTCACCACTCCTCTCAAAAACAACAACTATATATCTTTTTGTGTTGGCAGGGAGATTAGGGACACCACATTCTCTCTCTCTCTCTCTCTCTCTCTCTCTCTCTCTCTCTCTCTCTCTCAACTTGAGTAATGCCATTTTAGAATGTCTCCTATGGTATGGTTCTCCCAGTTCATTTGTTTGGACATCCCAGGCTATTGTCAATTGTTTAGAGTTTTGACTTGTCACAGGACTTCAATGACACTGGAGGAGAGAATGAAGCTGACAAATTTGCTATGCCTTCACATTCAAGTCAAGACATCACCCTCCTGATGTCTTCACATTCAAGTCAAGACATCACCCTCCTGATGTCTTCACTCTTCAAGAGTAAAGGATAGGAAAAGAATCTCTTTTTATCCAGGAGTAAAGAGATCAGAGTCAAGTCCCCAGCCCTGTATTAGAATATCCCACATCAGGGGCAGAGCCAAGATGGCAGCAGCCTCTCTTGGGTGCTCTCTCCAAAATATTTCAAAAACCTCAAAATTATGACTCTAACTAAATTTTTAAGAGACAGAACCCACAGAAAGATCCAGTGAGGCAAATCTCCAGCCCAAGGTAACCTGGAAATTAGTGGAAATGCTCTGTTCCACAGGGTTGGAGAGGCAGCAGCACCCAAGCGAAGGAAGTTCAGCCTCCTGGGAACAGCCCCAGGGCACCTGGGAACACCAGCTCCCAGCAGCAGAAGCAGTTTCCTGTTCTGCACCCCAGGGAGCACCAAAAACAACTTGGAAGATCAGCAGGGAGACCTCTACCAGAGCCAGCATGAAGCCCAGGCCAGCATGGCCCTCCTCAGCACTGCCTAGATCCCAGGAAATGGACTGTGGAGCCATCCAGCAGGAGCTTCCTGGCAGCTGCTCCCTGAGCACTCAGCCCACAGAAGGAAAGGAAGTGGAAGGAGACTTCTGAGGTCTATCCTCTGTCCCTGGGATTAGAACTTTGGGCCCCCCATAAAGCAGGGACCTTCCTCACAAACCCTGGGGTAGAGGGGTAAGTTTGTGGTCATTCAACAGGCCAGGAGAGCAATCAGAGCCTCACATACTGAGGTCCTTTCAGGAGGTCCTAATAATACTCAAAAGCTCAGGAAGCATGCCAAAACCAGGCAAAGGCTGGGGAAATGAGTAAACAGAAAGAAAAAAAGGAACTTGACCATAGACAATTACTTTGGTCCCATGGAGGACTAAAATACACAATCTGAAGATGAGAAAGTCCAAGCTTCAACATCTAAAGACTCCAAGAAATATAGAAGTTGGGCTCAGGCTATAACAGAACTCAAAAAAAGATTTTGAAAATCAAGTAAGGGAGATAGAAGAGAAATTGGGAAAAGAAATGAGACAGATGTAGGAAAAATATGAAAACAAAATCAGCAACTTAATCAAAGAGATCCAAAAAGTGCTTAAGAAAATAATATGTTAAAAACTAGCTTATGTCAAATGGATAAAACAGTTCAAAAAGTTATTGAGGAGAAGAATGCTTTAAAAAGTAGAACTGGCCAGATGGAAAAGGAGATAAGAAAGCTCTCTGAGGAAAACAAATTTCTTCAGATATATAAAGGAAGCTGATGACTTTGTGAGAAATGAAGACACAATAATTCAACACCAAAAGAATGAAAAATGAGAAGAAAATGTGAAGTATTTCATTGAAAAAAACAACTGATCTGGAAAACAGATTCAGAAAAGATGATTTACAAATTATTGGGCTACCTGAAAGTTATGATCAGGAAAAGAGCCTTGACCTCATTTTTAAAGAATTTCTACAGGAAAATTGCTCTTATATCCTAGAAGGAGAGAGTAAAATAGAAATTGAGAAAATCCACCAATCTCTCCTGGAAAGAGATCCAAAGAAACAGCCCCCAGGAATATTACAGCCAAGTTCCATAACTCCGAAGTCAAAGAGAAAATATTATAAGCAATCAGAAGAACACAATTCAAATATCATGTTGCTGCAGTCAGAATCACACAGGATTTAGCAGCAACTACATTAAAGGCTCATAGGGTTTAGAGTATAATATTCTAAAAGGCAAAAGAGCTTGGAATGCAACTGAGAATCAACTACCCAGCAAAACTGAACATCCTCTTCCATGGGAAAAGATGGATTTTCAATGAAATGGAGGAATTTCAAATGTTCCTGTTGAAATGATCAGAGCTGAACAGAAAATTTGATCTTCAAGTACAGGACTTAGGTGACGCATAGAAAGGGTGAATGAGAAGGGTAAATTATGATGGACTAAATGATGATGAATTGTGTGTATTCCTGCATGGGAAGATGATACTGATAATACTCATATGAACCTTCTCATTTAATAGAGCAGTTAGAAGGAGCATATGTAGCCAAGGCACAGGAGAGAGCTGAATTTGAAAATATAATATATTGTAAAAATGAAGTCAATGGGTGAAAGGGAAAGGTATTAGGAGTAAGAGAAAGGAGAGGTGGAATAGGTTAAGATATTTCATATAGGGGTGGCTAGGTGACGCAGTGGATAAAGCACCAGCCCTGGAGTCAGGAGTACCTGGGTTCAAATCTGGTTTCAGACACTTAATAATTACCTAGCTGTGTGGCCTTGGGCAAGCCACTTAACCCCATTGCCTTGCAAAAAAAAAAAAAAACCCTAAAAAAAAGGTATGGAAGCAGGGTAAAGTGACAGGGGATGAGGGAACCTTCATCCTCATTGGAAATGGCTCAGAGAGGAAACAGCATACATACTCAATACGATATAGACATCTAGAAGAAAAAGGAGAAAAGGGGGGGAGGGGAGGGGGGAATGTGTGTGATAAAAGAGAAGGTAGATCATAGGAAAGGATAGTCAGATATAACACATTTTCTTTTTTACTTTTTGCAAGGTGGTGGGATTAGGTGACCTGTCCAGGGCCATGGGGCCAGGTAGTTGCTGGGTCTTTGAGGTAGGAAGTAGGCCTGGGGCCTCTTGACCCCAGGGCCAGTGAAGAGGGATAGAGTGAAAGGAGAAAGAAAATATAATAAGCTGGTAGTGGGGAGGAATAGATGGAGGGAATTTCAATCAGCAACAGCAACTGTGGAAAAAATGGAAGTAAAATGATGGACTTATGATAAAGAATGAAATCCACCCAAAACAGAGCTGATGGTATCAGAACCCAGACTGAAACACATTTTTTTTTCTCTTTCTATTACTTTATTTCGCATGAGGTTTTATATTTTTGTGGGGGAAGAGGTATTATGTTTACTCTTTTTTTATTAAAGATTTTATTTATTTTGAGTTATGCTTACTCTTAAGCAAGAATATTTTAGTAATGTGTATATAATTTAAAGAAAATAAAAAAAACTTAAAAAAAGAATAGCCCATCTCTCATTCTAATATTCATTCTTTCATTAACTATTAACTAATCAGAGTTGATATTTGCCTATCAGAAGCACCCACACTTCCAAGGATATATAAACATTTAGCAGCTTCCATGATTTCCCTTGGTTTAGACTTAGACTAGAGCATGGGCTTCCAACCTTTTAGGTCTTCTAGGCTGTACCACCCAACCAAAAACTTGTCAAGGACTGCATATAGAATTTCATATTTATTTATAACTACAGTGTAACATATTATCAATGAGTATGATAATAAAATGTAATAAGGTAATAAAGTATAATAGTAAAAATAATGAGCATAATAATAAAACAATTACTTTTGATACAAAAAAGAGTAAAGGATAAACATCAACAACAAAAACCAAAAGATAGAGACCATCCTATTTTGGCCCTCAAAGTCAGTGACATACTCACAAACTATTGTGTCCCTTTCCACAAACCACAGCAAACTACTTCCCAGGTTAATAGATAACTGATCCAACATAACTATGGGTCTTCTATAAACTATAAGTGCTTATGGGAAGTAACTGGTATTCAGAAGACTATTTGATTCACAAGGACTGTATGTGTCAACAGATTTTTATCTCTGTCTTGTCTTATAATTATTAACAAGATAAAGACTTTTTACTGGGTAATATCTTAAGTTGTAAAGCTTTCTTTCTGGAACATTTTAAGTTTCAAGTCTTCAGAACTAGAACAGTGCCTTGAGTTTAAGTGCCTGATAATGACTAGTTGAATTTAGTTAAATTCTGGACTTATTCAAACTTGTTGGATTAAGATTTTTTTTTTGCTTTATGAACTCAAGGCTCATTCAATGGCATTCAGCCTCAGAGTGTAGGTTGACTAAAGGACATCTCAAAAAATCTTGGCAATTGATAGAATATAAGGGTTTAAGTAAATAGAAGAGTCAAAGATAAAGCAAGAGAATTCTTGAAATGAGTAACTGAGGGAATGATGATGTCATCAGAAAATCAGTCTTAGAAGGAAGATGTTGAATTGAAGATGTCAACAAGATGCCTAGGTGGAGATGCCTTTTGGGCAATTGAAAATGTGAGATTAGAATTCAAGGGAAAGATCCAGAATATCATTAAAGATTAGAGATTTTTCTGCATAGAAGTGATAATTAAAGCTAAACTGTTTAGGAAGATGGAATAGAGAGAGAAAAAAGTCAGCCCAAGGACAATCAAGGTATTCCCAAACTGGGGAGAAGTAAGGAGAACCAGTGAAGGAAAACAAATAACAGGTAGAGTGTGATACAAGAAACCAGGGTCACAGAAATCAAGGGAGGAAAGAGTATTAAGAAACTAGTGAATAATACCAGATACTTTTTTAAAAGTTTAGAATAGTGTTGAGGAAAAGCCATTGGATTTGGCAATTAACTCATTTAGTGCCATCAGGAAGAGTAGTTTTAGGGGCACTTAGGTGGCACAGTGGAAAGAACACTGGCCCTGGAATCAGGAGGACCTGAGTTCAAATCTGAGCTCAGGCACTAAAATTACCTAACTGTGTGACTTTGGGCAAGTCACTTAACCCTTTGCCTTGCCAAACAAAAAAGTAATTTCAGTATTATAAGTACCTTCCTCATAGAATTGTTGTGAGGGAAACACTTTTCAAATCATGAAGTGCTATATAAATATCTTATTGTTATTAGAGAAGTGAGGGAAATAAATCAGTTAACAAAGATCTGAAGAGTCGGTGTGTAAGGTGGTAAGGATGGGAAATGGAACAAAGGTAGCCAATGAGGACCCAGTCTAGTAATATGTACAAAAGCTCCTGCCTATGCCCAACCTATGAGGATGCTTGGGGAACCTGTTCTTAGATATATACTGAAGCAGCATTTAGAGTGTCCATCACAAGAGGATAGTAAAGAAATGGAATAAACAAAATGAACTATTCTTTCTAGAAGTTTAAAGTGAACTATTTACTCCAAAAGATTTATAGCAACACTTTTTGCGATAGCAAAGAATTATAAACTAAGTAGATGTCCATTAATTGGGGAATGGTTTAACATAAATCTAATGGAATTCTACTTTGCTGTAAGAAATAGTAAATGAGAGAAATACAGAGAAGTATGAAAAGATCCATATGAACTAATGCTTAGAGAAATGAGTAGAGGCTGATGATGATGATGATGATGATGATGATTATGGTGATGATGATGGTGATGGTGATGGTGATGTTTACAATGACCATGAGGGGAGAAGGAAGCAGGAATTTATTAAGTGCTTAGTTTGTGCCAGGTACTCTGCTAAACATTTTATAAATATTCTATCAATACAATAAAAATGAAAAGAACAATCAAACTCATACACATAGAGCAAAAAAAAATTTGAAAAATTATAAGGATCAGGCATGACTCAAAAGAAGAGATATGATGACACTACCATCCCAACCCTTTGCAAATGTCCACAAGGATTACAAATTGCACGTTTTTAGCTTTTTCAATGTATGTTGATGGGGGGGGTTGCCTTTAGAAAAAAAATGCTTTTTGCTATATTGAGATGGCTCTTGTTGGAGAAGAAAGGATGCTGGAGGAAACTATGGTGTTGTAAAAAAAATATCAAGAAGTACTTATTTTTTAAAAGGCAAAGGAGTTGGTAAGGCCAAAGAAAAAGACTTTTCAAGTTAGAGGAGGCACAAATTTTTGGAGGCAGAAAAGAAGGAAATAATGAGGGAGATTTTGAAGATGAGAAAGGGCATGATGATAAATAGAATAAGGTCTGAAGGGAAAAAGCATGGATTGGAATAAAACCTGAAGGGGTTCACATTGGCAAGGGGTAAGTCATCACATCTGAGACCAGAAGAAAAAGAGCTGGGTGGAAGTGTGAAGGGGAGCTAAGGGACTTGTGTTGGAGGTTTTCAGTCTTTATAGCAAAAAGTGAAGAGGTGAAGTTTTCTAAATGAATTCCAAAATCATTCTCTCTCTCTCTCTCTCTCTCTCTCTCTCTCTCTCTCTCTCTCTCTCTCTCTCTCTCTCTCTCTCTCCCTCCCTCCCTCCCTCCCCACCCCCTGCCTCCTTCCCTTCCTCTCCCTCTCTCCCTCTCCTGGAAAAGAAGAGACACCACAAAATAGATAACTTTCCCCATCTCCTCCAAAACTCCAAGTCTTACATTCTCCCCAGATTCTCTCTATCACATTTAGCACAGGAGTCCTTCAAAAATATATCATACTGGGGCAGCTAGGTGGCGCAGTAGATAAAGCACCGGCCCTGGAGTCAGGAGTATCTGGGTTCAAATCCGGTCTCAGACACTTAATAATTACCTAGCTGTGTGGCCTTGGGCAAGCCACTTAACCCCATTTGCCTAGAAAAAAAAAACCTAAAACAAAATATATCATAGTAAGGACCCAGTAAAAATTCATGCAAGCAGTTAGGTGGAGAGAATGCCAGGCCTGGAGTACAAGAAGATCTAAATTCAAATCTAGCTTCAGACACTTACTAGCTGTGAGATACTGGGAAAGTTACTTAACCCTGTTTGCCTCAGTTTCCTCATTTGTAAATGAGCTAGAGAAACTATTCCACTATCTGCCAAAAATAATAAAATAAAAAATAGAGTCTTGAAGAGTCAGATTCTTCTGAAAATAACTGTACAACATCAAAAATTCATGTTCTAACTTGTAAAGTTTCACATTTAGAACTAATTTTACTATTCTTAGCCAAGATCTAGGACTCTCTCAGTTCTGTCTTTAAGACTATCCTGCCTACTACTGCCAAAGAAGCAAGAGAAACTGCAAAGAAGGGACTGTGAATCTTTCAATGTGTGAAGTCATGTGCCATTTGATCAGGATGACTGGTGACCTGAAGGGTCACCAGGAAAGGGAAGTGACATCAGACCTAGCATTATTCATAGGAATCCATGAGTTCTTTGTTGAGTTTGTGGGTATACTACATAAGTGCTGCATCCAAAAGTAACTACTCAGATGACTGAAACTCATATCAATTATACAGATAAATCCAGAGATATCATGGGAAGTTGATTAGACTGGAAGTCAGAGTGCCTAGATTTAAATCCTGGCTCCAGGGCTTACTACCCATATGACCCAAAGTGGGCAAGTCATGAGACTTACCTAGAAAATGAGGGAGATGACTGAGATGACTCTCTAATATCTCTTTCAACTCTAAAACAGGGCTGCTAAGTCAAGTCAAATGAGCTCAAATCTGGCTTCAGATATTGCTAGCTATGTGAACCAGGGCAAGTCAATTAACCCCCCCATTTACCTCTGTTTAAAATGAGCTGGGAGAAAAAATGACAGCCAACTCCATTATTTTTACCAAGGAAATACCAAATGGGGTCACAAAGAGTCAGACACAACTGAGTCAAATGGACAACAACAAATAGGAGTCAAAGTAGATTTGAATCCTGGTTCTGATACTTTCTACCTATTTGACTTTGGGCAAGCTAAGAAAAAAAAAAACTCCCAAGCTTCAATTTCCTCTAATCATTTCTCCATTTCCATCCAGCAAAAAATCTATAAAAATTCCTTCCCATCCTGGAGATTTTATGTGTTTGAAAGGCAGTATCTCATAATGGATAGGAAATTGGACTCATATTTCAAGTCTTTTCTCAGATATATGCTATTGTTGTTGCTTGTCCTTCATTATTGAAGACACACAAGTGAATTGGATTTAAGTGAAGTAGGACTGTGAAGCCACCAACCTCACTTTATCCTGCAGAGCCATCTGGTCCAGATATGTATCAGGGCAACTGGAGATGGTCCTGGATTTAGAGGGAGGCCTTGACTTTTTAAAGCTCAGTCTTTCCCAGATCACAATTTCACTGAGGCAATACCCATTCAGTCATTAAGGTTCTTCCAAAAATGAAGAAACAATTGTTTGAATTCACTCTGAAACAATCTGGGTTCTATTAATGATCGAGTGGGTTTAACCTGAGATTCACTGAGAAAACCTGATAAGGTCACAACCTCTCCATGCCTTAGTTGCCTCATCTGTACATTATAGTCTCATTAGCCTGTTGGTCCCTTTCAACTGTAAATCCCCACAATAATCATGTGGAATTTTATATATAGAAATATATATATGTATATATATATACATATATGTGTGTGCATATACATATATATGTTTCTACATATGTAAATATGAACTATTAATCTTAGCACACAAATAAGAAAAGTAAGTGTAGGAAAGACAGATTAACTTGTACCTTGGTTACATCTCAATAAGTGACCTATCAGAATTTGAACCCAAGAATCATAGTTTCATGTTCCAACATTCTTTCCACTATACCACAGAACCTCTCACAGACACATTAGGCTTGTGATGGAGTCAGCTGGGTAAGGAATAAACACCCATTAAGGACACATTCCAGCTTTTATTATGTTTTTCAATGTGAGGAGAGAACACTGCCCCCTTCCCCCCATGACTACCCCCTTCACACACCCCACCCTTGGGAAGGGGAGGAGGAAGCTGGGGAGAGATTAGCTAAGTATTACAGGCTATCTGGTAAAGCAGCAGTAGAAAGAAGCAATCAAAAATGCCTTCTTGACCCATTCCCTCACCCTGTAAAGCCCAGGGAAAGGAGAAAGTAAAAGAAAAAGAAAAAATGAGAAAAAAGCATCAAATTATTTAGTTAAGTTCTTCTCACTAAGTAAATAAACCACATGTGACTGCTTCTCTCCCAGACTACTATCAATCCTGGGAAATGACAATAAAAATAATATGGACTACTAAAACCTAAACAGATCTGAAAAGGTCATTTAGTCAATCCCCCGGTCTCCCAAAAAGAGAGAGAAAAGCCAATATTCCTTTAGTGCTTCAGCATTTGCTCAGAAAATCTTACTTGATCCTGAATTGTCATTCTTATTTTATAGATGAGACAGCTGAAGCATAGAAAAATTAAATGACTGAAATTATCTCCAATTTATCCTATGTGTGTATATGTGAGTATATTATACAGTATAAATACATATACACAAGCATAAAATATATGCACTATTGCTGTTCTGAAGGAGAAAGTGAGGCTGATGACTTGGTGTATCTTGCCCCCCACCCCGTCCCCACTTAAATCCATATCATGACATCACCTCCCTGATTTCATGGTCTTCTTCCAGAATGAAGAACAAACAATAAATACATATATATATATATATATATATTATATATATATATATACACACATATATATACATGGATATGTATTTATGTATATAATCTTGTTTGTACACAATTGATCATCTATGACATCTCTCCCAATAGATCAAATTCCTGGAGAACAAAGATGGTTTTTTGATTGGTTTGTGGTTTTGATTGGTTTGAAAGCTTTAAGCCTTTCTTCATATCCCCAGCATTTAGCACAATTCAGGTACACAGCAGTTTCAATACTTGTTGACTGACTAACTTGTGCAGTGGTTGCATCATTCAGGTGGTAAGTGATACAGTCAGGAGTCATCTGATTCCAAAGGTTCAGTGTGCTTTTCACTAGTCTCAACTAATCTGCCTCAAAGCAGAACCAAGCAAGGACTGGAAACTGAACAGCAGGACAAAAATGTAAGTTTAGACTGAGAGATAGCACTTGCCTGGATTTTCCATGTTAGGACAGAGAATGAGGCTTATTAACTATGTGAAGCAGTGAAGTGGCTGCTAGAATCAAATAGGTTTCAGAATCAAATGCTTAGGAAGAGGCTGTTTTAGCCAGAGGTGCAACACAAGATGTGAATGAGAACATAGCAATTATGTGGTATCTAACTAATTGCAGAACTCCAATCTCTGGAAAAAGAATTGGAAAAAAATGAACAGCCCATGGGGAATGAAAAATGCTTGGGAGAAAGGAAGAGGAGAGGGACCTAGAACTACAGAGAGACAATTTGCAGACCCTTCTTGACAAAAAATTTGGAGGAGTCCTTCCACAAGAGGGGTCTAATTGAACCTTCCAATCTTATTTCATGTTGTTCCAGCAACAATACCAACATAGTATAATATCCTTCTACTCTAGCCAACCTGCCCAATTCACTAGGCATTTCTTAACCTCAAGTCATTCCCCACCTATACCCACAACCTACCTCAAGTACTCCTGACACCAGGGCCGGTGCTCTATCCACTGCGCCACCTAGCCATCCCTTAATGTCAGTTTTTTAAAAAAGTAATTTTCTCCCCTGAAATGAGAATTTCATTCTGTTTTTCTTGTTAGAGTGATAATAGTGAGAACTTGGAGTAATCTAGCTTTTATGAGACAAGAAAAGAAAACTGAAAAGTCTCACATAAATCCTATATTTAGCAGGAGCAGATTTCAAAATCTTCAGAAAAATGATAGAAGGGATTCCTTGCATAGGAGGAAAATCTTCCCATACTAGCTATAGCTGAAATCTGGTTATCCCTTACCCCCACCCCAATGACAGCCTCACTGACTGCCCTTTCTAGTTTTGGCTGTGCCTTCATTCATTCCCCTCAACCCACTGGTCAAGGCAAGGGAGTTGGAATATTCTTTGTTCCCCACTTCCACTCCAGGTTCTCCTCCTACCTCCTTCACTCTGTTTCTTTGAGGTGCATGATATTTATATTTATTAGCCCATCAAACCCTGATGGGTGCTTTCTACAGACTCCCAGATTACTCCCCTTCCTTCCTCAAAGAGTTCAGGACCTGGTTCACAATTACCTAACTTGCCTTCATACTAAAAGTCTTTGACATCCATATTGATTCAAATCCCTCACAATCTAACCATTCATTTTCTCATCCCACTTACTTCCCATATACCTCAACCATACACAAAGATGGTCATGCCCTTGATCTTGTCATTACTCACAAATATACCCTCTCTATTTTCGGGAATTCTGAAATCCCTTTATCCAACCATACTCTTTTTCCTATCTAGCCTGTAGGTTGCTTGCTTTGTATATATTTGTTTGTATGTTTTTTCCCTATTGGATTCTAAGTTCCTTGAAGGCAGGGACTGTTGTTTGCCCCTTTTGTATCACCAGAACTTAGTATAGTGCCCAACATATATTAGGGGCTTAATAAATGTCTGTTGATTGATTGAAGACAGCTCAAGAAATATGGAAAATGCTAAAAAAGGAAATCTGAAAGACACAGAGAACAATTCCAATAATGATTAAAAGGGAAATTATTTAAAGACAAAGATGTAGATGTACAAACAATTCATTCATCAACTTAGATTTTAAAGACAGTCACAGAAAATAGAGAAAAGAATAAATAATAGGAGATAAATACAAAAGTGTTGAAGTCGTAAAAGTTTAGTATCAAGTATGCTAAATCTCAGAATATGGTGAGACAATTAAGAACAATACAAAAGTTTTTTAAGCTGGTGAGGAAAAGAGAAAGCTCAATGAAGAAGTAGGATATAGATGGAGCAATATAGATGGAGCAATGGTACCAGGCAATTAAGAGAAGACAACTTGCTTAATTAATTTTTCTTCTATTTTCTGTGCCAGGAACAGTGATTCTGGACTGGTAAGACTATAATAAAAATAGCTAATGGGGAGTTGGTATCAATAAGTAAGGAGATATTATGATATTATCTATCTTATTGATATGAAGTCACAAATCAGATGAACTATCCCCTTTAGTACAGTTTGAGGCCCATACCCTCTTATTTCAGGTTGATTTTGGAATGAAATAAGGAATTCAAAAGTCATTTGAACACTTACAAAAGAACATTTATTTTGTCCTAACACTACAAGGACAAGCAACAAAGGATGTAATGGCACTTAGCTTCTCTGCATGAGGTTGCCTCATCTCCATCTGGAAATACATATGTTTGGAAAAGAATCAGAGTACAGCAATTTGTGATCTTAGGACCCCACCAAATCTGAATGATCCAGACTCTTCTTGGACTTTTTATGAGCCCTAGATGAACAGAAAGCTACATTAGAAAAATCAAGGATAATTTGATCCCAGGGACTTCTTGTCCTCTTTTAGGCAAAGCTTCCCCAGATTATTAGTAAAAAGAAAAAAAGAAGTTACATCAGGGACATGATGGTCCCATCCCAGATACCAAAAGCCCTGAAAATATAATTGCTGAGTCAGACATTGTTGAGCTTTGAAAGAGCATGGCAAATGGAAAAGGTATCACAGGACTGAAGAAGATCATATGTCCAGTAGTGGGATTCAGCCAGTTCATACCAGTTTCAAAGAACCAATACTTAATTTTATGTTAAGTTTGGTGAACCAGTTGTTAAAATGGCATTTATAAATCAGGGTTATCTCTAAGGTGGGTGCTGGGCAACCACTCAATGTGGCAATCACAAACTTATATTCATTAGAAAACCTTTTCTAAGCACTCATAGTAACGTTCTTTCAGTCTATAGGTGAAAAAAAATGACAGAACTATACTTGTAATGATTATTTATTTATTTGTTTGTTTGTTTGTTTATTTATTTATTCATTCATTTCTTAAAACTTGCTGGGGACCTCTCCCAAGCCTTTGCCTAGATACATACCTTTCCCAGGTCTTCGGACATCAGGGACCCGTTGGTCTTTAAACGCATAGACCCTCCTTGGGGACGGAGGGCAATAACTGGACAGAGCACCCAGTAGCAGTCTAACAAGCAGGTCTTTATTGCTTACATAGCAGCGAAAAAAATGGCTCTCTCCTCCCCCAGCCCCGTCCCTTTTATAGTCCTGAGCTCCTTCCCCGAGCTCCTCCCCTGTTCCTCCCTCATGGGCAGAGCCATTCCTGTTACTGGGGCGTTCCCAGCACCCATATGGGCAGGTTCACACCCCCAGACGTCTCCTAGCCCATAGGTGGCCAAGGTCCAGAGCTGGGTCCCTGACAAAAACTCATTATACCTTTGATGAAATACTACATTTTAATGCCTTCCATTTTTGTTACTTCAGTAAACAAATATATAACAAAGAGAAAAAGTGACAAGCTGTCATTTGTTTTTGCTTTGTGTTTCACCCAAAATTCCCCCAAGATATTATGAATGCACCGGTGTTCCCTGAATGGTGAAACCAATAGGGAGCTGGAACACAATGAACCAATAGAAATATAGATTTCAAGGGTTATCTTATTGCCCATTTCAGAAGCCATGGAAGTAGAAGGAAAAAAGGAGTTAGAATAGGTAGAATGAGTTTTGGTTCTCTATATATATTCCGATATTGGCTCCTATAGTCATATGGCTGCTTTTGCTCCATAAGGATATGTTTGCTTGATGTGAGTAATATAACATAATATAGTTTTGTGTACATTTTAATTGTTCTTATTTGATTATTAAAGCATGGAATATTAAGCTACTTTTGGTATATCTTTTTGTATATTTAAAATGGTCATTAGGACAGAGAACCAGTTGTTGATTTATTTGAATCGCATCACTGTGTATTAAAGGATTAGAGAAGAGTGTTTGTAAAATATAGGCAGTGAGCTTGATGTTATTCCTAGAACATTTTCAGAACATTAAGATAAAAGGGATAGTTAGTGAACATTAAGCAAGGATTTTGAAAAATCAGAATTACTTCAAAAAGAAAAATTCATGTGAGTTCAAACTTATTTAATTTTGACAGAGTTACTAAATTAGTAGATCAGGGCAATAATATTGAAGGTACAGTTTAACAGGGCTTGTCCAAGGCCATTTATGCAGACACTCAAACTAGTCTTATAGAAAAAATGAAAGAGGTGACATTATTAGATAAGGGTACCAGACCTGGGGTCAAGAAGACCTTTGTTCAAATATGGCCTGAGATAATTACTGGTCATTTGATCCTGGACAAGTCACTTAACCCAGTGTGCCTCCATTTCCTCATCTGTAACACCAACAAAAGATATGAGCTAGCTGTGAGTAGCTAGGCAGATTCATTTGCTTTATTGGCTAAGCAAAGAATCAGAGAATCATGACAATGAGGAGGTAATGCCATGACATGCAAGTGAATTGATATGAGGGAAGGCTATGTAAAACCACCAACCTCACATTCTCTTCCAGAGCCATCTGGGTCTAATGCCTAGATATGGATCAGGATGACTGGATATGACCCTGGATGAAATGTGAGATTTTAGCCTTTTTAAGCTAAGGTCTTTAACAGATCTCAATTTGACTGAGGCAATGCCCATTCAGTGATTAAGGATAGGTAAGAATTCTATTTGGAAGGGGTGATTCAGTCAAGTACCCCAAGAATCTGAGCTTAGACTAGGGCTAGTTACTGTTCTTAGCAATGATTTGAATAAGGGATATAAATGACACAATTATCACATTTGTAGGTGACATAAGACTGTGATGTATCACTAACCTATTTCATGACAGAGTCAGGATTGAAAAAGATTCTAACGATCAAAAATACTGAATAGGATTGAATAAGAAGACATTTAATAGAAATAAATGTAAAGTCTTACGATTGCAATAAAAAATTAAGTTCTCAAGTACAGAAAAAGTAAGCATGGTTATATAATGTGTCATTTTAGAAAGATTAAGATACAGTGAAGATTTGGGAGTGGGATTGTGTAGTGGACTGCAAGCTCATATATGCAATATTGTGATATGGTGACCAAAAACCCCTAAAAATAAATGCAATCTGGGGCTACATTAAGAGGAACATAATATCTAAATAACTACAGAGGTCTGCCCTTCTTTGATCAGATCTTATATTGGATTCTGGATAACATAATTTAGGAATGACACTGATAAACTAGAGAGCATTCAGAAGACAATAATCCCAATAATGAAGGTCCTTGTGTTTATGCTATATGAAAATGGAGGGAACAAACAGAGGTGCTTACATAGAAGAAGAGAAGACTTAGAAGGGTTATTATGGCTGTCACAAGAAAGAAGTAAAAAGACCTCAAAGGGAAGAACTAGAAAATTAGAAGTTATATTTGAAATAAGGAAAAAATTCCCAACAATTATGGCCTTGCAAAAGTAGAATGGGCTCCACGCTCCAACTAGAGTTCTTTAAGCAAAGGCTGAATTTCTAGTAGATAGATGATATAGATATAGATAGATGATATAGATATAGATGTAGATGTAGATGTAGATGTAGATGTAGATGTAGATGTAGATGTAGATGTAGATGTAGATGTAGATGGATATGGATATGGATATGGATATGGATATGGATATGGATATGGATATGGATATGGATATGGATATGGATACGGATACGGATACGGATACAGATATATACTATAGAGGGGCCTCAAATTTACTGTTAAAAAGTACTGTCATATCCATTGTCTTATTTGATCCACAAAGTAGGTTGAGCTTATTATTGTCTCTATTTTCAAGTGTCTGAAGCAGGAGTTTAATTCCTTTCTTACTGTCTCCAAGATTAGTGCTCTAACCTAGCTGCCCTGCCTCAGACACTTGACACTTACTACTTGTATGACCTTGGGCAAGTCACTTAAACATGATGCCTCACATCTAGGGCTATCTCTGGTTATCCTGATTCATATCTGGTTACTGAATTTAGATAGCTCTGGAGGAGAAAGTGAGCCTGAGGACTTAGCACAGTACTCCATCACTCAAATCCAATTCAGTGTGCTTGTCTTGGCATTCCCCTCCCTGAGGTCATGGTCTTCTTTGAGAACAAAAGGCAAAAATCATCATCTCTATTTTATAGTTGATGAAACTGAGTCCCAGGGAGATAAATCAAGTCATCCACAGTCACAAGCTAATAAATACCAAAGCTAGAAGTCTAACCGGATCTTCAGACTTGAAAAAAAGAAGTATCCCTTTAGCTGTAATTCAAAAAAATGAAGAAATGAAGAGATAAAGACTAACAAGGGTTATAAAAGAAAGAGGAAATGGGTAGAGGAAGCAGGATCATTTCAAATAAATATGGAGCCTAGTCAAGAATGGAAACCATTAAGGTTAATGGTATTGGGTCATAGAGTGCTAGACACAGCACGTTTAGTCTAAAAGAAGACTGGTCAATTGCAGTGCTTTTTTTCTATGCCAAATTAGATTATGTGAGTGGAAGCATGTAGTAGAGGCCAAATCAGGCTCTTTTGGAAGTCTTCCATCTGGTCATCAGACTAGGGAGGAAGTCTTTCAGAGTCACAGACAGAGCTAAAAGAGAATAGAGGGCATCTCTTTTTTCCATTCCTTGAGGAAAGTGAGACTCAGAAAAGCAAAATAGCCCAAGCCATTTCTCCTGATGTCTGCTACAAAACCCATCTCTCCTCCTTGTGAGAAGACAAGCTATCTTTATGTAAAATGATGGAAGATGCAAGATTTCTTTTTTTTTTTCCTTTTTTTAAGGTTTTTTGCAAGGCATTGGGGTTAATTGGCTTGCCCAAGGCCACATGGCTAGGTAATTAAGTGTCTGAGGCTGGATTTGAACTCAGGTACTCCTGACTCCAGGGCCAGTGCTCTATCCACTGCGCCACGTAGCCGCCCCCAAGATTTCTAACCTACAAGCTCAGAGACACTTGGTAGTAAGACATAAATGATAGCAATGGAATAATGGAATCTAGTTATTTTCTGGGCATATACTCTGTCTTTTCAGATGAACTATAGACCTGTTACTCTGTACACTGTACCACCTAGCTGCCCCCATTATTGAAAAAGCTAAGTTAGGAACTGTTTGGACAGTCTTTAGAGAAGATGACAAGTTTATTAAAGAAGAATTCTTCTCCCTCACTCGGGTAAATTGGGGTGATTCTTTTGGGGGTAAAAAGAACTTTGATCAGATGTTTTAGACTCAGGGGAAAAACCAGTTCTGCCAAAAAAATAAAATCTGAGGCTCATGTATGTACATCAGTCAGTAAAATCACATTCTTCCCAATCATGGAGGCAAACTGTATGGGAAAACCTCTCCCTCCTCCCAGCATAATTTTCAGGCTGCATGATCTTTGTTTATGAATACCTTCCCCCTTCAAAGCTTATTGATTTTCATTTTAAACTTATTTTTGTTGAGAACAGAGGGGAAGGGTGGCTAGGTGGCACAGTGGATAAAGCACCAACCCTGGAGTCAGGAGTACCTGAGTTCAAATCCAGCCTCAGACACTTAATAATTACCTAGCCATGTGGCCTTGGGCAAGCCACCTAACCCCATTGCCTAGCAAAAACTTAAAAAAAAGAGGGGGGGGAGCCCTTGATCTACATGCCCCATATGAAGTTTTGTGCTCAGCTATATTTCTCAGAAAGGAAGCAGTAAAGGGGCTGGAAATTATTATTTTCACATTCACCACATCTTGCATCAACTATGTCAATTATAGCAATAGTTATAGTAATATTGAGAAGAATCGTGAAGCTAGTGACCAGAAGGTCAGTCTTGGAGTCAAGAAGACTTGAATTCAAGTCCTGACTCTTATGCATAATAGCTGTGTGACCTGGGGCTGATTGCTTAATTTCTCACTATCTTAGGTCACTCTCTAAGACAAGAAGTTCTAGAGGAATTACTGACCTGAACCAGCTGAAGGAATTTTCACAGTGGGAGGTTCCTAAATCAATGAAATCACGGGTCTAAATCTCTTCAAATCTTAGCCACCTCTCCATTATGACATGGTCATATTATTAGTAAACATTTCTACAGAGCTTTAAGATTTTCTGCATACAATCTCTCATATGATCCTCAAAATAACCCCATAAGTTAGATATTATAGATATTATTATCTCCATTAATATGTATGTGTATATACATACACACACACACACACACATATATATATACATATACACATACATAAACACAAAAATATCTAGGGATAGCTAGGTGGTACAGTGGATAGAGTGCTGAGCTTGGAGTCAAGAAGACTCATCTTCCTGAGCTCAAATCTGGCCGCAGATACTTACTATCTATGGGATCCTGGGTAAGTCACTTAACTATGTATCTCAGTTTCCTCAACTATAAAATGAGCTGGAGAAGGACATGACAAATTGCTCCAGTTGCCAAGAAAGTGCAAAAGGGAACATGAAGAGTCAGACATTAGAGCACTGGCCCTGGAGTCAGGAGGACCCAAGTTCAAATCCAGCCTCAGACACTTAATAATTGCCTAGCTGCATGACCTTGGGCAAGTCATTTAACCCCATCGACTTAAATTTAAAAAATTTTTTAAAGTCAGATACAACTGAAAATGACCGAACTTCAATTTGTACCTGTGAACTTTATCCTAGGCTGACCCTGTGAGATAGAATAAACATCATCATTCCTATTTTACAGATGAGAAAATTGAGGCTCAGAGAGAGAGAGAGAGAGAGAGAGAGAGATTAAATAACTTTTCTCAGGTCATACCACTAGGAAATAATGAAGGACCAACTAAACTAAAATCCGAGAGGCTTGCCATCACATTTTGGCCCCCAGAAATCTGGTATGTAGGATCAGTTTATATCAGTGGAAAGCCAACACACTGATGAATTCAGATGTCCTAGAAGTATTGATAGATCATTGGGAATAGCATCCACAGGAGAAAATCTCTCAAAAGGGAAAACTAATAGAATAGAATTGAAATGGGAAACTTTCAAATAAAAGATTATTGATATGAATGCCAAGAACATTTTTTATATTTCCATAACTGTTATTTCAATTATTTTTGTAATGTTATGTATTTTATTTTATACATTTAAAAACATCATTCTGAGAAGGAATCTATGGGATTTACCAGATGTGATCCAAGGGATCCTTGACACAAAAAAGGTTAAGAATTCTAACCCATTTGAAAGACATAAGGCATAAGTCATTCACTCACTCCCTCTTGGTAACTGTTTGTTCCTCCACAGAAAGGCCTGGCCTCTTTATCCTTCAGAACCACCACTTCGTTGAACCCTTGGGTTCCCAGGTCCTTTACCCTCCAAAGGTCATAGAGGAAAAAACTAAGGGAGGATAATTTGTGTTTAATGTAAATTAAACAAAGCACAAATTACCAGCAGTCTTGTTAAAAACTAACAAGAAGTAATGGGAGATTTGTGGCTGAGGAGTTAGGTTTCTCTGTGTTATTGTCTCATGTTATTTTACGTGTGTGTATGTGTGTATGTACAGTACAACTTTCCCAGGATCCAGCTGCCTTTAATGAGCAACTGGGGTAGAGACATGGAAGGAGGGACCAGGAAGAGCCTGAATGGGATCTGGAGAATAGAATTCCTGACTGTTTTGACATAATTCCAGACCCCCATTGGTGAACATAGTGATCCAGTTCTACCAGATGGGTACCCACAAGTCCTAGACAGGAAGTCAGATGTGAACCAGGGTACTAGAAGGTATGTCCCAGCATAATAAATCACATGTAGTACCCTTCTCCCCAATAATATTATTTTTTAGGCAAATTTGATTAAAATCTATGTTGAAGATGGCCTTGAAGGAGAAAAATAGAGGATAAAAATATCACACCAGAGACCACGATTTGCTTCTTACATTGTGCCTGATAAAACTTGCAAGAGAACAGGGAGAGTATATAATCATCTGCTGCTTTGCAGTCTGCTGTCATCAGGTTCATCTCTTTGCAGTTACCTGTTTCTTCTAAGATCCTAAAACCTGCTGGTTCATAATACAGCCATTGCCAAACTTTGGCACAAACGAACTGATCCTCTCTTGGGTCAATTCTGTGCAAATAAATAAATGAATGAACAAACAAACAAATAAATTCAAGGACTCTCTTAAGGTCCTTTCCACCCTAACCCATCTTCCCCCTTTCAATGAATGTTACTTCTCCATCTACCCAAACTGCCCTCATTATTCCTCACACAACATGATATTGCCATCTCCATACCTTTGCACTGGTCATCCCTTAGGCCTAGAGTGCACTTCATAGTGTCCCTCTCTTTAAGAGGGACACTTCATCTTTACATGAAGCTTTACTTAGTTCTTTTCATCCTGAAATCATAATGACCTCCCTTCAAAACACCTTGGATTTAACTACTTTGCCTACATTTTGGTAGCTTTTTGTTGAATAATAGACTTGTTGTCCCTGTCAATAGAACATAATGTTTTGTCCATTTTGGAGAAGACCAAACATCAGGGAGATAATGCCATGACATCCACATGAATTGGATCTCCTCCAGAGTCATCTGGGTCCAGGGGTCGGATATGAATCAGGTTGACTGGAGATGGCCGTGGATTTGAGGCAGACATAACCTCTTTATAAATAAGGGTTATTTCATTCTTTGTACTTGTATCATCAGTGTCTAGCATAGTCCCTGGCACAGAGTAGATATGAAAATCTTTGAAAATATTTATTGATTATTCTGACATATCATCTCACCTATCAGATTGGCCAGTATGACAAGAAAAGAAGATGATGAATGCTAAAAGGGATAAGGAAGAATTGAGATAATAATAATTCACTGTTGGTGGAGTTTTGAATTGGCCCAATCATTCTGGAGAACAATCTGAAATTATGGCCAAAATGTTATAAAACTGAACATACCCTTTGAATTAGCAATACTGCTTCTAGATCTATATCCCAAAGAGATCAAAGGAAAAGAAATGAGTTATATATACAAAAAATATTTACAGCAGATATTTTTGTAGTGTCAAAGAATTGGAAAATGAGGGAATTCCCATCAATTAGGAATGACTGAAGTTGTGGTATATGATTGTAATGGAATATTATTCTCCTATAAGAAATTACAAGGGAATGGATTCAGTAAAAATGGCAAGGTCTATATGAATTGATACAAAGTGAGGTGAACAGAAAGAGCTGTTTTTATTACAATAGCATGTAATGATGCTATACTGTGTATGACTCAGCTACTCTGATCAATACAAAGATTCAAGACAATTTGAGAGGATTCATGAAAGAAAATGCCATCAACTTGAGAAAAAATATTGATGAGCTCTGAATGCATATTTTCATTTTCTTGTTTTTCTTGCTTTTTGCAATATAGCTAAAATGAAACTATATTTCATATAATTTTCACATATGTAATTGATTTTTTGATTGCCTTCTCAATGGGTTGGAGAGGATTGGAAAGAGGGAGAGTTCAGAGTTTAATTTTTTGTGTCAAAAATAAATTTTTTTATATAAAGATAATTCAAAAAATTGTTGATTAGTTGATATTAGCAAATTCAACTAGCAAAAAATCAGTTTGATCATGAAACCTGAATGGTTTCCATATTCCTTTTTTCCTTTCATTTCATCTTCTCCATTCATAGCCCTGAGATCTAGGATCAGATACCAATATCCATCCAGAATCTTCAGTTTTCCTGTAATCAAGAAGTGCTAAATAATCTACCTGACAAAGGGAAGTTGAGAGGCTAAGACCTATTTTAAAGCCCCCATTAGATTCAAAGCCTTAGGTTCTATGACTAGGAAAAAAATCCTGTTAGGTCTGAGTCCTAAGACTCATGATGTCTGAATGGTCTCATTTCCTGAACAATTTATTGTATGTGTTTTTCGCTTGTTAGGGTTCTTCATCCCCATGCCCTTCTCTCTCATATCACTTGAATTTACATTAACTTTGCTTCTTACCATATAGTTTCTATCCAGTGGAAGGCAAACCCCTTGAGGGTAAGAACTGGTTTTGGTTTTGTCTTTTTGTACATAGCATATATGTAATAAATGACTAAAAAAGTCATTTTAGGAATGGAAAAAAGAATCATATTGAAAAAATTATGCTCTGATGTGCAAAGTAGAGAACCAGTTATACAATGATTTAGAGAGAAATGCTTTAGTCATCTCAGTCTCTGGATTGGGGATATGAATTTAGAAACTCTTGGCTCAAATATCTGTATGTCTCAAACAAGTCATTTAAGCTGCACAGATCTCAATGTCCTCTATCATGGGAGGATTAGACTAGATGTTCCTTTGGGTCCCTTTTAGCTCTAATAGTCAATGAAAATGAAAATAAGGAGGAAATATTGATAGTCAAGGGTTTCCTAGAAGCTTAGTCCCCAGCTGTTTCTTCATTTTGGATAGTTTCATGAATGTCTGGTAGCTCTAAAGACTCCACCCTCTGTGAATAAATGACAAAAGTATGGGTAAAGCATCTGTTTGCCTGGGAAGGTCATCTCTATTCCTCTCTGGGTGAAGTAACTATTAAACAATTACCACAGAAGCTTCTCACCTCAAGACTGATTGCCCAGCAGAATTAGGTCAAGGGTTGTATTTGAGTGATACTCTATATCAGGGGATATATCTAGGTGTCCAAATCAGAGAGAACATATCAATGAATTGTATTTTTTACTTATAAGAAACCAACCAAAACTTTTTCATCCTAGGAAATTGGAATAATCCAATTCCAACAGCCTAGTTCTTTTGTTGAGTTAGACTTCAGAAGGGGAAAAATATTGATTTCATAGAGTCTTTATGAAGTGTTTGGTGAGATTAGACCAGAGCTATGCCCTTTAGGATCTAAATAGCCAAAAAGAGCTATGGGCAAAGAACATTGACAATGATTTGACTGATCATGTTCTTTACATGTTGTTATCCAGATTGGTCCTTTTCTACATCAGAGCTTGCTTTGACTTATATGGCCCAACGACAATTGAGAAGTATGATTCATTATTCAGAAAAAGGTTAATGAGAGGGGAGGGGTTAAAAAATGATTATGTGCATGAATGCATGAAAACATAAGGGATAATATTGTCATATTGTGTCAGTCAACAAACATTTCCTAAGAATTTACTTTGTGCCAAATATTATTTTAAAGTACTGGGTGGGATACAACAAATATTGAAGCAAGGACACTGTAATTGTGTGTGTGTGTGTGTGTGTGTTTACCCACAAAGAATATATTTGTGTCTGTACTTATGGGAATATACACACAGGGATGTGTGTATGCAAAGAGAAACAATATCTATATTCCTTGTTCCTGAATTAGAGAAACTACAGTTGGATTCAAGTGACACCTGGCTAAATAACAGCACACCTCTTGCCCTGAAGCCTCTGGGTCTTTCTTATATTTAACTATGAATTTAAAATAGGAGGGTAGTCCAGATAGAGCTTAGTTAAATGACCCAACTATTCAAAGGTCAAGTAATTTGAAGTATATATCAGGGCAAGCAACCCAACTGATGAACACCATCTTCTTTCAGATACTTCTTTTGAAATTCATTTGCTAGAGCATTGGTCCAGGGAAATATTTAGGACATGCAGGCAGGCCTGTCAAACTATTCTTTCTAAATTAAAAAATTGAGACCCACAATCTGGGGAAGTAAGTAAGCATTTCACAACCTAGTCCTTTCCTTTGTGTTCTACCTCTGTACACATTACAACAGTGACTAACCAAACTAGCCTTCTTGTTGTATGTTATTCATCCTTTGTTTTTGAAGAGGACTAATGATTTAATGGTGTGATGTCTTGACTTTTGTGTGAATTAGATTTAGGTTGAGACAAGGATGCATAAAGTCATCAGACTCGCTCTTTCAGATTCATCAAAATCCAATGGCAAGACAAAAGTCATGAAGACTGGTGATGACCTAGATGCAATGAATGATGTTGGCATCTCTGATGCCTAACCAACTCTATGTACTCCATAGCATCTGTTTCTACTGTCTTCATGGCTGTTGGAACAAATTGCTCTCGTCTGTCCATTCCACCAGGGGAAGTCTTCACATGATTCAAGTAAACATTCCCCTAACTCATCAGTGGATTTGAGGTTTATAAGTTACCTTCACCCTAGTTTAGCCCATCTGCCAAGATGGTTTTAATGAAGTATGGCTAGCTGTTGTAGTTTACATAAGACACTCCATATCCTATGTCTATGCTTTGAATAGCTGTTCCCCCACCTGTGATACATTTCCTCCTCACCTTTGCCTCTTAAAATCCTTGGTCTTAGTTCAAGTACCTCCTTTTTCATCTCCTGATCCCCCTAGCTTCCAGTGTATCTATCCCTTGTATCTAGTTTGTAGGTATCCTATGAGGATACATGCTGTCTCTCACACAAGAAAGTTCAGTTTCTGAAGGACAATTTTTTTTGTATTCCCATCTCCTAACAGTGCCTGATATATAATAAGTACCCATTGATGCTTGATAGCAATCAATGAATAAATTTTTGGAAGAATGATAAGATGATTATTTGAGCCAACTAAGAGAAGACTTTGACTATCCAGAACAAAACTACTGTAGTCATGCCCCATGGAGAAAAAGATTTGAGAAATTGGTTATAGTAGGAGGAAATACATATTGTCCATAATTAAAGAAGTGATAATCTCACTCTTCTCTGCACATCTAAAGTATTGTGTTTGGTTCTATATATCACAGTCTGGGAACAAGAGAATGTCACAAAGAGGGCAACTAGGATGATGAAAGACCCAAGATCATGACAAGATAACTGAAAGAATTGAAAGTATTTAGGTCAAAAAAGACTTAGAGGGGCAGCTAGATGGCACAGTTGATAGTGTACCAGCTCTGGAGTCAGGAGGACCTGAGTTCAAATCTAGTCCAGACACTTAAAAATTATCTAGCTGTGTGACCTTGTGCAAGTCACTTAACCCCATTACCTTGCCCAAAAAAAAAAGAGGAACTGTCTTTGAACATTTGATAGGCTCACCCTATAAAAGGATAATTGGGCTAATTGGGCTTGGGTAAATTGGCTAGGATGAGAAACAATGTCCAGAAATACAAAAATACCAGTTGAGGCCCAACATTTGGGAAAATGTCCTAACAAGGGACAGCATATGCAAGTGATAGGAAAGATTTCTCCAACACTAAGAGTCTTCAGGCAAAACCTGGAAGATCACTTATTATTATCCCAAGTCTCTAAGGGAATAGGAATATTCCTCAGGAATGGGTTTTAATGAGCTGGCCTCAGAGTTCCCTTCCATTGAGATTCTGTGACTTAAAGGAAATAGCTGAAGCTGTGTCCTTCTATCCTCTCTGAAGTCAGCAACCGTGGCATGAAGCCACAGCAGGCTTTGGAGAAAAAACCATCCTGGGTTCTCTACTTCAATTCCCTGGACCAGTCTAATGAAAATCAGGCAGGGTGCCCAGGTTTGAAGTAAGAAGGGGTGGGGGGGAGAGAGAAGTAGGATAGTTCATGTGTCATTTCATTTGGACAAATCAAGACAGCATAGTTTCAACACAACCTCTGCTTATCTGCTCAAAAGGTGGGCAGAAAGGCTTAGTTCCTTGCCTCCACTTCACACACACACACACACACACACACACACACACACACACACACACACACTCCTTTCTTGTCCTCCTTGCTCCAGATTTCAGGCCCTCAAAAATTCTTACTTTTTTCAGTGAGACAAAAAGGAATTTGATGCTCTCAAGCCTTTCTGTTTGATATGTTTAATGTTCAATTTTCAATAAACTTCTGTTCTTGAGAGATGCATGACCTATGAAGATATATATTCTCTGAGGCTCATAGTACAGGGATAAAGAATGGAGAGGACTGGGTAAGACTGGAAATGGGCAAATCTTGACCAAGGTCAAGATCAGAGCAAATTTTGCAACCAAGTGATTTAAAAAAAAAACCCTTTGTAGGGCTAGTCCCTGGTGCTCTAAGTAAAATAGTCTCTACTCATCTATTTTCAATAGCTTTGATCCTCATGCTGTGGGTTCCCTGTAGAGCCCTCTAGGGCCCTTGAGACTAGATTCCAGTTAAGCAGAAAGCAATTCTTCTTGGCACAGTATTTGCATTTTGCATGGCCCATGAACTCCACATCAGAAAGACACGTGGGTACATGGTCAGTCCAAGACTCTTGGCCTCCAGACCTGGAAGGAAGGACTTGGATTGGGAACAAATTGAAGACTCTGCCATTTATACTTTGGCTGAATTCAAGTCTTCCTGGCCAGCACTGATCTCTATTAGTCAGGAGGAAGATAAAGTTCTTAGGTTATAAAGGACTTACTTCAGAGCCCAGAAATCTCTTCTCATAGCAATTTGGGCATTTTTATGTTTAAGGATAGGGAATGGAGGATACTGTTTTCGGGGAGGAAAAAACACCCTCCCTTAAGAATTTTCCTAGTTTTGATTTTGCCCACACTCTGCTTTGTAGGTGAGTGGGAAATTCCAAAAAACCCAATCTGATCAGCAGTGGTAAGAGAGGGCATGCAGTCTCTTGGATCTGAAACAGGGACACCAGCCTCAGTGAGTAGCATAACTACCCAGTGGTAGTTAGGACAAGGAAGCTGTTTGACTATTTTGTTTTCCTTTTCTTTTCTTCAAAGACCCCCCAAGGAAGATAGAGCTCATTGCAATAAGTTGCAGAAATCATTTCAGAATAGGGTTAGGACTATATGACTATAGTGAGATGAGTAGAATAAAAGAGACAAAAAGAGAAATGGGCACCTCTTCCCTCTGGCCAACTTAAAATTTCCAAATCCTATTGCAAAAGTTGCTCTGAATGAACTTGAGGATTGTCACAAGAAACTTCCTTGCTTCTGGCTGATCCCAAACTTTGTTTGTCTGCACCAACAGTTGGGGAAAAGTCAAATTTGGGCCCTTTCTACTTTTCCCAGTAGACAAAGATTGGGGACAGAGGGGATTTCTGTCTGTCACAGGAGACTCATTGGCAGCTCTCAGATGATTTTCTCACGGGAAGAAGCCATTTGACTTCTCAAGAACAGACCCTGAGCACCACATTTCCCCTCTTCAGGCTTTCCATATGTTATTATCATTTGGGATTTGTATTTTGATTATCATCTAAATCTTACTCTTTTTTTTTCTTTTCCTCACAAGACAAGACCTGTGATATACTTGCAAATTCATCCCATTTCAGACAGGGATGTGTAAACTCCTAAGATACTGGTAGGGAAGAAGGCTGACACTCAAAGGTTTTGGAGTCCTAGGTTTTAAGGTCAGGTTTTTATTACTAGGCTGATAGAGAGGTAATAGGGCAAAGAGGATAGAAAGTAAGCCTTTTTTATTTTTATTTATTTTCATCCATTTGTATATGCATATTTCCAAGTTACAAAATTTCCCCTCCACCCTCCCTTCCCACCTCCCCTTCCCCCAGCAGGGAATAGTCAGGTTAGCACTTTACATACATATTTTGTCATATTTACAAATTAGTAATTTTTGGCATGAGAAATTAGGATTAAGGGAAAGAGATACATAAGAGATCATTTTTATAAAGTGTTCATCAGATTCAGAAGGGTTTTTTCCCCTGTGTGTTTTGTTTTGTTTTTCTTCCTCTGGTTGGGGATAATATAGTTCCTAATCAGGCAAATACAGTTGTCCTAGCTCTCTGGACTGTCAAGAGGAATTGCTTCCATCATAATGTTGTTGATGTGTAGATTGTTCTCTTGGCTCTATGCCCTTCACTCAGCATCAGATTCCACAAGTCATCCCATACTTCTCTAGAGTCCAACTATTCATGGTTTCTTATAGAACAACAATATTCCATAGTATTCATGTACTATAACTTGTTAGCCCCAACTGATGGGCATCCCCTCAATTTCCAATTCTTAGCTACTGCAAAAAAAAAGCTTCTATGAATATTTTGGAACATGTAGAATTTCTCCCATTTTTTAAAATTTCTTCTGGACATAGTCCTAGAACTGGAATTGCTGGGTCAAAGAATATGACAATTTTATTGCTCTTTGGGCATAGTTCCATATCGCCCTCCAGAAAAGTTGGATCTATTCACAACTCCACCAGCAATGCATCAATGTCCCAATCCTCCCACAAAACTTCTTCAACATTGATCATCTTCCCTTTTTCTCATCTATAGGTGTGAGATGATACTTCATTGTTATTTTAATTTGCATTTATCTAATCAAGAGTGATTTGGAGCATTTTTTCATATGATATATAGCTTTAATTTCATCATTTGAAAACTGTTCATATCCTTTGATCATTTATCAATTAGGGAATGACTTATGATCTTAAAAATTTTTATGCAATTCTCTATATATTTTAGAAATGAGACCTTTATCAGAACTCCTGGTTGTGAAGATTGTTTCCCAGCTTTCTGCTTTTCTTCTAATTTTGGAAACATTGGTTTTATTAGTGCAAAAACTTTTTAATATAATCAAAATCACTCATTTTGCAGTTTACAGTATGCTCTAATTCTTGTTTGGTCATAAATTTATCCCTTTTCCATAGATCAGATAGAATATTTTTTGTTCTATTAATTTATCTATGGTATCACTCTTTATGTCTAAATCCTGTACCCATTACAGGGTTTGGTATGGGGTGTGAGATGTGGATCTATGCCTAGTTTTTGCCATACTTTTTTCCAGTTTTCCAAACAATTTTTTGTCAAATACCGAGTTCTTAGCCCAGAGGTTGATGTCTTTGATTCTGTCAAATAGTACATTGCTTTAGTCATTTACTGCCATTTCTTTTGAACCTATCCCAATCCACTGATGCATTCCTCTATTTCTTAACCAGTACCAGGCAGCTTTGATGACTACTGCTTTATAGTATAGTTATAGATCTGGTAAAGCTAGGCCACCTTAAAGTCAAGAAGACCTGGATTCAAGTCCTAACTCTAGACACATACTGATAATGTGATCCTGCATAGGCAAATTTCTGTGATCAAAGTTGCAGAGAAAGCGCCAACCAACATTGGTAGAGGGAGTTTTCTTACCTGGAAGTTATCTGTACCAGTGAAATCATAGGTTCAATCCCTTGATTACTTTATATAGGATAAAGGCATTCAGGCCAAACTTTCCAGATCCATCAGCCTAAAATTATGCCACAGGTCCAAACAGCAATACTGGGAATTCACGTCTCACTTCGATGGAACATAACAACATCAGGAGTATTCATCTGAGTCAGAAGAACTAGATCCTAGTCCCAGCTCTTCCTTTAGCCAGGTAGAGAGCTTGAGGTCAGGCATTTCACTTTTCTGGACCTCAAATCCCCTATTTGCAAAATGAAGGTGTTGCTCTAGTTATACTTTAAGCTATCCTGTCTAGTGGGATTCACTAGTGGGAGAGGGCGGAGGAGCGTTGAATTTCTCTCTCCCCTTGAAGACTTTCTGCATGTAACTTGAAGGGGAGAAATACATACTCCAGACTTGCACAGGTATAGAAAAACAGTAATCCAATGGAGGAAGCAACTTTAAATTCACTCTCTGTAGACTCAAATACAAGAGCCATACAAGTTGGGGAAGTAACCTAAAGGAGGAACTATATTGACAGTAGAGTCAAAGATTGGACTTCTGGATCACATGAGCAACAAGAGGCACTATAGACATTTTCTCCAATTCCCACAATCTTCCAAACTCCAAAAGAGTTGTATTTCAGTTGTATCTATGTTATAGGACAACAAGAATCCAAAAGAAGGTAAAAAACAGTTGTATGTAATTTCAGTTTTATCTGTGATATAGGACAACAAGAATCCAAAAGAAGGCAAGAAACAAAACCCAGGAATAAATGTTCCTTAAACCTGAATTCACTCAGCACTACTTCCCCACTTCCCATGCTGTTAGCAGCAAGGTCACATTAGTTCACCCAAGGACATGACATAAGTTTACATCAAAACCTAACCCTAGGGGGCTAGGTGGCACAGTGGATAAAGCACGGGCCCTGGAGTCAGGAGTACCTGGGTTCAAATCTGGACTCAGACACTTAATAATTACCTAGCTGTGTGGACTTGGGCAAGCCACGTAACCCCATTTGCCTTGCAAAAACCTAAAAAAAACCCCTAACCCTAAACTTTATTCTCCCCTCTCCTTCTTCCCAGTGCCAAGGAAATGAAGTTTGCTTAAGCCTTGGCAGCCACCTTGGCCACAGTTCTTCAGCAATAAAAGTCTGCTGGGGCAGGTTACGCAATCAGCACTATAAGGTCTGAATTACCAGGGCCAGGCCAGAAGTGAGAAACAAAGAAAGTTAAACAGACGACCAGGATAGGACAGCATGTGGGAGGGATTGTTGAGCACTCCAGTAAGTCTGAAAGGAAGAGTCCAGGGGCCAGTTCTGACCACGGAAAGTTACTTAGAGACCCACACTGATGAACTTTGAATTAGCTACTATGGGACGAGGTTAAGAAACTTTGAGATCCAGCCTCCAAGAAAACCATAATCAGAAAAGAGGGAGTCAGGCTGTGAATGATAAAAAATAAAATAAAATAAAATAAGGTAAGGTAAGATAAAATAAGATGAAATAAAATAAAATAAAACAAAACAAAACAAAATAAAATAAAAAAGGGGGAAAAAACACTGAAAGTACCAAAGATTTCAGGAAGAGGAAAACTAAAAGACTTTGACTATAAAACTGATAAATTAACAGGAAAAATAGTCACAACAAAAGAAAACATAGCCTCCAGACCTAGTAAGTGAATTCAGATATCTATGAATATGTAAAATAAAAGAAAACAATCCAAATCTTGATGAGTCAAAGGACCTTGTAGAATCTGAAGAGAATGAAGAACTACAATATGCTACTCCTGAAAACAGAGAATTATAAGAGTAGAATGTACTACACCAAAAGAAATAATGAGCAAAATAGAAAAAAAACTTGAAAATTCCAATGGAAAGAATTCTCAGAACACCTCTAGAACAAAGGAGGGGTATCAATGAAGTAAGAACTGGGTCACCTTATTAAAAGATCAAAGGAACAAAATACCAGCAAAAGAAGAAACTGGAAACTGGAAAGTTTCTTCACTGACAAAAATGATGCACAAAGAGAAGTGATCAAATGGGGAAAAAACTTTGTATCACATTTCTCTGACAAGGATTTGGTATCCAAGATATATGAATTATATATATATATATATATATATATATATATATATATACATATATATGTATATGTGTGTATACATAAATATGTGTATACATATATACACACTTACATTTTTATGTATATATATATATAAATTATAGTTATGTGTAGATATGACTAATAGTCAAAGTAAGTATTCAAAGGATATGAACACCTTTCAAAAGAATTACAAAATATTCACAGTCACATTTTAAAAGTGCTTCAGGGGCAGCTAGTGGCAGTGGATAGAGCACTGACCCTGGAATCAGGAGGACCTGAGTTCAAATCAGGCTTCAGGCACTTGATAAATTGCCTAGCTATGTGACCTTAGGCAAGTCACTTCATCCTGTTGCCTTAAATAAAATTTTGAAAAGAATGAGGGAAAAGGTCCTATACATACAAAAATATTTTTAAGTGCTTCAAATCATTGATAGCAAGAGAAATGCAAATAAAAAACCCTGGGGTTTCAACTAGCATCCTGAAAATTATCAAAAATGAACCCCCAAAACTGCAATAGTAATTACTGGAGGTGTTATAGAAAAGATAGGCATACTCACACATTGTTGGTGGAACTGTGAAAATTGTACAAGCAATTTGAAAAGCCATATGGAATCATGCAAATAAAATGTCTAAAATGTCTATTCCCTTAGAACTAGAGACTTCATTATATCTCAAAGGAAATCATTAATAAGGAAAAAAAGTCCCCATATACTCCAAAATATTTAGAGCAACTTTTTTGTGATAGCTAAGAATTGAAACAAATTAGATGCCCATCATTTGGGGCTGGCTAAAGAAATTGTGATACATAAATGTAAAGGAATAATCCTGTACTATAAAAAATGATATGTGTGATAAATATACAGAAGAATGGAAAGATCTTCATCAACTAATGTTGAGAGAAGTAAGCAGAGCCAAGGGAAGAGGGGAAATTATATAAGTATATATATATATATATATAATTTTTTCAACCATGTAAATGGAAAGAACCTGTCAAGAGAAAAAATTTTAAATGTAATAAAATTATAACAAGAGGGTACAATTCAAATGAATATGAGAAGACACCCCCAAAACGAGGGAAGTCTACAGGTGTTAACTTTGCACATGTTTTCTGACTTCTTCAATGTATCAATCAGTTATGCTGATTTTTTCTTTTTCCTCTCCAAGAAGATACTTTGTCAATGGGATAGCTCTCAGGGAAGAGGAGAAAGAGAGATACATAGGGTACCATAGAAATGTTTAAGAACCAGAAAATATCAGTTAAAAACTTTAAAAATATAAAGGCAAAGGTCTTTCTACCCAATGTGTTTTGTTCTGTTCTCTGGAATCTAGTCTAATCTTTCTTCCCTATTACAGTCTCATTAGAAGCAGAAATAAAACCTTTGTTATTTTTTTTTTTGTTGTACCCAGACAAGCTCAGGTTGGTATGTTCCTCTAGGGGCACCTGTGTGTACACATTGTACAATCTCAGACTCAGTGAAAATAAACTACCATTTTTCCTGGTTTTTTCCTGAACCCAGTCCTTCAGCCTCAATCTTGGTGAGGCTTCAGTGAGGACTCGGCTGCAACCTGGACTATGGATTGTCTCCAGCCCAACCAGATGGTTCAATACACAATGTGATTTTTTTCACATGACATCCTAGAACTGTCTAATGCCAAAGAAAACAACTGTCCAGAACTCCCTGCCTCATGGAGAGAGCCTCGCCATCCCATAATATCCTGATTTTTTAACCAGTGAAACAATGGGAAGTCTGACCAAAAGAGAAATGGAACCATCATAGAGTTATAATATTTGAGGGCTGTGAAGGAGGTCATTCAATCCAACCTTTTGATTCTACAGTGGGAGCTTGTAGCACTGTGTTGGGGCACCCCAGTTGTCTGAGTATTGGAGAGAGAGCTGCTCTCACACATGCCTGGCATCAATCATTTTGCTGCATCACAGAGAACGACAATGAGACATTTACAATGACCCCCTCAGAGAGTTCTTGATTTCCTAATCAAACTGAAGAGGCAGCTCCAACACATCCAGGAGGAATAATGGCTGGCTGACTGACTTGGGAGCTGCTTCCACAGAGGCCTCTCCCACATACCTTATGAATGGTTATCTCTAAAGGGATTAAGAAGGAAAACAGTTCCCTTTACAATAAGCTGCAAATGAGCCATTGAGGTAGTGAGATATCCCAGATCCAGGAAACCCACAGAACAGCTGATAGCTCAATTCAAAGTAGATGATTCTCCCTCCTTTCCCATCTCTTCTTTCCCCTTATTGTTTTTGGCAGAAACATGGGAGAGTCCTCCAGGACCCGCTTGCTGAAAGTGCAACAAGAGAAAATTGCTCTCATCTGAATAAATAGTCAGCTGTTGTCAGAGGCTAATATCCACCCATTGTGACTTCCTCAATCCTGTCATTTCAGAGCTAGGCCAGAATGAACACTGGAACAGCCCAATCCCATCAGAGCTGCTCTGTCAATGATGGACTTGTTTCTATGTCTTTGGGATGAACATAGAAGCCAGGATTCAGAGCCTGGAATGGGTAAGAATGGGGAGCCAAAACTTGAACTTTCTTCCTGAACTTGATACATTTTTCCTCTATAGCAAGAAGTGGTCTTGTGGATAATAACAGGGAAAAATGAGTGCCATCACTCCAATACCCTAAGCACTTTGGTCCAAGGGGGGCAAACCATAAAAACCCTACAACATCAAGCCTCGGTATACTCATCTACTATGGCCTGAGGGGATCAAATAACTGTTATAAACTCCAAGATTTCCTATCCTTAATCCTCAGAATATGCCCAAGATGCTTTGGAGGGTTTGCTCTAATCCTATCTGGGGTTCAACTAGTGTTGCCTGGGTGACAACTGACACGGCTTTGGGCTTGCAATCAATCCGTGGAAGATCTGATTTTTCCACTTATCTACTCAGTGACCTTGATCAAGCCACTTAACTCCTCTAGACCTGACACTATCACTCTAAAAACATCTAAGTGAAAACTTGGTAGTACAATGCATAGAGCACTGCATAGGCAGTCAGGAAGACAGAGGTCAAATCCAGTCTCCAACACTTACTTGCTGTATGATCCTGGCCAAGTCACTTAACCTATTTGCCTCCATTTCCTCAACTGTATAATAGATATATTAATAGGAGCAAACTCCTAGGATTGTTGTGAGGATCAAATGGGATAATAAATGTAATATTGCCTCTGAGTATCCTAGACTCTGGGAGTTCTGGGAGAAGAAGATACTTGTATCTCTGAAGTGAAAGAAACCTCATTTCTATAGGGATCTTTTAAAAGAACTGATAGGTTCCAGTTCAAGGGCAAACCTTGGCTCAAACCAATACCTGAAGGAGCTTATGGGCTCAGCTATTGTGACTAATTTTAATATGATTGACAGGATGAAAACTATAATAGGAGGAAATAAAAGGTAGAATGTGATACAAGAAGATGACCAAGAGGCTAGAAGTTTTCAATAGCTAATTATTATAGCTAATATTTATATAGTGCTTACTGTAAGCAATCCTCAAGCATTTAGTGATTTTCTTAGTAATCTCACTGTCACTTTTTCATTGATAACCACACACGTTCACAGTTATGCATAGTGGAGAAAAACATGAGAGGTGGCATGCATACAAGTTTATCGAGTAACTGGTGTTCTACTTAGGTGCTTCACTGGTCTTTGTTGTACAGTAAAGACTTCCTCATGTATTTGGAGAGTTAATGGATGATACAGAAACCTCACCAGTCTTAGGTCTTCAGACTAACAACCCAACAACCTCTCCCTTGTCTTTCAGAGAGCAACTAAGGAGTTAATAGTATAGTATTGCTTGAAATGAAACTTTGTTGTTGTTGGGAAGGTAGCAAAAGGGTCATAAAAATTCTAGGGAATTATTAGTGAGAAAAAATAGTTTGCATGTTACCAGTTTTATTTTGTGTACTTCATTTTGTGGGTTATTTCATGAGTTGATGTGTTAGGACAAGCACACAATATTAGAATTAATGGTTTGTTATAAAGAATTATATGCAGAAAAGTATATTTTTAGCAATCTATAGTTAAAGATTATAGTATAGTATAGAATAGACACGCAAAACTAACTCCCTATTTTCCATAAATTCCATGCAACAACCTTTGAGTTTTTGACTTTCACACCTTTCTGGAAACATTATCCCCACAAAAGTTGATGCCCTGTGATAAGTACTGGAGGATACAGAAAGAAGCACAGAAGTAAAGACTATCCCTGCTCTCAAGGAGTTTATAATCTAAAAAGAGGAAATGAGCAAACAAATATTTGTATACAATCTCTATACAGAATAAATAGTGCATAATTAACAAAAGAAAGGCAGTAGAATACTAAGAAAGACTTCCTGTAGAAGATGGGATTGTAATTAGGTCTTAAAAGAAAACCAGGGAAGCCAGCAGGAATCTACCATCATTGGTTTATTTAGGCCTCTGTGCCCTTTGACCAGGTCCTTTGCAACAGTGAACTTTTAACATCATTACCTACCAACTCTGTCAGGGCATTTTTCCTATTTATCTGCAATATTCTCTAATGTTCAGAACAATGTCTTATATAGAGTAGATGCTCAATAAATAAGAATGAGAAGGGACAATAACACTTGTCCAAACCAACTCCCTCATTTTACAAATGAAGAAACTGAGGCCAGAGAGGAGAGTTGACTTGTCCTAGGTCATATAGGAAGAACAGGGTTCTTCTCACTCCAAATCCAATACTCTATACCCCACTAATCCCTGAAAAGAAAGATAAGTGAATAGAAAAGAGAAAAGATTAAGGCAGGAAAAAAGGAAGGAAAATCAACCAAATCTCAGAAATGGCATTATGTAATTCCAGGCCCTGCTCCATATTGCCCCTCACTAACCTCCACCACTGACCCAGTTTCCAAAGGTCCTATCTCAGTGATTACCAGCAATATGGCACTCCAGGGTCTCCACGTTCCATTGAATAATAATCATGGTTTTCAACATGATCCCTTAGGAGCCTAGAACACAGGCTCAAAGGAAAGAAATCAAGATAGACAGAAAATAGCTTTTTGGGGTTTTTTTCCCCTACAAAGGAAAATATCCAAGTGACTAAGGAAACAGACAGTGGTTGTGCTTGTACTGGATGTGCTTTTGGATGGTCACAAAGGAAAGAGAATGAGTCCAACACACATCTTACCATTTAAACTCAGAGATAAGAGGAAGGACAGTGATAAATTAGGGTTATTTAGGATATCTTCCAAGAAAAGGTGGGGGGGGGCTACCAGGTATATTATTTTTATTCATTTTTTTCCCATATCCTACCACAAGTCAGAAGAATCAATTCCTTGGTGAAAGGAAAGGATAGTAATTAGGACAAAGGTCTAGAAGGTAGAATTCCTTGATCTTCTATGAGTTGTATTTCATTAACCAGTATTTCAGTTTTGCCTCCACCCCCACAATAAAGTATAACCAGTGCCAATCCAATATCTGATGTAGTGACCACAGTTATCAATTAGTGAGACTTTCAAAAAATCAAAGAATAGTCTAGAGAAAACAAATTATAGACCCTAAAACACTTATTTTTATAAATGGGGAAAACTGAGATCCAGAGAGGTCTAGTGACTTGTCCAAGGTCACACAGCTTAGCAAATGGCAACATCAGGACTAAAAACTCGTTCCTCCTGACTTTTGATTTCATCATGACAAATCAAAACATCTGGGGGCTAATGGGAAGGGGTTGAGATGAATTAAATATATACAGTTCCAACTACCATCAACCCATCTTCTTTCCTCTTCCCTCCTCCCTTCTCTTCCCTCCCAGTCTCACCCCCAGGCCCATATGCTCCACATCAGAGTTGGAGAAGGATGCCAACAAGCCTTCCTCTCATACGGAATGGCTCTGAAACTCATGTCTGAAGTACTAATTCCAACTAGAAGACTCCTGCCAACTCAAACAGAGCAAGCTGACCAGAAAGCTTTTGTTTTTCCTTTCCTGTTTGCAGATTCACACTCCAGAAGTCTAGGCGAGTCTAGCACAATGACATCGTTGTTACAGGGTAGTTTTTATTACCCAGAGTTGGAGATTAGCCTTCCTGTGCTGTCCCCACTGCCACTCTCAAAATGCCACTCATACTCTTCCAGGGAACAAAGTCATAAATCGCAAGAGAAATAATCACCGTTGAGCAGAACAAAGTTTTCTCCCTCTTAAACCTGACAGCTCTTTACATACTTGATAACAAGTGTGTAAGACTTCTCAGAGCAAGTGTATCAAGTGTAAGTATACATGTAAGAAAATACTTACCAACAATTAGAATAATTTCAAAATAGAATGAGCTGCCTGGGAGATAGTGAGTTCTCTCCTCACTTGAAGTCATCAAGCAAAAGATGAAATGATCATATGATTCCAAGATTTATGTTCAGATAAAAGTGAAATGGGATGACATTCAATGTCCCATCCAAGAGGAAGTTTCCGTGTAAGTCTCTTTCTGAAAATAAACTGAATTAGCATTTCTACCAACTTCACAGATTATTTCAAAGAAAGTAACTTGAAGACCATCAAGCCTTAAGTAAATGTCAGTTACAGCTCTTATTATTCTGATAATGTTTTTCTAACCTTTAATTTCTGCAACTGGATACCACATCACAACCACCACCGGCACCAGAAAAACAACTGCAAATTAATTTTCCTCTTGCTCTCTTAAAGTCATTCCAGATTGAAATCTAAAATTAAGGGAAAGTAGGGAGTAATGATGGGATAAAAGGAAGAAAATGAGAGAACATGTATAGAGGGGATTGATTCTTTCTATTTAGAGACCTACAGTTGACTTCTGTCATCAACCTATTGAATTCAGCTTTTAGCTATTCATTTCTGAAGTAGAACCTGCCTAATCAATTGACCTCAATTAAATAAAAGCAAGGTATATGGCATAATAGGAAAAGTCCTGGGCTAGGATAAGAAAGATTTGTTCTAGTCCTGGATCAGTCATTAATTATCTGTCTGACCTTGGACAACTCATTTAACCTCTCTAAGGCCTTAATTTCTTCATCCATAAAATAAGAATATGAATAATCATTCAGGTTTGTTATGAGAATTAAGATAATCTGTATAAAGTATTTTGTAAATTTTAACATGCTATATATGTATATATATATATATATATATATTAGCTAATATTATTAGTCAAGGCAGTTAGTATTAAAATCTAAGTACCAGTAGAGCAAGGATTATATGAAAATGCTTTGAAAGAGCTGAGAATGTTTTAGCCCAAAAAAAAAGGAGCATGACAAGGGTGATTGACATCACTACTATTTTCAAATGTTTGAAGTCAGTAAGTGTCTAAAGCAAATCTCAAACTCAGTTCTTCCTGACTTCAAATCTGGTAATTTGTCTATCTTAAATGGCCTCAGCTTGATGTAGAAGGGGAAAAAAGGAGAGAAGGAAGGAGAGAAATAGAAAGAAGAAAGGAAAGGAAAAAGGAAGGAAGCAAGAAAAGAAAGAAGGAAGGGAGGAAGGAAAGAAAGGAAGGAAGGAAAGAAGGGAGGAAGGAAGGGGGAAAAAGGAAAGAAATGAATGAAGAGGTAAGATAGGGAGAAAGGAAGGAAAAAAGAAAAGAAGGAAAGAGGAAAGGAAGGAGAGAGGGAAGGAAGGAGGGAAGGAAGAGAGGAGAGAGGGAAGGAAAGGTTGGAGGGAAGGAAGTAAGGAGGTAAAGAAGGAAAGAAGGAAAAAGGGGGGAAGTAAAGAAGAATGGAAGGAGGAAAGGAAGAAGGGAAGGAAATCAGTTACTATTTTCCAGGTATTATGATCAATGTTTTATAAATATTGTCTCATTTGATCCTCACATTATTAATCCCATTTGACTGACGAGGAAACTGAGGCAGATGGAGATGAAATGATTTACTCTGGAAGAAGACCAAGTAGAGGACAGAAAGACAAGACATGTTTACTTGATAGATCTAAGAATAGCTCAGAATTTGTAAATAGGAATTGGTAGAGGGAGGCTCCAGTAGAAATCCCAAAGCTACAAAGGCTTCCTTCAGTTCATGGACCTCTGTGTCACTGCCCTCACAATGTCAGCCCCTAAAACCTCCATGTAGCCTTCACTACACCTCACTAGTACACTAAAGGCTGTTGGGATCCTCAGGTTCCTTTGTCTCTACAGAATGATGGATGCCAGATGCTTTGTTCTCCACTGAAGGAAATGTATCTTGGAATATGATCTCTAGTTAGATTATAAGTTGCTGCTTTTATAGATTGTAAGTGGAGCCCTATAGACGCCTGTCTTCCTTCCCTCCCCCTCACTCACACTATCCATTCCCAACTTTGCATTTTTCATAAATTACTGGCCCATCAGAGCCAAGCTCCACTTCCCTCTTTTAAGTCTGGGGCACTTATTCCTGCTGATAAACTGGATTTAGACAATTTCCCCAACCATGGTCTGCAGCCACAGCCAAGATTATGAAGGTGAAATATTCATTGGGTTCTGTTCTGTCATGGAGAAGAATGTGCTGTATTGGACTAAACTGGCGTGTGTTTCCCTTCTATTAATGTCTAAAGAAGAATTGCTTTTGTCGGAGTCTAGAGCTAAGTCTCAGGCTTGGATGGAGATGTAAATAAAGATTATTACTTGGAGATTCCCACAAAACTCCTGGAAAGGGAATGACAACACCACCAGGTCTGTTTCTAGTATGATGGATTCACCATGAAAGATTGCCCCTCTTCTCTCTGATTTCTTGATATAATTGCACCACCTTTCCCACTGTCTCATGGAATGTGATTTGTTAGCAGACCCTACTTCTCCTACAGGACCCGCTGACCTGACTGGCTGGCACCATTAGCTTCTTTTTGCAGAGAGAAGTAGCCAAAAAAGCATGAAACAACTTGCCCAGGTCATACATCAGTATCTGAAGTTTCATTGCTTTTGCAGGACTCTGGCCAGACCAATACAGCTTTCACTAGGTTAGGTTGTGGAATAACTTTGCTGTGTTTGGGAGCAATTTTGACACCAGCAAAAGTTCATCAGTAGGACTAGTGGAAAAGGAAGAATAAAGCTTGCTCCATGGAGAGGAGAGGAGAGGAGAGGGGAGGGGAGGGGAGGGGAGGGGAGGGGAGGGGAGGGGAGAGGGGAGGAAGAGGAAAAAGAGAGAGGAGGAAGAGGAGAGGAGTGGAGAAGAAGAGAAAGAGAAGATGAGAGGAGGAGAGGGAGAGGAGAGAAGAAAAGGGGGGAGGGAAAGAAAGGGGAAGGAAGAAGGCAAGAGCATTAACCTCTTCCCTTCTTCCTCAGAAGCTGAATCATGTACAGAAGCTTAACAAAATTTTGTTTCAAAATGAGCAACCTAGAGACATGACTAAAGTCATTCTGAAACCCTTATCCTACTTCAAAGACAAGTTCATGCTGCACAAGAAGTGTGGGCACATTTGGGGAGGATTCTCAGTAGAAGCAGATACCCAGACTCTTCTCCAAGTGAATCAGAATGCTATAAAAACCCTAAAATGGTTCTAAGCTCCTGTAGGTTCATTTTTCTGGACAGGAATCAAATCAGGAAATTACTTCTGACCTCATGCGGGTGGTTCAAGATCAGATTCCACTGGATCTAACTAGGGTGAAAGGGGAGAGGGAAAAGGAAAGCCAACCAGACCCTCACACCTTCTTCTTCCCCTTACCTCTCTCCACCAAAAGGAAAAGGGGAAAAATTCAACAACACAGAAGTCTAGTTTACAAAGTACACTGAAATACCAACAAAAAATGCTAAAGATCAAGTATATACCATTTGGGTCTTATAAAAGAATTATCCTGGGGCAGTTAGGTGGTGCAGTGGATAAAGCATCAGCCCTGGAGTCAGGACTACCTGGGTTCAAATACAGTCTCAGACACTTAATAATTACCTAACTATGTGGCCTTGGGCAAGCCACTTAACCCCATTTGCCTTGCAAAAAAAACCTTAAAAAAATTATCCAGAAGGGAACTGGATCTGCCTGGTAACCTGGACTTTTTTTTCTTTTGCACAGTAAATTATTGTCTTTCTCCATTCCTTCTCTGACAGTGCAGCTACTCCTATCAACAACATATCACAATCCCTCCATGTCTGATGGATTGTCCCCAAATTCATTGCCCTGACCTGGTTATCAACATCTCCAATTTAATTAGGTTGTTCAAACACTCAACAAGTAAACATCTACTATGTGCCAGACATAGGTATGGAAGCTATAAAGACAAAAACTAAGCCTCAGACAACAAATGGACAACCTATCACTAAGCCTAAATTTAAATCTTTTCCAAATTGGCAGGATCTATCAGAACATGCACTCTATTGGTATGGTCTCTGAGAATGGAGGACTCTTGCCTAGGATCTATCTACAAGTATTGAATATGTTCTTACTGTGTACCAAATACTAGATGTAGGCAAAAAGAAATTTCTGTTTTCAAGAAACTCAGAAGGGAAAGGAGAGAAATGAGAGGAAAGAAAGAAGAGGGACAAGGGAGTGAAAAGAGAGAGAGAAGCTGGCCTTTGGGTGTAAAAGATGCATTGCTCATTTACCAAAAGAGGCTGTTCTGAAAACCACCTCACAGGGTAGCAATTTATTATTCATCTATTAGCTCCACTGTCTAGGAGCGATCTCTGTCCATCAATCAAATCACTTGAATCTCACTAAACCCACAAGCTTCTTCCCTTCCTTGATGTGTTATTAAAACTTGTTTACCAAGCTTCAGGTTTTTTTTTTTAGGAAGTATTTAAGTGGTAAAGGGGGAAGGTAATGAAATCATATCTCCTACCATGAACTTCCTAGATCAAGACTTCCCTTCAGCATCTGCCCAAACATCCCAGAAAGCTAAGAGAACAAAAGCCTGGAAATTCACTTTTCAGTGATTAGTCAGAAGAAGTTGAATAAAGGTACTAAGGAACCAAGCAATGATTCAGATTGAATTGATGAATGAATGCATGAATTACTGGATGCTTCTTATCTTGAGGTAGATAAGTGATAAAGTGGATAAGAGTATCCACCTTGCTGTTAGGATAGATCTGAGTTCAAATCCTACCATGTTTTCTAGCTGTGTAATATCAGGTGATTCACTTTACTTGTTTCAGCCTCAGTTTACCCATCTGAAAATGGAAATAATAATAATAACAGCCCCCTCACCTTACAGGATTGCTGTGAGGATCAAATGAAATAACATACTACAATGCTTCTCAAACCTTAAAGTGTTACATTAATTCCTGTTATTATCTCTCCTAAGCATCTCCTTGCATAAAGTACAAGAATCAAGTTCACTTTCCTTAGAGCTATTTGCAGTTTTACTTTCCCACTAACACTTATATCAGGCAATTTCCTCGCTTGAAATCAGATGTATGTGTCAATCTGTAACTGTGTCCCTTTCACTGGAACAAAGTCTGTTGGTCATATCCATAAGGACATAGAAGTACCTGGTTATCTGAGCCCTACCCCTTCATAGATAAAGAAACTAAAGCTCAAAATAGTATTTCCATCATCATTCCCACTTGCAGGCTTTCACTTGGATTGTTCCCTTCCCCTACAGAGATCTTCCCTCCATCTTATCGATTTCATCTACCCTTCAAGATTCAGCTAAAATGTCTCTTCATCCTTGAAATATTCCTAAGCAATATATTGATGACCCACCCCTTCCCTTTCTCTGAATATCAGTAGCATCTGACATATCTGGCAGATTAACATCTAATTCTATGCTGTCTATATGCTGCAGCAGTCTCCTATCATTTCACGTGTGTTGGTCTTGTCTCCCCAAACATGGTAGTCTTTGAGGGTAGAGGGCATGCTTTACAGCTATTCTCTACTTTCTATAATCTCTAGTGTTATGTCTATTGTAAGGACTCAATAATTTGGTAATAGCATAGAAATGATTACTCAAAGTTAAATGTGAGGAGAATCCTCAAAAGTCTGAAAATTTGTTTGCATTAGAATTTGGAGCAGATTAAGAATAACCTTGCTAAATTTGATGGTTCCCCAATTCTTCCAAGCTAGCAAACTTAGGCAGAAAACTATCCTGAAATTTGCTGACTCCTCAGTTTTCTTGGTACAGTAGTTCTAAGTTCTAAGGGGTGGCACTAAGGCAGTTGCCCACCACCACTCTGCAAAATTGAATAGATTCATGCATATTCTGGGTTAAACAATACCAAGAGAGCAGAACCAACATTTTCAACAAGTCTTAGGGTCAAAGAACTACTTTTAAAAACCCATTTTTTTGAAAAATGTTATTTATTTTGAATTTTATAATTTTTCCCATAATCTTGCTTCCCTCCCTCCACCCCCCATAGAAGGTAGTCCGTTAGTCTTTATATTGTTTCGATGGTATGCATTGATCTAAGTTGAATGTGATGAGAGAGAAATATGGTATATGTATGTGATGGAACCCTATTGTTCTATGAGAAACCAGAAGGGATGGGAATTTAGGGAAGCCTGAAAGGCTTTGCATGAACTGATGCTGAGTGAGATGAGCAGAACCAGAAGAACACTGTACACCCTAACAGCAATATGGAAGTGCTGATCAACATTAATGGACATGATCATACCAACAGGGCAACAATCAGGCACAATTTTGGGGTATCTGCAATGAAGAATGACATCTTTATCCTGAGAAAGAATTGTGGAGTTTGAACAAAGGCCAAAGACTATTACCTTTGATTTTTAAAAAATGTTATCTTATGTAATTCTGCTATATCTCATATTTTATGTTTCTTCCTTAAAAAACCCATTCTTACATTCATAGAGGCCCTCTGACTAGAACCAAAAGAAAGCAAACAGGAAAAGGGATCAGAAAGCTGGTACCAGAGCATCTAGGAGGAGCAATAGATAAAGCACCGGCCCTGGAGTCAGGAGTACCCGAGTTCAAATCTGCCCTCAGACACTTAATAATTACCTAGCTGTGTGTCCTTGGGCAAACCACTTAATCCCATTGCCTTGCAAAAACCTAAAAAAAAAAAAAAAGCTGGTACCAAATTCCCAATGGGCCAACAACCTGATGATATCTACTGATGATCTCCATTTTCAGTGTCTAGAGGAAATAGCTTATTTATGTTAATATGTATAAATATGTATATGCATGTGCATAATATATGAATATTGATATGTGGACATATATGCATATATCTGCATATATGTATGTATTCTTATTCACTCACATGCCAGGACCCTGCTATCTCTACCCAATCCTCTCAGCCCCCTTCCCCTCTAACTCTTTTAGCTGGCGTAACATGGGAATGGGGACCCCAGGGATAGAAGTAAAACTATGTCCTCTTGCTCTGAGGAACATCACAAGCCAAACCAGAGAAGCACCCAGTGATGTTATGTTGACTTGTCTTTGACTTTGAGACTCTGGAGAGGAGGGAAAGAATCTCTAATATTTAATAATATGCTAAATAAAATGCCAGATACCACAGAGGTCTGGACAAAAAAATCTGAGGGTAAGAAAATGTCCTGATGTATAGAATATCAGACTTGGAGTAAGGAAGACCTGAATACAAATTCTGCCTCCAATAATTATTATCTGTATCACTCTGGGCAAGTCATTTAGCTTCTGACTTCTTCAATTTCTTCGGGCTCAGGGTATAGATCAAGGTAGTTGTTTTTTTGGACAAAGTCAATGGGGAAATTTGGTTTTTGCTTTTTTTTCTACTTTGCATATTTGTTATAAGGGTTGTGTTTCTCCTCTATCAACTGAGGGAAGGTAGAGAAGAAATTTTTAAAAGGTAAGATTTTCATTCACTGAAAAAATAAAATTAAACTTTAAAAATGAGGCGGTTGAATTCAATGACCTCTAAGGAGATCTTTAGATCTCAGAGCACATGTAAGGGAAATAAGGTGATAGAAGACTGGAAAAGTAGGAAGGGGTCAGAAGGACTTTGAAAATCAAATAGAGGATTTTATATTTGATCTGGGAGGTAAGTATGGGGATCAAACTCAGGTCATCCAACTCCAAATCCAGTATTCTTCCCAATAAAATATGCTACCTCTTGTTCTAATATCCCCATGCAAATAAAGGGCCTCTCTGAATAACTATGGGCAGGAAATATAGTCAGGGAGAGAGAGCTTGGGTATCACTTAACTTTAAGCCAATGACATATTTACCTTGGCTTCTGCTCCCATGGGAGTTAAGCTCCAAGGCAAGGACATCATTTTTCTCACTGGTGTATCTCACCACTCAGAAAGAAAATGCAGTCTGGAATGGGAAGAAGGAAAGCTGTCATAACAATTGCCTGGCAGCTACCTAGAAAATAAGAATAAAGGAGAAAAGAGAAAAGTGGACTCTCCATTTGCCATGCTCCTGGTTAGAAAACTCCATGATTAGCAATGTATGCTTTCTATTGACTCATCTCTTCATTGAGATTCTTCAACACAAAGGCTCTGAAGTGTTCCATCCCTGAAGCAAAAGAGAAAACTTAGATTCTGGGACTTTAGAAGAGCATAATTACCACCAAAAGCCAGATCTGGACTTAACACTTACTATATGCAGGATATCATTCTACAGACTGGAGATATACAATTTAATCAGTGTTTAGCCTTGGGAAATGTAATACCACAGCTACTTGGCTCAGTGGATAAAGTGGTCAAAGTGAAATTAGAAAAGCAAGTTCAAATCCTGTCCTAAACAATTGCTAGCTGAGTGACTATAGGGAAGTCACTTAATCTACATCAGTTTCAAATCTGTAAAATGGGAGTGATAATAATGGCAACTAAGTCCCAGGGTTGTTGTATCAAATAAGATAAAATCTATATAGTATTTTGTAAATCTTAAAATAAGATAAAAATGCTAGCAATCATTATTGAAATAATCCCTGGCCTTGGAGTCAGGAGAATTAAGAGTTCAAATCCAGTCTCAGATATTTACCACTTACTAGCTGTGTGACTCAGGCAAGTCACTGCAAGTCACTTAACCTGATTGCCTCAAGTCACTTAAACTGATTGCCTCATATCCAGGTCCATCACCAGTTGTCCTGATTCATATCTGGCTATTGGACCCAGATGACACTGGAGGAAGCTGAGGCTGGTGTCTTAGTACAGCTCCACCCCCTCACTCAAATCCAATTCATGTACTTTGACATGGCATCAATTCTCTGATGTCATGGTCTTCTTCGAGATTGAAGGACAAACATCATACCCTCGTACAGGAGTCAACAGAATGAACACACACACACACACACACACACACACAAAATGTAAAATAAATGTAGGACTCAATTCAAAGAAGTTAAATAAAAGATAGCTTTGGGGATAGGGCGCTAGTAGTTCAGAGGATTAAGAAAAATTTCCAACAGAAAGTACTAATTCACCTTCAGAAAGCATCTTGAAAGAAGAAGGGGACTCTGGGAGGACATGGTGAGGAGGGAATGTATGCCAGACATGGTGAACGAAAACAAACAAGCAACAACAAAAAAAGACCCAATACAGTTGGCCCCCTCCAAGAGCACACAATCTAATAAGGAGACTATAATGTGCACACAAATAAATTTGATAACATGATAGATTATGATGAAGATAAAGAGGAGACAGAAAAAAGTGTTTTGTGAAAATTTGAGGTAGGAGGAATCCTTTCAATTATGGATATCAAGGAAGGTTTCAGAGTTAAGCTGTGAAGGAAGAGAAAGATTTCAGTAGGTGGAAATGTAGAAGGATTATGATCAAGGTGTGAAGGAAGGCCTATACACATGCAGAACATTGACAAAGGGCAGAATGAATCTAGTTTGATCAGAATGAGAAGGAATGGAATAAAATGAAACCAGATACTTGAGGGCCTTGCATGTTGGTCTACATATTGTCCAGTTACCAGTAGAGAGCTACTTAAGGCTGTTTGTTTCTTTTTTAAATTTTTATTATTTTATTTTTCTCCAATTACATGTAAAACAATTTTTAATATTTGCTCTTTAAATTTTTTTGGTTAGTTAATTGACCAATTTGATTAACTAATGAAAACTTAAAAATTCTCTTTCTCCTTCCATGCCCTCCCTCATTTGAGAAGGCAAACAATTTGATATAGGTTGCTATTGAAGGTTTTTAAACAAGAAAATAGCAGTCAGAGTTGTTTATTGTAAACATTCATTGGATCATTATTGATTGATGGATTATAGAGAGAAAAGTCAGGGGACAAAGAGATTAGTTAGAGGCTATTAAATATTTTTAGTAGTTCTTTTGTAGGGGCTAAGAATTTTAAATCAAAGGGATACCCTTCAATTTGGGAATGATTAACAAGTGGTATTATATGATTGTCATGGAATATCATTGTACTATAAGAAATGACAAGCAGAATGATTTCAGAAAAACCTGAAAAGACTTACATGAACGGATGCATGGTGAATCAAACAGAATCAGGGAAGTATTGTACAGTTACAGCATTAATCAGTGAAGCATTGTGAATAACTTAATTATTCTCAGCAATACAATGATCTAAGACAATCTCAAAAGGCTAATGATAAAGTATTCTGTCTCCAGAGAAAAAACTGATTTTGATTGAAAAACTGAAACATACTATTTTTCACTTTCATTTTTGTCTTTTACATTAGTCTCACTAATTTGGAAATGATTTATTTAATTGCATAAGTATATCCTATATCTTATTGCTTTTCCAGGAGAGGGAGAGGGAGAGGGAGAGGGAGAGGGAGAGGGAGAGGGAGAGGGAGAGGGAGAGGGAGAGGGAGAGGGAGAGGGAGAGGGAGAGGGAGAGGGAGAGGGAGAGGGAGAGGGAGAGGGAGAGGGAGAGGGAGAGGGAGAGGGAGAGGGAGAGGGAGAGGGAGAGGGAGAGGGAGGAGAGGGAGAGGGAGAGGGAGGAGAGGGAGGAGGGAAGGAGGGATATAATGTGGAACTCAAAACTTAAAAACAGTTTTTAAAAATTGAAAAAAAGGTTATTATAACAGTGTTGACATATCAGAACTGAATTAATAGTGATGGTAGGAATGGAGTAGAGGGTATGGAAATCTGCTAGACAAATTCCTCTTTCCTGGTCCCCTTCTCTCCATAGTTCTGGTTATCTCTGATTAAACAAAGAGCCCCAAACTGACTGCTCTAAAAAGCAAAGTGGTACTTGCAACAGATTTTGAATCCAGCCCAGCATTCAGCCAGAACAACATAGTTTCTTTTTCCCCTTTCCACTTAAAGGTTGAGGGTAAAGATAAAAGGAAAGCAGAGATGGTAAAAGGAAAAAATGAAAGAGACTTGGCTGAGGCTGTATATAACACAACAGCGACTGGGCATCCACCCCCTTCTTCCAGATAAGTCTGCCAAAGTATTTAGCCTGCAGTTCCACCACACATAGCTAGAGAAATACCTACATTCTAAATTAGTTTGAGCAAGGACACAGGATAAAACTTTTTCTGGTTCAGGACTTCAAGAGAGTAGGTGGTGAAGATCCCACCCTTTAGTGATTAGCTGAGATGCCTCATCCAGGACTTGTTTCCCACCAGAAACTAAAAGGGGGAATTAGGTGTGGTAATCCATGTGTGCCCTCCTAGAGTTATGTGGATTCCCAAGCCTGAGGTGGGGCAAGAATTGCTCTCTCCTCTTATCTCTTAAATGGATCCAGATGTGGTGACATTTTTCATTCTGCCTTTCATCCACAGCCTTGTGTTCATCCCACTCCAAATTGAAGCCAGAACCCAGGAAAGTCACTTTTCAGGACAGGTGGCAGCTGCTGGACTTCCACAATGAACCTTCAAATCTCATCACCTTCTGGACAAATGGGGTGAGGTAGGGTAACTGGAACTGATTTCCAAACAAAAAACTCTGAACTTAGATAACCTTCTTTTCCTCTGACTCTTACCTGCCTAGCATATACCCACCCTGATGCCATTTAGAGCTGTCATTGGATTATGTTGCGAGGAAGCCATCCATATATGTGCCTTGGAAAATAAATCATTGTGAATTATTTGCATATCATTCATTATTCCTGCCTGATCCTCCCCTCCCCCAGAGAAAGGCAAAAAAAAAAAAAAAAAGGAGACAACATAGGACAAAGAGGAGGCACCAGAAGGTATCTTCCCTATTATAAAAAGTCCCATAACTAGGATATGGTCTTTCTCTAGGCTGTATGGTTTATAAGCTACTAAGAACATTTGCAATACACTTAGCAAGAATTTGGAGAGTTAGGTTTTGATCTGGCCTGTGATTTTACTGACATAGGAAACTCCTAGTGTAGAATATCCCTCTAACTGTACCTGCTTTGTAACTTATAGCCATAGGAGAGTTGCCTGGCACAGAGAGGCTAAGTAACTTGTCCAGGCTCACACAGTCAATATATTTTAGAAGCAAAATTTAAATCCCCCTGCAGTATCATCCAGAGACTCTGTCTTTCAACCACCCCTGCCCCACTCAACTGAGGCTTCTGCTGACTTTAAATATAATAGTTTGAAGTAAAACATGTAAAAAGTTCATTTTAAGGTTCTATTAGACATTGCAAGTCTTGGGGGATCCTCGGGGACTCTGATGTGTCAAAGAACAAAGAGGGCTACATAAAAATACCCTCCCCTCACTCTTCCTTCTAGTCTTCTTTCCTTTCTCCTCCTTTCTTCTTCCTTCTTTGTTTCTTCTTTCTTCTTCTTCCTTCTTTGTTTCTTCTTTCTTCTTCTTCCTTCTTTGTTTCTTCTTTCTTCTTCCTTCTTTGTTTCTTCTTTCTTCTTCCTTCTTTGTTTCTTCTTTCTTCTTCTTCCTTCTTTGTTTCTTCTTTCTTCTTCTTCCTTCTTCCATCTTCTTTCTTCTTCCTTCTTTTTTCTTCCTTCTTTCTTCTTCCTTCTTTTTTCTTCTTTCTTCTTCTTTCTTTTTTCTTCTTCTTCTTCCTTCTTCCATCTTCTTCCTTCTTCCATCTTCTTTCTTCTTCCTTCTTCTTCTTCCTTCTTCCATCTTCTTCCTTCTTCCATCTTCTTTCTTCTTCCTTCTTTATCTCCCTTCTCTCTCTCTCCTCCTTTCCATTTCCCTCCCTCTCTTCTTCTCTCCCTTCCTCTCATTCTCTCTTACCCTCCTTTGCTCTCCCTCCCTCCTTACTCTCTCTCTCTTCTCTTTCTGTCTGTCTTGTCTCAGTCTTTCTCTTTCTGTCTCTCTCTCTTTCTGTCTGTCTGTCTCTCTATCTCTGTCTCTCTCCTCCCTCCCTCCCTCCCTGCCTCTCCTCTGTTTCTCTCACTCCCTATCATTCCTTTTCCCATCCTCTCTAGCCATTGAGCTTTGTACAATAATTGTGTTCCAGAGCTAAGACAATACCCTGCAAATCTCATGAGGGGAAACCTGACCCTTTCACTGGGGGTTTCCCATTATTACAAGGGTAGTTGGGATGAATGTGTATTGTTCATCAGTCTCATGGGTCCTACAGCACACAACCAATTGATTACAGACATCCTAGGCCTTCCTGTTCCATTTGTCTCCCCCTCTTTCTTAGCCTTCTTGCCCTGCAGTTAGCTCTAGGATCTTTCTTTAGGAAAATTCTTCATATCCTCTCTTCTCCATTTCCCAGACCCACATTCCTTCCTCAACCTCAGTCTCTGGTTCATTTTAAGAACTCCCTCCTAGGTTGCCAAAAGGGAGATTCTCAAGAGCTAGAAAACTACAAAAAGCTTGTCTTTGACTTTTGGTTTCAAGATTCCTAAATTCAGGCTCAGTTCAGTTCACAAGGGAACCAAGTTTGCTCATCATCTGCTTGTTTAGCCTACTGCTGCCTCCAGTCCCATCATGCCTATGTTCCATAGAGATGGAACTCTCTGTTAATCAATAAACACCTGCTACTATGTGCCAGACCTTCACCTAAACCCTGGAGATAAAAAGAAAGTCAAAGATCATACTGCTCTCAAGGAATTCACTGTCAATCATCATGCTAAAAAACAAGATCACGAACCATCAAAAATTTGGAATTAAGAAGCAATGTGGTGCAATATAAAGATCAAACTGAGGACCTACATTCAAATCTTGTTATCATGTAACCTTGGACAAGTCACTAAACCTCTCTGGTTCCTCATCTGTAACATGACTAAATTGAACTAGATGATCTCTATGATATACCTCAGCTCTAAGTTGAGATCTTAGGAACTGCTCTTCAGTCAAATCAGCTCCAGCCAGTCAGGAGATCAAAGACACTAATTCTCATTTTTGTCCCCTCTCCCTTAACAAGTATTTAGAACAGCAGAATGATCTTGTGTTTATCTGTGCTCCTTTTAAAAAAAAAGCTATTTTCACATTTATTATCTCATTGAAAGAACAAGTTGTGCAGTTTGAGTATGAGGAGCTTCCAATACTAGGAAAAGGATAAATCTGCTCCCAGAGACTGATCCTGGACAATCTACTCCCAAAGATGCTGCAATCAGTCCCAAAAAGCATTGGGATTGCCAGGACAAAGAGGCCAGCTGTGGGAAGCTAAAGGACCAAGGCAGAACAGAGGGGGAGGATTGAGAGCAAAGGGAGATGACTGGGGGGAGGTGGAGATAACAATTACTTGGAACAGGTTACTGTGGCAGGTTGTTGTGCTTTATCCTCAGCTGGCAGGCAGCAGCTATAGCTAGGATTTCTGAGTCTCAAACAAAAATTTAGAAAGGATTATTCTCCACCCCTACAATGTAGAAGAATTTTTCTCCTGTTATTTTTTGGGTCTATTGAATAAAAATGAACAAAGTTGGGCTGAAATTTATCTTGTCACTGAGAGCAAAACCATCTTGGAGATAACGAGAGGCTCCTCCAGCCTAAAGAGGGAGGTGGGGTGCAACACCATCTTTCTTCATGGTGATAGGGAAAAGAAGTCACTGGCAGGAGCTCTCTCCCTCACTCTAACTCTTGTCTTTTCTTTATTGCCTTTTACACTTCCTCATTGTAGATCAGATCCATACTAATTAACTCTCAACAAGTTCAGTAATTTACTTTCAGCAAGTAGTATTTCACAGAGTTTGTACAGATTTTAGGCCAAATACATGCACTGTGTTTTGGCAGGCAAGGGAGGGAAGGGTTGATAATCTTTTAGATATCCTTTGAAAAACTATCCTTGTTGGCAGGGGATTGCTATTAGGGCTCCTTAAATAAAACAATAAGTATTTATTAAGCGCCTCCAAAATGAAAGCGAGAGAAGCATGCAGCAGTTTTCAAACTTTTTGGTCTCAGGATCCCTTTACAATATTAATTTTTTTAAATCCCTTCAAGAATTTTTGTTTATGTGGGTAAATATCTATTGATATTTACCATATTAGAAATTAAAGTATCTTAGCATTTTTAAAATAGTTTTGACTTCAGGAATTAGTTGTGCCCAACTCATCCCAACTTGGGATTTTCTTTGCAAAAATACTGGAGTGTTTGCCATTTCCTTCTCCAACTCACTTTAAAGATGAGAAAACTAGGGGTCGACTAGGTGGCACAGTAGATAGAGCACAGGCCCTGCAGTCAGGAGTACCTGAGTTCAAATCTGGCCTCAGACACTTAATAATTACCTAGTTGTGTGGCCTTGGGCAACCCACTTAACCCCATTGCCTTGCAAAAACATAAAAAAAAAAAGATGAAAAAACTGAGGCAGAGTTAAGTGACTTGTCCAGGGTCACACAGCTAGTGTCTGGAATCAAATTTGAACTCAGATCCTCCTGATTTCAGAGCCAACTAGCTGCACCACAGTGATATAAATGCTTATAATAACAATACTAATAATTCTTCATTGTCTACTTGTCATGAAGTATTGTTTGTTTATTTACTCATTGTATTCTAAGTGCAAAAATTTCATATGTAGTTAGTCTAGCATGTGTGTGTTTTTCCATAGGGAACCAACTGCCTTATGAGTCATTAATCCATATACCCTAGAGCAGGGGTGAGCAGAGTAGGAATGGAATGGTCAAATCAAGACCCAAGGATCAAATCTAACCATTGCTTATTTATGTGCAATGGAAAACTAATAATACAATAAAAATTTTATTTTTTAATGTTAAAATCATTCTTAGTTCCTAAGTCATACAAAAGAAAAGCAGTCAGGATATGACCCTGGCCATTATTTGCCAACCTTTGCCCTAAAGTCTAGACCAGGAGTATTTAACTTAGAGTCTGTGAATTTCCCTCTAATATTTTGATAACTGCATTTACATTCGAAATCATGATTCTAAGAAGGAATTTATAGACTTCACCAGATTGCCAAAGGAGATTAAGACACAAAAGAGATTAAGGATTCTTTTCTAGACAAAGAATTGCACATGTTCTTGGAAAAAGATGGGGCTAAGGAGGAGAAGACAGCCTACACTCGACTAACTGTAGAGAGCAGGTCCTTCTTTAGCACATCTGCCCTAGAGGGGCAAGTACAAACTACCAGAGTGCATGTGGGACTGCCTAGAGGGCTATCAGTGCTGCTGGTGCCAAATTAGAACTGATTCTATAACTGAATAACTTGATGTATACAACAAATGCCAAGCAAATTTGAATTCAAAGAGAAAGATCACTATCCAGTGTAGTTAATTAGGGCAAGCTTCCTGGAAGAGATGATTCTGGAGCTAGACTTTTAAAGCTCAGGATTTAGCTTCAAGAAGATATTACAGGGGCAGCTAGGTGGCGCAGTGGATAGAGCATTGACCTTGGAGTCAGGAATACCAGAGTTCAAATCCGGTCTCAGACACTTAATAATTACCTAGCTGTGTGGCCTTGGGCAAGCCACTTAACCCCATTTCCCTTTTAAAAAAACCTAAAAAAAAGATATTTCAAGTAGGAAAAAACGTAGAAGGGGAAACAATCACATTTTATGGGATGTGGAGGAGATGAGGGCACATCCAATAGCAAAACTGTGCTAGGAAAACGCAAGATCTATGACATAGAATAAAATGCTAAAGTTCATTCAAAAGAATCTAATCCTAATTCCACTTATTTTAAAATTGTGGAAACTGATCTTAGAAGAGGTGAAGACTTGCCCAAGGTCACACACTACTCCCCATCTCATTAAAATCTAGACATTTCCCTATGACTAAAACATTTACCTTCTTTCTACCACACAATATAAATCTGGCCCAAAAATCATAGATTTAGAGATGGAAAAGACCTTTAAGATCCTGTGCTTTCATTTTACAATTGAGGAAACTGAGATTGAAAGATTACATGATTTGCCAAAAAAACATGTAGGTAATAAGTGGCAAAGCCAGGTTCTGAATCCATCATCTCTAAATCCAAATCCAACATGCTTGACATTGCACCATACATTGCTGTTTACTCATGTCAGTCATGGCACACTCTTCATGATACCATTTGGGGTTTTCTTGGCAAAGATACTGGAGGAATTTTCCATTTCCTTCTCCTGTTCATTTTACAGATGAGGAAGCTAAAGCAAATAAGGTTAACTGTCTTGTCCAGGGTCAAGTATCTGAGGTCAGATTTGAACTCATGAAGATGAGCCTTCCTGATTCCAAACCCAGTGCTCTATCTATTGCATGGCCCAGCTGCCCTCACAAAAACATATATTTCCATAAAATTTATATACAGAAGGCAAAAGAAAGGATAGTTCATTTCTTTTCTTCTCATAGCCTGATTTCTCTTAGGTCCACAGTCTCATTGTTCTTGGTCCCTGAGTCCATGGCCAAGGGTTATCTTCCCAATTAGACTGGTCTTCCCCAGTTGCAGAGTTTTCTACTTTATTTTCTACATTTCATCCTTGAATTGTATTGTAATAGAGGAAAGGGTTTCTTTTCTAGGTATTTCTGAAAGGGGAATTTGTCCTGATTAATCTTGAAAAGTACTGAGACCCTCAACTTTCCTTTCCCTCCTTTTCATTTCAGGTTGAACCACCGAGTTCTTTGGCAACGTTGCATTTCAAATATTTGCAGAATGTTCTCCCACGCCCCTTAGTTAGTGCTGAGGTCAAGCAGGCAAGTTATGTTTCTCTAGGTTTTCGTCATAAATCATTTTCTCCGTTCCCCTTCATTGCTTCATTGGTTCTTCTCTCCCATGTCTCTAACTTAGACTCCAACGCTGGTGCCTCCTTCAAGTCTCCAGGGGAAGTCCAGTTCCCATCACCCGCTTCTGGGAAGTACAGCTGGGAAGTCCCTCCCTCTGCTGCTCTGATACCATGTCTCAAGAGTCATCATCAAATAAGCAGAGAGTCGACAGGATGCACTGATGTCACTGTCTTGGCTCCAGAGGAGGCCAATCTTGAACACTGAAGAGGGAGTGGTGCCTTATCGTTTGGCCTGGAGTTAGGAGTCAGGATGCCTGGGTTTCAGTTCCAGCTCTGCCAGGCTCAGCATGCTGGCTTTCACAAGTCCCTGAACTTCTGTTTCTATGAGTCCTCATGGTTCATAATGCTGATCCAAACTCCTCTCTCACAACCTACAATAGCAATAGCTTTATTAAAGTATTTTCACATTCTCAGACAGAAGGCAGAAATGATGGAGAAGACAAACTCCTAGCATCCAGGAAGGTCTTGCGATATGGATAGTACCACACCTTAGTCAGTATTTCCTAACAATCAACACCTCACTATTTTTTTACCTTGATTTGAACCTCGAATTCCAAGCAATCCCAAAGCCAGTATAAATTAGCAATATAAACTTAATGTCCTCTGTGGAACCATGCCCTCTTCTTGGGTTCAAACTATCTAGAAGACATTGCCCTCAGAGGGGTGATTTCAGAAGAAAGGAAACATGTTTAACATTTCCTTTGCAGATATAAATAGTGGAACACTTTAGGTGGGACAGGGTATAGTCTAACCTCTTAGTCTCAGCCTAGTGTTGGTGTACCATGAGATTATTTCTAGTCAAATCAGTAGAGAACCAAAAATCTTGCTTTTCTTAGTAACAATAGGAAAAAACTAACATTCAATTCAGTGAATAATTACTGAGTATTTACTTTAAAGCTATAATTGTGCTAAAAATCCTCATAAATGTAGAGAGCACTTCACATTTACAAAGCATGTAACATACATTATCTCACGTAGCCCTGTGAGATCTATATTATATTATCTCCACTTGATAGATAAAGAAACTGAGACTCAGAAAGTAGACATTGTTTGTTCAAGGCCATATAACAAGTAGATTTTGAAATGAGGTCTTTTGACTCCAGTCTGGTGTTAGAATCAAGTCTTCATATAGCCTCTGCCTTTAAGGATCTTACAATCTAATAGGAGAAATGCAAAACGTATCAATCAACAAGTAGTTACATGACACTAGAACAAATTTATAATAGCAGGACTATATTTGGCAAATCCTAGGAAGTATAGTAGAGACAATAATTGCCATAGGAATTCAGTCCTGCCATGGACTGAAGTTGCCAGAAAGTCAAAGGAAGTCTTAACCATTTGGGGTCACTTGGTCCTTCAGTTTTCCTTTTACCTGGTAGATCCCTCAAATCCTTTGCAGATTCCCATGGACAAAGGGTCTTGGACTCTGGGTTTTAATTCTCCTGACAGCAGAAGCCTGGGCCAACCACACAGCACTCCAACCCAAGAGGCAAAGAATGTTCTTAATCTCTGGGGGCCCCTCACAGTGAATGCACAAAAGATTCCCTTTGTTCATTTCACACTGGGACTTTTGATTCTCCCTAGGCCTCAGGAGCTTCTATGTGCACAAGGCCTGCCTTCTCAAGGCCCAGGACTCTTTGATCCTCCCATTTAAAATCTTACTATCTTTTCAACACCTTCCCAGATAATCAAGTTCCTTTCATTTAATAGTCAAATGATTAGATTCACTACAATGTTGTCTGTAGCAAAAGCTTGGGGGGCAGACCCACTCAAAACATCTTGAGCATCACATCCTCTCAGTGTTTCAACATGTACAGATTTGGAGACAGACAAAAGGAAAAAGAAAAAAAGAAAAAGGAAGGGATACAGAAAGAATGAAGCCTGAAGAAAAGATGAAGGTGATAGATGCAACACCACCAACAATAACCTCCCCCAAAAAAAGAACATTTTTCCACTTCAGAAAAACCAGAAAAACCTCCCAAATTTCCACTTTCTTTGATATTGCCTTTCTTTCACCTGCTTCTAGATGAAATAAGGTAGAAAGGAAACTCCTAGACATAGTATCAGAGGATCAAGATGCTTTGATCATTCCTGCCATCTGCTACTTGTGTGATCTTGAGCAAATCACTTCAATCTCCAGGCCTCAGTTTCCTCATTGGCAAAATAAATGACCTCTATGATCCATTCCAGCTCTAACTCTATGACCTTCCCCCCATGTGGATTCTTCCTGCACTCTCACATCTGCCACTATCTTTCCACTCCCACTGCTCCTAATCTAATTCAGTTCTTTATCAGATCATATAGTAAATGACCTTCTTAACCATTCTTCCACTTCTGAGTTCTTTCTTGCATAATCATCAACACCCACCTCCATATCTTCCTCTAGTTATATATTAAAAAAAAAAAAACTCTTTGTCTCCCTATTGCCTAAATTGCTTAATCTGGTATTCAAGGTTCTCTGGAATCTGGCTCTAGTCTGTCTTTCCAGACCTTATCTCTACTATTCCTCTACCCAAACCCTCTACTCTAGTCACCTTCCTCTATGCATTGTGTAGGATCTTTGTCTGCTCCTTTCCTGAAATTTCCTCCTTCTCTCTGCTGCCCAAATCTTGCCTAACTTTTAAAGCCCAGTTCAAATCTTTACTTTCTCCAAGAAGTCTTTCCTGATCTCCTAAATATAAATATCCTTCCTCTAAACTTTTAAAAACATCCTTTACCATTTGGGGGGCAATCATTATGTATTGCCTTAAATTTCTCATTATTTTATTTCTTTTATATACAAAAGAGTATAAGCTCCTTTAGGCAAGAGATGGTTCCTGCCCTAAAAGAGTGTACAATCTAATGGGAGAGACATTATACAAACCAATATATACAAGCAAGCTATGCAGAGAATGAGGAGAAAATCATTAACAGAAGGAAGGCACTAGAATTAAGGGGTTAAGAAAGGCTTCTTGTAGAAGGCAGAATTTTAGTTGGGACTTAAAAGAAGACAGGGAGGTCAAAAGTCAGGGTGGAACTTTGCCATTTACAACCTGGAGCAAGTAACTTTTCTCTGTTGGGCTTTAGTTTCCTCAACTACAAAATAAAGGCTTTAGACTATATGACCATCTGAGGTCCTTGCCAGATAGGAATACATGATTATATAATCTACCTCAAAGCTCAGCTCTAATGAGGTACGTGACAATAATTACCTATATATTTCTTTCTTCCTTCCTCCTGCTTGTGAATTCCAGCCTCTTCCTCCAGCATTCCAGCTGACCAGGCTCTGCTAGCCTCAAGACAGTTGGCTGCTTGGCAGCTGGAAGACATCTCTCTGTGTATCTTGGCCCCAAGACTGACTGCTGCCACCCAGGGCCTCTGATGCCAGTACAACAGTGACAGGAGTTTAATGGAATACTCCCTCTTTGGTTTGGTCTGGATACCAAGAAGAGATGCAGTGCTCTTATGTAGAAACAAGATTCAATTCCTTCTATTGTCTTCAGAAACATGATTCTTATGGTGTTTGGCGGCTCCATTAGAATTTGTTGTTGGTTAATCATTTCAGTTGTGTCAGACTATTCATGACCCCATTTGGGGTTTTCATGGAAGAGATACTGAAGTGGTTTGTTATTTCTTTCTCTGTCCATTAGAGCTAAAAAGGTATAAAACCAAAGAACCATATCTTTATTCGGGAAGATAAAAAAAAAACCCTTAATACTCCATTGGAATATTGCATAGTATCTGTCAGTACCATGGTAATGAAGCCATTTGACTTCAACAACAAAAGGACCAGGATATCAGTGAGTTCTCAAATTAGTTGTACTTTCTATACCATACCTCAACATATCTACCACATATTCATGACCACCATGACAATTATTGTCACCAGTTAGCAAGTTCTTCTTTGCCATGCTATACCTCCTCTCAGAGGGTAGAGCTAGAAATATTGTTTAGAAATAGTAGGGAAGAGGCAGCTAGGTGGTGCAGTGGATAAAGCACCGGCCCTGGAGTCAGGAGTACCTGGGTTCAAATCCAGTCTCAGACACTTAATAATTACCTAGCTGTGTGACCTTGGGCAAGCCACTTAACGCCATATGCCTTGCAAAAAAAACCTAAAAAAATGAAAGAAAGAAAGAAATAGTAGGGAAGCAGATTTAAGTTTGAAGTAAGAGAAAATTTCCCAATAACTAGAGTCCCCAAAGTGGGATGGGCTTCTTGAAAAGGAATGGGATCTTCCTCACAAAAAATATCTTTAAATAAAAGTTCTAGATTTTAAAGAACTGGCCAAGGAGAACTGAGACTAGATAGTCTTGGAGCACTCTTCTAATTCTGAGGTTCTGTGATTCAGAGATTCATAATATGAATGAGATTGAGAGTGCAATGGATGGATGGCACCCAAGGTCTCACTGGAATTTGAAAGTTTTTGGGGAAAAAATACTATAGATTTCAAGAATTGGAAAGGACCGAAGAAGTCAAGTATAAATTCCCAATCCCTTTTGTTGTATCCCAAGAAAAGGGGATAGAATTTTAGAAATAGAATGGATCTTAGAAACCACCTATTCCAAAAGAAATAATATACTCCAAAAGTGGTGGTTCAACCAGATATACAATGAAGGTAAAACAAGGCAGCCCACCCCATCTTAGGATAGCTCTATCAGACAAATTCCTTACATTAAAGCTTTAATCTGCCTCTTTTCTACTCCAGCCCATTGCTTTTAGTTCTCCTTCTGGTTATCTGTCTTTTGCTTATTGACCCCTAGCTATAAGGAACTAATTGTCTCAAAAGGCTATCTTTGGACAATTCTAATTGATAGAAAGTTTCTCTTTTCATCAGAGCTCAAATTTGCCTCCAGTTTTGTTCTCTGAAGTTATACAGGATAAGTCTAAATTTTCTTCCATATTTCAATTCTTCAGCTGCTTGAAGAGATTCATTGTGTTCTCTATCCCTCATATATGACCTCCCTATCCCCAGTCTTCTTTTCACCAAGTAAATATATTCAGAGGCTGAAAATAGTGGGGGGAAAAAAACAAAATAGTAGATAGAGTCTAGGTTGAAATTCTGCCTCTGACACATATTGTTTGTGTGATCTTCAACAAGTCATTTCTCAGCAGCTTTTTAAGGGAAAAGAAAGGGAAAGGAGGGGGAAAGAATAAGCATTATATTTACTACGATCTAGTAACTGTGCTTAGCACTTTACAAATATTATCTTATTTAATTTCATTTAATTCTCATAACAACCCTGTGAGGTAGGTGCTGTTATTATTCTCATTTTGCATCTGAGGAAACTGAGGCAAACAGAGGTTAAGTGGCTTACCCAGAGTCATAGCTAGAATGTGCCTAAGGGTAGATTTGAACTCAATTCTCCCTGACTCCAGACCTCTCAATCTATGCACTGTGCCACCTCTCTAAGAATAGAAGTTGGAGAAGTGCTTACCAGTTTGAGTTAAAGGAAGATTCCTCATTCAAGAATTCCCAAAACTAATAAGGTAACAGATCCAGACCCTATGTCTATCCTGAATGTACTTAGTTCCCTCTATCATTGTCATTTAATTAGTGTTAAATCCCCATCTACCTTTATTCCCTTTCTTGAACACCTAAAGTGTGTCACCAGGCATTCTAGATATGACCAATCCCCTCTCTTGTTCCATGCTAGGCTCTTCATCCCCCAGCCCCCTCAGCAGCTTCACCAATTAGGCTACATTTGCTTTACTGGACCCACAGAGCCCATTGAACATTTTGTGGAGATGTGCAGATGAGTTGGGAATCTCTGCTCTCCATCAGCCTGTTTCAAAGAGCCCAGTAGCTATTTCAGGGACAGCTAATAATTTCCAAGAAACCTTAGCCAAAGCACCTCAATGCCACTCAGGAATGTGAGGTTTGTTTCCTTTCTCTCCCCTGGTAAAGGGAGCAGAGCCTGATCTCCCACACTTCCCCATCCCAGCTTCCCCTGCTTGCCCCTGCTATGAAAGAGAAGTATAAGGTTGGTAATTCAGGCTGGGGTGAGAAGCTGGGCTGAAGCCAGGCAGGTTTAAATACCCTCTGTCTCTTTAGCATCCTGTGGATGTGGGAAGGTTTGTCGCAGAGGGAGGGAAGCAACCATCTCACCAACTGTTCCTTTGTCTAGTGGATGAATACAGCTATTAAGGCTGAGTGGCCCTTCCTCTCCCAGAAAACAATGGAGCCCAACTGAGTCACTTACTCTCTTTCAGTGATCTCCATTTGACTGTCTGGTCCAGATCATTACTAGAGACGCAAGCCGCTGTCCTCTACCCAGCAGTTGGCACCCATGCTGGCCCAGAAAACATTATCCAGCCCCACAGTCTGTTTCTATCTCCAGGGCTTTGGGACAACTCTTTGAAGGACTCACCATTGAGAGAAGTGACCAGCATTGCCCCTAGGCCTCTCTTCTCTCACTTCTCATCCATCCTAGCTAGACTTATTAAAGAATGGAAAATGACTGGAGAACAAGAGAAGGGAGTTTCCCACGAGAACCCAGAAGACCTTGACAAAAGACCCTCATCCCAATCCATTCTATACATGTGCAGCAGGCAGGCTGATCTTCTTAAATTAGAGTTCTGGTCATGTCTTTCCTTTGCTCAGAAATCTTCAGTTGAATATAGAGTGAAGTCCAAGTTTCTCAGTTTTATCTATGATGTCTGTCCTAACCACCACCTAGCTTTGCACCTTCCTTATTCATAAGTACCAAACAAATGTGACTACTCCTTATTATTAAACATTCCCAACCAGCTCTTTACCTTTTCTCTCTTTCACTTGTCCTTCGTTCAAACTATTCCACCTGATAGTAGTTCACCCGTGAAATTACCTCTGCCTGTCCAAATTAGGCCCATCTTCTAAAAAAATAAGTATAGCCTACCCTGGAAAACCCACCCTAAGGAATGGGGAACCTGACCCATCTTCATAGTATAAATAAATGAATAAATTAATGAAGGAAAAAAGATTTATTAAGGACTTACTATGTGTCAAAAACTATAATAACCCTAAGCATTGGGACTATAAACACAAAAGCAGAAATAATCCTTGGCAAATGCAGGGCTTGTTCAATATTAGGAAAACTGTTAGTATAATTAATTATATCAACAACAAACCTATCAGAAATTATATGATTATACCAATAGATGCTGAAAAACCTTTTGACAAAATACAGCACCTATTCCTACTAAAACCAATAGAGACTGTAGGAATAAATGGACTGTTCCTTAGAATAATAAGCAGTATCTATCTGAAACCATCAACAAGGATTATATTCAATGGGGAGAGGCTAGAGGCATTCCCAATAAGATTAGGGGTGAAACAAGGATGCCCATTATCACCACTACTATTCAATATTGTATTAGAAATGTTAGCTTCAGCAATAAGAGAAGAAAAAGAAATTGAAGGAATTAGAATTGGGAAGGAAGAGACAAAACTCTCACTCTTTGCAGATGACATGATGGTATATCTAGAGAATCCCAAGAAATCATCCAAAAAGCTACTGGAAACAATTAGCAATTTTAACAAAGTTGCAGGATATAAAATAAACCCTCATAAATCCTCAACTTTTCTATATATGACTAGCAAGATACAGCAGGAAGAGCTAGAAAGAGAAATCCTATTCAATGTAATCTCAGAAAATATAAAATACCTGGGAGATTATTTGCCAAGGCATACTCAGAAACTATTTGAAGACAATGACAAAACACTTCTCACACAAATTAAATCAGATTTAAATAACTGGGCAAACATCAAATGCTCATGGATAGACTGAGCTAATATAATTAAAAATGACAATTCTACCAAAACTAAACTACCTGTTTAGTGCCTACCAATCAAAATTCCAAAAAATTACTTAAATGAGTTAGAAAAATTTGTAGGTAAATTCATATGGAGAAATAAAAAGTCAAGAATTTCCAGGGATTCAATGAAAAAAAGGTGCAAAAGAAGGTGGCTTAGCCCTACCTGATCTAAAATATATTATAAAGCATTAGTCATCAAAACTGTCTGATATTGGTTAAGAAATAGAGTGGTGGACCAGTGGAATAGACTAGGTGCAATAGCAGGAAATGATTATACTAATCTGCTGTTTGATGAACCCAAAGAGTCCAGCTATTGGGATAAAAACTCTCTCTTCGATAAAAAACTGCTGGGAAAATTGGAAATTAGAATGAAACTTAGATAAGAACAACACCTCTCACCCTATACTAAGATAAGATCAAAATGGATACAGAATTTAGACATAAAAACAATATTATAAGCAAACTACAAGATCAAGGAGTAGTTTACATGTTGTATCTATGGAAAGGGAAGCAGTTTATGACTAAGAGATGGAGAATATCACTAAAAACAAACTAGATGATTTTGATTACATTAAATTAAAAAACTTTTGCACAGACAAAACCACTATAACCAAGATAAAAATAAATGTAGTAAACTGGGAAAAAATCTTTACAACTAGCATTACTGACAAATGACTTATTTCTAAAATAGACAGAGAACTGAGTCAAATTTTAAAAAAACCATTCCCCAATTGACAAATGTTCAAAGGATATGCAAAGGCAATTTACAGATGAGGAGATCAAAGCAATCCATATTCATATGAAAAATTGCTCTAAATCATTACTTATTAGAGAAATGCAAATTAAAGCTTCTCTGAGGTACCACCTCACATCTCTCAGATTGGCCAATATGACCAGAAAGGACAATGATCATTGTTGGAAGGGTTGTGGGAAATCAAGGACACTAATACATTGTTGATGGAGCTGTGAACTCATCCAATGGATGAGTTGGATGAATTGGAACTACACCCAAAGGGTAACAAAAATGTGCATACCCTTTGATCCACTGCTAGGTCTGTACCCTGAAGAGATGATGAAAAAGGGTAAAAACATCACTTGTACAAAAATATTCATAGCAGCCCTGTTTGTGGTGGAAAAGAATTGGAAATCAACTGGGAAATGGCTTAGCATACTGTGGTATATGTATGTCATGGAACACTATTGTCCTATTAGAAACCAAGTTGGCTGGGAATTCAGAGAAGCATGTAGAGATTTGCATGAACTGATGCTTAGTGAGATCAGCAGAACCAGAAAAACACTATACACCCTAACCGCAACATGGGGGTGATAAGCAACCTTTATGGACTTGCTCATTCCATCAGTTCAACAATCAGGGACAATTTGGGGCTGTCTGCAATGGAGAATACCATCTGCATCCAGAGAAAGAACTGTGGAATTTAAACAAAGATGAAGAATTATTACCTTTAATTTAGAAAAAAAGCTTATATTTTATTGTCTGATCTTGCTATCTCTTATACTTTATGATTCTTCCTTAAGGATATGATTTCTATCTGATCACATTCAATTTAGATCAATATATACCATGGAAACAATGTAAAGACTGGCAAATTGCCTTCTGTGGGGGGGGGGGGGAGTAAGATTAGGGGAATAATTGTAAAACTCAAAATAAATAAAATCTTTATAATTCAAAAAAAATAAATAATCCCTGGCCTCAAGAGGTTTACATTCTAATAGAGGAACTAACAAAGAAAAGGGAGTGACACTTTGGTATGGAGAATTTATAAGAAGGGTGATTAATGGGGCCCAAAGGTGAGTAAGTTGTTATGTCTTATTCAAGAACAGTGAAAGATTTTATTTTATTAAGGGTCATGGATCCAAAACTGGGGGGGGGGGGGGGTGAAAAGAGAGCCACAGGGTAAGGAGAGTTTTTATCCCAAGAAGACTGAAGAAAAAGGGAAAACATGTCTGGCATCACAAGGATGTGGAGAGGTAACCATAGTTGACTAGACTGTGGAGGAGATAGGAAGCAGAAGGGAGAAGGAACCTCAATAGCAATCTAGTCCAGTCCAATCATTTTACAAGTGAGGAAAGTAAAGCCCAGAGAAGTTAAATGATTTGTCTAAAATAACACAAGTAATAATTGTCAGAGACAGGAATTGAACCCAATTCCTCTCTTGAATGAAGCACTATAATTTTGTACCATACTTTCTTCTACATCACCTTTTTCTGTAAGTCATCACTACAGTTCCACTCCAGCCAGTCCAGAAGCAGAGGAGTTGCCTCCATCTGATGAGCTTTACTGAAAACTTCCTTTGATATTACTGAGTTTTATATCACATAAGTCCCCTAAAGCAGAAAGACCAAAAGGTTTCTTCTGTCTCACTTCTTGTTTTCTCTTGTTCACTAATAACTTGTTCTCTTGCTCACAAGCTCTTAAATTCTGAATATCGGCTACAGAGGAATCATTACAAAGACTGAACAGGGCAGAATTGGATTTGACATCAGAGGCCTTTGCTTCTAATCTTGACTCTGACCACTATTTGTATAATTTTAGGCAAATCACAACCTCCTGGGCACTTAGTTTTCTCATCTATAAAATGAGAGGACTGAACTATTTGATTCCTAAAGTCCTTTCAAATCTAAATCTAAGATCCTATACTTTAATAGGAAAACTATATGATCTCCTATTTAAGAATCACTCATCATCTTCCTGAGGGGCGGAGCCAAGATGGCGACAAGAACAGATCGTGTCTTAGGTGCTCTCTCATAAAACTTACAAGCTAAGGACTCTAACTAAACTTTCCAGAGACAGAACCCACAGAGGGACCCAGTGAGGCAGTTCTCCTACTCAAGGTAACCTGGAAAAGAGCAGAAAGGCTCTGCTCCCCGGGGTCGGAGGGGCAGCCCACCAGAGGGGGTGGCTCGCCAGAGCGAAAGAACTTCAGCCTCCCGGAAGCAATCCCAGGGCACTGGGAGCTGCAGCTCACAGCAGTGGGGGAGTTTCCTGAGCTATGCCCCGGGGAGCACTGGGCACAAAGTGGGGAAACAGCGGGAGATCTCTGCCAAAGTGAGCACATGAAGCCCAGCCCTCAGAGTACACAGTGAGCAGCATGGCCAGCTCAGCTGAGTTCCAGGAAACAGAAGCAGGTGGAGCCGGTAAGCAGGAGCCCCCAGGGCATGAGCCCATTGAACCTAGGGAGGGGAGTGAAGAGAGAGAGACTGCCCACCTCTGTCCTCTGCTCCTGGAACAGGACTCCCGGGCTCTGACCACATTCAGTCTAGGCCCCCCATAGAACAGCAGGGACCCCCCCCCCCAGCCCCGTGGCAGAGGTGGGCACATATGGTCATTCACAGACCAGGAGGGAGGACAGAGCCTCACATACTGAGACCTTTGTGGGAGTGTACCAAAAGCTCAGGAAGCACCCCAAAACCAGGCTCAGGCTGGGAAAATGAGTAAGCAGAGAAACAAGAGGAACACCACTGAGAAATATTTTACATATGAGCCTAAGAAGGATCAAAATACTCAGTCTGAAGATGAGGAAACACAAGCTCCTGCATCTAAAGACTCCAAGAAAAACAGAAATTGGGCTCAGGCTACGACAGAGATCAAAAAAGACTGACAATCAAATGAGGGAGTTAGAAGAAAAACTGGGAAAAGAAATGAGAGAGATGCAGAAAAAACATGAAAATGAAGTCAGCAGCCTAGTCAAGGAAATCCAAAAAAAATGCTGAAGAAAATAGCATGCTAAAAACCAGTTTAGTTCAAATGGATAAAACAGTTCAAAAAGTTATTGAGGAGAAGAATGCTTTAAAAAACAAAATTGGCCAGATGGAAAAAGAGATAAGAAAACTCTCTGAGGAGAACAAATCCTTCAGACAAAGAATAGAACTCGGGGAGATTGATGAATTTACAAGAAACCAGGACTCAATACTTCAAAACCAAAAAAATGAAAAATTAGAAGAAAATGTGAAATATCTCATTGAAAAAACAACTGATATGGAAAACAGACAGGAAAGATAATTTAAAAATTATTGGAATACCTGAAAGTCATGATCAGGAAAAGAGCCTTGACATCATTTTCAAAGAATTACTACAGGAAAATTGCCCTGATATTCTAGAATCAGAGGGCAAAATAGAAATGAAGAGAATCCACCGATCCCCCCAAGAAAGAGATCCCAAAAAACCAACCCCCTAGAAATATTATAGCCAAATTCCAGAACTCCCCAATCAAAGAGAAAATATTACAAGCAGCCAGAAGGACACAGTTCAAATATCGTGGAGCTGCAGTCAGGATCACACAGGACTTGGCAGCAACTACATTGGAAGCTTGTAGGGCTTCGAATATAATATGCCAGAAGGCAAAAGAGCTTAGAATGCAGCCAAGAATCAACTACCCAGCAAGGCTGAATGTCCTCTTCCAGGGGAAAAGATGGACTTTCAATAAACTAGGGGAATATCAAATGTTCCTGTTGGAATGGCCAGAGCTGAACAGAAGGTTTGACCTTCAGATACAGAACTCAGGTGAAGCGTGGAGATTGGAGGATAAGGGGAAAATATGAGGGACTTAATGATGATGAACTGCATATATTCCTGTGTAGAAAAATGACACTGATAATACTCATATGAACCTTCTCAGTTAATAGAGCAGGTAGAGGGAGCTTTTATAGTTGAAGCACAGGAGAAAAGCTGAATTTGAAGATAAAATATGGTGTAAAAATGGAGTCAATAGAAAAAAGGGAAATGTAATGGGAGAAAGAAAAAGGAGAGGGGGGGAATAGGCCAAGATATTTCATATAATAATATTTTTCTTTATTCCAATGAGCTATTGCAATGATATGGAAGTGGGGAAGGCAAGGGGGAATGAGGGAATCTTCGCTCTCATCAGAGGTGGTTAGGAGAGGAAACAGTATATATACTCAATGGGGTATAGGCATCTGGAGTAAGAAGGAGGGGGGGACAGGGGGAAGGGGGATGATGTGAGTGATGGAGAAGAGGATGGACCATGGGGGGAGAGTGGTCAGATATAACACATTTTCTTTTTTTACTTCTTACAAGGGGCTGGGATTGGAAGGCCTGTCTGGGACCATAGGGCCAGGTGGATGCTTGGCTTAAGGGGTGGTATGGGGGCCCAGGGACTTGTGGCCCCAAAGCCAGGGATCTGTCTGCTGTGCCACTCAGCTACCCTACAGCAGAGTCAGAGTGAAAGGAGAGAGAAAATATAGTACATAGTAATGGAGAAATACCAAAGGAGGGAATTGTGATCAGCAATGGCAATGGTGGAAAAATATGGAAGTAACTTTTGTGATGGGTGTGATCCAGGGCAGCTAGGTGGCGTAGTGGATAGAGCACTGACCCTGGAGTCAGGAGTACCTGGATTCAAATCCGGTCTCAGACACTTAATAATTACCTAGCTGTGTGGCCTTGGGCAATCCACTTAACCCCATTTGCCTTGCAAAAACCTAAAAAACAAAACAAACAAAAAAAAAGAAAAAAAAGAATGTGATCCACCCGCAACAGAGTTGTTGGTGTTGGAACAAAGACTCAAGCTCATTTATTATTATTATTATTATTATTATTATTATTATTATTATTATTATTATTATTATTATTTGGGGGGGGTTGCAGGGCAAATGGGGCTGGGTGGCCTGCTTGGGGCCGCACAGCAGGGTGATCGCTGGGTGTCTGAGGCCAGATTTGGACCTGGGTGATCCTGACTCAAGGGCCAATGCTCTGTCTGCCACCCAGTCACCCCTATTATTGTTACTATTTTATTTATTTGAGGTCTTTTTTTCTTTTTTTTAGTTTTTGCAGGGCAGTAGGGTTCGGGTGGCTTGCATGTCACACAGCTGGGTGATTGTTGGGTGTACAGGGCTGGATGTGGGCTCAGGTGCTCATGGCTCCAGGGCTGGTGCTCCATCCACTGTGCCACCTGGCCATACCTACACTTATTACTACTATTTTTTTTAATTTTAATGTTTTTCTCTCCCCTTTACTATATCACTCAAGCGAGTCTGTATTTAGGGGGAGGGGTATTTCATTTACTCTTAAACAAGAATATTTTATTAATGTATAAAAAAATTATTTGTACAAAATGAGAATAAATATTAAATAAAAATAAATAAAAATTTAAAAAGAACCACTCATGACTCTCAAATACCCATTGGATAAAATAAAAGCACTATGGGAGGATGCTTAAGGTCTTTCTGTCTATACCTTTCCAGCCAAATGAAACTTAGCTATTCCTGGTATCAACATGCTGTTATTCACCTCCATGTTTGTTTACAGGCTGTCCTCCATACCCAGAAGGTACTTCCTATTCATCTCCAACTATTAAAGTTCTCATCTTCCAAGTCAACATCTTGATGAAAGAAACACAAACAAAAATACTGAAGAAAATAATATGCTACAAACTAGTTTAGACCAAATGGAAAAGCAACACAAAAGGCAAATGAGGAGAAGAATGCCTTAAAAAAAAGCAGAAATGACCAGCTAGAAAAGGAGATTAAAATCTCTGAAGAAAATAATTCCTTCAAATGCAGAATGAAACTAAAGGAAGCTGATGACTTTGCCAGAAATCAGGAAGAAAGGAATCTTCCCCGAAAAAAACAAAAATAGAAGAATATGTGCAATATCTCATTGGCAAAACAACAGACCTCAAAAACAGATCCAGAAGAAATAATTTAAAAATGATTGGGCTATCTGAAAGCCACAATCAGGAGAAGAGCCTAGACTTCATTTTTCAAGAAATAATACAGCAAAATTGCCCTGAGATCCTAGAAGCAGAAGGTAAAATAGAAATTGAGAGAATTCATCAATCACCTCCTGAATGAGATCCCAAAAGAAAAACTTCATAGAATATTATATCCAAATTCTAAAACAAATTCTAAAAAGTCAAAGAGAAAATAATGAAATCTGTCAAAAACAAACAATTCAACTACCATGGCTTTATAGTCAGGATTACACAGGATCTGGCAGCATCTACATTAAGGGTCCATAGGGCCTGGAATATGATGTTCCAGGAAGCAAAAAGATCTTGGTTTACAACTGAGAATCAACTAGCTAGAAAAACTGAACATCTTATTTCAGGGGAAAAGAGGGACTTTTAATGAAACAGGGGACTTTCATACTTTCCTATTAAAACAATCTAGAGCTGAACAGAAAGTCTGATCTCTAAATACAGGACTCACATGAACCATAGAGAGGGTGAATGAGGACTAACTATGAGGAACTTAATGATGATAAACTGTTTGTATTCCTGCATGGGAAGAAGATATTGATAACTCATATGAACTTTCTCATTTATGAGAGCTATTAGGAGGAGCATATGTAGAAAAAGCACAGGAAGGAGCTGAATATAATGGTATAATATAATACAAAGATAGAGTCAATGGGTGATAAAGGAAAGTACTGGGAGGAAGGGAAAGGAGAGGAAGAAGGGGTTAAGATATTTCACATGAGTCAAGAAAAAGTTTTTTCAATGAAGTGTAATGGGGGAAGGTGGGGGTGAATGAGTGAGCCTTCATTCTTGTCAGAAATAGCTCAGAGAGGAAATAATATACACACTTAATAGGGTTCAGAAATCTATCTTATCCTAGAGAAAAATGAGAAGAAAGGGATGGGATAAGGGGAAATGGGGGGAGGGAAGGGGAAAATAGCTGATAGAAAAGAGGGAAGATCATGGGAGAGGGTACTCTGATACAACACACTTTAGAATAGGGATAGGGTGAAAGGAGAGAGAGAGAATAGAATAAATGAGAGTGGGAAAGAAAAGAGTGGAAGGAAATACAGCTAGTAACAGCAACTGTATGAAAAATATTGAAGCAACTTCTCTGGTGGACTTAGGATAAAGAAGGCAACTCATCCCAGAGACAGAGCCATTGGAATCTGAACCCAGACTGAAGTACATTTATTCTCTCACTATTCTTGAGGTTTCTCTTCTTTTGGAGGGGAGGGGCGGTTGTGTTTACTCTTACAACAAGATTATTGTGATAATATAAAATAAAAATTTAATGTTTTATTTTGAAAATTATAGGGAGGCAATTGGAGAATGGAAGAACTAGAAGCAGGGAGGTCAACTGAAAGGTTTTCCAAAAGTCAGATGAGAAAGAAGAGAGTCAGATGTGAAAGAAACTTAGAGATATATTAATAAATGTATAAGTTAACCAAAAAAGTTATTAGACAGGTAGTATAGTGCAGAGTACTTGCCCTTGGATCACGATCACACACACACACACACACACACACACACACACACACACACAGCTTGGAATTTTAAAAAGGTAAAAAAAAAGAGATGTCAAATCTATCACAATAATACCAAGAAATTTTGACCTATTTAAACCAGTCCTCAAAATGAAAAGACCAGAAGAACTAGAAACCACATTAGCCAGCAAACACTTGATCTCCTTGCCAAGCAGAGAGATATTGGCATTCAAGGGAGCATCAGTTTAAAATATAAATGCCTAAATAAAATCTTATGGAAGAGGAAGTTAGAAGATTATGAGCTTATCGCCTCATAAAACAACAAAAAGCAATAAGAGGAAAAATAAGCTGCAGAGAGTTTGGCACAAGACCCAATGAAGCCTGCTCATACCAATAGTATAAGGATGAAACTGGAAGGACAACAAAAAAAATAGAAAAGCTTAGTCTAGATTTTTATAACAATCTCTTTTCTTCATCAGTGAGAGTAGAAACACCACATTTGGATCATCCCCAAAGTGCTACATGAGGAAGTAGAGATGGTACTAAGGCGATCAAAGATGGAAAGAACAGCTGGACCAGATCAAGTATACTTAGGGGAGGCCCATATTGGAAGCAACACAGTCTTGAAGATGCTGAGGGATCTAGTCTCAAGATATATGAAAGATGAGAGGATATATTTGGAAGGAAACATTAATAAGATAAGAAATCCATTGAAATATTACAGTATTGGAGAATGCAAGCTCCTTCATAATAGAAGTGCTTTGAACATAGAAGTAAGGTACTTAAATATTGTTGAATTTATTTAATTGAATTTGCAAAGCTTTTATGCGTTTTTCCTTTTTCTGACCCACTCTTTGCCTTGATATGGGGCAGCTAGGTGGCAAAGTGGTTAAAGGACTGAATTTAAAATCAGGAAGATTCATTTCTCTGAGTTCAAATTTGGCCTCAAACACTCACTAGCTGTGTGATACTGAGCAAGTCACTTAACATTGTTTGCCTCAGTTTCCTCATCTGTATGATGAACTGGAGAAGGATACGGCAAACAACTATAGGATCTTTACCAATCCCAAAGGGAGTCATATAGAGTCAGAGAAAACTGAAATGACTCAACAGTAAAAAAAAAATCTTATTCTTAGTTTCTTTATAGTGTCCTTTTTCTGAATTTCATTAGACAGATGGTGGTACTATGCCATCTGGAATCTGTTTGTTCCTGCCCTTATTGGATCAAATAAGATAATATGTGAAAAGTGTTAGCATAATGCTTATTCTCTCCCCCTTTCTTATGGGTTTGAGAGCTTAACATCTGAGTAGGTATAGCTCTCCAACAATACTCTTGATTCTTCCTTTACCCAAGATTCCTCACCCTGAACGGCTGATCTGGAACATTTTAAAACATGCCCTCCTGCTCCCTAACTCCAGGTAATGCTTTTACCTAAATGAGTTCCAAAGCTAGGCCTTCTTAGGTTTCAGATCTTGGCATTTCCCTTGCTCAAAGATCTCCATTAGTTCTCTAGAAGCTACTCTCCCTCATCTTAATTTTACTAAGACCTCAATTGTGTCTGGTCTACTTGAAACAAATTTCACTACTCTAGATTTGAAATCAAAGGATCTGATTTACTCAGATCTCTAATTTACTTAGGCAAAACACAAACTCTCTAAAACCTTTATTTTCATCTGAAAATAAAGGAAAAGTATAGACTAGATGATTGAATAGCTTCCATCTCCAAACTGATGATTTCATGATTTTCCTGAACCTTAGTCCTTGATGATGAAATTGCTTCTTCTACCTATACCTTATTCATATCTCATGCCCTTGGGACCAAAAAGGCTTCCAGGACCTTGGTCTCTCAACACTATTCAACATATGACCTCTCAACCTAGACCAAACTGCCTCTTTCTGAAATTCCATTGTCCCCCTGTTTAGTGGAGCTGAAGAAACAGACTCATCCTGGAGCCAGAGAAGACTGGCTACCTTTCCTTGTCTTCAACTGCTGGCTTCAATAGACTTCCCTATCTCCCAGTGTTGGCCCATGCTTGGACTCTTTCCCCCAGGGTCTAAACCACTACATATTTCAGTCATAATTCTAAACATAGTTTCACACTCCCTCTCCCCTTTTTCCTCCCCCACAAATGATTGGGCACAATCATAGCAATACAACATTGTTGACCTACTTGGACAAGGCCCATTGTCAAGCTTCATTCTGTCATCCTACCTTTCAATTAAAACAGCTTTCCTATCATGATCTGACTCCTTCCTGACTCCTTCTTCAAAACCAAGAAGTCTGGTCAATGGGACTATTTATCCCTTTCCTGTAGATTCACTTCAGGGAATACAAGATTTTAACTTTATCATCAAATTAATTTTGCAGGGCAGCTAGGTGGCATAGTGGATAAAGCACCAGCCCTGGAGTCAGGAGTACCTGGGTTCAAATCCCGTCTCAGACACTTAATAATTACCTAGCTGTGTGGCCTTGGGCAAGCCACTTAACCCCATTTGCCTTGCAAAAATCCTAAAAAAATTAATTTTGCAAGTGGTCCCATTCTGATCTAGACCTCACTTCTTCCCAGGAATCCTCATCCTCTAAGAACTTGAGTTCTGACCTGACTTTCCCTGGCACCCTTATTTTTCTTTTCTACCCATGCTCCTGAATACTCCTGGTGCTAATTGCTTGCTGTCTGGTAAAACTAAGGAATTCTAGAGTCTACCATGGGTGTCCAACCCTTTAGCTCTTCTGGGCTCCATCTCCCAACAAAAATTTGCCCAAACTTTTAGCTCTTCTGGGCCTCATCACCCAACAAAAGGTTGGACAGCCCTGGTCTAACCTTGGTACTCACTGGCTTTAAATTTACAAGGAAAAGTTGCCTCAGGTCATCCTCCTATGAAAGGATGGTGACTAGAAGGGAAAAAAGGACCTTTGTAAATAAACCTTAGCTTTCTTGTCTAAGTAGTTGTTGATTGATAATGCCTAATCTGCTCAAGGTACAGCTAGCTGGTTGCACAGTGGATAGAGTACTAGACATAAAAACTTCTCTCTCTGATCTCAGATTTTTTAAAATTTACTTATTTATTTTCATCCATATGTACATGCATATTTCCAAGTTACAAAATTTCCCTCCACTTTCCCTTCCCATCCCTTTCCCCTCAGCAGGGAACAGTCAGGTTAACATTTTACATACATATTTTGTTAAACATGCTAACAAATTAGAAATTTTTGGCATGAGGAATTAGTATTAAGGGAAAGAAATACATAAGAGATAATTTTTATTAAGTGTTCCCTGATCTCCGATTTGATCTCAGATACTTCCTAGTTGTGTGACCCTGGGAAAGTCACTTAACCTTGTTTGCCTCAATTTCCTCATCTGTAAAGTGAGCTGAAGAAGGAAATGACAAACCGTTCAAGTATCTTTGCCAAAAAAAATTCCTAATATGTGACCCTGGGCAAGTCATTTAACCCTGCTTGACTCAGTTTCCTTATCTGTGTTATGAGCTGGAAAAGGAAATGGTAAACCACAGTATTTCTGCCAAGAAAACCCGAAATGTGATCAGAAAAGTTGAATTCAATTGAAAAACGACTAAATAACAACAATAAAACCTTCTCAAAGACTTTCCCTAGAAGGGTCTTAAAGTCCTGGACTTTCCCTGGTGGGGAAAGAAGAGATAGTCTTACCCAGAAAAACAAAAATATTGACATACTGAAATATTCAGTTAGGTCACTGATCTCTTAGATAAAGACATTCCCTCCAAAAGATGCATGTATAATAATAATGTTTTATGCACACAATATATATATGAATATGTGTGTGATATGTGTGTGTGTGTGTGTGTGTGTGTGTGTGTGTGTGTGTGTGTGTAGCTTTAGGATAGGGACTAGACTAAAAGTTGATTGATATAGATGAGGAAATTCATTGTACCCACATAAGCCAGAACTTTCTCTGCAATTTATATTCTTAAAGATTTATTCAGGGTCACACAAGCAGCATATGTTAGAGGCATCACTTGGACCTAATTCTTCCTAGAAACAAGAACAGCTTTCTGACCACAATGCCAAAGTGACTTTCATATAGAGTTTGAAGGTTGCCAAGTGCTTTACAGAAAGGCAAATTTATTCACCATCACTAAATGCTCTACAACCCTCATGACTTTGCCTATCTGACTATCTCTTAAACATCACTCTTAAGTCAAATAAGCCTGTTAACACATGCCCTATGCTTTCCTGCTATTTTCTTGCCTTGAAAACCCTCTCCATCCAAATAGCACATCTTTTTAATTTCTATCTATCAAAAGCTACCTCTTCTAGAAGCTTTCTATGAAGCCCTGTAACAGTAATGACACTTTAAAAGAAATTCACATAGCACTTTGCTTGCAAATTTTACAAGCATCAAAGCTGCACCTATCATTTCATTGGGAAATTCCCTTCAAAGAAGAGGATGGAGACATCTCTGTATCTCTTAATCATAAAGACTTGTCTAGAGCACAGAGAGTTTTAAGTGACTTGTGTGACATCACATAGACAGCATGTATCAGAGTCAGGATTTGAACCCTAATCTTCCTGTACCTGAGACTAGCTTCCTATCCACAACATCATAAATGCATTTATATTTACATAACATTCCCACCCTAATCCTAACCCCAGAGCAGCTACGTGGTACAATGGATAGAATGCTGAACCTAAAGTCAGAAAGGCAAATTGTTATGAGTTCAAATTAGTCTGAGGAAATTCCAAATATCTCAAGCAACTGGTTAGGGTCTTATGGAGACAACAGGGTATAGTTCAAATAACACTGAATTTGAAATCATGGGACACTACTCATTTCCCATAAGATTTGAGGGATATGAGCCCCATCTTGCTGGGGCTCAATCTTCTTATTATATAAAATGGAAAGATTTGGATGGAATTGTCTCTAGGACCCCTTAAAGCTTCACATCCTATGTACCATAAATCTGTCAGGAACTTTTGAGATGTTGTGATATAGTGAGAAAAAAATACAGACTTTGGAATCAGAAAACCTAGCTTTAAATACCATCTCTATTCATTACTACCTGTGTGACAAATCACTTAATCTCCCTGAGCCTCAGTTTCCTCATCTGCTTATACCAAGGTTTTTGGAGCATTCCCAGATCAGGTGCCCTAAAAGACTTTTGGAGCATGACGACTGCCTAACATGGAGCCTTGTGTCCCCTTCCAACTGTACGAGTAGTTATATGAACTCTTTTGCTTGTGGCAGGGGACAAAGACAACAAGAAGAAAAACCTAAATCAGATGATGTCTTTAAAACTGATAAGAATCTCTCTCTTCCTGCCATTTTCTTTCCAACTCACAGGATAATGCTCACAGATCACCCCCAGCACAGGCACCCAAAACTGAAGAGGGAAGAGAAGGGGTCCTATACTTCCCCTGCTCCCAGTCTCTTTTACCCTGAATTCAAAGAATTGGACTTGGGGGTGGTGTTTGTTTCTGTTCTGTTTCATTTGTCCTTCTCACTTTTAGGTGTGGGCCATGATCCCCACCAGACCCAGGAATTCCATGGCAACCTCAGAGCCAGGGTTACAGCCAGTCAAACTGGCAGGGAAGTTTTGAGGTGTCAAACCCAGGGCGAACTGGACTTGGAACCCTTACTGTGCTCTCTGGGAATCGAAGTAGTTTAAGGGGAGGAAGGAGGAATATGCCTCTCACTTATTGGGATAGTAAATCTGTATGATTGTATAAATCTGTATATTTGTGAATATCTTTTGAAGTAAATATTTCTTTGTTAATCTGACTGTTAGTAACTAAATGGAACTGTGGTTACAGGCGCCCCCAAACATGTGGGGGAATATTATCAATTGGTACTGGAGACATTTACAACCCTAGGGGGGAGGTCTAGTCTACCTGGCCTTCCAGACAGGGGAATCCAAGGTAGTCAGGGTAATAAGCAAAAGGGAAAGACTTGGACTAAATGATCTCTGTGATCCCTTCTAGTTTTATACCCCTGAGCATGTGTTATCTATGTCCTTCTGACTATTGAGCTATTTAGTATAATACTCACAGCTGAGAAAATTGACTTAAAGTAACTTACCAAGAGCTAGGGCTAAAAAAAAGAACAATAACACGAGGAACAAGAAGAAAAAGAAAGGAGAAAGTTCCATCCCTCCCTCTCCCTACCCTCCTCCAAGGTTGCCGCCTTTACTTTTCCCACTCACCTCTACTGACAAAGAACAAAATAAAGCAAGATTGACCCTGTCCACCCCTGGGGTCCATCAACCTGAAACTGAGGGCTTGGGACCCCTCTACTCAGGCGTCTCATGCCTCCTTTCATTCCCCAGTTCTTTACTCTCTGGCACTGAGGAATCAGTCATCATTTGTGGAATTGATACAGCGCCATCTGGTTCTGCTCAAGTCTCTCTCTCCCTTTTGCCCTGTCAGAGGTCTGTGTAAAATGCTGCCTGTTCCTTCTCTATTCCCCATCCTTACCCCCTGCCTCTCCTCCCAACAATTTCCTGCCTAGGAAGATTGGCTGGAGGCCATCATATTCCCACCTTCATCCTCTTGGACACCTGCATAGCTCCTTACACGCCAAGCATGGGGCCATATTGTAGCCTGTGGATGACCCCAGAATGGAGATGGATCTTGTGGAGAGAAGCCGTTGATCTTTTCCCATGGCAAACTGAACCCCAGAACAACATTTCTGGTAAACCTCTCACAACAATTCTTTAGTGTATAACCTTTCTACCAGCAACTTAATTTTGAAAGGCATGACCAACTTTGAGTCAAAAGATTTGTTCATATCTTGATCTTTAGTATTAATTAGTCACATAATCTTGAAAAGAACACTAGATTTAAAGTCAAAGGACTAGGGTTCAAATCTCAAGTTCAGCTACTTACCACCTGTGTGACTCTGGACAAGTTTCTTCTATAAGAAGGGTCTGTTTCCTCACCTGTAAAATTAGAAGTTTGAAACAAATATCTCCAAGTTCTCTTCCAAATCTAAAATCTTCTAATCATAAGTTGCTTCATCTCTCTAGACCTCAACAATAAAATAAATAATTAATAAAATGGAGATAGTGATATTTGCACTATCTACTTCATACTTACTTTGTAAAAAATTCTAAGGATAGGCGTTTCTCCTACTCACTGCCCTAGCAACAGGGAGGGTTTGAAGAGTTTGGAGAATGGTAACACGTTGGGACTACTTGAATAACAGATACCTCTATGCTTTCCATACTGTCTGCTTTCCTTCCATTTATATAGACAATCTCAGTCAATATTTTTGAGCTAGGAACTGTGCTAAGAACTAAACAGATAAGTCAAAAGAAAATCAGTCTCTGCCCTCAAATAGTTTGCATTTTAATGGGAAAGATAACACTGAAAAGAAGCTGAAAATAGTTGGCTGGTGGGGAAAGAATTGTGCTTGCGAAGGTATTTGGCATCAGAGTGTAATGGAGTAGTCCAGAGCAGTGCAGTCCAGTAGAAAATGAAGAGATGACTAGCCTAGATGCCCTCTTTCAATAGAGGTTTTGTGAGGAGCCCTCTACCCTCAAGACATTGTGATGTTTAGTAGACAACTTAAACTCAACAGGCTTAAATTCAAACTCATCATCTTTCCCCTGAACCTTCTTTGTTACTGTAGAGGGCAACCCCATCTTCCTAGTCCTCAGGCTCAGGGTCCCTCGTGACATAGCACACCAATACTGTCCTTGGAATTTTCTTGGCAAAGATAATAAAGTAGCTTGCCAAGTCTTTCTCCAGTGGTTTAAAGGAAACAGAAGATAATTGACTTGCCCAGGGTCACATAGTAAATGTCTGAGGTCAGGTTTGAGCTCACAACTTTCTGAGTCCAGGTCCATTGAGCCACCTAGCTGCCTTCTGGCTCCCCATCATGACATTCACCATTGCACAAACAAGCAACCTAAAACAGGTTGTTCATAATAAATGTTTTTTGACTGACTAAATCTTTGAGAGAAGGACCCTCCCCAACCTTCCCAAGCACAAAAGAGACTTCCTAAGGGTGAGTTTGTGAGTTCCAGGGCTTCAGTGAAGAGGTTTCTGGAGCAAGATATCAAAGTCCAAAAGAGTATAGCCTTGTGGGAAATGAAAAGTTGACTCCCTAAATGAAGGATCACACATACCCCAACATCATGTATGCACAAACAGCTGGTTAAATCGAACTCTAAAAGGCTTTCTGGGGCTGTATATACTCAAAGAATCTGTCCAATCTAGCCACAAATTGAGATAAATAGATTCAGATTATTTCAACTGATTTATAACTAGTAAGCATGTCCTCTGCACTGTGGTAGGTCCTCTCAGGGCAACCTAGTGGAATCTATGATACAGTCCCAGTTCTTAAGGATCTTGCAATATTGTTAGGAAGAGGAAACCAACAGACATAAAATAACTCATAAACAAAGCAAAGCAGAATGAAATTAAGTGCAGAACCATGTGGTCCCAGCTCTAACTAGTGCTCAGAGAGAAAGAACGCAATGAGAGCCAGGGAAAGATTTGTGAAAGACATTTCCTCCTCTCCCTGGAAATCTCCCAGCAGAGATTGGATGACCACTTGATGGGGGTGTTAGAGCAGGGAATCAGGTTCAGGTGTGTATTTGACTCAGTAGCTAGTTACAGCAGTAAATAGTGTGAGGGACTTGGGGTCAAAACAAAAACCTCAGTATAAGTCCTTTTTTTAGGGCTTACTAGCTGTGTGATCTTGGACAAGTCACTTAAACTCTTGCAGTCTGTTTCCTCATCTGTGAAATAGGAATAATAAATGTACTTTATAAGTATACTGTATGAGAGACTTTATAAGACAGATTAAAACCTTAAAGAAGCAACTAGGTGACACGGTGGATCAAGGAGTCCTAAGTTCAAATCTGACCTCAGACACTTATTAACTGTGCGACCCTAAACGAGTCACTTAACACTGTTTGCTTCAGTTCCCTTAACTATAAAATAAGCAGAAGAAGGAAATAGCAAACCACTCAAGTATTATAGCCAAGAAAACCCCAAATAGTGTCAGCTACATGAAGAATCAGACACAACTGAAAGTAACCAAACAACAACAGTTACCTCTACTATCTCTCCATCTCATCCACTTACAAGTGCTTTGCTAAAATCTAGGTAAACTAGAAGTATAGCATTCCTCTGATTTACCAGTCTAGTCAATTTGTCAAGAAAGAAAATAAGGTTGGTCTGGCAGGATTAGTTTTGGATGAAGCCATGCTGACTCTTTCTAATTGCTTCCTTTTGTAGAAGGTCAATAGCCATTCCTTTAATGATATGTTCAAGAATTTTCTATAAATTGAAGTCAGATTCACTAAATTAGAGTTTACAGACCCCATCCTCTTACTCCTTTTTGGAAAATGAGAACAATACTTTCCCTTCTCCATTTCTATGATACCTTTCTCCTTCACAGTCTCTCAAAGATCACAGAAAATAGTTCAGCCATCATATAAGTCAGTGCTTATAAAATCTTGGGAAGAAGTGCTTCTGGGCCAAGTACTTGAATTCAAGAATAGCTAGATACTCTTTTATTATCACCTGACATATCCCAGATAACTTATCTCTTTTAGTCATCTTTGTTCTGTCTTTTCTAGTCCAGAGGGAACTGCATTTTCTGTATTATCCATTATCATCATCCCATTCAACCGAAATGACAACCCTATACTTTCTTTGAGCTTCCTTTTTTATCTAATACATTTTTTTAATTCATTTTCTTTCAGGGTTTGTTTTTTTATTTTGGGGGGTTGGTTTTCTTTTTTGGTTTTTTTGTTTGTTTTGTTATGATGTGAAGGACTGATGGAAGAAATGAAATGGAGGAGGGAGGAGGGGCAATATACTAGTTAGAGGAAATATACTAGTTATAGAAAAAACTGCACCAAGCAGAGGCAAAAACAAAGAAACTGTACAAGTTGTAATGAGGAAACTATACTGGCTGGAATATAGAATGCGTGAAAGATAAGGTAGAAAAGGTAGTGGGGTACTAGTCTCTAAGGAATTTTGACTTTATTCAGTGGACAACAGAAAGCTATTGAAGATTTTTGCTGAAAAATAACTTTATACTATGTCTAGGGCCCAGTTCAGACTATAGTATATCTAGAAATATCTAAAAATCGGGGTAATTAGCTGGCACAGTAGATAAGTCAGAAGGACCTAGTTTCAAATCCAGCCTCAGACATTTAACACCTCGCTGTATGACTTTGGGCAAGACACTTAACCCCATTGCCTTGACCAAAAAAGAAAAAGAAATATCTAAAAAATCAAACATTTTCACCTGAACAGTAAGGACTAGTGAATGCTTGGAATTCACATTACTGAGTAAGAATCCCTGAGATGCCTATGACTAGGTGTTGTTGATTGCTGCAATGCACAGTCTTGCCTGGGCCCTGGGGACATCTCTATGAGATGTTCTCCTAAGACTCATTTCTACACAGCCCTAACAGAGAGTGAGGAAGTTTCTCAAGCAACAAGAATTAAATTAAAACTTTGTGTGAAGTTTTTAAAAGTATAATTTTATTTATTTGAGCCTCATGACAATCAATAAAGTAATCCATATGGGAGTTATTATTATTCATATTTTGCAGATGAAAAAACTGAGCCAGAAGGAAATTAAATGGTTTGCTCTATATCACCCAAATAGTTAACAGAAGCCTAGACTAGATTGTTACTCTTAAACTATCAAATCAGAACCATTTTAACTAGACCACACATTAAACAATGGGGAAGACTAACCCCTGAGTAAAAGAGGATAGCTAGGACATGCAACTTACCTTTCCTTCTCATTCCTTAGATCCACAAATTACTTGCTCACCTTTCTATGAAGTAGGCTGGTTTGGGGATAAGAAGTTAAGCAAGAGTGGCCCGTGGAATGACAGCTGCCTGTCAGAGGGAAGGTTGAAACTACATTTGATGGTGCTCCCAGAGACCAGGACTCATGCAGCAAGGATGGAAATTGTTGAGCTCCTGGACCCAAGAGTCATTAAAAAAAAGTCATAAAAGAGTCACAGACTCAAGAGTCATAAAAAAAGATCATTTGAGCCTGAGCTCAATCATCCACAGGAGCCAAAGATGATTGTCCCATCAATTGTCTCACTCAACACACAGTTGACTTCTGCCAGCACTGGTGGAATCCCTTCTTCTCTGAGGCAAAATGTTAGAGACATAAGTCAACAAGATAATCATTTTTCACAGAAAGAAACAACAAGAATTTAGAAAAGCTCTTCTCCTGATGCTCTCCATCTCTCTCACTAGTCAACTGTCTCTCTGTTTTTCAGAGTAGTCCTCTCCTGCTAGACCCAGGAAGTAGATGCCCAAACAACTTGTGGATATTCTAATTTGATTAACATTCATCTGCTCACATGTGTTATCCTCTCTAGTAGACTGTAAATTCTCTCATTGCCTCATTTCTGTTTATCCCTGGAAATCTAGCACTGTGCTTTGCAAATCAAACTTAAGAAATAGTTATTGAATAAATGAATGAACAAGAAGTAATTTTGTTGAGAGCAAAAGATTGTCTCTGAATTCTCTTCAATGTTCTCTTCTTTTTTTTATGTAGCAACACACCAGCTGCTGAATAATTGGTGTTGGAGTACATCCTTTTCATTGAAGGTTTGAGCTCTGGGTTCCTGCAAACTGAGTTCAGTCTTGGGGAAGCCTAACCTCTAAAGAGTATATTCTTTCTGATATTTTTTTCTATTCTCCCATAGAGCCCCAGTGAAATTCACTTAAAGCTTCGGTTTGGTTCATGACTAGGGTTTCTCCAGAATTAGAAAGGTACTCAATATACAAGATAGATAAAGTATAGAACAGCTATATATTTTATCCACTACAAAGGAAATGTTTAAGACACAAAAATTCATAAGCTTGTAATTGCAGAGACCCAATTCCTATTATACTTTTCTGGGAAATTGTTATTTAAACAGTAAAAGCATGGAACATTCCGTGAAACTATTAATTAAATACCTTCTGCTTGGCTATGCACCAAGTAAACAACTCCGACAGTGGTCATATTCTTCTCTGCAAAGCATTGTGGTAGCTACAGGGAATACCTCCGAAAAAGCAGCCAGCATTGACTGATAAACTCATCCAGGAACTTCCAAATTCTTAAGCACACAAGTTTTTCTTCAGACTTGAATTCTAAGGATTGCTATTCAGTCATCCATTCAAGTAATCAAACACTAATCAGAAGATGTAATTAAGGCCCTGAGATTCTGAATCAAGTTCACCTGGGAGAACACAAACTCTACTCTTACCCCTACTACACTTGGCCTGGAAGAAATACAAAGCTGTGAACCTATGTCTGTTTCCAAGCGCATTGTCTTTTCCATTTTACCATGTTATCCTTAGGATAGTAGTTTAAGAGTGAACAAAATATAAAAGAAACAGTTTTATTGTTGTTTCTATTCAGTCATTTTTCAGTCGAGTCTAATTCTTCTGTGACCCCATTTGGGGTTTTCTTGGCAAAGATACTTAAGTGGCTTACCATTTCCTTCTCCAGCTCATTTTACAGATGAGGAAACTGAGGCAAACAGGGTTAAGTAACTTTCCCAAAGTCACACAGCTAGTAAGGCAGAGTGCTAGGACTGGAGTCAAAAATATTCCTCCTCCAGAGTTCAAATCTACTCTCAGATTTGAATCTTCCCCCATATCTCTGCTTAGAAAACCCCAAATGTGGCCACCAAGAGAATGATCTGACTGAAAAACAACTGAACAACAACATTACATAGCCAGTATGTATCTGAGATCAGATTTGAATTCAGGAAGATGTGTCTTCCTGACTCCAAGCCCAGTACTCTATCCAATACACCACTTAACTATCCCCCAAAAAGTTTCTAGCAGCTTGCAATCCATGACAATATATTAGACTTGTATTCAGGAAATAGCTAACTAACAATGCAAGCTGGTATCTGCTTATATATCAAAATGAATAGGCAATGAGTGTTGCAAGATTTCAAAGAAGGGAGACATTAGTACAGACTAAAATGGTCAGGGAAGACCTAGGAAACCCTTTGCAAGTGGTCTATGGGAGGAGAGAAAGAAAGCTCATGGACTGGGAAAGTCTGTGTTCAGAAAGTGAAATGACCAATTTAGACAAAGAAGTTCACCTAGTAGAAGAGTGAGTCAGATAACAAAGAACTCTGAACATCAGTTTTAAACATTGGGACATTATCACATGGGCTACATATTAGTAATCTTTTGAGAAGAGGAAGTTGAGCTTCATAAGCAAAGGGGTTTTCAAAATGCGAGCAGGGAAAAGAGGAAATTAGCAGTAATGGGCCTCCATGTCAAAGACTTATTTACCATCTTTGGCAGGCAGACCATCAGCTAAGGGTTATTGGAGTCAGTTTTTAGCAGTGGGGAGATACTGCAGGTTCATGAGCAGAGTATTCACATTTTTAAGTAATACTTTATGTCAATTATACTGACAGCTGTTTGCAGGATAGATTTTTCAGAAATAGAGTCTAAAGGCAAGGAAAATAGGAAACTGTTCAAGTAATTTAGATCAAAATTGATGAGAATCTAGGCTAGCCTAAATGAAAGGGAGATAGAAATTTTTAAAAAGTAATATGTTTGGGGGCAGCTAGGTGGTGCAGTGGATAGAGCACCAGACTTGGAGTCAGGAGTACCTAGGTTCAAATCCAGCCTCAGACACTTAATAATTACCTAGCCGTGTGGCCTTGGACAAGTCACTTAACCCCATTGCCTTGAAAAATCTAAAAAAACGTAATATGTTTAAAAGAAAGGTCAAGATTCAGGGATTTAACATAGATGTTGGAAAAAAAGATGAATGAAAATGGATTCATATTTCTAGGATAGATATCAAAGAAAATCATAGGACGTCCAAACCATTTTTACCTGTTGTTTGATATACAACATCTATCAGATAACACTGTTGGAACAAAATTGCATTTTTCCTAGGAAAATCCTCCTAATTCACACTTATAATTTATTTAATTAAAGGTAAAATTAGGAACTTGAAGGGAGAAGGAAAGATTTGAGGGGCGAAAATCACTATGGGGGAATGTGATAAAAGGCAATCAGCAGTAAATAAATGAATTTCTGTGCAGCAGTGAGAGCTCAGTAGAGTTAATAAAACATGAGGTTATAATGAACTCAGTGAAGGTGTCTCCATTTGGTTAGAAGTTATGACATTATATTGCACCAAAAATCTTATCACTTTAACAATTCCCTGTCTTGCCTGAAAATTTTCTGAAAGCAGGTTTCTAGGCCTGAAATAGCAGTTATTCCACACCAAATCTTCAACCCACCATGTCTTGTACTTTCCCACGATGGCATTTCAGTGTAAGCAATGGGGTATCTGGAACAACTACTATGATAATGTCCAGTCAGAAAAAGCATCCTCCTCTCCCTGCCAACCATCCCAAACAGACTGCATTTCTGCCCCCAAGAGGTTTGGGAACAGCAGGCTTTTGCCAACATAAAGGGAGAAATGAAAACATAGTATGTACTTTCCCCCTAGGCTTCATGTTCCTGGCCTGATTTATACTGCTTACATAACAGTGATATTATTTATTAGAACAGCCCAGAGATTTTCGGAAGAGGCCAGAAATGCCAGCCTGGGACCTGGAGTCACCCAGAGTCCCAACTGAAAGGGGAAGAAAAAAGAATAATAGGAACGTGGGAGTCAGAAATCAATGCCATTTCAAGTTTCCCATAGCACTAAAGAGCACCCCTATCCCAAGGCTGACTAACCCAGACTCAAGGGAGATGAGAAGAAGGAGAGACCCTCATTGTTCTCTGTGATCCCTGGAAACCTTTCCCTATTTGAACACCTGGGTGAAAAATCCAAAATTAGGGAGAGAGAGTCCAACATCAAGTTGTCCTGAGCAAAACCAAAATCAACTATTTGGTGATTTGTTGAGGTTTTTTTTGTTTGGTTTTAGTCAAACTTTATTTTTTTTTTTAAGTTTTGCCATTTGGGGGAAATCACATTTATTTGGTATCTTCTACCAAGGAGATGAAATTTTTCTCTCCTTTTTATTTGAAGCCAAAAACTTCCAGTTCCTGGCCGATATTTGCCACCTGACCCAGTGGAAAAAGGCAGCCTCGCCCTCGTGGCTTGGAAAATTTGGATACAAATTCAAATTCTCTCCCAGTCTCACTAAAGTGAAATTTTCTACTTCCCTTCTTTCCCAGGATGAGGGAAAAGAGATAATCAGATATTTGCTGATTTTTTAGGGAGATATCTTTTCTCTTCCATTTCCCACAAACCTCTCTTGCATCTTTTCCTTTCTTCCTCTTTTTCTTTTCTTTAAGATTTCCCTATCACATGGTTTTGATAGTTGAACATTTCTTAAGCTTCACATGGTCTATAATAGTTTGTTAATGGAGGCCTACCTAATGAGAGATCTTTCAGCATACAGAGGGGGCTCTGAATGTTATCAGCCTCATTGCCAGGGGCTAGAGACCCTACTTCTAGAAATGCTTGTTGATATGTTATGGAAGGATTTGGCCCCTTACTCAGAGCAGGTATAGGTATTCTGTGATTATTTCCTATCAGCTTACTACATGATGAAAGAATGCCTAGCCTTTTATCCAGTTGCTGAACTGGAAATTAGTGTTCTACAAAAGGGTTCAAACAGGAACTTGATCTTTTTTTTCCTAACTTCTGGTCATGCAATGCAATGGCAATTCTCTTGAGTTCTGAAGAGCTTCTATATGTAGTGAAGTCTCCGCACATCCCCACACATTCTTCTTTGAGCACCAGACCTCCCAGGTAAGCTGGTGTAGAGAATGTCCCAGTTCTGGACTCCCTCAATCTTCCCCACTAGAGTGTTGGAAGGGCAGGAGATAAGGATGACAAAGGAGACAAGTATTCCATCAAGATTTCCAAGTACTCCATTTATTCACCAAAACACCAGTGTCACAATACCTTTCCAGTCTCTAATCCACTCCCACTTCCATGGCACTTAGTAAGATAAGACTCTGGTGTTCAAGGACACCAGGTGAAGATAATTCACAATGCTCCCATACAAAATGGTTCCCAACAAGAAGAGAGGACTGCAAGTGAGGTAGCAACTTGTCCATCAGCTATGATGCACCCAGAAGTGAAATCATTAATTAGGAGAATATTTAAGTTTAAACATACTCTCCCTAGGGACTAGAATGTAGAGGGAATTGTACCCAGGTAGATATTTGAAGGGGATATTTTGTACTTTGGTTCTTAGTATGTTTTCTTAGTATGTATGCCTTTATAAAAGCTCATTTATGTTAATTGTTTATGTATTAAATTGAGGAGATAAGAACTGATTAAATTGATAATGAAATGCTGTTGGGTCCCTTTCCTGACTTGCTTATCCTTTCCCCAGGAGAACATTGAAGTGGTGGGAGATGAGAGAGACAAGTTCTCCCTGTACACCAAGATCTCCTAGATCTCCAAGATGTTCATTTATTAAACCAAATACAAGTGCTTAAATATCCCCAGTCCCTGGTCCACTCCCATTCCCATGGCACTTGGTAAAACAATGTTCTGGTGCTCAAGGATACCAGGTGATGAAGGTTTACAGTATTCCTACAAACAACAGTCCCTAACAAAGTGTTAATCACTAGGATTAATGATAGTATAGAGACATTGTCTCTGGAAAATGATATTAGGACAGTATTCAGTGAAGATAAATGTTAGGAGAAAATACACTATGTGGGGACTCAAGCCTCTATTTTTAAAAGAATCCCACTGTCCCCCAGGGGTGCCCCTAAAAGAATAAGTTGCCAATTTCCCTAGGGGGACTTGAGGAGAGAGAGAGAGAGAGAACTAGGATAAGGAGTCTAAGTATCTAAACCACAGCCTGTATTTGCTCAATGAACTGGGATCCCAATGGCCCATCCTAGAGAATAAACTCATCTGAGTGCTCTGCAGAAGTATATTCTATATAAATATATCATTATTATAGCCCTTAAAAGAAAGCTCTTCATAGGAACCTATCTGTATATCCTTCTTGCTGCAACAGAAATCCATTTTGTTCTTTTCTAGTCTAGAGATGGAAAAGATAGTCACTAATCACCTTTTGTATACATACATACATATATATATATATATACATATATATACATAAACATATGGAATTATATGGAATGTTCCAAAAGGTCTTAATGCACTAAGTCTCTTAGGACAAATTATCCATCATAGGTAGCACCTATGTAGGAATGACACCTTAGAGATGAAAGACTCCATCTACAAATAGCCAAACAGACTTTTTCCAACAATTCACAGGTTCAGTGACATTTTGAACTTGGCATTAAGATTTTTAGGGAGCAGAGGGGGGTGATGGGCAAAGTCAATCATGGTATAGTTTGATTCCAGGATCCCTGCTCCCTTACTCCCCTTCTTCTGACATTATAGGGACTTGTTATTGCAAGATGGTCCAATCCCACCTGATGAGACACTGAAAAATTATAGGTATCTGACTGGTATGCTGATAAGAGTTGGACTCTGGGACAACCTAGATACCATTCTCTCTACCTGCAAAAGTGTGTTAGTTCAAAGTCCCCTAAATCCTAATAGAATCATAGGATTCTCATCAATGAGCCTATTTCCCTTTGTTTTGTGTTCCTAAAGGAAAAGCTAAAGATAAATAAAAGGATCTATACTCATAGCTGCTGACCAAAAGTGTCCACTTCTTATGCCTTTTTACTTTCTGTCTGTATTCCTTTGCCTTCTTATATCTCTCCATGTGCTGACAACACACTTGGTGGCTGCCCAGGTCTTTTTTGTGGGATTGGTGCCAGCAGTGAATAGAAGTTTGCCCCTTAAAGAGATAGGAGACCCTAGATCTTTTCAGTATGGGCTAAGGAACAGGGAGAGAAGTCAGTAAGGAGCTTGCATGGTTTTCCATAAACCAGAGTATAACATCACCATACTCCTAGACTAAAGCAAGCTCTCAAATAGAGATAAGTTTTCATACTGGCTGAGGGGAGAACCAAGAGACATTGTATACAACAACAACAACAACAACAATAATAATAATAATAATATTGTTTTAAGAAGAACTTTGAGTGACTAAGTCATTGTAACTATTATAAATACCCAAACTAACTACAAAGGATTTATGAAGATTCTAGCTGCATCCAGAGAAACAACTAATCAATAGAAGTAGGTACAAAATGATTTCATATATTTATGTATGTGTACATATACATATTTGTGTCTAATAGCAGTCTAATCTCTAGGTTGGATGGGAGAGAGGAATAATAAAAAGAAAAAAGAAAGTTGTATGATAACAATATATATTTCAAAGGAATAGTAAATTGTGCATAATAGATGTACAGTTTCATCTTCAATCAACATGCAGTTCATATACCATGTTATGAAAATCTGCTTTCTAGAATTCAAAATAAAATAAAATTTTAAAAAAATTAAACAATATTTGGACAATAAAGCAGTTTTTACCCATTTTAGCTTGAGTCCATTTGGCTACAATTTACTAGTTTGGTAACCAGCTGAGAGTTCTCGCAAGTTCTACACAGATATATAGACCAATATTATACTTCATTTGTAAAAGCTCTCCTTACCCATGTAACTTTATCCCTAAGTGTTTCAGACATATGTGTGCCTGCACATAGATAGCATATATGTGTATGTATATAAATATATATGCATCTACATATTGTATAGGCCTACATGTTAATTGATTTGCATTTTGTTCATCATAAAATTATCTACATACATTTGTAAAATAGTAATATACATCTTTGCAAGACCTGCTTTTAAGAAGTTTTAAATTGCAAATTTAAAAACCTGTCACCAAAGGAAGAAAAAAGGGAAAAATTAATTTGTTAAGAGTCTACTATATTCCAGGCACTATGAAAAGTGCTTTATGAACAGTATTTCAGAGAATCATCAAAACAAAGAATAAAATCTTTTCCTAACACTCTAGCCTCGAATTTTCCAAACTCAGATAGAAGAAAAATCCCCAATGCCTGGGACCTAGTAGGCACCTAATAAATACTTAGAGATTGACTGACGACTACTTGGTTCAATCTTCACATATTAGTTCAGGCCCTTGACTTCCCTTGGTCTCAGTTTCCTCCACCCTAAAATGAAATGGTTGGATAAGAATGCCCTTCCTATCGCTAAAAGCATAATACTATGACAATGAAGGCAGAATACCAATTATTTGTTATTCTATGTATTATAAAATTGATGTAAATACTTTTATTTGAATAAAATATGAGCTGAGAAAATTATCTACAGAAATGATTTCATGAAAAGTGGGAGGAAACATAACAACTTTTTTTGTTAAAAGAAACAGGCATGGCTCATAAAGTTTGGAATCCACTGCCTTAGCCTTTAACGAAGCAGAACCAAACAAATTAACAAATTTGCAAAGATATTACTTTTGGTCTGTGTCTCCTTCCAGATCTTCCAACAATTTTGCCATACTTCATTCTTTTCCTTCCTTCTTTCTGTTTTTTCATTTTTATATGTATAGATAGAGATAGATACATATGTATATATGTACACATACAAACATGCATATAACATATATATACATAAGTATGCATATACATAGTATATATATACATAGTATATGTGTGTACATATATATATATATATATACATATATATGTACACACACACACACACACATAGACACATAGTTTTTGTTCAGTCATTCCTCCATGGTGTCTGTGATCACATTTGGAGTTTTCTTGGCAAAGATGCTGGAGTGCTTAGGAGAGCTTAGCCATTTCCTTCTCCAGCTTTTTTCAAGATAGGGAAATTGAGGCAAATAATAAGTGACTTGCCTAGGGTCACAAAGCTAGTAAATGTCTGAGACCAGATTTGAATTCAAGAAGAAGAGTCTAACCAACTCCAAGTCCAACATTCTTTCTACTGTGCTGCCTTGCTGCATATATATATATATATATATATATATATGTATATGTATATGTATATGTATATGTATGTATATATATATATGTATATATATAGTAGCTTTGTTTGTAATTCTTATTCTGCTGGCTTGACTCTGCAACATTTCATAAGATCTCTCCATATTCTTTATATACTTCATATTTATCATTTCATGACATCATAATATTTTATCCCATGAATATCATAATTTTATTTAACTATTCTCCAGTTGAATTCATAGGTTGCTCCTAGCTTGGTCAATTTCAAATAACTTTTCATCTGTGTAAAGTTAATTCATCACCAGCCTTTTATTGGAGGAACAAGTATCAAAAGGACCTACTGTATGAATTCTTAACATTTTTGTGTCATGGACCCCTTTGGCAATCTAGTGGAGTCAAGACCTCTGAGTCTTATTGCCTATATTTAGAACTGAAGGAAATACTAAATTTCAATTAGGTGGTGAAAATAATGCTGTCTTTTTTTCCCGTCCAAGTTCATGGACTAACACACACACACACACACACACACACACACACACCCCTATCCATGGAAACTAGGTTAAGAATCCCAGGCCTATGGGGTGGCTAGGTGGTGTAATGGATAAAGCACCAGCCTTGGAGTCAGGAGGACCTGGGTTCAAATGTGGTCTCAGATACTTAATAATAACCCAGCTGTGTGGCCTTGCGCAAGCTACTTAACCCCATTTGCCTTGCAAAAACCTAAAAAAAAAAAAAATCCCAGGCCTAGTGGCTCAAGATAAACACCAAGATTACATTCTATCAACAATTGCTGAGGCAGTCTCATTTTTCTCCCAGAATAGTAAGTGAAAACTGGCTTCCCATCCATAGGGGTGTCATCTATGACAATCTATAATGGTTCATGTACAGTTTGAATTCATCCTATGAGTTACTATCTAACGTGAGATTCTATAATATTTGTGAAATTTTGAGCTATTCAAAAAAAAGACATGGAGTGTGTGTGTTTATGCGTGTATGTGTATATGTGTATGTATATTGTGTTTCAGAAAGGGTCACTTGACCTTTAGTTGTCTGCAACATAATCAGATCTCTAGTCCTGCCATGATACCTGGAATATATTGATATTTATACCCCTGGAAAAGGGGAAAGCAACCAAAGTAGCTGACAGGGTTTACCTCTTTTGCTCAGAACCTACCATGTTTTCTTTTGTCTTTTCCATTTTCCTCAGGAAATTAGAGCTATTCAATCCAATAAGTAACAAATATTTAACATGTGGGCATATCTCCTTCAAATTCAATGAAGTAGGAGTGACACATGAGTGAAGTAGTTTAAGGAATCTTGGAGGTCTCTATATTAATTGTTTTCATTAAGTCAACTATTCCTAGCTCTGCACATGTAAGGAATAACCAAGATATCCATCATTAAGTCAAAGGAATTCTGTTTGGCTAGAAGTTGCATTGCCTCATCTATATTTCCTAATTCCCCTGCATCCTTCTCCCACATGATCACCTCTACTTCCTCATCTTACCAAGCTAAGAGAAAAAAAGCAGCTGCCTGTCTATAGCACCTAGCATTGTACTATCTATAGATTATAGTCAGGAAAGAGGTAGATACAAGGAAGGGAATGAAAGATTCCAGAGTCAGGCAGGGAAGGGCAGGGGAATGGTAAAGGGCAAGGAAAAAAGTTATATGCAAACCAAACAAAAGTAAAAATCATACTTTTAGATTGCACCATACAGAGTAGTATATTTAATTTCATAAAGAGTTCTACCTAACTTTCTTTGCCATCAACCTGATCTCCTTTAAATATTAAATACAGACTACTACTCTCCCAGGCTGTACAGAAAGGACAATACCTGGAATTTACAAAAAGCAAATCACTGAATATACCATATATTCTCCCTACATTCCATTGGAGCAAAAGCTTTCTGAAGGCAGGGGCTATATCACTTTTGTCTTAATACCTTCAAGATATAACAGTGCCTTACATATATTAAGTTATTCATAAATGCTTGTTGATTGCTCCTCATTTGTGTCTCTTCTGAAAAAAAAATGACAAGGAATTACTTGGCTATTAAGGTTAGGACTAAAAGCTGTAACTTTTCTGCTCAAGATTCTATTTCTAAAGGCCTTACATGAAATCATAAAATCGGAGACTTAAAGCTGAAAGAGACTCGAGAAACCATCTTTTTTATTCTTTGGATGAGTGTTCTGTTCTTCCATCTACCTTTTTTCATATTGAATTTATTTTTTTAAACAAAGGAATGAATGACTGAGCACCTATTTCATGCAAAGATCTGTGGTAGGTGCATAGAGTTCATACTAATCCAATCTGTTTTATAGAACTTAAGTGACGTATGCAGGGAGAATTTGAAATCTGTCCTCTGACTCAAAATTCAGTACTCTTCCCAGTTTCTCTCATCTTTATGATCACAACTTCTCTGGATTCCCATTCTTTATCTAACCCTATTTTCTATTCCTGTTCTGTTAGAGGTGATGTCATAGATAAAGATCCAAGCTTGAAGTCTAGAATATCTGAATTCAAATGCTGCTTCAGATAAATAATAGCTGTGTGACCCTGAACAAGTCACTTAATTTCGATCTGCCTCTATTCCTTAACTTAAAAATGGGCAGCAACTTGGTGAAGTAGAAAAAGGGCTAAACCCAGAGTCAGGAGGACTCAACTTCATGAATTCAGTTTCAGACACTTAGTAGCTGTGTGACTCTGGACAGCACAACTTTTATCTGCCTCAGTTTCCTTAAGTGAAAAATAAGGACAATAATATCACCTTGGGAAACTAGTAGCATAGCGAATAAAGTACAGTACCTGGATCCAGTTTCAGACAGTAGTAGTTGTGTGACCCTGGACAAGTCACTTAAGCCCGTTTGCTTCAGTTTCTCATCTATAAAGTGAACTGAAGAAAGAAATGGCAAACCACTCCAGTATTTTTGCCAATAAAAACCCAAACAAGGATACAAAGAGTAGGACACAACTAAAAGGACTGAACAACAATAGCACCTTATCTCCCAGAATTAATGTGAGGATTCAATGAGATAACATTTAGAAAATGCTTAGTATGGTGCCTGGAGCACTTTCTATATGTTTTATTTTCTTCCTACCACTTTCTCATCTCAAATACCTACTACACATTTAAATGAGAACACAAACACATATCTTTCTCATCCTCAACCTTTGCCTTCAGAATAGCCCATATTCTTTATATAGACTGTCGTTAAGGAGTTTACAATCCTAGGAGATGACAATTCACTCCCATTCACTCTTCACTTCTTGAATTCCTATCTATCATTTAAAGTCCATCTCAAATGCTACCTTCTCGGGGAAGCTTTCCTCATTCCCTCATTGATAATGACCTTCCCCCCCAGCCCTCACACTATCACTTTATTTCTTTTCTCTTTAATTCCCTAGACACATAATGTTGATTACATGATACATCACAAATTTGTTGATGTCATATCCCCCTGCCAGACTCTCAACTCCATAAGAGCAGGGATCATTTCTTACCTAAATTTTGCTTTTACTCTACCCACAAAGTTGTAGAGCTGGACAAGGACTGAAAAATCGAAAGACCTGGGCAATTTAAACTAGAGGCTGAGCTGGACATGAAGAGGGAGTGGAGTCAATGGCACTCTGCAAGAGGTCTTTGAAATGGTGGTTATTTATGTCCTTAAGAGAAAAATTCATTCATAGCTGGGATAAAAGAGACAGAAAGCAAAATAAGTGCCCCTGCAAATAGTAATAAATCAGAGACCATAATCATCTGGATAAAACTGAAATTCTAGAAGTCATCTTCTCAGGGAGCCCATGTCACCTTAAGAAAAAACAGTCAAACCCTGATCCTTTGAATTCTTGAGTCACCCCCAAAAGATTGCGCATTAGCCCAATAGGAAATAAATGCCTTACCAGTTCCTTATAAGATTACCTGGAAAATAAAATGAAGTGTTAAATTTGGTTCTACCAGCCAGAGAATAGTATGCTTTCTTATCTGAAAAAGATTAAAATATAAATATAAAATTAAAAAAAATTTAAAACCCTTTTAGTATTATATTGTATTATATTGTATTTATTATATTTATTATATATTATATCATAAAAAGGATTAATTTTATAAAAATATTTATAAATCCTTTTGGGGGGTTGATAAAACCCCAAAAAGGATTTTTTTAATTTTTATAAATTTACCATTTTTTTTGCATTTTTTGAGTTCTGAATTCTCTCCCTCCCACCTATTCCTCTTCTTCCTCCCTTTGAGAAGACAAGTAATATGATATCAATTATATATGTGAAATCATACAAGGTATATTTCCATATTAGCCATGTGGGATGGAAACAAGAAAAATAAAGAAATTATGCTTCAATTTATTCTCAAACTTCAACAGTTCTCTTTCTGAAAATAGATAGCCATTTTCACCACGAGTCCTTGTCTTGAATTGTCTTGAATCATTGTATTGATCAAAGTAGCCAAGCAATTCACAATTGATTAGTGATAATATTGCTAATACTGTGCAAAGTGTTCTCCTGGTTCTGCTTACTTCACTTTGCATTAATTCATATAAGTCTTCCCAGGTTTTTCCAAAAATCATCCTGCTCATCGAGCACAGTAGGATTCCATCATAATCATATATCACAACTTGTTCAGTAATTCTTCAACTGATGGGAATCGCTTTGATTTCCAATTCTTTGTCTCCTCAAAAAAAGAGTTGCTAACAATAGTTTTATTTATATAGGTTCTTTTCTCTTTTCTTTGATCTTCTTGGGATAGAAAACTAGTTAGTAGTGGTATTGCTAGGTCAAAGGATATGCATTGTTTATAGCTCTTTGAGTATAGTTTCAAATCAACAGTATGTGAGGGCCCCAGTAAAAAAATGATTTTATTTCTAATATTCAGATTAAAGTTTTGTAAGTGAATCAATTAAGTATACAGTCAATGATGTAATAAAAAGAACAGCTTTCATAATATTGGAACTGAGCTATGATATGTAAACAAACACCCATTAAGGGGCAGCACTAAGGAGAGAGAGGTAACCAGTTACTGCAAACTAGATTTTGGTGTTTACTCCCCAAAACACATTCTAGTGTTGAGTGGATCACATAGAATGAGAGCATTGGCAGCATAGACCTTACCACTGACTAAGGTCAGACTTTGCTCATTGTCCCCAAGCTATAACATTTGATTCTTCCATTCCTCCATGCCCCCCATGCAGTAGATGTTTAATAATAATTTTGTTGTATTGAATTTGGGAGAAGATACATAGAGAAAAAATAGAGTACTAGTCAAAGAAAATAAAATACACAAATTTTCACACTCAAGAAACCTGGATTCTACTCCCTGAACCTAGTGTACTTCCAGATAATTGTGCCTTGAGAAAGTGATTTGACCTCTCATAGACTCTCTTAGACTCACTTTCCTCATCTCTAAAATGAGTAAGTTGGACCAGAATTATAAAGTCTTGTAATTGAAAGACTTCTCTGAATTATTCTTTTATAATTTATTGGATATCACCTAACTGAAATATGAATTGTGTTTACAATATTCCAGAAAAGTCATAACCCGTCTGCTTGAATAATATAGTGACAATAAAATCACTTTCTATCTTCATTATCAGAAGATCCTCATAGAAAGTTTTTCATTATACAAATCTGAAATCTAATTTCCCAGAATCGCTGATTTCCTCTTAGTTCAGAATAATTTTCATTTCTCTTCCTTATAATAAGAGTATCATATTTACACAGAAATTCATAGTTCACAAAACACAGAGAACTGGGATAGATAAAAGAAGGTGACAGAATAATATTATGCTGTTAGAAATGACACAAGAAATGATTTCAGAAAAGCCAAGAAAAACTTGTGGGGACTGATATAAAAGAGAAATGAATAGAATCAAGAGAACAATGTATACAATAACAATGATACTGTAAATATCAACAACTCTAAAAGACCTAGGCACCCTAATCAACACAAAGACCAACCATATTTCCAGTGAACTCGTGAAGAAACATGCTGCTCACCTCCAGATAGAGCAGAAATGAACTCAGAATGCAGATTAAGGCATTGTTTTTCTGAACATGGATAATGTCAGAATAAATACTTGAATAAACATTTTGTAGCTGGTTTTGTTTTCTTGTTTCTCAATGAAGGGGAATTCTACAAGAAAAATGGGAGAGAGATGATTTGGAAGTGATCAAAAAAATTTTAAACACTTACATATAGATATAAATTATAAAAGACAAGATGAAAATATAATGTGCCTATCACAATTAAAGGTATAATAAAAGTAAACATCTTGAACCAGGGAAAAAATTGGAAAATTCATCAATCAGGTCTTGCTTGCACTTCTGTTAGTAGCACTTCGTTGTTTCAAAAAGATGTTTAGATAACAGCATGGAATGGTTCTGTAATAAATAGCTGAATTTGGAGTCAGAAAGACCCGAATTCAAATTCTTCATCTGCCATTTTATTAGCTCTGCAGCTGGTGGTGAAATGAGCCAATAAAAGTATCTAGCACCTGGAAAAAATTGACATAGTGCTGGTTACATTCAGTAAACAGCACATAGGCTGGTTTTAAACTAATAGGCAACATAATAAAAGTAAGAGGTAGAAGAAATCCAAGTCCTAAGAATATATTCAATACTCCTTCAACATAGTTGCCACAAAAGGAAAACTAAAAAAGGGCTGGCCATAGGCAAAATTCTCCATCAGGTCCCCTCCCCCCCACCACCATAAGTAGCACCTGCTTTTTAGCCCCTTCTCCCTATACAAACAAGAAAGATTCTCATAATATTTACACTTTCAGTGAAATTAATTTTTTAGTCTTTTACCTCTAATTAGAGAGGATTTCCACATCCAAAAAGAACTGAGGCAGATGATGTATAAGGTTCCTCGATGTTCAATTTCTGGGAGTCTCTATAGTTTCAAAGAAGTCTTCAAGAGCTACTAATTTCTGATTGCAACTGGAGATTTTGAATTCAACATGCAGTAATTATTAAGTTCATAACGAGTGAACCATAATACCTTTAATATATTAGTGAACAAAGCAATGTGAGCTAAGAATTATAGATTTGTTGGAGTGGAAGGAACCCAAGAGAAAATGTAGTCCAATCTTCACTCAAAAAAAAAAAAGCATCCTTCTGTGAAATAGCTGACATGTAATCAATCATACAGCTTTTCCTTTAAAACCTTCTGTTATAGGAAATTTCCTATTTTACTTTGGGGCAGCTCTAATGATTAGAAATTTGTGGTTCCATAGAACCTAAATCTTTACAATTTCCACCTAACCCTTAATTATATCCCCTTAGGTCACATGAACCTCTTAAGTCCATAGAATGGCCGAACCTCTCCACCTTGGCCTTTCCTTCTCTAAACACTCCCAGTTTGATGGAATCTTATATGTGTGCCACAACCTCCAGTTCCCTCATCATCCTTCAGATCCTCCTTCCCTACCCATCCTAGCCTGTCTGTGCCCTTCCTAAAACCTTAAAATTCCTGAGGATGAAAGAGAACTGAATAACAATGCTTATTTCTAGAGCACATCATGATTACAATGTGTTTCTGCAATGTGTCACATTGTGTTTTTGTTTCTATCTTGATTTCTACAATAATCCTATAAAGGAGATAAGAAAAACAGAATGATTTCCATTTTGTAGGTAATAAAACTGAGGATTAGAAAGATAAAGTGTCTCACCCAAAGTTACACAGCTAGGAAGTCTCAAAATTGGACCTAGAACTCAGATCATACGATGTTTGACAGTCTGGTACACTACGCTACTGCTCAATATAGTGACTACTCTTCAGTCAATAACAATGAACTGTTTGTCCTGAGATAACTTTATAAAGGAGCTAAGAGGAATTTTTTCACTAACCCCCTTTTCCTTTCTCCCCATCTCCCTCTCTGTCTTTCCTACTTATACAGCTTCCAGTCATCCTCAGCACATTCAAGAAAAGGGAGCTGAAGCTTTGCATAGAAACAGGTGATAAATCACAGGCAATAGAATCCCTTGCAAGAAATGGGAAACACATGGCAGGTCTTTCTAATTAACTGTTTGATAGGGTCACAGTGGATTGTGGTGTTGTTTCCAGTATTTTACCTATACGTTGTTCCAGGCCTCTTTCTCTCCATGGCAACACAAGTTTACCAGAAAACTAGAAAATCCAGCATTTGAGAGACAGTTAAAGGGACTTGTTACTGTGTAGCTCCAACCATAATTAAAAAAATATATATTTCTCTCTGAAAACTTTCTTTGAGAAATATTCTTTCTCTTTCTCCCTCTTTCTCTGTTTCCCCAATCTCCCTCCCTTCCCCTGAGAGAGAGAGAGAGAGAGAGAGAGAGAGAGAGAGAGAGAGAGAGAGAGAGAGAGAGAGAGAGAGAGAGAATGTGTGTGTGTGTGTGTGTCTAACCAGCTGGAAACATAAGAGGAAAATACAACAATTTTATGGGTTATCTTCAGATCTCTGGTATTTGTTGCTGAAAATGAGTTCTCATTTTCTGTAGATTTTAAACTCATGAAGAGTTATGTGTTTATAAAAACAAAAAACAAAACAAAATCACCTAATTTGGAAGCTATACCCAAGGAGGCAAAGGAGGCAGGGAGATAACAAGGGGAAGTGTGCTATTCTGTACTGGGAAGAATAAAGGAGTCAAGAGACCTGACTTCTTGTCTCAACTTGGTCCCTCATTTTCTGGACTCCAATTTCATTATCTATAAATAAGGGTTGGTACAATAATAAAAGGATCCCTTAACACTCTGTATATGTGATTCTATAACTAGAAGTCTCTGCTAAAGACTAACTCTGATGCCTATCATGGATGGCAAAGAAGTGACCCTAGCTTCTCCAAAGGATTCCAATGAAGCACAACCTCTTACTAGTCCTATCTAGTTCTTAAACTTGGATCAACTGTCAGACACTCAGAATCTATTGAAGCCCTGGCCAGTCACTTTGGGAGATGCTCATCAGCAGAAGCTTGGTCATTAAGTGGAGAATTCTTTTGGCCAGAGCCATCATAAGATGGAAAAAAAACCACAAAACTATTGAATGTGTGGGATTTTCATATTATAGAAGTGTGTCTAGTTCAGAAGCATGGTCAATGCAGAAATAACTGTCTCCTTTAGATGCACAGAATTTCAGCTTTGGAAGGGAACTCAGTTAACCAATTTGAAAAAAGAGTCTTTTCTAAGGCATACTCAACAAGTAATCATCCATCTTTTGCTTAAAGACTTCCACTTAGGTGGAACTCACTTCTTACCAAGGCAGTTGGATGACTAGGCGGAGAAGGTAAATCAGGAAGACCTGAATTCAAATCAAATTTACAATATTTACTGGCTGTGTGACCCCATACAGCTCCCTCAACTTCTGTCTGGTTCAACATCTTCACATACAAAAATTAGAATAATAATAGCACCAACCTCCTCAAGGTTGGCATGAGTATAAAATAAAATAATATCTGTAAAGTGCTTTGCAAACTTTAAATTGATATATAAATGCTAGCTAGCTATAATTGTCCATATAGTTTTAGGTTTGCACGGCAATTTACATGTATTATTTCATTTGATCCTCACAACAAACTGTGAGGTGGTTGCTATTCAATCATTTTTCAGTAGTGTCCAACTCTTAATGACCCTCTTTGGGATTTTCTTGGTAAAGATACTGGAATGGTTTATCATTTCCTTCTCCAGCTCATTTTAAAGATGAGGAAACTGAGACAAACAAGTGACTTGCCCAGGGTTACACAGCTCTTTGTCACTCTACAGACATTGTTTACAGACACTGATTCCCACTTTGATCTACTGCAACATCTATTCCCTGCTCCTTGCTATTACCCTCATTTTTACAGATAAGGAAACTGAAGATGAATGAGATTAAGTGACTTGCTAAGGTCCACAAGGTTAGCAAGGTATCTGAGGCAAGATTTAAGCTTAGATCTTCTTTTCTCCAAGTCTAACACTCTATCCACTGTGCTACCTAGTTGTTGGAAACAAATTTGATTTTATTCCTTCAGATTAGCTAACTATATTAGTTGACTACATAAATTTTTATGAAATGAAAGAGGCATTAGAAATCACTTCATCTAAATCATAAATGTATTGGTCAATTCCCAACATAATTATCCAAATCTCCATGTCACTTGATAAAATTTGGATATCATAGGACTAGAACTGGAAAGAATTTTTGAGATCATCTTGTTCAACGCCCTTATGTTGAAGAAACTGAGGTAAAGAGATGCCAAGTGATTTGCCCAAGGTTAATCAGATATTAAGTGGCAAAGCAGAACTTGAACTATCTCTGACTCCAAATTCAGCACTCTTTCAGATATACCACTTTATGTCCTACAAATGAGTTACTGAATCATAGACTCACAACACCATATACTTAGAGTTGGCAGAGATCTCAAAAGATTAGTCCAACTCCTTCCTAGAAACAATTATGGTATATGAAAGCTAAAAGTTACCCAAAGTGGTGATGCACTACATCTCTGTGCCTTTTGAAAATGCCACAACTTAACTATCCAGAAAAATATCTTAATTATACCCTGCCTTTTTGCTTCTCTAGAAAAGGAATTTATATATACACCCTTTCTTGGCATTGATGTTCTATCCTGAGAAATGAAACTATGATTAGGACTATCTCAAACTTGGGAAAGATTCTAAGTTCAGAACACTCAGATCCATTTCTCTTTCAGATTCTTAGGATTTCTTCCTTATATTCACCTTATATTCATATTATTGTTCCAGTGTTTGTTTTAGGTTCCTCTCTTTGTTTGATAAATTGTCAGAGGGCTTTCATATTGAACATTGGACTGATAAAGTCATTGGCCCCAGAGCTCAACTGGAAAACCACCCCTTAGATTAACCACCCCAACTGGTCACCTCCTTGATAGCAACTCCTTATTAGGTCCACCTCATAAGCAAGCACTTTCATCCCAAAATTTGGCATGGAAGAGTGGAAACAAAAAAGGAACCCAATATTGAGTGAATGATGAAAGCTAAAGACTCCTGCTGACCAAGCTAGATGTATGACTACTTCAGGGCTACAGAGTTAGGAAGTTAGTGCTCTATACCTGGCCTCTGGCCACAAACTTCAAACCTGAAGTAGTCATTTCTGTGCCAAGTTAATGTTCAAAGGACCTAAAATGCACTCATGGTCTAGAGCCAGCAGCAGCTAGGACCTGTGGACCTCCTAAAAGCTTCTTTGAGGAGGGCATCAGCTGCCAGTCCATTAGTGAATGTGGAACAACATGCTTCATTTGCAAAGCTCCCTTTTCCTTCAATGCTCTATTGTTCCTGATGGTTTCACCATCATCCTCTTGACATTCTGAATTTCCTTGATAAGAGGTGGCCTCAAAGTCTACTGGAGTTCAATTGTCCCTTCCATCAAAGCAGGTCTGTTATACTTCCTGCAGTCTTATAAAAAGTTCTGATTTGGGTATTAGACAACTAGAGCAAGATGACCCTAGCAAAGGAAGCTGAACAAATCAACCTAATTCAGGTCATTAATCAATTTTCATGAATGACAGTTTACAACTATTCCCCTTCTTTCCTCACTGTTAAAACAAAAATGAGAGTAGAGTGCTGAATGAGAGAGTATCCTTCAAGTCAGAAAAGATCTGGCTTCAGGATCAGCCTCTGACTCTGAGCAAATCATTTAAAACCTGTGAACCTCAAGCAATTCTCTAAATTGAGATCCTGTATTTAGACCTAGAAAGGACTTCAGAGAGTATCAAGCCCAACTCCCTTATTCTAAAGATGATGGAACTGAGATACACAGTGGTTAGTGATTTGCCTGGGATCACATAACTAAGAATTTGAATAAGATTAACAACTCCTGATTCCAAGTCTAGCATTCTAAGCAGCTTCAAAGATGAATTGACAATGTGCATTATTGGGAATTACATCAACAAAATCTCAGGATTAGACCTTTAGTTAAGGTAATCCTATAGGTATACTCAAAAGAAAATATTCAAGTTCTCTTTGGGGAAAGCCTTACCCTCAGGATACTAATTCCCCAGCTGCTAAGTATCTCAATTTCCTCTCATGTAAAATAATACTTAATCTTTATCTGATGTATGAGGAATGATGTAGGCTGGTCATTCCTGATTGGAAGATGCCCAGTGACATAGATTACACTAGCCAAACACTGTTCTTAAGATTCCAAGGAAGATGTCATTGTCATGGCTACCATATTAATAGGCAAAGCTGTTGCTGAGAAATTGGCATTCTAGTGTTCTCACTTGCTCTGCCTCCTCCCATGTCACTGTCTCTCTTCCCTAAGATCTTTTGAAATACTCTAGAGGTGACAAAATTTGTCCAAAGGAGTAGCATAAATCCAAGATACTCCTTTCGATATTTGTAACCCCATTTCAGCTGATCTGTGGACCACTCCACCACCCTAAAATTTTGGCTAGGCATCCACCTTATTCTGCTTTAGAGATGGCAGAACTCTGCACTAGAATATGAAGATAGGATAGAATAGAATAACTGAATCTCAGAATTATTTGTAAGGTTTTCAGGAAAGAAAATGTCCCATTCTGTTTAAATAACCCTTTCATAGAAAAAGAAACCAAACAAGTCTTTTTTTTTAGGGAAATCAAACAAGTCATAAATAAAATCCTTTGAAAAAAGGATCAGGTGGATTTACAAGTAATTTTACCAAACATTTAAAGAAAAATTTATTCTAATACAAAATAAACTTTTTTAATAAAGAATAATTCCTTCTGACACAAATATGACACAAAGTCTTGATAGCTAAAGCACTAAGAATCAAAGCAGAGTGAAAAGTAAAGACCAATTTTCCTAATGAATATTGATGCAAAAATTTTAAATAGAATACTAGCAAGGAGATTATAGCAATATGTCACAAAGATCATATGCTATAACTAGATTGGATTTATCCCAGGAATGCAAGACTGGTTTAATATATGGGAAACTGCAAACATAATTGACTTATAATAAAATTAACAAAAATCATACAATTTTTTCAATGGATAAAAAAAGAGTCTTGACAAAATGTAATACCCATTCCTTAAATAAAAAAAAGACACTAGAAAGTATAAGATTAAATAGAGTAGGGGCAGCTAGTTGGCACAGTGGACAAAGCACCAGCTCTGGAGTCAGGAGTACCTGGGTTCAAATCTGGTCTCAGACACGTAATAATTACCTAGCTGTGTGGCCTTGGGCAAGCCACTTAACCCCATTTGCCTTGGAAAAAAAAACTAAAAAAACAAGATTAAATAGAGTTTTCCTTAAAATAACGAGTAGTGCCTTTCTAAAACCAAGAACTAGCATTATCAATGAGGACAGGTTAGAGACTTTCCAATAAAAATCAGTAGTGAAGGAAGGATGTCCATTATCACTATCACTACTCAATTTTGTACTAGAAATGATAGTCATAGCAATAAGATAAGACACAAGCAAAGAAGAAATAAAATGAACACTTTTTGCAAATAATAGGATGGTTTTCTTAAAGAACCCTAGAAAGTCAACAAAAAATTAGTTGAAACAATTAACAACTTCAACAAATTTTCAGGATATAAAATAAATCCACACAAATATTTCTATACCAACAAAATCCAACAGGGAGTGATAGAAAGAGAAATTCCATTTATAATAACTTCAGATATTAAATAATTGTTCAGGATCTATCTACCAATTGCTCATGACCCAAACCAATATACTAAAAAGAGCAATGCTACCTAAATTAATTTACTTTTTTACTGCCATAATATACTCAAACTACTAAAGGATTAATTTATAGAGCTAGAAATAATAGCGAAGTTTGTCTGGCAGAACAAAAGATCAAAAATTTCAAGGGAATCACTTTTAAAAGTGGAAAGGGAGGGAACCTAACAGTACCTGATCTCAAACTATACTATAGAGCTATAATTGTCAACATAATTTGGTACTGGATAAGAAATAAGAGAGGTTGATCTTATTGAGGTACAATCTACAAGAGGTATACAATCTAACAGAAACAAATCAACAGATTCTTTGATGTTTGTCCTTCATTCTCAAAAAAATTAAAAAATGACATCAGGAAGATGATACCATGACAAGCAAGTGAACTGGATTTGTGTTAGAGGATGCTGTGCAAAGTCACAGTCTCACTTTCTCCTCTGGATCTATCTCAGTTCAGTGGCCAAATATGAATCAGGGACCACTGCATGCAGTGAGAAGACCTTGATCTTTTAAAAGCTATTCCTTTCCCAGATCACAGTTTGACTGAGGCAACACCCATTCAGTCATAACCTAGTGTTTGATAATCCAAAGATCCCAGCAATGGGAGAAGAATTCACCACTTGACAAAAACTATAAGAAAACCTGGAGGAGACATATTTTATATCAAGATAAGTTCCTGAACAAATTTTTATGACTTAGACATGAAGGGTAACATCATAAACAAATTAGAGAATATAAAAGAAATTAAAAGAGAACCAAGTAATTGGAAAGGAAAAGTTTGCAACATTTCTGTTAATGGTCTTGCTTCCAACATAGAAAGTGGAGTCAAATTTATGAAAATAAGAATTATTCATCAATTTATAAATGATCAAAAGGCTATGTATGAAGAGGTAGTTTTCAGAGGAAGAAATCTAAATTATCAATAGCCATATGAAAAAATGCTCTAAGTCATTAACAGAGAAATGCAAATTTAAATAACTCTAAGGTACAACTTCACACCCATAAGATTGCCTAAGTTAACAAAAAAAGGAAAATGACAACAGCTAGAATGGCTATAGGAGACTGTATTCTTTAATGCACTATAGGTAGTATTGTGGACTGGTCCAACCATTCTGAAAAGCATTTTGAAACTATATGTAAAAACTATTAAAATGTACATATCCTTTGAACCAAGAATAGTACCACTAAGTCTATACTCCCAAAGAGATCAAAGAAAGAGGAATATACACAAAAATATCTGTGTGGCAGTAAAGCATTGGAAACTGAGGAGATTACAAATCAATTAGAGAATGATTGAACAAGTTATGGTATATGAATGTATTTTGAAAACTATTGTGCAATAAGAAATGATGAAGGAGATAGTTTCAGAAAAACCTGGGAAAATTTGTATGAACTGATGCAAAAATAAAGTGAACAGAACCAGGAGAACAATGAATACAATACCAACACTGTAAATATTCTCAGTTGTGAAAGACTTAATAATTCTGGTTAATACAATGACTCATAACAATTCCAAAGAACTTAAGATCAAACATGACCTCCAACTCCAAATTGAGAAGTGATAGATTCAGGGTTCAGATAGAAATGTATGTATGTATTCATATACACACAAATGCATATATATATATATATATATATATATATATACATATGTCTGCATGTGGATAGATAGATAAATAACTTTTTCCTTCTTTCTTTTGTTCTCTCTTTTTTTGGACATGGTTAATGCAGACATTTGATTGCATGTCAATACATATTTGTAATGGGCTTTGTTTTTCTTGCCTTCTCCAAGGAAAGAGAAGTGAGAGGGGAAGAATTTGAAACTGAAAATGAAATACATTTTTTTAACAGAGAATATCCCATTCTTATGAAGTTTTACATAATTATGCATCTCCTTTTTTCAGTTCTCCAAGATCAATGATGCATTAATAAAAGGTAACTCTGATCCACAAAAATCAAAGTTAGATTTTCAGGATCTTTAAAAATAAAATTTAAAAAGTCTGAGTGGAACACAGAATAGAATTGAACTGAAAAAAGAGAATGACAGCCCCAATATTCATCAAATCAACAGAATTTGGATAGAGATTTAAGGAAAATAAGTGACTGAGGCCCTGGGTTTCAGCTCATTACTATAGAGTAGGTGAAAGTGGGTCTCCAAAACCAGAGATGTAGTTCCAAGAAGCATGAGAGAAGATGTGCTACTTCTTACTTCATTACAGTTTTATCAATGAAAATGACCTTTGCCATCTGAGGTCAGGAGAGCAAGAATCTCCTTCCAATAATTCATTTTAGGAACTTCTCTCCTTCAGGAACAATCTATGAGAAAACTGGCAGGAAAGGGTTATGATATCTGATGCTCTCAAAATGATTTCCTAAGTCAGCCAGAAATATAAGTGGGGCAGTAACACAAAAAAAGCTGAAACAATCCAAGAGACGATTGGTTCTGGATGGCAATAAACCAACCATGAAAAACTTTGGTCCTCATGCCTGGGCCTCAAAGCAAAAAAGAAAAACAGATTAGTAAAGTACTAAGTGCCACCCTCTTTTCTATTCCCTATTTGTTTTCCTGAGGAATCTAGCTCTATGAAGAATTCTGAGTGCTTTTGATAAAAGTTATGTCCTTGTGCTCTCTGAGTTGAAAGAGCTAGACTACACTGCAATGAGTAGAGGGTTGGACTTGGAGTCAGGAAAACCTGAGTTCAAAACCAGCTTTGGACATTTAATAGCTGTATAATCCTAATGATCACAACGTCTATCTGTCTCACATTCCTCATATGTAAAATGGGAATAATTATAACCTCCCTCCCAGGGTTGTTGTGAGATCAAGCAAGAGAATTTTCATGATGTTTATCCTTCATTTCAGAAGACAATGACATCAAGAAGGTGATGCCATGGCAAGCACCTGAACTGGATTTGAAGAGTGGATTCAGGGCTAAGTCACCAGCCTCACTTTCTCCTCCAGAGCCATGCGGATGATCCAGTGATCTGATTTGAATCAGGATAACTGAAGATGGTCCTGGATGTGAGGCAATCAGAGTTAAATGACTTGCCCAAGGTCACCCAGCTAGTAATGTCAAGTGTCTGAGGCTAGATTTGACTCCAGAGCCATGCTCTAACCACTACACCACCTAGCTGCTCCTTGGCACTAGGAAAGTGCTTGGGAAACATTTATTTTTTTTAGGTTTTTGCAAGGCAAATGGAGTTAAGTGGCTTGCCCAGGGCCACTCAGCTAGGTAATTATTAAGTGTCTGAGGCTGGATTTGAACTCAGGTACTCCTGACTCCAAGGCTGGTCCTCTAACCACTGCACCACCTAGCTGCCCCTTGGAAAACATTTAAATGACATACAAATGTTATTTATTGTTGTTGAATGAGATGGGGAACCAAAGAAAGATCACAAAATCAAAGATTTAGAACTGGAAGAAAATCTAGAGGCTATTTGATAGAGAATAGCTAGGAAAAAGAGAGGTGCAACATTAAGAAGTAGAGGCAGAAATAGAACAAATTTTGGAGAAAAATAGTTTTGAAGATCACCATGTTAAAACTCTAGCATGAAATTGGATTGGACATTTTCTGGAGCCAAGATTAATTAAATTCCTTAATTAATACTTAATACTGAAAAGACAAATGAGGATGAATAAAATATCAATCTTGTATATGTTGCCTATTTGGGCAAAAAGCCTATTGACTAGGTAATAGAATAAAGGTAGTATTCATTCAATCACAAGAATTTATTTAGTATATATTTCATTTATACTTATATATGTACATATTGCCTCCTTCAATAAAGCTACTTAAAGAAAGAAACTATTTCATTTATGCCTTTCTATCCTCATCATTTAGCACAATAACTGGTATGAAATAAGGATTTTTAAATTTATTTATCCATTTGAGTGTTCATTCTTACATTTGAGAAGTATTTTTGTTTATTTTCTAGGTATGTGCTAGATATAGTTCCCTCAAAGTCCCTACATTCTTATTAGGGAAAGAAAACAAAACAGCATACAATAAAGTGCTAAGTTAAATAAAATCACAAGCTAAACCCTACAGGGTTTAGCCTGAAAGGGAAAAGAAAAGTATTAAAAAATGTGGTATGATCCTTCTCTTCCACCCTCTCAGCTGAGAACCTTATCTCATATTTTCCTGAAAACAAAAATTGAAGCAATTCTCAAAGAGCTCTTTCTTCTCCACCCCCCATCTCATATCCCTCAAAAAGTCTTCTCCTTCACCTCCATCTTATATGAAGATATTGGCACTTCTCCTTTCTTTCCAAGGCAAACCCTCTATATTCACAAGTGATCCCATTTCATCCCTTCTCCTCCAGTAGATTGCACCATCTATCATCCCCATTCTATCACTTATCTTAAATTTCTTCCTTTAATTTCTTCTACTGGCTGGTTCTTCATTCCCTACAGACATACTCATCCCCAGTCACAAAAAAACCCTTATTTGACTTTTCAATTCCCAGCAACTATCATCCTATATTTCCCCTGCTTTTTATGGTTAAACTCCTTGAGAATATGTGCTTCAAAGTCTACTTTCACTTTCTTCATAATTCTACAATCTGATTTCCAGTCTCATTATTTACCTGAATCGGCTCTCTCCAGAAGTACCAAAGTTCTTTTCATTGCCAAATCCAAATGATCTTTTCTCAGTCTTCATCCTTCTTGATATATCTATAGTCTGACATTTTTTAATCATCATCTTCTCCCTGATATTTCTTCTAATTTCTCTCTTGATCCTATTCCTATGAATGCAGATCACTCCTTCCATTTCTCCTTTAATAGATCTTCCTCCAGGTCATGTGCAATAACTGTGACTGTCCCACAGGTTTCTTTGTTGAGCCATATTCTCTTCTCCATCAATACTATTTCACTTCTCATCAGCTCCAAAGGTTTCAGTGATCATCCCTATGCTGATGATGCTCAAATCTACTTATCCAGCCCTAAACTCTGTGCTGCCTTCTAGTCTTGCATCTAACCATCTATTAGATATCTCCAACTGAATGTCCCTTACAAATCTTAAATTTAACATTTTCAAAAATGAACTCACAGGGGCGGCTAGGTGGCGCAGTGGATAGAGCACTGGCCCTAGAGTCAGGAGTACCTGGGTTCAAATCCAGCCTCAGACACTTAATAATTACCTAGCTATGTGGCCTTGGACAAGCCACTTAACCCCATTGCCTTGCAAAAACCTAAAAAAAAAATGAACTCACTATTTCCCCTAAACTCTTCCCTCTTTTAAACTTCTTTATTACTATCAAAGGCACCACTATTCTCCCAGTCTCCCACATCTCCAACCTCAATGCCATCCTTGACTCATCTCTCCATCCTCCAACGCCAATATGTTGCCAAGGTCTGTCCATTTGACCTTTGCATCATCATCTCCTGAATATATGTCCTTTCCTGTGACACTGCCACATTTTATTATAGGCCCTCATCACTCATGTCTGGATAATTGCAATAGCCTACAGGTGAGTTTACCTACCTCGAGTCTTTCTCCACTCCAATCCAACCTCTATTCAATTGTCAAAGTTATTTCCTTAAGTTCAAGTCTGATCATGTCACCCTCCTAGTCAATAAACTATGGGTTCCATATTCCCTCCAGGATCAAGTACAAAATTCTCTTTTTGACATTCAAAAACCCTTCTTAGCCTAGCTCCCACCTTTCCAGTCATCTTACACCTACTCATACTCACCCATCTTACACCCACACATTCTTCCATCCAGTGATACTGCCATCCTTGCTGTTCAACAAATAAGACACTCCAAATCTCAGTTCCACACAGTTTCATTGACTGTTCCCCATGCCTAAAATGCTCTCTCTTTTGATTTCTGCCTTCTGCCTCTCCTGATTTCCTTTTATTTCCTAGCTAAAATTCTACCTTTTAGCTACAGGAAGCCTTTCCTTCTCTAGAGTCTTCCCATTGTTGATTTCTCAATTTATCCTGGCTATATTTTGCTTGTACATAGTTATCTCCATATTGCTTTCCCCATGGGATTAAGGGCAGGAAGTCTGCTTTGCCTTTCTTTGTATCTCTAGCACTTGACACAAGGACTAGCACATAATGAGTGTTTGTTGTTGTATAATCAATTAGTTGTGTCTGATTCTTCATGATTCCATTGGGGGTTTTGATGGAAAAGATACAGGAGATGTTTGCCATTTCCTTCTTCAGCTCAGAAAACTGAGGCATGCAGAGTTAAGTGATATGCCCAAAGTCACATAGCTAGTATCTGAGGCCAGATTGGAACTCAAGCTTTACTGACTCCTGGCCCAGTGTTCTATTGACTGTATGACATAGCTGACCCTCGGGTGTTTAATAATGCCTATTGATTCACTGGCTATTTCCCCATTTCTACTGAACAAATTTTACCATAAGGCAAAACATGAGATGCATAATGTATCTATTCTGCCAAGTAAGTCAAAAATGAAATTTACCCATATATTTCTGATCATAAGATTATGAAATCCAAAAGCCATATATCTAGAGTTTGAAGAAACCTTAGAGACCAGTTCATTTAACCTCATCATTTTACAGATGAAGAGCTGAGATAAATGAAGGAGCTAGAGACATTGTGTCTTGTCCAGGGCCATACAGTAAGGATTTGAACCCAAGACTTTCTGACTTTAAAGTCATCCTATTCACACTGAAAATCATCCTAGTACTTCAGGGATGATCAATAACCTGAAAATATCCTAGGTTCTTTATTTTTGTGCTTGTTGTTTCTTCAATTGCCCTACAAACTCCCACTCCTGACAACCCCTTCCCAGTGCCATCACTTCTAAAGAGTCTGTGCCTCCCATTTTCTTGATCCAATTAGTACTTTCCTATCAAGTCATTTTGAAGTTCTCATTTCAATCATTCTCCAACAAGCCTCCTTTTTTTTCTTTTCATCACATAATTAGTCTTTGCTCTATTTGTTTCTTCTGAATTTTCCTTTATTGGGATCTGCATTCATGGCTCACTTCATTGCATTATTTTTTAATAACTAAAAAGCATCCCACCATGTTAAATGAATAAGAAAAAAATTATATTTCCTCTCCTCCATGGTTTTTGTTTTTTGGGCATAGGGGTTGGGTTTGTTGTGGTTTTTGTGTTTATGGAGGGGTAAAGGAGAGATTTTCCCCATCATTTTGTTGCTAATATAGTGAATGTGGCTGAGAAAATAGTAACTACTGATGTCCAATATCAGTATAGCAAAATTTTCCCATCACCACCAAGGTTAGAGAGACCATCTACTTTTCAAGCCCATTTATTCCATTACAGTCTAAAGAAACAGTCTCCATTACATTAAATTTCTTAGGGTGAAGAGTACTGGATCAGGTGAGTAAGGAAACCCTTACCTTGTGTCTTAAGTGGTTTTAAATTCTAACTCAGACAGAAGGTGTGTTTCCCCAGCAAATCACCCAACTTCATTTATTACCTCATTTATTACCTCATTTTCTCTGGGAGTCAAGGGGAGGGGTGGGGTTGGGGACAGGTGAAATTGTATTCCATAATCCCTAAGGTCCCTTCCAGCTATAACCTGTAATACTATAAAAGTAGGGTTGGGCACTGGAAGATGAGGTGTTATTTCATTTTTGAATGATCAGAGATCTTTTCTCTGTAAGACCACCAATCTAGGCTCTCCTCATACCTACATTCTTTTGAGAGGATGATGGAAGAACTGCTTATCTGTCCTTATACACTATAAGTTCTAGGAGGTTCTGCCTTTACAAAGTCATGAGCTAATAATATGAGCTAATATATCTTCTTGACTAGGATGGTGGCAAGCATATCAATCTATGGGTGGCAGGCAAAAAAGGAAAAGATTATATTAAAAGATGGTCAATTCATGTTAAATTTCTATTTTTTTTTCCATGGAGAATTATCCCTCCCAAAGAGTTTTATATGGGAAAGCTAGGAAGACAGCTGTTTTGGGTTAAAACCAAAAGTAGTTTTAAAAATAAGTACAACCCCCCCCCTATTATTGACCCATCCCTAAACTCTTCCCCTTCCCTCCCCTACCCCCAGAACTTCTTCTGTCTTTGGCTATTAGTCCAAAGTTCAGAAGTGTTTTGGTTTGGTTTTGGGAATAAATATGTAATAAAGTCCCTGAACCACCTAGGGTCCCTGACTGATACACCCAAAAGATATAGTAATATGATATAAATACTTTAAAAATTGGTATGGGGGGGGTGACTAAGTGGTGCAGTGGATAAAGCATTGGCTCTGGAATCAGAAGAGCCTGAGTTCAAATGTGACCTCAGTTGTTTAAGAATTACCTATGTGACCTTAGGCAAGTCATTTAACCTCAGTACCTTGCAAAAAAAAAAAAAAAAGTTGACTGAGGACCAGAAATTCCAACCATGGCCCCTCTAACACCTCCATTCTTAGGAAAAAGAGTAGGACAACCTTCATGACCACCACACACAAAGTTGCATCATAGCTATGACGATTTCTGTCCCCAGAATAAAACCTGGCACTCACGGCTAGATGTATATCACAAAGAATGCATAAACAGAACTTTCCATAGTAGCAAAGTATTGGGTGGGGGGAAGAGGGAATTTGATCAGAGAATGACTAAGCAAATCATGCCGCATAAATGTAATGAAATACTACTTTGCTATAAGAAAAAATGAAGATTACAGACATGGAGCAACACTTATATGAACTGGTACAATGTGAAGAAAGCAAAACCAAGAAAATAAACTACACAATGACTTACAACAATGGAACAAGACAAAACAAAAACTTGGTTTTTGTATAATTACAGCAAATATATTTCCAAAGAAGAGCAATGCAGAAGTGGAGGGACTATAAATTTAATTATCATCTCTCTACAGATGATTTACAGATATATAAATATGTATATTCTGCCCCTACCTTTCCTCTGAGCTTCAGTCCTGCATTACTATCAGACATTTCAGGCAGGATATCCTAGGGATATCTGAAACTCGACATGTCCAATACTAAAATCATCATTCCCTTCAAACCCTTCTCTCCTTCAAATTTTCCTCTTTCTGTCAAAGGAAGAACCATTGTTTTAGTCTCCCAGATCAGTAATCATGGCATTATCTGATTCAAGCCTCTCTAGGCAAATCACACACACACACACACACACACACACACACACACACACACACACACACACTCTTTCTAGCTTAACCATTCTATTTGTTGTTCCCTAAATTTGATAGCTCTCGACTCACCTCTATACATTCACATATATAATTTTTCAACTTTCCATGACCCCATTTGGGATTTTCTTGGTAAAAAATATTGTAGTGGTTTGTCATTTTCTCCTCCAGTTCATTTCATAGATGAGGTAACCCAGGCAAACAGAGCTAAATGACTTGCCCAGGGTCACACAGTAAATGTGTGGGACAAATTTGAACTCAGATCTTCTTGTCTACAGACCTGGGATTCTATCCACTGTGCCACCTAACTACCTAATATACAGTTCCCCAAATTTGAATTGCTTTGTCCATACCTCTTCCTCATAGAATTCCAGTTCTTCTTAAGACTCAATTCAAATGGCATGAAAAGACTTTTTTAATTTCTAAAGTTGTTAAATAGCAACTCCCCCATTTATCTATTTATGTATGTACATATTGTGGCTACACCCCCAACAGTAGAATGTATGATGCTAGAGGGAAAATACTGTCTTGTATTTTTGATTTTGTGTCTATTGTACTTAGTGATGCCTACTATAAAATAGGTGTTTAATGAATGCCTCTTGAGCTGAGTTGGATTGACTTGAAATGAATCTAGCTTAAAGGTATCATATGATGATTGCCATCTGAACTGGCTAGCTTAGTTAGTTAGAAGCTAGGGTGAAGGAGACCCAGATAAAAGTTTCACATCCCTTCCCCTACCTCACCCCAATGTAGATCATTTAGTCTCACATAGAGAAAAGTTCTATTTGTAGGCTACAGACTACACTCTTGAACCCAGTCATCTATCTTGAATATGCTTGTCAGTGGACAGGAGGTGAACAAAAACTACGCTCCAATGTAAGTTCATCACCATTAATTTAGAAATAATTCAAAGCATCTTTCTAACTGATAATGAGTTAATAGCAGCCTCCTGAAAGTTAATACATTCTCATTAGTCCATTTTGCTGATAAAAATACTTCCAAAAGCACCTGAGCGTTTAAATGACTTGCCCAGAATTGTAGCAGCACTGAGATTTGCCATAGAGTTTAATTCTAAACTGTTTCCTTAATTAGTTTTCTTAAGGAAGTCTTGTAGTTGACTTTCCAAAAGCTCATCCATCAACAGCTCAGAGCAGATGTCTTAGTCAACCTTTCCTTTATGTAATCCAAGCAATTTCATATGAGCTTTTAATCCCTGTATTAACCCAGATCCAACTCTGCCATGTCTCTCCATAGGACCCATGCATGCAAATGTGGATTTCCACATACAAATGGAATGACCAAGTCTGCAAATGGAGGCCAGCTGACTGGGATGGCTCCCGGAATGCACTGAGCTGAAATGATCTGTGCCTGCCTACAGAATGTACCATGCTTAGAAATAATCACAGGGAACAGAATTGGAGTCAGAAACAAAACATGCAGATGTGTAGCCTCTGTGCTTGAAGATTGTGCTTCTTATGCTGTGGACTCTGACTAAACTAGCAGGCTTTCTCACAGAGCACACATGTGGAGATGTGAAGAGATGCTCCTTGCGTTGACAGCTGTAGCCAATATTAGGGATGCCTGCTGCTATTTTCAGCTCAGCCTCTTGTCCTGACCCCTCACTCATAATGAGCCACATTTCCTCCCGGGTTTCTGTCTCTGATGGCTGAACACCAGGCTGGTTTGTCTACCACTATTGCTTCCCAAAATTTGTCTCACTCTTTCTTTAAAGGATTTCATATGAACTTCCTGCCTAAAGTTGTCTGTTCCAGCTCACCAAACAGAAGCTGTTTGGGTAACCTGCTCTTACCCCAGTCTCATACATGTCTAATCTCAGGAAGTTCCTTGAGCAAGTCCTACTTTGAGAACACTTGATTTTTTTTTTGCACAAATTCAAATGTGCAGCCTGGGTAATATAGCTAGGTTAAGTTAAATTAGGGCATGATTGTTTACTTTCTAAAAGTATTCTTTGCCTCTACAAAGGTTGGGCTGTGTAGTGATTCCTTTAAGTAAGGAGTCATTCTTCACTATATAAATTGTGTTAAACAAATATTTATTAAGTTCCTACAAAAAAAGAAAAATGATTCAATCTCTGCCCTCAAGTACCTTAGAGTTAAGTAGACAGAATTGGAGGGAGTGAGGAAGAAAAGGGGAATAGGAAATGGGAGCTAATTACACAAGTTGCAGGTAGAATGCTTATAACATAAAAGAGCACTGCTTCTGGAGTCAGAGGATCTGGGATCAAATTCTGCTTCTGATGCTTACCACCTACGTGACTTTAACCTCTTTCAACCTTGGTTTTTTCAACTGTATGATTGGTTAGATTAAATTACCTCTAAGGTTTCTAGGAGCCCTAGATAATCATCCTATGATATAGGCAAAGAAAAATCTATTCATTGTGCTTTAGGGGATACTAGGTGGCACAGTAGATAGAGTGCTGAGTCTGGAGTCAGTAAGACTCATCTTCCTGAGTTCAAATCTGAACTCAGACACTAACAGTATGACTCTGGAGAAGTCACTTAACCTTATTTGCTTCAATTCCTCATCCATAAAATAAGTTGGGAGGAGGAAATGAATGGCAAACCACTACCAATATCTTTGCCAAGAAAACCCCAAATGCCGTCACAATGACTGAAATGATGGAACAATAACAACAAGGTGCTTTCAGAAATTCTGAGGAAGGAAAGAACTCTCCAACGGAAGGGGGGGCATTGGTTTTTGTTTTTAATTCTTCATTCTCAAAGAGGACAAAGGACATCATGAGGGTGATGTAAATGAATTGGATTTAGGTGAGGCAGTCATCAGCCTCACTATCTCCTTAAAATTCATTCAGAGTCCAATGACAAGACATAGGTCAAGACTACTGGCAAAGGCTAGGGGATCTGGGAAAAAAGGAATAAAATCCAGGATTGAGTGATGTCCCTTACTAATACAGGTTTTGAAATTTTATAATATTTTGATAAACATAATATTTCTGGGAAATAATTACAAAATTCTTTAAACTCAATGTACTCTGAGAAAACCTTCTTTGGTAGGTAGTCCTCAGCATGACTATAGGAAATTTTCTTTAATATATTTCCTAGACATTTTAAATAAGTAAGCAAGCAAATACTTGAACCATTAAGAGCCTCCAGTGTCTCTACTAAGCTCTCAGGATTCAAAAATAAAAAAAGGCCATCCCCTCAAGAAACTTACTTTTTAATGAGAGAACAATAAAATTTACTACTAAATCTCAAATAAGAACAACTATACCACCATTGGGTTTTTTTTTCTTTTAAGGCTCAGACTCCCAAGAGTTTGAAATGGGCTTAGGTTCAGCACTGCCTGGAGGGGGGTGCAATGACTTCTGACAGGGCTTTTGAGCCCTGGTGATGCTATCCTTCAAAAGACTCAGAAGAGCTGGTTCAAATCAAAGCCTAATAAACGGAGTCCCAAGCTAGAACCAGACTTGGTTAACAGAATGTGTTAAATATAATTTCCCACCCTTCCTTGCATCAAAGTTTGAAACGAATTTTCTGCTTTTTACTGTGGACAAACATTCCCCCAGAAAGAAAATCCTTGTTCTGTCAGGAAGATTCTCACAAGCAAGAAATCTTCAGGGAAGGAGGGATGGTGATGGAAAACTATGGCCAGGGATAACTTCAGTCTTCTCTTTTATCAACAGCTCAGACAAAATTCAGATTCTTTCTCCATCTAAAGAAAAAAACTTACCCATTAAACACAAATGGAATTTAATTAGGAGTCAGACTACTGCTATTCAACCATACCACCTTATCTCCAGGCACTAAATCACTAACTGTAAACTTTTAAATATCTAAACATGAGATGTCCCATAATGAAACTGCTTGCAGTGACAATAATCCCCAGAACACAACAAAGAAAACTATAACAAAAGCTTTAAAGGCTATTTTCCAGGAATCTTGGAAGGATTTCCAGCACAGTATTGTTAAATGTCACACACCAAAAGAAAAAGGATTAGGGCCTTGGGACTTTGAATTGCTTTTTGTTTTTAGGTTTTTTGAGTGGTTTTGTTTGATTTTTGATATGCAAGTATGATAATAATATATGGCATATAGGTTAGGCTAGTTTTTCCTTTAAAATTTTGAATAATCTTTAAGATTTAATTGGTTTCAAGTTAAAAAAATTTTCTGGTAGCCTAAGGATCAAAACTGGCACATGTTGATGCAGGAGTGACTCTCTCTCAGTCTTGCCCAACACACTAGAGACAGAAAAGCTGAATTCATCCTGTATCCTTATTAAGTATCCTTTCCATGCTAATGCCAAATAAATCTTCTTTTGTTAACTATTATGTGGTCAACAACTGTCTCTTTTTGTTCTAATTCCAAACCTCAAATAAATCTCCTTTTGTTAACTATTATGTGATCTACAAATAGCTCCTTTTGTTCTAATTCCAAACCTGAAGCACCACAAAGGCCCAAGCAAACTTAGTCTACTACAGTAAGACAAGACAGATTATAGTATTGACTAAACAGTCCAATTATAATGTTGCTCCCCGTTTCTGATCTTTTGTTATATGCAAGATAGTGTTGGATTAGAGTCACTAGATGATCTCTAAAGTGTCTTTCAGTTAATTTCCCTTATTTCACATGAGTTAGATAATGATAGTAGTATAAGGCATCTAGGTGATACAGTGTATCTAATACATAGGATCTTAGATATAGAGGTAGAAAGGAGCTCAGAAACCATCTGAGGAGGAAACTGAGACCCAAGATGGATGTGACTTCTATTGATGTTGTACCATGAAATCTCAAACTAATTTACTTCACCATCCAGTTATTTTACCCCACTCTCACCCCTTGGAGTACATTTCACAGAAGTGACACAGCATTTGATATACTACCCAAAGATACTTCATAATTCTAGATAAGGATGAACAGAAGCAATGTTCTGACATACACAAAGGAAGAAAAACAAAACTCTGATATTTAAAGTATAAGAAGGGAAAGATGAAATCCTAGGGTTTAACAGGCCAGGAAACAGTGATAACTCCAACCAAACCTTCCATGCCTAATCTATGACATTTTGATTGGGCACTGTTGAAAGAACAGAAAGGACTAGATGGCTTGTGAAGTCCTTTCCAACTCCCAGATTATGTGACTATGAGTCAAATGTGATATGGCAACCAAGGCAGCTAATTCATGTTTAAATCAAATTAAGAAAATCAGAGTTCAAGATTAAGAAGGTAATAATCTGCCAGTACTATTCCTTGTGTACGTTACTGTCATCTTGTCAAAATGACAGGAAAGATTCAAGGCAGATCATTTTTAGGATTAGAATTCCAGAATTAGGTTTCCCCCTACACATACACACACACACACACACACACACACACACACACACACACACACACACACCACCACCACCACCACCACCACCACCACCACCACCATCTTTTTGCCTTGAGGTGATTTCTGGATTATTATTAATTATCCTATCCCCAGCTAATTCCAATTGGTGGTTTCCTCTGTTCCTGTCCCAAGTTACCGGCTTGGTGGCTCTCTGTGAGTTAGATAAACAATTTCACCTAACTTCATCCGGGTCCTCAAAATTCTTTCCATTTGGATTATAGTAAGGAGGGAGGGATAGAATGGGTGCCAGAGGTCCCAGTTTCAAATCTGGTTCTATTGACCTAGGCAAATCACTTCACAAGGCATCTAGGTGGCACAGTGGACAGAGCACCAACCTTAAAGTCAGGAAAATGGGAGTTCAAATTGACCTCAGATACTTACAACTGGGCAATTCACTAAACCCTGAGTGTTTCTCATCCAAGGTCATCTCCTGTCATCCTGATTCATATCTGGTCACTGGACCCAGACCAGAGAAGAAAGTGAGACTGGTGACTTAGCACAGCATCCCCTCACTCAAATCCAGTTCATGTGTTTGTCATGTCATCACCTATCTGATGTCATGGTCTTCTTTAAAAATGAAGGACAGGGGTGGCTAGGTGGCGCAGTGGATAAAGCACCGGCCTTGGAGTCAGGAGTACCTGAGTTCAAATCTGATCTCAGACATTTAATAATTGCCTAGCTGTGTGGTCCTGGGCAAGCCACTTAACCCCATTTGCCTTGCAAAAACTAAAAAAAATAAAATAAAATAAAAAAATAAAAGTAAAAATAAAAATGAAGGACAATCAAGAGCTTAATGAAAAAAGTGCAAAAGAAGGTAGCTTAGCCCTACCTGATATAAAATTATATTATAAAGCATTTGTCATCAAAACTGTTTGGTATTGGCTAAGAAATAGAGTGGTGGACCAGTGAAATAGACTAGGTGTAAAAGCAGGAGATGATTATAGTAATCTGCTGTTTGATAAACCCAAAGTGTCCAGCTATTGGGATAACAACTCCCTCTTTGATAAAAACTGCTGGGATAATTGGAAGTTAGTATGGAAGAAAATTACATTAGACCAACACCTCACACCCTTTACCAAGATAAGATCCAAATAGTTGCAGGACTTAGACATAAAAAATAATACTATAAGCAAATTAGAAGATCAAGGACTAGTCTACCTGTCAGATCTATGGAAAGGGGAACAGTTTATGACTAAGGAAGAGTTGGAGAACATCACCAAAAACCAATTAGATGATTTCTATTACATTAAATTAAAAAGCTTTTGCACAGATAAAGCCAATGTAACCAAGATCAAAAGAAATGTAGTAAATTGGGAAACAATCTTTACAACTAATGATTCTGACAAAGGACTCATTTCTAAAATATACAGAGAACTGAGTCATATTTTTAAAACAAAAAAGCATTCCCTAATTGACAAATGGTCAAAGGATATGCAAAAGGCAATTTACAGATGAGGAGATCAAAGCAATCCATAGCCATATGAAAAAATGGAACACTATTGTTCTATTAGAAACCAGGAGGGACGGGATTTCAGGGAATCCTGGAGGGATTTGCATGAACTGATGCTGAGTGAGATGAGCAGAACCAGAAAAACACTGTACACCCTAACAGCAACATGGGAGAGATGATTAACCTTGAAGGACTTGCTCATTCTATCAGTGCAACAATCGGGAACAGTTTTGGTCTGTCTGCAAAGGAGAGTGCCAGCTGTATCCAGATAAGGAGCTGTGGAGTTTGAACAAAGTTCAAGGACTATTCCCTTTAATTTATTGTCTGATCTTGTTACCTCTTAGACTTCTTGTCTCTTCTTTAAGGATATGATTTCTGTCTCATCACACCCAATTTGGATCAAGGTACAACATGGAAACAAAGTAAAGACTGACAGAGTGCTTTCCGTGGGGGGGGGGGGGGGAAGTAAGATTGGGGGGAAAATTGTAAATCTCAAATAATATCTTTAATAAAAATAAATTTTGAAAAATGAAGGACAATCATCAAATCACTTCACCAAGGAGGGTGCTGGTAAATGTTTAACAGGTCAAGGGAGGGGGGAAGGGGGAGAAGAGGCAGAATGTCACATTAAGTGTAACATGAGTTATTATTATTATTATTATTATTTTCTTAAGTCTATTCAATCATTAAAACAGTAAATCACACCCTAACTTGTAAACTGACTACTTCTGAAGAATCAACACTCACAATTAAAATTTAACAATCCCGGCCCTATTAGATTTGGCTCTAACACACCACTAACCACCTCTCTAGGCTTTAGTTTGCTTATCTGTAAAGGGTCTCTTCTTTGTCTGTCTATACACATTCTTTGTGATTCTTTACCACATTTCCCACAAACACTATTTTAAAATGCCTCCCTCTTGTCTTTGAGGGATTAGAGCAATCTGGCTCTCAACCTCAATACAGTACTAAACTATTCTCACCAAGATCATTACCCACAGTGCCAAAATATTTATTGGATTGAATCTGGATAGAAATGTTCTCACAACTCCTTCTTCCTCTTACTAAAATATTTCTTTTTTTTTTCCTTTCCCCCCTGAGTTCTCTTCCACATTGGGAAATCCACAAATAAGGATGGAGGCTAGTAAAAAGCTATCTGATGTACTGTTACCACAAGAGCCAAAGCTAGTACCTAGACCTTCTCTCAGGTCAGTTGTAATCCCCTCCTAGCATAGGTGATGACTTAAAGCTAAATGAAATTGCTCTGTATTTTCCACATGATATATCAGAAAGCAAAGACAACATAAATCTAGATTGAAAATCCTTTGTGGCTTTATGGAGTAATTTTTACACTTCGATCATTTTCTATTCTAGATCCAAGGAGACAAAACACTTCTTCATCCCAACAATTTATCATTTGCTAAAGTAAAAAAAGATCTCTTGGTTTAAATAGCAGGTGACAGAGCAGAGTCGTTAATTGTATTTTTTCCCACATGCTGTCTCCAAGAAGGGCAGTAATTCTCTATATCAGTTTGGCCCTGTTCCATAAATATGAGGCCTCTCTCCCCTCTAGTTTTGCCTCACCCTCTTTAGAAAATCAGGTGCCAGTAGATAAGCTTATGAAACCAGTTGGATTCTTTCTGAAAGCTGAGTTCCCACCAGCTTTGGGGAGCTACACAGCCCAAGGGGCCAGCATCCTCCTGCTCAGTTAGGGGAAGGAAATGTGATAATAAAGGAATGTGACTCTTGTTCTCACTGTCCTCCATAAGGGAGAGAATACAGAGGAAGAAGAAAAATAGAAAGAAAGGTCAAGAAGCACCTCTTTGATAATAAAAGCTTCTGCCTATGATGCAGAAACTAAAAATTGTGATGGAAGTTATAGCTGATTTAAACTTATTCATTGGAGGAATCAGACCATACTGCCCAGCTGCTGATGGACTTAGTCTGAAGAGGATGAAGTTGGACTCTGGCTCTTTGGTCTCAATCTAAATTCTCTCTGCCCTAAGAAGCGTTCGAAGGGAGAGGGAAGCATGTTGAACTAGAAGTACTGACCTTGGAGTTGCCCATTATGAGTTTGAATCCCTAGCCTACCATTTACTACCTTGTAGGATGTTGGGTACCTCTCTGAGCTTCAGGTTCTTGATCTGAAAGAGTTTGTATGAGATGACCTCTAAAATGTTTTAACTCTTGGAAATATGGATTTGGAGGGAGGGGAAGACCCTTTAAACTCTAGACCTATCTTCCCCTCCCTCCAAATCCATATTTCCAAGAGTTAAAACAACCTAATGAATGCAACACTATAACTAAATTGTTCAGGGAAAGGACTCAGGAGAATTTAGAATGGAAGCTGATTTGGTTCCAAAAGGGCCCCAAGAGGATGGATCCAACTCAGGCATTTTTCACAGATGTAAGATATGGGTCCATCTAGAGAAATGAATCCCAGTTGGTCTTAACTCTGCCAAGAAGTTCATATCCAAAGGGATCTCCTGAAGCCTACCTAGTCATTCAGTCTCTCACAAGGTGACTAGGTTTTAAGGGAAAGGCAATGTGAAATGGAGAAAGGCAAAAAGAACAAAAAGGAGAACCAAAACATGAATATGTTAATGTCAATGAGCCTGAGTAGCAAAGCAGAAAAAGGTGATGGCTTTGAAACAAGCAAGATCTGAATTCAAGTCCTATTTTTAATATGTACTAATTGTATGACCCTAGATAATTCATTTAACTTCTCATTGCTTTGGACAAATTCTTTAAGACTACATGTTGCTGAGAAGATGTGGACCTACACTTGTAGAAGATTACTCACTCGTGAATCCCCTATATCAATGAAACCACAGGTCCAATCTCTATCTCTGTCCCTACAAAGGTATAGTCAACTATCTCTGATAGGGATAATTCAAGAACTTCAGTTTTAAAAAGTTTAAATCTCCCATCAAAATTATTTCCCAAGTTGCTCAGATGGAACTTAAATGAGTTTCACCTTCTCTCCCAGATTCTTTCAACACTTAAAGGTTTAAGAACTACAGAAATAAGGGGTGGCTAGGTGGAGCAGTAAGTAGAGCATCTGCCTTGGAGTCAGGAGTACCTGGGTTCAAATCTGGCCTCAGACACTTAATAATTACCTAGCTGTGTGGCCTTGGGCAAGCCATTTAACCCCATTGCCTTGAAAAATCTAAAAAAAAAAGAACTACAGAAATAGCTCAAAGACCATGAAGCAAGGAGCAAAAATGAAAACTAAGTCAAAGAAGCCTAGATAATCTACATACTAGACCATCCTTTTCCCTGAATAATCAAGAACAGTTCTTTCAGAAAGGATGAGTTTTACCAAATGAAAATGGAGTCAAAGCCAAATTCTCCAGTTCCAGTGAATCAGCACAAGTATTTTTCATATGCCAAAAAAAACTTAGCTCCCACATCTTGGTCCAGGTTCTCAAAATATCCCCCTTGGGTCCTACCTCCATATAGTAAACCATAGTTAGATGGATTCCTAGCTAACCAGAACTATGTCCACTGAAGGATAGAAAAAGTAGATGAATGCATCTCAAGCATCAGTGGGTCAGTCTTTCAGTCTTGTTCCCTAACGAGAGAGAGAATTGAATGAGAAGAAGATTTGTAAGTAGATGATTAAGTCTCTTTTCATTCAACATGAGACTAGAATAAGAGAGCTACCAATATTGACAAAATTTTCAAAAAAAAATCTAACATGGAATGAAAGAGAAAGATTAAAAAGGGACTGGGAAGGAAAGAAGACAAACTTTTTTCAAGTGTATCAAAAAAAGAAGTCTCTTCTGTCTCTAGGGGTACAGAAGAAACAAAGGAGAAAAACAAAGTGACTGTGGGGCCAGAAACCAAAGGAGGGCATTGTCTAAAGAGGATCTTCATCTTCTAGCACAGGACACACCTTCTGTTCCTTGAGAATTCCATGACACTTCTGGAGAAAGGGTAAGTAGATTGTCCATTATAAGAGAAAAAAGCATGCCCAGAATATTCAATCCAAGCTTTACTCTCTAGAAACTATATGTGCCCCACCTGCACATGACTCCATTTTCATTGGGGCTCTGTCTAGTTTTGTTTTCCTGTTTCCCTCTTTCCATTCCTCTAACATGAAGAAGTTTGGAGAAACACGAAAGCTGTCACTTAGGTTCAAATGAACCAAGTTTGATCCTGGGGGCCTGATCCAAAGGGGGTCATTTTCTCTTCTTGACTTATACTCCCCAAACATTTGAGTTATTCTTTAGAGAAAGGAAGAGGAAAGAAAAGGAAAGGGGGAAGAAAGAAGGGAGGGAGGGAACAAGCAAACAAGCAAATTACAAAGCTGTCATTTGTTGTTGCTATTGTTATTCCCAAAGATATTTCAATCTTTAGATCCTCAAGGACTCTGTCCTTGGGATATCTAAGGGTCCTGGTGTGTTTGTCTATATAGTTAGACTCACATATGTCCCAAGCTTATTGCTCAACCTCAAGCAATCACCAAGTCTTAACCTTAGTTTTACTAACTAATTCTTCTAAGTATCTACTTCATTTAGGGATATCCAGCACCAATGCGGGGACCAGGATCCCTCACCCTGTGACTCCTCTTTGACACTAAGGATGGGCTGCAAGAGAGCTCATTTGCCAAAGATGTTAGACAATACATGATGGATGTACCCCACCATGACTTTTCTAAGAAGAATTTGAGAGCTGGAATAGGCATCCCAATGAGGAAAGTCTATGACCTCTATCTCCTTTTTCCTCCTCCCTAGGTTTCCTCTATGAAGAGATGCCCTGCATCAGAGGCCTGGAGGTTCTAAAGTTCAGTTCTTCCTTTTCTTCACACCCCCCCTCCTATTGTTTTAATTTCCCAGAAGATTCCCAGGCCGGGTGTTCTGATAGGGGCCTGGTTTTCATTTTATATGATAAAGAAAGCCAAGGATTGGAGCCATGTTCTGTCCCAGCTCCTTGTTGTGCTGCCTCAAGCCTTTCTCTCCAAAATTCTCTCCCCACACTGCCTGTTGCTTGCCACCCTAAGCCTTTCTGGGCTACTCCCCACCGTGTCCTCTTCATCCCCTCTACCCCCCAGGCCCCAGCTGCTTACTCCTTCCCACACTACTGAAGATGCCACTCCTCTTAGGGATGTGAAAGAAAGCCACTGCCCCGGGGGCCTAGAATCCCACCATTTGTTCTCATGGCCACCGCCAATGGTCCATCAGCACCAACCAAGCCTCTCTGAAAACATCCCATCATGTCCAAGACAGAGAATGACATTCAAAACCAGAGGCTTCTGCAGTCTGAAATCCTAAAAGGACCACACACAGACACAAATGCACACCCGGTCACAAAGGCATCCATCCCCACCCTGGGCCTCACACAAACACCCACCCTACTACACCTCATGCACTCAGTGATGCATGCAAGAATACCCCTCCAAGGGATTGTCTGTTGTACCCACACCCCTCGATGTACATAACAGGAATAAACAAGCTGTGGACTAGATTGCTGTTGTTCCTCCAGTCAGCATAAACCTCACTTGGCCCATCTCTTCCACTCTTATTTCCCAGTGTCAACGAGAATGGTGATAGTAGAGACAGTTCTCACCTCTTAGTCTTTTGACTCCCTGAGAAGACTGGGGCAACTCCTCTCTCCTCAAATAAAGGTTCTGCAGAGGCCAGGGTGGAAGCCAATGCCAGCCCCCCATCCCCACACCCCCTTCCCAAACCTAGCTTGGTCCTGCTAGTGTGGGGCCAGAAGAACATAGCATATACCCACAGGCTGTACATAAACAGTCTTTTGGGGAGTCAGGTTGCAAAGCTCAGCATGGCTAAAGGACAGTTTATTTGCTTGAGAAGGATGTTTATACATTGGAGCTTCCAGGATCACACTCCCGAACTAACTGGAATTCAGAGTTCCACATTCCTGTCTGCTCAGACCCAGTTTTTCTCCAGCCTTTGGTTCATGCAACTCCAGAAATGAGGGTTGAGGAAAAGAAGAAAACAGAGAGAGGGTGGGGTCAATCAGAGTAGGAACAAATATAATCCAGAGAACATTGCTGGGAAAAAGAAGAGTGGGGGATAAGCATTTTATTTTATGAACATTGGCAGCAATACCTTCTTAGCCCATTAATATTTCACACATTTCGTCTACAATACTGAGAAGTGTTCATTCCTTTGATCACTCCTTTAGGCATCTTCTATAAGAGGCGTCTTATTCTAGGTACTATTGAAGATGTCCAAAGAACACTGAATAATTGAATTGAATTAAAATGAATAGAGAAATAAGAACATATACATATGTAAAAGAGTAAATATGTGTTGCCTATTGTTAGAATCACAAGAACAGTCATAAGCAATGGGGTTTCAGTGGGTAAATTGTGTTTTACACCCTGATCCCTTTATGAGGTGCAAAAACCTCTGTGATTGAGTCAAAAATTGAACAAGGTTGGATAAGCCAGTAAGCCTAGTCATTCCTCTGTGAGCTTTAAATAGCTAAGCAAAAAGTTGCCTAAGAGAAAGACTCTTGGGGGGAGGGGGAGAGGAGGAAATGTCTACCTCTTCTTCTGCCTCCTTTCCCCAACCCTTGCCCCAACCACATTAGCCAGGTTCATGGAAAGAAAGGTATTGAACCAATATGAATCATTGCATTTATCAAGAAGCAAAGCCACACCTTGGATTGTCAAGGATATAGATTATCCAAAGGAGGAAGAAGCTTCAGAATGTTACCTCTGCCAGGCAGCAGTGATAATTGAACTCCAGTTGAGTCGCTGGCCCAGAAGAGACCCTATATCCAAACAGAGGTGCCAAGTGATACTATGAAAGGGGGACAAAAAGACTCCAGATCTTTTAATACCAGAAACATGAGCTTCCTTTGTCATTACATTTTGAGTTTGAACCCACTCTTCCCAAGGATACCATATATTTGTAGAAGACTAGGCTTCAGTTTTAAAGGGAGAATATTTTTAACTACTGACATAATAGTAATTGTCTTTTCTAAGAAGTAATTGTGTCTACTAAGTGGTTATTATTAAGAGGTATACCAGTGGAGTCTACTAGAGAGTCAACTAGAGGATTATTAATAGAGCCCACTGAATTACTAGAATGCAAGGTAGAGGCTTCTCTCTAGGGATGGAAACACAAGTTCATATGTAAATTATGGAAGTATTCCAGATGTGATATTAAACATACATTCATGAAAGGTTATTTAAATACTGATTTTGTTTCATGAATTGAAAATAAAATAAATTTAAAATAATAATGATTCAAGGCAGAATATGGTGTCACTCAAATGGAATTGAGTATAGAAAGTACTATAGGAATTCAGAAGAAAGGATTATTTTAGAATGAAACAATCAGGGAAGGCTTCAAGCATCCTAGCACAGTACAATGGAAAGTGATATATTTGGCAGAACAAGGAGCTAACTCAGACATCATCAATTCTAGAGGTGGTCTGGCAGATGATGCCAAATTTGAAAGGTTCCAAGTTAGAAAGCTCAGTATTAGGAGAGAGGAAAGAAAGGGATTCCCTTGAATAGTATTGCTTCCTTTAATAAGATTACCCTAAATAGCTCCCGCACCTGAATGACCAGAGAAGGGATGTCATGACTTGGAAAAGCAAGCAATCTAGACTTTGACTATTAATGTGAATGATCCAGATACCATAAATTCAATGGGAAGGGGTGCTGCTTGTTGATCAGCCCCAAAATATGATTGCCTTATGGGGATAAGGTTATGTACTATTTGAGGATTTGGGGGGTTGTACTGTTTATAAGCTCCTTTAAGAACATAAATGCTTAATATGTTTTATGTAGTTATTTATGGTATATTAGTCCTTTGCATCTGCATTTTCTGTGGGATGAAATAAAGATTATCCTTTATCCTCTCCCCCTCAAAAAAAAAAGTAATGCACCTGGAGTTATAGCACCTAAATTTGAATCCTAACTCTGCTACTGCTAACCTCTAATACCTTGGGATTGTCACTTAACCTTTATAGGTTTCATTTTCTTTGTATGTGAAAATGAGAGGGGGTTTAATGAAATCAATCAAAAAAATTTTTAAGTAATAGTGGTTTGTTTAAACACTGGAGATATTTTTTACAAAAGTAAAAATAGCAGGGGGCAGCTAAGTGGTGCCGGGAATAGAATGCTGGCCTTGGAGTCAGAAGGATATGAGTTTTGATGTGACCTCAGACACTGGCCCATTTTAGTTGTATTATCTTGGGCAAGTCACTTCACCCTGGTTGTCTCATGTCTGCATACCCATCTTCAGTCATCCTAATTCATAGCTGACCACTGGACCCAGATGGCTCAGGAGGAGAATATAAGACTGGTGACTTAGCACAGCACCTCTCACTCGAATCCAATTCATATGCTTGTTGGCATCACCTCCCCTGAAGTCATGGGCTTCTTCAAGAAGGAAGGACAAACATCATCATCAAAAATAGGAGATGACCTCTAAGGTCCCTTCCAACTCTAGATCTCTGATCCTAAGAGATAAGCCTTGAAAGATGAGATGGGGGCGGCTAGGTGGCATAATGGATAAAGCACCAGCCTTGGAGTCAGGAGTACCTAGGTTCAAATCTGGTCTCAAACACTTAATAATTACCTAGCTGTGTGGCCTTGGGCAAGCCACTTAACCCCATTTTCCCTGCAAAAAAAAAAACCTAAAAAAATAAAAAAAGAAAGATGAGATGGTTGGTTGGTTGGTTGTTCTTTATTTTTGAAGAGGACCAAAATGGCATCACTATGTTAGAGTCAAACTGTGACTGATCAGACCAATAGGAGCTTGGTGTGCTCTACTACAGGTGGGGCACAAATAGGCCATGTGAACATTTGTGGTGAATTCTCTAAATTTGTGCATCTCACATTTCTTTTCAGGTACTATATATTCCTGCTTTGCTCATAGAGCACAGCACTTTCTCTGATGAGGGCACATCATGCTGACCAGTGTCCCAAAGACATCATGCATACCATTTTTATCATGGAAAGATGAGTAGGTTGAGCAGGAGTACTATGTAGAGATGGTTATGAGAAAAATCTGTGTAAACTTTAGTGAATCAGTACAAGGTGGAAGGGAGGAAGCCTAAGTAGCCTGAAAAGTTGGAAGAGACCTTGAAGATCATGTGGTACAATCCTGTTGTTTTATAGTTAAAAGAACAGAGCTTCAGAAGTTGAATAACTAGACCAGGCTCACCCAACTTAAAACCAAATCTGGGAGTGGAAACTACCTCTTCCAGACCATGGAATGTTTCCATTATACCACACTGCTTCCTTCTGGACTGTCCTATTCTCTTCCCCAGATAACATTTTACCTGTATCTTTGATTTTCCACCTATATTCCAGCTTCTCAGTTTTTGTCCATTCCCTGTCCTAAGAGAAGGGGACTCCCTCATCTCAGCCCTTAGAGATGAAACCTAAGCAAGTGATTTCAAGGAGGAATGGACTTTTTGCATAGGCCTGGGAGCCAGGGTTGCCAGAAACAACACCATTGTCTTGGGGGAGAACAGACTTGAATAATTAGCTCATTCCCCACCAGAGGAGAATGGAGCCAACATTGAGATACTTCAGTAGGTCCCTGCCAAAGTATCCAGGCCCTGGGATTGCTGGGGGGAGGGTGAGAATAGGGTGTTACATATATAGAAAACTATATTGACAGCTCCCCTTACACAGACCCTGTTGCATGGATGTCTGCACCATTTTTCCCCTGTTCTTTCCCCTTCTCCATCCTACTACTGGGTTATGCTGTGACAAGAGCCAAAAGTAGCAAGTGCAGCCACCACAGACCTTGGGCAGGAAACAGTTTCTAAGCCTTTGGAAAAGTTGAGGTTACTGGCAGCACCAGCACTATGTGGGGCTTGGCCTGAGCTCCCCTCAGCATAAATCCAAAGATTCAGTCACTATCAAAACTGACAAAAGGGGACAGGAAGCTTGGGGAGGAAAAAGGGGAAGAGGGGGTAGGGTAAAAAAAAGAGGCAGGTATCTCTCTCTCTGGAGATCCTGAGTATAGTAAAGGAGAAAGGATGTGCCCTTTTCCCACTCATTGACCTTGTATATCAGGTCAATGACATTCATAGAGGCAACATGTTATAGTGAAAGGACACCTAGACCTGGTCAACAAGAGACCTGGATTGAAAACTTGGGATCCATTTACTAGCAAGTCATTTTTCTTATATTCAGACCCTACTTGATAGTTGCTATAAGGGAAACATTTTGTAAAACTTAAATCCCATTGAAATGAGATCTAATATCATCACTACTAGTACCATTATATCATCATCATCCTCAACATTATTATTATTACTATTATCATTATTATTGTTATAATTATACCTTTGAGTATCTGATGAAACTGAAAACCAGAGAGTCTTGAGTATCATTTGGGGGGAAAGGACTTCAAGAAGCTCTCTCATTCTCTTCACTCTCCCCAAGCAAAATAATCTAGGGAGAGGGCTAAAGGGAATAGGGTGAAGTCCATGGAAATAGCTAAGTAAACTTTATGAAATCTTTGAGGTGTAATAGAGAGTCTGCTGGCATCAAAATCCTGGATTAAAATCCTGCTTCTGCTACTTAATACTTATATGACCCTGGGAAAGTCCCTTAACCTTTTGAAGCTTCATTTTCTCATCTGTAAAATGGGACATTGGGGGCAGCTAGGTGGTGCAGTGGATAGAGCACCGGCCCTGGAGTCAGGAGTACCTGAGTTCAAATCCGACCTCAGACACTTAATAATTACCTAGCTGTGTGGCCTTGGGCAAGCCACTTAACCCCATTTGCCTTGAAAAAAACCTAAAAAAAATGGGACATTAGACTAGATGACTTCTGAGATCCTTTTCAGCTCTAAGTTCACTATTCTTTGAATAATCAGTTCCAAATTCTCCAAACTTTTTTAATAGTACAACACAAAAAAGCACACCCAATATGTGTATATTTATTTATTTATTTATTTATTCAAATTATATGTATATAGTTTTAAATTCAATTTACTTTGATACTTAATTTCAATTAACTGAAAAAATACCTGAAAATATAGTCAAATATCAAATACATTGGGAATTATAATACTCATTTCTCAGTTCCATTCACCAACTATGCAAAGAATCTTGATGACATCTGCTCATTAAATTTGCATTTTCCTTGATGCCAGTCAATAATTTTTACAAATTATCCTTTCTGACCTCCAGTTGATAGTGAGGTGCCTGCTTAGCTAGTTCTCCCAGGCACCTGGGGATGAACTCCACTTAAAGTACTTAAAGTTGCTTGTTTCAGCTCACCAAATAGAAACCACAAATTAACATTATCTATCTGTATTAGATTATATTTTTATTCATTTTGTTAAACATTTCCAAATTAAATTTTAACATGATTCAAGATCACTCAGGGAATTTTGAGACAAGTCAGTAAAACCTTTATTAAGCTTTAATAGCTTAAAATCACATCAATGCTTTTGGAATGTCCTGGATAAAACAGTGAAGGACAGGTTTCAATAGAGTCTTCTGGAATGCCTTAAGGGAAAGAACTTGCTTAGGCATCCTAAATCACAAGTCTTCATTCCAGCTGTGTTGTCCACTCAATCCCTGAATTGCTAGACAGATTTTCTTCCAAAGAGATAACTTTGTCTCTTTGGAAAAGGACTGGATGTTGTCCATCAAGCACTTGGGCTGCAGGGAAGAGACCTTGCAGTTCAGAGATTAATGAGAGAAATGTGTCACAAGAAAAATACCGAGATGCTAGTGGTAGAGAGATGTGAAAAGAAATAGGTAACAGTAGCCATATTAAAGAAAGGAAAGGAAAGATTATTCAGATGGCTTTTTAGTCTGGAACAGCACACTACTGAATCTGCACTATTTTTATGATGTTCCAGGCTTAACCCCTCTCAGTCTCAGTTTCCCTCATCTGCAAAATGGAGCTAATAGCAGTAGCCTTGCCAAACCTTGCAGATAAAGCAACTAAAGAAGGCAAGTTCTGATTGTGCATTGAAAATTATAAGAATTTGGTAAATATTTATTAATAAGAGTATTGAAGTAGATAACTGCCCTAGAGTCGGGAAAACCTGGTTCAAATCTCACATATGAGTTTACAGTTGTGTAATTCTAGGCAAATTGATGAATGTCTTAGAATCTCAATTTCCTCATCTTTAAAATGAATGGTCAGACTAATTTCTGAATTCTCTTTATGCTCTAGATGCATGAGCCTGTGATTATTTTCTACAATTATATCTCTAAGTGGTTAATAAGAGATACTATTTTCCTTCTATTCTACTTCCTCCTCCCCTTCCAGAGCTTCCCACTCTCCCAGACACATTCTCCATCCCAGATAAACAGTCTGTTCACCCTGAAGGTAAAGGCTGGGAAAAGGCAGATGAGTAACCAGGGGAAAAATAGAGGAAAAGGATGAAAAAGAACCAAAGGAATGGAGCACAAAGAGAAGAGAGAGAAAAGAGGGATGTATCCTCACTTAGCCTTCCCTCGGGGCCTCCCTCCACCCTGGTGCCAGTCTGGGAAGCTTTCAAGGGATAGATTTCTGAGCAGCGTGTCGCTTTTCAAGATGTCCATCTCAAACAGGGCCAAGTTGCCGGTTGTTTTGATTTGGGTGAGCTGACTCATTGTCCATGGCTACCCTCCTCCCCTACCATAACACACACACACACACACACACACACACACACACACACACACACACCCTTCTGAGGCCCTGATGAAAACTGAGAAAATGGGGTTGTGAAATGATTGCATCTCCTTGTCCCTGCAGAAGTACTGATGCTTCAAATCACAGCAACATTTTGTAAAAACCTCAATCCTGGATGCATGACCTATACTAGCTGCTCTTTAGGAGCTTATGAACAAAAACAAGCCAAGTGTAATAGAAAAAAGGGATATGGATGGGTACAGATTTGAGGTCATATTTGGAGAGCTGGGGACATACATAGAAGGATGAAGGGTCCGCTAAGAAATGGGGAAAGCTCAGAAAGCAAAACGGAAGATCAACCCCTCTCTTGCCAACAAGTGTCAGAGTCATAACCAAGGCAAGGCAGCCGGGACTTCATCTCCAGGGAGCTGAATTTGGAAAGTGACAATTTTATAATACACTGACAGAACTTGAAAGTTTCAGCAGCACAGAATTTTACACCTAATTAGTAAGAATAATTAGTTAAAACAGGAAATTACCAGATGTCTAGGTTAGCTCCTCTCCTCCTCAATTTCCTCCTTCCCTTATCCTTGACTTGAGAATAATTGATGGTAATTGGCACAGGTAGAAAAATGTACAGTCATGGTTCCAGTATTCCTTTTTCTACTTAATTCCTTCTTCCCACTGAGGCCATTTGGTTAGTCACTTCTGTAAATCAGATACTCAATAGTAATAGCCAGTTTATCTTCTTATCCCCTAAACATTGCAGTAGACTCTATACCCAGAATTTCACTATTTCGGCTGTGAATTTGGAATGGGGAAGATCTGGGAATGATTCTGGTTAATCCAAGTCAATTCTGGGTCAGGGTAGTCCATCTTAAAGGACCAGCTGACATCTTAGAGAATCATAGAGTTAGAAAGGAGACCAAAAGGCCATTTGACTAAACTCTCTCATTTTACAGATGGGACATGGAAGGTTTAGGCTTGTCCAAAGTTTCACAATTAGTAAACATCAGAGGTGGATTTGAATCCAGATGCTCTGACTTGGGAGTCAATATTCTTTCCATCCTGCCATGGTTAATGATTGCCTCTCCAGTAAACCTGTACTTTTTAGTTCATTATGAGAAGGTAAAGGAACACTGACAGATAACTAGCTCCTGAAAGATCCTCAAAGTCTTGTATCAGTTTAGTTGCATTTGCCAGCTGGTCCTGCCCCAGACCTGTCTGATCTAAAATAGATGCAAACTTCCAATCATTCCCTAGTATCTCCCAAATCTCCAAGGAATTGGTGACTTCATCTCTACCCAGCCCTTCCATTCTTCCCCCTAGCAGTAGGTCAGAAAAGCCACTGGGAACAACAGAGCAAAGAGAGGTTCTCCAGGATCCGTCTCCAGGATCAGAGGTCTTCTTTACCTCTGCTAAAGAATATTTAGAGAAAGAAATGCATTTACTCCCTTGTGAAGTTGTCAGGGAGTGTTTATTTCTCTGGCTGTAGGGAAATCACCCAGGGCCTAACCTGTCCCCAGAAGAATTTGACTACATGTCACTGGAAGTATCACAGCTTGCTCTACCCAAGAGCACATGTTCATTCCCAAGAGCAGAGATGTTTTAATCGGACTAATTGGTGACCATAAATCCTCAGCTGGAGCCACAAAGAGGCTGCAGGGGATGTGAGGCCACTTGGCTTGGGATGGAGCCTAAGAACAAGGTGTGTGCTCCCCTGAGCCAGCAGGCACGGCACTGCCCCAGGCCACAGAGAGGACTTCTCCCTGTGCCAGCTCTGAGCTCAGGCTGCTGAGGGCTTGGCCCCACAAATACCATAATGAGCAAAGGGAACCAGATGCGGCTGAATCCAGCTGCTGAGATGATGGAGTTTTGCAAAATATAACAGACCTGATTAGACATTGGCTCACAATGATCTGCCTTCTCCCCATCCCTAGCTCCTGACTCCATTTCTAGGAAAGCATCATGGAATTGAAAGCCTGGGGAGGAGTTCAGAAGACACACCTATGAAGTGACAGGCAGGGAAACTAAAGAAAGCACCAATCTGAATTAAGATTCTTCTAGAGTTCCCTTCTTTCTTTGGTTTGTCATCTTTCCTAGTTAATAGCTTTCCTTACTATTCAGTCTCCAGAATGGGTAGGAAGTGTATTGGTAAATGTTTAACTACCAGCTCTGGAGGGGGGTGGGGGTGGAAGTAGAATGTAAGGCAGAACATACTTTTGAATTTAATCTGCCTATTAACACTTTCTCCATCACTTTCTTAAGTTTAGACAATCAACAAATGAAGCCCTAATTTGTAACATTTGCCAATTTCCAAAGTGAAAATGCTCACACTGAAAATTTTACAACTGAGCTCTACCTCACTCCAGAGACTGAAATGACTCCAACACATCCTTGCCTTGTCATCTGTACCTCTCTTGCCATTCCCTTTGGCACCAATGCAGCTGGGAAATGCTAGTAGTGAGCCATAGGCAGCTTTCCTTCCCTGCTAGCCAAGCCAAAACTCCTATGATCAGTTCTGGATGCTTTATCTGAAGAAGGACACTGAAAATGTGGAGTTCTACCTAACTCCTCCTTCCCACCGAGGTCATTGGGTTAAAGTTACTTCTGAAGAACAGATACTCAATACCCAAAAAAGAGCAACTAGAATGAGCCATGAATCTATGCCATAGAATGATAGGTGAAAAGGACTAATGATTGCTAACCTCTCTGGAAAGGAGGGGAAAGGGAAGATAAGAAGAAGGGTGAAAAGGAGGGGGAAGGAAGGAGAGGAAGAGATGGGAGAAGAGGGATGTAGTAGCGAGGGGAGGAGGAGTAAAAGCAATGTGGTAAGATGGAGATCTCTGACACTTAACTAACAGTGGGACCATTGAAGAGTCTTTTCACCTCTGAGTCTGTTTCTTCATAAAATGGGAATAACGATCCCTGTAGTTCTTATCTCACAGAAACTGTGCAGCTCAGGCAGATAGGGTATTTAAAGTGTTTTATAAACTTTAAACTTGTATAAATCTACACAAAGTCTCAGGGAATTTTTAATACCTATTTTATATACTATATGTTACATATATTTATATATTATATATAACATTTAAATATAGAGCATAGCCTCTATTAGAAAATATATACATGTGATGCATATTTGTATATATTATAGTATATACTTTATATATTTACATATAGTATATATGTACATTATCTAAAAGTATATATACAAATGTATGTATAATTTAAAACATAGATATATGTTATAGATACATATGCAGAGAGATAAATAGATATGTAAGTACAGTAGATAGAGAGCTGGACATGGAGACAGAAAGACCTGAATTTAAATCCAACCTCAGACACTTACTATGTAATCTTAGTCAAGTCACTTAACTTTTGTCTGCCTCAATATCCTTAACTAGAAGATGGCATTAATAATAGTACCTGCATCCTGTGGTTGTTGAAAGGATCAATTCTGATAATATTTGTAAAATGATTAGCACAGCACTTGCATGGAGTAAATAATTAATGATAAATGTTTTTTTTTCCTTCTTTTAGAGCTGTCAGAGCTTAAAACTTCACTAAGACATCTTTTATTAATATCAACAAATCAATGAGGATTTTCTTGGCCTGTTCTGGGGAAGCCCATCTGGATGCTACCTATACCTCAAAACCCCATTGCCTGTTCTTCCATCAGCTCCAAGGCCTATTGAATTAGAAATCTGAATCTAATAAGCATTGTCATCTCTTTAGTGGCAGCTTCCTAAGTATTGTTGGGAAGAATCTACTATAGCTTACAAGGAATAATAAAAGAGTGAACCAATCTGCAAACCTTTATTAAATATCTGTGCCTATGCAGGCATTTTGCTAGATGTTAGTGCAAAAAAAACAAAAATCAAACAATTCCTGTCTTCAAAAGACATTCTGTCTGCTGCTACAACATGTTCATATAGAAATATATATGAAAAATATATAAAGATGATGTTTCAAAAATCTTGCTGAAGTTTTACATTGTTTTGAGACACAATTATAAAGTAATTTCCAGCAAAGGCGCAAGCAGCTGAAGGAATCAGAAGGTAGTGTTTGAGTGACCCTTGAAAGGAAGCTGAGGAGTGAAAGACCTGTGAGGGAGTACATCCTAGGAAGAGGTGCAGAGATGGAAGATGGAATGTATGAGGAATAACAAGATCATTTGGGCTTGACACGAAGGGGGTCACCTGTAGAATGGAAAGGTAAGTTGGAACTAGGTTGTGAATATCTTTCAATGCCAAACAGAAGAATTTTTGTTTCTTCCAAAAGCAAAATGGAGTCAATAGAGCGTATCTAACAAGAAAACAATAAGATCTGTACTTTAGGAACATACCTTGGCTGCTTTATGGAGGATAGATTAGAAAAAAAGGAGAGATTGGAGGCAGTGAGACCAATTAGGAGGCTTTCCATCTGGAAGCAGGCTTAAGGGGAAAGAAGAATCCAAAATGCAACAATGCCAGTTTGATGGTTTAAGAGCTCATCCTCTAATGTCCAACTCAACAAACACTTATTAAATTCCCATTATATTCTAGGTGATGGGGATACAAAAAAAGATATGACACAGATCCTTTTCTTAAGGACCTTATTTTTAATAGTATTTTTTCCATTTACATATAAAGACAAATTTTAACATTCATTTAAAAAAATCTGAGTTCCAAATTTTCTCCTTTCCTCCTCCCTAATATGATAAGCAATTTGATATAGGTTTTATATATATATATATATGTATAAATAATTATGTAAAACATTTCCATATTAGTTATGTGGTATAAGAAAGATCAAAAGAAAAAAATTTTTAAATTTTAAGTGAAAATTGTATGCTTCAATCTCCATTCAGACCCCAGTCATTCTTTCTCTGGATGTGAAAGCATTTTTCCTCATAGTTCTTTTGTCTTAGATCATTATATTGCTGGAATAGCTAAGCCATTCATAGTTTATTGTCATGCACTGCTACTGTTACTAGGTACAATATTCTCCTGGTTCTGCTCACTTCACTTTGCATCTATTCATATAAGTCTCTCCAGGTTTTTCTAAAATCCACCTACTTCTCATTTCTTTTAGAATAATAATATTCAGTTATATCTATATACCACAACTTGTTCAGCCATTCCCCAACTGATAGGTATTCCCTCAATTTCCAATTCTTTGTCACCACAAAAAGCTGATATAAACGTTTTATACAAGTAAAACAAAGACTTTATTGTTGAAGAGAAGAACTCAGTCTAAACCTAATGGTGAGTTCTCTTTTGATTGAAATCTTCCCACCATTCCATGCTCAATTCAGTGGAACATTCTCTGCTTGTTGAGTTACCAGCAGTTCTAAAATCTTTTTTTTTCCTGATGGTCAGTGCAGCTGTGACTATTAAGATAAGTACTGACCATGGAGTCAAAAGATTAAAAGTCAAATCCTGACTCGCTTTCTTCCTATCTGTGTGAACTCATAGTTAATTTCTCAGAGCCTCAGCATTCTTAGTGGTAAAAATGAGGGTTCTGAGGCAGATAACCTCTAAAGGATCCTTCTAGCTCCACATTTTTCAGTACTACATCAAAGGCAGAAGAAAACTACCTCTCCCTTTGCCCCCCTATTCCCTCAGCTTCATGGTACAGAATAGCACTACCCAGCCAAAAGCAACCAAAATGAGCTGCCAGTTCAACCAGGGAAGGACATGTTAAGTATAAAAGGATTTTTTTTGACCACATACTTTGGAGTTACAACTGCACTTTAAAGAGTGTGTCAGATTGGTAGAGCTGGTCAAGGTCCAAGACAAATGTTTGATGTTTGTTTTTGAAACTAGGCCTCCAGAGTTTCAAACCCAGCAAGCTTATAAGAGGAAAATGCTCCTTTGACAGGCACTCAAGGGCACAACTTTCTACTGGAGAGGGCTCAGGGCCTTCTCTAACACCAGAGAGGGAGGGCTGCAGAAGTTCTGCTGCCTGAGGTTATAGATAGATGTGATAGTGGAAGCCCAGGGGCTACTAAAAGGGTCAAAACATTTAAACTGTTCAGAACTCCTCTAATAGGATTGATCCCAGTTTATAAAAAGAAGAGATTGACCAAATGAAATGGTTAGAGGATAAAGAAATGGAAGAAATGACAAGACAATTCAGGACTTCCTCCATCCCATCTCCTCCCAATTTATCTCCATAACTAAAACAATTAAAGGATTCCCTCCTCAGTTGTATTTGTCCTTCCTTCTCCAAGAAGACTACTACTCTAGTTGGTGGACTTTGCTTTGGTTTGGTTTGATTTGTTTTGTTGGGGGAATTTGGGGAGTGGAGGAGTCAGAAGAGAGACTGGAAAAGCCCAGGTATAATTACTAATAATTGCAACTGAAGAGAGTAGGAATTGGGTGACATAAGGAGATGATGTCATGACATACATGTAAATTGAATTGGAGTAGGGGTGTGTGGGATCAGAACTCTGTGTTACAGCATTGATTCTCCTTAAACTCATTCTCTGAATAATCAGAAGGCCTGGAGTGGTGAACAAAAAGGAGTTTATTTGCTCTTCTCAAGAAGAGGATATAGCATCCTTAACATAAGTTACAGCTTGGGGTGGCTAGGTGACATAGTGGATAAAGCACCACCCTGGAGTCAGGAGTACCTGGGTTCAAATCCAACCTCAGACACTTAATAATTACCTAGCTGTGTGGCCTTGGGCAAGTCACTTAACCCCATTAGCCTTGCAAAAACCTAAAACAAGAAAAAAAAATAAGTTACAGCTGTAGAAGGAGTGCAAAGTGCAGAGGCATGCACGCCCCTTTTATCCAAGTCTCTAATGAAGTTCCCAACCCCCTAGCTTGCTACCTATTGGCTAGATAGCTGGGCTCACAATCTTTCAGCCTAGGAATCTAGCCAATCAGCAGAATGCATTTTCAAGCTCTATTTTACCCTATCAGAGGGATAATTCTATATCCTTCCATATAAGGAGTCAATCAGCATAGTGCTATATAATCTTTGATACTATCTAACCTTGGGGAAGTAGAAACTTTTGCAACTCTTGCTGATGTGGCTTTGGAAAAAAGGAATACTCATTGAGACCATGATGGAGGTTTCACTCAGTTATAGTCCCACTCAAGGGGATGCTGTGCTATATCACCAGCCTCACTTTCTCCTCTGGAACCATATGGATCCAGTGACCAGATATAAATCAGGACGACTGGAGATGACCCTGGATGTTAGGCAATCAGGATTGAATAACCTGCCCAAGGTCACACAGCTAATAAGTGTCTGAGGCTGGATTTAAACTCAGGTCCTATTGATTTCAATTAAATTCTATTAGCTGACAACAACCCCTTCCCATCTTACTCCTATCCTAAGATGTCTCCAAGTCAGTTAACTAGTAATCTAGTACCTACTTTATGCTGAGGATACAAAAAATGGAAAAAACAAAACAAAACCCTGCTTATTCTAAAGGAGCTCCCAATCTAATGAGGAAAACTATAAAAAAGCGATGCACAGACAAGATAGGTATAAGATAAATTAGAGATAGTCTCTAAGTGAAGACCCTAAAATTAAGTAGAAAGGCAAAGTTTCTTGAAGACACCTGACTGATCTATGACCAGGGAGTACAATGATTCTGGGTTCAATTTTACATCTGGTGTGTAATTGCCTTTGTTTACATATGGGGAAATAGACAAGTGCGAAAAGATTAATACCAAGCAGTAAATGCTATCAAAAAATCAAAATAAGGGGCGGCTAGGTGGCGTAGTGGAAAGAGCACCGGCCCTGGAGTCAGGAGTACCTGAGTTCAAATCCGGCCTCAGACACTTAATAATTACCTAGCTGTGTGGCCTTGGGCAAGCCACTTAACCCCATTGCCTTGCAAAAAAAACTAAAAAAAAAAATAAGAAAAAAAATCAAAATAACCTAGGATTAAGGCAGACAAAGAAAACTCCCTGAAGGAGGTGAGTTTAACCATTGAAGAAGGGTAAAGTTTTTAACAGAGTCAAGCAGGGAGAAAACAGGGTCAAATATTAATCTTCAAATATCAGACATCAAATATAATTCTCCTTGGCATTTAAAGCTCTCCATCACCTAGACCCAACTTATCTTTCTAGAGTACTTGGTGCACTGCCTCTCTTAAAATGTTCATATGTTAAATAGATAATATTCTTTTAAAAATTATTTTACAGGATTGATGTAAAGGGCAAATATCTGTAAGCACTTTGAAAAATACAACAGCACTCTATGATCCAGTTAGACTGACCTTGCAATTACTCCAGCATGATATGCCATCGCTGACCCAAGATATGATTTAGTCATTTTCAAATCACACAGATAGTATCTGAGACCAGATCTGAATTTAGGATGTTGAGTATTCCTGATCAGACCTAGGACTCTATGCACTACACCACCTAATTTCCTTCTCTGGGCCTTGAGCCTAGAATAATCTCCTTTCTCACTTCTCATAATCTCAGGCTTCTTTCAGGGCTCACCTATAAGTTCCCATAACTATGAAAGTCTTGCCCTCTAAGGTTCATCATTTGTTGCCCTCCACATTACAATGTAAACTCCTTGAGGACAGGAACTGTCTTTACTTTTTCATTGTTTCCCCAGCACCTAGCACTTTACCTGTCCAAATAAGCATTTAATAGATCTTTACTGATTGACATCTTCCAACTAGATGCTGAACTCAAAGGCAAGAACCACATCTGATTAAAACTTTATCTTCCTCAAAGCCTAGATTAATGTTCTATAAATAGCAGGTGTTTAATAAATGCTTATTGATTGGCTGATTTATTGGTTGAAGGCATCCCCACAGTAAAAAAGGACATGAGTGATGATTCAAAGGCAAAGTATCAAAGCAGATTGGTCTGATTGGAGAGAAGCATACCTGTTTTCTGCTGAGGACAAAAAAATTCTTCTAAAACTCCCAGGTTAGCAACTTTATAATCCTCATCTCTTTTCTCTTCATTTGTCTATCTCTAGCAGCCTTCCAGATGAAATAAAATTATCCCATTACAATCAATAAAATCTATACAAAATTTTAATTATTATTGACTGGCATTGAGTACCCACTTGTCTGTAGTATTCTCCTAAAATGGTTTGAACAAGAGGCCCAATATACTAAACACCTGAAGACTTAATTACCACAAATGACTTTGCCCTTTAACCCTACTTTAATTTTAATACTCAAACTAAGTCCCTTAGATGTCTGGAGGAATTTTAAAACACTTTAAGCAGAAAAATTGTGAAGGGGGAGGGAACCCTATAACTACAATTGAAAAAACCACATGATCCAGAAGAGGTGGTATGATCCTTTGAAAAGAGAATATAACTGTCAGAAGACTGGAATTTCAATCCTACTTCTACCACTAATTAGTCATGTTGTCTTGGGTAAAATGTTGTTTCTCTTAATTTTATATATATATATATATATATATATATATATATATGTATGTATATATGTATATGTATATGTATATGTATATGTATATATGTATATGTATATGTATATATACGTATATATACATATATATTTTACATATATATATATATAAAATCAAACTTTGATATTTGAAAAGTACTTCAAAACCCTGCTGTGAGTTAAGTGCTACAAATATCATTATTACTACTTTACAGATCAGATCATAACTTTGGTGAATCACTTAACCTCCCTGGACCTCAGTTCCCTCCTTAGCAAAATTAGGATAGGTTAAACTAGGTAATCTCCAAGTCTCTTTCAGATATAAATCTATGATCCTGTGATCACAGAAAAGTGAATTGAGGGATCCATTTATCACAAAATAGGCATTGAAAGCTGGAGAAGTCCTCCTACCTCCAGCTATAGTTCAAACCATTGCCACACTGCCACTCAAAATTTTCATAACATAAAATGGAGATAATCTATCTTTCTTAATTATTTTACAGGATTGTTGTGAAAATCAAAATCTTAGGCATTTTGAAGTGTACAAAAACATTCTGGAATCTCAACTATTCTGTCATTTACCTGCTATACAGAATTGGACAATTCATTCCACCTGTCTGAACTGCCATATTCTCATCTGTAAAAATAGAGTCAGTTCAATCCAACAAAAACTTATTAAGCATCAATAATAAAAATACCTAATATTTTTCTTGTTTTAGCCTCATATCAACCCTATGTGCTAAATAGTAAAGGAATTATTATCTCCTATTTTACCAGTGAAGAAACTGAGACATAAGAAAGTTAAGTGACTTGCCTAGGATCATGCATTGGGTTTGAATCTAGTTCTTTCAGACACATCTCTAGCCATTATGGAATACCACCTCTTACAAGGATATGTATTTAATTAGAAGAAGTTTTATAGATTCAAATTAGAAGCTTTATAGATTCAAATTACAAACCAAATAACATATATAAAGTTCTCTGCAAACTTCAAAGAGTCATATAAATGCTAGTTATTAGTATATATTATTGTTGTCTTCAAAAAGATTGTTGGCAAACTTCAGCCCACAGAGCAAAAATGGCCCCTGATCTGTTTTTGTGTGGAGGATGATCAAATCCTACTTAGCTCATTGACCACACTAAAACAAGCAAAAGAGCAAGGACAGACAACTCTTTAATAACCTTCTACTTCCTTGAGGTAGCAAATTCCACTTTTTTGGAGAACTCTAATTTTAACAAAATTTTGTCTAACATTAAGAATTTTTTTATGTGCAGCTAGGTGGCACAGTATTGCACTGGCCCTGGAGTTCAAATCTGACCTCAGACACTTAATAATTACCTAGCTGTGTAGCCTTGGGCAAATCACTTAACCCCATTGCCTTGCAAAAACCTAAAAAAAAATCCTAAACAAGAATTTTTTTTACATCAGCCTTCTTGCAACCTTTGTCCGTTGCATTAAGTTGAATCCTCCACTGCCAAGTTCTAATGCCTTTTTCACATGACAATCCTTCAAACACTTGAAAACAATAATCATATTACACCCCCTCCCACCAGCACCCCCAAATCTTCTCCAGGTTAAACAATCCTATTTCTTTTAAAAGACCTTATCACAAAAGTTGTGGTGCCCTCATTAGCACTCTCCTCTGGACAAACACCATACCTGATGTCTTTTCTAAAATGCCCAGAACTGAGTATGGAAGAAACTTAGATTAGAGCAACACCTCACATCCTATACCAAGATAAGATCAAAATGGATACAGAATTTAGACATAAAAAAACAATATTATAAGCAAACTAGAAGATCAAGGAGTAGTTTACCTGTCAGATCTATGGAAAGGGAAGCAGTTTATGACTAAGGAAGAGATGGAGAACATCACTAAAAACAAACTAGATGATTTTGATTACAATAAATTAAAAGGCTTTTGCTCAGACAAAACCACTGTAACCAAGATCAAAAGAAACGTAGTAAACTGGGAAAGAATCTTTAGAACTGATGTTTCTGACAAAGGATTCATTTCTATTTTTTTAACAAAGCCATTTCCCCAATTGACAAATGATCAAAGGATATGCAAAGACAATTTACAGATGAGGAGATCAAAGCAATCCATAGTCATATGAAAAATTGCTCTAAATCATTACTTATTAGAGAAATGCAAATTAAAGCTTCATTGAGGTACCACCTCACATCTCTCAGACTGGCCAATATGACCAGAAAGGACAATGATCATTGTTGGAAGAGTTGTGGGAAATCTGGGACACTAATACATTGTTGGTGGAGCTATGAACTCATCCAACTTTTCTGGAAAGCAATTTGGAACTATGCCCAAAGGGCAACAAAAATGTGCATACCCTTTGATCCAGCAATCCCACTACTGGGTCTATACCTGAAGAGATGATGAAAAGGGTAAAAACATCACTTGTACAGAAATATTCATAGCAGCCCTGTTTGTGTTTGCAAAGAATTGGAAATCAAGTAAATGTCCTTCAATTGGGGAATGGCTTAGCAGACTCTGTGTGTGTGTGTGTGTGTGTGTGTGTGTGTGTGTGTGTGTGTGTGTGTGTGATGGAACACTACTGTCCTATTGTTCTATTAGAAACCAAGAGGGAAGGGAATTCATGGAAGCCTGGAGGGATTTGCATGAACTGATGCTGAGTGAGATGAGCAGAACCAGAAAAACACTGTACACCCTAACAGCAACATGGGGGTGATGATCAACCTTGATGGACTTGCTCATTCCATCAGTGCAACAATCAGTGACAATTTGGGGTTGTCTGCAATGGAGAATACCATCTGTATCCAGAGAAACAACTGTGGAGTTTGAACAAAGACCAAGGACTATTCCCTTTAATTTAGGGGGGAAAAGCTGATATCTTATTGCCTGATCTTGCTATCTCTTATACTTTATTTTTCATCCTTAAGGATATGATTTCTCTCTCATCACATTCAATTTGGATCAATGTAAACTATGGAAACAATGTAAAGACTGGCAAATTGCCTTCTAGGGGTGGGTAGAGAAGTAAGATTAGGGGAAAACTATAAAACTTAAAATAAATAAAATCTTTATAATTCAAAAATAAAATAAAATAAAATGTCCAGAACTGGACCCAGTGTTCTAATGTCTGACCAGGCAGACATAGTTCTAGTTACTATTTATCAATTAATGCAGTCTAATATCACATTGGTTTCTTTGGCTCTTGCCTAGCGATGTAGATTCAGTTTGACTTGCAATCCACTAGCATCCAGAAGACTTCTTCAATTGAAAAACTTTCTACCCATACCCCCCTTATGTTAAGACTTATATGTATTCCTTTAAATATAAGTATAATTGCTTCACATTTATTGTGCTGTCTCATTTTGTTCCTTTGATTCCATCATTCCAATGGAGAGAAATCTTTTAGGATCCCCATCCTCTCATACAACATATTAGCAACCATTCCTACTTTTGTGTCATATTCAAACTAGATACACATGACATCTTTGGTTTCCTATAAGCCCATTAATTAAAATATGGAATAGAACAGAGCCAAGAAGAACATACTCTAAGGCTCTACTAGAGAGATTCCTCCCAAGATTTAATATCAGTCCATTAACTAACATTCTTTACATTTAGTCAGTCAACCAGTTATGAGCCTACATAGCTATATTAACAATAAATGATCTTGCCAGAAAGAACCTAGAAAGGATTGCCAAAGATTACAAAGCCTTGGGAAAGAAACTGAAGACCATAGAGACCCAGGTGTTGTTTTCATCACTGCTGCCCATTGAAGGCAAGGAATGCAGAAGAGAAAAACTGATTAGAGAAGTGAACAGCTGGCTAAGAAGACGGTGACTGAGAAAGGAATTTGGATTTCTGGACCACAGCTTAAAACATAGGAATGACAGGCTCCGAGCCAGGGACAAAGTGCACCTAATAAAGGCTGGTTAAGAATATATTTAAACTGAAAGAGGATGGGGGAGGGAGAAAATTGTCCATGTATAAACACCAAGCTAAATACCAGATACTAGATACTAGATATTGTCTAGATACTGGACAGTAACTACAATGAAGAAATAATAGCAGTTAGGATATCTAGAATTTCATAAGAGGCAAAAATCCAAGAAATGTTCATTCACAAATGCATAAAATTTAGGCCCAAAGATAGACATACAGCTTAAGAAAGAAAGAAAGAGAAAAAAAGAGAGGGAGAGAAAGGAAAAATAAAGGAAGAGAGAAAGAGTGAGAAAGAAAGAAAAAAGAGATAAAAGAAAGAAAGTGAAAGAGAAAAAGAAAAAAGAAAAAGAGAGAGGAAGGAAGGAAGGAAGGAAGGAAGGAAGGAAGGAAGGAAGGAAGGAAGGAAGGAAGGAAGGAAGGAAGGAAGGTAGGTAGAATTGGATGTAAGTGAAAAGCATTGGGCACAAAAACATTAGGTAATTTCCTTTTAATAGACAAAAAGCCAGAGGTGATAAACATAATGGATAACATTGGAGTGAATGGGAAAAGAAGAAATTATTTTGCCTGAAGAGGATGCTACAGGTCACCTGGACAGAAAGAAAAAGTAGATGAAGAGATAGATAATAAAACCAGTACAATGGAATGATAATAGTGATTGGGAGACTTTAGCTACCCAGATATCTGGTGGAAACCCCTAAACTTACCTTAATTAAAATTTTGAAGAAACCAATGAAGAGAAATTCTATTCTGAATGAGTCCCACCAGTAAGAAGGAATTAGTTTTAGGGTAAAATTGACGGGAACCTTTTAGAAAAATCACCACTCCCTCCAAGAGATTGTGATAGAAAATAAAAATAGCTTAGCATGGTGTAACACACATTCTAGATTTGAGAGAAGCAGATTTTAAATAGATTGCTCTGGTCTCACTCTCCAGATGAAGCAAGCTCTGTCTTCTGGTTAGGGTTCTAGGGGAATATCTAAGGAGTCAAGGGCATCCTCAACTATCTCTAGATTCCATTCCTGTGTGTTCCTTTCACTATTAACCACCAGTGATCAATGCCCCAAATCTATTTATCCACTCAACATCCTCAATCATGTGCACATGAAAGTCAGTTTTGAATCTAAGTGTAATACTTTCTAGAATGTAATTCCAGAATGTGGAAGTGTCTTAAGTCCATGTCATATGAAGATCAATTAAAGAAATTTAGAATTTTTAGCATGGAGGAGAAAAACTGGGGTTGTGGTGGAGAGAAGACAAGATACTTCTTTTAAAGTTGCTGAAGGGCTCTTCTAAGGAAGTCATGAAAAAAAGATAGCATCAATGTGCAAAAATTTCAAAAAAGTAAAAATCTTCCTAATAATCAGCACTATCCCAAAGTGGAATAAACAACTTTGGAAGATTCCTCTTCAATGAATATCTTAGAGCAGAGACTGGTAATAAATTGTTGGATATATTGTCATGGGGATTCTTTTTTTGGTATGGATTAGCTAGCCCACTGAAGTAGTTACTAGCTCTAAAAGTCTCTGACTCTGGGATTATCATTTAGTCTCTATCTCTACCTCTTTTCCATAAGTGCCTTTGCTAAAATCTAGATATATTTGGTCACAACATTCCTCTGATCTTCTAGTTTAGTAATCATGTTTTTTAGAAATGAAAACAAACTTGATATTATTTGCTCTGAATGAACCAATTCTAGCTCTTAGTGATCATCTTTTCCCTTTCTAAATGATCAGAAACTATTCCTTTAATAATCCACAATAGAATTTTTTACAGAAACTAAAGTTAAGCTCATAAATTTACAGTTTGTGTGAGATATAGGACAAACAACTGCTGATTTTCTGGACTTCTTATAAAAAGATAAAGGAGCCTCCAGGCTGGTTATGAAGGTCAGAAATTGATGAAGGTGTGGTGAAGGAAGGAATGTGGACAGAGGGTAGTGAAGTAAACTAAAGAATTTGAGTGACTATGATAGCATTTATATGAATATTTGATAGTTCATAAGTGGAAAGAATTTGTGATTGGACAGAAGGCACAAGGAGAGGAGAAACAATGAAATGGAAGGAGGAGGAAGGGGAAGAGGAGGAGAAGAGAGAGAGAGAGAGAGAGCACCCTGGAAGTACAAGATTAAGAATAACAATCTGTGACAGATTAATTTATTCACCTTATTCTCCATTATGAAAAATCTATATGGATGTTCCAAAGTCACTTCTCTTGATGAATGTGTTTGCTCACAGATAGGTTTGTTCAATAGCCCCAAGCTCAGAGCTCAGGACTCTAATATGGTAAAACTGCAAGATATGATAGAAAGAATCCACAGAAGTCAGTAGGGCTGGGTTCCAGCTGTGGTTTTGCCACTAATGAGCTGTGTGACCTTGGATCAATCATATCACCTCTATTTTCAAGCTTTCCCTATAAAGTAGGGAATAATAATTCAGCTTATCAACTATGAGATAGGCATTTAATTCATTTCATATCATGTGATAGGTCCCATTCTAGCCTCTGGAGATGCAAAGATAAAAATGAAACAGACTGTTTTCTCAAGAAGTTTACTTTCCAACAGGAGAGAGAAGAACATAAATATTTATACTACATATTAAATATGAAATAATTATACTTCATCTTAAATTAAAACTTCATTTTAATGAATTGTCCAAAAATGTAATAGGCTGCCTCAATATGTAAAAAACTTAAGTAGAGGAGGTAGGGCTTAAAGCTTCCTCCACAAAATTTCATTTGGATGTTTTCATCTGAAAGTGTCCTTGAATTCTCAAAGATTTTGTCACTGTAATATAACTTCTTACACATTCTACCAAATTGGAGAAGTTTCAATGTGTTCCCAGCAGCAAACTCTGCACCAACCTCACCTAAGAACAGCAAAAAAAGGTAGCATTTATATAATTCTTTAAGGCTTGCAAAGCATTTTATATGTTATCGCATTAATTCTCACAATAAATCTGTGAGATATTATTATCCCCATTTTACAGATGAAGAAATTGAAGCTGAAAGTAGTTAAGTGACTTATCTGGCATCATATAACCAAGTAAATGTCTGAGGCAGGATTTGAACTCTGGTCTTCTTAGTGCAAGTCTGGTGCTCTGTCAATCAAGACACCTTGATACTAAAGAAGAAGTCAAAGACTTGTAGACCCTACAAAAGCTTTGAACCAATAAAACTTGAATATTTTCCTCAAGGGGACTGTTTGGAAGTGCTGGGAATGATGAAAAACCCATGCACCAAAATAAACTGTAGGTATTATGTTTTAGCAAATAGGAAACAACTGGTTACCAATATGTGTCAGTGCCAAATCACATGCTTACATGCAATCAGATCACTGACTTTTGAGAACAAAGATCAAAATTCATACCCAATTTTAAAAAAATGAGAATATATACTTCAATAAAAAGGAAGCTATTTATAAATGGGAAATGGATTTTTAAAAAATAGAAATTACCATTTACTATAGAAATTTACCTTATGAAAATCAATTGCCATAACAAGAGGAGCAAATGAGTACAAACTACCCTAGTCGATAGTTATTCATCTCTTTGACAAGCAGAAAGATATCATAGCCAAGAATAACAATGGTTTATAATATAAATTCTTTTGTAAAATATTACAGAGGAGGAAGATGAGTAGTATTGCCTCATAAAATAGTGAGAAGCACTGGAGGAAAAACAAGTAACAGAAAGCTTGGCAAATCCTCAAGTTAAGTCAGATCATTTCAGGGATATTGAAGATAAAAAGATTAGATTTGTATAGTTTGGCCCGAGAGGGTAGAACCAGGAGCAATAGATTCAAGTTGGAAAAAAAGGCAAATTTGGGCTTGATATCAAGAAAAACTTCAGGTCAATGAATTTTCCAAAAGTGGAATGAGCTGCCTCAAAAGATGTTGAATTCCTCCTCCTTGTGATTCTTCAGAGTCTGAATATCTAATAGTCACGTATGTAATGGTATGGATTGCTTTCTTGTCTTTATTGGAATAGAAGGCTGCTGAGGTTCCATAAAGCTCTCAAATTATTGAGTATGGGATTCTAAGACAAAATGTAAAAAGGTTAAAAAATTTGTTTCAAAAAGATTTGTCAAGATATAACAAATTTTTTTTTCCATCAATGAAAATTAAGCTATCACCTATGGATTATAACTTCTTGAGGACAAAGCAGCAGCACTCAAAAAAACAAAGACGGGAAGAGCTGCTGAACCAAACTGTGTAGACATAGAGAAGGTCTGTGTTAGAGGTACTAAAATTTAGAAAAATTTGAAAGACTAGTTCTCAAAATTTAATATCTAAAAGAGGAAACCAAAAGCTTAAAAGGAAATCAGACATTTTTATCCAAAAAGAAAAGGCAACCAAGAAAATATCAGTAACTATGGAACCATGTCTATAAAAATCCTTATGATAATAATATGCAAGTATATCAAGTAAAGACATGAGAAAAAAAAAAGTTTTCACAAATTATATTCCCCAGTAGATTGGTTCCTAGTCACACACAAAAACTGAGAAATAGAGAGAATATAAGATTTTGTTGAATTTTCTGTTTGGTGACTGTGAGAAAGCATTTTATTGGGCAGAACAAAATATCAGAGGCGGCTAGGTGGCACAGTGGAAAGAGCACCGGCCCTGGAGTCAGGAGTACCTGGGTTCAAATCCAGCCTCAGACACTTAATAATTACCTAGCTGTGTGGCTTTGGGCAAGCCACTTAACCCCATTTGCCTTGCAAAAAACCTTAAAAAAAAAAAAAAAAGAACAAAATACTGCCTTAAAGGTTCTCTTCCACAAAGTATTTCCTATAAATGTCATACAAAATCAAACAAAATATGTTAAACAAAATCACACAAAATCCCTTGAAAGATGGGACAGAGGATTTCCGGCCAAGATGGTGGAGAGAAGACAGGCACAGTTCTAAAGTCTCCTGATCTCTTCCCCATCTATCACATGAAACAAACCTCTTAAAAGAAAGCCGAACCAGGAAACCCAGAAAGAAAAGCCAGGAGAGGAAGATCTACCTCAGGATTTGTCTCCCACAGCAGCCTTGGCTGAGTACAGGCAGGTGAGTCTGGGCTCCGAGGGAGACCCAGCCTGGGATCAGCCAGATTAACAGCTGAATTGGAATTGGGAGTCTGAGGGCCCGAGAGCCAGACTCGCTGGATCAGCGGTAGGGCTGGATGAAAGGGGCTTGGGTCCGTGGGGAAGCAGAGGCACTGGTGTTGGTGCTGTCCCCCTGGAGCTTGGGGACCAGGCTGGGGGAAGAGTTCGGGTGCAGGAGAACAGCAGACACCATCCCTAGACTTCTCCGGTCTGAGAAACTCTGAGGTCACACCTCCATTGCACAGAGGCTGCTCCTCAAGCAAAGGCAAATTACTTCTGCCTCAGGCCCAGGTGTGTGAGCAGAAGAACCAGCCCAGCTGAGGAATCACCTCAGGCCAGGGTAAAGCCCACCATTGATTGAAGGCAAAAGAATTCAATAGTTCCAACCCCTGCCTTCAGGCAAAGGAAGAAGGCCTCTCAACCAAGGTCACAGACACTCCAGAGAGGGCAACCAGTACCTCCTACTGGCCAGCCAGAGAAACTGCATTCAGTAAAGCCTTCAGCCATCTCAAGCCCAGGTGAACCACCCCCCCCCAACTCAAGGTCTTAGCATAATGAAGAAGGGTCAGCGAAAAGGTGGATCCATAGAAAAATTCCTGGAAGGGAAAGAGCCCAACTCAGAAAGACTTGGAACCTCTGAGGAGAATACAATCTGGTCTCCAGCACAGAAAGACTTCCTTGAAGAAATAAGGAAGGAGCTTAAAAATTTGGGAGAAACAATTAATACCTTAGAAAGTACAATTGGACAAACACAAAAGGAGAATAAATCTCTCAGATCATCAATTGGACAATTACAAAATGAGAATAATTCTCTCAGATCCTCAAACAAGCAAATGCAAAAAGAAATTAATTCTCTCAAAACCTGAATTGGTCAAATGGAAAGCTCTTTCAAAAGTATAATTGACCAATTGGAAAAGGAGTTGCAAAAGGTTAATGAAGAAAACTCCTCCCCCCCAAAAAAATAATGGAGTCTACAGAAACTAATGACTCCATGAGACAGCAAGAGTCAATTACACAAAATCAAAAAATAGAAAAAATAGAAGCAAATGTAAAATACCTCATCAACAAAACCACTGACCTCAAGAATAGATCAAGGAGGAGCAACCTGAAAATTATAGGACTTCCTGAAAACATTGAAGAGAAAAAAAAGCCTGGACTTAATATTACAGGATCTAGTGATGGAAAACTGCCCTGATATCATAGAATCGGAGGGCAAAGTAGTTATTGAAAGAGTACATCGATCCCCACCAGAAAAAGATCCTAAAATGAAAACACCAAGGAATGTTGTGGCCAAACTCCAGAACTATAAGATAAAATAGAAAATCCTGCAAGCAGCCAGAAAGAAACAATTTAAATATCAAGGAGCCACAGTAAGGATCACGCAGGACCTGACTGCATCAGCTTTAAGGGATCAAAGGGCCTGGAACGAGATATTTCGAAGAGCACAGGAGCTTGGAATACAACCAAGAATCTACTTTCCTGCAAAGCTGAGCCTTCTCTTCCAGGGAAAAAGATGGACATTTAACAAAATGGAAGAATTCCAAAACTTTCTGATGGAAAGACCAGAACTAAACAGAAAATTTGGACATCAAACAGGAGGTTCAAGAGACACATGAAAAGGTAAAAAAAGAAGGGGGGGGGGCGATAAAAGGAAAAAAATGCAATCCAGTAAGTTGAAACTGGCTATATCCCAGCATGGGGAGGGGGGGGAAGAGACTCTCATAAATCCTGAGAAATGTAACTCTAACAGAAAGAATATACCTAGCCAGAAATGATGGACATCCATGACCTATTCATGAGACTGCTATCTAAGGGGATGTAACTGGCTTTAACCCCACTTGGGAGAAAGACTCTAATAACCCTCAGGAATTTTGACTCTATTCAATAGAATATACTGAACTAGAAGGGACAGACACTCAGAATTTTCTATGACCTAGATAGCATGATCTAAAAAAATACACTACCTCCCTAAAAAGGGGGACAGGAAAGAGACGGGAGGAGGGAGGGGATTGAATGGGACAAATCTCATTACACTAAGAGATACAAAAAACCCATGGTAATAGAGGGGAACAAGGGAGCAGAGGAGAAACACCTGAATCTTCTTCTCATCAGACTTGGCTTAAAGTCAACCTACACATACTCAGTTAACTTATAAAACATCTAACCTTTCAAGTATTAAAAGGGGGAAAAGGGGAGGGGGGACAGAGAAAGGGAAGAGGAGTGGGGGAAATAAGGGGAAATAACAAAAGTAAGGGAAGGGAAAAGGGAAAAAGGGAAAGAGGAAAGAAAGGGGAGGATGTGATATAGGAGGGCAAACACTGAAGGGGGTGGTATTCAAAAACAAAATACTGGGGAATATGGATAAAAGGGAGGGAAAGGGAGAAAAATACAAACAGAGGGAAGATAGCACAGAGGGCAATAAAGAATTAGTAATCATAACCTTGAATGTGAATGGGATGAACTCTCCCTTAAAACATAAGCAAATAGCACAGTGGATTAAAAACCAGAATCCTACAATATGCTGCTTACGAGAAACTCATTTGAAGCAGAGAGATACATATAGAGTAAAGGTAAAAGGTTGGAGCAAAATATATTTTGCCTCAGCTGAAGTAAAAAAAAAGCAGGGGTAGCAATCCTTATCTCAGACAAAGCAGCAGCAAAAATAGATAGCATTAAAAGAGATAAGGAAGGAAACTTTATCCTCCTAAAAGGTACCATAGACAATAAAGTCATTTCAATATTGAATATATATGCACCCAGTGGGACAGCACCCAAATTCTTAGAGGAGAAGCTTTTCAGGAAGACATAGACAGCAAAACTCTACTAGTGGGAGACCTCAACCTCCCGCTATCAGATCTAGATAAATCAAATCATAAAACAAACAAGAAAGAAATTAGGGAGGTAAATAGATTGTTAGAAAAATTAGATATGGTAGACTTATGGAGGAAACTGAATGGGGATAGAAAGGAATATACCTTTTTCTCAGCAGTACATGGAATTTATACAAAAATTGACCATGTACTAGGACATAAAAACCTAATGATCAACTGCAGAAAGGTAGAAATAGTGAATACATCTTTCTCAGATCACAATGCAATAAAAGTCATATGCAATACTGGGCCAAGGAGATATCAACCCAGAGCAAATTGGAAACTGAATAACCTCATTTTAAAAAATGAGTGGACCAAAAAACAAATTATAGAAAGAATTAACCATTTTATCCTAGATAATGATAATGATGAAACAACATACCAAAACCTATGGGATTCATGCAAAGCAACTCTCAGGGGATATATTATAGCTCTAAATGCTTACATGAATAAATTTGGGGAAAAAAAACAGATATCTTATTGTCTGATCTTGTTACCTCTGAGAATTCTGTTCTCTTTAAGGATATGATTTCTCTCTCATCACACCCAAATTGGATCAAGGTAAAATATGGAAACAAAGTAAAGACTGATGGAGTGCTATCTGTGGGGTGGGGGTGGGGGAGGGAAGCAAGATTGGGGGAAAATTGTAAAATTCAAATAATATCTTTAATTAAAAAAAGAAAAAAGGAAAAAAAGAAGAAAGATGGGACAGAGATAACTTTGTTTAATACTTCTATGGTTATTATTACTATCAATATGAGTATAACAAAGGGAGATATATCTTCACATGGAGAATGTACCATGAAGGCTCAAAAAGAAGAGGTATTCCCTATAAATGATGAGGTCCTACAGATGTGTTATTTCAAATGAAATTGTGTTGATATCATCAATCTCAGATTAACAATAATAATAATATTAATAACTGTCATTTATATAATGCTTTAAGATTTACAAAGTGTCTTATAAATATTATCTCCATTTTTCCTTATAACAACCATGAGAAGAAGGTATTACTAAAATCCTCATTTGACTGCTGAGAAAACAAAGCCTGAAAAGTTGTGACTTACCCAAGGTCACACAGCTAGTGTATATCTAAGAGTGCATTTGAGTTAGGTCTTCCAGAATTCAAGTCCAGTGTTCTATTCACTGTACTACCCCACAACCTCTAGAAACATTACAGAACATCCTTAATAAGACCTATATTTCAAAACTATCTACACAGGGTCAGCTAAAAGGATGAAAATGTTTATTGTCCGAGGTATAAGTAATTGAATGAAAATCCCTTAAAGCTGGTTCATAGGGGTGTGTGTATGTATGTGTGTGTAGATAGATAGATAAATGGATAGATGAAAGAGAAAGAAAGAAAGAAGAGTGAAAGAAAGAAAGAAGAGAGAAAGAAAGAAAGAAGAGAGAAAGAAAGAAAGAAGAGTGAAAGAAAGAAAGAAGAGTGAAAGAAAGGAAGGAAGGAAGGAAGGAAGGAAGGAAGGAAGGAAGGAAGGAAGGAAGGAAGGAAGGAAGGAAGGAGGGAAGGAAGGAAGGAAGAAAGTGAAAGAAAGAAATAGAAAGAAAAGAAAGAAAGCTGGATGGATGGATGGATAGATGGATAGACAGATAATAAGGAGGGAGAGAGGGAGGCACAGTGTCTTAGACAGATACCCAGAGAACTAAGAATTTTTCTGCCAGGGGAAGCTAGGTGGCACAGTGGATAGAGTCAGTCCTGGAGTCAGGAGGATCTGAGTTCAAATATGACCTGACTCATTTAATAATTACTTAGCTGTGTGACCTTGGGCAAAACACTTAACTCCATTGCCTCACATACACCCAAAAAAAAAAACCCTAATGTAGCAAGAATAGGGAACAGAGTTGCTATAAGAGGTAATCCTCCCAGAGACATCCATTTTGGGTTACATTTTTTCCTGGCATCAGGCCTATATTTAATGCCTTTTTGCAACTTCTACCCATTTTTTTCCTAGTTCCACCTTCAGGGCCAAAAAGAACAAGAAGTCTAAATTGTCATCTACATGACAGCCCTTCAGTACTTCAGAACAGCTGCCAGGTTCCCTGTAAGTTTTCTCTTCTCCAAGGTAAACATTCCCAATTCCTTCAAATTGTCCTCGCATGGAAGAAGGTTCTTCAGAGTTTAACCAAGCTGGAGGGATAAATAGATTAAAAAAATTATAATCCTAAAAGTTCTTGACTATTGAGAATATCGAACTGAAAAAATGGAATTTAATAGAATAAATATAAAATCTTAAACTTAGGTTGAAAAAATATCTTAACAATAAAAAGATGGGGGATACATGGTTAGACTGTAATTTGTCTGAAAAAGATGTCAGGGTCTTGGGAAAGCTAGGTGGCACAGTGGATAGAGCACCAGCCCTGGAGTCAGGAGGACCTGAAGTTCAAATCCAACTTCAGACACTTAATAATTACCTAGCTGTGAGGTCTTGGCCAAGCCACTTAACCCCATTGGCTTGCAAAAACCTAAAAAAAAAAAGATGTCAGTGCCTTAAGCAGGCAAGCAGTAAATAAGCATTTGTTAAATGCTTCCTATAGTACTGGTACTATTCTTTTTTAAATAATATTTTATTTTTTCCAATTACATGTAAAGATAATTTTAACATTCATTTTTTATAAAATTTTGAGTTCAAATTTCCTCCTTCCCTCCCTCTAATCTCTTCTCCCTAAATGGGTAAACAATTTGATATGCATTATATATGTGCAATCATGTAAAAAAACTATTTCCATATTAGTCATATTGTGAAAGAAGAAATCGTTTGCAAAAATGTACAGTTTACATAAGGAAAAAAGTAAGAGAGAACAGTACATTTTGATCTGCATTTCAACACCATCATTTCTTTCTCTGGATATGGATAGCACTTCCTATCATGAGTTTTTTGGGAATTATCATGTATCATTGTATTGTTGAGAATAGCAGTCATTCAGAGTAGATCATTGCACAATGTTGCTACTACTATGTACAATGTTCTACTGGCTCTGCTCACTTCACTTTGCATAGATGTTTCTGAAATATGTCTACTTGTAATTTCTTCTAGCACAATAATATTACATTATATTCATATACCATACACCAATTGATAGGCATACCCTCAAACTTCAATTCCTTGCCACCACAAAAGAGTTGCTATAAATATTTTTTTTTAACACATGGGTCCTTTTCCCTTTTTATGAACTCTTTGGGATACAGTAGCTACTGTTCTAAGACAGGAAATACAAATGGAATAAAAAGACAGATAACTCTTGCTCTCAAGAAATTAACTTTCTAATGAGAGAAGACAATAAAGAAAAAAAGGAGCAGAAAAGGAGTTGGGAATAAAGGTACCCTTGACCTTTATCTTGCCACTGAACTCCAGTTACTCTGGAGGAGAGAATGAGACTGGCAATGTTGCTCAGCTCTACCTCATTCAAATCTAACATAAGTCAAATTATCATGCTGGTGATGTCAACAGTCCTCTTTAAGAATGAAGAATGAGCAACAGACATAAAATGCTTATTTTGTGGGACATGTTGTTATAATTGGGAATAGTCAGTAAGGGAATAAAAGTTAAAAGCCTAGACACCTCTACAAAATGACAGCATGATAAGCTCACCAATGGGAGAAGGAGGCTGGTATGGCAGATGAATGTTCAAAGGGGAAGAGATCCCAGTCACTGGAGGAGTTTCCAGTAGAGGCATAGTGTTGAAATCCAGAAAATCAAAAGCACAGCTGGGAGGGGAACGAAGGTTGACCAATCTGGGCCTTTCTCCAAAACAGAGGTTCCAGAAGGCACTCGCCAGTGGGAGAAGGGACTGGGATGGTGAATGGATGTTCCAGGATGAGGAGGTCCCAGATGCTGACTTAGTATGCAGCAAACTCAACATGAGTCAGCAGTATCGCAGAGCAGCCAAAAATAATTAATGAGAGATATAGCTTCCAGGAATAAGTGGGTGGTAGTCTTTGCACTCTGCCCTAGTCAGAACTCCATCTACAATATTGTGTTCAGTTCATTGCACCATATTTTAGGCAGTGGAGATCCAATCTTCCATTGTTAATAGGAATTAGGAGAGTTAACTCAGAAGTTGTGGTTCACTGAACAGTTTGGCACTTAATAAAGGTTGCATTTAATTTCTCTGTTTCTGAGATTTGTTCTCTGGTAATGGCTGCACTGACCACATCTTCAACAAGACACTAGGCACAACAAACCCAAGAAGGGATGCCATTATGTGTTCAACAGTTATGTTCACCATTGAGTCAGGTTTATGGAGTGCTCCACATACTTCTCACCCCTCAACCCTAGTTAAGGAAGCTCTGGTGACCTAATGGACTTCCAATAAAATACTCCCAACAGCAGCTCCTACAATAAATTAATTGTTCTCTTTGTATTGGCAGTGATTCAAATTGTCACAGTCCCTGCAACAAGGAACCCATGATCCAGAGTAGAGGAAGGCAAGAGGAAGTGTCCTTGCCCTACCCAGAGTGGGGGGAGAAGAGTGACAGTCACTGTGGACTGGTGCAATTAAAGGTAGGCTAAGGGAAAGGGGAGAGGAGGAGTGGAAAGGAATGAGAATTGCTGTTATCCAGAGTTTATTCCTCTAATCCTAGTCACTCTGATCCCAGGGTCGCCTTTGCATCAAGAATCTAGTAAAGTTGTGAGGACCCTCAAAATAGGGTAGCGGGAAGCAAAGGGAATAAGCATCCACAGTGCCTTACCTGCAATCAAAGAAAAGAAATCTCAGCGGGAAGGAAAAGCTGTAGGGTCAAATGAAGTCTGGGTAAATCTTGAGCCAGGGCTGAAGCAGAAGCAAGAACTAGACTCATTTTGGTCACCCAAAAGCTGAAAGAATCCTAGAGATCTCCCACAACTCAGAATGTAAAGAATACTAGATTTTAGAGAGAGAGAATTTGAGTTCAAAACTACTATTTGAGTAAGATACTTGGCCTCTTATTTCCTTATATTTTAAATGAGGGGACAGTATGGTAAAGGGAGAAGGGCATCAACTCTGTTGTCAAGGCCAATAGTGCTTTTGGGTCAGAAAAGATGGATTCAAAATCCTTTCTTTCTCCATCTGTAAAATTAGGTTAAACTAGATGTCCTCAAAGGCCCTTTTGAATTCTGAATCTGTGATTCTGTCATTTGCTGACCTTTAATATCCCTTCCACTTCTAAATCTATGATCTTAATTTTGAACTAGTTGCAACTGGGATGTGAACCCAGAAGTGCTTATTCCCAGGTCTCTGGTATAATCCAATATCACAGGACTAGATACTGCAGGAACCAAAAGTCTTTACTTCACAAGGGTCCAGGAAAACATCTTTGGCCTAACTTAGACTGGTCTGGTCCACCCTGCGTCTCAATAATTCCCTAGGCCCTTTAGCAGCAGCCAGTTCTCTTTCCCCTCCCTTTGAAGAAATCGGGGGGGAAAGTGCTTTGATTTTTCTAAAACAAACACTGGACAGAATGACGAGATAACCTCAGCCTGGGGTTGGCTCAGTCTCCCCAGTGCAAGGGAAATCACACTTAATCTTTCTACCATGAAAGCCAGAGCAGTGCTGAAACCTTCCTCACTGTGGAAAGTTGCAGTGGCAGGCCTGTCCGAGATCCCCTCTCCAGGGGTGAGGGCTTGACAAGTAGAGGGAAAAAAGTCATCTGTAGCCCAGGTGACAAATGTTTCTGAGGGGAGTCCTTCGACTGGGTGGGCCCAGGCTTTCAGAGCCAAAGAGTCCGAAGCAGAAAAAATTGGGGTCTGATGAAAGAAGTGTTGTTGGCTGTTGCTTCAAGGAAGCCAACAAACCTCTCCAGTCCTTGTGGATCAAAAGCCACCTTGTGAAGAGGGAAACTGCTCTCACAGGGAATGACAAGAGACAGAAAATGGGGGTAGGAGACAGAAGGAGAATTGGAAAGAAAAATTCAGGTCCTCTGGAGGTCATCAAACATCTCATCCACTTCCCTCCTTATGATCCCAGCCTTTCATGCATGCATGCATACATGTGCTCCATTTAGTTGTTCTATTTACTCAGGTCTGGGGTGAACTATTCCCTTCCTCAGTCCTGCAATTCTCCTAACACATACCTTACCACCATCCCCCTATTTGGCTTCCTAGGGCTTCTATAACTCACTCACACAATGTCCTAGCTAAGGTCTCCAACAAATATTACTTACATGGATCAAACTAATTTTGTATCATTAATAACTAAAAATGATGCTAACCCATTGCTAGTTAGTTTTCATGAGGGTCAGTAGACTTGGAGTTACAAAGACCAACCTAATTTTGAAACTCCTTTATAACTAGTTGTGTGACTGTGAGTCCTTTTATATCTCTGAGCCTCAGTTTCCTCATCTGTAAAGTTGTAATAATATCTACAGTGTTGAGAAAATTATATATATATATATATATATATATATATATATATATATATATATATATCACAATTACTCCTTCCACATCAGAAGGGTTAAGGAGTGTGATGTCCCCACAATCTGGAAAATATAGGTAAAATTTTTTGTCCCTTCTTTCATACTAGAGAAGCTTGAATTATTATGATATGAAAAGATAAAATATATTGATATTATACTGTACTATACATATATTTCATGCATTTCTGAGTTTCTAAACTTCTGGTTGTCCATTAGCTTTCTTGTATCATCTGCAGCTTCCACAAAACTCTACTAAAATTCCTTTTTTTAATTTCTTAATGCTAGACCACAATATATCAAAACTTCAATGAGAAAAGTTGTGATGTAGAAAGGATAACTGTATATTTAATGTGCTTTGTACCATTATTATTATTATTATTATTATTTATTATTATTAATTAGTATCCTCCACATAGACTTTGAGGTCATTGGCAAATGTGTGGGATAGGTGGCCAGAATCAGAGTAAAGAGACTTTGAAGTCAGAAGCCCTGAGTTCCAATCCTGTCTCTATCCTTTCCAATGTAAGCTTGGTCAAGTCCGTTAACTCTTTGAGTTTCAGTTTCCTCATTTGTAAAATAAAGGATATGACTCAATGTGCCTTAATTCCTTTCCATCTCTAAATCTAGAGGTAGTCAGGGGGGCACACTGCATAGAGCTCTGGTCATAGAAACAGGAAGACCTGAGTTCAAATCAAGCCTCAAAAACTTAATAGTTTTTTGACCCTGAACAAGTCATATAGCTTTCTACCTCAATTCTTTCAACTGTACAATGGAGAAAAGGATAGTATCTATCTCATGGGTTTGCTGTGAGGCTCTAATGAAATAGATGAGTAAAGCACCTGGTAATGAGATAGTTTAATGCCTGTTTCCTATCTAAATCTATGATCCTATGAATAGGATGTATATCTGGAAGCCCTCCATAGATCATGAGATCTATTTTTAATGTTTCAGCAGGTAAGAGAATAAAGAGAAATGGCTAAATAAGATTCACAATCACATGCTGAGCCAGATGAGCAAAACCAGAAGAACACTGTACACCCCAACAGCAACATAGGGGTGATGATCAATCTTAATGGACTTGCTCATTCCATCAGTGCAGCAATCAGGCACAGTTTTGGGGTCTCTGCAATGGAAGTTTGTTGACTTACTTGTATTCAGAGAAAGAATTGTGGAGTTTGAACAAAGACCAAAGACTATTGCCTTTTATTTTTAAAAAAACTGTTAACTTATTATGTAATTTTGCTATCTCTTATACTTTATTTTTCTTCCTTAAGAATATGATTTCTCTCTCATCACATTCAATTTAAATCAATGTATACCATGGAAATAATGTAAAGACTAACAGACTGCCTTCTGTGGGAGGTAGGGGGAGGGAAGCAAGATTAGGGGGAGAATTGTAAAATTCAAAATAAATAAATAAATTTTTGAAAAAAAGATTCACAATCACAACCTGATTAGTTATAGCATAATGCTATAATCAAGTGAGTTAATAATTTAAAGTCATTACTTAATTCTTCATTCAACAATTGTTTGTGTTGCTTCTACTACCTAAGACTTTGTCAGTATTAGGTGCTTTGGGCAAGTCAAAGGTGACTTCATTCATTCCAGGAGCTTATGATCTGGGGAGGAGGGAGGGAGCATACAAATATATGTATAAGGACTTACAAGGCAGGATACATTAATTACCATGAAAGGGGTTGCAAAAAATGTTATAGGACTTCAAAAAAAGTCTGATAAGGGGCATTCAGTGAAGGCTTCATGGAGAAATTAGGATTAATGCTGAGATCTCAAGGCTGAGTAGACCAGGAGTAATGGGATGCAGGCATTCCTGGCAGAGAACCATCATAGGCAGAGGTAGGAAAACTCAAGGGATGTTTGGGGAGTAGGGAGAATCTCCATTTGGTTGGAATTTTTATGGAACAGTGGGAAAGAGGAGGGGGAGAATACAAAGGCTAATTAGTGTCAGATTCTTATCATCTGTTTTATCACCCTTGCATCTTTTCTTCTTGGTTCCCCTTTTAGGCCTTAGCTCCCAAAGACCCACATATATTTCTAAATTCTCCTGAAAATAATCTCTTCACAGATTCCTCAACCATTGTCTCAGTCTCTCACCAGTAATCTCTCAAATTGTGCCTTTGACAATCTAAGTCTGATTTTTCTAACCCTTTTGGTATAGAATGAAATATATGGAAGGGGGGGGTGCATTCAATATAGATTCCCGTGTAATTTACCTAAGACTATAAAATTATTCAGTGATCTGATTCCAGGAAGAGCCCAGAGTCCTGTAGGTTCTAATAACAACAAGTAATAGGATCTTTAAATCACATCCCTGACCCCTCATTGTTCAGTCTTAATACTTCTCTCTTTTTCCACTGCTCACCTTTCTCTCTCCTCTTTCCCTCCCTGCCTGAGAAGCAATACAGTCTCTCTTCACCTGAAGGGATTTTGTAATTCATCTGCCACTCTTCGCTCCACCAACAGGTTTCCGTTCCAAACATCTCCAATCCTCCTCAGCAGAAGAGCACAAAAGAACATTGAGTCCTCCCGAGTTGAAACCCAAATACACATTTATTTTTCTGTCAGGTTGGCTTTAAGCAGCCTCACTGTGAGTAAACAAGAAAACCCTGATTGCAATAGCTTTACACGAAGACTTTGGCACATAGCTACAGAGCAGATATGACCAGAGAGAGCAGAGAGCTAGGAAGGAGGTTGTAGGAATTGGAAAAAGGATGTTTCTAGCAGAGGAGGCAAAATGTCAATCAAAGATAAACATCCTTAACAGTGTAGTAAGCAGATAAAGAATTGACAGGTTAAAAAAAAGGGAGCAAAAACCCCTTCAGAAACAGGGACAAGAAACCAAAATCAACACACTACTGATTAAATTGGCTATTTGCAAAAGCCTTCCCAGAAACAATCCATCCTACACTGTAATTGGGGATAGTTGACTGATAGGATTAAGGTTCCTGGAAGCAACCACTCTAAAATATAAAACTGGTGATGCCATAATCTTGAAAATTGTAACATGAAGTGATGTAATAACAAAAACATTTGGTGATAAGGGGAAATCAAAAAAGGAAGAATTAGTTTGCCAGAATTTTTCTAACAGGCCAATCAACTAACACAAATATCCCAATATGCCTGGTAACTGTGTGCCTAAATTAGATACAATAGGGGTATCACGTTGGCATAGCTAGACAACTCTATCTCTTACGATCATTCATTCCCTCTTTTCCTGACAGTATAACTGACTTCTGGTCTTCATTTGGTTCCCCAAAACAATCCCTTCCAGGAAGGGAATAAGCTGACCAGCCAGTACCTATGTTCCTGACTGGCAGGCAAATTATAGCATTCAGTGTCAAATCATAAAGTGGCATTCTGATTTGTAGCATTCTTTTCTATGACTTTGCTCTGATCATTCTAGGAGTTGTTTTGTTGTTGCTTTTGGTTTTGCTTTTTTTTTTTTTTTGTCTCAACAACCCTTAATAGAGTGCCTGGCTCATAGTGATAATGATGAAGTTGTTTGTCCTTTGCTCTCAAAAAAGACAATGAAGTAAGGGAAGTGATATCATGTCAAGCACATGAATTGAATTTGATTGAGGGGATGCTGTACTAGGTCACTAGCTTCACTTTCTCCTCCATCTGGGTCCAGTAACCAGGATGACTGAAGATGGCCCTGGATGCAAGGCAATCAGGGTTAGGTGACTTGTCCAAGGTCACACAGTTAGTCAAGTGTCTGAAGCTGAATTTGAACTCCTGAACTCCTGATTCCAGGGCTAGTGCTGCCTGGATGCTTAATCAATGCTTGTTAATTTGAATTGATCCTATGGTCCTATACGATTTAAGAAATAGCAACATATTACTGTATTAGTTAACCTTTCCTTATTAAACATAGCTTCTATATTTATTCACAAATTGAGTCCCAGAGGATGACCAATACCTCATGTTGGAGAGTGGATGCCAAGATTTAACACTATAGCCCCCTATTATATTTCCCATCAATAATTAAACAATAGACACAACTTACTCTTAGAAAAATCATTTGTGAAAATAGCAGAGCAAAACAGTAGCTACAAAACATTTCTCTATAAACCTGGATTGTACTCTCCCATAAACACGGAATGCATAGAAAGAGTGGGCTCAAAATTAAAGCACAATGAGTGAGGCTCACATCTAAGATACACTTTTCTAGGACCTGGAAGCCCTTTGTCTCTTCAGAGTTCTCACATAGCTTTAATTGAGTGCAGCCTCTCAACTTGATAGGTTGACCTACTGAGTTCCAAGGGTCTGTTCCTCTCCATAGTCAACTCTCTTCTCTGCAGCCAGTACTCCTGTTCTGTGAAGGTCTTTGTTCCCTCAAGTGGCTACTTTTCTGTGACCATGTCTGGTTTTTCAATTATGCTTAAATTATATCAAACTAAAGAATTATTAAGCTGCTAGTTGGAGCATTTTCATGTCTGCTGCTAGATACTAAGCCAAATTGGAAGAGCAGAGAGGAAATCCCTGCCTCTTCCCACCCCCACCTTCAAAGATGAATGAATTTCTCTCAAGGGATTGTTCAGGTCCTTCTACTACTACTATCTTGATCTGACATACTCTCTCTCTTGAGTTTAACTATTTAAAACTTACAAAGATGTTCTGGGGCTTTTCTCGCCCAATGAGGCTATTCTTCCTTAATTACATCAGAGAAAAAGGTTCACATTTCATAAATGACTCACCAGGGGCTACCATTTTTAAATTCATTTAACACTTGTAACCACATTAAAGCCTCATCATATATGACTAAATCTTGTAACTATATCAGCTGTGTTGAGAGAGGGAATAATATTGCCCTTATGTACATGCAAATATTCAGAAATTCATACATGAACTTTAACAACAAAGAAGGAACAGAACTAGCAAAGCTCTAGCTTTGTGCAAAGGTTTAGATAGTATACCTATCAAGTTTTCAGAAGACACAGAAGCTAGGAGGAATATTTACCATGTTGAATTTAGAAAATCAAGATTCAAAAACAAAAAAAAATCTCAACATCCTAGATGAAAGATTGATCTAATGAAGGAACAAGACCAGCCTATTGAATTCACTGATATAGAGAATTTACAGGAAAGGAAACTCCTTCTACCAGTGCAGGGCAGCTCCATCTTAGAGCATTAGAGAAGTGAGAGGCTTAGTGACTTGCTCAGAATCCTACAATCAGGGTGTGTCAGAGGACAGACATGAACTTAGATCTTCCTGACTCCAAGGTCAACTTTCTAGCCACTGAAGGACACTTTTGGATATAAAATAGAACAGATAAATAAAAGGCCTCCATTTGTATTTGAAATAGTTGCATAAACAAAAAAATGGCTAGAGCTCAACTAGAATAAAAATTGTAGGAAAAAAATTGGAAACTCAAAATAAGTCATAAATAAAGTTGAAAAGAGACACAGTTCAATTCAATTTAAGAAAAAAAAATAAATTCCCTAATAACCAGAGCTGACCAAAATTAGAAAGGGTTGCCTTGAAATCCTTGAAAGGTAGTATATTCACCCTCCCTAGACATCTTTTTCAATCAAAGGTCAGTTGTCAAGATATTTATATATGAATAGATCAGAAGTTCCTCTTTTGCCACCACTCTGAGATTTAATAACACATTCTAAACAAACTGATTCTCAATTTTATCCTCACTCTCCTACTCTATTTGAACCTTGACAATAGTCTTTCCTCAATCCAGTTTACTTGTCAATTCAATTCAACAAGCTTTTTTAAAGGTTTACTCCGGACAAAGCACTGGGTTAGAAACTAAGGGTACAAAAATGAAAATGAAAGCGCATATGCATAAATAAAAATGTATAAAAAGTAAATACAAAATAATTTAGAGTTGGCTTCATTCCATCAGATAAAGGGGTTCACATTTCACAAATGGTTCATCAAGGGTAGCTTCCATCAAACTTACTTGTAAGTGTGTCATATTCTTTCTGTTAGACTTTTGAGTTCAGAACTCAATTCCTTTTTGAAAAAATCTTTGTATCACCAATACTAAGCCTTTCACAAAATAGACCTTTAATAACAGCTATTGTTAGTTGAATGACAAAAAAAACAGCATTGTGCTCCCCAACATAGCTCTGTCCTGGTTTGGCTCCCATCCTTCATATACCCCTAAACTTGAATTGTCCTTCCTGTTTCATTTCATTTTTATTGAGAATCTTGATAAATTGATAAATTTGATAAATTGATAAATCCAAAGAGATCATTTGGGTCTCATGTACAGATGAGTGTCTTCCTACTGGGCACTCGAGGCTCTGTATTTAGAAATGTTATCATAAGATTGTTCACAAAGCAGATACAAAGAGCTTGGGTATTCTTACATATTCAGTTTAAATTATCTAACTCTGGCAGGCAGATAAGTGGTACAGAGTGGTTTAGAGCACTGGACTTAAAATCAAAAAAAACTCATTTTCATGAGTTCAAATCCCAGACTACTATGTGACTTTGGACAAGTCACTTTAACCCAGTTTGCCTCAGTTCCTTATCTCTAAAGTGAGCTGGAGAAAGAAATGGCAAACTACTCCAGTATCTTTGTCAAGAAACCTTCAAAACTGGGGCAGCTAGGTGGTGCAGGGGATAGAGCACCCACCCTAGAGTCAGGAGGACCTGAGTTCAAATCCAGCCTCAGACACTTAACAATTACATAGCTCTGTGGCCTTGGGCAGGTCACTTAACCCAATTGCCTTGCAAAAACCAAAAAGAAAAAAAAAAGAAAAGAAAACACCAAAATGGAATAATAGAGACTTGGACATGACTGAACAGTAACACTATATCTTTAGTTCTTTCCCTGCACCAACTTGACCTCCTTGTTCCTCATTTACAGAGCTCTCTGTTCTGTTTTTCAAATCATAGCTGACCTTCTTTACAGAAACAAAGCTAAAATAAGTAAATAAATAAAATCAGCCTGTTGCTCAGAGATGGAAGAAAACTGAGAATCCTTGCCTGGATTCTTTTCTGTCTTTAATTTCTACTTGGGAACGGTCATCTTCTGGTTTCATTAAGCAAGGCCTCTAAACATGTAGAGGCCAAATTGCCTGGAAAGTGATGTTATCCTAACAATTTGCTTGTTATCATTGCTAAAATCCCTCCAGGAATATTTCTTGGTAGAGAAATGCAATGGCACAGCATCAGTGGAAAGTTTTCCAGAGCTGGTTTCAAGTAGTTTAAAGGGGAAAGGATCTTCACTAATACAGAAACCTGTTACTTATGTAGATCATTTAAGAATACTTGTTTGTTTTATTTTTACCTCACTACCACAATACAAAATATTACTCTCATTATATCACTCCCCTATTCTAAAATCTTCAATGGATTCCAACTGTCTTCAAAATGAAGTCAAAATTTATCACATGGTTTTCAAAGTCTTCCACAGTCTAGTTTCACAAATCATTCAGCTTTTCTGTCCCATGACTCCCAAAAGCAAACCTTCCAGAAGTTCATCACAAACTATGTTCATTTTATTCATACAAATTAATACTATTTCCCATCCCATACTTGACGTCTATAATTAGTGAATGCCCTGACCTCTCACTTTTCATTCTTCAAGGTATGGTTTGTCCTACTTCTTCCCTGAAATTCTCTCTGACTTCATTAATACTTGTTCTGCCCATCTCTAAATTTTTACTACATTGCTTCTACCACTCATTTTGTCACTTAATTATGTCTTGTATTGTTATCCATCAAGTAGCTCCTGAATATATAGACTATTTCTTAAAATGGAATATCATATCCACAAGAGCAGGATCTATACCTTATATTTCTTATGGAGTCTTACATCCTCACACTCAGAGAAAACATTAAAATTAATTGAAAATACTAATCAGCAATTTAATATGCATATATGTAATATATGTATGACATATCACATGCTCATGTACATGCTTTGAATATAAGTTCCTTAAAGGTTCTGATTATATATGTTATATTTTATCTCTGTATCAATGAGCATAGTGCCATATAAATAGTAGGAACTTAAAAGTTTATTGAATTGTCTAGTGTTTGGAATGGAGTAGTTGTTAAAACTGAGACTGAATTAATGATAGCTGTTCACATGTTCAAAGAAAAGATACCCTCTCAAATGACTTGAAGCCTAAAGTCAATCTTACTTCACTCAAAAAAAAAAAAAAAATCAGACTCCGGGCCTCAAGATTTTTGATACAATGAGAATGCAGTGGTTCAGGGCACCACTGGGGGTCAGTGCAGAGCTCCAAAATAGTTTGGATTTCACCAATGCCTTACCCATAAGGGTCCCAATATCTAATCATAGGACATAAAGTTGGGAGGAACTTTGAAAATCATCTGGTCAATCCCTTATTTTTATATAGGGAAACTCAAACCAGGGATGTTAAATGTTAAGATGTTAAATTACTTACCCATCATATTTTACCCATGAGTAGATAGCAGGGATGGAATTCAAACCTAAGTCATCTGACTCTAAACTCAGTATTATTTCTTCTATGAAACCTGCTTCTAGCAGTTCAGTTGAATTTGACTCAATTAACATTATCTAACATCTACTGTGAACAGATTATTATAGTAGATACTGGAAAACAAAATTTAGATAAGATGAAGACCCTGTCCTCATGGAGCTTACAGTCTAGTTACTATGATACATGAAAAATTAATCAGAAGAGGCAGCTAGGTGGCGCAGTGGATGGAGCACCAGCCCTGGAGTCAGGAGTGGCTGAGTTCAAATCTGACCTCAGTTACTTAATAATTACCCAGCTGTGTGACCTTGGGCAAGTCACTTGGCCCCATTGCCTTGCAAAAAACTAAATAAACAAACAAACAAATAAATAAGCAAACAAATAAATAGATGAATGAATGAATGAATGAAAAATAAATAATGAATGAATGAATAAAATGAATTAATGAATGAATAGATGAATAAATAAATAAAAATGAATCAGAAGGGTGTAGAACAAAATGCTTTGTAGGTCGAAGTACTTTGAATACTTAGGTTCCCATTTTAACTTAAGAATCACCAGAGACAACACCCAAGTCACATATTGAATTTCCTGAGATATTTTCAGAACTCACTCTCCAACCAGAGATTGAGTATGGAAGGATAAATTAAAAAGGTAAACTTCTCAGGGAGAATTAAAGGGTTTGGAAGTCACCAAGTCACAAATTTGGACTAATTCCTGTCTGAGGTAGGACTGCAAATGATCTTGGTAATCGGGATTGAAAAACAGAGTTTAGGGGCAGCTAGGTGGTGCAGTGGATAGAGCACTGGCCCTGGAGACAAAAGTAACATCCGGCCTCAGACACTTAAGAATTACCTAACTGTGTGGCCTTGGGCAAGCCACTTAACCCTATTGCCTTGCAAAAAAAAAAAAAAAAAAAGCAGAGTTTATTGAATCAATCAGAGTTGGACCTGATATCTAATCCAACTCTGCTTCTCATTTCGTATGAGCTTGAACACCTGACATAGTAAATAGAGTGGAGACTTTTGGTCAAAAAACCTGAATGTTTGGGGCGGCTAGGTGGCGTAGTGGATAAAGCACTGGCCCTGGAGTCAGGAGTACCTGGGTTCAAATCCATTCTCAGACACTTAATAATTACCTAGCTGTGTGGTCTTGGGCAAGCCACTTAACCCCATTGCCTAGCAAAAATCTAAAAAAAAAAAAAACCAGAATGTCTACCGCAAGCATGTAAAGACTTCTGGCAGAATGGACAGAAAAGAACAAAATTGTTCCAATGGCCATAAAGTTGACTGAAACAGATGGTGTCAAGCACTTAGAGTTTGGTCAGACATCAAAGATACCTAAGTAATCTACTGCATTCTGGGTCATCACTAGTTGATTTGCATCCTGCCACTGGACTTTAATGACTCTGGAAGTGAAGGTGAAGCAAATGACTTTGTGCAATGCTGTCTTACTTAAATCCAATTCACACAAAGTCAAGGAATCATCCTGTGATGTTACTGGTCCAACCTCAAGGAGCTTTATCAGGTCACTATTGGGTATGCGCTACCACTTCAAGGTATTACATGGAGGAAGACACTTACAAATTGGAAAAATGATCTATATGACTCTCCAATTCTAATATACAATTTTGAGACCCTGGATATCATAATTCCAACTCCTTCATTTTATAATAAAGAAATCGAATTCTAGGTCTAGAATACCGATCCTTTGTCTTCCAGTTCTCACTTTCCATTTCACCACAATGCTTCTAGTCCTTCCTGGAGACCTTAGCTCTACGCAGAATTGTATATAAGTGTGAAGAGCTAGAAGGAGAATAGCAAAATTGTTATAGAGTCATTGGTTTCATAAAATACTTTATTGATATAGTACAATGACAAAAATATGACATGGTGACCAAAAAACTAATGGAGTTGGGGTCTGAAGCTGCATTGATAAGAATATCCCATTTGTCACATCACCTCTAGAGTGTTATATTCAATTCAGAGTGACCCATTTGAGGAATAACCTTGAAAAGCTGCAGCCTTCCAGAGGAGAATGGCTAGGATTGGTGAGAGGATTGTAGAACAAGCCATATGAAGACCATTTGAAGCAACTGGGTCTACCCTAGAGAACAGTAGATTAAGTAGGGAAATGATAGTGTTTCCTTGTATGGGAAGGCCACTCAAATGGAAGAGTTATTCTGCTTTTCTCCAGAAGGCAAAGCTAGAAGCAGCAGATGGAATTTGTAGAAAGTCAGATTTCAACTCAATATAATAAAAAAAAATTCTCTAATAATTAGAGGCATACAAAAGTGGAACAAACTGCCTCGAGGGCTAGTGGTTTTTCTGTCACTGGAAGTCTTCAATGAGAGAAGAGATGAATATTTGTAACATTCTCAACTCTAGATTTGTGTGAATTATTGGTTTGAATGGAGGTTAATTTTGGAAATAAGTGTGCCTCAGTTGGCTTACGTTCCCATTCCAGTTCCCTTTGAAACTATTAAAATCATCTGTACTCAGTTTGCACCTTACTAGGAGACCAGAAAAGGAACATGCATTTTTAAACTTAACAAATATTTAATTCCCTTCACATGACATTCCTTCCTCCTCTGCTGCATCCCTTGCCTGAAAATCTCTCTCTCCTCACCACAAGATTCCTTTGAGTCTCTACTCAAGCTCCACTTTCTATGTAATCATTTGCAACTAATGCAAAAATTTCTATGGGAGACCTTTCCTGATTACTCCAACTCCTAACACTTCTTTCAATAGAAATTACTTTGTATTTAATTATCTAAATATATATTGTAGCCCTCTGGTATAGTATAAACTCCCAGAGGACAGAGACTGGTTTGTTTGGTTTTTTTTTTTATTTTGTTTTTAAAGTGCCTAAGCTACATACATGCTGTGTGTGTATGTGTGTGAGTATACTCTGAAGCACCTAGTACAACATATTATTATGTGGTCACACATAATAAATGTCTAATAAATGCTTGTTATTGTTATTGTTAACACGTACAATGTTATAAAGTCATACTCATCCCAATTCTCACTAGAGTCTCTTGGGAAAACACCATCTCCCAGAGTCCTACTTCTAAAATGAAGAAAGAACTCCTTAATATCAACAGAATATGTGCATTGAGACTTCACTGCAGACATCCTAGAACTTGAAAATTGCTATAGCCACCTGAAAGACTCATGCTCTCAAGTGGTGAAAAGTCTGGCACTTTTGTTTGTAAGTGAACTGTGTCTAAGCAGCTCTATTCATGAAGCAATTGTTTTCCTGCAATTGGAACATTCCTTGACTTATCACCCCTCCACAGGCTAAATATTTCATCTCCTTGCTCCATGGGGGTCGCAAAAATATGTCAGAATTCATAGACTTCCTGGACAATATTGCTGTATATCCCTAAAGGATTGTAAATTTTCCTTTCTTCTCTCATCCTAGTCAGATTTGGTTGCCTTCCTGATATAGGTTGTATCCCAGTGTCTAAGGCAATGTATCCCTAAAAAAAAAATCATCCTGAAAATTTCAATTGGATTTGTCCTTAAGGCCCAGAGCCTCAGGTAATAAACCAAGAATCTGGGCCTATTACACCATTTATTGGGGATGTTGAAAAGAGAATTCCTGTTTATGTATGAATTAGACTAGATAAGCTCTAATGTCTCTTCTAATAGAAATTTTATGATTCTGTGCTAAATCAGTCTTGTGTTTGTCTGGTTTCCTATAAGGCTTCCTGTACTTTTTAACTTTTTTCCAGGACAGTGTCAATAAAATAAAAGTGATCTGTTCCTTTGAAAACTCTGTCTTGTATAATGGTTTGGCAACATGGGGATTTCCCTGTGCCCTTTGTGAAGGTCTATTAATTCTGATACAGTATATATTCAAGAGAACTTCATTTTCTCTGCCCGTCTTCCAACATGCTCCTCCAGTCAAGCCCAGTAAATTAATGCTTCGGATCCATTATGAATAACATGTGTTGTTGAAGCACATAGAGACATAATACCCAGTAACCCAGTGATGCTGTCCCTGGAGTTAATATAACTTTGTTTAACATATGTTTCTGCTATTCCTATCCTGAGATATGTGCATTGAAATATAATATATACATTGCATATATGACTGAAAGATACAGGGGGTATATTAAAAAAATAAACCTCTTTATATGACCTATGCTGAAATATATTTTAAATATCATGTAGCTGCTTTCACATTAATGTCTATGGATAATCTTTCTATCTTCTCTCACTACTCTTAGTTTGTTTTTAGGCTCCCTTGCCCTTTGCTATTGTAGCTTCTTGGTTCCAAGATAGGCATAAAGTGCTCAGTTTGGAGTTTGAGGAGGGGAATAAGATAATATATTTATTGACAGGATTTGAAGAGTTTGGAGAATCAGCCAAGAGGACAGAAAGCATTAACCGAAAAATCAGTAGCAACCAGTATATTCTCCTGATTTTAAGCTCCAGTTCCCCCAGTGAAAGAATGCTTGAAAAAAAGATTAATGTTGAAAGTATTGATATCTAATCTGTACTACCACAAATGTTCAGCCCTACCTTGGATTTCTTTACATTAGAGGAACATTAACATGATTGTAAAGTATTTCTCACAGCTATACCTCCAACCCACCATCAACAATCTCTTTCCAATCCTTTTATAATTTTAATATTGAGATTGCATCCCACTATGGAATAAGCAAGTCTAATATATGCCAACAATATTAAATGACAATCAAAAAAGTACCAGAGGAAAGAACACTGATTCTAGAGTGAGAGGACATGAGTTTCAATCCCACCTTTGAAGTTTAGTATCTATATGATTTCAGGTGTTTGTCTATGAGGTGTCTTCCATCTCTAGATCTATGGTCCTATGATCTTTTGCTACATTAAAAGAATAGTGTCAAGGGTCTAAAACTGTGCATACTTTTTGATCTAGCAATCCTGCCACTAGATCTGTATCTCAAAGAGTCAAAAAAGGGAAAAGGGCCTATTTGTACAAAATATTCATAGCAGCTCTTTTTTTAAGGTGGCAAAGAATTGGAAATTAATGGGATACTAATCAACTGGAGAATGACTGAACAAGTCGTGATATAAGATTGCAATGGAATACTATTATACTCTAAGAAATGAAGACTTACTGAACTAATGCAAAATGAAGTGATTAGAACCAGAACACTGTACATAGTAGCAACAATATTGTACAAGAATCAACTGTAGATGACTTAACTATTCCCAGGAATTCAATGATCCAAGACAATTCCAAAGAACTACTGATAAAAAAAAATGCTATTCATCCCCAGAGAGAGAGAACTGATGGAAACTGCAAACTAAAGCATAGTCTTTTTCACTTTATTTTCTTCATGAGGGTTTTTTTGGTCTAGGTTTTCTTTCCCAACATGACTAATATAAAAATAGGCTTTGCATGATTACACATATATCAAATTGTTTACCTTCTCAGGGAGGCGGGAAGGTAGATAAGAAGAGAATTTGGAACTCAACATTTTTAAAAAGAATGCTAAAAATTATTTTTATATTTAATTAGGTAAAAATATAAAATAGTATAAATAAATAAGTAAAAGAATAGTATCCAGGATTGTAAGGAGTATGTCCTATTTTACTTGGCCTTATCAGATTTCATAAGGAAAAGTTTTTATTTTGGAAGGCTATCAATAAACTGGAGCATATCTGAAGGAGGGCAACCAAAATAATGAAGGACAATACCATATGACACTCACTTGTAGGAACTAAAAATATTTAGCCTAGAGAAGAAAGGATTTGAGATAGGAAAAAGAAACAGGTGGAGAGACAAGTATTTGAAGGGAAAATATGAAAAAGAAGGCCTAGACTGGTTCTACTTAGCCAACAAAGGCAGACCTTAGAACAATGAGTAGAAGTTGCAAATTTTGTCCTATTGTCAGAAAAAACTTTTCTATTTAGTAGTACATGAAAGTGAAATGGGTTCACCTTGGAGGTGTTCAGAGAGGCTGAATGATTTGTTGTCAGGTATGTTGTGGAGGAAATTATTGTCCTGGTAATGGCTGAAGCTCCTTAGACTGTAAGCTCCTTGAGAGCTGGTACTGCCTTTTGAATTTTTATTCCCCTAGCACTTAGTACAATGTTGGGCAAATAACAGATACTTAATAAATATTTATTAACCAGCTAATGGACTGATTTCTACCATCTCTGAATCTTTGATTGTTCTTTAAAATCCCTGTATGCAGGACTAGAATTTTAGAATTTTCAATTAATTGTTTAAGAATAAAAAATAAGGTATAATATTAATGATAATAATAAAGGTTTAATAATATTTTACCTTCTTTTTGAGCTTTTTGAGCTTTCCTTCCACCCTAATCATATCTATGTGGTAGTTGGTCACTTTGGGGCTTTGAATGTCATTCCCAAGGTTCTTATTGCCAAAAGGCAATACACCAAGAGTGAACAGATTTCCTATTAAGGACAGATTCAGGCAAAAATTAGTTGTTTTCTGTCAATAGAAGGTGGATGAGATATCTAAGAAAAAGGGAACATCTCCTCTGAAATAGCCAAATAAACTTTCATAGCAGTCCAGGAACTGACAATAACAATGCTAGTCTTTCCCAGGAACATAGATTCTACTTCCCTCTAGTTTGGAAAGGAAGGGAAGAGGGAGGGTGTGGGAGAGGAAAAAATAAAATAAACAGAGTGTAGCAGAGAACCGAAGAAAATCTACAAAGAAACAAAGAAAAGATGGACAATTTTGAGCACAATGTGAGTATTAATTATATAGGTTTTCTTGAATAAAATTTATTGCTTTATGTTATGGATCTTCTCATGTTTTGCTGTGCACATTTTTTTTCTTATTTTGCATTTTAAAAAAGAAAAATAAAGATACCTATCATTAAAAAATTATAAATCTTTATTTCATATAGCTCGCTTTTCTTTTTAAGTAACAAGCTGTCCTGCTTGTCTGTGGATCTTTTGACCTTCCTTCTGTTCTCTTGTGTGCATTTTTTGAAATGTTTCTTTAGGACCCTATATATGTCATCCCCAACTTTGGGTATATTCAGTTGTTGTCCAACCACATGGAAAAAATACAAGAAAACTTTCCATGTAATTGACAACTCAATGGAAATTTGGAATGAACGTGTACTAGATCTCCCCTCCTTCCCATTTCAGACCTTGTGCAGAAATCCACTGACTACTTCCAATCAACACAGTTACCAAGGGGTTTGTACTGTATAATGACAAAAAATTCTTTTAATTGCCTGCTACATCAGAAATTGGTGGATAGGATAAAGGCATAATCCCAACTCTCAGCCCTCTTTTTCCTTGGTGGATTTTGAATGAGGAAGAAGATGGCTACTTTCTTCACCTACCCTGCCATCAATTGTCACTGAACAAATGACATTTCTATTTCTTTTGTCTTTATTCTTTCCAGGTGTTAGGCAAACTACATACCCAGGAAAGAGAATGTCCAGGTGATCAGATACTTATCAAGACTCTCAGAGATGTCTTACAGACAAAGAGAGCTGATAGTAGCAGCAGCAGCCCAACAGTGGGTCAGTTAGCCTAGATACCTAGTCCTGGAAGGAGTCTACCTAGATGAGCAAAAAAGTTTACTCATCACCTATACTACCCACTCCCCAAATAGATCATGGCAGGAACTCTTACTCCAAGAGTTGAGGGAGACCAAGGGAGTGTTACACTTAAACAACAATCTTTTCCTTCTTTTCCTTTCCTTGTTTTCCTTTGCAACCTTATGATTAGCTCACCTTTTGTCTTTCTCATCTTCCAAGTTGGGGGGCGGGGAGGAAAATTAAAGCCCTTTTAACAAATATGCATGGTTTAAAATTTTTTCCATGTTGGTTATGTCTGCAAATATATCACATTTTGCATTTTAAGTCCATCATCAGACATCAGGTAGGTAAAATACTTGATCATTGAACTTATGGAATCATGTGATGGAATCAGTCCATCACATTGATAGGAGTACTTAAGTCTTTTATGGTTGTTTTTCTTCATAGTGTTATTCCTATTGTTTAAATTGTTCTTCTGGTTTTGTTAACCTTGTTCTTCATCAGTTTATCCCAAGTCTTTGGGGCAAATCATTTCACAATATTGGGCTCTAGTTTCCTTCTCTGAAAAATAGGGAGACTGAACTAAGTCATCTCTAAAGCCTCTTCTAGTTCGAAATCCTAAGAGATAGGCTAATTTTTCCCATTTCTTATGATGGAAATTTCCAGTGAAATCCATCCCTGCTCTCTTGCTCAGGCTTCCAACAGTTAAATATATAGAGCAGGCAGAAGCTCTATAAGATCTTTCATCTTCATCTTCTCTGCTCCCTTAAATGTAGATTTCCTTCCTGAAAGTCATCATTACATGTAGTCAAATAAATAGTCCAGTTGTGTTGTCATTAGTTACTTAGTCTACCCTCCTCTACACCAAAAACTTAGTCCTACACCACCATCCCTCATAGTTAACTGGACAGGTGGCCCATGATCTTTAAGAGATTCTGTACTTTCCCAGAAGAAAAGGAAGTAAGAATGACCTGAGTTTCAAGAAAGTGCCATCAATGAGTTCTTCTCAACCTAATAGAGTTGTTCATTGGGACTACATTGTCCCTACTCTACCCAGATGTGTAATGACTTTGTTTGCAAGGATACTTCCTGACTGTCTCCTACTTTAATTTCCTCTCAAGCTGTGCTCTTTTGGAGACAAATAGATCTGTTTGTTCCTTGGAATTTCCTTCAAAGCCAGGAACTCTTATCTCCTTCAGCATTATGATCTGCATTAGGAATGTGGTTTGCAAATCAAACCAGAAGAGACAGAGACCTCAAAAACTGAAATGGAAGTATTTCCTGAACAGAGAGGGGAGGAGGAAAGGGGCAACAGAAGTCATCTGATTGTCTTGAGTGGGAGAGGATGGATGGATGACTGTTGGGTTACTGGCACTCGACTGGGTTTACAACATAATTTGATTCTCTTGCAGTCACATGCTTTAGAAAGTTAGGAGAGCTTATTTGAGACTATCATTTGCTGCCATTGGTTCATGGGTGAGTCTACAAAGAGGTCAAAAGGAAGATGATTTGCTCTTCTAGGATTTGCTGATGGAACCTGAAGCACTGTGGCTGACTCATTCAGCAAGAGCTGGAGAGGAGCCAACCAGAAATGGAGAGACTATTCAGGGTCACACACATTGCAGATTGGCGTGCCAACTCAGCCTGCTGAGTATGTTGCCAGGACTTGACTTGGCCACGGAAGCACTATCGAGGGAGGGAAAAAAATTTTTTTTTTTTTGCAATCACCAAATCTACTTCTCTCCTGGGGCAAAGAAAGCGTCCCCCACTGGAATATGGATTACAAAGCAAATTGTTCCTGCCTCTCTACAAGATCCAGCCATGATTAGGAAACTTCTTCTGGAGAACTTTCAAAACAAGGCTTTCTCATCTGTTTGGGATGGTCTGACTATGATCCTGCCTGGAGGCATGGAGATGATCTACTCAAAAACCTCAAGGTCTCTTTCCAGGTCTAGGATTATCAAGTTACTATGGTGATATTTTTCAAAGCACCCTTCCCCCCAAAACAAAATCAAGAATGACAAAAGCTATTCCTTTGGCAAAAACTAAATAACAAATTATTAACAACTTAATCATTAAATGTTGTTAATATTTAATAAAATAAAATTATATTTTATATAACATTAAATCATTAATTTTACATAATTAACATATGTAACATTAATTAGGTATGTTAATAACAACTAACATACATAGTACTCTAAGTTTACAAGCCACTCTACAGTCTATCTTATTTCAACTTCACAACTCTGTGAGGTAGATAGATGCTTCTTATCCTCATTTAACAGACAAGGAAACAAACTACAAATTAAGTCACTTACCTATTAAGTCTTACCTATTAAATGTCTGGGAGGGTATTCCAGCTCAAGTTTTCATTACCCTGAGTTTCGCACACTCTGTGATATCACCTAGTTGCCCAAGTAAATGATCAGAGCAGCACATATAGCCAACAAGCCCACAGTATTGCAACTACATCAAGGTAGGACCTTAAAGCATCTGTCTTCTAAGGCTCCTTCTTTTAAAAGATCAAAGAAACCCTTCTCTCTTACATCTGATGGTTAGGAAATAAGAAAATGAGCCTAAGCCTTCAGATTCTGGGGGTTTAGTAACAGGAGTTAGAACTCAAAGTATGATTTTTAAAACAAATTACTATATTTGCCTATTGAACTTCCCATAAATGTCATCTTCAGTGACTTTATTTCAATATGAAAATGAACTTCAGTTTTCAAAGACTATGAAAAGTGTTGTTGTTGCTTATTTGCCCTTCATTCTCAAAGATGACATCAGGGATGTGATGCCATGACATGCAAATGAATTGAATTTAAGTACTACTACTAGTCTAATTATCAAAAAGGACCAGACTGACCAACAAAGTGATTGGAGGTGTGAATTGCACAATTATATTTATTATAATGAGGGGTTGGCTATGCAAAACATCCTTCACACTTGCCTCTACCATAATTACTCCACCCATGGTCTGATTGATAGGAACAGGATTATAAGAGATGGTCTGGTTGCTTCAGAAGTCTCTTGGTTTTAAATTGGTTTTGCTTCCTCCAGTATCAATGGTGCAGCATCAGCACCAGTCAAGCACCAACATATGATATCTGGCAACAGGTCCATGACACCCTCCTACTCTTTGTGGCCTAGCCTCCAAGGAGACTCAAAAGTAGGTACCTTCAACTGCTCCTGTGTGGTTTACCCATTGCCAGCAACAGCTAGGCATGGGCCCAATGCCATCCATTTTCAAGGCTGGTTGATTCAGCAGGTAAGTTGTTGCACACTCTTAGCAGATTCCGACTTCCATTTAAGTTGGGGGGTGGGGGCTGAAACTTTAGTAGCTTCTATCACAATCTCAGAGGAAGCCCTGGACAGAACCAGATTTTTTCTGCTGTCTGGAGACTTACTTAACTCAGTACAAAAGACTCATCAGTAAGTTGGCTATAGGTGATGATTTTTTTCTATCATGGCAATCCCTTAAAATAAATTAGTAATAAGATATATATATATATATATATATATATATATATACACACACACAAATGCATATGAGTATATGTGTACACAAATGTATATATACACATGTGTACATGGTTTTTATATACATGCTTTTTTCCTGAATCAAAGTTTTCTTGTTTTGTTTTTCAGTGTCACTTAGCTAACCAGTCTGAATCCAAATAAAATTTATATTTTTCTCATCCCCTCTTAATACTAATCCCTTGCCCTCTATTGATTATCACCGATCTGTCCTGCAATTTTCTTTTTTGTATATAGTTCTTTCTATGTTGTCTCCCCATTATGCTATCAGGTTCTTGAACATAGAAGCCATTTTTGCTTTCTTTGTAGCCTGGAACTTCTAGTCTAATACTTGTGGATATTTAATAAATGACTGTTTTTAAAAATTTATTGTACCAGAATTAAATGAGAGCATCAACACATTCTCTCAACTGAATGGATCCTTCATTCAGCTTTGGAAAATGTCTGATGAAGTGATAAAAATCACTGAGACTGGGCAAAGATTATAAATCCTTACAACTTTATTAGGAGTGGCCGTTCACAACTCATCAGCCAACCCCCAGGTATACACAGTATACATAGCCCAGCCAGTACCTAGGCTCTGCTGACCTTCTGCAGTACCCAGGGCGTAAACGAACCAAATTTATTTATCACACACACAAACACACACACACATACCCCCCAAAAGGGAAGAAAACAAAAACAAACTCCACAAGTGACAGTGACAAGTTCTGGCATTTTCAGGAAGCCAATCATCAGGAAGAGGAAACCACAACAGTCCCTCAGGATGCCCCCTTGCAACCTCCCTCCTTTCCCAAAGCACAAGGTCAGTAAGGTGAGTGCTAGGGTCAGGTTTCTACAGTCAGTGCACAGGAAGGATAAGGGGGACAAGACCAAGCTAAACTCAATTTCTATTTTTTCCCAAACCAATGGAAAAAAAAAAACTTGGCTTTTTTGAGGGACTCCAATTTGTCACTTAGACCTGAGATGCCTCCCCAGCCTCTTTGTCCCAACCTCCAAAAATCTGTCTCAAGTTCAACCTTTGTTCAGTCCTGGAAGACATAATTTGATTAGTGGAATGTTCATAGTCGAGGGCAACTTTTAAATAAGCTACCTTGGTCATATTATTTTTAATAAGGAAGGAAAAAAAACAACAACCAGGAAAAAAAGACTTCTGGACCTAGTTTGTGTCAGGAACAAGAAAGAATGTTCATTCTTAAAGAACTTTAAAGAACTTAAAGAACATCTTTAAGTGAGTGATAAGGATTCTTCTTCTAAGAGGCCAGTTACCCTAGAAGAGGTATCTCTATTACTCATCTACCCACATCCATGTCCCTGTCTCTTCTTCACAGCACCCACCCTTTCCCTGATTCCCAGTGAGATGCAGTAAAAATTGATTATCCTGGTCTGTCAATTGAATCTCTATCTCAACTCTTATGGTCCTTGTCTCCCCTTAAATTAAAGGTCTCCACTTTTTATCACCCAAAGGAATTCTACCTTTCAGTTCACTCCCTAAGGAGAAAAGCTAGAGGGCCATAGTTCATTTAATGGTTGACTGAATAGTTAGATGAATCAAAACCCTCTCCTTAGGAACTCCGCCTTCTTTAATTCCATTTGAGGAATACCCACACTTGAATCTGGATCTCAACATCAGTCATGGGAGACTCTATAACTTGTGCTGGAGTGACTTTATTCTGAAAGAGAATGCTCTGTAGTTATGAACTAGCCTCAATCCCTAACACTACAGTCTTCTTTCTAACCCACAGTCAACCAAGTTTCTTTAGGGTCCTGGGGCTCACAAGCATAGGTCACCTAGACCACCTAATTTGTAGACTCTGAATTTAACTGAAATGCTTTCCCTCAAGGCTATAAATGTTCTTGGGAATCCATGTCTTAGATTCAGAATAACCTAGATGGCTTCTCTGGGATCTGTCAACTCTGAAATTCTATCATAGGTGTAACTATGAGTTTCATATTAGCCCCTAAGGAAACCTATATTGGGGTTAGGGAGGTATTCTTTCTCAAAATTGGGGGCCCCTTCCCCAAAGAGACCAATTAATCTCCATGGCCCATGCAGTATGACTTTCTGAGAAGATCCCTCAGCTCTGAGTTAATACAGTCACCACTTCCTACTGTGGTGAGGAAGTGGAGGAAAGGAAAACAGGGGTACCCAGAAAGTAGAACCTGAGGTAGAAATTTACCCCATTTAGCAGGTGGGGAAACTGAGGTCCCGGGAGGCAAATAAACATACCAAAGGTCTCACAACAGTCTTGATGTCAGAGAAAGGGAAAGGCACCTCAATATTCAGCACCCTGATTTAAGCTTTCTCTGTTTCTGACTAGTGGGCTGTACCATCTCTCCTCTGAAGCATCACTGTCACCAGGGATATGAGGCTACAGTCACTTTGAGGGAGTTTGGGGTAACAGAGAAGTTGAAGTTGAATACCCTTCGTCAGCCCCTCAGGAGAGACAGGATCATTCATTCTGGGGAAACAGTACCCTTGCTGGGTGAAACCCCAGAAGAATCTGAAAGGGAAGAGATCTGGGAGATTCCAGAATTCCTATCCTGTGACAGCTGTTTCCTGTCTGGAGTTTTCACCCCCTTATGTTTTGTTATACTGGTCATTGGTTCTGTTACAGTTTCCAGGATCCCAAAGCTGAATTTTTTTTTGGTCCAATCCCTCTTCCAGGGGGATCTAGACTTTCTCAACTTCCATATTCTCAAGTTGTTCTCAACTCTAAGGACTTTTCCTCTCTACAAGGCTATAGAGGCTATTCCTCAAAAATGATTTCCCACCCTACCCTCCAACCCCAAATGAATACATTATTCTATAAACCAGGGGTTTTGCAAGAAAGGGAATGTTTTGGGGGACCATGAAGGAGAAGAGAAAGTTGGGAAATTCCCTGAAGATTACTGTGATGATTCCTCATCCCCCCATGTTGAAAATGGTTTCACCATTATGATAATCTGTTTCCCGCTTTCCCTTAGGGTCCCCTTATCCTACAAAGTTTAGAGTTTGTTGAATTTGGATTTTTGTTTTTTTCCCATTACCAGTCAGAAAAGAAAAGGAAAGTGGGTTGCAAGCACCGTGAAAACCTGCATTGTTCAGAGATGGTGCAAGAGCCCTCAGGGACCCCTGAGGGTGCCAGGCTGTCAACCTTGGCTCTTCCAGCAGCCTATGACCTCCCTTGAGGGAGTGCCACAGTTCCTGAAGTTCTTCCCTGGAGATGCCCATTCTCCAGGTCTCTTTTTAAACTGGGCTCCAATCCTTCTATGCCCAGCATGCTCCCGTCTCAGGTTCTCCCTCCTATTCCCCCCCGCACCTGGGCATTGGAGGAGCCTGGCACGAGGTAGACTGTGAGTTTAGTACCACTCTGCTCAAGTGAAGGAGGGTGAGGAGAACCTCTCACCCTTGTTCAATAGTCCTTAGCTCCTGGATGTGAGCTGGGTCCTGAGGTGATTCCCTTGGCCAGTGCCCATCATGCCAGCTGACCAGAGTGCTGATGGCCCTAATGTGAGGGTGGGGAGAGTGAGGGGGTGGCAAAAAGAGCCTAATTCAACATGGCCTCAGGGTGCAGAAATCCAACTCCTGGGGTTTCCGACGAAGGTTGCATTGATCCCTGGCCAGCAGCCGTCCCCCATAGCCTACACACCTCAGTGGTCGTCTCTTAAATCCCCGGCCACAGCTCTTGGAGCAGGGAGACCAGGCACCTGTCTCCCAAGTCGGGCAAGGCTCCCCACAGGACCTTGTCTCTGTTGGTCGCTGGACTGTATCACAGGCAGAAGCAACAAGAGGCCCTGGGGAGCCCCGGCAGTCCACCATACGTTTCTGCAGTCCACTCCCACAGGTTACAGAGCAGCTCCCCCAGCTGCCTACTACCCAGCGAGCTGAAGGTCTGTTATCTGGTTGTTCCACCTGGTTAGAAAGGCTGAGAACACTGTTGTTGAGCACAGATGATCCCCGGTTGTCCTTGCGATAGGCAGACTTGTCCTCGCGAGGTTCCTTGGGTAGGTAGAAAGAGTATCGGATGCGAGGTGGGGTCATCTTGCCAACAGAAAGTACCTCTACAGTCAAAGGCTCCTGGATGGGCCTTGATGCCTGTAACCTCTCTACTGCTGTACTGGTCCCACTGTAACGAACCAGACTGCCTTTCACCATCAGGTCCCGCTCCACAGCAGATACCACAAAGTGCCCATTGAGCAAGTACTTGCCTTGCCCATTTTTCAGGGCCAAGTAGTTGTCATCACTGATCAAGCCTTGGTAACCCCGCTGGCGGATGTCAATGCTTGAGGCACCTGCTGGAATAGCCACCACAAAGTTATAGCCATGCCTATGTGAGAAAAAAAAAAGAGAGAATAAGAGTTAGAGATAAGTTTTGGTAGAATGAGGGATCACAGAATAACTAAATGAAGAAGAGATTTTAGAAGCATGCTAATTCAATCTTACATGGAAGGAATTCCCACTTTAATACACATGACAATTGGTTTATCCAGTTTCTATTTGATTCAGGTTAATTCAGAAGAAAAAAATCATACCTGTACCACTTCACAGACTTCACCTCAGAACACAACCAATCCAACCTATACCAGAACATTGTATCTAACAGGTAATCAAACTTTTTCTTAAAGAGGTCCACTAAATGGAAACCTGACACCCCTAATAACAGCCACTTACAACTTGGATAATTCTTATTTAAATTAAATTTTATTCCTGGCCAAAGGCAGCATGATATGATAGTCAAGAACATCTGAGATCAACTTCCAGCTCTGATCTATCTTATAAATAGCAGGCCCCCTGGCAACTCTAAGACTATACATTGTAAATAAAACATAAATTCCTTATCTACAGTGGTGAAGACAATTTCTAAACAGGGGGTTCACTCCATTCCAATGAAATCATAAGTCTTAACAAAAGAAACAAGAATTCATTCATGGTATAGTGAAAAGAACCTTGAATTTTTAAGTCAGGAGACCTGGGTTCAAAATCTAGCTCTGACACTTTGTAGTATAGGATTTTAGGACTCAGATCACTTATTAATTGGGTGACCATGGACATGTCCTTTGATCTCTCTGAACCTCAATTCCTTCATCAGCAAATGGGATAATAATATTTGAATTAACTAACTCATAGGGTTATTGTAAAAGTCAAATGTGATAGTGTATAATTTGCAAATCTTAAAGTACCAAATATATAAAATAATGTTAACAATCAATTTATTAAGCATAAACTTTTTCCTTGGTATTCTGATATTCCTACAAGTGAGGTAGTATGGCATGGTGGATAAAAAGTAGGTCTCTTTGTGACTCCATTTGGGGGTTTTGTGGCAAAGATCTTAGAATGGTTTACCATTTCTTTTTCATTTCATTTTACAGATAAGGAAGCTATGAAGTGACTTGCTCAAACTAGCAAGTATCCAAGATTGTATTTGAACTCAGGAAGATGAGTTTTCACTGTGCCAGCTAAGCAACCTATTCCTATGATTACCTACTTCTTTGAGAAGATGGCTGAATTGGAAGCATCCTTAACCCCACAGTCTTCTTAAACTAACCAATCCTAAACCAATCACTGCAGCAATCACAACAACATTCATTACCATGACCTCTTCATTAGTTATACTAATGGACTGAAGTTTACATTATAAAGAATAATTAAATATTAATTGTTCATTTGTTTTGGCTTATGATCTTTATTGTGGGGGAGGAATCAGTTGGTTTGGATGTTGCTGTTGTAGTTTCTGCAACAATAGGTTTATCTTCCTGATTGTGGCTTCCTTAGGCTAACACAAAAGGTTTATAGTTCTAGACCAAGTATCAACTAAGGGAGATGACGCAAAAGGAGGATTTCTCATAGTTAAAGTATGCCAGAGATCATCCTTGAAATAGATAATTTGCACACAGTTCAGTATGAGCTAACTCTAAAATTTCCTATAGCTCTTGTTTGTGTATTATTTTTTGAATAGCTTGGGCTATACATGGAATTTGGCCCTCTTAGCTTTCTGAACATAGCAACCAAATATCTTCTCATTTCAAGTCTGAACACATAGAGAGCTCAATGCAAAGCAGTCAGGATTAAGAGCCCCAAATTTTCAGGATCAATATATTCCTATGTCAACTTTTGTGTAATCCCTCCCCCCCCAAAAAAAAACAGACTTTGATGGTAAAAGGGGGAACACTGTCAAAGAACAGACTTCTTCCCAGACCTAAGCTGAGAAGTCACTGCTTTTGGCAACAGTGTGTTCACTTGAATGCAGAAGTTGAACCCTAGAGCTCTGGAGATAACAGGTGCCACACAGCCAAGGTCTTGGAAGAAGTCAGTCACAATTTTCTAGGCAATGAAAATCTATATGCCTAATTGACCCCCACTCAAAAGCTACTCTTCTAATTCATATCAATCCCTTCCCCCAAACCAAATCTTCCCTGGAAAAAAAGATAGGAACCTTTATAGGACACACTCTTTCTCTGCCCTATATCCTTACTACTCATAAGTTCATTTTATTTTCTAGTATCAAAGATCATGTCTCATTTGTTTTTTGTTTATTTCTTAAGTTTAGCACCCACCATAGTACCTAACAGAGTGTAAGAACTCAATAAATACCCATAAAATTTACTTCAGAGATCTGTGGACTAGGGAAGCGTCATGTGCAATCTAGAATTGGAATCTAAAAGACCTAAGTTCATAGCCTACCTCAGACTTGCTAGCTGTGTACCCTGCTCAAGCTCTTTAACCTCTTTCAGTTTTCTCATCTGTATAATGGGCATAACAGTCTCTAATTCATGAGGTTCCAAAGAGTACTTTGTAAATTTTAAAGGACTATAAAAATGCTAGCTATTATTATAGCTGGGGGTATTGAGCAGAATCTGGAATCTGTCTCAGTCACTTAAGAGCTGCTTAAATCACAGCTAGACTATGAGAAGAGAGGGAGGAGAGAAGTTTTGCTTTCCTTCTTTACCCCTCCAATAGCTACTACTTTCCCAGGTCTGAAATTCATATGCAAGAGAAACTTTGGGAAATCAGGCATGATTATACATTCTTGGTAGAGGGATGAATTGATACAACTATTTTGAATATCAGTTTGGAAATATATTCCCAAAGTTACTAAACTGCATACCTGTTGACTCAGTGAGATCACTATTAGGTCTATACCCCAAAGAAATCAAAGAGAAAAATAAATTATAGATATAAAAATATTTATAGCAGCTCATTTTGTGGAGGCAAATAACTAAAAACTAAGAAGGGTAAGGGGGGTACCCATCAATTAGGGAATGGCTGAACAACATGAGGCAAAAATGTAAGAACCAAATGGCAAACCAAATGATGGAGATAATTTCAGAGAAACCTAGGAAGATTTGAAGGAACTGATACAAAATGAAGTGAGCAGAACCAGAAGAACAATTTATAGCAAAATAACATCATAAAAACAATTTCAAAAGACCCAAGAATTCTTTATCAACCATGATTCTAACAGACTGATAATGAAGCATGCTACCCACATCCTGAAAAAGAAAGTTGTTAAAGTCAGGGTTTGGACATGGCCAGTATAGGATTTTATTTTTTTGCTTGACTAATGCATTTTTGTTAAAGGAATTTTATTGCTATTATTTCCCCCCAGTAGAACCAGGTAATTTTGGAGGAAGAGAAAATAAATGTTCATTAAAAAATAAAAAGCTTTAAATTAGAATTGCTGATTATAGCCTTATGTACAAACAAAAACTCACATGGGTTTGGTAAAGAGTCCAGTGACCCTCTTGCAGCTCTTGTTGTCTCCCCCACACACTCCACATTTGTCAAATTTCTTCTTAGAGCCCAGATTTCCATCACAGCCTGCCTTGATGCATTTGCCCTGGACACAAACTGAGGTGGAATCTGGAGTGCATGGGGTACCATCCACCACCTATGGTCCCCATAGGAGGGATTGGGGGGGGGGGAGAGAGAGAGAGAGAGAGAGAGAGAGAGAGAGAGAGAGAGAGAGAGAGAGAGAGAGAAATATGGATGAGTTGGCATGTTTCCTCAGCTTTTCTCTAAAGGAAGACACCCCTCCCTGTTACGATATCCCTCCCTCCGGTCTCCTCTCACCTTGGGTGCAAGCACGTAGAAGTAGCCAGTGCCGCTGGCTCGACAGATGAGCTTGCATTTATCCCGGGGTGAGACACCCGAGTACTTGGGCACCCAAGCCATGGTGAGGGTGAGCCGGTTGGTGCTGTGGTTGTAGCCATTGAAAGCCTCACACTGTTCCTCCCGGAAGCTCTTGCCAGAGACTTGGGTGGGGGGAAGCAAACACAGGAATTTCAGAAAGAGATCTGGATGGGATAGGAATGCAGGCCAAGACTCCTGGGGGATTTTTAGCCATGAGAAATTCATTCTCTGCATTCATCCTTGCCCATCATTCTCCCCCATTAGACTAAAACTGAAACTAAACTAAAACTGAAGCTAAGAGAACTGATATAAACTGACCCAAAATAATTTGGGAAAGAGATGAATTAGATTTCCCAGGGTCACTTTTCCCAGTCCTCCAGGTCCAGATGCCACTAGAGTCCTCATCTTCACATCAAATGTTCTAGTCCTTTCCCACAGTCTCTCTTCTTGCTCAAGAATATGGACTTCTTTGCTTCTTTAACTAAGAGCAGTTTTGTCATTTCTATACACAGAAATTTTAAAAGTAAGCCAGATTTGGTAACTCACTATTGAGTGAATGAAGAGGGATATATTTTCAAATAAAAGTGATGAAAAATAAAGAATGTCCATTTTTTTTCCAATTTAAATAGGTCAGAGACCCTTCATGCTCAGTATAGAAAGCTCTTCCCAGAGAAAGAAGAAGGGTATATCAGAAGATCCCTTTAAGTACTGCCAATTGAAGGACTGACATCTTAGATAGAGTAGTTTTAATACTTAGATTTGTTTTAGAAGATGAGAATCCAGCCTCAACTCCCACATTCCCAGGATAAGTTATCCAGCTTCTGGTTCCTCCTTACCTGAGCTGGGGCATGGCTCCAGGTTACAGGATCGATACTTGACTCTCACTCCCTCACAATATTTACCCCCATTTGCAGGGGCAGGATTACTACACTCCCGTCGGGCCAACTGCACACCTCCCCCACAAGTCCGAGAACAGGGTCCATAAGGTTCCCATTTGGCCCAGGAACCATCCACCTGGAAAGAGAGATTCTGTTTAATATCTGTGAAATTCCCCTGATTCAACAACTCACTAGTGCATTTACCCTGTAGCAAAGTAATATAAATTTTGAGGCTCCACCGGTTCAGAATTTCCTAGGATTCTCATGTACTGGGCTGGAAAAAGGTGTTCACTCAGGTCAATTCAAACAGGACCATTAAATTTTCAGTGAGAATATTTGCATCTCAGAATTCTACAAATTCTATGAATTAGAACTTCATTTAGGTAATTATTAAATGTCTGAGGTCGGATTTGAACTCAGGTACTCCTGACTCCAGGGCTGGTGCTCTATCCACTGTGCCACCTAGCTGCCCCAAGAACAGTGAACTGTTGACAAAAAGGCCCATCTCCTTTCAGTGGAGAGGTTGTGGACTACAGATGTGGGATTAAATTTATATTGTCAGACAAACTCAATCTGTTGATCTGTTTTGCTTAGTTGCATTTTCATTCTTTAAGTGAAGAGTTATTAAGAAATGACACTGTTGTAAAAGGAAAAAACAGTTACCTTATGAATCTAAAAGTATCACTTTTAAAACATTCAATATTTTCACTGTAACTCTAAATCAATTCAGTCCCCCCACCCCACCACCTGAACTAATTTGCTGGATTGTATCATACAATATAATCTGCTAATGAATATTCGGTTTCCCACAACCCTAAAATTATTTCAACTTTGAGATAGATTACGGAATGAAGGTTTGATTTTTGTTTAGGGCCCGGGGAGACAGAGAACAGTAAATTTAGCCTCCAAATCATGTCTTTCTGGTATTTTAATGTTTTAAAATGAGTCTGCAATCCCTGAGCACATACCATCTGACCAACATTGTGCCAGCCTGGAATGTAAAATATTGCAAAAATAGAAAGTAGCTGTGATTTCATCAGAATAGAGAATTCCTGGAATGGGATCTCTTTACTCTTATGAAGATCATAGCCCCTCTATGACTTATAAGGTAATATGTCCTAAGGACATATGTCCTAAGCACATAGAGAGAGATCAAGTGACCTTAAGTCGTATAACTAGTAAGTATAAGATGCATGATTTAAAACCACTTCTTAATTGTAAGCCCAGTACTCTTTCTACTATGCCAAGTTGTCTTTCTTTGGCTTGTATTACATGTAATAGATCCTTAAAGTTTTTGAATAACATTCCTGACAAGTGTTTCTAATAGGCAGTCGCCCCTCAAAGACCTTCACTGAGGGAGATCCTTCCACCTCAGAAGCAACACTTTCCCAGGGACAACAATGGAGCAACAGTCACATATTCATCTTGCAACCCAGCTCAGATAAGAAGAAACAAGCTATCCTGGCAGTGAGAAGAAAAGGAAAGGAAAGCGAGGAGTAGGATGAAGCTGAGTAAGACTGACTGTCAGGAATTATGTTCTTACCTGCAGCTAAAATGTACCTTTCAATGACACCTATTAGCTGTTTAACTCTACTCCCTAGAGCCAAGCAAAATAACCCTAATACCTCCTCTGCATGACATCACTTTATACACCCAGAGAAAGGCTTAAACTTTTTGTGTACTTAGTCAGCATATTTATTCTATTCTTCTCTTATCCTTAAGTGTACCTGCCTCTCATTCAAATCATAGGCCCCTAGAAGGCAGAACTCTGCATAACTTCCGGGCCAATAAGTAACTGGCCCCAAAGTAAATGCTGTTTTTGGTGAACAAGACTCACCCTTACATCAAATAGAGCCAAGCCCTCACTCAGTAACCCAGAAGGGTGTTCTAACATGAAAAAAAAAATTGTGGGATCTCTCTTGAGGGACATTAAGTCCTTAACTATCCAGGGTCATGAAGAAAATGAAGTGATTTATAAGCAAGATGATGTTCTGATCTGAAAGGGTGGAGTAGAACTGAAAAGGATGGAGGGAAATTTTAGGTCAGTAAAAATAATTTATTATTAAATAATATATTATTATTTATTAGCTTTGATTCTAGATTCAGCAAACCCTCAGATTCATTCAGGTTTTTTACTCTTGGCCCAGTTTAAATTTTAGCCCTAACAACCTTCTAGACTGAAAGCCACTTAAGGCCAAAAGCACAACTGGTACATTTTTTGTATAGCACAGCACCCAGGAGAGTGTCTACCATCTAATAAGGGTTTATTAAGTATTTATTCATCAAATCATGAATGAATGAATGAATGCCAGTTTGGTGACATTAACGGGGAAACAGCCATCCCTGAAGGATTACAGGTCAAACCTAGGGTTCCCCAAGGTAGGAAGAAAGACACAGAAAATGGGGTCCTAACATCTACTCATTCTGGATGGTTCTTTTGACAAGTCATTCAATAAAATCCACCAAGTTCCTTGAATTTGTTTCATCTCCTCTCCCGACTCCTTAAAAGTTAGGAAAAGTAGATGGAAGAACTGAGATCTAATGAAAAAATTCATGATCCCTAAGGTCATGCAATGAATTAGTAGAAGATATAGAATCTGTATCCCCTGCCTCTCTGGGAGCCCTTGTTTCTTCCTAGACACTGCATTGCTACAGAAGGAAACTAACTACAAGAGGACACTCCACCTTGCCCTCCTCCCCATGGACATTCCCAGAAACAAGTAGACTATGGTACTCACCCTGTATTTACTGATGTTATGCCTCTCCACACAAGCCCCCTTCAGGCAAAACTTGCCTTCTCCACACCCAGTGCCATCTGCCCAGGGAAAGTGGCGGGTCTGGCACACCATCTGGCCCTTTGCCTTGCCTGTGCACCACAGCTTGGTACAGTACTGCATATAAGGGCAAGGTTTGGAGCCCACACCAAAAGCTAACTCGCACTGCTGGTTCAGGGTGTAACTGGATCCTGGTAGATCCTCAGGAAGTGAAATGGGCTTGCTGGGTTGGTCCAAGAGGCAATCACCTGTGGAAAGCCAAGGGAATTGAAAAAGGAGGAAATGAGAAAGTCCAGAGTTGCTGGTTACTTGGGATTAATTTATCCCAGCAGCAGTTGAGGGCTACTTCCCAAAAGAAGGAGGAAAAGTTTTCCGCCCCCATGCCCTTTACATTTGGAAATCTAGAAACAAAGAATTGTTGCTAGAGATCTTGTAGTCCATTACCCTGCCTCCATTCAACCTTTCCTGGAAGGCACTTTTACTATCAAAGCACTCTCTTTTCTATCCCTTTATTTGGCCTCATAATCATATAAAGTAAGGAGGATAGGAACAATTCTAATCATATTATAGACAAGAAACACAAAATCTTACAAAGCTGAGATTTAGAGTTTTACCTATGGCAAGAGAAGAACTTGTTGTTCAGTCATGTCTGACTCTTCATGATCCCATTTGGGGTTTTCTTGGCAGAGATACTAAAGTGGTTTGCCATGTCCTTCTCCAACTCCTTTTACAGATGAGGAAACTGGGGCAAATATTCTATGCTTTGTGTTATTTAGATGCCTCAGTGAAGAGTTTAATTATGGCTTACTCAGGATCTAAGAATCTAAGAGTTGGAATAATAGCTAGAATTAATATACACTTTAAGGTTTGTAAAGCACACATTTGATCCTCACAACAATCCTCTGACTTAGGTACAATAATTATCCCCATTTTTTTAGATGAGGAAACTGAGACTAGGAGAGATTAAAGGATTTTCCAGGATCATATAAATTAGCAAGGGTCTGAGACATGATTTGAACTCAGATTTTTTTAACTCTAAATCCACCACTCTCTTCATTATGCCATATGCTATCTTGCTAGAAGGTATCTCAGAGGCCATCTTATCCAACCTATACCTGAAAAAAAATCCTCTCTGCAACATACCTAACAATTGAATATCCAATCTTCATCTGAACTTCTCTAAAGAGAGGCACCTACTCTTTCCCATGATAGACAATTATACTTTTGGATCATTCTATTAGGAAGTTTTTCTTTAAACCAGGGCAGGCAGGTAGCACAGTCATTAGAATGCCTAGAGTCAGGAAGACTCATCTTTCTGAGTTCACAGCCTCAGATACTTACGAACTGTGTGACCCTAGACAAGTCATTTAACCCTGTTTGCCTCAGTTTCCTCATCTGTAAAATGAACTGGAGGGGAAAAACTGGCAAACCACGCTAGTATTATTTCCAAGAAAACCCCAAAATATGTTACAGAGAGTCAGACACAGATGAAAATCAACTAAATAACTTATCCTCATATGAAACCTATATTGACCTCTTCAACTTTTATCTGCATTTTTCTGCCTTCTGGGGTCCAAGTAGAATAAATCTAATCCCTCTTCCAAATAATAATCTTTAAGGATGGCATTCATGTTTCCTAAAGTAGTTTCTTTCATTCCCAGTTCCCTCAGTGATAATTAAATGATCACAAACTTAAGGGACTTCATTATCCTAGTGGCCTCCTCTAGACATCTTTTAGATTATCAATAGCCTTCTTAAAATGGTGCACTCAAATAAATATAAATTTCCAATTTAGGATTTGGGACATTAATAAAAATCTGAATTTCTTCTCTTCCCTTTGGTATCTTTACTTCCTTTCAATATCTTGTGAATCAATTCTTCAACACTCTTACAATTGTGTTAGTTTCAACAATGATTATGCTATACTTTTATATTCATCCCCATTACCTAGCCTTGCTTCCATCTTCTGAACATTTTTAAAAATCTAAATTGAACAGACAATTTCCTGTGCATTCACAGGGATCCCAGGGTAGGAGGAGAGAAGTCCTTCCCTTTTTTTTCTTGTGGGTTAATTCCTTTTCTTTCTTGTGGGAATTGCTGCTTGTTATGACTTCAGAATTTTATTATTGAGAGCTTCACTCTTAAAATGTAGAGTGCCCAGCAGACTATTCTTGGCTTCCTCTTCTCTATCACAAATTTAAAAATAAAATAGTAATATCCTCCTCAGTTCTCATCATTTTTACTCCAGTCCTTCATAATTGCTGTTGGTCCGAATCAAATCCAGAATTGAATTTCCTTTTATTGGTATCTCTATTTTCTGAAGGTAAAATTATACTTAAGGCAATGGAAGAAATTATCAACTGTTCTGCTTTTGGTAGCAAGAGAACTCCAATAAATATGTAGATAATTTAAGTTTACCCTCATTTCCATGTCATGCTTCTGTGCCAAGTTTATGATGTATCTTCCATACTCTTCACCTATTTTCTTTCTGGTCAGATGAGCTGTAATATGTTCTGATGACTACATTGCTCTTGTTTTGACCTCTAATGCTCTTCATTATGCCCTTCCCTGGATTTCTTCACATGAGTATAACTTCTTTATATACAATACTTCTCCATGTTCTGGCATCCACACATAGACACACACTTGTACCTGTCCTGATCTTTTAAATTGGATCTAACCTTCCAGAGCTTTACTCTAGTCATTGAGCTTATTCCAACAAGTCTCAGTGATACTTGTGATAAAAACCTGCCAATCTTATAGTAAGATTAAGTTCAACACTCTTGTTACCCATCCTTTTTCCATCTCTGTACAGCCCAAGGATTTTTATTCCTGGCTCCTATTTCAGATTTTAACCTTTCTAGAGAAAAGCTTTCTTCTTACAAAAGAAACTATACTGAGCTATTACAAGGAGCTAATTAAGTCTTAGACTATTTGTCTCCAGAGTAGAGACATCAGGTACCAAAAGATGACTGACCATTGCCTAAAATCATAAAATTGTAGGCCAGTCTAGTTCAACACATGGCCTCCCACTGATGCCTTCCTGCCTCCCTCTTTTAATACCCCTACTCACCATGCCCACTGTCCAGAAAGTCAGTGATGATGGCTGCACTACAGGCTGACCAGGGGTTGGCCCGGTCAATCTGGATGAGGGTAGGGGACATCATGTGATTGGCCCTTAGCTTCCCAAACACCTCCTCACACACCTTCACATTGTCATGGGGCATGTTGAACACATGACCTGGGTGGGTAAAACAAGAAAAATTGATTGTTTAGGCTAAGGAAGCAGACCACTCAGAGAACAGCCAAGGAGAGATAAGAAACACGCAACAAAAGGGAAAAGTAGCCCTCTGGGGGGAGAGATCCCACAAAGTTGGTGACAAAGGCAAAAAATTGGAACAAAAAAGCAGCCTGAAGGAACTGAGAGAAGGAAGCACAGGGTGATAGCTGAAAAAGGTGGTAGAATCCTCACATGTTTACTCCCTCTCCTTTTCCTAAGTAATTTATATAAATTATATATATATATATGTATAATTTATGTAAATTATATATACTTGTTTCCATATTGCTTCATAAGAGTACTCATGTCCTTTGCACACCTGCAGCCAATATCCCCCAAAAGGCTGAGTTCTCTCTTTTTCTGCATCCAACATCCCATAAAAGCATGATGCACACAGTAGGTGCTCATTCAGGGCCAAAGGACCTATGCATTTATGCAGATGAGAAGCAGGGTCCCTCTTGAGCCCAAATACTAAAACAAACCTAAGCAGAGGCTAATCTCTCTGATCCTTGGAAACATTCAGAGCAAACCCAGGAGCCCAGGAGCAAAAAAAATTTCTCTCTCTCTCTCTCTCTCTCTCTCTCTCTCTCTCTCTCTCTCTCTCTCTCTCTCTTCTCTCCCACCTTACCCAGCTCATGAGCAGTAGTGAAGGCAGATGGAAGTCCATCATCCTCAATGACTGAGCAGCTTCTCTTGGGGTCACACATGGTGCCCACATCAGCCATTCCCAGGGTATCACAAGTTTTAGCACCACACAGATCCTGCAATGGAAGAAGGAGGAGTAAACAGCCAGAAGTTAACAAAAAAACAACAGTGACCTTGGGGAATGGGGTGGGGGAAAGGAAGAAGAAATAAAATTACCTAGAATATATCTGCTTAATATCATTCCTGACCCCATCAGTCCTTTCCTAGACAGTTTAATTTCTGCCTTCTGTCAAGAGGGATGAAGAAGCTACTATAGAGATGACAAGGGGGTTGACCAGACTTAAAAAGATGACTGGCCCTAAGATGAATGCTTTGTGGTTTGCCAGGGAAGCTCTGCCTACTTCCTGTCTGGGGCACCATCCTTGGGGAAAATTAGGATGCTTGAAATAAATCCAGAGGGTCATTTACATAGAGAAAGCCCTCCTAACCTACTGAGACAAGACTCTTTAGTTGGGTTGAGGCCTTGGTGTCCAAAGAGGAAAGACAAGGTAGAAAGTGGGCATACTCCCCTTCCACAGTCAACATTTGACTTTAGAAGATTCTGTCAGATCAAAGCATAGTATTTACACTTTTTCATAGTTTTCTTTTGCTATGTTTCTTCTTTTAAAACATAATATCTAAATATGTTTTACGTGATTTTTGCATATATATATATATATATATATATATATATGCTATATCAAATTGCTTACTATCTTAAGGAGGAGGGAAGAGAGGAAGGGATAAAATTTGACTCAAAATTTTACTTAAAACAAGAGTGTCAAAAAAATAAATAAAATAAAATTTTAAAAAAGAAGCTCCTCTCAATCTTCATCTCTTAAAGGGCAAGACTTTTAGCCATCTGAACATGGCTTTCTATATATGCCAGATGCAGGGTCAAGGAAAACTAATAGTGAGGGATAATTCTATGTAGCTGAAGCAGATTGCCTATAACAAGAAAAGATGAATTCTGATCTGGGAGGAGCACTTGGTAGGAAAGTCATCTCTGTTTGAAATAAGATTTAAGACCAAATTTCATAAATTTAGAACTAGTAGTCAAATTCTCTCATTTAACAAATGAAGAAACAAAGGTCCATAGATGTGAAGTGACTTGCTCAAGGTCACATAATGATGGAGCTGAGAGTTAAATCTTTGTCCTCTTGACTATAGATAGCTAAGAACTTTGAGCAGCCAACTCTATTTAAAAGGTCAGTAACTAGGTGACACAGGAGATACAGTGTCAGGCCTGTCAGTAAGACTCGTCTTTCTGAGTTCAAATCCAGCTTTTTAACTTTGTAACCCTGGGCAAGTCACTTAACCCTGTTTGCTTTAGTTAGAAGAGGCAGACAGGCTTCCTGCAGGCATCTACTCTCTATCTTTCCTAATAGCATTCATGCACACTATGATTCAGTCAAACAGACTTTCTTGCTGTTTCTCATTCACCACATTCATCTCCCATCTCCAAGTCTTTTGTCCCAGCTGCATCCCATGTCTGGAATGCACTGTCTTTTTCCTCCCCTCTCCTACATATATCTCTTTAAGACTCCCTAACTTTCTTCAACACAGTTCAAATGTTGCCTTCTAAATGAAACTTTTCCTGACCATTCCCTATCCAAATACTTCCCAAATTACCTCACATCTGTTATATATATATATATATATATATATATATATATATATATATATATACACATGTATATATATATATATTATGTATGTATATATATATACCTATATGCACACATGTTATCTTTTCCTTCACCCCCAGTCATAAGGAAACTCTATGAAGTCACTCCCTACTTCTACATTAGCAAGCCCCACTCACCTGGGTAGAATATAAATTCCTTAAGGTCAGGGACTCAAGTTACAATCATCTTTGTTTCCATATCATCTAGCACAGTTCCGCAAAGAAGGTGCTTAATGGATGCTTATTTGTTGACTTAATTGATCCAAATTGTATACAATTTTGTTGTTCAGGTCCTTCAAACATGTCCAACTTTTCATGACTTTGTTTGGAGTTTTCTTGGCAAAGATACTGGAGAAGTTTTCTATTTCCTTCTCCAACCAATTTGACAGATGGGAAACTGAGACAAACAGAGTTTAAGTAATTTGCCCAGTATCACACACCTTGTAAGAATCTGAAGTCAGATTTGAACTCAGAGAGATGAGTCTTCCTGACTCCAGGATAAAGCATTCTATCCACTGTGCCAATTAGTTGCCTGTATCAACTTCTCTGAAATTCCTTTTTTCCCCAGGGGAAGAGAATTAGGAGGGATATATACTTTATGTGTGTGTGTGTGTGTGTGTGCATGTGTGTGTGTGTACATACAATCACTCAACTCTCCTCACTCCAGTTGTGCTAATTGTGCTCCTTCTTGTTTATTCATCATATTTTCTTTTTTAGCTTTGACTTATTGGGGAAGAAGAGATTGGGAGGAGGCATAGTTCATGATTTAATTTAGGTTTCTCCAAGTTTTATCACTTGAGCAATCAAACTTGGGTACACATGATCATGTGCTAGTCATACTTTCTAATTACTCAACTGTCTCTGGTTATAGACAAAAGCAGAGTAAGGCTTGAGACAGACTCTTTGGTGGATTATGCATAATCAGTGGACCCACAGTTGGAGTCCTTACAGCTCTGAGAGCTTCTCATACTCAGGAATTCTCTTCTAGAATAAACATCTCAGAGGGGACATCACATGAAGAGGAAGAGCGGAGAAAGATGTCTCTTGAACAAATGACAAAAAGGAGATAAATAAAACAGACCAGATTGTAAGATTCACCTGAAGCAGAATTGGAATAAGGCAGCTATGAGCCCAAGGCAAGGTCTGGAAATTATTCTCCCTGCAAATGACCATTCACTGAAGGTTCTGAGTCTTCAGTCCCTTGTTATCATCTGACATCACAAAGCAATGCCTATAAGTCATGAAGAATGAGAACTTTTCTGACATTAAAAATGCATGTATTTTTACATCACATCAAAAATGTCTTTCACTAAACTCCCCTGCAAGTTACTCCCAAATGCCAATCTAGTCAGCCCTTAGTCCTAGATACTATCCAGAAACCAGGAAGAGAAAAGAAGAAGGGATAAGAGAAGAAGCACTGGAAAATAGGATTATTAGCTAAGGGATTAGGACACCTGGATTCTAAGCCATTTGTTGTTAATATTGTTCAGTCATTTCCAATTCTGTGTGACCCTTGGCAAAGATACTAGAGTGGCTTGCTATTTCCTTCTCAAGCTCATTTTACAGATGAGGAAACTAAAGCAAATAGGATTAAGACACTTGTCCACAGTCAAAACCCTAGTGTCTGAGTCAGATTTGAACTCAGGAAAAAGAGTCTTCCTGACTCTAAGCTCAGAACTCTATCCCCTGATACTTAGTAACTGCCCATTATAAGTCATAGTATCATAGAAATAAGAATGGAAAAGACCTCAGAGGCTATCTGGGCCAACTGAAGTAGCTGAGACCCTCAGAGATTATGGGACCTGCCAATGGTTACATGAATAGCAAGCAGGAGAATCATAACTTCTTCCAGTGAACTATTGTCTGGGTAGCCTTGAGATTGTAATTCTTCCTTTTTGAACCTCTGTTAGAGGAAGGGGTTCAACAAGAAGGTCATCAGGGTCCCTGCCAGTTCTAACATTCTATGAGTCTTCATCACTCCCACTACTAGTTTTTCTTAGTCCCCTTTCCAATAAAAGTAGCTTGAAATAGAATTTCATATTTTTAGGGAAGAAGGGGAGGAGCTCATTTTCAGCATGCATCTTAGCCACACCAGACTCCAAGGCCTTTTGGGACGCTTGCTCCTCTGCCACTCCTCTCAGCAGCCCATCTCAGCTTGGCCCTAAGTAGGGACAGATGTAAATCACTAGGCTCACTTGAGAACTAAGAAGACAGAAACAGATAGTGGAACTCAAAATTCTCATACCTCTTATGCAGAGATTTTAAAAAATAAAACTCTTCTTTCCTGTCATATATGTGTATATATATATATATGTATATATATATATATGGTTATTCATATGTGGCTAAACTGTCACCCATTAATCATTCAAAATGCTGGACCAGTTCATGGCCTCTTCTTCCCCCAACACACAGATACACAGACACACACACAGACACACACACACACACACACACACACACACACAGACACACACACACACACATTTATATGCCACCACAAATATCTATTAACTAATTACTATGTGAAGAATACTATACTCCTAGGATCTAGGAGAGATATAGTTACATAACAAAGTCCCTACCCTCATAGAATTTATAGCCTATCTGGAACATTAGACACAAAGACAGGAAGGGAGCAGATCTGTGATTTTATTGGCATAAGGGGTGTGCTACCCATTTAGGTTATGTGTTCATCCACATGGGATATCTATACATTTAGATAAGCAGTTCCTGGAAAGCATGGATACCACAGTGCTTAGCACATAGTTGGCACTTAATAAATAGTGATTGATTGATTGATTGATCTGGTCTGCCCTTGAGGAGAGGATGAAAGCTAAGGAGGAAAGGCAGGTGATTTGAACAATGCCAGGCTGGATGCTTTCTTCTAGTCTACAAAGACATACTGGATCAGAATTATATCTATCTGCCTCTAAATACTGTTGGTCTAGAGTATAATCATTTCCTAAACAAAAAGCCACTTTCCTAATAGCTCACATGGGCATAGGGTTGCTAAGGTAGGTCACCAAGATTACACTCACCAGCTCCAGTTCTTCTCACTGACATTGGTTAACAAAAGATCAAATAGTAAATAATGAGTAAATCCATTTATCCAAGCAGATAGTAAACAAAAATTGAAGAAGTTATACAGATTAAATATATTAGAAAACACTCAAGAATAAGATGAGATCTCAGCTCCTCCAAGAGAGAGGCCCGAATCACACCCAAGGGAAAATATTCCAAAGTCTCTAGGGAGATGGGCTAGAAATTGAGGACATTTTGAAGAGTGAACTTCCCCTACATGTCTGCAGTTTGTACAGTCTTATTCTCTCTTCCTGATTTCTAGAGTCTATCCTGAAGAGAGACTGGAACCAGCATCTTGAAAAAATAATAAGAAAAGCTCTCCTCTCCAAAGCCCTAGGAATATCTCCATCCATAATATATTCACAAAGTCCTACATCACCATTCTTTCTACCAATTCAGAGTTCCACCTAAACAGCAGCATCCAAAAATTCCTGGGTTTAGTTGGAAACTTGGGTTACATTCATTTCAGGAACTCATGAGTGTGAAAAAACAACCTCTGTTGATACAGGTCACTTGCCAAGGGTTATTCGGCCACCATATCATAGGAGAATATCAACCTAGGTCTTCCTGTCTTTGAGGCCAGCTCCCTATCCCTTGTGTCACTCTGCTTCTTAGAAGGGACAAACATAGATAACGATAATACACAACTTAACATGGTAAATTTAATGAAGAGTTGCCTAGAGTGTTATATGAGATCTGAAGAAGGGATGGTATTTACTGATATTTGAACTGGACTTTAAAGGATATGGAGCAAATCTAGAGGCAAAAAGGGTATTCATTAAAAAAATGCATGACAGTAAGGGAGCACGGAGGATTCAAGAAACAGAGGGGAGCCTGGTCTAACTAAAGCAAAATAAGAATAATATGAGATAAGGTTAGAAAGGTACAATTGAAGCTAAATAAGGGAGAACCTTGAAAGCTAGGCAGAAAAGTTGATATTGGGAAATAAGGAGTCACTTAGGATTGTTGAGCAGGAAAGTGTTAAGACCTATATAGAACAAAAGATTTTGGGGGCTGCTATAAAGCCAGAAGTTATGTCAGGTTTCTCAACTGTAAAATAGGAATGATAATAATCACACCTAACTCCCAGGGTTGTTAGAATTAAATGAGATATTTGATGGCACACAGTAAACATTTAATAAGTGTTTTTGCTTCCCCTCTTTCACCACTTCCTTCCCTCCCTCCTTCCCTCTCTTCCCTCCTTTCTATCTTCCCACCTTCCCTTTCTCTATCCTGCCTTTCCTTCCTCCATCCTTCCTTCCCTCCCTCCCTTCCCTTTCTCCCCTCTTCCCACCTTCTTTCTTCCTTATTTTCTTTCTTCCTTTCCTTCCTTCTTTCCTTTTCTCTTTCCTTCCTTCCTTCCTTCCCTCCCACCTCTTTCCCATTCTGCTCATTACCTTCTTCCTTCTCCCTTCCTTCTTTCCCTCTCCCTTCCTTCTTTCCCTCTCTCCTTCTTTCTTCCCTTCCCTACCTCTTTCCTTCCTTCCTTATTTTCTTCTCCCCTCTTTTCTTCTTTCCTAAAAAAGAGGATTAGAGGCACGGGAGAACAGAATAGGACAGCTTGTAAGGAAAATATTGCAATAATGCAGGCAGGTGCAAATGAGGACAGTGGGAAATAAAGAGACAAAAGAAAGCTTGGCACATGGATGGAATAATAATCACTTCTCATGTTGCCCTAATGAATTCTGCTAAGATTAAATATGCTGATAGAACTAAACAAAATGATAACACAATGTGCTCCCAAACCAAATATCAGAGATTTGGGGATTATTTCCATGCTCTGCCTCTTATATTAGAACAAATCAACCAAGATTTGTTTCTAGAAGCAACCTCAGGGTACTGAAGGGAGGAAAAGAGGTTTTCCTGTTCTACCACAAGAGCTTTCCTGGCTGGTGAGCAACCTGTTCTTTCCATCAAGAAATTCCTGTTCCCATAGCTTAAAACAGGTTGTAAGGAAAAGTCCAGCCAATTTTGTGAGGGCTAGAGTCCAGCTGAGCTCTGTTGTCCATCAACAATTCACGTCATCATGGAGAACGGCAAGGGTTTGGGGCCCAGGCTCTGGATCCCCCTGCATCAGGGAGATATGACAGACAAGCACAAGGCTTGTTTGCTCTCATCACCTATGGCAGTGGTACAGAGCCTCAGAAACAGCCGTTTCCAGTTCTTCCTCACTTTACAGCATTGAATGCCTCCATCCATCTAGACAGAACTCCAGATGCACTCTGATTTCTTTAACCCCTTCAGTCTAGCCCCAGGTCTTCAGGAATGGAATCTGTTATGACTCCCATGTGTTAGCAGGAACATTCCCTGAAAATCCTCCTGCTTGTTTCATTTACCATTTATCTTCCCTGCTACTGCTGCTGTCCCCTTTTCAGGATAGCCCATCAGAAATAGTCCAGACAGGATGGTTTTTCCATCTCATCTAAGAACTCCCACTGTTCCTGCCTCATCCACTTACTTCTGGTGACCAGGAAATCCAGACAACTCTGAATCATCATTTTCCAAAGGCTACTTTTATTTGGTTACAATCTGTTCATCAGCATAACCCATCTTTCTCAGGATTCCCACACATTCTTTCTCCAGCACATTCCCATCCTAGCAAACACTTCTGGTCATCCATTTCTATTATCGCTAGATATGTTAGCTCTTTTGATCTTTACAGATTCAAGAGTTTATCTACCAGATTTCAAGTCCTGAGCTCTATCCACCATACCACGTAGTCAACTATGCATTCTTATGATTTACCCCAGTAATTCTGAATCCCTCAAAACATATCAAAACTGAACTCATTATCTTTCTGTCCACCCCCCAAAAACCCTCCTCTCTTCCTATCTATTCCATTACTTCAAGTAAGTATCTCCCAATCAGTCAGGCTTCCAACCAAGGTGTCATTTTAGACTCATTTTCTCACCACCTTGAACTAGCTTTCAACTTTCTATCATTTCTACCCTTCCCAACATCTCTTATATACATCCTCTTCTCTCCTCTGACACTTCCAGAACCCTAGTATAAACCCTCATCACCTCACATTTGAACTATTTCTATAACCTACAATTTGGTCTCCTTTCCCCATCTCTCACCCCTCCAACCCATCCTCCATTCATTCAAACTAATCTTCCTAAAACACAAGTCCCACCATGTCACCACCATTTCCCCATTCAATTACCTCCAATTGGTCCCAGTTGCCTCCATGATCACATCTAAAATCCTGTTTGACTTTAAAAGCCTTCATATCCTAGCCCCTTTCTAGTCTTCTCTATTTTCTAGCCTTCTTATTGCTAATCCACTCCAACCCACCATATACTTGGTAATCCAGTAGCATTGACCTCCTTACTATGTCTTACATAAGATACTCCATCTACCATCTCTGGGAATTTTCCCTGGTCTGAACCCTCTCCTTTCTCATAACCTTCTCATTTTTCTGGATCCCTTCAAGTCTCAGTGAAGTCCCACTTTCTGCAGATAGCCTTTCCTAGTCTCCCTTAATGCTAATACCTTCCCTTTATTATTATTCCCTTTATTGAACTAAAATCTCCAATATGTCCTCTACAAATCTTCTATGTACATAATTGTTTGAAAAGTATCTCCATTAGACTGTAGAAGTCTACAGTCTACTACAGGACATTTACTTAATTTCCAATTCTTTGTCACCACAAACAGGGCTGCTATGAATATTTTTGTACAAGTGATGTTTTTCCCCTTTTTCATAATCTCTTCAGGGTAGTGTAATTCCAAACTGCTCTCCAGAACCCTATGTTAATTTTATTGTATAATACTGTATTCTCTCTCTCTCTCTCTCTCTCTCTCTCTCTCTCTCTCGGAATCCAAATTTCTTTCAAAATTCTTTCCATAAAGTATAATTTACATAATGCGAATATATGTAAATCAATAACTGTCTAACTATACCAGGTCATTATGACCAGAAACAACAATGACCAATGTTGGAAGGGATGTTGGAAATCTGGGACACAAATACAACCTTTCTGGAGAGCAGTTTGGAATTATGTTCAAAGAGTGATCCAGCAATACCACTACTGGGTCTATACCCAGAAGGGATCATGAAAAAGGGGAAAAACATCAGTTATACAAAAAATATTCATAGCATCCCTGTTTGTAGTGGCAAAGAATTGGAAATTAAGTAAATGTCTTTAAATTAGGTAATGGCTTAATAAACTGTGGTATATGTATGTCATGGAACACTATTGTCTATTAGAAACCAGGAGGGATGGTAAATCAGGGCAGTCTAGAAGGATTTGCATGAACTGATGTTGAGTGAGATGAGCAGAACCAGAAAAACATTGTGGACCCTAACAGCAACATGGGGGTGATGATCAACCTTGATGGACTCGCTCATTCCATCAGTTCAACAATCAGGGACAATTTGGGGCTGTCTGCAATGGAGAATACCATCTGCATCCAGAAAAAGAATTGTGGAGTTTAAACAAAGACCAAAGACTATTAACTTTAAATTAGAAGAAAAAACTTTTTTATCATGTAATTTTGCTATCTCTTATACTTTATTTTTCTTCCTTTAAGGATATGATTTCTCTCTCTAATCACATTCAACTTAGATCAATATATACCATGGAAACAATGTAAAGACTAACAGACTGCCTTCTGTGGGGGTGGGTGGAGGGAAGCAAGATTGGGGGGGGGGGGTGGAAATGTAAAACTCAAAATAAATAAAATCTTTCTAAATATACCAAGCCAGGGGTGGCTAGGTGGAGCAGTGGATAGAGTGCCGGCCTTGGAGTCAGGAGTACCTGGGTTCAAATCTGACCTCAGACACTTAATAATTACCTAGCTGTGTGGCCTTGGGCAAACCACTTAACCCCACTGCCTTGAAAAAAATCTAAAAAAAAAAAAATCTTAATATACCAAGCCAAATGCTCTGCAAATATTATCTTATTTCATGATCAGACCAACATAGTAGGCCCTTAATTGTGGGCTAAAAAGTAGACTGAACTGACAGGTCTTCTTACTTACAGAATGGTTTTCCCGAGTTGCTAGCCATGGAAAAACTGATCCCCCTACAGTAGTCTGCAGGTGACAAACCTCTCTAAATTTAGTCAGACTGGTCCTCAGATGAAAAATTACCTTCAGTCTCAGTCCAGTTCTCAAAGTCTTTTCTAACTTCCAGAACTCATGTTCTACTAAATCTTCAGCATCTAGGATGGTAAATTAAGCTACTCACAACTTTGGAACTACTGCCTTGGGGTAGAGCTGTCTTGAGTGATGAGTGAATGAGTGTGTACAGATTCGCCTGGTCCATTATGTCTAGCCTGTAAGGATCAGAAAATGCTTAACATTCCATCTAGACCAGGGGTTATCTTGTCATCTTCTCTTCTGCCAAGAACTTATTCTCTTCCCTGTCCACCTTTTGCTCTACACACAATAATCAAATCAATAAGACCATTACTTCTGAAAAAAGTATGTTAATCAAGTCTCCTGTAGATCAGTTGATCATCTCTGTGACTTCCCAAACTAAAATTCACTTCCTTGGCATCATTCCCATATGTATCATTTCTCCCATTAAAATGGAAGCTCCTTGACAATAAAAACTATTGCTCATTTGAATTTGTGTTTCTAGCACTTAATATAGTACTTGGTTCATAGCAAGGGCTTTCATTCATTTATTCATTCATTAAGGAAAGTGTCTAAAAAAATGTTGGTGGAATTGAATTAATGGACTCATCATTTAATTTATAAGGCCCTGAAGCAAAAACTTAATAGATTTTTGTTTCTTCTCTTCTACTCTTCCAAAAGGAAGTAAGTCTGAGAAACTGACCATGGCCACTGATTTGAACAAATTTTGGCAAAGAAAATTAATTCCAGGAATCAGAGTGATCCTAGATTATACATATAAAGGACCACTTTTGCAGAGTAATATCCACCACCCAGAGTAATATCAATATAATAAATTGATTGAATGGAGCCAACTAATTTCTAACATATCAAGACAGACCATCTACATCAGGCAACCACGCTTATCTAAAGCTTTCTCTTCTACCCATCACCACTTCCCTAGCCTATTAATTCTCTAGAACCTAGTTTTCTTGCTAACTTCCTAGTTTCTATTAAAGATATTCCTGGTCATACTGGTTCACAACCTCAAACATTGTCAATTTTTTATCCCACTTCCCTAACCTCCATATCCAATCATTTGCCAACTCTTATAAATTCTATCTTCTTGACCTCCCTCCCAGTTCTCTCTCCTTCATTCATCTCCCTAATTCCAGCTCCCAAATTGCTATTCCTAAAGTCTCATTGTGACCATCACACATCCAGTTCTCATTACTTGTGAGACCTTGGAAGATCACTAAGCTTCCTTGGGCCTCAATTTCCTCCCTTATAAAACAAAACTATTAGACTAAATGGTCACTGAGGTCCCAACCTTAAGATCTGTCATTCTATGATCTTCTGTCAATCCCCTGTTCAAGAAACTTCAGTAATTCTTAATTACCTCTAGGATAAAATACAAAATGCTTCTCACATATAAAACCCTTCTCAGTTTTGCTTCTAGTCTACTAGGCTGATGACACATTATTCCTTCTTACAACCTCTATAATTCAACCAAACTGGCCTCCTTTCTGTTTTCCAGATACAATACCTCATCTCTGACCTCCATGCCTTTGTATAGGTAGTGTCCCATTCATTTCTTGGATACTCTTCCTCCCCTTCTCTGACTCTTGGAACCTTAGTCCCTCAAATATCACATCCATCAAGAGGTCTTTTCTGATTCCTCTAATTGTTAGTGCATCCCCCCAAAGTTACTTTTATTTTGTATATTATCCTGTTTCCCCCAATAGAATCTAAGATCCTTGAGATTAGTCAGTTATTAAGCAACTATTTAGTGTGCCACTTGTGTACCAGGTACTACTATGCCAATCACATTTATATTTTTACGCCCCAGAGTCTAGCATAGTCTCTGGTAAATATCATAAGTTTAATAAATTCCTATTGATTTATTCATTCACTTAGCTAGTTTTCTATTTCACTTGTACTAAAATGTTAGGGGGGGAGGAATTTCCATCCCCAGTAATGTGCCCTACTTAGGGATTCTCCTTCCAGTTAGACATTAGAATGTCCAAGTATATATTCCTCTTCAATTCATTCCAATTTGGATTTCTACCCAACATTTTTACATTTCCTAATCCAAGCCCCAAAATCACATTCCCTTTTGCTATTTGTAATTTTTAAGGAAGGATGGCCATTGCTTATTAGAAGAAAAAAATCTATAAGTCTTTGCTAACTAGGGTTGGAGGGAATAGGAAAATGGAAGACAGATAATTCAACTCAAAGAATAGGATTAAGTTACTTCTATTAGAGGATTTGATTTCAGTGGCATTTAAATCACTGGTATTCAGAATGATACCATAGGGAAGAGGTTGAAATAAATAAAACAGCAAATATCACTGCAGTGAGAAAATGAAAAATGAAGAACAGCCCAAGTGTCCACTGGGAAAGCACTTTGGCAAGGGTGAACACCAAAGATGGGTTGGTCTGTAAAGGCATCTATTAAGGAATGCCCCCTTGACCTTGTTCTTGGACAACAAAGTAAGATGGGAAATCAGAAACTTATGAGTTTCCCCTCCCCTGATCTGATCTCCCCTCCCCTCCTCACTCTCCTCCCCATATACAAGCTGGTGCTGGTTAAAAAGCTGAGGGTTGAGTCCTGGGGAGAAAGGAATGGAAGGATTAAGCAGTAAGCATAGTCTCTGCAAAGTATCCATGCTTCTCCAGTTAGCCAAGTTCCTGGCTTCTTGCCCAACACCTGTACTGACACACTGACCCCGTTTACTGCAGTGAACCTCATCTGCTAACTTCAGGGATGGATTAAACAAGCTGTTCTCCTGAGCCCCTCCTTTCCCTGGAGTCTTTGGTACGGGCCCCAGTGGCAGAGTGCCCAGTTCACTTTCTCAAGTGCCAAAAAGGCCCCAGACCTCAACCCATCCCCCTTCACTCAACAGGCTGACTCAACCCTGGAGAGTTAAGTAAATGATCTGTTGAAGGGGGAGAAAGGTATAGGAGTACCCAAACAATATCAAATAGTTATTAAACATTGACTTTGTGCGTGACACAGGACTGGAAGCTGGGAACACTAAGACAAAACCCCAGCCTTATCAGAATATAACACATACAGAGGTAAAATATGTAATAAAGTAATCTGGAAAGGAAGAAAATCCTAGAAATGGGCAGGGGGAGAAGAAGAGACGAATGAAGGCTTCAGGGAGAAAGTGGACCCTGATCTAAGCCTTGGGGGAAGATGAAAATTACAAAAGATAGAGAGGGAGTGCATTCAAAGAATGGAACAAGGCAAATATGAATGTACCTGAGTAGGAAATGGGATGTCCATTGAAGGAAACCAGACTAAAGAAGATAGATTACAAAGAGCTTTAAATTCCAATCTACAGGATCTGCATTTTATCTAGGAGGTAAAAGAAATCTATTAAAGTTCTTTGAACAGAGCAGTGGCATGTTTAGAACTGTGTCTTTACAAGGAAGTTTTGGTTTGGTTTGGTTTGGTTTGGTTGGGGGGGGGGGGTCTTAAGATTGGATCTCCCTATTTTGCCCAGGCCAGTACAACAGTGCTCTTTCCCAGGCTTGATCCCATTGACATAGAAGCTTTAACCTACTCCCTTTTTCCAGTCTGAACTAATTTGCCCTACCTAGTGACTCTTCACTCCTGTGAGCTCAAGAAATTGTAGACACCCAAACATCTACCAGCTTCAGATTCCCCAGTAACAGGGACTACACACCAGGCCCAGCAGGAAGATTGAAACCGAGAAGTGGGAGAGAGCAGTGTCACAGAAGCCCAGGAAAAGAGAGAGCACTGAGGATGACAAAAGCTACTCAGAGGACATAGAGAATAATGCCAGCCAATTTCAAAGATGAAATCATTGGTAATCTTCAAAAGATTAGTTTCAGTAAAGTTGTTGTTCAATACATTTTCAGGCATGTCCAGTTCTTTATTACTCCATTTGGGTTTTTATAGCAGAAATACAGTGATTTGAAATTTTCTTTTCCAGTTCATGATACAGATGAGGAAACTGAGGCAAATAGGATTAAGTAACTTACCCAGTTAGTCTCAGGACAAATTTGAACTCAGGAAGGAGTCTTCCTGACTCCAGGCCCAGTGCTCCATCTACTGTGCCACCTAGTACTGGGGTCAAAAGGCAAAAGATAAATGGATGGTAAAGATAGAAAGTAGGCAACTCTTCTTAAGAGTTGGACAGTGAGAAGATGGAAAGGTCAAGTGAAGGTTTTTTGTTTTCCTTTCTTTTCTTTTAAAGATGAGAAGGGAAGCACGTGAGTATGTTTTTAAACAGGGGGAAGGGAATGAATAGAGAGAGACCAAAAATAAGATAAGAGGTAGGGAGAATAAGCCCCTCCAGGAAAAGCTCCCAGAGGAAGAGATGAAACCAAGGGCATGAGTAGAAGTATAAACCCTGACAAGAAAGAAGGTCACCCAAAGCTACCACTGAATCATTCAACAGTCACTGAGTACTAACTGAACCATGTGTAAGGCCATGTCCCAAGTATCATAAAAAATCCAAAAACACAGTTTGTATTCTAATCTCATAAGAAAAACAAAAAGCTAAGGGAAGTGAGGTGGGGCATCAGATAGAGCACCAGGCATAGTCAGGAAGACCTGAGTTCAAATCCAATCTGACATTTGCTAGTTGTGTGACCCTAGGGAAGTCACATCCCTTTTTGCCTCAGTTTCCTCATTTGTAAAATGAGCTAGAGAAGGAAATAGGAAACCACTCCATTATCTCTGCCAAGAATGAAAATCAGACACAAATGAAAATGACTAAGCAATAGCAACAAAACACAGATGGCTACAACAAGCTCCTACTACTACATATTCTCTCATGATAAATGAGAAGGTAAGCACAAGTCTAGCAAAGACAAGGAGAGAAGGAATGAATGAAAGGATGAACAAAATAAAATGAAAGAAAAATGGAAGAAAGTTAGGAAGTTAAAGAGAAGAGAAAAGAAATAGAGAAGAGGAGAAGAAAAGAGAAAAAGACAAGGGAAGGGAAGAAAAGGGAAGGGGAGAGGGGAAAAAAAGAGAAGAGGCAGCTTGGTGGTGCAGTGGATAGAGTGCTGGCCCTGAAGTCAGGAGGACCTGAGTTCAAATCTGCCTCAGGCACTTAATAATTACTTAGCTCTGTGACCTTGGACAAGTCACTTAAACCCATTGCTTTGCAAAAATCAAAAAAAAAAATAAAAGGGGGATGGAGGAAGGGAGGCAAAGAGGAGAGGGGAGGAGAGAAGGGGAGGGGAGGGGAGGGGGAGAAACAAAATTATATTGATCAATCTAAGAAAAGAAAAGAAGGAACAAATAGAAACCTGAGATTTCCTAGTACAGAGAATGCCAATTCTAAGTAATAATTGGTAATGATGACTGTTTCGGGGAAGATGGTAAAGGACCAAACCTAAACATTTCCAATTAAGTAGAAAATTTAGTCCCTTTCCCATTGGACTCTTCAACAGAGACAGCTGGTAGCACATTGGATAGAGCCCTGGACCTGAAGTCAAGAAGACCTGAGTAGTTTCAGACACTCACTAGCTGTGTGACCCTGATCAAGTCACTTAACTTCTATTTACCTCAATCTCCTTAACCGTAAAATGGAGATGATTTTGCGGGGGGAGGAGATAGGTGATTGGGATTAAGTGATTTGCCCAGGGTCACACAGACAGTAAGTGACTGAGAACAGATTTGAACTAAGGTTACTACTGACTTCAGGACTGGTACTCTATCTACTATGCCACCCTAAAATAATGAAGATAATAAAGCATCCACCCTCATAGAGTTGTTGTGGGGATCAAATGAGGAATATTTATAAAAAGTGATTAGCACAGTGCCTGGCCCATAACAGTTGATTTATACATGTTATTCCCTCCCCCCTTCCCAACAAGCACCCAGGGAAGCAGAGAACTTCACACTGCCAACCCCTTTAGGTCAAGCTTACAATGGTTATATGGAAAATCGACAGAGGTTGGTAAGCAGCAAGCTTTAATAATGGTCTGCCTATGAGGCATAAGATTAATGTTTAGCCTGAAGTAAAAGCATAAGACATAAGCAGGTCTAACTGAGTCAACAGTGACTCCATACTTTCCAAAATACCAAAGGGACATGAAAAAGCCTTTCCCCTTTAAGGAAATTTTCATTCAGAATAACTGCAGTGCTACTCCTTACCTGGTTGAAGACAGAGGACGACTCCACCTGTCTTTAGTCACTGCAAAATTGGAGAAAAGTTAGTTCTGACAATATGACCACAAGGAGAACATCTGTGGTTCCTTCTGCAACATGAGATGTGTGACATTTGTCCACCAAGCTGTCTTCACTCTGAATATAAACCACCATCTGTTGATATGTTTATTCTATAATCAATCATTCAAAATATCTCCAGATCCTTCCAAGGTCTTCTCCTCCCAGTGATCATGCTACACACAGCCCAAAAAGACAATAGCCTCTGCCTGGGTACCTACCCCATCATCTTAGAGGCTTTGGCTTTTATTCAAATTAAGCTCCTACTACAAGAAAATTATAATTTAGTCAGTCATCTCTTGTACCTAGGAGCCCACTAGTTATTGTGCACATCTTCTTTAGAAGAGAAAGAACTTGAACCCTAAACATGCCAGTCAACTCACTGATCCATCTCAGAAAAATAGGGGTCACAGACAATTTTTTATAATTCCCTTGGAATACAAAAAAGTTCACCATAAATATGGCAATTCTAAGCAGGGAAGGGAAGACCACGCTTTAATAAATCCAACTTCATCAAATGTTTTGTTCAGATGTTTCTGTCTAGAAGAATAAAAATCTCAAGGGAGGAAAAACATTCCAATGAGTTAGTATTGAAGTTTGTTATCTTTTTTAAAAAAGGAGAGAGAAAAGAAAAGAATTCATCCAAATATAAATATGCTGCTCAGAGTCCAAAGTACTACAGAACTCAGAGGACTAATACATTTGACTTGAATAATGCAAGTGATCCTCACAAAGGAAAACACAAGTTCCACTTCTTATCGTGGAGTATTTTGGTAGTAGGCTCAATTCCCTAGTCTGTGAAGACTTCAGCTGCCAGAGTTCAGAAAACACAGCTGTGTTTGGTATGAGTTCTCTTATTATACTGTACTGACTCTGGAGGTTTCAGGAATGAGGGGCTTGGTAAGGCCCTTAGAATGCAGCAGACCCCTAAATATTTGCTGGGAATGGGGGTTACTCTAGTCTCAGGCACATACCTTGATGACCAAACAGCCAGCAGTTTCTCTCTCCTCTCAACTCCTGAGGAAAGGCAGCTTTGGAATGCCATATACACTGTAAACCCCAGCATTAGACCAAAGTGGTCATGCATCTTGAATTCATTATGCAAGGTCAACATGACATTCTGGGGTCAAGTCATGGGTGTAACACATCACTGAGAAGCCCTCAATCCATTCAGTTTGATTTCTTTTCTTCAAAGGACAGGATCCTTCTGTCTTACATGGTCTAAATTCCCTGAGGGACTTGCGCTCTCCAAATTGGTTCCAAAAAATCTGCTTTGGTTCTGAATTACAGAAAGGATCTCCATTGCTTTAGAGCACAAGACTGACCTCCATAGGGGACAGCCAACAGTTAATGAATTGAAAGCACAGAAGCAAAAATAACTATAGCTGCTTGGTGCATTATAGGCATCCTCTTCTTGGTCTTGCTTTATTTCTCACAAAACTGAAGGAAGAGATGGGTTTTATGAATGGGTCATAGAAACTCCCTTTATGGTCCCCCAAGATTAGTCAGTAGTGTAGGAACCCTGCAGATGCAGCAAATAGACTTTCCTAGTCTGGAAGAATTTGTGTAAGACAACTTCCACAGGCCAAGCAGCCCCCAAGAGAAACCAGATGGTGGAAGAAGAATGCTAGGAGAATGCAAGGTCTTATATGTAGATATTCTGGTCATGACCAGGAAGCACAGCATAATATATAGAGTGACACTAAAAATTAGGAAAACAGATTCAAGCCCATCCTATGACACCTTCTGGCTTGTATGATACTGGGCAAGTTACTTAACCTCTTGGTACCCAAAGGTAACTCTCTTAAGACTGACGACTGCAGAACAGTTACCAGTTCTTGAACTGGTAGAAGGAATTTCTCATAGAGAAAGTGTGTTCACTTGGGAGTTAGCCTATACCAATTAAATCACAAAAAAAAAAAAAAAAAAAAAAAGAAGAAGAAGCATTTCTTTAGGAAGTGAGAGAAGCAATAGTGATAGTTAAGTCACCGACCAAAGATTGCAACAGACAGAAGATCTGAGTCAGCCTCCAATGTATGGGAATCCTCAAGAAAGAGTTGGGTTCTTGCAAGCATAAGCAATGTCAGATTTGGTTCTGATTGGTAGGTGCTCCCTGAAGATACAGGTAGATAGAATGCAGAACCCCTGGTCAAGCCTGGGGATTTCAAAGACCAAAACCGGAAGGTTCTAAACCACAGACCAGCTTTTCTGACCTATGAGTATCTCTTGTTCCCTTTCAGGCGCTCCCCTCCTCCTCTGCCTAACTATACCTTCCCAAACAAGTTTTCTTTTGGTTTCTTTCATCTGTCCACTTCAAACACTGACACAAAGGCAGCAGGTTTTTTTTTACTTTGATATTAAAAGCAGGACTAGAAAGTTTCAATGAGAAAAGACATAAATTATGGTGTCCTGTTGAGCCAAAGTCTGATCAGAGCCTGCCACAGAGAATTCTCATCGGATGGAACCTCTTCAACTTCTACTGCAAGTGAAGTTCTAAAGGAGGACCCAGGCACCTCAGCTCCCAAACAGGTGCATTAGCTAGACATCCTGCTCTAAGCAGACACATCCTTCAGAGAAAGAAACAGACTCACCCACTAAAAGCCAACTTAAGAAAAGGCAGCAGCTGAAGACATGACCCTGACAGAGCTCTCAGAGTCCTAGGAAGGAATTGTCCTTTTGCATTGACTGACGCCCAGAAGACACAGAGCTTGCCAGCAACTCTTTCCATTCGAATCCTATTCAAGAAGGATGCCCAACTGGCCCAACAACGCAGAGGGCCCAACTTATTGGCACTGAGATTTTCATTCTCCCGTCTATTGACCAATGGAAGGAGAGCGGCCTGGGTGAAGACTTTTGCACCCCCACATTAATAGCTCCAGTACTTGAAAGAACTCCACCAACCATCCTCAGAGCGCCTCCTCTCGGCCTCGGTGAGAATTGGAGACCAGCCAACAAGTTTTCCCAAATTCCAGCCCACCGAGCTCCCTGGTTTGCTCCAGCGCTGATTGGCCACTTGGGGCAACACCTCCCAGAAGCACCAACCTTCCCTAAAGCGCGTTGCCAAAACGTGACCTGGGGACTCAACCTAGTTGGAGGGCGGAAGCAAAGGAGAAACTGAAATGGTAGCGAGATTTAGAAATAAACGGAAATCCCTTTCCTCCCTCTCTCTCCTCCCCTAACTCTTTGGGAAACCCTTTGGGATTAAGTGACTATAAAAAGAACTTGAGAGAATTGGATTGGGTCTCAGATAATAAGGCTTTAGGCAAACAATAGAAACCAATTAGTTGAATGGAGATGTGTGGGGGATTAGAAAGGTAATTAAAAGAAACTTTCGAGTAGCCCCGGGGTAACGGAAATACCTAGGATTAAAGAGGAGTCAACCCTACTCACCTGCCGAGTGAAGAGAATGGCAGTGTCCCAGTATTCGGGGTGCTTGTCGCTTACTTTGTTAAGTTTCTTCTGCCAGGCGCAAAAGTTGCGCAAGGTCATGGCTGCGTTGCCCGTGACCTTGGGCCCCTTGTCTCTGTCCGCAAGGACCAGCACCTTGACCACCGCGATGTTGATGGGGTTGAGGATGCTGGGGTGGCGGTAGAGCCGCGCGGCAGTGGCCAGCAGGGTCAGCAGGTAATGTTCTAGGTCCGCACCGTGGAACTTCACCATGGACTCATCGGCCACCACTAGTGTTTCCACGTAGCGCGGGATGGATACAAAACGCTTGGCCCGCCCCGCTCTCCGGGGTGGCCGGCTCTCACCCGAGCCTCCCCGAAGGGCTTTATAGGGGTTCAAGGAGCGCAGGATGCCTGGATTCCAGCCCGAAGCCACGCCGCAGCGGGAGGTGGGGTCTCCCGGAGCCCGGCCCGGGGCGCTCCTGCGCTGGAGGAGGTGTGCGCCCTGGCTGTTGCGCCGCGCCGCAGGCGCGCTGGCGTTGGGCAGGGGGCTGATGACATACTCGGAGCCCCTGTAGCCAAAGGCGCCGCGAAGACCCCCGCACAGGCTCAGGGCCGCAAAGGAGTCCCGCTCGGCATTCACATCCCCGGAGTAGAAGCAGCGGCGGAGGTCGGGAGAGCCCCCCGACCCCCCGACCGGGAAGACCCCCAGGTGCTCAGAGGCGAAGGCGGGCGCCAGAAACTGGGCGTCGGGAGCCAGGTGTAGGTAGAAGTCCTCCTGGAAGGCAGCGATCTGGAAGATGAGTCTCTGGTCCCCGGGGTCTTCGGGACCCCTCCGGTAATAGTGGCGCCCGTTGATGTCCGGGTCCAGGCGGACGGGGACCACAATCTCCTGTTCGGGGTCCGAGCCGCCGGCGGCGAGGGCCAGGGCGAGGATGGCTAGCCAGAGCATGGCGCCGGGGGCGAGAGCGCTGCCCCCTCCTCTCGGGCACGGCGGCTTGGCTGCACCCAGCCGAGGGGCCGCAGCTCCGGGGCACGCTGCGCCGGCCCGGCTCCGACCCGGGGCTCCCCGAGCAGCGCGCGCCTCGGGAGCTTTATATGCGATCGCCGTCAAGTGCAGAAGCCCGAGCTCCGTGGCCCGGGGCCTGGCGGGGAGGCGCCGGGGCGCTCATTGGAGCCTCCGCAGCCACTGGCAGAGGCGCAGACCCTGGCGGCGCCGCGCGGGGCGAGCCCTCTTAAAGGGCCCGCGCGGCTCCGGGCTCGGCCGCCGGCGCCCCTCCCCTCACTGGCAGCCCTCCAGCTTCCCGGGGAGCCCGAAGAACCGGGCCCCGCCCACACGACCCAGAGCCACTTAGCCTGGTTCTGCTCTGCCAGCCGCGGGGAGGGGGCTAGCAGGCAGCAGGGACCGGGGACAGGTTAGTTGGTTGCTAGGATGCTGCCTTAACTCCGATCTTCCTAGATAATAACGCACTGGATCCGGGTAGGTGTTTCCCTGAGCCTTCGGGACATTCCTCAGAAAAAAATCTCCGTTGGGTTCTACTGTAGGCGACCTTTATCAAGTTGGGTTAAAGACTGTATGCAAAGGATTCTGTCTCTGTTTCTCGATTATCTGAAGTCTCTCTTATGCAAATGAAGTCTTTTTGTCTTACACACACATACATACACACACACATCCCCAGAGACCCACACCAAGGTCCCAAAACAGTAATATCTTCCTGAAACCATGGACATCAAAGCACACTTAGCACAAGAATGGAAAGATCACCAAAAGAGAGGAGAAAAAAAAGACTGTAGTATTCCTCTCTTTCAGAAGAATGGCAAAAGGGGTCGTGTGTGTGTGTGTGTGTGTGTGTGTGTGTGTGTGTGTGTGTGTGACAATGATTTTTCTTCTGTAATCTTCCCCCTTCAGACCACATGTGGAATATTGTGTTCAATCTAGACAACTAGCTACGTTTTAAATTCATTAGTAATCTGGAGATGAAGCTGTAAATGTGATGGGAATAATAAATCACCATGAGAGCCTAATCTAATGATTGTCCTTCATTTTCGAAGAACACGACACCAGGGAGGTGATGCCACGACAAGCACATGAATTGAATTTGAGCTAAGTCACCAGCTTCACTTTCCCCTCCAGAACCATCTGGGTCCATCTGGAGATGGCCCTGGATGAGAGGCAATCAGGGTTAAGTGACTTGCCCCAGGTCACACAGCTAGTAAGTGACAATGTCTGAGGTCAAATTCGAACTCCTGTCCTCCTGACTCCATTGCCAGTATTCTATCCACTGCGCCACCTAGCTGCCCTAATCTAAACTGGAAATGGCCAGGGGAAATACTGATTTCAGGGATCAGCCCCTAAGGTCTTCTATCTGTTCCTGAAATTAGCCATCTTTTGTAGATCAGCCTAGGAAAAACAAACAAAAAGAAAAGAGATGCTGAAAGACTGCATTTAGTTTCCATGATGCCTAAATAATTTTCCAGGAGTTGGCTTGCCTCTGAAGTGATTCAAGAATACCAAAATACTGATGAAAAATCAGAAAAGAAAAGGACAATGTCTCTACACCTAATAATAGAAGGTATGGGAGACACATTAGATGTAGGCATGCAATATGATCACAAAGGCTTCATAATGTATCTACTGTATCTGCCCATCTCCAGGATGGGAGAAGACACAGCAGAGGTCCCACTAACTCACTAGTTAAGACAGTTTTTTCCTTAGCAAGTTTTATCATCAAAGGAACCTATTTACGAATAGCCTAATTCTGTATGGCCTGATGAAGAAAGAAAAGTTCGTGATCCATTCTGATTTCTAGGATTCTATCCCTTACAGATGGACAAGGAGCTGAAAGCTAATGTGTGTGTGTGTGTGTGTGTGTGTGTGTGTGTGTGAGAGAGAGAGAGAGAGAGAGAGAGAGAGAGAGAGAGAGAAGAAAAAGAAGAAGAAGAAGAAGGAGGAGGAGGAGGAGGAGGAGGAGGAGGAGGAAGAGGAAGGAGGAAAAGAAAGAGTGAATGTGTGTGTGCTCAGGATAATTAGTCTATATGAGAGGGAGTTTAAGTTTACAAAGGATCAGTGTATTTGTATGTTTAAAAAGGGGCCTATAATTAAAAAGAAACCCAGAGTACCAAGGGCAATCATAAGTCACTTATTTAGGGCAAACGATTGCTTTCCTACACCCAGTTGTTTTAATGGTAGGTTACAAAGTTTCCAAAGAAAATCTTCTTTTGCTCTGTTTGAAGAAGCTTGGCTATGCCTCTGGAAAAGTGAAGTAGGACAATAGCTTCAGGAAGGGTGAGACCCTTTCTGACCTAAATGCCCTACTTCCCCTCCCCTCTCACTGTCAGTTCTCACTTTTGAGTGTAATTTCATTAAAAACCAGATGGAATTACATTCAGATATTCTTAGTCCCCATTTTACAGAAAACTGAGGCAGAGGTTACTAAGTTAGACTAGCCCAGGGTCACACAGCTAGTTGTGTGCAGCTTCTAAGTATGTGAGGTCAAATTTGAACTCAAGTTTTCCTGACTCCAGGCCTGCCACCTACCTGTCTGAAGAGCAGCTTTATCAAAGCTATTCATAGATATTAATCATACCTGGAAGCTCTGAATTGTTTCTTCTTCCTCTATATGGTTTGCTGAGATTTCCTCAAAGGGAGGAGAGAATTTGTGGTTATACTGACTGCTGAGCTCTGGTAAGAGACTCTACTGTCAGCTACCTCACCTCCATCCTAGGGATTTCACTGCCATCTCCATCAAACACCCATGGTTCTTGTCCTTTTTTTTATCAAAGAAGACCAAAATGACATCCTTAGATTAGAGAAAAGTTACAGTGTGTCTGACTGACCAGACAGACCATTACTCCTCCACAGGTTGGGCAGAAACAATCCATGTGAACACCTGGGGTGGTTACTCTAAACTTATGTCATCTCATGTTTCCTTTGAATTGCTTCAATTCTGCCTTGCTTATTAACATCCTTTCTGATGAGGATATGCCATCTGGGCAGGCCTGGGCCAGTATGTCCCATGCTCCACAGTCAATTCTAATGTTCTTAAGAGAGATCTTCAGGGTATCCCTGTATCATTTTTTTTTGTTCCCCTGGTGAGTATTTGCCCTGTGTGAGTTACATTACACATTCTAGTGCTAATATGTAGAAGAGAAGAATGGGGAATAGAGAGTCAACTTCAGGAGTAAAGAAGGCCTGGGTTTAAGTTCCACCTCTGATAGACATGATCACTGGACAAGTCACTTAAAACTTCTTCAATGAACCAGGCTATTGTATCATGCACTGTGATAAACTCTGTGGATATGAAGACAAAAGACAATCCCTGCTCCCAAGATGCTCACAACCTGAAGTGGAGAGCTGTGTTCACAAAAAGGGGGGTGTAAACAGCATCAGTTGAAGATAATCTCAAAGGGAAGGCACCAAGAACAAGAAGGACCCCAGAAAGACTTTTTGTAGATGGAAGGACTTTATTTTTTTAATTATATATAAAGAAAATTTTCAACATTCATTTTCGCAGTTTTCTCTTTCCCACCCTTCCCTCCCCCAACCCTAAGGTAGCAAGTAATTGATGTAGGTTATACTTGTACAATCATGTTACATATATTCCCATATTAGTCATGCTGTGAATGAAGATTCAAAACAAAAGGGAAAAACCATGAGAAGGAAAAAAACAAATTCTAAAAAGTGAAAATAGTATGCTTTGATCTACATTCAGATTTCATAATTCTTTCACTGGATATGGATAGCATTTTCCATCACAAGCTTTTAGAACTGTCTGATCATATTATTTGCTGAGAAGAGCTAAGTCAAACATAGTTGATCATCACACAATGTTGCTGTTAAAGTGTCCCATTTTGTTCTGTTCTCTTCTGGTTTCTGTTTGCTTCACTCAGCATCAGTTCTTGTAAGTCTTTCCAGGTTTTTCTAAAATCTTCCCTCTCATCATTTCTTACAGAACAATAATATTCCATTACATTTATTATGTACCACAACTTGTTCAACCATCCTCCAATTGATAAGCATTCCCTCAAATTCCATTCCTTTGCCACTACAAAAAGAGCTGCTATGAATATTTTTGTACATATGGATCTTTTTTCCCTTTTTAGGATCTCTTTGGAATACGGACCTAGTAACGGTATTGTTGCATCAAAGGGAACAATTCAAATTAGATATGGAACAAAGGATATGTATAGTTTTGTTGCCATTTGGGTATGGTTCCAAATTGCTCTCCAGAATGGTTGAATCAGTTCATAACTGCACCAACAGTGCATTAGTGTCCCAATTTTACCACATCCCCTCCAAAATTTATCATTTCCCTTTTCTGCCACATTAGTTAGTATGATAAATATGAGGTCATATCTCAGAATTGTTTTAATTTGTAATTCTCTAATTAATAATGACAGAGCATTTTTCATATGATTGTAAATAGCTTCAATTTCTTCATCTGAAAACTCCCTGGTCACATCCTTTAACCATTTATCAGTTGAGGAATGATTTGTATTCTTATAAATTTCGCTCAGCTCTCTATATATTTTAAAATTAGGCCTTTATCAGAAACACTGACTGTAAAAATTGTTTTCCAGTTTTCTGCTTTCCTTCTTATTTTGGTTGTATTGGTTTTGTTTGTGCAAAAAGCTTATCAATTCAATGTAATCAAAATTATTTTCCATTTCATAATGTTCTCTATCTCTTGTTCAGTCATAAATTCTTCTTCTCTCCATAGATCTGACAGGTAAACCATTCCTTGTTCTTCTAATTGGTTTATGGTATCACCCTTTATGTCTAAATCATGTAACCATTTCTACCATATTGGTATAGGTGTGAAATGTTGGTCTACAGAAGGCAGGACTTTAATTGACACTTCAGGAAAACTAGGAAGTGGAAATTAATTCCAGGCAAGAAGGAATGGGGAGATAAAGACAAAGATGTCAGGATTTCATTGTATATGGAAAGGAATAAGTTGTAAAAGAGACTAGAAAAGTAGGAAGGCGGGCAGCTAGGTGGCACAGTAGATAGAGCACTGGCCCTGGAGTCCGGAGGACCTAAGTTCAGATCCATTCTCCAATTACCTAACTGTGTGACTCTGGGTAAGCCACTTAATCCCATTACCTTGCAAAAGAAAAAGAAAAAGAAAATAAAGAAGAGTAGGAAGGGATAAGAGCTATTCTGGAAATGATAGGGAGTCACCAGTAGTGAGGTACATGTGCTTTAAGATCACTTTGATAGCTGAATAGAGCAGGAAGAGACTTTGAGGCATGGATGCCAGCCAGCCAGAAGGATACTGAAGAATTCTAAGCCTTCTGGTGCCAAGTCTATGACTAAGGTGGTACAATGGATAGAGTACTGGGAGTAAAGTCTGGAAGTTCAAACATTTATTAGCTGTGTGACCCTGAGCAAGTTTGCCTCAGTTCTTCATCTCTAAAATTGGAATACATTGGAAAAGAAAATGGCAAACCACTCTTTGCCAAGAAAACCAGCTTCATAGGGGTCAAAAAAGTTGGACACAACTGAACACCAATAAGAAGAGTAAGTATGTATTGTGATTTTCTTGAATTACAAAAATATATTTTTGCCACTAGTTCTCATAGTGCCATGCCAATATCGACTCCTCTTCAAAGGAATGGCATTTCTGAACTGTCTTTCTTCTCCTCCTAGTCTTCTTATACTACTCTTTTTTGTCACCTCCTCTCTCCATCCTGAGCTTTCCTTTGAGAGTTCTCTAGAAATCTAAATGGCATGAAATATCTACCTCTTTTTTTCTGAAAAGAAACAAACTGGATTGCCTCTGGTTTAACCAAATCAAGTGATTGGAAAGTCAATTATTTTACTTTCCACTTTCTACTCCTCCAGGTTTTTAATGTTCATCTTTCTACAAAGTACCATTTTTGCACTAACATCCAGCTTTCTCATCAACATTCCTTCCAAAAAATTTCTTTCTTCTGTCTTCATCCTAAATGGAAGATCCCAGTATCATTAAAAACACAGAGAATGAATGAATGATTCAAGAGAAAGGGAACAAGAAAGATTAAGGAGCAGGCTCCAGGCTTGCTTGTGTGGATTAAGACTAAATAATGGAGAGACTAAGGGGGTGGGTAGCTAAAGGAAGTCCTAATTGCTAAAATAAACAATTCTATTTCATGTATCTATTATATGGAAACTTATATTGGACCCTACATAATAATGTGAAGTATGAATAAAAATTTATCTTTAACTGAAATCTTTTCTGTAACTAATCATTTCCAAGAGCATAAAGAGTCCCCAAAGTCATAGGTGACCCAGATTACTCAATTTGACCCTGATTAAGCCGCAGAGGTTAAGAAAGAATGTGAGCCATCAGGTTTTAGGGAGTGGCCTGGGGACTTCAGGGACGGCCTTACCCTCCAACTACATTGTCTATTGACCATCACTACTGGCTGAGCTCCTAGTCCATATTCTCCAGATGTGGAAACAGCTGGAGCAACTAGAGGCTTTGTTGAGGCCTCATGAATTATAAAGCTGGGTCATTGGTCAGAGAAAATATTAACTCTGTCTTCTCTTTATCTATCATGCCATCTTTTATATTCTCTGAGTCCAGGGTTTTTTTTTTTTTAAATCTCTCTACTACCTTATAAGACAAAAAAAAAAAAAAATGATACAACCTGTTTATGTAGATAATGAAAGCTTAGTAAAAGAAGTTTTCCAATTGGACCCTATGGGGAGTGGAGCATTCATCAGTGGAAAATAAAGGATACACTCCAGCCCTAAACTAAGCATCCTTCCCTCAACCAACCTAGGGGCAAAAGGTTTGAATCTTTCCCATTATACCAAAGACTAGGAGAAAATGAAAAAGTGAAGAATACTCTGCATTTAAACAAAAAGATATATGGAGACTCAGGAATGCCGATGGACATGAAAGAAGACAGAAAACCTGCTTTTTATTATTATTAAACTTGTCTCCTATCAATCAGTCAGTCATCAGGCAATGTTCTGCTTTGCGGTGACAAATACAATGAATTAAAACATCCTTATTCATAAAGAACTTATGCACTAATGGAAGAGATAATTATGTGTGTGTACATACATTTCCTTTATCTCTCTCATTATATAAATATATATATATATATATATACATATTTATGTTGTGATACATGTGTATATACATTTCCTTTATTTCTTCATGATGATGATGTTTCTCCTTTGGTCTCAAAGAAGACCACAACATCAGGGAGGTGATGCCCTGACAAGCACATGAATTGGATTTAAGTGAAGGGGATGCTGTGCTAAGTCACCAGCCTCACTTTCCCCTCCAGAGCCATCTGGGTCCAGTGACCTGATATGGATCATAATGACTAGAGATGGGCCTGGATGTGAGACAGTCAGAGTTAAGGGACTTGCCCAAGTTCACACAGCTAGTATTAAGTGTCTGAGGCCAGATTAGAACTTGATTCCTGCTGACTCCAGGAATAGTGCACTATTCACTGTACCACCTAACTACTCCAATCTATACATTCATACTCTTATTTCCAAGCATGTTTATATATGTATATATATATAAATATATATAATATGTGCATACATATACCCACATGTGTGTCTGAGTATTTTTATATCTTTATAGCATCTTTATCTTTATGTATATATACACATAATTTTACATACACATGCATGTATATCTATATATATATTTCCTTTATACATTATACTTTTATCACTGTCTTTATACATTATGCTTATGTGATATCTATATATATAATCTTTATCTTGATATATTCATATATGTGCATATATGTGTGTGTATATATACCCAGAGATGTAGGTATATGTAATAAGTTTTGCCTCATGCACAGACCTCATCAGCTTGCTGGCTGATGCAATCTCTCCACATGGAATATTCAAGGGAGATTTCTTCCAGAATGATGATGACATCTAAAGAATGCCTTAGAGAGACTATGGAACATGCATAAATATTTCATAACTGGTTCCATTTGACTAACCACTTGCTGACAAGGAAGCTCTTTAATTAGCTTTCAAGAACATTCAGAAAGTTCTGTCAGCATCAGCCACCTCCCCTTTGCCTCAGTTGCTCATGGAGGATCTTAGTGACTTTTGCATATGAGATTTGGTGAGAGATCATGTGAAGTACCTTAGGGCATATCCCCATCTGAAGTCATATGATCTGAGAAGGACCTTTGTCCTTTTAAATTTGGGGTGAAAAGAATGAACAGTACAGAAGCTGTGACGAGTTCACAGCTTTGCAGCCTGCACAGCATCAGCATCGATTCCTCAAAGAGCAAGGAGTGATTTTTGAAACCTTTGCCAAGAGATACTTGAGACGAGGATTCATCCAGTAGAGATGCCTTTTTGGATATGAACTGGGTGGGATCAATACTTTGTAGAAACTGAACTAAATGTTGAACCTTCTTTTCCAGAGATTGAAATGGAATTGGGGAGAGTGCTTTGAGGTGTTGGAAATGGGAAGGAGGGAATGTGTGTACTTTGTTCTTGCTTTATCTTCTAAATATCCCTTTTTAAAATGTGATTGATGTTAGGAAGTTAAATGGAACTGGGAGATTAATCATAGGCCCCTAACAAAAAGAGAAATATAACCAGTATGAGCTCAAGCTGATGGTGGTAAAGAAGAGAAACACTCGAACCCCTCTGGGTTACCCCCAGGAAACCTTGAGGAGTAGATTAGCCATCTGACTCTGAGAGAGAACTGGCAGATACATGTTACATGCATCTGTGTATACATGTATCTACATGCTTGTATGGTTCATCAATGTGTTTAGCTATATAGAGACATGTGTATGCCAAATAAATAGAAAGAAATACATAGAAATTTGTTGCCTATAAAGTAGTTTAGGAAAGAAGAAAGGCACTAGAAATTCAGGACATCTGGGAAAGGTGACTGTAGAAATTGAGCTGAATCTTAAAGAAAAGATTCTGCAAGGCAGAAGTAAGGAGGGAGTATCTTTTAGGTATGAGGGATGACCAGTGCAAAGACATGGAGACTAGAGATTGAGCACATGAGAAATAGAGAGAAAATCAACAAGGAGACTGAAAAGATGGTTTTGGTGCAAGGTTGTGAAAAGCTAAACAGGAATAAAAGCTAAATAGGACTTTATATTTTATTTTACTATTCCTTAGACTAATATCACTGGTTAGCCCACTGTTCTCTAAGTTTTAGATACAAATACAAGAAAAAAATATAGCATGATATCTGAAAGGTTCAAGAGACATAGTTTCTGGATAATTAATAATTTTATTAATAATGCCAGTAGATTATTAGTCTAAGGATAGTCATTTGTCTCTCTTAGACCAAAGACAGATCATGAGACCCTACTCAATGCTTATTTGTCCTTAGCAGAATACAGTATTATTATGAGTGAGAATCAATTCTGATTGCTTAACAAGTAATGGGAAGAATTAATATACAATGAAAAGGGCTTATTCTAATGAAGGAGTGGGGTACATGATACTGATCACTCAATTTTGTTCAAAGAGAATTACCTGTGTCAGTTGGTATCACTGTTTGACAAATGGAAGAATCCACATTTTCCCAGACCTGTCTGAGTAAAACATGATGGATCAGAATCCATCAATTCACCCAACTTTACTTTCTGAACAGATCTAAGCTCTCCCTCTCAATAACAGCCTTGTATTTTAACCTATAGGGGCTGATTTCTGAATGAGGAAGTAGAAAAGGAGAAAAACTTGATCCTAACCCAATATTTAGTTATTAGTGCATGAGAAAAATAATTTCTCTCAATAGGCAATCCCTACCCCTGCCCTCAAATAACTTACTTTTTAATGAGGAAGACAACACTCTTAAATGAGTGTAAAAGTTGGGGGGGGGGGGAACATGAAAGTGAAATCCTGAGGAGCAGAAGCAGAAACTGCTGAAGGTAAATTTTCATCAAAAATGGAATGACTGAAATATTGCAAGGCTCAAGAGTGGAAAAGAAGAGGACCAAGACCTGAGCTATCTGGCAAAAATTTGTTCTTTTTTTTTTGCAGAGAGGACAGAAAAGAGAAGTAACATCTCAAAGGACAAAATTACAGAATTGGAAGCCAAAACCCACTCTTTTCTGTTACTAGACAATTGACCTCATCATCTGAGGCAATCATTTATCTTCTCATATTAAATATAATAAATATTGTTGTCATCTATAAGATCTGATTGAGACCCTGGAGGACACAGCACTTTATTAGACCTTTGAGTTTAGAGAATAAGATTGGGACAAGAGTTCTGCCCTGGAGAAATATGCAAAAATTATGAGAAATAAAAGCAATAGTTCTTTCTCTACCACTACTTCATGTACCCACCATTCCTTACAGCTTTCTTCTTCATCATCCTAAGGAAACCCTTACTCACATCATTCCTCCTACCTAATACCTTTAGTGGCTCTCCTAATTACCAAAGATACTTTTCTTCTTTTGGCATTCAAGGCCCTTCAGGGTGAATTCAGCTTATATTTACATACTTATCTAATACAACTCCCCTTTTCATATGTAATCTATATTCCATCCAATCTAGTAAACTCTTTACTCTCCATTCCTTCCCCTTCACATTTGTCCAATCCTTTTCATTTACTACTTTGGCCCCAATCTAAATCTACCCAAGAAAATCACAACCTTACTTCAAGACACAACTCAGGAGCCACCCTTTTGATCTTTTTCATCCTCTTCTTTCATTAATTTTCTAATTTCTTGTGATACTTTTCCCAGATCTCTCCTTTGTACTATTAAAGGATTTGTTTGGGCTTTTGCCCTGATTAAGGGAGAAAAAACTTAAGAGTTTATTAAAAATATGTCAATGTAGCAACATGTTGACTAGTTGATCACTGAAGATTAGTAATAGCTTCAAGATGGAGTCAGTTTTCATTGATAAATTTTGTAATGAGATCAGAATACCTCAGATAGGTATTTATCAACAAAAGAGATGAGCAATTGCATCTCACTTCCTCCCTGAGATAGCAAGTATGTGATAATTTATATATACTTACAGGGAAGGGGATGATTTACTACTTAATTCTTACTACTACAATACTATTTAATGAATATCCAGGTAATACAAAGCTGTACCCTGGGTGACACTTCCTCCCAACACTGATTGAAAAGCAGGTCTGGGAACAATAGGTCACTGAGTCAGAATAACTTTTTAAAAATTTTTTTTAATTTAAGGCAATGGGGTTAAGTGACTGGACCAAGGTCATACAGCTAGGCAATTATTAAGTATCTGAGGCCACATTTGAACTCAGGTCCCCCTGACTCCAAGGTCAGTGCTCTATCCACTGTGCCACCTAGCTACCCAAGAATAATTTTCAATAGTACATATAATAATCTCCCTTGGATGATACTTATCAGTGTGCTTGTCTTTCCTCAAATTCAATATAAGCTTCTTGAGAGTGAAAAAAATATATGCTCTTTCATTTCTGTATCAAAGTCTAGCACAGAACTGATCCTTTATTAAAATATACATATAGATAGATAGATAGATAGATAGATAGATAGATAGATAGATAGATAATGTCAGGCAGGTGGCACAGTGTATAGAGTACCAGACCTGGACTCATCTTCCTGGGTTCAAATCTGTTCTCAGATATTTACTAGCTGTATGACCCTGGACAAGTCTCTTAATCCTGCTTACCTCAGTTCCTCATCTGTAAAATGAGCTGGAAAGGGAAATGGTAAACCATTCCAGCATCTTTGCCAATAAATCCCCAAATGGGATCATAAAGAGATAAATACTACGGAAATGAGTCAACAACAGATATATAAAATATAGATTATATATTTGTTTATTTTAAATTAATTGAATATACATTCTAAGCAAAACTGTAGGTTTTACTTAGCCTCCAGTCTTTTCATTCTCTACCTATCCACTTTGATGATGTCCCCTTCCCTAGATTCTAGGTATCTAGTGCCCCCATTTATGTACCTTCTCACAATAAAAATAAATGCAAAAGCCTTTATTCACAATAAAGTATATAATAACTTAATGTGATACTTCTCATTAATAATTTCATTTTAATAGATCAAATAAATCTTAAGATAAAGGAATGAAACTTTGAGGATGGAGTTTCTGGGTTAGGATCATACTCATCAATCCAAAGGAAACGTGAATTAAGTGGAGAGAGAAGAAGGCTACAAGAAATGGGAACAAGGATAATGTGGATAAACAGTAATGTCAGTACAGCCTTCCCTAAAACTCTATGTCTAGAGTATGTCTAACTGTCTGACTATGCCAAGTGGAAACCTGATCCCAGATCTTCATTCATATTAAGTATAAATGACTGATAATAGTTTGAAATGATTGTAGTGGCCAACTTATAAAGCTCTTCCCTTCCCTATCATACTTCTTCCTGTACCAGCACCAAGTCATCTGTGAAAGATGGGCTCCCCATATTTAGTCAATTCTCTCAAATTTTCTGTCTGGGAAGAAAACGTTTGCTGGCAACTTACTCCTGTTTCTCATTGTCACTCCCAAATAACTGCAGACAGAAACACTCCTTGATCCTTCTTGGTGACCTAACTGATCATTTTAGCCTAAAAGCGATGGACAAGCAGAACACAGTCTATGGAAGAGGGGAAATTTCCCAAGAAATGGCTACTATCTTTTTTCTTCATACTCTCCCAAGCTATGAAGAAAAGTATTATATTGTCTGCTTCAAAGTGCTTTTCATACTTTGCCTTCCATTACCTCTGTCTCTCTACACCTCTAAGAAGGCTCCCTGGCCATAGATCAAAAGTCAAGAGTTGATGAAATCTTATTTCCACTTCTTAGTCAACCCAGTAGCAGTCTAACTCTAACTGTTCATGACCTTCAAGCACTAGTTAGTTGGTTTTCAGCAGTAAAGTCAATCTATAAATAGTTTTAAATATCTACTATGAGTCAGATACTGTGTCAAGTGCTGGGAATGTATAAGGGCAAAAAATAATCCCTGCCCTCAATAAACTCACAATCTAATCAGGGAGACAAAGAGGGATTCTCTACTCTTTTTCCTCCATTTTTCATTTTCATCCACAGTCTTCTATTTTGAAATAGTCAACAGATTTCCTAGAAGGGCCTTTGCTTTTTGAGGGGGATATATTGAATATAATGGACTTTGTGTTTTTGATTTGCATTTATGAGAGTCTATGAGTATTTTGTAATCTTGAGCATATTCTGTGGAGAAGGAAATGAACCATTGACCTATGTCTGATATTCATATTTTTAGAGATGTGTTATTGAATATTGTTATGATCCCTGTTATCTAGATTTTGCAGAAATTCTAGAAATGGGTTATTGCTAAGTTTTGTTTTTAGAGTCATCTCCAAGTTTGTCTCCAGGGTAGGAACAATGAGCCAGAAAAGTATAGAGAAATCTAGTCTCCTTCTTTGAGATCAAATTTCTAAGAATAGGGGCAGCTAGGTGGCATAGTGGATAAAGCACCGGCCCTGGAGTCAGGAGTACCTGGGTTCAAATCCGTTCTCAGACACTTAATAATTACCTAGCTGTGTGGCCTTGGGCAAGCCACTTAACCCCATTTGCCTTGCAAAAAAAAACCTAAAAGAAATTTCTAAGAAGAAACCAGGTCTGGGAGAATTTAGTATGGAACCACCAGGAGGAAGGAGTTGGTGGGATTGGTCATTCTTCTGGATTACAAGAACACAGTGAGAAAAAATGAATTAAGTAAAGCAAAAATTGAGTTACGTTACTACCTCTGATCATATACCAAGTGTAGGGGGAAGAGAATACTTAGTGAAAGCATTGGATGAAGAATGGGGGCGGGGAACAGAGCCAAGATGGTGGCATGAAGGCAGGAATTCCTGGAAACTCATTCCCCAAAAAACTTTAAAAGCCATCAAATTATGACTCTATCCAAAATCTAGAGGGGTAGAGCCCGCAGAAAGACTGAGAGATACAATTTCCCAGTCCAAGACAACTTAGATCTCCAAGACAGGTCTATTCCCCCAGACCAGGCGCTGGAAAAAGCCACAGAGCAGCCGCAGCCACAGCACAGCTGGGATGGATGTCTGGCTCTGTGGCAGATGGCAGAGGGGGTGGTTTAATCATCAGGAACAGCCAGAAGGGGTGGTGAGAGAACTCTGCCACACTAGAGTGAATGCTGAGAGGAGCTTTAGTCTCAGAGCAGACCTGTGGTAAAAACCTGCAGCAGGAATCAGCAGAGCCACCCAGCACATTCAGAGCTCTCAGCAGGCAAGGGAATTGGGGAAGACAGTGGAGATCTCTCTGGTGTCCCTGGGGCAGGACTCAACTGTTTGCCCACACTCAGATCCAGGTTACAGTTTGAGTTACCATACTACCATAGCTGAGCAGGGACCTTCCTGACAGCTCCAGGGCAGAGGAAAGGGCCTGAACACAGGCAAAAGACCTTAGAGAAATTAAAATCCCTGTGAGTTGTCCCAAAAAAAACCCCCAAAGCCTTGGAAGTGTGGTAAATAAGTCATAGGCTGAGGAAATGAGCAAACAACAGAAAAAGGAGAATCTGACCATAGAAAATTGCTTTGGTCCCAAGGAGGACCAAAATACATACACAGATCATGACAAATCGAAGTTTCTGTATCCAAAACCTCCAAGAGAAATAGAAAATGGGCTCGGGCTATGGATGAGCTCAACAAAGACTTTGAAGAGCAATTAAGGGAGATGGAGGAAAAATTGGGAGGAGAAATGAGAGCAATGCAGATAAATCATGAAAACCAAGTTAGCAACTTGGTGAAAGAAATACAAAAAAAAATGTTAAAAACCAGTTTAGGCCAAATGGAAAAGCAACACAAAAGGCAAATGAGGATAAGAATGCCTTAAAAAGCAGAACTGGCCAGCTGGAAAAAAGAGATAAAAAAGCTCTCTGAAGAAAATAACTCCTTCAAATGCAGAATGGAACTAAAGGAAGCTGATGATTTTGTGAGAACCCAGGAATAAATAAAACTGTACCAAAGAAAACAAATATTAGAAGAAAATGTGAAATATCTCATTGTAAAAACAACTGATCGTGAAAATAGAACCAGAAGAGGTAATTTAAAAATTATCGGGCTACCTGAAAGTCATGACCAGGAAAAGAGCCTAGAACTTCATTTTTCAAGAAATAATATAGCAAAAATTTCCCTGAGATCCTAGAAGAAGAAGATAAAATAGAAATTGAAGGAATTCACCAATTCACCTCCTGAAAGAGATCTCAAAAGAAAAACTTCCAGGAATATTATAGCCAAACTCCAGAACTCCCAAGTCAAAGAGAAAATACTAAAAGCTTCCAGAAGCAAGCAATTCAACTACAGTGGCTCTATAGTCAGGATTACATAGGATCTGGAAGCATCTACACTGAGGGCTCATAGGGCTTAGAATATATTCTGGAAGGTAAAAGATCTTGCTTTACAACTGAGAATCAACTACCCAGCAAAACTGAACATCCTCTTTCAGGGGGAAAAGATGGACTTTCAATGAAACAGGGGACTTTCAAACTTTCCTATTGAAACAACCAGAGTTGAACAGAAAATTTGGTCTCCAAATACAGGACTCAGTTGAACCACAGAGAAGGTGGATGAGAAGGATTAACTATGAGGAATGATGCTGAACTGTTTGTATTCCTGCATGAGAAAAAGATACTCATAACTCATATGAACTTTCTCATTCATAAGAGCAATTAGAAGGAGCATATGTAGACATGGCATAGGAAGGAGCTGAATATGTTGGTATAATATAGTAAAAAGATGAAGTCAATAGACGATAAAGGAAAGTACTGCCAGTAAGAGAAAGGAGAGGAAGAAGGGGTTAAGATATTTCACATAGGAGTCAAGAGGAAGCTTTTGCAATGGAGGACAACAAGGGAAAGTGAAGGGAATGAGTGAGCCTTCATTCTCATCAGAAGTGGCTCAGAGAAGAAATAACATACTCAATAGGGTAGAGAAATCTATCTTACCCTAGAGAAAAATGAGATGAAAAGGATGGGATAAAGGGGAATTGAGAAGGGAAGGGGGGAATAGGGATAGAAGAGAGGGAAGATCATGGTAGAGGGTACTCAGATACAACACACTTTTGAACTGGGATGGGATAAAAGGAGAGGTGGGGCAGCTAGGTGGCACAGTGAATAGAGGATCGGCCCTAGAGTCAGGAGTACATGAGTTCAAATCCAGCCTCAGACACTTAATAATTACCTAGCTGTGTAGCCTTGGGCAAGCCACTTAACCCCATTTGCCTTGCAAAAAAACCTTAAAAAAAAGGAGAGAGGGAGAGAATAGAAAAAATGAGAGTGGGAAGGAATAGGGTGGAGGGAAATATAGCTAGTAATAGCAACTGTGGAAAAAATATTAAATCAACTTCTTTGGTGGACTTATGACAAAGAAAGCAATTCATCCCAGACACAGAGCTGTTGGAATCTGACACAGACTGAAGTACATTTTTTTTCTCTCTCACTATTCTTGAGGTTTCTCGTCCTTTTTTTTGATAGGGGATAGGTTTGTGATTACTCTCACAACACGATTATTGTAATAATATAAAATAAATTAAATTAATTAAAAAATTATTGGATGAAGTAGAAAATTTCTCCTAATCTCCCTGAAGTCTGAAAAGAGAAGGCAGAAAAAGAGGATTGAGAATAATAATAGAACTATCTGAGCAACAGCACTCTAAGAAAATGAAAACCTAGTGAATGGGCTTTTTATTTCATTTCACCTCCTTGCACTTTATGTTTCAGTCATACTGGACTACTCTCTGCACTATGAACCCCTTTCCCCCCCCCCAAAAAAATAAACATTCCTTGTGCTTTTCCACTTCTATGCCTTTAATTTGTTTCTTCTTTATTCCTGGAATCCCCTTCTTGGTCTCCTTAGCTGCCATACATTCATTAAAAACTAATTCATATATCAACTCCCAAGAGAAATGTCCTTTCATTCAATAAACATTTATTTAACTTCTTTTTGCAAATGCCACTGTACCACAAAGATAAAATGAACAGTCCCTGTCTTCAAGGAGATTATATTCTACTGGAATGTTCCCTGATTCCCTGGCATCCTTTTCTCTAAGACCTCACAGAGTTCCTATTGCATTCATTATATAATATTGTCTATTGTCTGTATTAATTTCTTACCCTCTTACTAGACTGTAAAGTTCCATGACAGCAGGGCTTAAGCTTTATCTAAACTCTGCATGTTTCACCAGTGCTATGATCTTCACTGCTTATCAGAATCATGCAGTTGTCTTGCTAAAGATCTAAATTACAAAGGAAAAGAAAGCAGAAGAATTGAGTTAACTTTCAGAAAGAGGAGAAAACTGCAGAGCAAAACATTGAGAACTGGAGAATGAGACACAGAAATGACCTCCCCTTTCCTAACACAAGAAAAAAGAAAAGTAAGCAGAAAAAACTCCTCAAAGTTTTAAATGTTAGTGTATAAAGGCTTACTGTCTTTCTTCATTCTCTTGTTTCTTAACAGTCTGTTCTCAACACCCAGTGCCTATAAGACTTTTTCTGATTAGTTGTCCATTTATATTACATTTAGGTGCAAAACAAGTAGACTTTCATAACCTCAGACCGGGTGGTTTGTCACATAGCATCACATCATAGCCTATTTAACTTCCCCAATCCAATTTTTTATTCTTTTCTTTTAATGGGGGGGGGGGGCGGAGAGAAGATATTTGAAGAAGGAAAGCCTTGAAATAATAGCCACCTCAGGTTTAAAGGACCCTTTTGAAGCCAACTAGTCCAACCAAGACTTGAATATAAATTTTCCCAAAACCACTTCATGGTCATCCATTATCTACTTGAAGATCTCCAGAGAGAGTGAACTCCTCTTGTGACCAGTTCATTCAACTTTTGCACAGATCTAATTGTTAGGAAGTTTATCCTTATATAAAACCAAAATAGTTTTCACCTTTACACATTGTTCTTAGTTCTGCCTTCTTGAGTAAAATACTATAAGCCAAAAGTTCCAAATGCTTGAAGACAACTATCATGTGCTTGTCATGTTCCCTCCCTCCTTTGCCTCTTATGACAAGCTATTCCTAGATCTTTCATTCACAATAAGTACTAAGGTATAACTAGTAATATATCAGTGATCATGATGATCATGATGATAACAATAACAGCAATAATAACTAGCATTTATACAAAGCCAACAGGAACTGTGCTAAGCATTTATAAATATTATCTAGTTTGATTCTCACAACAACCCTTGGAAGTATAGGTAACTATTATTTCCATTTTACAGGTAAGGAAACTGAGAACACAGAGATTACATGACTTATCCAGTGCCATACAGCTACTAATTATTTGAGGATGGATTTGAAATCAGGTCTTCCTAACTCCAGATCCAGTGCTCTAATTAATCATTGTGCTCCTAGCTGCCTAATGATAGAAAAGTAGTTGTAATAGAATATGTGCTAAGGCAGGAGATGTGGATTCTATTCACACTTCTGAAGTAAACTAGTTGAGTGGCCTTAGATATAATAGTTATATACCACTTAATATATTTATTATTTTTAGCCTCAAAACAATATTATGAAGTAGTTACTATAGATATTTTATTATTATTTCTATCTTATAAATGAGGATATTAGATCTCAGAGATTTATCCATGGCCTCCCTCAGTAAGGGCAGAGAGAAGATTTGAACCCAGATCTTCCTGCTGCTACCTATCTACTATCCTAGGGATCATCACCAGTCATTTTGACCTATGTCTTGCCCCTGGATTCTATTGACTCTGGAGGAGAGAAGCTGATTACTTTGCCCAACTGATATCATTGTTCCTCTCTGAGAATGAAGAATGAATAAAACATCTACTACCTTATATTGACTCAACCTTTCACCAACCTGTTACACAACCTCCCTAGGTCCTCAATTCTTCATCTGAAAAGAATGAGGAATTTAGTTCAAGTTATTCTTAAGAACTCTTCTTAGTTATGATTCAGAAACCACCCACACGAGAAATTCTAAACCAAGAATCCATAGATATATACCTCCACCATGCACACCACCACCAAAGGATTCACTCATAGATTTCAATCTATGAACTTAAGTAGAAAAAAATTACATCTCTGTTTCAATATAAACGGTATCCTATGCATTTTATTTTATTTGTTCACATGTATTTGTTCATATTTTTATTTCATACACTTAATAAAACTTTATTCTGAGAAAGAATCCATGGGGTTCATCAGCCTATGATGAAAACAAAACAAAATGATTAAGAACCTCTGCTCTGCATCAACCCCATTATTTATTTGATTATTTTCAGTAATTGAGAATTCACTACTTCCACAAAGGTCCCCTGTCCCCCATCAAAAAAAAAAAAATCTCACAACCTAAGGTTACAATGTTTGGAATTATATCATTAGAAGATTATTTAAAATTTCAAAATCATATATTTAGAATTGGAAAAGACCTTAGAAGACTTTTGGTCCAACCTCTCCCAATTTTACAAATCAGGAAATTTAGACACAAAAAAGTCACATGACTGTTTAATTCCATTTAGTTGGCAGAATCTAAATTTGAATGTAGATCTTATGACTCTGAATCCATCTCCAAATCTTACAAACACTCTGGGGAGGGTGAGACGTTAAACCAGGATGGTAATAATTTATTAGATCCAGCCCAATACCCCTTCCCCAAGGGAAAAGGGGAAAGGAGACAGAAATAGGAGTGAGGGTTGCATCCAAATCAAAAATTTGCCTCTTTAACAAGTTTTTCTCCAGAGAAGATGGGTAAGTACAAAAATAGACACATTGGTCCAGTCCTATGATTTCAAATTGTGCAAGGCACTTCCAGTGAGGAAACTGTTTCCATCAATATAGACTGGTACTAAGCTGCAATTTGCCATTTTATTGAGTTGCCAAGGATCCTAAAAGGTAAAAGAATTTGCACCGCCTCAAAAGCAGTATTTGAGTTAAGACACTGAAGTTGGCTGTCTATCCATTAAGACCCCACTGCCTCTCTTATGAACATAGAGAATAAAGAAAACTTGAATGTTATTCACAGACATTCTCTACAAAGATTTTCCTAAACATCTTTTTTCCAAGTGATTTTATTTTGCAACAACATCATTAGTGTATTATAACCAATACACTCAGTGACTTGGAATTTTCAGATACTGGAGTGCTTTACCATTTCCAGCTCATTTTACAGATTAGGAAATGTTTAACAGATTTTACAGATGAGGAAACTGAGGCAGAGTAAAGTGACTTGCACGGGGTCACATAGCTAGTAGTGACTGAGGGCAAATTAGAACTCAGGTCTTGCTGAATCCAGGTCCAGCACTCTCTCTACTATACCACCTAGCTGCCCTACTCCATACAATCACTTTAAAATATTATTTTTTTAGTCTTTTTGTCTTAATGTCCATTTGCTATTATGGAATTAACTGTCCCATTGCCACCTTCCCCCTCACACATGAACTTTGCATAGTTCCACCTAATATGCTTTCAAAGAACCAGTTAGCAATATGTGTTAGGAGTGTACCTAAACATGTACACATACAGTTCCTGGAGAACAAACTTTCAGTTACTAATCCTGAATTGGTTGCTTAGTCACCTTGAATAAATAAGCTAATCTAAAAGTGAATTCCCCCCAATTTAGTTCATGTTCTGCTCACTTATCAGGAATGGCATAAAGAGAAATTAATTGAGATGTATAAGTTGATCTAATTATAAGAACACATACAGAGAAGTTTTCCTGACTCTAAGACCAACTCTTTATTCAATTAACCACACTGTCTCTTGTACTTATTTAGTCCAAATCTGTGTTTTGATCTTTCTGAAACCTCCTAACATGTAAGCAGTAAATCTTTTGTAACTCAGAAATATGTTTTGATATTGCTGTTCATTCATGTCCAATTCTTCCTGACTCCATCTGAGGTTTTCTTGGCAAGAATATTGGAGAGGTTTGCCATTTTCTTCTCTAGTTCATTTTACAGATGAGGAAACTGAGAAAAACAGAGTTAAATATTGCCCAGAGTCACATAGCCAGTAAACTCAGATTTGAATTCCAGAAGATGAGTCGTGCTAATCCCAGATCCGGAGCTCTCTATCCATTTCTCCAAACTTGGCTGAGAGATGAAGTCCATCAGTGAATCAGTTAGAATTAATTAACAATATTTATTTTGCTCCAGGTATATGCGCTGGGAGTATTTTAAGACAAAAATGAAATCATCCTTGCCCTCAAGCAGCTTGTAATTTAGTACATGGGTGTATCCATAACTTCTGGATACTAGATAAGGGGAGGGAATATCAACAGCTGAAAAGACTGAGGAAAGGCCGTCTATTAGAGGTGACACTGGAGCTGAGTCCTGAAGGAAGTTGGAGATTCTAAGAGACAGGTAAAAAGAAGGAGTTCATTCCAGTTATGAAGCATGATGGGTGAAAATATAAAACACTGTGTGTAAAGAAAATCATAAATCAGTTTGATTTGCCTCGACTGTGGTCCTTGAGTAATCTAAGCCAGAGATAGAACTTGAAATTGGATCATCCAGAAACCTATAATATCCTTTATCTAGTATGTTACAGTCTGTCATGCACATATATAGATAGATATGTGTGTGTGTGTGTGTGTGTGTGTGTGTGTGAGAGAGAGAGAGAGAGAGAGAGAGAGAGAGAGAGAGATATGGATGGACAAATGGATAGAGTTAGATCAAAAAAATCACATTGATAGAAATTATTCAGATGAGAACATATAGAAAAAATCAAAAAATGAGTTATTTTGGAGAGTCAATAAAAGAGTGTTAATTTGGGGAAGCAGCTATTATTGAAGGAAAACTAGAACCAGAGATACTTCAGTTCTGATTCTTCTATTTATAGGACTTTATACAAGTCTCATCATATCTCAACCATTAGATTCTACCCATAATATAAGATGGTTGTACTAAATCATCTCTAAAGTTCCTTCGCTCTAAATCTCTGAACTTGCTCAGAGGGACTTCAAAACTCTTTAACCAGAAAAGGTCCATGGGACAAGACTCCCATCTGGTGGCTAGTACAAGTAATGAAAGTTTTGCAGAAAGCTTCTTCCTATTGGCTAATAGCCTGAGTTTACTGAAATAATTTAACCACAGACCATGTCTCTGTCAGTTTTTCTAGTCTTCCATGATTTAAATTATGAGAAGATAGTATAGAAGGAGGCAAGAGAAATGAGAGATGGAGGGAATGGAAAGAAATAACGAGGGGAGGACACTGAGAGCTTCACCTCAGTGTTCAAATAGGAGGGAAGGTAATTTTAGGGTAGGTGGGAACCCAGATCTTCACTGGTCCTAAGATGCTCCTTCTCTCTGTGATTTTGTGTTTATCTGGCTGATATACAGCCTTGTGTGATACACCTCTACCTCTTCTTTACCATTCCAAATGTCCCACCCTTTTTAGTCAAACTACCGTGTTCATCCACCAACCTCTACTCTTCCCAAATGTTTTGCCCTAGATGAAAATATGCTTAATTATCTTTCTAAGTTAGGGTAAATGTTCATGTTTATATAATACCTTGCAGTTTCCTAAATTTCTTTCTTCAAAGTTATTCTTTGTGAGGTGGGTATTACAATTATCATCGTCTCATTTCAGAAATGAGGAAACAGAGTACACAGCAGAGAAGTGGCTATAAAAGTGACAGAGCTCAGATTTAAAAAGGGATCTCCAAAATTCAAGTCTAGCACTCTTTTCACTGTACCAATAAAACCCCTCAAATTAGAGGTTAATGACTCATAAACAACCTTCTATGAGGACTGGCTGATAAGAAAAAGGGGTAGGGGTTTTTTTTTAATTATACAGTGACTCAATTCTTAATGCAGTCTTAAACTTTTAAAACTTAAACTTTTCATAAACTTGTATGAGTTAAAACTACACCAAGACCTTAGGAACACTCAGAAGAGTTTTGAGTCACAGTTGTTGGTAGCCTTCACTATTTTTTGTCACTATGGTAGTACTCCACCATTCTTGGGAAAGTAGCTGTCTTTAATACAGAACAAGAAACATTCATTATTCAGACAGTTTTCAGTTGTATCTGACTCTTTGTGATTCAATTTGGAGTTTTTGGTGAAGATACTGGAAAGGTACTTCTACAGCTCATTTTATAGACAAGAAAATTGAGGAAAACAGTGTTAAGTGACTTACTCAAGATCACACAGTTAGTAAATTATCTGAAGTCAGATTTGAACTCAGAAAATTTCTGACTCCAGGCAAAGTACTCTTTCCACTGAACCACCTAGCAGTCAAAAATAGGGAATATTTTTTATCTCCAGAGTCATGGCACCTCCTCTGTGAAGTCTTCACTGATCCCCCAGCTTTTTTGTGTACTCTACTTTTTTATTACCTTATTAGGATATGGGTCTCTGAGAGGCAGAGAAAGTATAGTTTTTTTATTTTAATTCTATAGTCATTAACAATTTGTTGCTGTTTAATCATTCAGTCATATTCAACTTTTCATGACCCTAAGGATCAAAGGATCTATAGGATGTTCTTGGCAAGAACACTGGCATAACAATATGACCAGAAAGGATAATGATCATTGTTGAAAGAGTTGTGGGAAATCTGGGACACTATTACACTGTTGGTAGAGCTGTGAACTCATTCAACCTTTCTGGAGAGAAATTTGGAACTACGCCCAAAGGGCAATGAAAATGTGCATACCCTTTGATCCAGCAATACCACTACTGGGTCTATACCCTGAAGAGATGATGAAAAAGGGTAAACACATCACTTGTACAAAAATATTCATAGCAGCCCTGTTTGTGGTGGCAAAGAACTGGAAATCAAGTAAATGTCCTTCAACTGGGGAATGGCTTAGCAAACTGCAGTATATGTATGTCATGGAACACTATCGTTCTATTAGAAACCAGGAGGGATGGAAATTCAGGGAAGCCTGGGAGTATTTGCATAAACAGATACTGAGTGAGATGAGCAGAACCAGAAAAACATTGTACACTGTAACAGCAACATGGGGGTGATGATCAACCTTGATGGACTTGCTCATTCCATCAGTGCAACAATCAGGGACAATTTTGGGCTATCTGCGATGGAGAATACCATCTATATCCAGATAAAGAACCATGGAGTTTGAACAAAGTTCAAGGACTATTCCCTTTAATTTAGAAAAAACAGATACCTTATTGTCTGATCTTGTTATACTTTTTGTTTCTTCTTTAAGAATATGATTTCTCTCTCATCACACTCAATTTGGATCAATGTATACCATGGAAACAATGTAAAGACTGGCAAACTGCCTTCTGTGGGGGGTGTGGGGAGGGAAGTAAGATTGGGGGAAAAATTGTAAAACTCAAAACAAATAAAATCTTTAATTAAAAAAAATACTAGCATAATTTGGCATTTCCTCCTCCAGTGGATTAAGGCAAACAGAGGTTAATTGACTTCCCCAGGATCATATAACTGAACAGACTTGAACTCAGGAATTCCTAATTCCAGACTCAGTATTTTATCCCACTGAGCCATCTAGCTGTCTCTTCAACAGATATGCTTTTGTAACATGACACACTTTAGCAAGGATACCAGGAAAGCATTCCATAGATAATCAATCAAGTATACACAATTTCATTACTCTAGTAGTCTGCATACACAACCTCATTACTACTATAGATATTGCTCATTCATGTATATTAAATGATGTTCACAATGTTAAAAAAAGTTGTTAGTTGCTAGTCACAGAGGTTTTCAATATGGCAATCTAAATAAACTCCATGTATGTATTTTTGGTAACATGAATAGAGAAAAGTTTTTTGTATGTATTTATGCTCAATGTGAAAAACTCATTGGATTTGGACCAAGGACTTGAATCCATTCTCTAATACTAGCTATCTCTGTGACTGTAGACAGGTTACTGCAGCCCTCTAAGCCTCAGTTTCCTATCTGTAAAAATGAACAATACTTTCACTATGTCCTTTACAGAGTTGTTGTAAGGAAAGTACATGAAAAACTGAAAGTGCTACAGAAAGATGAATTATTACATGATTTAAAATTTCATTCACAGCTAAGATGTATCATTACTTTCAGCTCAATGCCCATGTCAGTATCACAACTGAGTTCCAAAGAACATTGAAGTTCTCTGAATCAATTTAAATGAGAATTTGGTAAGAAAATTTCCATTCTATAATATGTATTCTTTTAAGCTATCAAATATAAAATTTGATGGAAATAATGCTATTAGAGTTGACTCACATATATTTATAAAAGTAGACTTAATTTCCTTTATTTTACCCCCCCATATTTCCAACCTCCTTTATAACTACCTATAACAGAATAGCTCATACTCCAAGTCTCCAGATTCTATCAATGTATTTCAAACCTAGAGATTGGTTTCATGAACAAATTCATTTGAAATATACTCCTCTAGAGGTTTATTCTAAATTTGATAATGTTTAATATTTGTATCAATAATTTGACCAATGGAATTGGGAAAAGCTCCAGTTCTGAAGAATACCAAAGTATAAAGTCAAATTGAATTACTCAAGGTGAGTGAGTAGCCCTTTGAAAATCCAAGATAACTAAATTTAAGATAAGCTCAACTACTTAGAAAAGGACATAGGACCAATAAATAATTAAATATATAAAAGGTTGATGGATGATTGGGAAGAAGCAGGTACAAATAAAAAGGAGAATCAATGGGAATCAATGAATATCACAAAATAAATAAAACAGACATTTAGTGTTTTCAGAAGGATAAGGATAAGTAGGAAAAGAAAGTAGAGAAGGAGGAAGAGGGGGAGAGGAAGAAGAAGAAGAAGAAGAAGAAGAAGACACTGAAGTATAACAGGAGTTTAACATATAAGAATCAAGAAGTTCTCTGTAGAATGACATATGGCATCAAAAAGGACCAAATCTCCAAAAGAGCTAGAACTGTAGAAAATGAAATTGAATAACAATAAACACAACTGAGATTAAAATTAAGAAAGAATTTCTTATTGTTATTTTAAGATTCAACTTCAGAAGAACATGGGTGTAACTGATTTTTTTTGTCATAACAACCATTAAAGACCATCTTATAAGTGATAGAAAAGTAGTGGGCTCAATCAGCAAGAGCACTTATACCTTTGAAATTATGGATTCTTGAAGAATTAAAGATGCATTTAAAGCCTATCATAGAGTCCTACAAATGATTATATGGTCTCAACCTAGAGATCTTATAGAATACAATCCATCATCTGTCTACTTTGAGGCAGAAGATTGGACTAGATAACCTCTTAAGTTCCTTTCACTGACTCAATCCTTGATTCACCCCAAAGAAAAATTAATCCTCTGTATTACTTTTCCTACAGAAAAGCTTTCATTACAATCCCCAAGCATTTGTGAGGACCTGAACATATTATTATGCAGACACATTAGGCACCTCCTAGAGTCAGATACTTGTTCTTTCATGGAAATCAACAGTACTACATGAAAGGAATTGAACCCTTTCCCCTCCATTATTCATGGTGGAAGGTAATAGGCTGACTTAAAGTCTTGGAACCCAGCCTATAGGTGAGCTGGGGTGAGGTTATTAAAGGTACTCCACTTAAAAAAGGATTTGTGGGAAAATCTCTCTGTCTCTCTCTCTCTCTCTTTCTCTCTGTGTGGGTATGTGTGTGTCTGTCTATCTCTCTGACTCTCTCTTTAACACATACACACACACACAAATGAACACCCTAGAACAGCCCCATCAAGAAATCTTTGCATTTAAAAGGGGTCAGTTTTAAATGAATGTTGTTTTTAACACAATATTTGGGATTGGGGTTTGACATTTACCCCATCATTTTCCCCAAATTGTTGCCCAGTACTTCTTCTATCCTCTGACAGTCATTAGTGTCACCAACACAGGCAGAGAGGAAGAGGGGGAAGGGATAGAAAAACGGAGAGAAAGGAAGGAGGACTTGAAAGTACCACAAGTTTTTTAATAGTATTTATTTATATAGTAGTAATATTTAGTGAAGGACTAGGTGGCACAGTGGATAGGTCACTGGCTTTGAATTCAGGAGTATGGGAGTCTGAATCTGACCTCAGACATTTGATTCTTACTAGCTGTGTGACCTTGAACAAATCACTTAATTCTGCCTCAAATCCAGGACCATCCCCAGTCATCCTGATGAATAGTAGGCCATTGGACTCAGATGGCTCTGGAGGAGAAAGTGAGGCTGGTGACTTAGCATAGCATCCTCCTCATTCAAATCCAATTCACATGCTTGTCATGGCATCATCTTCCTAATGTCATGATCTTCTTCAAAAATTAAGGACAAAAAATTAATAATGTATAATTATTATACATTAATAATGTATAATAAAGTATAATATGGATAGATAGCTTGTTTTTACATCATTGTTTGCATGCTGTCTCCTCAATTAAACTGTTGAGTTCCTAGAGAGAAGGGATTGGTTTTTACCAATTTAGCATCCCCAGCGCTTAGCAGAGGGCCTGATACATTGTAAATATTTAATAGATGTTTGTTGACTTTAGGAAAAAGCCTTAGACATATCATTAATGATATCTTATATTTATATAGAACTTTACATTGAAAGTTTTCTACAGGTATTATTTCATTTGATGCTCAGATCTTACATACCAGTGAGATATATAGGATTGTTACCATTATCATGGTAATGAGCAAAAAACTAGTCTTCAGAACAAAATGCCAATATCCCATTATAAATTGGGATTTAAAAGCTAGGTTTTCTGCTTTCAAGGCCAGTGTGTTTTTCTATAACACCTTGCTTCTGCTCAACGGTATTCTATTTACAAATCTTTCCAATGAATGGCTTAGACTAAATATTTTCTGGAGTTTCTTCTAGTTCTAAATCATATGAATCCTATAAGTACAGAGAAAGAAAAAAATTTTTTTAATTCTTTTTAATCTCTTACTTCAAAACCCAAGATAATTATATTTGACATTTGCAACAGACTCTTTTCAATTTTCTTTAATTAAAAAAAAAATCTATTTTCTTTCCCTAGCATCCTCCATTGAGGGGGGGAAAAAAACCCTTCAACAAATATGCATAGTCAAGCAAAATAAATTCCTGCCATGACCTGAAAATAGACATCTCAATCTTCACACTGAGCTCACCACTTCTCAGTCAAGTAGTTGGCAATATGCTCAATCATCGGTCATCTAGAATTATGTTTCACCAATACCTTTTTTCTTAACTCTGAGTTAACTTTGATGCCTACAGCTAAAAGGCAAATTCCTAGAAGTTAATTATCATATCTTTCTCAAGTGACCTATCCAAACAGTACATTCAACTACTATGAAAGTTCAGTAGTTTGGAATGCTTCCACTAAAATCTTACTCTGTCATGGCATGGAGGTGACCCTGAGTTTTCCAAGTTAGTTGCAGAGGAATATGAGTTTCTTGTATAAGCCCAGAAGAAAATTATTTGCTTAGGAGTGAACTGCCAGTGTGAGTCTGAACAAGCTTATCAGCAGAAAGCTGAACACCAGGCAATGGATTTTTATTTTGGCCATAGCAATTCATGAGAATGTCTAAGTCAAGGAGAAGCTGTTACCTTCATCAATTGAAAAAATACCCACCATGATGAAATCACAAATCTTTTAAAATATTCATGTAAATTTGGAATAGGGTCGGTGTGACTCAGTAAAGCCTGAATTATAATTTTTAAAGAAGAGCAATTTTATCATTCTTTCATGGGAGACAAAAGACTATGATGGGAAAATAACAAAGAGTCATGAGGGGGCGGCTAGGTGATGCAGTGGATAGAGCTCCAGCCCTGGAGTCAGGAGTACCTGAGTTCAAATCCGGCCTCAGACACTAATAATTACCTAGCTGTGTGGCCTTGAGCAAGCCACTTAACCCCATTTGCCTTGCAAAAATCTAAAAAAAAAAAAATCATGAGATCTGTCTTCTAGTCCCCATTCTATTAATCTGTGTCAACTTATTATTTTTAATCATCAACAAACATTACAATATATAAGAAGCATTACAATAAAAGAATAAAAACAGAATGTATATGTAATCTTGAATTTCTATTATATATAATTTATATATAAAATCTCATATAGTAAAGTTAACAAGGTAGTAATAAAATTGCCCTATTTGCTACTCTCCTCCGAATTTCTTCAGCATGTTTTTAAATGTTTTATTGATGCAATTTTTTTCCCATTTGTATCACTTCCCATTAACTTCTCCCCAACATAAGTCCTCCATTGAAGCAAATAAATTATGGTCAAGACTTTGAGTTCCATAGGAGCTTTCTGACTTGTAACTGAAATTACTTAATATGCTTCTATTTCCTCAAAATTACAATGGAAACTCCTTGAAAAGACTGCTTTGCTTTTCTATTTTTATCTTCAGTGTTTAGCTCGGTACTTTGCACATATTAAGTGTTCAAAAATGTCTTTTCACTTATTTATTCATTTGTATGATGGAATTGTGACATAACAATCAAAAGTTCTCAAATTATGGTCTAGGAACCTTGGGGTTCCTACCCTTCCTGGTAGTCTATGAGGTCAAAACTATTTTCCAAATAATACCAAGACATCTTAATTTCTAATATAATCTTGAGAGATAAAAATTATGTAAATGAAAGTTCTTTGGAGGATTGCTCAAAAATTTCATGAAAATAAAGGTGTCCTAAGCCTTAAAAGTCTAGGAACCACTAGACTAGATATTCTCCAAGATACCTTTCATCAACTACAATCTGTGAGTCTATAATACAAAGAACATATGCTGACCTAAGATAGTAGTAATAGAACCTATTAAGTAGAATTAGAGATGTTAATAGAAAACTTATATTCCTAGTAATAAGCCTGTATTGTATTATAATGCATCATAAATATAAAAGTTTTATGAATTAATTATGGAGCAAAGATTTTATATGTAACTTATTTTAGATAGGATTCCTTTGCTTTGAGCCAGAAGATTAAAAATTCACTAAGAAGGGAATTAAAGTTTTAAAAAACCACCTCAACTATAATGTGACAAAAAAACCTAAAATTTATTGACTTCAATTTAAAAAGACTTTATCATAACATATGATAACACATGTACTAGTAGTGGGAATAGAATTATGACTGTGACAAGAATAAGAAAATCTATAATTGATATAAAGTCTAGACTAGAATATCTCTGGGTGCTTTAATTTGTTTCCTTGTCTTTCATTTCCATTTATTTTATCCTTCTATCATAATGTAAGCTTCTATAGGACAGGGACATTAGGTTTTTTTCATCCCACACCTTGATTTGCCTGTAGAAATCAAGTCAAGAAGAACCTACTATGTGCCAGGCTACATAGAAGATATATAGGAGATATATAGAAAGGCAAAACAAAGCAAAACAAAACAAAAAAGGACCCTGATCTCAAGGAGCTCACATAATAATAACAACAACAACATTAATAATAATAAATTTGTTCAATTGAATTGTATTAGGTCTATCTCTTTTTCATTAGATTTGGATTCATGCCCAGAGGTTCCAGAGAAACCATTAACTGGGGCAAGTCTGACATCTTGTGGTTGATTTGGAATTAGCAATTGCCACTTAGGGTTCTTTGATGTTTTTGTTTATTTGTTTGTTTGTTTGTTTTCTTTTTTCTCAAGGAATAAATTTGCTGAAGTTCAAGGATTGGGCAGACATTGACAGCATAATGGAGATGTTAGCTTTACCAGAGTCATGAATTCAGCCAGCAATCTTATCTTGTTTTGTTTTTTCAATGAGGAAAGGGAACAAATCTAAAATTTCCTGATAGCTAGAATCTGAAAGAAAATCTACAGAACCTTCCATTAGAAAAGTAGGTAGTTTCTTCCCTCAAAAAAAAAACTGAAGGTTCCATGGAGATTTGAAACTCTGTCTTGTTTATGTCATTAATAATGGCCAGCTCTTCCCTCACTGCCAGCTATTTAAAAAAAAAAAAAAAAAAGATTGGAGAGTAAGTGAAATAGAATGGAAGGAGGAAAAGGGGAGAGGGTAGTGACGGAATCTGCTACTCTGGTCCCTCTGAAGCTGTAGGAGATACAACAGCAATTTCAAAGGACAAAGGAAAACCTAGTGACAGAAATTATTAAGTCCAATGGTTTTTAAAATGCAATGATTTTACTTTTGAAGAAAAGGAGACTAGGAAATGTTGAATGAGGGGCTTCAGAGAGGTTGATGGTTGATGTCAGAAACTTAACAATAACTCACAAAGAATAATTACTCAATGTCCTTTTCCCCAGGTCAGCTTGTCCCCAGACCATTTAAAATGCGTGTGTAGAAATAAAGTGTCTTGCTCATTTTGTTCCTCACAAACTTATAGAGTTCTTGGGTTGGAAGGGAACTGGAGGAGCCATTTCCATCCATCGTATTGCCTCCCAGTAAATTTCCCCTAATGTATCCTAGGCAGGAATGAGTTATTTCTATCCTTAAAAGATCACCAAAAGGTATCTCTCAGGATCTAGTCCACAATACTCTGCATTGGAAAGTTAAAGTTCTTCATCTGTTTAACTTGGACCCAGCATGAATACTGGACTTGGACACAGAAGACAGTTCTAGACTTGCTTCGATTTCCTAACTAATTGGACCAGGGCAAATCACTTGTCCATCCCCAATATTCTTATGTCAGATAAGTGAATTAGACTAGCAGTCTTCTAAAGTCACTTAAAGCTCTAATGTCTGATTTTTTGAAGGAAGTAAAACCTGACATTAGATGATCGCTAGATAATTTCCCTTGAATATCGTGGAAAGGTCTAACCCTTGAAAGAGGTGATTACTTGAAAAATTTCCTCTAAAGTCCAAGGAAGGATCTGACACTGGATTCAGCTGCAGCAAATGTGTTTTTGTTGTTGTTGTGATAGTCTCCTCTTTGAATTTAACAAGCCCTAAGAGCCTCATATGAGTTACATACTGGCTACTGTAAGGAACCAACTGCTAATGAGAAGCAGAAATGACCTCAAACCTCAGCTTTCTTAGGGTGATGGGGGGAGGGGAAAGGGGGAGAGGTGGAAGAGGGGAATACGAACCCCCAATGGATTCTAAACCACTGGGAATAGAGGAAAGAAGACAGAAAGAAGCTCATAAGAAAGACAAGCATCTTCAAAATCTATTCTGTAGTTCCCCCCCTCCCCTGCCAGATTTTGCAAACTTGAGGAAGAGTGCTTAATCAAGGACCTCTTCAATTGCTGTACCCCAGTCTCCTTCCTTTTACCTATCCAAAGGAGGCAAAAAGCGGTTGTGATGTTTGTGATCCAAGATATAAAGAACACCAACGAGACAAAAAGGAGGCAAAGACCCATGTAGGGTAGGAGAATCCAACCTTCAAAAAGCAGATCAGGCAATTTACACTGTCAGACTTGAAGGAAGAGTTTTCAGGGCCTCCAGCCAATGCTGCTCCTGAGGAGCACCTTCCTTTCCAAAGGAGAAGTCCAAAAACTACTAGTTGATTTTTTTTAATCTTCTGGGGTGGTCCCACTTTTGCTCCCATTTTTCCTCCCTCCACTGGGAGGGAAGCACTTGCCTGGTGGAAAAGTGGCCCTCTGCCTGCTTCCCCACCCAGGATTCAATGTCCATTGTGATTAGTGAAGCTAGCTAGGGCGGGATTTTCCAGGATCTCTGATTTAGGATGAGGATAAGGTTGCTATCATGGTGAATTGACTATGTAGATTCCTTCTGTACCTCCCACTTTGGGTTTGACAATTGAAATCCTGGAATCCCCCCCCCCTTCTCTGGGCCCCAGAAATAAAAGCTCTAGCCATCTCAGGGGCAATACCTCAGACTGTTCAGGGATCTGGAAAATGTTGCTGTGGGCAGAGAAGGGGACTTACCTGAGCTGCCGTCCTCAAGGAAGGAGGGGCGGGGGGTGTCCACACACTCCCTTGAATGCCAGCCCAGCACTGTAAGGGTTAATATGAGAAAGCGGAAAAGGGGGAAAGGGAAAAAAAAAAGTTGGAGTTGACACTTAAAAGGGGGTGGGGGCGGGAGGGCGGGGAGGCGGGTCTCGCTAACTCCTGATTGGCTTTAAATTTCGTCCAAAACTTTTTTCCCCCCTCTCCCTCTTTTCAGCTTCTCTCTAGGATCCCAGGGGAGGGGAAACTGGAATAGTGAGAGATCAAAAATAAACCTCTTATGTCAAAGCCGGGAAGGAAGTATAAATACGGAGGGCTCGGCAGCCCACTCGGGTGCTTCCCAGGGTAGGGAGGCGGAGGCTCGGCAGTCCAGGCAGAGTCCTGGGGAAGGGGAGGAGGACGGATCCCACGCCGGGCCCACAGAGGCAGCTGCTGCCCGGGGAAGCAGGATCTCCGCCGAGGAGCCCGGTGCTCGGGGTCTTCCCTGCCCTCGGGTTCGGCCTCTAGCCCTGTGCTCCGAGTCCCAGCACCCCCCCAGAGCCGCCCCCCGAGCTGATCTCCCGGGGTCCCCTGGAGCTCTTCTGGGGTGACCCTTCCCCAGCGGAGTCCAGCACCTGCCCCGCTGCCCGGCGGGCCGCCCTCCGCCTGTGCCAGCCGCACCGAAGTCCCCCATGCCCTGGCCCTGCGCAGCCCGGCCCCGGGGCCCGGCCGCCGCCCCCCGGCCCCGGCGCCCGCTGCTGCTGCTGCCGCTGCTGCTCTCCGGCGCCCTGGCCCTGGCGCGCCCGGGGGAGGAGGCCCGGGAGCCCGCGGGGCCGGCCGGGCTGCGGCGGGGCCGGCAGGGCGAGATCGCTCTCCACCTGTCCGCCTTCGGCAGGGCTTTCCTCCTGCGCCTGGCGCCCGACGCCGGCTTCCTGGCCCCCGAGCTCAAGATCCAGCACCTGGGCGGGCCGGGGGGGCCGGCGCCAGGCGAGGAGGGGCTGCGGAGCTGCTTCTACTCGGGCACGGTCAACGGGCAGCCCGAGTCCCTGGCGGCCGTCAGCCTGTGCGGGGGGCTCAGCGGCTCCTTCCTGCTGGACGGCGAAGAGTTCACGGTGCGGCCCTCCGGCCCGGCGGGCGCCGGGGACCCCCTGACCCGACCGCACCGGCTGCGGCGCGGGGAGCGGGAGGAGCTCGCCACCCTCCGGGGACCGGGCTCCCCCGGGGAGGACCCCCCGCCGCGGGGGCCCGAGGGAGGGGCGCGGGAGAGAGACCCCCGACAGGAAGAGGAGTTGGAGGAGGAGGAGGAGGAGGAGGAGGAGGAGGAGGAAGGAGCCAGCGAGTCCCCGCCGCCCCTGGGGGCCACCAGCAGGACCAAGCGCTTTGTGTCCGAGGCTCGCTACGTGGAGACCCTGCTGGTGGCGGACGCCTCGATGGCCCGTTTCTACGGACCCGACCTGAAGGTAGGAGGAGCGCACGGTCCGTCCTTCCCTCGCCGCTACCTCATCTCCTTGCAGTCTCCCTCAGGAAGACTCAACTTACCTCTCACTACCCTTTCAGCTATTTTTAATCTTCGAGACACTCTTTACTTCCATCCTTTCTGTCTTCACTCTCTTACCTGGACCATCTCTCACTTCTTCATTAATTTCATCATCAGTTTTATTTACAAAGTTCCTGGAAAAATAGCTTTTCTTGTTCCTCAGACCACTCATTTACTGGAAGCACCTGGCAAAGTTCAGTGTGTGGGTGAATTCTCCTCTTAGGCGCCTCAATATCTCCTCCCCATGTAGATGAACCGAGAACATCTTGGGAGGGCATCTCTACTATCTTAGTTGTCCCAGATTAACTAAAGGAACCTACGGGCATGAAGATAGGGAGGAGTAAAGAACCATAGCTTCTCAACTTTAGAATTCAGATTGTATTACGGGAAAGTGTATGGGGAAAGGGGGAAGGGAGGTGACCCAAATCCTCTATCAGCTCAGTCGAATTGGATGGGGGTGGAGGGGTATTATAGAACATATTTGCCAACCTGGATCATAGCTCCAGCAAAACTGGGTTGTGCCCACAACCAACATGAGATGGGAGGAGAATGGGACTTCTGCCTGGCAGAATGGGAAATTTCACTCTGGAAACTAGAGTTTCAGTGGAAAAGGGAGGGAAGAAGAGTAGTTGAGTGTTAACCCTTTGGATGGTGTGTGTAGGAGGTGTTATGAATTTATCTGTGTAATATGTACCATCTTTCTAAAGCCTTGTACTTTGTGTGTTTTGCTGAACTCAGATCAAGTGGGGCAAAGGAAATAGCCCTAGAAGTAAGTAAACTATACCTGAACCACTTGTAGTCAGAATGGACATAGCAGGATGTATCTGTTTGCCCCAAGACTTACCATCTCCTAAAATATGAAGGACCCAAGTTTGTAGAGAGGGTGCCAGAGAGGAGGGAACTATCCTCTCCCTGCTCCCAGGGAAAAATAGAACCAGGACCTATGCCAGAAAGGGAGAAACTGATCTTCCTTCTGGATCTAGGTCCCTTGGAGCATTGAGCCTGGAGAAATCAATTCCAAACAAAGGACATCCATGAGCTGCCAATCAATCCAGACTCCCAAGAGCCTCATTCTGTGCCCTTTGGAGTGGGTATGAAGCTGAGACCAAGGGCACTAATGACAGCCTAAGGGGAAACTGCCATGGGAAAAGAAATAGGCTAACCCTCTGCTTCCTCACTCCACCTTCTCACTCCCTCTTGACACTAAGAAATTCATTCAAGCCTGGTTGTCATATGGAGTATTATGGGATAAGAGTTCTACCTGATACTTCTAATTACCACAAAAACCCTGGCTAAGCCTTAGACACTCAGAGCTGCTCTCTCTCCCTTGGTATTGGTTTCTCCTAGAGCACAGGTAGGCAGCTCTACCTCACCCAGGCAGTCTATCCACATGGGTTGGGTTTGAGTCTATGTTGCTTACATTTTCCACATTGGTCATGGAATCAGAGGCAGGTGCCGGCTTGCTCAGTCAACCTACCTCCTTCCTCTAATTCCCACAGAAAGAAGGCTCTAGAGAGTAGATACCGGAAATATGCTTTCCCTCTCATTTTAGGTATTTCTGCCCTGGGAGCTTTACCAGTAAGAGAGTATATAATAAATTCACTCTAAACACATTTTTCCATACCCACCCCAAGACTGGTTTCTAGTTTAGATATCAAAATGATAGTGATAAAGAAAGGGGGGAGGGGCAAGCAAGAGAAAACAGGAAAAGCAGAGCTCATCTCAGGGTCTTTATAGCCAAACTGAAGCTTCAAGGTCCTGTTTTTAACAAATAGCTGTCATCACTGGGCAATACAACTGGCCAGAGACAGACACGCTTTGGTTTCTAGTCCATGAGTTCCAAATACTTTCAAGCAAGTGATTGAGCTGAGTTATTCCTTGTGTTTCCTGAGCTGAAGAAAATCATTTTGGCAACAAAATGGATAGGAAGTCTGGGTTAAAAAGAGGTGAAACTTAGTTCCTTTCCCATAGCCTCCACTCCCTGAGCTAGTATTAATGCCCTTGGATACCTTAATGCCCACTGAAAAAAAAAAAGTCAAAGAAAGATTATAGTGTCTGGCATGTTAGCTGTCTCTTACTGGCTATGCCTGCCAGTAGCATTTCCGCTCTTTGTGATCATGGCTTGGGTGACCCAATGAATTAGGGACTCACTCAGTTATCACACATTTTCTCTCTCTCTCTCTCTCTCTCTCTCTCTCTCTCTCTCTCTCTCTCTCTCTCTCTCTCTCTTGCATTATGTACTGGCTCTTCTGGACACACTTGTCTGGGTACACATCCCCAGTAGAATAGAGAAACTTACCAGAAAAAGCATTAATGTCATGTGGCAAAGCTCTTCCTCTCTCTTTGGGTCAGTCTGTCCATTTCTGGGGCTGCTTCTAAAGTTAATCCCAGAAGGAAAAATCTTCTCAGCTCCACCAGCCCCTCTGTCTCCACCTTGATCTCATTATATCACAGAGTATCTCCTCCTCTGCTGTCACCACTTTGGTGTAGCTGGAGATGGGAGGGGAGAGCAAGGACTGAGGCACAGCTGTTCCCATGACCGCCCACTGGCCTCTTTCGTCTGACGTCCTCCCTGGCTGTGGAGATGCTACAGAACCAAGCTGATGATGTGCAGAACACAACAGTCGAGCTGTATTCTGCTCAAAGCCTTTTCCTTCTTCTCCACCCCTCCCAGGGCACTCCTGGAAGAATAAATGAAAACAAAGCTAGGAGACCAAGGGCAAAGAAGAAAGTGGATTCCTAGAGCCTCATGCAGCTTTGATCACAGGGTCACTCCTGGAACCAAGCCACCCCATTTCCATATAGGCACTTTAAAAATTTTATTACAGCATAAAATACCAAAGACATCTCAATATAGAAAAAAAGGTGGGGCTGCAGGTCTCCTTGGCCCTTTACTTATCTGAATATGGGAATAGACAATTAAAGCTAACAATCCAAAAACCCAAAGTCCAAACTTTTACCCTCATGGAAACTCATATAAACCACTGCTTTGCTCCTCTAACCTATCCTGAAAAGCAGTTACCCTCAAGGATGAGGGAGGGAGGAATTAAACTTGCCCTGGGCAGGTCTCACTGTCAGGCGCCTATGAAGTTTTCCAGAACCCATGCAATTGAGTTCACTTAATCCTTTAACAAAAGGGGCCCCCTGCCTCCCACCTCCTTATCTGATTTCAGAGTTAAGGGGCTCTAACAAAGGGGCCTTCTGAAAAGGAAGGGACCACCTCAGAAGATTCAATTAACTCTGGCTACATCCGGCTCCTGCTAATTGTAGCCCCAGATGAAACTGGAGCAAGAAAGAACTGGGTGGCAGATCGATTGGTGCCCCCCCCCAAGTCTTTCAGCATGGGAACCCTAGGTGAGAGTCCAGCTTGTCATTGTATCTTCAATAAGGCTGGTCTTCTAAATTCTCTTCTGTCCTTTTAGAGTCCTCAGGCATGGGATTGGAAAATCACTCCAAAGCAGACTGAGCTAATCTCTTGATGCTAAACCTCCACAAGATTGTTTCGAGGGGCAGATAACAAATATCTCCCTTTCTCATCTTGCTTATCTTCTAAGGAAAAAAGTGCCAAAAGACTCCCCCCCACAAAAATATCTACAATTCTTTATACATATATATATATATATGCATCATTTTGAGAAGGGTTCCTATACTGTCAGATATAGTTATTCAAATCAGCACAGTTAAAAGCTAAGGGAACTTCCAAAAAAAAAAGTATCTAATATCCAGTATTCCACTCTTTTCACCTCCACCCCCCACTCCAAACAGACTTACAATCAATCTCCCAATTGTAATAATAATTTAATATTTCCACAGTACTTTAAGAGTTTACAAGATCCCTTCCTTACAATAAGACTGTGTCTCTTTTGTGTGTTGTTTGTCCTTCCTTCTCACAGACCCTGACCTCAGGGAGGTGATACCATGAGAAGCACATGAATTGGTTTTGAGTAAGGGGCAGCTGTGCTAAGTCACTGGCCTCACTTTTTTCTCCAATTAAGTCTAATGGTCAGATATGGATCAGGACAACTAGAGATGGCTCTGGATGTGAGGCAATCCAGGTTAAGTGACTTGTCCAAAGTCGCACAGCCAGTGTCAAGTGTCTGAAGCCACATTTGAACTCAGGTCCTCCTAACTTCAGGGCTGGTGCTCTGTTCACTGCATCACATAGTTGTTCCACTATACCTATTTTACAATTGGAAAAACGAGTCATGAGATAACTTTCCTAAGTGCATATAACTAAAAAGAGAGAATCAAGCAAAATTTTCTTTCAGTTGAAGAAAAATGAATTCCATTTTTAAAAAATGGTCTTAAATTATAATAGGACGAACTTTGATCAAATAACAAGAAGAGTATCTGGACAATAAAAACCAAAATTACAGAAGAGATTAAATTATCTCTTTGTCTAGGATGATTTGAAAGTATCCCTGTCTTATTTATAGAGTGCTTTTCCTCAAGGAAACATGAGATAGGGGAGGCATTGTTGTCCCCATTTTACAAATAAGAATACTGAGTCTGAGAGTTTAAATGATTTACTATCCATGTAGTCATGAGTATCAGATGTGCTTCTGGCCCCCCCAAACACAATATTCTTTCCCCTTCATTTTGCCAAACAGAGCCACTGTCGTAGATATAAATAGCAGAAGGAGAAAGGCTTTGATTTCTGACAGGTACTGTTGCTTAATAGAGGTGACTGCCCTTCTGTGGGTACTTTTCATTGCTGAAATAAATCTATTTTAAAGGCATAGATAATTTTAATGTCTATTTTAAACCCACAGGTAATTAGCTATTATTTTTTAAACTTTGCTATCTTGGGTGGTTCAGGTAGGAGGGGTCATATGCTATGATCTCTGCAATAACTTGTATTTTTTTTTCTTAGCATAGATGGGTGGTATGGAAGGGAAAAGGGTATACATTTGAGGGTCATCCTCTGGTGTTCAGTCCACTTCCTGTCTCAGATACTGACTAGCTATATGACCCTGGGCAAGTTATTTACTACCTCAGTTTCCTCATTTGTAAGATGGGGATAATTAACAGTACCTATCTCAGAGGATTGTCATGAGATGTCAAATGAGAAGACACAGATGAAATGTTTTGCAAACCTTAAACTACTACTACTACTACTACTACTACTTATTACTATTATTATTATTATTATTATTATTAAAATAACCTGCTTTGGGGAGGTGACTTCACTTTGTTCTGGCTAAGGATATCTCAAAGGTCTGAACTCAAGAGGAAGGAAGGTTGAGAGTAGTTCTTTCTGTACCTTCTCTTTTCCTTCCATTGCTCTTTTCTTTCTTCAGCCCTCCTGCCACCATACCCTTCAGAATTATTTCAGATGCCAGGAGATCAGCCTCAGGGAAAGAAGGTTAAAGCAAAAAGTCTTTCTTCTTTCTGGTCTATGCTAAACCCACGGGGGAATTTCAGTAGGAAAACTCAAGAGATGCCATTCACCATTTGCTTTTTAGTTGTAACTTGTTCTGTTCAATTTCCTTTCCTTCCTCTATCAAAGGAAAGATTATGTCCAAGGAAGTCCACTGGAGATCAAGGTCTTTCCAAGAGCCTGAGAACATTAAGTGGAGGAGACCTGTCTTGATGCCAAAAGATTCCTAAAAGTGCCTCAACAAGGGAATAAAATCTTTCAGTTCAGCATGTCAAAAAACACCTATAAACACTGCCTGGTGTTGAGGTATCATGAGACTTAGTCTGACTTTATGCCCAATGTAAGAAAAAAAAAACTTAAGAAGTATAGAAAAGTAGAATGAGTGTCTACCTTGGAAGGCAGTGAGACTTCCCCTCATTGAAGGTCTTTGGAATGTAGAAGGATAACTTGTCAGGGATGCTATATAGAAGGAATTCTTGACTGGGTTCAGGTTGAGACTGCCTGATCTCTAAACTCTTCTAACTCTGAGAATCTGCAAAGATGCTACTTAGTTGAGAGGGCCAAGGCACAGAGGCAGATTCCCTAGAGTTGATCCAGCTACTGGTACCTCTTTCCACCTACCCATCATTCCATCTCTTCTTCTACAAACCTCCTGCTGCTGCTGCTGGGACCCAGACTGGCCCAGGGAGACAGGATCTTATCTATTCCTTAGCAGCATGTACTTATTTTTTCTTTGCCTAGCTGCTGAGCCTACCTTCCTAGGGTAGCTTCCTAAGTTGAGCATGGCCTCAGATCCAAAAAATTAGCAACCACTCAGAAGTTCCCCTGCCTCACTGTTACCACCTAAGCTACCTCAGTTCTGTGCCTTCTTAATCCTTCCTCCCAAAGCCCTGTCTCCAGGAGAATAGTTTAAGTACCCATCAAAGCTAAGAAAGATCCAAAAACTAAGATGACAAATAAGGGGAGGTTCAGCAAAGAGAATTAAGTTCCAGGCTTTGAATTTAATAATGTAGATAGGTAATCTCTAGAAATTGTGAGAAGGTAGTAGAGACCTTAAGACATCTTGTTGTTATGAGAAAGCATGTTATAGTGGAAAACATCTCATGCTTGGAGCCAGAAGGTTTGCCTTCAAATCCCAGCTCTGATACCAAGTAGCTTTACAACTATGAGCAAGTCAAGTTTGCTGAGTTCCAGTTTTCTTATCTGTTAAATGGGAATAATAAAGTTTACACTGATAGTATATAGAGGATTGACCTTGAAGTCAGGATGATCTGGTTTCAGGTTCTACCCCTGAAATATACTGGCTGCCTTAAGACTATAAAGTGAAGGACAGTTGTAGATATACCCCAGTAGAGGGAGTTTTCTTACCAGTAGCTCCCTTACTGATAAAATCACAGGTCTGGGGGGGGGGGGGGGGGGGGCCGAAAGAAGTACCAAAAGACCTTTATTCTTCTTACCTTATAGGGTTACTCTGAGGAAGAATCACTTTATAAATTGCTATATAAATGTGAGTTTTTATTCCCTAGTCCAAAGTAAACTTACAATTCTAAGGCTTCCCTTGTGTTCAAATATCTTAAAACTTTTATTAACAGGAAGTTCTTCCGAAGTCTAGCCTCAGTCCTTCCTGTTGGAACTAAATACCTTTCCCTCTTGTTCTGTCCACTAAAGAAGTCAGATATTTTCTATATTTTCTTTAGGGCAATTAGATAGCAGAGTGCCAGGCCTGGAGTCAGGAAGATTCTTCTTCTAGAGACCAAATCTGGCCTCAGACTGTAACTATATGGCCCTGGACAATTCACTTAACCCTATTTGCCTCAGGTTTTTCATCTATAAAAATGAAATGGAGAAGAAAATGGCAAACCACTCTAGCACTTCTGCCAAGAAAACCCTAAATGAGGTCACAAAGAGTTGGATATGACTGAAACAGTTTGACTTTCAGTTTTGTACATTTTGGGGGGAAGCAGAGACTACTTTTATGTCTTAAAACCTTTAATATGACATGCTCAACCACTGTGACTGGCATAAAACAATTGATATCTGCTACTTTCTTCATCCTTACAACGTCTATGAAAGAGTCATCATGCTGTCAGACCCTTTGCCTCCCCTCTTTATAAGGCAAGTGGTTCTTTTGTCCCTCTGAACACCCTCTAAAAAAAGGACCCTGTCTGGGAATAAGCTTCTGAATCCTTGGCCTAGGGTTGCATAATAATTGCCTTGTTTCTCATGAATCCAACTGCCCATCCATTGCCAAGTTCTAAAGTTGCTGATAAGATGTTTACATCAGCCTAAACATTGCTCCAGTGCTTGACATGCTAAGTAACCTCCCAACCCCATGTCTGTGGGGCTGTCCAATATCTGGCTTAAAGACCAAGAGGTGCATGGACAAATCCCATTCACAAATAATGGGATTCGTCTGGAACTCCCACACATGGCTTTAGCCTGTGGAATGTCCTTTTCTGGACTTACCTCTGCTGTCCTCACCACCCTCCCACCTTCCTGACCACAGAGGAGATGGAAGATAGGATTACATGACCCGGAGGTTACAGGATGCTGACCAGCCTGGAGGACAGGGAGCCAGGTTCCCAGTCAGTTCTGGACTCTTACTCCATCCCTTCCCCTCTCAATCTGTCAACTGATCCAAGAAGACCAACTTGAAAAAGACAATGAGAAAGGAAAATTAAGGGAATCTGACTTAAACCCCTGGAATTTATCTAGCATGGAAGTAATTGGCAGTTTGAGAACAGGACCAGGGCCAAACTATGATCTCTGTGCCATCTGTCTTCCCTGAGATGAACTGAAGGCAGGTGTGATCCTGAGCTACCTCATTCTTATTCATCCCACTCATTTTAAGAGACTTGAGCAGATCCATAGAGCTGTGCATACAGAAATTCATGACATCAGATCCTTAGACAGACAGTCTCAGCAACTGTCAGCAACTTAAGTTGCTCTCTCTTACCTGAAAAGTACAGGTTACTCCATAGACCATCAGACAAATTTCTTTTGGGGGTAAGAATGGATCAGTTGATTTTTTCCCCTAAGAAAATGCCTATGCCATGGAAAGGCAAAGAAGACTTGAAAAACTTAGTTCCAGAGAAGGAAGAAGATAAGACACCTCCTCTTATGGGGAAACATTGATATGAAAAACTACTTTGAGATGTTTGCTTAGTCTTATTGATTTTTTGTTGGTTTTTTTGTTCTTGTTTTTCCCCTCTTTGTCATAAGGGATGACTCTCATTAGGGAAGGGTAAAAGAATGAATACATGGGTAAAAGAGCAATCAAAATTTATTTTTAAAATAACTAGTCATATTAGTCTAGAGGCAGTATGGGCCAGTGGAGAAAATACTGGACTTGAAATCGGAAAGACCTAAGTTCAATTTCTACCTTAGACACTTACTAGCTATGTGACCCTGAACAATTCACATCACCTCTGTCTGCCTTAGTTTTCTCATAGTTTTACTGGACACTCAAATGAGATAATATAGGGAAAGTCTTCTGCAAATTTTATAGCATTCTTAGTTCTTTCTCACAGCATTTAACCTTTTATTTCTCCTGGTGTCCTTTCCTCCTGGCAGAATCACATTCTGACACTGATGTCAGTGGCAGCTCGGATCTACAAGCACCCCAGCCTGAAGAACTCCATCAATCTAGTCGTGGTCAAGGTGTTGGTGGTGGAAGATGAGAAGTGGGGGCCAGAAGTATCAGATAATGGCGGGCTCACACTTCGTAATTTCTGCAGCTGGCAACAGCAGTTCAATCCCCCTAGTGATCGCAACCCTGAACACTATGATACCGCCATTCTGCTCACCAGACAGGTCTGTGCCAAAAGTTGCAGAAACGGGAAGAGTCAGGGAAGACATCTTAGTACAGGGTATTGGAAAGAAAAGAACAGTTCTTATTTGGATCTCAGTGACTAGCCAGTCATTTAACTCCTTGAAGCAAGGGACAAAGCAGCTCATGGACTTTAAGTTAGTCATAAGTAGTAATTTCTACCAGAGATAGTTGTTAAACACCAGAACCAGGGAGGCAAGGGATCTTGTCCATAGCCTTATAAAATTAGGAGAGGTGCTATGTTCAGTGTGGTTTAAATGCATTCCCACCTGAAAGCAAATGATATTATTAAATGACATTTAGAGGTAAAGATATATTCTAGATCACAGATGCTCTAAATTCAGGGGAAAAAAACATATCCAGCTGAAGAAGAAAAAGAGCTAAGAGAGAGAGATCTCAAATGAATACACTTAAACATCTGGTGGAGCTCTCTGTTTCATTCTTTCTCATTTCATTTTTTCTCTCTCATTTCTCTCTATCTCATTGTCTTACTATGAACCCCTTCAAAAAAACAGCTAATAATTTATTGGCTTATTTCAATGATAATTTCATTCTTCAGAAGGCAGAAGAACCCAAAAAGAAATGAAACTGATTCACACCAACACAAAAGGACTGGGTTGCTAAAGTAGAAATCAGGAGAATCTTAAGAGGAAATGACCATTCTTTTTTGGCATTTGTGATAGAGGAGAAGAAAACTGGTCACTGTTACTCAGGCTTTGGAAAGAACAGATCTCAGAGGTTTCAAAGAAAGGATGGGTAGAATCCAATGATTTAAAAATCTACAGGACAAATCAGCCTGGGAAAGAACAGAACAACATGTCTAATAAGTAATAACACTCAAGACAAGAAATGAGAGAGTAAGAACTCACCTATCTTCCCTAAATATTTATGTTGCCAAGCCTGGACAAAGTACATTCTTAGTCATTGAAAGAACTGGCAGCTCCAATTATTGGCACTTATTGTCAGATTTCTTTGAAAGATTATAGAAAAGGGAATAGGCACTGCAGTTTTGGATAAAATCAAATTTCTTGATTTTTTTTAGGGGGGAGAAAAAGTATAGAATCTATATCCCATTTCATAGGAAAATGAATTTGCCTTCAATTTCTGATAAAATTTTTAAAAATATTATTAAAGGGTAGTTAGTGAACATCTAGAAAAGGAAATAGTAATCACAAAAAGCCACTATAACTCCATCAAGAACTGGTCATGATGGGGTAGCTAGGTGGTACAGTAGATATGGTATGGACCCTAGAGTCAGGAGGTTCTGAGTTCAAAACCAGCCTCCAGCAATAACTTAGCTGTTTGACACTGCAAATCATTCAATCCCAAGTGCCTCCAAACCACCCCACTTCCCTCATCCTCAAAAAAAGGAAGGAATAAAGAACAAGTCATAAGAGATTTACCTCATTTCCTTTTCTGGGGGGGTACAGATTTACTAGATTAGTCATGTTAGGCAGAACATGTTAAAGGCTCACTCAAAATTCTTTGATAGTTAGAAATGCAACACCAAAATAATTTTTTCATCAATTCTTTGATTAGTGATATCAAGTAGGTCATAAAACAGAGAGATTGTATGCCCAGTCAAGGACAGGATGGTTGGTTACTGTCATGGAGAACATCTGCACAGACTCCAAATCAAAGAGAAATTTCTTGGAGACTGCAAGGTCTTTCACATGTTCCTAATGATGGCTGGCATTGTCCTGCTTCCATAAGGCACTTGCACATTGCATTTCTTCCTAAATGAGACCTATAGTTATTCCAAATGTTTAACCTAACCATTCACAAAGAAAAAACAATTAGATGAAAAATGGCTCTTGTTTCAGCTTATGTGTGACTGGATATATAATAACCTATGGTGCAGGGTTAGGTAGGACACCTACCTTGGTCAGATATTGCAGGTTTAAAAAGAAGGTAGGAAATGAGCTAGCTTTCATTTAAAATATTCTGCAGTGTTTTTTCATAATGCCAAACTTTTCCCTAAAACAAAGGCTCATCTTTTTACCAACATAATATTTTTCAGATGATGCTATAAAACTGCTAATCATGGAATATCATGATCTCTGAAGAATTAAATTTGTGGGCCACCCAAAAGGCAATAGAGAAAGATAAGAAGCATAAATGACCTTCAGTATAGCACTAATAAAAAGTTCAAATTAAAAATTATCACAAGAAATTTGACATAAGAAAAGAAGGGCTAGTCATACCCCATGTGCAAGAGTTCCACTGATACTCATATAATGTACTATGTAAGACTTCTTGGAAGCCTGTTGCCTATAGACCTGTGTAGCATGTTAGATGCCCCCTCCTCGTGGAAAATATATAGAAAGACATAGACAAGAATTGCACAGGATGAGAACTCCTATATAGGTTGAAATCTCTACTGGTGGAAGGAGTTCCCATGGTGAGAAGATCAAAACTCAACAGAATTATCAAACTATTATACTGGTAGATCAAAGGAATGCAATGGATAACACCACTTAGATATTAACAGAAACTCTCTTGATAATCTTGTGATCAAGATGGAGAGAAATGGGCTAGAACATAGGACTGAAAATTTGGAACTGGGAAAGATCTAAGGAAATTATCTAGTCATACCCTCTCTATTTTTGCAGATGAGTAAACTGAGTCCAAAAAAAGCAGTAATTTAACAAAATCACAAAGACAGGTGACAGAGTCAGAATTTAATCCCAGGTCCTCTACTTGGAAGTAGAAAGAAAATGTTCTTTTCATTGTATTCTGCTAATAGTATAAACGGATTGAATCTGAACTGGTTACAAATGATTACTAAAAATAATCATTAATAGTTTGATGTCAGCTTCAAAAATTTCTAAGTAGAATGCCTTTAGGCATCTGAATTTGGCCTATGCTATTTAATATCTTTTTTCAATCACTTAGAAAAATGTAGAGATGGCATTTGCAAGTGAGACAAATTCAGGATCCAAAATTAACATCTCAACTGCTAGGCATTGATCCAAATCTAGGTTGAAATTCAATAAGAATACTTTTTTTCAAAATAATTTGGATTGTGACTTACAATTAGTAAGCATCTGAGGAAGATTTGAATTTTTCTCCTGATTCCAGGACCTGTGCTTTATCCACTGCACTACCTAGTTGCCCCAAAATAAATTTAAAATCTTAAACTGAAAAGTCAATATTAGAGGTAAAAAATGCAAAGAAGTGACATTCCTATAAAAAAAATTTAAGAGTTTCAGTGTCCTATAAGCTTAATGAGGCAACATGTGTTATGGCAGTCCAAAAAGGTATATCATATTTAGGCACCATTAGTCTTATTAAGCAATAATGTCCAGGATAAATGAGACAATAGATGTTTTCGATTATTTGAAGGGCTGTCATGTGGAAGAATAATTAGACCCCACAGCTTCAAGCTAACAGCAATGCAAAAAGGAAGGTTTAGACTTGATATAAAGGAAAAATTCCCTATAATGAATGCTGCTCAAAAGTAGAATGGGCTGCCATGAGTGGTAGTAGTTTTCCTTCACTGGACGTCTTCACACAGAGATGGACTGCCTACTTGTAGGGTATGTTGGAAAGAGGAATTTTGATCAAGTATAGATCAGACTAGATGATCACTAATTATCCTTTCAGGAAATGATCTCCCTTTTTAGTCATTGCAATGAAAGTGATCAAGAAAAACCAAGGATTTCACTTTTAAGATTAAAAAAAATTGGACTTACCTTTATACTGGTCCTAAGGGCTTTTTTGAGGAGGAAGAGAAATCTCTGGGTCATCTTTTACACCATCCAGAAATCCACCATCAGTCCACATCTTGATGACTGATGAATCCCTAAGGGGAAACAGTAGGAGTCTCTGCATAATTGGAAAAATACCACAAAGTAGACTAATCCTGGCTCTCTCATTAACTGGCAAATTACTTAATCTCTCTGAACCTCATTTGCCTCATCTGTAAAAGAAGGGGCTTGAACTAAAAGACCTCTAAGGTCCCTTCTAGCTCGAAATATCAGATTCTTTCACAGGATTCAAGCAGGTAGAAAAATCTAAGAATAATAAGCTACTGACATTCTTCAATTTCCATGAGAATGGCTTAGAAAATATAAATTGCTGTGCAGGTATTCTTTGTGTTAGTTGAGCCTTAAGTAGGAGAGTGAAAGGTTCTGGTTGCCACTCCATGAGACTATCTTCCCATTGAACAGGATTTCTGTGGGCAACAGAGCTGTGACACCTTAGGCGTGGCTGACATAGGAACTATATGTGACCCGGAGAAGAGCTGTTCTGTAATCGAAGATGAGGGGCTCCAGGCTGCCTACACTCTGGCTCATGAATTAGGTGAGTTTTTCTTGTAGGAAATTGGTGACTACAGCAATAGAGAAGGTTTCCTAGTCTATGTCTGCTATCCCATGTACTGAAGAAATCACAGGTCTCTTGACCAGCCATAACCAGTCACCACAGAACTCAGATCAATATTTGTTTGTGGCTCTATTGTTTGAATCAAGGGTATGTGCTGAAGGAGCACAGATCACTTGAGGGTCTCAGTCAAAGATAGAGTTTCTTAAACTTTTTTTAATGTCATAGATTCCTTTGGTGAAGCTTTATAAAGTCCTTTCTGGACTTTTAAGAATGTTCTTAAATGCATAAAACAAAAGACATAGGATGCCAAAGGAAACTGAGGGGCAACTAGGTGGCACAGTGAATAAAGTGTCAGACCTGGAATCAGGAAGATTCATTTTTCTGACTTCAAATCAGATCTTAGATACTAACTGTGTAAACCTAGGCAAGTCACTTAATCCTCAGTTTCCTCATCTGTAAAATAAGCTGGAGAAGGAAATGGGAAACCACTCCAGTTTCTCTGCCAAGAAAACTCTAAATGAGGTCACAAAGAGTCAGACATAACAAATACAACTGAACAACATAAAGGAAACCAATTGTATAGTATATATATATATATATATATATATATATATATATATGTATATATATTATTGTAAATATACTGTTATAAGAAGGGGATTCTTAACTTGGAGTCAGTGAACTTATATTTTAGAGAGAGAGAGAGAGAATAAATGCATATAAATATGTATTATATATATATGTGCTATATATTTATTGCACATTTATTATGTTTTTTTTAAGTTCATTGACTTCAAGCTAAAAATCCTTTGGCTAAGACCAAAACACTAATATGATATACATCTAGCTACATTTTAGTAGAAAGAGTCAATACAAAGATAAGATCTAGGTTTGAATCCTAGCTCTGCCATTAACCAGCTGTGTGACTTTAAGTGTACCTCTCTAGGCCTCAGTTCCCTCATCTGTAAAAAAAGGAAGAATTTGACTTAAATAATTTATTTTGAGATATTGAGCCTCATTCAGGCTGGACTTCAGTGGACCCAATCCAATGTTCATTGGCATGAACATCTGACTTACTTTGCTTCTGACCTGGAGCAGTTTGCCTTTTCCTAGGCTGCCTTGTGGCTTTCTACTCCCAGAGATTCAATTAGTGACTTAATGCAAATATAGAATTACACAACAACTAAGAACTCTAGAGGTTTAATAGTAGGTATTACAGGTATGCACTACCAAGTCAACACCTAAATAATTTCTAAGCTCCCTTCTAACTCTAAAAAAAAATTTTTGAATAGCAATCATCTCCTGAAAACTATACCTTCAAAGTAACCAATTGCCAAGCATTTATTGCTCTTGAGATATAAATAAAAAGGTGAAAAATAGGCCCCTGCCCTCAAGGAGCTTATATTCTAATGTGGTAGTCAACATGTTCATAAACAGGTATGTAAGTCACATACCAAATATATATGAAACCAAATAAGTGAAATTTTTGATATGATATACAGGCAAAGCTGTAAGGACATTTTTTTTTAGGGTGACGAATGAAGAGATGTTTTAAGACAGAATGAAGTGAGCAAAAGTGGGAAATCAAGGCTTCTCTTCTAATCCCAGAAGGCATCCTGAAGTAGGTAGCTGTCAGAAAATATCATAAGGTACTAGAAAAGAATGATCTTGATCATGAGACAGTTTCTACCTGTCAGTCAAGTAGCATTTATGTTTAAACTATGCTCAAGGCACCATCTAGCCCTGCCACAGTCTAATGTAGTAAGAACTTTATTTGGAAAACTGATGAACACTCCATTGTAGGGTTTGCATTAAGTTGATGCAGGGGATCACTCTAAGGTCAGGTGGGATTATGTGTGCAGCTGGGGACAAGAGAAAGATGGACATTGGAAGACTGGCAAGTTAATAATATAATGTGTCTTCCTCACTAGGACATGTGCTTAGCATGCCTCATGATGACTCCAAAACCTGTGAGCGATTGTTTGGACCAATGGGCAAGCACCATATGATGGCTCCTCTCTTTGTCCACTTAAACAAGACAGTACCCTGGTCTCCTTGTAGTGCCAAATACATCACAGAGTTTCTGGATGGAGGACATGGTAGGTATCACTTGGACTTTCTCTCTTTTTTTCCTGAGCTAGCAACACTTAGAATTTGCCCCTTAGAGCCTTCTGAATCTTTCCTGAAGTCAGAAAAGCAAATAATTTGGGAATTGGAAGGGTTTGAGATCAGCATCAGTGGGGAAAAAAGCCTTGCCTTCTGAAGTCTAAAGAAAATTAAATATTAATAGTACCTTTCATTATCTAAGTGTACAAAGACTAATTGGGAGGCCATAGGGAATGGAGACATGACTGAGAACTGGGTTGTAAGTGGAAGATGAAAGTGACCTCAAAATATGACTATAATAATGATCCAAAAAAGTAGATGATACACATGCAGAAGATCAAGAATTGGGGTTAATTCAATTGTAGAGAAAAAGGAGGAGCACATTAATGGGAAAAAAAGAGACCAGGAAGCCCATAGTTAGGAATTTGATTTTGACTTAGGGGTAGTAATGGGAATTACTGAAGGCTTGTTTCTTTCTTTTTCAACCAGGTCACTGCCTATTAGATGCCCCAACTGCAGCTATCCCTCTACCTTCCAACCTCCCAGGCCGTGAGGCCCTCTATAAGCTGGATGGACAATGCCAGCAAATCTTTGGACCTGGCTTCCGCCACTGTCCCAACACCTCAGCCCAGGATATCTGTACCCAGCTTTGGTGCAGAACAGATGGTGCTGAACCCCTCTGTCATACTAAGAATGGCAGCCTGCCCTGGGCTGATGGAACACCCTGTAAAGATGGTCACCTATGTTGGGATGGTAACTGTCTGCCTGAAGAGGAAGTAATGAGGCCAAAGGTGAGTAATGAGGCTACTTAGGATCACATTGGTAAAAGAAGGTGTGCTTACCTATGTTTTTTGAGTATCATAACCCACCTTCATATAGTACCTTAGTATATACAAAGGATGAGATAGATAATACACATATTCTCATCCCCATTTTTCAGATGAGAAAAAAAAAGGCTCATAGAATAAGATCTAATTATTGTCATTCAATTGTTTCGATGCTGTCTGCCTCCTTGTGACACCATTTGGGGATTTCTTGGCAAAAATACTGTATGGCTTAATATTTCCTTCTCCAGATCATTTTATAGATTAGGAAACTGAGGCAAAAAAGTGACTTGCCAAGGTCAAACAGCTAGTAAGAATTTAAACTGAGGAAGTTGTCATCTTGACTTCAAGCCTAGCATTCTATCTGATGCATCACCTTGCTACCCTAAGATCTAAAAATAATAACTAAAATTTATACAGCACTTTAAGATTTGCAAAAACCTTTACATATGTTATCTCATTTGAATTTCACAAAAACCCTATAAGGTTGGTATCATCATGATTCTTCCATCTATAGATAAGGAAACAGAGGCTAAGTGATTTGCTCAAATCATGTAGTATATTTCTGATTTGACCCTCAGGCTTCTCAAGTTCAAGTCACCTAGATGCTGCTAAGGGAAGTCTAGAGACTTACCCATGCTCATCAAGTTAGTAAGTAAAAGAGGCAGGCAGAACTTGAATCCAGCTCTTGTACCTCTGAAACCAATTCTCTTTCCATTATACTATACTCCATTACCCTCCAGCATCTAATAATATGTCCACAATATTAAGATGATCACATAGACATGATCCCTACTCACTAAATACTTAAAAGTTTAAGACAGACATCCTACAGTTAGAACAGAAGCATCAAAACTAGACATAAGTGGCTATTATTTGTATCATCAGGGAAGTTACATAATTGAACTAGAAAAGGAGGCTAGAATGGTATAAAGAGGAAAAAAGATTTCTAGACCTTCTCTGAGAGATTTGAGAAAGCAGGCCCCCAGGACTACCCAAATTTGAAGAGCATGATTTCCCCACTACTAATAAGGCTTTTGATTTCTTTGTTCCTTTCACAGTTTCTTCTAACTTGGAATGGTGAGATTTATTAGATTTGGGAGGCAACTGTGACATAGAGAAAAAGAAAACACAAAACAAAAACACTGGAATCAAACTTGGAAGACTTGACTTTGAAGCCCCAATGTGATAGCTATACAACCTTGAGCAAACCAGTAAACTTCTAGATCTTCATTTTCCTCATCTGTAAAATGAAGATGATAATGCCTCTAAGTACCTATTTTACAGTGCTGTTGTAAAGGATTCAATGAGATAGTACAGGGTGGTCCAAAGTCTCATAGCTTCAGATTGCTATTCAGATTGGGCTCTCTCATATATGAGTCTGTAAACCTCAAAGCACTATAAAAAAGTCTGGTGTGATTATTCTTTTTCATTCTGAGCCCTTTTTGGAGTTCACTGGGCTGGCCCCTTTCATCAGTAAGCATCCAGTTAGTTTGCATTCTGCTTCAAGCCACTCATCTAATAGAAGTAATCTAGAAAATCACAGAAGAGTGCAGCTCTAAAAAATGTCTTTTGTTCCACACTTCACCAGTCTATTTAGTCAGGCTACTTCATATAATTTCTTAAGTCTATTTTTCTTCCCCACTCTGGATATTTATCTACTTTCTTGCCCTTACCAATCCCAGCGGTATTCTGTCTTATTTTTGTGAGGTTGTGAATTCTCTGCCCTAAAACAATCCTTGGAAATTCTGACCAGTGGTCTGGTCTTATGGAGATCTATTTGGCTTGCCTTGCTGCCAGCCTCCAATAGTTAGAGGTCACATTGTTAAGTCTAGTCCTTTTAGATACATGTATTTGTTCTCAGAGGTCAATGACTCAACTAGAAGCATTTATAAATTCACTATTCCTCCCAGTAACATCTAGAATATCCATCAGGGTAATCTTTCCATTAGGGACTGGTAGTATGGATGTAAGATTTCCCAAATAACTAGGTTGAGACTCAAAAGGCCTCATACAAGATATAGAATTCAAGCCTATTGCCACAGTACTAGACTCGCTAAGTAAGGTATCCTGTGTTTCAGCCTGTCGTGGATGGTGGCTGGTCCCCATGGGGGCCATGGGGGGAGTGTTCCCGCACATGTGGAGGAGGAGTGCAGTTCTCCTACCGAGACTGCAATGACCCTGAACCAAGGAACGGAGGCCGGTACTGCGTGGGCCAGAGAGCCAAGTATCAGTCCTGCCACACTGAGGAATGTCCACCTGATGGTAAATGGCTGCTTACAGGCAATGCTCACAATGGGGGTTGCTGCTGATGCTACATATCACCAGGAGGGCAAAGGAAGGGAGTTCTGAGCCAGAGATGAAAGGACTCTTTGTGTCGACACCAGTGGACACAGCAAGTATGGAAACAGGCTGTAGGGAGCCGGAAAACTCAATTTCTAGAGACCAGACATTGCCCTGAAAATGTCTAACAAAGTGGTGAGGGGGAAGAATTGCTAGGGCATTGAAAAGCTGTCTAGACAAGGTCATTCCAAACCCCAGCTGTTCCCATTGAGTGGCTAGGACAGTAACCGGTCTTGTGGCTGCCAAATCCCCCTCCGTATGTTTGGAAGGACTTTCCAAACAGGGTTTAGAGCCAAAGCCTCACTCTAACAAGCCAACACTCAGTCCAGGGCAGAAGGAGGATTTCTGAGTCTGACTCTCATTCACATTCTTTCAGAGAACAGTTGCCTATTTTGGGTCCACAGAATGAACCTGATTGAGTTTTCCAGTGAAGAAATGATAAATCTATCTCTCCTGGCCATATTCCTTCCTTGGTTCTTGCTAGGAAAAATAGCACAGAAATATACCTGAAGAGAAAATAATACTAAAGAACAATAATATGAGAGAGTGGGAGGGAAAACTTCTTTTCCCCATGGTGCCATTTGCCTCCCTCATGATTTCCTAGAAAAATTAACAGTCATTGAAAAAGATAGAAAAAACTTTAGGAATAGTTTACCTGATTGGAAAGGGTAAAAAAAGGGACTATCTTCAGAGGCATTGTCATCTGCCTACTGCATTGTTTGCAATTTTGTAAGAGAGCAGAGGGTTGGCAATGACTTACTCCTAGAAACCCTGGCCAGTGGCCTGACATTATAGAGATTTATCTGGCCCCAATACATGGGATGTGCCCAATGCTATAATTTTTTTTAATATAAAAATAATGGTAAGTAGCCTGAGGAGCAGTCAGATGAATATTTCCGTTGTCATCTCAATCAGCAAATATTTACTGATCACATGTCATGTGCCTAAACCTGCGATAGGTGTTGTGGGACATAAAAAAAATACAAGAATGCTCCCTGCCTCTCTCCAGTTGGAGAAATAAAACACTACACTCAAGATAAATACGAAATTATCAAATTCTATTGTATAGATTCTAAGAGAGTTAATGTTCAGGAGAAGACTATCATGTACACAGGAATAGACAAGGGTTTCTTTGTGAGAGAAAGCCATCTTTTCCTTGATGCCTCCAGGCAGTAAAGATATTTCTCTACCAAATACCTGACATAGCACTTGTTTTGTAACCATTAAACAACTTTCCCATATCATTTTGTAACATGTGCACTCATTTGGATTATGTTCCCTCATTCCACAACTGAGGAATTTTTATTAAAGTCTCTCAATTCCATAACCCAAGACTATGAGTCAATTAGTCAGCAAGTATTTATTAAGCTCTTACTATAAGTCAGGCACCATGAAATGTTTAATCTTTTTGTCTCCCCCGGCTCCTACCACTGTGTTCTACACAGTGGACTTGAGATGAATCTAGACAAATAGGTACCATGTTGACAGGTAGAAAGATGAGGAAAGGTATTTCAGGTGAGAGAGACTGTCTTGGGAGTTGACATGGAGGGAGGAATGAATGAGCAAAGGATAGTTTGGAGTCTCATAGGTAGATTACAGAGGGTTTTTATAATAATGACTTTGGAAATAAGGTGACAGGCAATAAGGAATCATTGTCTTTATCTACCTGGGAATGACATAAGGAAATTCTAGGAAGCTGGATTGAAGGAAGCACAGACAGGAAGGATAGACTAGGAGACAATTACAATAATTCAGTTATATGGTATTGAGGATCTGTACTTAACGTGGTGGCAGTAAAAAAAGAATCAAATTCAAGATATGTGATAGGGCTATTTAAACTTTTATTTTTGGTGAGGAGAAAGGAGATTCACCTCCATGATTTCATCTGCACAAGGAATTCCTGGTGCTAAAAATTCCTCATTAAGTCATCTGTAACTTATAGTCTTAGAGGTGTGCCTGAGGAACAAAGAGTGAATTGCCTGCAGCGGCACATGTAACAGAGACTGAACTTACACTCAGATGTTCCTGCTTTAAAAACAAGCACTACTCATTATACCATACTCCTTCTCAACAGATGGAATGAGAGGCATGAATGAGAGGAAAAAAAGGCAAAGATAGCTAAAGATCTTTTAGCTTGGAAATTGAAAAAATAGTAGTTCCATGAATAGAAATGGGGATTTTAAGAAGGAGAGAAGTTAATTTTGAATACATTGACTTAAAGGTCCTAAGATCATTGATTTATTGCTAGGAAACTAAAGAGGCTATTTGGTCTAATTCCTTAATTTTACAGTTGAGGAAACTAAGGTCCAGGGAAATGATTTGCCCAAGAACACAAAGTAAGGATTGGAGGTGGGACTTGAATTCAGGTCTTTCCAGTATACCAATATCATCATATGGAATGTTTGAACTGGAAGGAATCTTATTAGTCCTCTAGTGCAATGCCCTTATTTAATAGAAGAAACAGTTCCAAAGAAATTATTCATTCAGAACCAAAATCAGCATACATTACAAATGGAAATGTCATATATATATATATATATATATAATATATATAATATATATAATATATATATAGTTGTAAATATTGGAGTTGCAGAAAAGATAAGGACTAAAGATATAGTTTGAGGAATTGTTGGCATAGAAGTGCCAGTTGGAGGCAGGATAACAGATTAAGAAGCCAAGAAAGTGTCTGTAAAGAAAACAAAGGACAGAAACTAAGGCTATTTTTCTGTTCTTGGAGAAATTCTGGTGGTATATATTCAGATTTATCAAATGGCTTCTTATTTTTTAAGACTGTAATAGCATAAATTTAGAGTTAAAATGAACCATAGAACCCAACTAGTTCAAAGCCCTTTCCCCTCATTTTATAAATGCAGATATTGAGGAGCAGAAAGATTAACTTGACCAAAATCACACAGGCCATGAGAGATAAAATTTGAAGCTTATGTCAATTTATTCATCTGTTAAACAGAAATAATGAAGATCTTCCCAAAGTTGTTAATAAGAATGTGTTGAGTTCTCTTGCAATTGAGTCCTGGGTATGATGGGGATGGGTTAAGGTCTTCTCTTTTAATTTATAGAATCATAGAATTATAGAGATGGAAGAGATTTCAGAGTTCTTCTTGTCTGTCTCCTAACCAAAGGATGAATCCCAGTTGTAGTATCCCAAGTTGCCATATAGCCTCAAAAATTTTTGTCTTTACTAAAAGATCCCAGAATTTTATATACTCTTCAGTACCCAAATCCTCTTGCCTTACCTTTTATAGGAAAAAGTTTCAGAGAGCAGCAATGTGAGAAGTACAATGCCTACAACATCACTGACGATCATGGGAATATCCTTCAGTGGGTCCCCAAGTATGCAGGAGTGTCTCCCCGGGACCGCTGCAAGCTGTTCTGCAGAGCTCGAGGAAAGAGTGATTTCAATGTATTCGAAACCAAAGTAAGAATTCTCAGACTCAGAATTCAGAAGGAAAGTGAACTCACCTGTCCATTCTTAAGTTGTCCTCCCTTCTGCTTTTCTTTGTCTTCTCTCCACTACAGGTGATTGATGGAACCCTGTGTGGGCCAGAGACTCTATCTATCTGTGTCCAAGGTCAATGTGTCAAGGCTGGTTGTGATCACGTGGTAGACTCCCCTAGGAAATTGGACAAGTGTGGTGTATGTGGGGGCAATGGCTCTTCATGCAGGAAGATCTCAGGCTCACTCAACCACTCCAAGTGAGTCTCCCCAAACCTTTATACCTAGGATCAGTGGCCAGGTGGGGAAATTAGGTCATGGGGCGGCTAGGTGGCACAGTGGATAAAGCACCGGCCCTGGAGCCAGGAGTACCTGGGTTCAAATCTGGTCTCAGACACTTAATAATTACCTAGCTATGTGGCCTTGGGCAAGCCACTTAACCCTGTTTGCCTTGGGGAAAAAAAAAAGAAATTAGGTCATAGGCAGAATGGTATTCCTTCTGAAATACATTTCCCAAAAATGAGCCAGATTTTCATTTTCTTTTCTTTTTGTACTTCTAAGTAGGAGAGAACAGCCCCTGGATGTTCTCCCTAGTGACCTGGAATCAGAGGACTTTTCCAAGTATTTGTTCAGAAGGTGGTCCCATCCTTGAGGTCCAATCCTTACTTTCATCAAAACACTAAAAACATTTTCCTTCTTGTAAGACCTTCAAGCACTTTACTCACCTTTTGTATAATAATTGATATAAAGCTTGTGGGTTCATTTCTATAGTCTCATTTGACTCTCAAAATAATTCTGGGAGGTATGATGCCCGTTTTTCAGATGAGGAAAATAAAGCAAATTGAGACTAAGTGAATTACCCAAAATCAGTTTATTAATGACAGAGCCAGGACACAACTCTCTTGGTAATTCCCAGGTCCATTTTTTTCCATTTCACATTTTAAGGAATTAAGAGACATCATTGTGCCAGATGATAACCCTCTGAGAAAAATGTGAGGAAAAAAATATTGAGGTACAGAATTTGAGGTCAGATAGATTAGGGTTGAAGTTTTATTATCTCTTTCCTCCTTTCTTCCTCTGGGGATGATACCAGGAATGCTGGTCCTCACAATTTGAAATGTATGTCATACCTTCCACATGCCACCCTGAATTCAGATCTCATCAAGATAATCACTAGAAAATTTGGAACTCAAAAACGTTTTTAAAATGTAAAAATTGTCTTCCATGTAATTGAGAAAAAAATAAAATATCATTTTTCCAAAAAAGATAATCAATAGACTTGAATAAATTAGTGCCACATTAACATTTCTTTTGCTGGCCTCCAAAAGCATTTGAGAAACATTTGAAGATAACCTGTTTAGCAAATTTGCACTTGCTCCCACTCCATCCCATCCTGTTCTCCAATTTCACTACACTGAAAGAACACAATATGCCTAAGACAAACATGCTCGAGAATTTCCTCGTATTTCTAAGCCTAAAGGGAATAGAAAGCTGAAGCAAAGGATTTTTTTTTTTTTGCTTTCCCTGGCAACAATTTTAAATCCTGCTGTATAATTTTTAAAAGTCCTTAATCATATGAACTAAAGGATCATAGGGCCCTAGATTAAGCAATCCATCTCACTCCCACCCCAACATCCCTCCCCAGACTAGAAAGACAGAGAATTGGAATAGTTGTCATCCTCCCGTCTCCATACTTCTTCCCTTCACCAAAGGAAGAAAGGAGAGAGAGAGAGAGGCAATAAATCTTCAACTCTAATCTACCCGTCCTCAAGTTCTACACCTCAACATTTTTTTCTCATGTTTTCTCAGAGAGTTAGCATGTCACCCAAGAAACACCTATCTCCTGACATGCTAGCCAGGCCTCCTCATAAGAAAGTTTTATCTCACTAGTTCCTGTCCTGGAACAGTATTAACCAAGTGGACACTATCCAACTCTAGTAGCAGATTGATCCAGAGGTGGAATGAGATTTCCATCTTCGAAGGGTTCTGGAATGGTTCTCTGGAACTGATTTTTCCATGTGGGTTTGAGCTCTATGTGCTGAGGTGGCCAAACAAAGTTTAATACCAGTGCAATGAACTGAATTTATTTGAGAGCTCATTTAAACTGAGAGGTGACAGATTTGGCATCACCAATATACTTCTCAAAGCTCTTTGGACTTGTTCTCCTACTCTCTGGACTAATTTAGAGATAGACATATCTAAAATTTAACCCAATCATTTGGAATTTAATTGACAGATTAAGCAAAAACCTTTAAACACTGAATGGCAAGCATTCCTGCCTGCCTCCAGAATTGATTTCTTGAGGATTTTTTTGAGCCATTTCTAAACCCCTTACTTTCTTCACTCATCTCCATCCTGAGAGAAAATGTTTTTTCCAACAATCCCAAGCATTCTAATTCCTGGGCCACAATCATAGCCTGGATTCTCTGGCCACAGTCCTCAAGTGTTCCTCTCTTTCTATAGGTATGGATACAATGACATAGTCACCATTCCAGCTGGGGCCACCAACATTGATGTAAAACAGCGAAGCCACGGGGGAGTTCGGAATGATGGCAACTACCTGGCCTTGAAGACAGCCAGTGGCCGGTACCTGCTCAATGGAGACCTGGCCATCTCAGCCATGGAACAGGATATCCTCCTAAAGGGGACCATCCTTAAGTACAGTGGCTCCATTGCTACCCTTGAACGGCTTCAGAGCTTCAGACCACTGCCAGAGCCTTTGACTGTCCAACTGCTGACTGTTTCCAGTGAGGTCTTTCCCCCAAAAGTCAAGTACACTTTCTTTATTCCTAAGAATGTAATCTTCAAACCAAAAGGAAAAGAGAAAACAACCACCAATATCATCCAACCTCTGCTAAATGTGCAGTGGGTCCTGGGGGACTGGACTGAATGCTCTAGCACCTGTGGGTCTGGCTGGCAGAGGCGGACAGTGGAGTGCAGAGACTCCTCTGGCCAAGCCTCATCTATCTGCAACAAGGCTCTGAAGCCAGAGGATGCCAAGCCCTGTGGGAATCGACCCTGCCCCCTGTGACCCAACATAAAGGTTTATGGTCCTCATGCTCATGGACATGATACTGGGGAATGGACAATTGCAGTCAGCTATGATGACAACATTAGTGAGGACAATGCATCCCACTCTGACCTCCTATTGCCACAGTCCCCTGGGGACTACAAAAATGAAAAAGGAGGGAAAAGGGACAAATCTTAAAGGCTATTGAGTGGACTGTGCTTGAGTTCAAATAGAGGGTATAGGTTTAAAGTCAAAAATGCACTTACTGATCTAAGTATAGACTTGGTATCAACCTGTTTTCAAAGGACTAAATCAGACTAAAAATGTTCAAGGAAGAACAAAGTGCTGTTTGGTTTCCCCAATAGATAATCTACCTCAAAGGGGGAAAAGAAATAATGGAAAGGGAAGGGAAAGAAAAGCTCATTCAGAATAATGGACATTAAGCATGTCCCTTGAGCTGTCTTTAAAAAGATGACGATGATATCCTCAGTATTAAACTCCATTGCCTGAAAGACTACAAGTAATAAGGGAAAGTGGGTGGTCAGATCAAAGGATCCACCTGAAGGAGAGAAATCTTTTTCAATATTTATGCAAATGTGTGTTGGACTAAAGTGTGATCTTGTACAAATGTAATGAGCTGGTTTATTATTTCCTTGGAAGGGGTAAGGGAAGTGGAGCCCATGGATAGGCTGCTACTTCAGGAAAGAGGTATACTCCATTTGAGCTCACACAGAGAGCATCTTTGGATGAATCACTTTCCCTCCAAAAGCCTTAGTTTACTCATTTATAAAAGAAGGAGGTTGGAAGAGATGCTTTCTAAGAACTCTTCCAACTCTAATATTTCCATTTGAGCTTTCTCAGGTCTCTAGACATCTAACAAACCAAAGTGGCAAAAACTTTCCAGGTTCAAATTCTGAATATAACAGATGAACTTAAGACATAGTAACAACAGTTCATCTTGATTGGTTTAGAGTGTTTCAGGTTCACACTATCAATTTTGTGTTCCCTTTCTGACACGTCAAAGCTGATCATTTTAATTGGTTGTATCCTATTCTGCACACACTCTCAGCCTCCACTCCTCTATTTAGCAGCCCCATATAGGTCTATAGGATTCTCAGAGTTGGGAGGCTGAAGGGGAAAGAGTTTAAACCAAAAACAGTCTAAAAGTGGAGCTATCAACCTCATCTCCCACTCTCCCTTCCTGGATAAATTTGCACAGAATGGCATTCCCTATCTAGCAGCCAAGGGACCAACTAAAGGCCAGCCAATGTTCTCAGAGTCATCTGTGTCCTCTCTTTTCCTTGTTTTGGCTCCATTATAAGTATCCTGGCTTTTTACCATCCACTCCTAACATAAGGGGCTCTAAATCAATGATTATGGGTGGGTGAAAAGCCACAAAGATAAGCAAAAGTAAGAAATAACATTCAGAAAAGGGAAGAAAACCATAACAGTCTGTTTCCATCCTGCAGCTTCTTTATCTTCTAATCTTTTACTCCCTTTTCCTTCCCCTTCTTTTCCCAAAAGCACAGACAAGAAGAGTGGATTAGTTTTCTCTCTACTCACTTTCTAAAAAGAGTGTTCAATCCATTCTGCTCCCCCCTTTTTAAGGCAACCAAATAGAAAGACAGTTTTGTGTAGAACTATGTATGCAAAACATTGAAAACTAGAATGCCAAAATTGCTGGATAGGACAATAGTTCTGTATAGGATGGTTCTACCTTGGAGACAGTAGTAGCAATACACCTAGACTGCTTTCTCTGTCCGTCATCTTTCCTTCCTCCAAACTCAGAAATTAATTCCCCCGAAAGAGTCACTGTTAATGTTCTCTTGCCTCATTCACACTGGTCCAGCTGAGGCATCTCTGCTCCCTACATCATTACCAATCACAGATTCTGCCCCTGGAATTCAGCTGGCAGTTGGGCTGATGATGTGCAAAGCAGAATGGAATCCAACTTGGCTCTCCCCTTACTGTGTGGGCTCAGCCGGGCTAACAGGATAAATGCTTATTTGTGTCTGGAAACCCAACAGCTGTGGCTCAGAGGCTCACAAAGAACAGATCTAAAAAGGGAGACCGGGGCCATTGTTGCCCTGAACTAACTGGCCCCTTGCAAGTAAGGGAAGGAATGATGGGTGTGCTCTCCAGGGAGATACCTTTTATGCACTCACTTTCACTGTGTTAAAATTGTCCATTGCCCAACTTGAAGTTCAAATGGATGCTGCATGGGTGTTTCCTAACAGGAAATCCTTGGGGGCCTTCTTTGGAAAGCTGGTTATTAGACAAATGCCTTTGAACATATCAGATTCATTTAGAATCACAGAATCTCAGAATTCATCCCAATGTGTGAATGAATCCTCTCTGCAACATCTCTGATGGAACCTCTAATTGAATATTTCAAAGAAAATTGCTGGCACAAATGATTCATTTCTCCTTTCCCTCTTTATTACAAATGGGCCTTATATCTGGGAATAATTCCTATCCTTCACTCCCCTAACTCTGCCTGGAGGCCTCTCTTGGCCTTTAACAGTAATGTTGTGTTTTGTTTTTAAATTTACAAAGACTTGCAACATTCCTCTTCCCCCACCCACATCAGCTCCCCCTTAGTGGAGAAACAGTTCCCTGATGGTGATGGGCCATCTCCTTGTTAAAGTTATATCCTAATCTCTGCAGACACCTGTCAGGCAATGTTCTTTGTATTTTTTTCAACCCAGCTGGGTGCCCTCCCTATGAAGCCTGTTCCTAAACCCTGTTTTCCAACTATTTAGTCACTTTCCTTGCTCTCCTCTGGGCCTCTCTCCAGTTTTTCCACATTCTCCTAAACAAGCATGACTAATGCCAAGAATAGTGGGAGGATTCCTAGTATTATGTTGGCTCTATTTTTTTAAACATCACAGTTGTGTCCTGACTTATTTAAAGCTTGTGGTCTAAGACAAGGATGGGGAAAGACTATGTTACTATTAAATTGCTAACATTTTATTAAACAGTTTGCAAACTGTTGGGGGTTCAGAAATCCTGAAGCAGAAGGTCCTCACACAGAATCTAAGATTCCCAATGGTCAAATTTCTTCCAGTTAGCAAGGGTTAGAGTTAAGAAACCTTGAATAAATTTGTCCCAAACACTCTAATCCACATCATCAGCAATGGGTCAAGGTATTTGGACACAAAATACAGTCTATCAAGTCCAAGATTTTTTCCTCCATGGTCTGGAAATCTACCTGCAGAAATTAAGCTCCCTTTTCCAGATATCCACTTCATGACCATATCACTGCCCTCCTACCTGTAGGGCTGAGAAAAATCTTAATTATAATTGTAGTACTAGTACTACACATATGGGTCCTAATAAAACTACTCCAAGTTTAAGGAAACTTATGGGTAAGCATCCACATCAAACCATAACTCTTTTTATTTTCTTTTTCCAATTACATGTAAAGATGGTTTTCAATATTTATTTTTCATAAGATTTTGAATTCCATATTTCCCCCTCTATCTTCTCTCTCCAAGACAGCAATTGTGTGTGTATATATATATACACATATATATGTATGTATGTATACATTATATACATATAGATGTATACATATGCATATGTATAATTAATTTATTAACATGCAATTATGTAAAACATATTTCTATATTAGTCAACTTGTGAAAGAAGAATCAAAACAAAATGGAAAAAATCATGAGAAAGAAAAATCAAATTTAAAAAAGTGAAAATCATATGCTTTGGTGTGCATTCAGACTCCACAGTTTTTTCCTCTGGATATGGATGATATTTTCCATCACAAGTCTTTTAGAACTGTCTTTAATCGCTGTGTGCTGAGAAGAGTTAAGTCTATCATAGATCATTATGCAATGTTTCTGTTGCTATATATATATAATCTTCTCCTGCAAACAATAATTCTTAAGAATCCATCAATGTCTTCACTTTTTACTACATCAACCAGAGTAGACAATTCAACTGACATAGCAAAATAGGTGACGAAGATTTATCCAATTCATACAATTATAAACAAAGGATACACATGAAGGTACACATGTGTAACCAGAGGACACACATGGAGGGACACGTGTATGGCCGGGAACAAATATGGCCAGAGAACATGTATGACTAGGAAAGCTCGGGACTCCAATAATGCAGTTGCCAATGTCCTCTGGAAGTCACTGTTGCTCTCTGCTTCCATCTACTGGTTGTCAGCAGCAATTTGGCTTCTTCCCAAAAGGGGGAAGAGTCTATTAGCTTTTTAACTAATAGCCTCAAGAGCTATATTTAGCTCTTAAAAAAAAAATTCAAACCCCAGCCAGCTACACCCAGTCTGCTAACTAGACAAGTCCTTGGACATTCTTAAGTCTATCTTTTGAACTGTTCTTTCTCCGGATGACACTCAGACTTTCTCAGTTCATACACTTATCTATGTTATGATCTTAAATTCCTTTTAATTCTCTTCACCTTTCTCATATTCAACAAGACATGAGGATACCTCAAGTTGATTCAGCTAAACAAAGCTCTCTAGCCCGGGTTATCCAGTGTGGTCCACCCACCAAGAATGCCTTTAGCTTTTGAGAAAATACATATTGGAAAAACTGGTCCAAGTTGCATGGGGGAAGAGTTTCAGATACTGCTCCCACCATACTAGAGAATCTATTCAGCAAAACCCAAAAGGAATTGGAATAAAGAGATCTGTTTCACTTTTAATGATGCCCATGGGTGCCAAGCAAACCAAATCAGAGGCAAAAAGGTTAGAACTGATGAAGCTGATGTCCTTTGCCCTATATTTCCCCATCACTGCACTCTCTACAGTATGATAAACTAAAGTCCCCTTCATGATTAGGTCACCAGAAAGCTCAAGATTATTGGGCAAGTTGAAACCAGGGAATACAACCTATTGAATAAGGTTTAATATACTGCTGCTGATTTCCAGTTCCTATTCTATTCAACTGATCAGTGGTGGATGAATGATCAGTGAAAAATAGTCTGCCTTCATATCAAAATTGTCCATTCCAATCTCAATCACTGATATTGTTAATCAGTTGCCATTGTGTATTGACCATCCATTGCTTACAAGTACTGTGATGTCATACAAAAATTTGATTTGGTCTCTGCTCTGGGAGAAAATATATAGTAGGGATATGCAATTCCTCATATACCCTTTACTAAAGAATGGTAACTAGAGAAGGTCATCCCCTTCAAATAATGAAACCATGACTTTTGAAAAAGATATTCATATTGTTAGCCAAATCAACTCTAGTTATTTATGATGGCACAAATGTCTCCATCAGAGCTCCCTCATATTTAAGTAAGGAAAGTAAAGAAAAGAAAGGAAGTAAGGAAAAATGCTGTGTGTTCCTCATGTAGGACTAGAATGTAGGAAGAAGGGAGCTGAGATGAGAAGATGAGGAAGGAGCGAAAATCTATGTAAAACAAATAAAACCTAATAGAGTGATAAGGTGATTAATAAGTCAATTGCTTAGTGAAGAGACTGAGATCCATTGACTTCCAGGTTCTTTTTTTATGTTTTTGCTTACCTAGCTATTTTCCTTTCTTAGAAACATACTCAGGAGGGATTACTTCCATATATATATATATATATATGTATATATATATATATATATACATATATATATATATATATATATATCTTTCAAACAACTTGATCACATTTACTGAACTGGGTTTGCCCTTCTTAGACTTAAAGACTAAATTACATTTCACTAATTCATATTCTTCCATCAACTGATATTACCTTTCTAAATAGAGCCTAGTTGGCCTCCTCAGTGATTAAACTTTCTCAACCCCATAAAATAAACAACAACAGAGCTCCTAATTGATATTGTTAACCATGTCTCTCTCTTTGGGAAAGAAAATGAAAAAGAAAAGAGAAACAATATAAATCATAACCAAACATATACAATCTGGTACCAATACAAGAAGGGTGAAGGAAACCCACAAATCACTGAACTCTCCCCTCATTTTGAGACTGTCACTCTTGAAGTCTGTTCTTCTTATAGGCCCTGAGATCACTAAAATGAGGCAGGAAGGTTCTAGCTATCCTTTCAGCGCTCCTAGGCTACCAAGTCTATCACTGGCAAGAGCACAATTATCCCGGAAATAGAGTGTGCTAGGCTGAGCAGGGAGTGGAGAGCACTGCAGTAAAACCTCCTTAGACCTCAAGGGTTCCGCGTTCCAAGCATCTCATAAGACCCTGGAGGATTGGGAAGAGTCTACACTTAGCCAAACACAACTTCCTGCTTCTAAGAAAGGGAGGAAAAAATAGTTAAAAGGCTTTTTGGACACCAGAGATTTCAAGTTAGAGTAAACACGAATAAATCAGACACATGTGGAATGAATTTCTCCGGAAGTAAGGAAAGATGCTGTGTGTTCCACATGTAGGACTAGAATGTAGGAAGAGGGGGAGTTGAGATGAGAAGATGAGGAAGGAGAGAAAAATGTGGAGATTTAAATTGGAAATGAATCAGAGGTGATAGAGGGTTCAAGAGCTAGTACCATATTCTGGATGATTTTCAAAATAATAACAATGAGCAAGAGCTGAGCTAGAATGTATTGCAAAAGCCACCACCAGTGATATTGATGACAGATAAGTGACCCTGCTTCTCAATTCTTTTGTCCATGTTTATAGCAGTGGAGGGTGGGAGGAGAAAAGGAATGTTCCCAATGGGACTGAGGACAGAACATTCTAGGGGACTATCTCAAATGCAGCTGAGCCTAAATCACAGTTCACCTCTCAATCAAATACCCAGTAAACTCTATGGCAGGAGGACATGAAAAGTCTCAGCAGAGCTTAAAGTCATCTTGAGTTTGTATGTTGATATGAAAGGATTGCAGAAACATGGGAAGACTGAGTGTATCAGCAATAAATGAGAGTAAAAAGGGACTGCCTAATGAAATCAATGATTAAAATATACCCATTTTATATATATATATATAATAAATATATATAATGTAATATATATATATATAAATTAATACAGAATTATGTCTCCATCTTTGACAGCTATAACCCTCACTGACTACATAATAATATCTCTTTCTGCTCTGACAGCCCCCTTCATGTCCTGGTCTTTCCCACTGCAGCTGTTGACCTTTCCTTCATGGATGCTGCAATATGCTTGAGGAGAAGCTTAGCACACTTATCCTAATGGTCCCATCTTTCCATTATGCCTCTGGTGATATTTTTGTAAGTCTGTCTGTGTGGTTAGGGAGACTGGGACTGATGTCAAATTCCCACTCCATGGAAAAGGAACTGACCTTTCCACCCTCAGAACACATCTGAGCACACTAAGAAAGGCCACCCTGATCACTTGGACTTCCGAAAGGTTAATGTATGCCTGGTGATTCTGTCAGATCTAACAAGAAACCAGAAGAAAAGAAGTAGTACCATTTCCCAGAATGGGGCCACCCCAGAATAGGAGCCCTCCATAAGAACCAGAGCTTCACCTAAATGATGTGCCACAAGAAGTTACCAATACCCCAATCTCACCCTAAAATCCCATTCCCTGGAGCCCTATGCTGCCGATATTACTACCATCAATACAAACACTATGTCCACTCCAATTTCTACCTCCTAAGCATTGATTAGTCAGAAGGAGAATAGAAATAGCCACAAGAAGCCTGGAAGCAGGTCATTGTCAATGTGAAGCATACCACTGTTGATTCAGTGTACCTTTAGTATTTTCTAGGTTGTGAGGCATGCAGTTTAATTATGCCCCTAGACTGTCTCAGTTTATGGCCAGAAATCCCAATTGGATAATTTAGCATTTTTTCTTCTTGGTCCTCTACAGCCTTTGTTAACCTCATTTATTTAGGCTTGGTCTTCCTGTTAATAAATTAAAAGCTTCAATGGAAACTGCTCTTGCTGCAGAGGAGAGCTGGGTGGCACAGTCGATAAAGTACCAAGCCTGGAGTCGGGAAGACCTTAGTTCAAATCCAGCCTCAGAAACTTACTAGCAATATGACCCTGAACAAGGCACTGCATCCAGTTTGTCTCAGTTTCCTCATCTGAAAAATGAGCTGGAGGAGGAACTGGTAGATCACTACAATCTGTCTGCCAAGAAATCCCCAAATGGGGTTACAAAGAGTCAGACACAACTGAAACAACTAAACAATATACTTCAGAAACACTCCATGTCTAACCAAACCTCCAATGTTGAGTACATGTCTCAAAAGTTAAGTATAACAACTAAAAGGGGTTGATGATGTCATATGGAATCATGGATATAACCTTAGAAAGGTCATTATGGATCATCTAGTACAACTCCCTTCATGTTACAGATAAGGAAACTGAGGTCCAGTGAGATATGGTGTCTTACCAGGGTCACATTGCTAGTAATTAGTAGAGTCAGGATTCAGACTCAAGAGTTCTTTCCACCATGTTATATTTATTCAATCTATCCTTGACATACAAGTAAATCTCTGAGGCTTATCTACCTTATTCTAGTCCAAGTGGCTCCCACAGAATATATATATGGGTGTACATGTGCAGCTATTTTTGGTATTTTGTTTTTATTTTATTTCTTGGAGAAAAGGAAAAGGATTAGACAAGGCATACAAGGTTCGAGAGAACAATAAGTAAAGGTTAGAAGTGGCAATAGTTGACTGAATCCCCAGGGACTTAGCTCAATTGCCAAGATGGACAAAGAAGTTGTATCAAAGAAATTGGTACAGTCAAGATGGCAGAAAGATGGCCAAGCTATGGGGGATGGGAATGGGAAGGTACGACAGAAAAATTATAGCAGGGCAGAGGTAGAGATCAGATTTGCCGGATGGTGGTGGTATGACTAACAGGGTAGAGAAGTGAGAAAGTGCTTTGTAGGTCTTTTCTGACATTTTTGGGTGGAGGCCCAGTGTTTAAATAGATGCCACTGAACAGGGACAGAAAAATAAAGAATATTGAATCTTTATTAGTGGCAATAAGTGAAGATAAAGCCAAAGGGAGATGTGTGTGTGTGTGTGTGTGTGTGTGTGTGTGTGTGTACCTTTACCACAAACATCATTCAGTCCTGTTTGGGGAAGTGCCAGACCTCTCCCCCTCCTCTTTCCTTCCCACCTCCCATTTGGAGTGATTTGATTTCATAGAATGTTCCAATGCTCTGTTTTGCATTTGGTCTTATGGAACAACCACCCCTGGCCTTTCAGTTCCTGCTCAGGAGCTGAAGTGCCAACTGCACAAGGAGAGAACAGGGCCTGGGCAAGATCACAAATGCCAAAGATTTTGCCACCAAGCCTCATCTACTAAGACTGCCAGGAGAATTTTGCAAACGGAATTAATCTGAATGCAGCTGATGAAAAACATCTGAACAAAAGAAGCCAGTACAAACAGAAGAGTTGAGTTAGTTTCCCACTGCATTGACCTCAAGTGGGTTTTCCGAAGTTTCTATGATAGCAGCTTTTACTCTTTTTTGCTTTGTCCTGGTCTCTTAAGAGAAATTTCTCCTGATTAATTCTGCTTGGCTGAGAAACATTTCTTTAAGTCACTCTAGGACTTGGAATTATAGAATCTTAGCACTGAAAGGGAATTTAGTGGTCGTCTAATCCAGTTCCAAACTGAAAGCATGAATCTCCCTTACCAAATCCCTAATAAATCATTGCAGCCCCTACTTGCCACCTCCCAAGGAGAACTCAATTTTTTCCAATAGTTCTAATTATTAGGAAGCTTTTCCTTCTTTATATTGAAATGGAACTTGCTTACTTATATCTTCTACCTATTTGGCCAGGTTCTGCTCTTTGGGGCCAAGAAGAATAAGTAATAATGCTTCTTCCATATGACAGCCACCAACAGGATATGTGGGTTGGGTTAGTGCAGTTGAAGCAACAAGGCACCCACCCCCACCTCAGCCACCACCTCCATTCAGACCCCAGAAGTCCAATCTGAGCCTAGGATCCTCTGAAACAACAATGTCGCTCAGATGATCAGCCTGCTCCTAATCTAACCCCATAACCATTATTGAGAGGGACAGTCATCATGCAGATATGGCCTGGCAAGAAAGTTCTCACCCCTAAAGTCCTGAGCACTGTCAAATGAATCAACATGAGAGACAGACACGATTTCATCAGTGGAGTTGGCATTTAAAAATGTACATTACTATTTTCTGTAACCTAAGAACCATGGGGTTTATGATTTGACTTGCAGTTGACATCTCCTGTACATTCAATCCTCCCATTTTAGGATGGAGGTGCTGTTTTTAACACAATGAAGGAAACTGAGGCAAATAGAGATTGACTTGCTCAGAGGCACAGAGTTAGTAATGATAACAATAAATAATATTAATATATGTTAGCTATTATTGCCTTTATTATCTCTATATATACTTGATTGTTTCACCTGTGTATGTTCCATCTTGTTAGGGATGCTGTACAAGGAATTCCTTCATCAAGCAAGTGGAACTAGATGACCTCTGACATATCTTCCAGTTCTGGAATATGTTTTGTTTTGTTCTCTGTAATGCTTTGTCCCAGAAGGGAAGGAAGTCATTGCTGACTGAGAGCCGAGGAGGCCTCAAACCACCTTGACCACTCAATCGATGGCCCAAGCTGGGTGAATAGCAGCTGCCCTCATTTCTCTGTTCTTTGGCAAAAACTTAGCTGTGTGTTACACTGTGCATAAACATTCTGCTGACCTTGATCCAGGAATTTAAACAGTGTCGCTAAATGTAAACACTGACAAATACTTCTTTGCTTAAGTCACCAGTGTTCAAGATAGGCTGGGTTTTCTTCACTCCAGAAGTACATCGGGACACTTGGGTTTTTAAACGAGTGTGGTTTGCATTGCTTCTCTGGAGGAAGAGACAGTCATCAAGATTGCTTGACTTTGAGAAAAACAGCTTCCAAGGTGGAGGGAGCCCTCTGCTGATGACTCAGATAAAAGTTCACAGCTCCAGGCAAGGTAAGTTAGAGAAATTCTTAGAAGTAAGGTCTAGTTCTAAATTGGACTTTTCAGTTTCCAGAGATACCCTTATACTTTCATTAAATATTCATGTACCGGGTTCTCATATAATTTCTTCACTTTTTCTTCAACCACTGAAACAGAAGGACTCTTTAAAAAAGGTCCTCCTTATACAAAATTGCTTGGGCATTCCCAAGCAATGGGCTACAAACACCTATGCAACCTGAACATCCTGCAGTTACAATCCACATAATTCTGTGCTATGTGTATACATGAATATAGACAGACAGACAAACATACAAATATATTTATACATAGACAGGTGTATGTATGTATATATATTATTTTCACACAGAGATGTTTATATACATACTCATATATACTTATGCATATATACAATCCCAAGACTAGAAGTAATATTTACAGACCACCTCCTTTTTGTGTTTCCAGATAAAGAACTTCTATGATGCCACAAGCTTGAAAAAGGAATTCTTCCTAGCAGCTGGTGCCCTGATGCTAGAGGTTAGCAGCTTAACACCAGGGTGTGGTGCCCAATTTTGAACTCTGAAAATTACTGCTGATAAGGGCAGGATTGCTGCCAAGGCCCATGGTGTGAATCCCAGGAGAAGCACCCTCTATTTTAAGCACTCTCAATCCATTGCACTGTCATGTATACTGGATAATGATGTGTTCTTCCTCTGTTTTCTCTCTGTCTCTGTCTCTATCTCTCTCTGTCTGTCTCTCTCTCTCTATCTTTCTCTCTCTGTCTTTGTCTTTCTCTATCTCTCTCTGTCTCTCTCTCTCTCTGTCTCTGTCTCTCTCTCTCTCTGTCTCTCTGTGTCTTTGTCTTTCTCTCTCTCTCTCTCTCTCTCTCTCTCTCTCTCTCTCTCTCTCTCTCTCTCTCTCTCTCTCCCCCTTCCTCACTCCCCACTCAATTCCTTCCCAAGCTTCAACTACTGCACAATGATGTCAGCCAACTCTCTGACTGTCCTACTCTTAGAAATGTCTCACTCCGCAGTGATCTATATATATATGACATACATCAAATCATACTGGAGGTCATTAAAATCCTAGAGGTCATTATGAAGAGCAAATTATATTGTCATGGCATTCCTATGCAAAAAAGGAAAACTATTAGGAAGAAAAGATGGAGAAGAAGAAAATGTAAACAAAGATTTTTCAAATAGAAACAGGGTACTATTTAAAGTACAATGTTGTGCATATAGTGGGGGAGAAGAATTCCTGATAAGAAAATCTTATTTTGGAGAAGGCTTCACAGGAAGATACAAATGAAACTTCACTCTTCATATAGGAGGACTGACACACCCACCAATTCACATGCTTTCTGAAGACAAAAAGACAAACATTTACTTTTAGAGAATAAGAAAGATCAGAAGGAAAGCACTCTGAAGCCAGAAAGGAACAAGCCCATGTAAGTAAGTACACAGGAGAACAAACTGGAACTTAGGACTTAGAGATCAACTAGTTCAACTCTTCATTTTACAGAAACTGAAGCCAAATAGATGACTTGCCCAAGGTCATATTGCTAGTTAATAATAGAACTGGAAAGGCAGAACCAAGATGGAACAGTCATCCAGTACAACCTACTCTACAAAGATCTAGAAAATGAACCAAGTCAAATCCTGATAGGAAAATCCAGGAACAAGTCAAAGTGAGTCATTTTTCCAGCCCAATTTAACATAAGGAGACAGAGATTTCTATAGACCTTAGAGATAACCAGAGGTGCAAAATGAGAGGAATACAGGGACCAAAAAGAACTGAAGTCCCAGGAGATCCCAGGGATATAGAAACAGGTGCCAGTTGTAAGCTGTGTCATACATTACGCAGTCCTGAGTAACTGAGAAAGGAACCTGAATCTAGGGCAGAGATTCAGAGTAAGAAACTATATGGTGTACTGTTTTGGGAACAAATTCAGAAGCAAATAGTATTTCTGTGGTAGACCTCAAGAGCAGAGCTGGGACTGGATTCTAGCTTCCATTCTAGTATGAAGCCTTCTTTGAAATAGTGAGGGCAAAAATCTTTCAGTTCTGTCATTCTAAACCAATAGAGTTTTCCAGCTGGCTGAGAGAGGTTAAGTTAGAAGTAGCCTACTAGAACTTTTAACTATGGACAAACCTACAGGAGAGTAGCTCAGATTCAAACCTGAGGGAGAAACTCACAGAATTAGAACAGAAGGGTAGTGATTAGACCACTAGGGAGGCACTGAAAGCTTACAGGTCCCCAGTCTTAGCTGATCTTGAGATCTTGAAGTGACACAACACTCAAAACCCCAAGGAAACAGCAGAAGGACCCATAAGGACAAATGCTCAGTTCAGACATTCCTCTCCACCAGGATGAATTACAAACTCCCTAACTTAATCAAAACTTATATTACAAATTCTCTAACTTAAATTCCAAAGTCAAGAAGTAGTTTGGAAGATTGAACAAAGAAAAAAAATCATTCCCCATAAAGAGCTATTATGTGGACAAGGATGCTCAAGACACAAACCAAGAAGAGAGCAAAACCTCAATGTAAAAACATAGCTTGGAAACAAGTTCAACCAGCTCTTAGAAGAATTGCAGCAAGAGGTTTGAGGTTTAAAAAAAACTAAAAATGATTTTCAAAACCAAATAAGAATGCTAGAGGAAAAAATGGGGGAAATGAGAACTGGTGAAGAAATATTTGGAAAGACAATTAATAGTTTTAAAACAAGAGACAAAGACTTACTGAAAATTAGAATTGACCAAATAGCAACTAATTACTCCATGAGATAAGAAGAAATGTTAAAACCAAAAAAATAGAAAATATAAGTTATAGCAAAAACAACTGACCTGGAAAAGAAATCAAGGAGAGATGATTTAAGAATCATTGAACTACCTGAAAACTATGGCCAAAAGAACAACATAAACATCATATTTCAAGAAATGTTAAAAGAGAGCTGAACAGTTCTTTAGAAGCAGAGGTCATGGAAACAATTAGCAATTTTAGAAAGGTTGCAGGTTATAAAATAAACCCTCATAAACACTCAACTTTTCTATATATGTCTAGCAAGAAACAGCAGGAAGAGCTAGAAAGAAAAATCCCATTCAAAGTAACCTCAGACAATATAAAATATTTGGGAGTCTATTTGCCAAGACAGACTCAGAATCTTTTTGAAAACAATTATAAAACACTTCTCACACAAATTAAATCACATTTAAATAACTGGACAAATATCAACTGCTCATGGATAGGTAGAGCTAATATAATAAAAATGACAATTCTACCAAAACTAAACTATCTGTTTAGTGCCCTACCAATCAAAATTCCAAAAAATTACTTCAACGAGTTAGAAAAAATTGTAAGTAAATTCATATGGAGAAATAAAAAGTCAAGAATTTCCAGGAGCTTAATGAAAAAAGTGCAAAAGGAGGTGGCTTAGCCCTACCTGATCTAAAATTATATTATAAAGCATCAGTCATCAAAACTGTTTGGTATTGGCTAAGAAATAGAGTGGTGGACCAGTGGAATAGACTAGGTGTAAAAGCAGGAGAGGATTATAGTAATCTGCTGTTTGATAAACCCAAAGAGTCCAGCCATTGGGATAACAACTCCCTCTTTGATAAAAATTGCTGGGATAATTGGAAGTTAGTGTGGAAGAAACTTAGATTAGACCAACACCTCACACCCTTTACCAAGATAAGATCCAAATGGTTACAGGACATAGACATAAAAAACAATACTATAAGCAAATTAGAAGATCAAGGACTAGTCTACCTGTCAGATCTATGGAAAGGGGAACAGTTTATGACTAAGGAAGAGTTGGAGAACATCACCAAAAACCAATTAGATGATTTCGATTACATTAAATTAAAAACCTTTTGCACAGATAAAACCAATATAACCAAGATCAAAAGAAATGTAGTAAATTGGGAAACAATCTTTACAACTAATGATTCTGACGAAGGACTAATTTCTAAAATATACAGAGAACTGAGTCATATTTTTAAAACAAAAAGCCATTCCCCAATTGACAAATGGTCAAAGGATATGCAAAGGCAATTTACAGATGAGTAGATCAAAGCAATCCACAGCCATATGAAAAAATGTTCTAAATCATTAATTATTAGAGAAATGCAAATTAAAGCTTCTCTGAGGTACCACCTCACACCTCTCAGATTGGCCAATATGATCAGGAAGGATAATGATCATTGTTGGAAGGGTTGTGGGAAATCTGGGACACTACTACACTGTTGGTGGAGCTGTGAACTCACCCAACCCTTCTGGAGAGCTATTTGGAACTATGCCCAAAGGGCAACAAAAATGTGCATACCCTTTGACCCAGCAATACCACTAATGGGTCTATACCCTGAAGAGATGATGAAAAAGAGTAAAAACATTACTTGTGCAAAAATATTTATAGCAGCCCTGTTTGTGGTGACAAAGAATTGGAAATCAAGTAAATGTCCTTCAATTGGGAAATGGCTTAGCAAACTGTGGTATATGTATGTCATGGAACACTATTGTTCTATTAGAAACCAGGAGGGATGGGATTTCAGGGAAGCCTGGAAGGATTTGCATGAACTGATGCTGAGTGAGATGAGCAGAACCAGAAAAACACTGTACATCCTAACAGCAACATAGGAGTGATGTTCAACCTTGAAGGACTTGCTCATTCCATCAGTGCAACAATCGGGAACAATATTGGGCTGTCTGCAAAGGAGAGTGACATCTGTATCCAGATAAGGAGCTGTGGAATTTGAACAAAGTGCAAGGACTATTCCCTTTAATTTAGAAAAATAAACCAGATATCTTATTGTCTGATCTTGTTACCTCTGAGACTTCTCTTCTCTTCTTTAAGGATATGATTTCTCTCTCATCACACCCAATTTGGATCAAGGTACAACATGGAAACAAAGTAAAGACTGACAGAGTGCTTTCCGGGGGGGGGGAAGCAAGATTGGGGGGAAAATTGTAAAACTCAAATAATATCTTTAATAAAAATAAATTTTAAAAAGTCAAAAAAAAAGCAGAGGTCAAAGTGAAAATAGAAAGAATCCACTTGTCACCTTCTGAAAGAAACCCCAAAATGCAAATTCCTGGGAACATTTTAGCAGAAATCCAGAACTTTCAGGTCAAAGACACAATACATCAAATAGCAAAAAAGAAAGAATTCAAGTTACCAAGGAACTAGTCAGAATCATACAGATTAATAGCCATCACTATAAAGGAGCAAAACACTTGGAATGTGACATTCCAGAAGGCAAAAGATATAGACTTAGATCAAAGAATAACATACCTAACAAAACCAAGCATAGCCTTAAAAGGGGAAAAATGGACCTTTAACAAAATAGAGGACTCCCCCTCATTCTTTTTATTTTAAGTTTTTTGGCAAGGTAATGGGGTTAAGTGTCTTGCCCAAGGCCACACAGCTAGGTAATTATTAAGTGTCTGGGGCCAGATTTGAAGTCAGGTACTCCTAACTCCAGGACCAGTGCTCTATCCATTGCACCCCCTAGCTGCCCCTACCCCATCATTCTTGGTGAAAATAAAAGAACTGCATAGCATCTCTGAGACTCAGAAGTCAAGAGAAGCATAAAAAGTTAAATATGAGCAAGCAACCGTAAGGGACTCAACAAGGATAAACTATTTCCTTTCTTATACTAGGAAATAAAAAATGTAAGTATATAACACATAATTATAATGGATACTTATGTAATAAATGTGATACATGTATTGTATAATACATGTAGGGACATAATACATTTCAGAATACTATCATCATTAGAAGAGTCTAATCAGATGGGAGGAATGAGAGTATTATGTGTAGATTATCTTAAAAGATGAATGAAAAGGAAAGTAAAGAGAATTCACAGGGTAGTAAAGAGGAAGATGGGGAAAATATCTAAAAATTAGTGTGCAACTAGAAATCTAAAAAAACATGGAGAAAGGGATGGGAGGTGGAGAAGACAACTCTTTTAACTGTATTCTCACTTGAATTGATCAAAGGGGGAAAGAATGTATACACACACACACACACATACACATACACACACACACACACACACACACACACACTCAGAGTTCAGTATAGAAATACATTTTTACTCAATACAGCAACGGGAGTTAAAAGAGCTAAGGGAAAAAAAGAAGAATAAAGGGGAGGATTAGTCTTAAGCAAAATAAACCAGTTAGTAGGAGGTATGGAATAAAGAGAAGAAAAAGTATAAGATCATATAATGGAGAAATACACAATTATGCATTAAGTAAAGGAAAAAAGACAGGAGTAGGAAACAAAACAAAAGCAAAAATAAACATTTGAAATAGAAAACCAGAGAGAACGCATTTTACTGAAAGGCATCAAAGTCAATGAATCAATATCTGTACTAAACATACATATAACAAATGACATAATATCTAATTCTTTTTTTGTGTTTGTTTTTGCAAGGCAAACGGGGTTAAGTGGCTTGCCCAAGGCCACACAGCTAGGTAATTATTAAGTGTCTGAGACCAGATTTGAACCCAGGTACTCCTGACTCCAGGGCCGGTGCTTTATCCACTGTGCCACCAAGCTGCCCCTATAATATCTAATTCTTAAAGGAAAAGTCAAATGGAGAAATAGACTGTAAAACTATAATAGTGGGGAAACTTCAATTTACCTCTCTCAGATCTAAATAAATCTAACCAAAAAGCAAGTAAACAGTAAAGGAAGGATCTAAATAAAATTTTGTAAAAGTTAGGTATAACAGAACTTTAGAGACAGTTGAATAAAACTAGAGAGGAATATAAATATTTCTGAGATATGTTATCTTCATGAAAATTGACAAGGTAGAGATAAAAATCTTAGACAATTGTAGAAAAACATAAATATTAAACATACCTTTTAAAGACCACAATGCAGGGGCAGCTAGGTGGCGTAGTGAATAAAGCACCGGCCCTGGAGTCAGGAGTGCCTGGGTTCAAATCTGGTCTCAGACACTTAATAATTACCTAGCTGTGTGGCCTTGGGCAAGCCATTTAACCCCGTTTGCCTTGCAAAAAACCTAAAAAAAAAAAACACAATGCAAAATTATATTCATTAAGGCTTTATGAAGCAAAGATTAAAAGTTAAGTGGAAACTACATAATCCTAAAAAATGGGTGGATCCAAGAACAAATTATAGAAACAACCTATAATTTCATTAAAGATAATGTAAGGGGGCAGCTAGGTGGCATAGTGGATACAGCACCAGCCCTGTAATCAGGAGGACCTAAGTTCAAATCCGGTCTCAGACACTTAATAATTACCTAGTTGTGTGACTTTTGGCAAGTCCCTTAACCCCATTGCCTTAAATAAATTTTTAAAAATTTTCAAAAATTTAAAGTTAATGTAATGATGAGATAGCATACCAAATTTTGGGGATAGAGCCAATGCAGTACTTAGAGTCAATGTTATATCTCTAAATATTTTCATTAATAAAAGAGGAAAGAGTACATCAAAGAAATAATCATGCATCTATAAAGACTTGAAAAACCAACAAATTTTAAGAATGCAATTAAACAACCAAATAGAAGTCTTGAAGATCTAAAAAGAAATTAACAAAATAGAAATCAAAAAACTCTTTCAATTAATAAATGAAACTAGAAAAAAGTTTTTTTGGGGGGTTGATTAAATAGATAAACCATTAGCTGATTTAATATTAAAAAAGAATGAAGATATATAAATTGCCAGGATCAAAAATTCAAAAATTTAAATCTAATCTAATTTAAAAAAAGAATTAAAGTATAATATTAGGAATTTTTTCACCCATTCATATACCAATGAAACTGGCCATCTAAATGAAACAGGTGAATATTTACAAAAATATAAAATGCCCAGATTAATAGAATAAGAAATAGAAGAATTGTAGAAAATCATAGGAAAAATCTTTGAAAATCTTAGAAAAAAGATATTGAATAAACTATTAATGAACTCCCAAAGAAGAAAATTCTTAAGATCATTTGGTTTTACCAACAAATTCTATCAAACATTCAGAGAACAATTAACTATAATATTACATGAACTATTTGAAAAAATGGGAAAGGAAGAGATCCTGGCAAATTTCTTCTATTATACAAATATGGTCTTGTTCCTTAAACCAGAAAATTATAGACCAAAATCCCTAATGAATATTGATGCAAATATTTTAAACAAACTAGCAGCAAGAAGACTACAACAATGTAACACAAAGGTTACATATGTGCAGGCTAGTTTTATCAACTGAATTTATTACCAGTATAGATTTATACCAAGAATACAAGACTGGAGGGCAGCTAGGTGGCACAGTTAATAGAGCACTGGCCCTGGAGTCAGGAGTACCTGAATTCAAATCGGGCCTTAGACATTTAATAATTACCTAGCTATGTGACCTTGGGCAAGTCACTTAACCCCACTGCCTTGCAAAAACCTAAAAAAAATGCTAGGTAAAATACTAGGAAAACAATAAATACAACTGACCATATTGATAACTAAAGCAATAAAAATCATATGATTATATCATAGATTCAAGAAAAGTTTTTGACATGATACAACATTCATTCCTGTTTTAAAAAAAACATTAGAAAGCATAGGAAAACACAGATCCTTTCTTATTATGATCAATAGTATATATCTAACATTAAGAGTTAACATTATCTCCAATGGGGATAGATTAGAAATCTTTCCAATAAAATCAGGGGTAAAGCAAATGTGTCCATTATCATCATTACTATTCAATATAATGCTAGAAAAGCTAACCATAGCAATAAGACAAGAAAAAGAAGTTGAAGAACAATAGGTAAGTAGGAAACAAAATATGATCACTTTTTGCAAGATGATATGATGAGTCAATTGAAAACTAAATGAAACAAATATCAGCTTCCATAAAGTTGTAAGATACAAAATAAAAACACACAAATTTAAAAAATACAAATCATTAGCATACCTATATATAAAACCAAAAAAACAAATCAAGAGACCAAAAGAGAAATTCCACTTAAAAATAACTACAGAGGGGGCAGCTAGGTGGCATAGTGGATAAAGCACCGGCCCTGGAGTCAGGAGTACCTGGGTTCAAATCTGGTCTCAGACACTTAATAATTACCTAGCTGTGTGGCCTTGGGCAAGCCACTTAACCCCGTTTGCCTTACAAAAAAAAATAACTACAGAATAATGGATATGGTATTACTTTCTTTCTCAATGAGTAGGGGAAAGACTGGAGGGAGGGAGAGAATTTGGAATTGAAAATTTTTAAATGAATGTTAAATAAACAGCTAAATAATTAGATAAAATAAAATAAAAATAACTATAGAAAATATAAAGGACTTGGAAGTCTACCTGTCAAGAGACACAAAGAAACTTTATGAACCTAAATACAAAACATTTTTTACACAGATAAAAATAGATCTAAAACAATTGGAAAAATATTAATTGCTCATGGGTACTACAAGAAAAATAATAAAAATTACAATATTACCTGAATTATGGATTTATTCAGTGACATACTAATCAAACTATCATGGGATAACTTCATGGGATTAGAAAAAATAATAACAAAATTCATCTGGAAGAATAAATGGTCAATAATATGAGGAAATTAATAAGGGCAAAATGGGAAGGACAGGGACTTAGAAATGCCAGATCTTAAACTGTATTATAAAGGAGTGATAATTAAAATAATTTCATACTGATCAAGAAACAGGTTGATCAGTAAAAAGAGCAGGTACAATGTACAGAAGCACATGAGCATAGTAACCTAGATTTTGATAAATCCCAAAATCCAACTATTTGGGCAAGAAATATTTCAAAAACTATTTCAAAAAAAAAACTGTTGAGAAAACTCGAAAGAAGTTTGGCAGGAACTGGATATAAACTAGCATCTTACATTTTATACCATGACAAACTCCAAATAGATCAATTATTAGACATCAAGGATGATATCATAAACAAATTAGAGGAGCCAGGAAGAAATTATCTGTCAGCTCCAAGGATAGGAAAAGAGTTCATAATCAAACAAGAAATAAAGAAGACCATGGGTGGTACAGTGTACAATTTCAATGACACAACATTTAAAAGACTTTGAAAGAACAAAATCAATCCATTTAAAATTAGAAACCAGTGGAGGAAATTGGTGGAGGAGGGAGGAACTTTACAATAAGCTTCTCTTATTAAAAAAAAATTCATTTCTAGGATATATAATATACTGAATCAAAATTATATAAGAATAAGATACCTTTTCCAATTGATTTTACATCATGAATCCTTTGGAACCATGATGAATCACTGTGCTGGACAAAGTTCCTAAGTCTTTCATAGTTCATTATCTTTACAAAATGGCAGCTCCAACAGTTAACAACCCTTCCAGCATGTCATTTTTCTTTTTTTGTCAACTTTACCAATCTGATAGATGTGAGGCTATAACTCAGGATTCTTTTAATTTGTATTTCTTTAATTATAAGTGATTTAGACATGTCATAGCACATGTCAGGATAAGCTCAAAATGGATATATGATTTAGACATAAATGCATAGATCTAATAGTAATTTGTCCATATTATCCAATTTGCTTATAATATCACTTTTTATGTCTAAATTATGAACTCATTTTGAGTTTATTTTGGCATGCAGTATGTAATGTCGATCTATAAATAGACTACTTTCTAGTTTTTCCAAGAGTTTTTATCAAATGGTAAGTTCTTCCCTGAATAGCTGGGATCTTTGTGTTTATCAAACACTAGTCTAGCTACTGTGCTCATTTGTTTCTGTATATTATATTCTGTATATACAGACTTAATCTTTTCCATTGATCAACCACTCTATTTCTTGTCCAAGACCAAATTGTTTTGATGATTACAGCTTTGCAATAGAGTTTGAAATCTGGTATTCTAGGCCCACTTCCATCACATTATTTTTCTTTGATTCCCTTGATGGTCATGACCTTCTGTTCCTCCAAATGAATTTTAAAATTTTTCTATCTCTATGAAGTAAATTTTGGGTAGCTTGATTGGTATGGCACTGAATAAATAAATTAGTTTCGGTAAGTACCATTTTTATTATACTGTTTCAGCCTATCCATGAACAATCAATATTTCTCCAATTATTTAGGTCTGTCTTTATTTGAGTGAAGAGTGTTTTGTAATCGTGTTCCTATAGTTCCCATGTGTGTCTTGGCAAGCATCTTTATGGTGTCTACAGTTATTTTAAAATGGAATTTCTCTTTCTATTTCTTCCTATTGGACTTGATTGGTAATATCGACAGTTTCTCTTGGGCAGGAACTGTCCTTCACAAATGACTCTCAAAGGGAAGCTAGGTGGCGCAGTGGATAGAGTACCAGCCCTGGAGTCAGGAGTACCTGAGTTCAGATTTGACCTCAGACAATAATTACCTAGCTGTGTGGCCTTGGACAACTCACTTAACCCCATTTGCCTTGCAAAAACCTAAACAAAAAAACAAAAACAAAATCATAAATGACTCTCAAGCATGAGATTGTTTTATTAACCAGATCTTACATATCTAAGTGAATCTTTTGCTTCCATGCATTTGCCTTAGGCCATTGTAAACCTCCTCCAAAACTACCATTGCCCAAAATATTTATAGAACTCCTCTTTGCCTTCAAAATTAGGAGGAGCCTTATCAGAAAATCAGACATTACTCTATATCATACCCTGTTTTTAATCCAATTCAACAAAGTTATTAAAAGACTAGTATATGCAAAGTACCATGCTAAGTGTAGGTACAAAGAGAATATAAATTTGTCCTTGCCTTTGAGGAGCTTATATTCTACTGGGAAGTATATATTCCTAATAAGCAAATACAAAGCAATTTGAGGAGGGAGAGGAGTCTAAATAGGGCAGCTAGGTGGTGCAATGAATAGAGCGCTGGCCCTGGAGTCAGGAGGTCCTGAGTTCAAATCCAGCCTCAGACACTTAATACTTGCCTAGCTGTGTGATCTTGGGCAATTCACTTAGCCCCATTGCCTTACCAAAAAAAAAAAATTCTTAATTTTTTAAAAAAAAATTTAAATAGGGCAGAGATTCTTAATCCAGAATCTATGTATCAATTTCAGGGGGCCCATGATTTAATGGGGGAAAATAATTCTCTCTTATTTTCACTAATCTTTCATTTTCTTTGTAATCCTCTGTATTTTAATTTCTGCATTTAAAAATACTCTGAGAAAGGGTCCCTAGATTTCCCTGACAAAGTGGTCAGAAAAGATTTAAAAACCTCTGAACTGGTGGGAATGAGGAGGGGCTTGTACAATAGGTACCTCCTCAGTTGCACTTGAGCAGAGGTTTGAAGGAATTCTAAAAGGTAGAAGTGAAAGGGGAATGCATTCCAGAAATAGGGGACAGATTGTGCAAAGGCAAACACAAGATGGAATGCTGAGTTCAGGAAACAAGGAGAGGGTCAGTTTGTCTGGAACATAGAGTAAATGTAGGAAAATAACATGAAGTGAAGTCTGGAGAGGCAAACTGTCCTCAGATTGTAAAGTGTTTCATATGCCAAACTGAGAAATTTGTATTTTATCCCAAAAGCAATACAAAGACACTGGAGAAAACAAAGATTTTTTTAACAGACTTATCACATGCTAAGACCCATGTCTTAGAAAGATGATCTTTTGAAGATCTGTGGAGGATGATTTGGAAGAGGAAGAGTCTGGAAACTGGGAGATTGTTTCACTAGTTCAGTCACAAAGTGGTAAGGTTAATGTGAGAAAAGAAAAGGGAGTTGATGTAAGAGATGCTACAAAGGCAGAAACAATGAGACCTGGCAAATGATTACATGTGGGAGATGAGAAATGGAGATGTGAAGAATGACTCAAATGTAGTAAACCATGATGACAGGAAGGATGATGGTAGCATCATTAGTCATTACATACATGTTAAAGGGCACTCAGTCCATGTAGCCTAACCCATGGTTATACTCCTACTATATCCTCCAAAAGTGATTGGTCATAGAAACACTGTTCAAACATTTCCAGAAATAGGGAACTTTTTTATGTTACAAAGGAGTGTATTGTACTTTTTGGACAACTCAATTTATCCATCTTGGTAATTCAATTTATTCATTTGATATAACTCCCAGTTATTTTTTTGTTATATCCAAACATCAAATGTAATTGAAATATTTGCCCTGCCAGAGGGAGGCAAAAGAATGAGTCATTCAAAAAAGGAACTCCAAAAATACACTGACCAATGGTAGCATCTTTGGAATAGGTATTTAACCTCCCAAGGCAACTACTTTGAAAGGGGAAAATTCAATTGGATGTGTTAGTTATGGAATGTTTGTTTAGAATCATTTACCTTGTGGTCACATCTTGATAATATTGTCATTCATTCATTCATGAATGTATAAACATACAGTCTTTAATGATGCCAGAGAGGTAAGATCAGAGACACCCAGAGCTGGAAGGGCCTTCATCATTGCCATCCTTGAACTGGAAGGACACCAGCTAACACATCCACAGGAACTGTTCTTTGCTGGAAAATCTCAAATGAAAGGCTCTCACTCCTTCTCAAATCATACCATTCTTTTTACTAAATCCTAATTCTTAAATTTGTTTCCTTATATCAAACTGAAATCTTTCTTTTTGAAACTTTCTTCCCTTGTTCCTAGTCCTACCCTCTTTGTTGCCCTTCTATCGATGAACAGTCTAATCTCAGAAAAACATGGAAGGACTTACATGAACTGATACAAAGTGAAATGAGCAGACCCAAGAAAACATTGTCTATAGTAACAGCAATATTATATGATGATCAACTGCAAATAACTAGCTATTTTCAGCAATACAATGATCTAAGACAATTCTCAAGATTTATGAAAATGCTCTCCATCTCCAAAGAAAGAACTGATGGAAACTGAATGAAGATTGAAGCATACTTTTTCTTTATTTTTGTTAGGTATTTTTTGTCTGTTTTCCTTCACAACATAATAAACACAGAAATATGTTTTGCATGACTCTATATGTAAAACCTATATCAAATTGTTTGCCTTTTCAATGAGGGGAGAGAAGGAGAAAAGAATTTGGAACTCAAAATTTTAAAATAAATGTTTAAAATTAATCTATACTTGCATTTGGGGGATAATAAATATAAAAAATTTAAAAATAAAATACAAGTATCCCTTTTAAAAAATAGTACCATTATGTGTCAGGCACTTTACTAAGCGCTTAATTATTATCTCATTTGATCTTCACAACAATCCTTCAAAGTAGGTGCTATTACTATCTTCATCTTTCCCTCTGCTAACACTTTTTCTTCATAAGACACTATTCCAACCTGCCTGAAATGTTACCACCACTATTTTCTAGCTGTTAATTGTCCTCCTTCAAGGGCAATGCTAAATGTGATTGCTAAAGACAAGGTTAAAAATGATTGTTCCCTCTTTGTCTAATCTCTCAGACCTCCCTTTTACCTCTCCTATGCACTAACTCATTTTCTAACTTATATTACAGTACTTGTAACCATACCCCATTCCTTCCTGGGTTGTAAAGTCCTAAAGAGAGAATGCATAATTTTTCATCTATCACACATCAATCTACCCTATTTAGTACTCCTCTCCCTCCTCAAATTACTTTGTATTTTCTTATTACATACATGTATCTCCCGATAGAATATAAGCTCCTCAAAGGCAAGGACAAGTTTATTTAAAATAGTCTGTACTGTAAAATGTATTGTTCAGAAAATACATCCTATGTATTCAGAATAGGGCAAGATCACTAAGTACTAGAGTAAGCATAGCTGATTTTTTTTAATAGTGGGACTTGAGTTAGGTCTTGAAATTTGGGCAAAATTTTTATGGTTGGAGGATGATGAGAAGGGGGGAGGAAGAGTAGAAGAAAAGGAGGTAGGAATCCTATATCATAGGTTCCTACATAGATTTTAGAGCCAGAAAGAACCTTAGAAGTTACTTAGTCCCCCTCTCATATTTTATAAATGAAAAAACTGAAATACAGAGAAGTTAGATGATTTGCATAGGATCACATAGGCAAGATTTGACCTAAGTTCTTCCTGACTCAAGTTGAGTGCCCTCATCACTACACCATGATATCTCTCATGCATGAAGGGAATAGTATTAAAAAAGATGCTGGAGTAGGATTTTTATATAGAACAGTGAGAGATAAAATTAGCAGGTAGTATGGAAATAGATTAAATGTCATAAAGAGAGTAGACTTTATCATATAAATAATTAGGAACCATCAAAGGTCTTTGAGTAAGGGACTCCCTTCAGCTGTGCTCTTATAGGAGAAATCAAAAGAGCTAAAACGCTCATTAAGTCCATTTTCTTTTATTAAACTCTCTTGTCAAAGGCTTGGTAAATTAGAAGGGGGAAAGAAGAGAGGAAGGAGTTAAAATTTTTGGCTTAAAGTGAAGGATGGGGGATTAACTGTACACCTCAGTTTCCATGTTCTCCCTGGCTCCTCTAACCATGGATAATCTATAATGGATAGTAAAAGCAAGAAAAGCAGTTAGGACCTGGAACTGCTGGTGGCAAGATGAGAAGGGATTGTACCTGGCATTGAAACCTACCTATAAACTATGTCTGAAATAAGGCTTTGGGATTAAGTGATTGACTTGCAGGATCCACAGCAAAGTCTGTGGTGCTGTCGGAGACATTTAATCAAAAGAGAGCAATGGAGAACTTCGTGGTGGCTGTTTTATGCTCTGGATCTTAATGCAGGCTTATATGTTCCTCTATTTATACATGTACCCTCACTGGCTAGAATGACTGACATTCCAAAAAGGGAAAGTAAAATATAACACTTCCTTGAAGGACTGCACAGAACCCACCATACATTCCTAGAAGCAAGATGGGAAGCAAAGTTAGACCTCTCTCCAATAAGGAAAGGAAATTCGGTGAAGTAAACCACAGAATAGCCTAGCAAACAACATGGGGAAATCCAGCCTCAAAGCACATTCTCTAGGCAACCCCCTATGACTATTAAAAAACAAAAGAATGCCTACCTCTTTAGTAGAGGTTGCTCCCTGATTGGGGGGGAGAGCAGGGTTCCCTATTGCAATGAAATCAAATCAAGTAAAAATAATATCAGTTCTAATAAAAGGTTAGTAAATGATAATCATAGTTGTCTATGTACACTAGGTGTTCAATTAATGTTGACTATTTAGGGCTAAAAGGGATTGACTGCCACGAAGAAACATTCTTCATTCACCATAAAAGTAGAGCAGTAAAGAACAAGATTGGCCAATCAATCTCATTGTGTTATGTAGAAGCAATTGTAGTCCTGAAGAAAATGTGGTTCCCTAGCAAGTATTCAAGTGCCATACAGGTCCAAGTGAAAAGTTGTCAACACTTAATAAATAAAAAGAAGGGGGACGGCTAGGTGGCATAGTGGATAAAGCACCAGCCTTGGAGTCAGGAGTACCTGGGTTCAAATCCAGTCTCAGACACTTAATAATTACCTAGCTGTGTGGCCTTGGGCAAGCCACTTAACCCCGTTTGCCTTGCAAAAAAAAACCTAAATAAATAAATAAATAAAGAGAAGTCTAGATATGTCATTCATTTCCAGTTCCACAACTTACTGATTTCAGGTAGCGGGGCAGGTCATTGAATTATACATGTTTGAACAAGAAAGACTCTCAGGAGGTCATCTGGTCTAGACCCTAGCTTTCATACAAATATATTCTAAAAATATGATAAGAGGTTCACTCCTCTTACTTAAGTCTCATAAAATCATTAGTTTAGAGTTTGAAGTAAGGTCACATTGTGTAATTGCATTATTTTACTGTTGAAGAAACTAAAGTGAGGATATTAAGTAATTTGCCCAAGTTCACAAATATAGGAAGCAGCAAAACCAAGATGGGAACTCAGGTGATTTGATTCCAAAGTCAGTGATCTTCTTACTTCTTACATACAATTCAAGGGAGAATAGGGACTAGAACCATGTTTCTTGACTCCTGGCATTACCCTGTTTCTTTCAGTCCATAGTATTTGTATTTTGGGACTGCTTCCAAAGAGGTCCAATTAGGGGTGTCCTAATCACTATCACTGTCTTATCTTCCTGTCATTATGAGAGGTCTACTTTAAACTCCAAAAATGGGCATCACCCCCAAGGCCCTAAGACTAAAGACAGAATTCTCCAAAGCACACAAACAAAAACTACCTCCAGGTCAGGAGTAATTCCCAGATTAGACTGGAGAAAAAAACAGAATTGTCACAAGAAATAGCCCAGGGGTAGGGAGTATGCTGCCCTGAGAAGAATCAATCAATCATAGGTCCCCAAACACTCCTATCCCCACCTAGGGCTGTCACTAGGAATAGATAAGCAAGTCCATGAATATAGAGGATAGGTTTGGCTCCCTTGCTGTTAGTAAACTACCATAGAAACTGCTAGGAAACTGCCATTGCTCTCTAAAGAACTGTACCACCCCTTTAGGTCTTTGAAAAAGAGGAGGAAGCAGAACCCCTATACCACCCAAAGCAACTTCCAGGCATCGAAGGGATGCTGTTTGTGAATGGCCCCAACCCACAAGAAGCCCAGACCCTGGACAAACACAAAAACTGATATAACAGGAAGAGTTAAGCCCACTCTAGGGAAATCACTGACAAATGTTCTCACAGTTTGATTTGTGAGAACAGCAGCTCCTGATAAAGTCTCTGAAAAAAGCCAGAAACTATTAGCACCTCTCAGTTTGTGCAGAGGAGGGTGTGTGTGTGTCTGTGTGTGTGTGTGTGTGTGTCTGTGTGTGTGTGTGTGAATGTGTGAAAATGCATAATTTGTCAGTTCTTCAAATTGAAAGTAGGTATAAGAAGCAACCCTAGATGGTTACTGGCAAGGTACAGATAAGAGTATTGACTGGTGAATCTGGACATCAATTTTGCTGACCAAGAAGAGGTCAAATTGTTTTGGTTGCCTCCAACAGTTGCTGCATTTGCTCCCCCTACTCCTTTAGTAAAGACCCCTGGGTTGACCTCCCTGACTCTTCTACCCTGCACACCTTCTCTCTCTTTTTTCCCAATAGTTCTTGCCAAGTTTTCAATAACCCAGTGAACAGCAGTCATGCATTATACTAAGCACAGAATTTATAAAGAAAAAATAATAATAATGATGATGATACATTTTATGGTATTTTAAAAAGATTTATAATAACCTTTACTCACAGTCCTCCTACTATTATTATCCTCATCTTTTTATTAAATAAACTGAGGCTCAGAGATGTCAAGTGATTTGTCATTGAGTGACTTCATTAGACTGTATGTGGTGGGGTCAGGTTATAAATGGAGGGTTAGGATTCCAGGCTCCAAGTCCAACCCTCTTTCATCAATATCACAAGCCCCACCTCTGCCCTTGAAGGTGAATAAGACATCTAAACAAGTAACAGTAACACAAGTTAGATTTTAATACGGGAATTTTTTTAAAGATCTAAATGGTTTAGGAGTTTCAAGGTGGGAGAAAACCTCACTTGGTGTTTTGCCAACAAGTGCTAGATAACTCTGAATTGAATTGTTGATGGAAAATGCTGAAACCTCATTCTCTTGGGATTGTAGAACTCAAATCCTTTCACTCTAAATGGATTCTTTTCTTTCAGGATGGGAAGGAAATTATATTGAGATAGAGTTCCATTTCTCAAACTCCAGTTTTCTCAGAAAAGCTGGCAATAAGGGGCAGCAGGACAACTGAAAGCTGTTTGGATGTAAGGATGACAAGCTTGGCTGATGTACTCACTGTGCAGCTGAAATGTTTATTCACAATTAATGGGCAAGCATTACACAATTGTCTCTTTCAAATGCAGCAAGCTAATGTATAATACACAATCAGAGGACATTGTATATTGGAATATAACTCATTAGCTACTTCCAACTCTTTACCTCCTAGAAACAAGAAAGTGTGGACTATTTAAGCCTTAACTTTGGTCTCTTAAAATCCTAACTCCAGACCAGGTGGGACATTTCAGATTTAGAAAAATGGAAAAGGAAATTAGAATAGACTTCTGCTGGAATTAATTACAGAAGGAGAGATCAAAGACTTAGTTAAGCAGGGGAAGATGGGAGTAAAGTGGAAGAGAGCTTCTAGGTTGGCCTCCAATGCCTCAAGCCAAGAGTCTCACTCAGGGACCTTAGGCAAACCTGGCAACAGCTAGTCTCGTTGAGGGACAGCCCAGAATGAACTTGTCCCTATGTGACTGCACAATGAATAACAAATGACTTGTGTCATGCTTCTCAAACATAGAGGATTTGGCTACCCAGGCACATGCTCCAAGAATGAACTCACTCACTTGGGTCCCAAACAGCTGCCAAAGTCTGAGTAGCTCAGCAAGGAAGGGATAGGGGAGACCACGGTGATCTGAAAAATCAAAGGGACAGGGATTGGATTACTGTCAAACCTGAGAGGGTGGGAGGCTCTAGGACAGATTGATGGGATATTCTAATGGGTTTGGCAATGAGGAGAGACCTGTCACTGTTCACTGGGTTAAGCCAGCTGTCTCACATTCATGTAGAATGAAAGTAAATGGCCAGGAAGAGATCTTTATTGTAAAATCCAGGAGTAGATCTGTCCACCCATATACCAGAAAACAAAGCTCTCCTTTGGCAGTCTAATTCCTACAGATATCTAAAGGATGAAACCATAATGTCATTTTGCACCACACTTCACAGTTGGCATCTTCTCCAGTCATTTAAAAAGACTCTCAAATCCTAACTCCATCATGACACTCTCTTAGGCTGACCAGAGAAGAGCTGGCCATTTTCTCTCACTCCAATTCAATCTGAAGATGGAACTCTCAAAAAAGTGCTCATCATCAACCAATAAATGTTGCAAATATTTTCTCTTAGTCTTTTTTTAAGTACCTACAAAGAGCCAGGCTCCATGCTAAGTGTTGAGAATACTAAGACTAGCAGAAAATTAAAGATCCTAGTCTCAGGGAGTTTACATTCTAATAAGGGAAGACTGCAGGTAAGAACTGAAAAGTAAAGGGGCATAGTAGAGAAAGACTAGGGTCAGGAGTGTAGCCTGAAGACACCCCTGACCTGGGGTGTCTTCCTTAAAATGGAGGAGGTTCTGGGATAATCAGAGGGAAAGGACCCAAAATTGAGGGCACTTTTGGAGAGTGATCTTCAAGGATGAAGAATTTTCTATGATGTAGAAGAGAAAGACTAAAGAGTCAAGAGTACAGTTTGGAGATCTGGATGGAGAACTGTAACTAGAACTGATCACTGTGTGAATGTTCTTTACACAAAGATTTATTTTTGGGTTGTCTTTCTTATTTTGTATTCTGTTTAATTTGGTTGGATTAAAGCAAGATGCTTTTTTAAAAAAAATGGAGTAGGGACAACTAGGTGGCACAATGGATAGAGCACCAGCCCTGGAATCAGGAGGACTCAGATACTTAATAATTACCTAGCTGTGTGACTTTGGATAAGTCACTTAACCCCATTACCTTTTACCCCCCCAAAAAAAAAGTAGATAAAAAAAATTAGTAGAACTAATAGGCCTCCTTATTGGGGAAGGGGACCTAAAAAAATCTTCTAGGGTTTTACTTCTAACCCCAGGGAAAGGAGAAGTGGGGACAAATATTGTCCCAAGTTAAGGGTTTTACAAATAATATCTCATTGGATCTTCACAACAATCCCAGGCACTTGTCTAGCAAGAATCAAAAGGAATCAATGCTCTAGAGCAGGGGAGAAAGGTATAAATGTAGATGGGATACTACCTTATAGTGGAAAGTTACGTGTACATGTACATGAAGCCTTTCCTAACCCCCCAAATACTAGTGTCTTTCCTATCAAAAGTAATTTTGGGGTGGCTGGGTGGCACGGTGGATAGAGCACCGGCCCTGGAGTTAGGAGGACCTTACTTCAAATCTGGCCTCAAACACTTAATAATTACCCTGCTGTGTGGTCTTGGGCAAGCCATACATTGCCTTGCAAAAAACCCCATTGCTTTGCAAAAAAAAAAAACTAAAAAATAATATTGTACTTATTTTTTGTGATGATATATGCACATTTGGTATCCTCTAATAGAATGTAAACTCTCTGAGGTCAAGATTTATTTTATTTTTGTTTTTGTAGCCTTGGCACTTAGCATTAAAAGAATACTTCTTCATTCATATAAACCTACCTCTAATACTAGTCGAAAAAAGGTCAGGTCTGAAATCAGGAGACCTGGGTTCATAGCTCAGTTTTATTACTTCTGCCAGTGTGTCCCCAAATCCGTCTCCCCTCCAAAATGAGAATGACTCCAGGACCCTTTCATGGGGCTGTCATTATAAATCTTAAAATGCTATAGAAAAGTCACAAATGATTTCTCATCACCAAGAAAAAACAACAACAGCCTATTAGGGTCTTACTGGTGGTAGCAACTTCATAAACAAAAGGCAATTTTAAAGATATATCTTTGTCTTACATTTTGTAATCTTCAGAGCAGGCACTGATTATGTTTGTCTAGTTCACTTTGTTACTCACTGAGCCAAATGCAATTAGGCACTTACTGATGATGATGATGTTTTGTTGCTGCTGCTCATGATGATGCCAACTAGGATGATGCCTGCTCCTGAGTGGTTGCTCATTTTGTTGTATCCATCATTCTAGGTACTATTTAGTAAACAATAGCTTTTCATGGGGAGCTATATCAGAGGCAAGGCTCTTTGCTAATGACTGAGAAGAAAGATCAAGACTAAGGTTCAGAAAGATCAAGACTAAGGTTCAGAAAGATCAAGACTAAGGTTCAGGACCTCTACTGAGCTCCCTAGCAGTGAAGAGCTTCATTTAGATCTTCCCTTTTACCTTTTCCTGGTCAGCTTTTTCCCTGACTTCAAGATGGAAAAAAGCTGACCCTTCCACAAGCTCAAAGCTTCAGTCTTAGCCTTGGCTTTTCCCTCACTTCTAGGACTTCTCGTTCTCTTTTGGAGGAAGCTGACTCAAAGGCTCAAGTTTTCTTTTCTCACTGCAAATGAAAGCCTCTTTTGCAGCCCCTTTGCCTGCAGTCTGAGTAACAGTTACACACAGAAATAACAGTTACAGAAGACTTTCTGATTTTCGATGGCATCCTACATACTCATGAAACACTTTTTCTTTTAGATTTTTGCTAGGCAATGGGGTTAAGTGGCTTGCCCCAGGCCACACAGCTAGGTAATTATTAAGTGTCTGAGGCCACATTTGAACTCAGGTACTCCTGACTCCAAGGCTGGTGTTCTATGCACTGCACCACCTAGCCATCCCTCTTATGAAACACTTGATAAAGTTTCTGAAACAGAAGATAAGTAGGACACTATTAACTGACAGCACTGTTTAGCACTCAAGGATCTCTAGGATCTGGTGTCACCCCCTTTAAAGACTCATTTCATATCATTCACCCCTCACCTCCCACTGTTTAATACCTCCATACCTTAGCCTGACATAGTAAAATAATTACTGAATGATTGACAGTATACCTAGACTTTCACACTCTTTTCTTATTGACCATTTTCCATCCTTTAAAGCGCAACTCAATCATCCCACTATGGTGGTGAGCTCACTACCCCACCTATGTTTGATTCCAGCTTTTCCCCTGGGTTCTCACAAAATACTTTGCTTCATAGCTTTATATCATATAACATTGTGAATTAGCATTACAATGTTGTTCTTCAGTCATTTCAGTTATGTCCAACTCTTTGTGATTCCATTTTGGAATTTTCTTGGGAGAGAAACTAGAGTGGTTTGTCATTTCCCTTTTCAGCACATTTTACAGATGAGGAAACTGAACCAAACAGTTAAGTAACTTGCCTAAGGTCACATAGCTAGTAAGTGTCAGAGACCAGATGAACTCAGAAAGAAGAGTCTTTCAATTCCAGACCCAACACTCAATCTACTATACCACCCAGCTGTGCATAGCAGGTGCTACCAAGAGAACATGTGTTGTATGTCTCCTCTAATACCTAGCAGAGGATTACACAGTAGGTACTTAAAACAATACTGTAAAGTAAGTGGTACAAATATTATCCTGACTTTATAGTTGAGAAAAATGAGGCACTAAGAAGTTATTAGCTTCTCCATGGTAATACTGCTAGTAAATATCTGAAGTACAATTCAAACCCCAAGATTCTTGATTCTGCATCCACCCAGGTCTCAGTGCTTTGACATATGAATTAATTAATGATTAATTAATGAAACTGGTCTACAGAAGAGGTTTAGGGAACTGTTATCTTTAAGTAGCACACCTGACATTTAGGACTTGCCTTGAGTACCTCTCTTCAGCCCCTACCATTTTCCCTTTCAGATGATGCCTCCTTTTTTGAATCAATCTCCAGGTAAACAATGTCTTCATATTGCCCCCTGGTTTAGGTAGGACATCCTCCAGTGGTCTTCACCCTCAGAGCTAGGACTAGAAAACAACAAAATAGACAATAGCCATAATTTGTAAAAATTCTTTGGGCACTTAAAATTCCTTCTATATCTGCACATAAATTTTAAATCCAGGAAAATCCTCTTTCTGTGGCAAAAAGCTGTTTTCTTTGTGGTAAATCAAGTCTATTTATTATAGTGACCAGGTGCAAAGACTCTAATGAAGAGTAACAATTAGTGTGCAAGATTTTCAAACCTTCATTCTGGTGTACAGATGTTTTGTTCCAATTCTGGCCACCCTAGCACCATTCCACTTAGCCATCTTCAGCAATGAGTATCCCATGCTCAGAACTCACCCCTTCCCCGTCTCACTATGAGAAAGAGTAATGACTCTTAATGGTCAGAATTTCATAGAGCTTAATCATGGAACATTAGAGCTGGAAGTAAACAGAAACATTCTCAAGTTAACAACTGGTTCCACTTTGCTTTACAGAGGAGAAAACGGAAACCCACAGGAGGAAGCAACTTGCTCATGGTGACACAGCTATTTATTAGTAGCAAAGCTGAGATTGGATCGGGTACAGGCCAGGACTCTTTAATTGCAGGTGACCTTTGGCACTTCTCTGAATGCAGGGTGGGATACTCTTGGTTGATGGAAGTAGGATCTTTCAGCACTTTTTAAACCATAAGACAAGTTCCAGGAAAGGAAGTCTTTTTTGTCATTTAGTAGTATCCAATTCTTTTCTTCACAAAAATACTGGAGTGGTTTGTCATTTTCCTCTCCAACTCATTTTTATAATAGATGGGGAAACTGAGATAAACAGGGTTAAGTGACATGCCCAGGTACACATAGCTACTATATGTCTGAAGTCTGATTTGAATTCAGGTCTTCCTAATTCCAGGCATAGTGATCTATCCACTGTGCCATCTAGCAGCCACCATGATTATGTTTTAACATTCAGTCTCAGCATCAACTGCCATTCATCTCCAGTGAGTTTTAGGCATGTGAGGCAGTAATAGGATCTTCCCAGGAAGGATACCTTTCACCTTGGTCAGAGATAAGGACTGTGTTTGTTAGGCAGCAGAAATCCTTATCTACATTCCTGTATATTTCTATGGAAAGGGCTCTGACATGGAATTATAACCAAGGCTCTGCCTAAAATGTAGACACCGAGGTTCCCTGCCTAGAAGGAGCAGCTGGTTTGTATCACAGAGAACAGCAATGTGAGCCATGAATTTTAAGTGAGAGACAAGGAGCCCGGCAGCAAACTTGCCTTTGGAAGACTCTCTCTCAGCTTGGTGCCTCTTGCAACATATCCTCTGAAGTGAGCCCCACCCAAAGCCTGCCATGTTCTAGCCATCACCCTCATTCAAGGGTCAGGATTTAAAACTAGAAAAGAGCCTTAGGGAGACAGCAACTGATCCAACCTCCTCATTTGACACAAGAAGCAACTGAGGTCCAAACAGGCCAAATAACCCTCCTAAACTATACCAGCTTGGACCTTGGGTCATCTGCCTTCTCATCCATTGCTCTTCCTCTTACAATCTAGGTTGATCAAAGACTGGGTTCTCCTATGAGCAGCCTTGATCCTGTAATTGCCTTTCTTAGGAATAAAAATACCAATAACACCAAGATCTCATTTCCTACCTCAAATGCTACTTCCTTCCCAATCCTGAGAAAAGGTTCAGAACCCCAGCACTACAATAATCACATTGACTTCTTATTCAGAAATATTCGATGGCTCCCCACTGCTTCCTGAATAAAGTCTAAAATCCTCAGCCTGGTTCTCAAGGTCCTTTGCAATCTGGCTCTAAACCACCTCTCTAGACTTAATTCTCACTGCTCCCAAGCCCAAGGTTCCTCATTTCTAACCACACCAAACCACTTCCCAGATATACCCCCACTTTTGACCCCCTCTTCTAGTCTATAGCAGTTTGTAAGCTCTATGAATTTTTTTTTAGGTTTTTGCAAGGCAAATGGGGTTAAGTGGCTTGCCCAAGGCCACACAGCCAGGTAATTATTAAGTGTCTGAGACCGGATTTGAACCCAGGTACTCCTGACTCCAGCGCTGGTGCTTTATCCACTGCGCCACCTAGCAGCCCCAAGCTCCATGAATTTTAACTTTGTACTCCCCTTGGGCCTGGAATCGCTCCATTTTTTGATAAATGGTTCCATTTTATAAATATTACTGAATTGACCCCTAAACAAAGAAGTATAGTCAATGAATGATTTAGGATTGACCTCTTTGTGAAAATTAATAACAATAAAGTCTGTGTTTACTCTGAAAGGCAAATCAATATCACTTGAGCTTTTAGGGAGTCTGCTGGTTAGTTTTTTTGTCCCATCCTGAGGGATCTAAAAGTTTGCTGAAAGAAAAAAATAAAGTGAGGACATAACAGAGTCAAGATTTTTAAGTACCAATCTTAAGAATAAAAAAAAAAACTCAGGGACTAAGAAAAAAACCAAGTATAACTACATTCATATGCCTAAAAAAAACAGAGCTAAGTATCTAGAACCAAATTGACCTCATGGATAAAGTACAGGACCACAAAGTCAAGAGACCTGTGTTTGAATGTTGCATTAGATACTTAGCGTTACTACAGATAAGTCATTTATCTGACTGTATCAGTTTCCTCATCTGTAAAGGAGGAATGATGTGATGTGATCTGATGTGATGATGATAATGATGATGATGATGATGATGATGATGATGATGATGATGGTGATGATGATGATATTTGTACTACCTCCCCATAGGACTGTTGTATGGAAGAAAAGTGAATAATTGTCATGCCATTTGTCACACATCAAACTAGATAGTACTAGCAAACTTGCCAAAGATTGAAGACTTTTGATTTCAATGTGTAAATATGTTTCAGCAAATTCAAAACAAAAGTAGAAAGCCAAAGAACTTAGGATTATTTGTATTAAAACAATATTACAAAGTAATAATTATCTAAATTGTCTGATGATGAGATAGATCTCTTGCCTCAAATGAGAGAAGCGGAAAAATATAAATGCAAAATGATGGCACAGGGGCGGCTAGGTGGCGTAGTGGATAAAGCACCAGCCCTGGAGTCAGGAGTACCTGGATCAAATCCGGTCTCAGACACTTAATAATTACCTAGCTGTGTGGCCTTGGGCAAGCCACTTAACCTCATTTGCCTTGCAAAAACCTAAAAAAAAAATGATGGCACACATTACCAAACAAGGCCAAGATGTTGCTTAATTATCCAAGGGGGGTAGTGATTGGAAAGTGACAGTGATTTTTTTTAATAATATCAATAAAACATTTTTAAATAAATTGTTTGCTCCTGGATGTAAAAAAAAAAAAAAAGATTATCAATGGAAAAGACTAGATAAGCAAAGACTAGAAAGAAAGAAATAGGTATAGCAGTCTGGTATTTGATAAATCCAAGAACAGAGACTCCTGGGGAAGAGACTCTCCTAAAACAATAGATGACTTCTATTTTGTAAAAATTTTAAAAGTGCTGTACAAATAAAATCAATTCAACCAGAATGGGAGTAGCAGAAAGAATATGAGTTGGGAGGAATGAGGGAATCTGCACTGTACCTTAGCTAAAAGTCTATCATCCAAAATATATAGAAAATTAACATAAACCGTATAAGATTAAAGGTAACTCCTCCAAATGATTAATCCAAATGAACAAAGAGTTTTCAAAAAAGAAAAAGAAGTTATCAATACCTAACTTTAAAAAATGTTTAAAATCACTAACAATTAAAACAACATTCAGGTTGATCACCTCATATCAAAAAATGAGAAAAGCTAGCAAAGATAGGAGAAAAAATGGAAAACTAATTGTTAAATGCGATGTGGGAAAACAAGCAATCATTCATTCCTATTGAAGCTATGAGTTGGTTCAATTACTCTGGAAAACAATTCAGAATTATGCAAGAAAAATTACTAAATTGCTCATACTCTTTGACCCAGATATTATATTACTGGGAATATATTCCAAGTAGGTTAAAACTAGCAAGAAAAGATAAATTTGTAAAAGTAATATCCATAATCACATTATTTATAATAATAAAAAGGGGGGGTTGATTGCTAAACTGTGTATATCTTTTAACCCATTGATATCAATTCTATGCTCCAAAGAGATCAAAGAAAATAAAAAGGTCCTATATGCACAAAAATTTTTTATAGTAATTTTTCCCCCAGTGCCAACTGGAAACTAAGGAGACAATCATTACTTATTGAAAGACTTAACAAAGTATGGTAGAGGAAAGGTTTTTTATTATTTTTCCATTTTATTCTTCCTTGCCACCTCTCTCACACACTGAAAAAAAACAAAAACAAAAACAAAAACAAAAAACAAATATTGACTATGGCCAAGTTATGTATATCTCATTTTGTGTATTTAGCCCCTTTCTTTATCAAGAGGTAAGTGGTATTCTTCATTATCAGTTCTCTTGAATCATTGTTGATCACTGATCCAAGTTCTTAAACAATTCAAATTTCTTCAGTTTTACAAAGTTGTCATAATATACATTGTTTTCCCATTTCTTATCACTTCATTCTATATTATTTCATAGAAGCCTTTCCAGGTCTTCAACCTTTGGCAGATTTGCTAATACTGTCTAGTTTGTTGTGTGACAAATTCTATGGGGAGGTAGTACAAATATCATCATCATCCCTCAGATTAATGTCTTATCCATGGTAACACTAAGTATCTAATGCAGCATTCAAACCAAAGTCTCTTTACTTTGTGGCCCTGTACTTTATCTATGAGGTCAATTTGCTTCTAGATACTTACCTCTGTTTTTCTTAAGCATATTAATGTAGTTATACTTGATTTTTTTCTTAGTCCCTGACTTTTTTTTTTTACTCATAAGATTGATACTTGGAAATCTCGACTCCATTAGGTCCCTCTATTTTTTTCTCTTTCAGCCAACTTTTAGATCCCTCAGGATAGGACAGTAAAGGTGACCAGCAAACTCCCTAACTGCCCCCTACATTATTTCTTACAACACAATAGTTTTCTATTTTATTCATATCATAATCTGTAGCATCATTCCTCAATTGATGAGTATTTCTTTAGTTTCCAATTCTTTGGCATGACAAGAAAAATTACTATTAATATCTTTGTACATATAGCAACTTTTCCTCTTTCTTTGATTTCTTTGGATTCTATCCAATCCAAAATTGCTGGGTCTTGCTGGGAAAGAAAAGGTATATACAGTTTAGTTAAATTTGGAGGCATTGTTCCAAGTTGCTTAAGATTATTGTGCCATAAGACACTGTGAAAAGGATTGTTTTAGAGAAACATGTTAGGACTTGTGTGAATTGATACTGAATGAAATGAGGAAAACCAGGATGACACAATTTACACAAAAACAACATTATAAAGTCAAACAACTTTGAAAGAATTATGATCAATGCAAATATCAACCATGATTCCAGAAGACTGATGATGAAACATCCTACCCACCTCCCAAAGAAATGTGATGCCTAATGAGACAAATTTTGGAATGTAGCCAATGAAGGAATTTATTTTTCTTGTCTTCGCTTATTTGTTACAGAGGTTTTCTTTTTTCTTCCTATCTCTTTCTTTTCTATTACAAGGGGTGGAGCAACAGGGGAAAAAAAATGCTTGGTAATTGAAAAAGATAGAATTAATTTTTAAAAAAGAAGAAAGAAGAGAAAAATAAGTACCCCAAATTCTAGGAATAAATGAGCAATAAGAATTAGGAAATGACATAATAAGGGATTACAAATATGAACAACTCAAAAAATATGAGACTTGTATAAAGTAATTCAGAAGAAAGCAGAACCAAAAGAACATACACAGTAACTGCAACAATGTAAGTAAAGTCTTGTTGAGAGATGTTGGGGCAACTCAATGGATAGAGGATTGGGTCTGGTGTCAGAAGGACCCAAGTTCAGACCTCTCATCAGAAACTTGCTAGCTATGTGACCCTAGGCAAGTCAATTATCCTTTGTTTGTCTCAGTTTTTTCTTCTGTAAAATGGGAATAATAATAATAGCATTTATGTCACAGAGTTATTGTATGGATCAAATGATTTAATAAAACCAACTATGGTTAAATACAAAGGTCAATATTGGACTATTCTATCAAAGCTGAAGGATAAGTTTTTTCTGTTACCTGGTTTGGGAAAAGGGGATATATTTCCTGAGAAGAGCTTGTTATCTTTTTTAAAAAATGTATAAGAAAATTTAAATAATAAAAAAGTTAAGTTCAGAACACATTCTTTCCCTTTGGCTGTTTAATCAAATGAATCTCTCACTTTTCCCCTAACACCAATTCTTTCAGTTATATCATGATGAAAATCTGAAGTTTAGGAAGATTCTGTGGTGACCTGGTAGATAGAAGTGTTAGGCCAGGAGTCAGGAAATGACCTGGAGTCCAGAAAACTCATCTTACTGAGCTGAAATCTGGTCTCAGACATTACTAGTTGTGGGCAAGTCACTTAAACCTGTTTGCCTCCATTTCTGGAAAAGGAAATCGTTGCCTAAAAAACACCAAATGTGATCACAAAATTGTCAGACACAAGTGAACAACATGTTTTATACTCCATATCATATAAGCTCTATGAGCCATAAACTAACACTATTTCCTTGTTCTATCTCTTAAACTAAATTCAAATAAAATGTTTCAAAATTCCAAACATCTGATGATTTCCTTCTCATTTTGGGGTCTTTTAAAAAAATTATTAACAGCACTGGCAATTATTTGTGGAAGAAAGGTACAACTTATTAAGAATTTTAAGATTTTCTTAAATTCTGTTATTGGTTATTTTATTCCTATCTGTTTCCCTGAAATTTCTAGCAGGAAAAAAAATCCAAAAGATTAGAATTCTTACTTGAATTCAAGAGAGGAAAGGGAAAAGATCTAGAAACCTAGTTGACAGCTAATTCGGAGGCTCTAAGAGAACAGAGGTCAAGGGGGTAATCTTTGGAGTCTATAGAGAAAAAAAAGAAAAGGTAAACAGGAAACTATCACACTTAAGGAAAAAGATCCCATTTAATTAAATTTTTGAGTTGGAAGGACCCTACTCCCCTCCCATTTAATAGATAAAGAAATGAAAGGTCTTTTCCAAGCTCACAATCAGATGGAAGCAGAGCTGGGACCACAACCTTCTAGTCCCATGCCTTCTTACTTACACCAGTTCCTTTCTGGCACCCTATAGTTCCACTCTAATTGCGTGTAAGGAGCAAGGTAGAAGACAAGATACATTCATTTGTTTTGGATGTAGTAGATAGAGGAATGAAATGTAGTAGGGGACCTCTATGGCTAATATTAGAGATTTAAAGAACTCTGGTACCAATGAGTCCATACTTCTCACTAACAATATCTTCCACTTGGCTATTTTGACCTTGATCAAGACCTTGACAAATTATTCCCAAGAACAAGCTCCTCCCATGATGTCAGCCAGGGACAGCTTCTGATATACCCGGACACAACCTCATTTCATAACTTCATATGACCTCTAGTGTCATCCAGCAGCCTCAGAGATTTCTGAATTTCTCAATAAGCTCCTCTCCAACCAAGATTTTCTCTCAATAAAGTTCAGAAGCCAATCTCATAGCAATTTCTAGACACTTTATAGTGAGTAATTATTTTGCTCCTGTAAGTCTCCATCAATTTAATGCATCAGCTACAAGTCTTTGTCTTCAGTGCCCACTCTAGGTCAAACTGCAAACTAAATAAAATTTGTCTTGTTCCCTTCATGTCTTCCTCTCAATGTCCATCTCTTGTGTGCTTATACTGCACTATCCAACTGCTGTCCAGTAACCTCTCTGACTGCCTAGAGCTCTTCACTATGCCACCAAAGGCATTGTGATTGATAGACTGCAATCTATCCCCAGCTCTTTATTTTGTCCTGTTGAAGTCTACCCAAAACTAACCATGGTACCAAAAACAACAACAAAAACAAAGCTAACCAAGGTTAGAAAGGACAAATAAAACAGAACACTTATCCTATTGGAATAATTGCACTGACTCAAAATAATGTTTCCAGTTCCAAATCCACAGTCTTATGATTTCCATAGAATTTTAGGCATCAGGAGCAGACCTGTGAGAGAAGCATTTTAGGGCAGGACAGTCTTCCCTATTGTTCTAATGCCCTAATCTCACCACTCTTGTCTACTTAATAGTGATAACTTGTGCATACAGTACTTTATAGATAGTAAGTTTGTAGTACATTTGATACTCTTCATAGCCCAAGTAGTCCAAATCAATTGCTTCCTCTAAACATAAAAAAAAGGATGTGTCATTATATTGATTTCTAGTAAGGCAGTACATTATCTGAGATACTCCCCAAGGGATACTCAACTTGAGTCATCAGCCCAGTAGTAAACAGTGTCTTCCGGGTTTGTGGGATGCCTGGGTGGGATGACCTTCCAAAAAATGTAATATCCCTACCAACCACCAGAGGACACCCAGCCTAAAGACAACTTGACTGCTACCTAAGCTAGGGGAGAAAATGTATTATTCAGAATGTAAAAATATGTCATCTATGGTCGAGAGATAGCTCTGGGGACCTCAAAATCCTCCTCTTTCTATCATGATTTCCCTTACATCTACCAAATTCAGATTCTTAATATACTGTGATCATATAGTATATTAAACATAACAAAAATAGAAAGTAAATAAGTTCAGTGCTCCTACAACCATCTCATCAACCTCTTCCCATTTGCTCTCCTAGATCTCAGAAGTTTAAAATCCCCAAATCCTGTACCCACAGCTTATGAAAATGAATAAGAGAGGACTTTGTCTATATCCAGATCCCCTTTCTGGATACCAGACAATGGGAGGAGAAGAACATGGGAAATCAGTCTCCCCTTCTCAATTCATCAGAATTTCTAGAAACATGCCAGTTGGCAGTCTTGGTGCCCAGGATCCCTTCTTGTCCTGGCTTACACTTCCTTCCTAGTTCTAGGCTCAGAACCTCCCCATCTGCCCTAGCCTCCATCAGTCCCCAGTCACCACATGATAAGCTACAATAGTCAGTCTCTGTTGTCTCTGGTCTATGTCATGATGGAATAAGAGGAGTTCCAATCCAACAGCAGCCATTTCTTGTCTACAGATATGCTCAGCATTGTCAGAAAGTCAGACTAGCAGAAGGAAAGAAAAGCAGACAACCCTGGAAGCCAGGGAATGAATTCCATACCCATTTATCCTGTCTTATGGCATGTTGTCTGTCAAACGCTAAAAAGAAGATTCACAAAAAAGGGGGGGGGGTTAGACTAGCATCTCATACCATATACTACAATAAATTTCAAAGAACATCCTTATAAGAAAGTTACACCATTAAAAAGAAATCAATAAAATGAAAGGCTATATCATCACTGCCTGATGCTCCTAGTGAATGACAAAAATTATTGAAAATTGCTTTGTCAGTCTCCCCAGATCACCACCCCCCAGTTAGAGGAAAATAATAATTTAAGCAGGCACAATGGCAAGGTTTGTGAATAAGTTAATGCTTTAAGTACATGTTCATTCAATGATACATTTAGTCAGTAAATAAATATTTATTAAGTACTACTATATAGGCACTGTGCCAAGTACTGGGGGATACAAAAAAAAAAGGCAAAAAACAGTCCTGCCCTCTAGGAGCTTACAATCTAATGGGAGAAGACAACACATAAAAAGAAACTAAAGAAAAAGGGGAAGGGAGGACATTAGGCAGAAGCAGGATGAAGTCCTGCCATCTAATGGGAAGATGTCCTCAGACCATCCTGTCTATTCAGCATGAGGGAGGGGCATAAGGGGCAGAGGATGCCAATGAGATGCAAGTTTAAGAGTTGATGTGATATTGTAGGATGAAGGGTTTCTGGAGACTGACAAATCCAGGAGGTCAGTCAGTTGGAAAATGATGGCATGACTACCTTCAGTATCCTTAACTGGAGGATCCAGGAGGAGTTCTCATTTAGACTCTTCTCTGACATTATTACCACTTCCAATACATAGCCTTGATTACTGCAGGAGTCTACTGGCAAGTCTGCCTGCCCCTAGTTCCTTCCCAATTCATTTCATTCTTCAACCAGTCACTAAAATGATTTTCCTAAGATGTGGGTCTGACGGTGTCACTGCCCTATTCAATAAACTCCAGTGGCTCCTTATTGCCTTCAAGAGCAAATGCAAAATGCTCTGATTGGCATTCAAAGACTTTTATGAATAACCTAGTCCCCTCCTACTTGTCCAGTTTTTTAATACCTTCATCTCCAACACCTGCTCCTCCACCCAGTGACACTATCCTTTTGGTTTTTCCTCTAATAAGACATCCATTTCTCTGCTTCTGGCATTTTCTCTGGCTTTCTCCATATCTGGAACATTCTTCCTACACCCTTGGACTACTGACCTCCTAGGCTTAAGTCCTAAGTAAAACCTACCTTCTTATAGCAAGTCATCCTTAATCATTCTTAATTCTCATGCTTTTCTCCTTTTTAATTGTCTTATTTATCTTGTATATGTTTGTTGGTATGCTATCTCCTCCATTACAGTGTAAGATGTTTGAGGGCTGGGAGTGTCTTTTTCTTCTTTTTGTATCTTCAAAACTAACCTCAATGTCTGATAGTACTAGACAATATTTATTGAATTGAATTTTCAAATGTGACAAGAAAAGTTAAGAGATCTGACCAAGATCACACAGTGATAGAAATCAAATTTAGATTTTCCGACTCCAAGTCCACGTTCTTTCTCAAGCATCACAGCTCCAGTCTGCCTACACATTATGGTAGCCCTGTGTCCATGTTCTTTCTCAAGCATCACAGCTCCAGTCTGCCTACACATTATGGTAGCCCTGTTAGCATGTGGACTCACTGTAGTTCAGCATGGCCACAATGGAAAGAATAGGCTTTCCCAATTGGTTTCATTTTTTACAGCAGAGATGAATTCTTGGTTCTAGAGAAATTTTCTTGACTTTTTTTTTTAGAGAATATTTTCTCCCTCCTCAAACCTCTTCTTTTAGCCTTTTAAAAGTGAAAGTTCAAAAGGTGAGACCTGAGGTTTGAGGAGGATAGCAATGGAGGGAAATAGTATGTAAAACTGTTTATTAAAAGAAAGCATTTAGGGTTGAGTCAAAACAGACTCCAGCCTTGGGTAATTAGGGAGCACCCTTTGTATAAGGTATGGTATATAGGAAGCTGGGTGGTATGGTTTCCATAGGGACTGAGAGTCACTTAGAGTCTCCATGGAAGTTGTGAATTGTTTAAGATCAACAAGGTGAGATTAGGAGTTGTTTGAAGTTTCTATGGAGGTTAAGATTCCTTTTCTCAGGAAAGGTTACTCAACTGAATTCACCTGGGCAAGAGTGAAACCCAGAATTGGATCTAACATTCCAGCCTTTTGTTTTTGTTTTTGTTTTTTTTTCGGTTTTTGCAAGGCAAATGGAGTTAAGTGGCTTGCCCAAGGCCACACAGCTAGGTAATTCTTAAGTGTCTGAGACAGGATTTGAACCCAGGTACTCCAGACTCCAAGGCTGGTGCTTTATCCACTACCACACCTAGCCGCCCCTCAGCCTTTTGTTTTAATTATTTTGGAATTAGGGTCAGTTAGTGATTAGGGTCAGTTAGATGGCAGAGCAATAGTACTTGCACAGGTCTAAGGAAAGTCCCTTGCCTGCAAAGACTATGGGAGATTGAGTAGCATTTCTGAACAAAGGGTTACTAACCCCACCTCATCCTTGGAGGGTTTCTAACAACACACCAAGATGGGAATTTCTAGCTGCAAAATAGAAAGGGGATACTTCTTGAGACTAGGTATAATGGCCCAGTCTTCAGAGGCTGCTTTCTGCAGGAGGTACAGGAAGATCAGTGGTGGCTTGTGGATCAAAAGGAGGTTGCAGCTTAATCCAGTGAAACAGGGTGTGAACAGCAGTAAGAGTTTTGATATGAGACAGTCATTTTGCAATAATATTGTGTGGAAGGGCCTAGAGAACGTTTGAATAGTAAGGAGTAACTAGGACATGACCAAGGGCCACATGTATCAGTGGTTTTGCAGAACAAAGTAGATGACAAATAAGAGGACCAGCAAAAACAAAAGTACTATGGAGTACTTAGCGGAGGTCATTAAAGACCATTTTCCTCTTGAAGAGAAAATAAAGGTCTTCAACTTGTGACTTTTTTCATTATTCACTCAATTCGGAGTCCAACCAATGGGGAGTTGATAATATGCTCACAACAACAGCAGAAAAGAAAACAACAATAGCAATGCAGAGAAGTGTGGATAACAAAATAGTATCCCATGACTTTGGTAGCTGAATCAAAGTATTTAGCAAATATCATGTAATAGTTACCTAATCTAGGCAAGATTGGTCTTAACAGTATGTAGAGGAATACTGTGTAGTACAAGGGCATATTGAGCATGCACCATGTCTTTCGTTGACTACTTGCTCTGATTGTGGACATCTGCTAATGAGAGAAAAAACTGGGACATAATTGAAACAAAGTCAAATTAGTCCTTGGTAACTCAGTAACTCAACACACACACACACACACACACACACACACACACACACACACACACACACACAACACACATATATATATATATATATATATACAGTTACTCAGATAAAGGTCTCATATCACAACTATTGTGTGTTGAAACCTAAATGTTGAACAACAATATATATATATATATATATATGTATATATGTATATATATAGTTACTCAGATAAAGGTCTCATATCACAACTATTGTGTGTGTGTGTGTGTGTGTGTATGTGTGTGTGTGTGTGTGTGTATCTCAGGATCAAACATCCTTAACTTTTAGATTTTAGGTAGGTGTCACAACAGTCAGCCAGGAAGTCAAGACTCAGTTATAACAGGTGGGAAAAACTCCTTTTCAAGAAGCACAGTGGAGAAATTGAGCCAGAAGGAACCTGTCTTGGACTGAGACCAAAAATTGTTCTTTCAGCCTGTTTCTGGGCACCTCTACCTGTGACAGTTTAGGTTCACATTTCCTCTGAGTAGTTTGTGACTTTAGCCTGTAGAAGTTCTTCCAAATGGGAGATTACTGACTTAATAATCCATTAGACAATACCTAAAGTCAAAATTCAGAATAAAATTCATCATGATCCCAAAATCTTGAATCTCAACTAGCAAATTCCATCATTTACAGCTTAAGTCTAGATACAGCTGTTTTCTCTCATGGATTGCTATAAGCAATAAAAGTTTACCAGTTCAAACATGCTTAAGAAATTTCATCACTTGCTTTTGTTTTCTTTTTCTGAAATTTTAATTTGTCCTGGTGTAAAGACAAAATCATTAAAAATCATTTCAATTTTAGACAGGAACTTGCAAATCTGTAACAAGCCAGGTTCACTGTTTAGAAACTGTATGACAAGTTGGTTTATTTCCCAGGGCTAGTTGACCTTGTCTATATTGAATAAACAGGGATCTCAGAAAAAGGAGCTGGATTTTTTGTCTTTGTCTGCCTATCCTGTGGTGGGCTATACCCTTTAACATTTAGGTTTCAACATTATAATCCAATTTTTGTTTCAGGATATACTAGAAAAAGTACTATACTTGAAGTCAGAAGCTGCTATTGTTCCATTGTTTCAGTCATGTCCAACTCTTTGTGGTCCGTTTGGGGTTTTCACAAAGATGGTAGAATGTTTTGCCATTTCCTTTTCCAGCTTATTTTACAGATGAGGAGGAAAATGAGGCAAACAGGGTTAAGTGACTTGCCCAGTGTCACATTAGCTAGTAAGTGACTGAGGCCAGATTTGTACTCAGATCTTTCTGACTCCAGGTCTGGTGCTATACCAACTTTGCAACTTACCTGAATCATTTGCCTTCTGTGCCTTGGTTTTCTCATCTGTAAAATAGGAATGATAATACTTGTAGTACCTACTTTGAATAGTTGCAGTCAAAAGGAAATAAGTGAACTTATTTTGTTTACTTATAGTCATTTCTTGTACGGAGGGCTTTTATTTGGGCAGAGAAGTAGTAGTAATAATGATATTTCTACAAAGGAGAAAACAATCAATGAAATATTTTTGAAATATAAAAAAAAATAGAAAGCAGTTCAGAAGGGTTAATAGACACGCAAGTCCATGTTAGCCCCTACTATATTATTGAATACATAATTTTTAAAAAATAGCTGTCCACATTAGAGTATCCTAGTTTAATTTATAACCAGCAAATAATTATCTACTATGAGCAGAACCATTTTTAGGAACTAGGGAGGTAAGTATAAGGAAGGATATGATCCCTAAAAAATGTTCATCTTGATTGCTTGTAGATCATAATCCCTCCATACTTTTTCACCCTATAAAATCCTGTTCCTGTCTTTATGAAAATTCCCTAAAGAGGATTTATCTGATTCTCAACCAATGGTGAGTTTCAGCAAGTTTCATATAAATGGTAGGTGTTTGAAAACTATTTGATGAACCAATAAATTGTTCATTATTGCCTAATATTTGTTGTCCATCCAATTGCTGAGCAAATTCATTGATGTGTTCTACTTTTACTCCTTTTTTTTCTTATTCTTGGATTAACTATTTCTTCTTGCAATACAAAGTAGATTTTTCTCTCTCCTACCACTAATGACATGGATTCATTATTCTGAAAAGTTTGGCTCCATCTAGAGAGTCCCTAAGGTACTGGGTCAGATCATCTGAAGAAAAGAGAAAGTAAAGGGTACAGTTAACTAATAGTATGCTCTCTCAGAACCTTAATAAAAGATGCTCAATTGGTAATCTATTCTCACAAAAACACTACATAGCTAGACTCTAGATCTTCTAATATCTTCTTTGGAATGAATGTAAATATGATAATAGTATTACACTTCATTTTAGTAATCTTAAATGGATAGAAATTCCTTGAGGATAGGAACTAGATTTTTATTGTTATTGTTTGTTTTGGTATTTATATCTTCAAGTCCAGCACAGTGATTAAAAAATAATAGTTGCTTAAGAAATACTTGTTGCTTTCTTGATTAAATTAACTGATTCATGTATTCAAGTGATGTGCATTTGAGTATCTACTATGAGCAATGCATTCTGCTAAGCACTAGAGGATTAACAAAGAGGAATAAATCACAGGTTATATATTCCCTCAGAGTCTATTATCTAGTAGAAGTGGTGACATACATGATAAATATAATACAATATAATGTTGCTTCACATAAAAAAATAAGAGTATGATAAGTAAATAAGAGAAAAAAGGAATGATGGATGAAATAAGTTCCTAGAAGAGAAAGAAGTTCAAACCAAGGGTGAAAATGGAAAGCAATAGAGGAAAATATTTTCTCCTGTCCTAGGAAGAAAGAAGAATAAATGAAGGGATAAAGAGGGAGACATTTTGGGGTAAGAAAGAAGGAAATTGAGAGAGCTTACAGTTTCTCAACGAAGTTTCTGCTTTAGTGTCCAGGCAAAAATATTTTTTTTTTTTAGATACACAAGTACTACTTGCTTTTTCAGTAAGTTTCTTTTAACTAATCCAAGTCAACAAATCTTTATTCATACGACCTACTTCATAGGGTTGTTGTGAGACTGAAATGAAGTCATATCTGTACAGGGTCTGGTACATTGTATGCACTCTTTAAATGTTTATTTCCTTCTCTTCCCTTTGATGAAGGAAAAGATTTTAATGGTTGGTCTAGTGTAGGGCTCAAGATTGTATAAATGAATTCACTGAAAGGATGGACTTGATTCAGAAGTATTTAGGGACAAAAACATTTATTCTGTTAAGGTAACAAAGTAAAGGAATTAAACAGTAATGGAAGTTTAGGAATTAGTGACAGAACAGTTGCCTGATCAGCAGCAACTAGCTGGGAATAAGCAACTTAAAGAGAGCCAACACAGAGAGAAATTAGGGACAGTTGCAAGATGATTGCAATGGGGCTGAAGCAGTTGCAAGCAGCAGGTACGGACAGGGTTTATATAGGGGAGCAGCACATGCTAGGAAAAGGATAAAGGAGGAATTAAGGAAAGGATTGGGGTAATTAGTTGCATCTCAGGACCCCTTTTTGATGGGATAGTCTTTGAGGTGTTTGTTTAAGGAGGAAATATTGGAGAAATATTTGTCTAGCCTTTCCTATAATACTAAAGAACTATTATCTGTGCCTGTCTGACCTTTTCTGTGGTACTTTGACTTGCTTTTCATTGTTCAGTTTAACCCTCTTCTCAAATGTAAATTCACTAATATGACAGAAAGCAACTTCAGCCTCTTCTCCAACTCCTCCTCCACCTGACTGACTCTTAATCTTCCAAGTTATATGCTGACTCCAGGTGAGTCAATCCTAGACCCTCTTCCCCTGACTCCAGAGTATAAGGGGAGGCTGTTAAAGATATATATTACACATTAACAACAACATGGTGAGATGATCAACCTAGATGGAAGCAGCTCCTCTCAGCAGTTCAGAGAGATAGGACACCTCTATTAGACCAGCTATGGACAATGTTATCCCCATCCAGAGGAAGTAAAACAAAACAAAACAAAAACACTCTTCAGAATCTAATGAACACTTTATGAAAATCATCTCTCATGTATCTCTTTCCCATAATCTTAATTCCTTATTCCGAAAATGACCAATCTGTAAACATGTTTATCAAAAACATGTATGTATGGGAGCGGTTAGGTGGCACAGCAGATAGAGCACCCGCCTTGGGAGTCAGGAGTACCTGCGTTCAAATCTGACCTCAGACACTTTATAATTACCTAGCCGTGTGGCCTTGGGCAAGTCACTTAACCCCATTGCCTTGAAAAATCTAAAAAATATGTGTGTGTGTGTGTGTGTGTGTGTGTGTGTGTGTGTGTGTGTGTACAATGCTAACCTGACTCTTCACTGCTGAGGGGATTGGGGTTGGAAGGGAGGGTGGAAGGAAATTTTGTAACTTAAAAATATACATGTGCATACAGATGAAAAAATAAATTAAAAAGATATGCATTACAAAGATGAGTCTGTTTGTGGTTATTGATTAGGCTGAAAGGCACAGGGCCTACATGCAAGAATGTGGGAGTAAGGCAAAAGCCAAGTGCTGTTCCCCCTATATAAACCCTGTCCTTATCCCCTGCTTGCCTTAGCCCCATTGCAATCACCTTGCAACCGTCCCTAATTTCTCTCTCTATGCTGAACTCTCTTTAAGCCACTTATTCCCTGCTAGTTGTTGCTGATTAGTCAACTATTCTGTCCCTAATTACTTTATTAAACTTCCATTACTGTTTAATTCCTTTACTTTGTTACCTTAACAGAATAAATGTTTTTGTCCCTAAATACTTCTGGAACAAGTCCATTCTTTCAGTGAATTCATTTATACAATCTTAAACCCTAAGAGAAAGGAATAAGCATTTAAAGAGTGCATACAATGTACAAGGCCCTGTATTGAGCACTCTACAGATATGACTTCATTTGAATCTCACAACAACCCAATGAGGTAGGTCCTATGATTAAGATTTGTTGACTTGGGTTGGTTAAAAGAAACTTACTGAAAAAGCAAGTAAAGTACTTATATATCTAAAAGATATAAAATATTTTTGTCAGGACACTAAGGCAGGAATTGATCAAACAATCACCAAACTGGGAGAAGTCTTCCTATCTATCATTTTTTTGTAAGGTTTTGAATCTTACAATTTTTGCCCACTCTCCCTTCCCTGCCCCCGCCACAGAAGGCACTCTGATATTTACATTGTTTTCATGCTATGCATTGATCATAATTGAATGTGTTGAAAAAACATATCCTTGAGGAAGAGATAAAATATTAGAGATAGCAAAATTATATAATACATAAGGCAATTTTTTTTTTTAGGTTTTTGCAAGGCAATGGGGTTAAGTGGCTTGTCCAAGGCCACACGGCTAGGTAATTAAGTGTCTGAGACCGGATTTGAACCCAGGTACTCCTGACTCCAGGGCCAGTGCTCTATCCACTGCGCCACTTAGCCACCCCCTTAAAACAATTTTTTTTTAAAAATTGAAGGTAATAATCTTGGTCTTTATTTCAATTCTGCAGTTCTTTTTCTGGATATAGATGGTAGTCTGTGTTGTAGATACCCTAAAATTGTCCCCTGATAATTGCACTGATGGAATGAATAAGTCCATTAAGGTTGATCATCACCCCTATGTTGCTATTATGGTATACAGTGTTCTTCTGGTTCTGCTCATCTCACTCAGTATTAGTTCATGCAAGTCTTTCCAGGCTTCTCTGAAATTCCATCCTCCTGGTTTCTAATAGAACAATAGTGTTTCATCACATACATATACCACAATTTGTTTAGCCATTACCCAACCAATGGACATCCCCTCAATTTCCAATTCTTTGTCACTACAAACAGAGCTGCTGTGAATATTTTTGTACAACTGATGTTTTTACCCTTTTTCATGATCTCTTCAGGGTATAGATCCAGTAGTGGTATTATTAAATCAAAGGGGACACACATTTTCATTGCCCTTTGGGCATAATTCCAAATTTGCTCTCTAGAAAGTCTGGATCAGTTCACAGCTCTGCAAACAATACATTAGTGTCCCAGATTTCCCACATCCCTTCCAACATTGATCATTGTCCTTTCTGGTCATAATGGCCAATCTGAAAGATGTGAGGTGGTGCCTCAAAGATGCTTTAATTTTCATTTCTTTAATCAGTAATGATTTAGAGCAATTTTTCATTTGATTGTGGATGACTTTGATTTCCTGATCTGCAAAATATCTTTACATATCCTTTGACCATTTGTCAATTGGGGAATGGATTATTTTTTATAAATTTGATTCAGTTCTTTATTTTAGAAATGAGTCCTTTGTCAGAAACACTAGTTATAAAAATTATTTGGGAGAGGTCTTCCAACCCAACCTAATGACCTGAGATACCAAAGACCTGCTCCAACTAGTCCTAGGTTGACCTAAGGTCCCTGACCTCTGTAAGTGTGCTTGCTTAATGAAGTCCATGCATATTACTATACATTCCCCCTGTGACGATTGAGGCTAATCAACATAACATTCGAGGTATAACCAAGGTGGGAAAAAACATTAAAGAGTGATGGAAAGGGTGTATTGATTAGATTGTACCCTGACAATTCAGACCAATGGCTAGTTTGGAGGGGAAGAGAAAGCGTCTCAAATTGTTTATAAGACATTGTCACAATTCAGGGCGTTTTCCTGTTGGGGAGATAGCCCTTTCCTGTAGGAAAGTTAATAAATGCTATTTCATCTCCAGACTAAATTTTTATAATTATGGGCCATTTATAACATGGACCTATGTGGTACCAGCTCCATGCAGCTGGATCCATGTTGATCTAAGCTCAGTCACTGTCTCATGACTATTTCTCTTTCCTCCTTGGCTAACCTTGCTGTTCTCCCCAGCCCAGCTTGAAGCAAGTTCTTCTTTGTTTAAACTTACCATCTTCTTAAAAATACACTTTCTTAACCTTGTTAAAGGACCTAATCTGCTTTTAGTAGTAACCTGTGAACTTTCTGTAGTAACCTATGAACTTTTTGAAGTAAGCTGTGAACTTTTACAGCAACCTGTGAATTAGTCTATGCCTTTTTACTATCCTGAGTGTGTTTGTGGGGGAGGGGGGGTAGAAAGGAGAAGAGAGGGCAGCCTACTGTACTAAGTCATCAGTCTCATTTTGGAACCATCTGAGTCTAGTGGCCAGATATGAATGAGGATAACCAGAGATAGCTTTGGATGTGAGGCAATCAGGATGAAGTGATTTGCCCAAGGATTTCAACCCATGTCCTCCTGACTTCAGGGCCACTGCACCATCTAGCTGGTGTTTTCTACTGCACACCTTCAAAGAACTTATAGCTATTAGAGAGATACAGCATGTATACAGTAAGTATAGAAAGTAAGTATGAGGGGCAGCTAGGTGGTGTAGTGGATAGAGCACCAGCCCTGGAGTCAGGAGTACCTGAGTTCAAATCTGACCTCAGACACTTAATAATTACCTAGCTGTGTGGCCTTGGGCAAGCCACTTAACCCCATTGCCTTGCAAAAAATGAATAAATAAACCTAAAAAAAATAAATTAAAAAAAAAGTAAGCATGAGTGGAGATCAGAGCACTAAGAGAATCAGCAAAGGCATCTCTTAGGCAATTGTTCAAGGATAGAATAACAGAAATTGTCTTTGGAACTTTCTATCATCCATGAACTGGTCCTTCCTTTTTCTCTTTTCTGCTGGGTGTTAGCTGATAATGAGACCTTTACAACCTTAAAATAAATTACTACCTTTATGAATGGTCCAGTAAAATTGGACTTAATTATAATCAACCCAAATTGGTCTTCTATTGTTTCTCACACATGACTCTCCATCTCCTACGTCTCCAGCTTTTCTCTCCAACCCTGGAATGCATTCCCTTTTTGCTCTACCTCTTGAATACCTAATTTCAAGATTCAGCTCAAAAGCCACTTTCTTCAAGAAGACTTTACTAATCCCCACAGCTGCCAATATCTTCCTCAAAAATTAAAAAAAAAACAACTACCTTATACCCACTTGGCATATACTTCTGTGGTTATTTGGTTCTTGTTCTTTTCGCTCAATGAAGTCCAAAATGGCATCACTATCCTTAGAGACAGGTTACAGTATGTTTGACTGCAGCTGATCAGACCAACATGTGAATACCTTACGTATCTCAGATTTCCTATGAACTGCTTCAGTTCTACCCTGCTCATAGAACATAAGACCCTTTCTCATCACCATTCAGAGTTGTTCTCTTTAAAATTTGAAAGCTTGGCAGTTTAGCTCAAAGAAAGGACCTCCGTGTCTGGTATCTTATCCTGCCAGGTGATCTTTAAATGGAAATGATTCAGTTTTCTGGCATGATGCCAGATTGTCCAGGGTTCACAGTCATAAAACATTAAGGTCAGCACAATGATTCTGTAGACCTTCAGTTGGGTAGTAAATCAAATTACTCTTTTCTCCCAACTTTTTTTTGGGGGGGGTTATAAGGCAATAGGGTTAAGTGACTTGCCCAAGGTCACACAGCTAAGTAATTATTAAATGTCTGAGACTGGCTTTGAACTCAGGTTCTGATTCCAGGGCTGGTGCTCTATCCACTGAGCCACCTAGCTGTCCCTCTCCCACATTTTCTTTAGGAGTCTCCCAAACACTGATTTAGTTCTGGCAACATGTATGTCAACCTCATTATTAATGCATACCTCCTTGGAAAGTATATTGCCAAGGTAAGTGAACTTAACCACAGCATTCAAAACTTGCTGCAACCAATGACGCCACATATGGAGCACCTGTGTTTTCTTGGCATTGATTGTTAGGCCAAAATTAGCACAAGCAGCAGAGAACTGATTCTATTTTGTTGCATCTCAGCTTCAGAGGCTGTATGCTGTATTGAGTGCACAATCATTTGCAAACAGAAGATCATGGACCAACACTCCTTCCATATAGGTCTTGTAGTCTTTTCAAATTAAAGAATCTACCATCTCTTCATAGTTGACCTTAATGCTATATTAATCCTCAGTGAAGGTGTGGCTGAACACATCATGGAAGCAAGGACCCAGCCTTGGTTTCACTCCATTGTTGACTGGGAAATCAAGAGAGCATGGTGCACTATCCAGAACCTGGGCCAGCATGCTGCCATGAAGCTGACTTACAATACTGATGAACTTCTCTAAGCAACCAAATTTTTATGTAATTTTCAATAAATCCTCACAAATGACAGTATCAAAGGCCTTGGTCAGATCCACAAACATTATACAGATCTGTGAGCTTGACTATTATCCCTAATCAGAATATTTTTCCTTAGCTTCTTTTCTGCCTAAATTTTGTCTCTCAAACCATTTTATGTGGTCCCTTTTCTGAAGTTGAAACAAAACTTCCTGCCTATAATTTGAATTACTCCAAACATATCCCTTGGAATCATCCCCACTGAGTTAATAATTAAAGTTTCCATCACAGAGTCTCTATAGGAACATTTGCTTATTTTATCTTATTAGATTATGGAGACACATAAGTCTTAGGGTAGAGAGGCAATAAAAGGCATATGTATTGTAGTAGCCCAACAGCAGGTCACCACAAGCCCATGGCAGAAGAGTAGAGGCAGGAGAAATGAAAGAAACTTACCCTGCCCTATGCCAAATACAAACAAGAGAGGCTCAAGGCTCACAGGCATCTGTGGTTATGTGCCCTGGTGACTATGGTAATTTATATATGTTAAGGCCCAATAAAAATTGGTTGATTACTAGACTAAGTTAGAGGTGGAGAATAGTAGTAGAGAAAGACAAAACTAAAGGGTAAAGGAGATAAATAGGAGATGAATACTTTAAAATTACAATGAGAAAAAGAGAAAGCTTATAGTGAAAGGATAATTAGAAAGAAAAATAGCTTTATTTTTATTCTGGGTCACTGTCTTGAATTGTAAAATCTGGGGGGGGGCAGAAAAGGAAGATGAAATTTTGTCTGCATTTCAATTAGCACAATACCATGCATAGAAATAATAATAATATTTGTATAGCTCTTTACTGTATATTTAAAGTGAAGAAATCAAAGTGAAAAGAGGTTAGGTGACTTGCCAGGGTCACACAGTTAATAAGTGTCTTCAGAAGGATTTGAACTCAATTCGACCACTTTATTGCCACTTGGCTGCCCCTACACTTGATGGACAATTCAATTAAATTCACTTCAACAAATATTTAATGAGAATTATATACATTCTACTAGGCTGAAGCAGATAAAAACTAATATACTTGTAACGAACCCTTGTCTTCAATGAGTTTATAATCTAACAAGGGAGACCCTCAATTAATTATTCTACTTAAAGATGTAAGGTTTAAGGGAGGCTAGGCTAGGCGGCGTAGTGGATAAAGCACTGGCCTTGGAGTCAGGAGTACCTGGGTTCAAATCCGGTCTCAGACACTTAAGAATTACCTAGCTTTGTGGCCTTGGACAAGCCACTTAATGCCATTTGCCTTGCAAAAACCTAAAAAAAAAAAAAGATGTAAGGTTTGTGAAGTCTTCATATATGATATCTTACTTGATCCTCACACCCTCGGAAATGGGTTCTATTATCATTCCCATTCTAAAAATGAAGAAAACAAAACACAAAGTAAAGGTCTGAGGCAATATTTAAATTGAGGTTTTCCCAACTCCAAGATATATATATTCTCTCTACTATGGGGACAAGTTGTGTCCAAAGGCCATCCTACTTTTAAGGATTCATGAATATAGATATTCCCTCTACTGATACAGATTATGACTCATCCTAAGCAAGTTGCATCCTAATTCTCTTCCTCTGGGTTTAGAAGCTACCCAACACTATTCCCTCACTCTGGATATACATGAGTTGCTTATAGTTCCTTTTTGTGAACCAGACATTTCCTGGATTTAACTAAATCCAACCAGATGCAGTCCTAGGTGATGGGACCAAAACCCAAGGCAAAAAGAGCTGTCCTTCCCTACAGAAACTCAAGTTTTATTGAAGAGATGTGGTTTGAATACAGTATACATAGTCAACAGCTAGAAATCATGGAAGGCTCTAAATGCTTATATGAATAAATTAGAGAAAGAGGAGATCAATGAATCGGGTATGCAGCTAAAAAAGCTAGAAAAAGAACAAATTAAAGATATCCAAATAAATACCAAATTAGAAATTCTGAAAATCAAGAATGAGATTAATAAAATTGAAAGCAAGAAAACCATTGATCTCATAAATAAAACTAAGAGTTGGTTTTAAGAAAAAGTCATTAAAATAGATAAACCTTTGGTTAATTGGATTAAAAAAGAAGACAATCAAATTACCAGTATCAAAAATAAAAAAGGGTAGAATAACCACCAACAAGGAAGAAATTAAAGAGATAATTCAGAGTTGCTTTGCCTAACTGTATGCCAATAAATTTGATAACATGAATGAAATGGGTGAATATTTACAAAAATATAAACTGTCTAGATTAACAGAAGAGGAAATAATATACTTAAATAACCCCATTTCAGAAAAAAGAAATTGAAGAAACCATCAATAAATTCCCTAAGAAAAAGTCTCCAGGTCTAGATGGATTACAAGTGAATTTTACCAAACATTTAAAAAAAATTTTTTTTATTTCTTTAAGGCAATGGGGTTTGAGTGACTTGCCCAAGGTCACACAACTAGGCAATTATTAAGTGTCTGAGGCCACATTTGAATTCAGGTCTTCCTGACTCTCAGGCCAGTGCTCTCTCCACTGTGCCACCTAGCTACCCCATCTACAAACATTTAAGGAATAGTTAATTCCTATTCTACATATACCATTTTTAAAAATAGGAGTTCTATCAAATTTCTTTTATGACACAAACATATGCTGATACCTAAACCAGGAAGAACCAAAATTAGACAAAGAAAATTACAGACCAATCTCCCTAATGAAAATCAATGCAAAATTCTTAAATAAAATTTTAGCAATGAGATTACAGCAAATTATTTCTAGGATAATACATCATGATCAGGTAGGATTTATACCAAGATGGTTCAATATTAGAAAACCCCTCAGTATAACTGAACAACCACAGAAATCATATGATTATCTCAATAGATGCTGAAAAACTTTTTGAAAAAATACAACATCCATTTCTATTAAAAACACCAGATAGTTTAGAAATAAATGGAGTTTTCCTTAAAAATAGTAATTAGTATCTATCTAAAACCATCAAAAATATTATATGTAATGGGTATAAACTCAGAGCATTTCCAATAAGATCAGGGGTGAAATAAGGGTGCCCATTATCACCATTACTATTCAATATAGTTTTAGAAATGTTAGCTCTATCAATAGAGAAGAAAAAAGAAATTGAAGGAATCAGAATTGGCAATGAGGAAGCAAAGTTTTCACTCTTTGCAAATGATATGATAGTATACTTAGGGAACCTGAAGAAAGAATATAAAAAAACTCCTTGAAGCAAAATAGCAGGATATAAAATGAACCCACATAAATCATCAGCATTTCTAGAAATGAACAACAAAGCCCAAGAACAAGAGAAAGAAAGAGAAATTCCATTTAAAGAGACTGTAGACAACATTAAATATTTGGGAATCTACCTCCTAACAAACTCAGAAACTGTATGAACACAATTATAAAGCACATTTCACCCAAGTAAAGTCAGATCTAAATAACTGGAAAAACATCAACTGCTCAGGGTTAGATCAAGTTAATATAATAAAATTGACAATTTTACCCAAATCCAGTGCCATACCCAACAAACTACCAAATAATTATTTTACCAAGCTAGAAAAAAACAGTAACAAAATTCATCTGGAGCAACAAAAGGTCAAGGATATCAAGGGAACTGATAAAAAAAATGCTATAAAGCAAGAGTCATCAAAACTGCCTGGTACTGGTTAAAAAATAAAGTAATGGATCAATAGATTAGGATAGATTCAAAAGAAAACAGTAGTAAATGACTACAGTAATCTTCTGTTTGACAAACCCAAAGACATTAGCCTCTGGGATAAGAAGTCACTATTGACAAAAACTGTTGGGAAAACTGGAAAATAGTATGGCAAAAACTAAGCATAAACCCATATCTCATACCCTATACCAAAATAAGTTAAAAATGGGTATAGGATTTAGACATAAAGGGTGACACCATGAAACTCATAGACCAAGAAATATTCAATCTATCAGATCTATGGAAAGGGGACTGCCAAAATTAGAAAGCAGAAAGCTGAGAAACAATCTTCATAACTGAGGGTTCTGATAAAGGTCTAATTTCTAAATTTTATAGAAAACTGCATCAAATTTATAAGGTTGCAAGTCAGTCCCCAGTTGATAAATGGCTAAAGAATATGAATAGACAGTTTTCAAATGAAGAAATTAAAGCTATATATAGTCATATGAAAAAATGCTCCAAGTCATTATTGATTAGAGAAATGCAACTGAAAACAACAATGAGGTATCACCTCATATCTATCAGGTGACGAAAGGGAAAATGAACAGTGTGGAGAGGTTGAGGGAGGATTGGGACATTGATTCATTGCTGGTGGAGTTGTGAAAGGATCCAACCATTCTGGAGAGCAATATGGAACTATGCCCAAAGAGCAATAAAACTGTTCATACCCTTTGACCCAGCAATTCCAATTCTAGGCCCATATCCAGAAGAAAATCATAAAAAAAAAAAAATGGGAAGTCCCACAAGTTCCAAAATATTCATAGCAGCTCTTTTTGTAGTGGTAAAGAATTGGAAATTGAGGGGATACCCATCAACTGGGGAATGGCGAAATATGATATGTGAATACTATGGTATGTGAATACTATGGAATATCATTGTTCTATAAGAAACCAAAAATAGTTGGACTCTAGAGAAGCATGGAATGAATTACAGAAACACTACATTCACTTTTTTTTTCTTAGGTTTTTGCAAGGCAAATGGGGTTAAGTGGCTTGCCCAAGGCCAAACAGCTAGGTAATTATTAAGTGTCTGAAACCAGATTTGAACCCAGGTACTCCTGACTCCAGGGCTGGTGTTCTATCCACTGCACCACCTAGCTGTCCCCTACATTTACTTTTTAAAAACTGTCTCATGTATTCCTTCCCTTAATCTGAATTCCTCATACCAAAAATGGCTAACCTGTAAATATGCTTAATACAAATGTGTAAGTACAATATCAACCTGTTAGCCACTGAGGAGAGGAAGGTAATTAGAGGGTGGGAAGGGAGGGTGGAAGAAAATTTTGTAACTTAGACATAAGCATATGCATACGGATAAATGTTAAAAAAAAAACTTTCATGACATGTATTAGGAAAAGTAAAATATCAATAAAAAATCAGGGAAGGTTCTCCAGAAGGGGAACTTCCTGCTTTCAAGTCACGCTTAATAACCAGCTATGGACTATTTATACCCATCCAGAGTCTCTAACAAAGATACAAATGACAGTTGCCTTCTGCAAGCAGCCTCTTATATGAGAAGACCTAAGATCACAAGGGAGGACCTTGTGCCTTCCACCTCCCGTGGGGTTCAATGGGTCTGTACCCAAGGGAAAGCTGCAAAGGGCCAGGTGGACTGTCTTCCACTTCCTACAGTCCCCTCATAGCCAGCCTTCTCCTCAAGTGAGATGACCTCAGACTGCAGAGAGGGCCCAGGACCTTCTACCTTCTCCTGGGCTCAGCAAGTCTCTTGAGAGAAGATCATAATCACCTCTTTCATGATTCTCACAGAATGAGATATATATTACATATGTATATAATGTATATATATATATTTATGAATATATACATATTACAATTAAAGATCATAACTGTAAATGGGAATGGAATGAACTCACATAAACAGAAGAGGACAGAATAATGGATTCAAAAGCAGAATCTCATAATATGATGCTTACAAGAAACAAATTTGAAAGATAACGATTTATATAGATAAGGGGCTAAAGAAGAATCCATTATGATTTAGGTAAACTGAAAAAATCAGGGAGTAGAAAATTATGATTTCAGACAAGGCTATATATAGAAAAGAAAGTCAAAATAAAAACATAAACAGAGAAACTACATTATGTTTCAAGACATCACAGATTAGTGATACCAAGTTCAATTAGAAACAGACTACTAATCCATTCAAAAAGATTTCTATAGGCTACATCTTGATTGAATTTTTAAATATAATCATTGTCTGTTTTAATGTATATTTATTATATTAAATACTTCTCATTTAAATTTTAATACGATTTAGACCATATTTTAGCAACCTGAAAGCCATGTTTTGATACCTTTACCATTGATAATAAATCAATACCAATACTTTACATATATGCACTAAAAAGCATAGCATCTAAATACTTAAAATAAAATTAATCAGATTTCATGAAGAAATAGTAAAACCATAAAAGTGGAAGACTTCTAGGTATGTCTTTCAGATTTAGACATATCTAACAACAAAGAAGTTAGGGACCTAAATACAGATTTTCAAAATTAGAGATGATAAATCTCTAGGGATCACTGAATAGAAAGAAGTTTATATATTTCCTCAGACATGTAAGACACTTCTGCAAAAAAAAAATAAAAATAATATATCAAGGTATAAAAATCTTACAATAAATACTGAAAAGCAGAAATACACTTAATAAAGAACTTTTGAAGTAAGAATTGAGAAATGACTACAATGGATAACTTACCAGTATAATAACAATCAAAAATTTATTGTATAGGAGCAGTGCAGTGGACAGAGCACCAGCTCTGGAGTCAGGAGTTCAAATCCAGACTCAGACACTTAATAATTACCTTGCTTTGAGACCTTGGACAAGCCACTTTACCCCACTGCCTTGCAAAAACCTAAAAAAAAAAAAATCATTGTATGTTGGAAGAGAAAGTAATAATGAAATTCACCCAGAGAAACAAAAGGTCAAGAACATCAAGGGAAATTTAAAAAAATGGAAAAGAAGACCTACTAGTATCAAATCTCAAATTATATTACAAAGCAGTAATCTTCATAATTATTTCATATTGGCTAAAAAATAGAGCTCAATCATTAGAACAGATTAGGTGCACAATACACTCAAGCAAACTGAAACTGGAAGCATAATGTATAAAAAAATCCCAAAACCCCAACTCTCAGATTAGAATCTATTATTTGACAAAAATTATTAAGAAAACTGGAAAAGTCTAGCAAAAATGAGATACAGACCATTATCTCACACAATGTAGCAAGATTAATTCCAAATGGATATGTGAATATAAAGTGAACATTTTTTTTAAAACAATTAGTGGAGTAAGGAAGGAATTGCCTTTCAGATCACTAGATACAGGAAGAGCTTGTGACTAGGTAAGGGATAAAATTTATCAGATTAAATTTTTTGCACAAACAAAACAATTGTAGTTCAAATTAGAAGACAAGTAACTGGGGTTTGGGGAGCTTTGTAGGACTTTGTAGCAAATTTCTTTACTAAAGATTTTATTTCCAAGATTTACATAGAACTGATTCAAATTTACAAGAAAAAAGCCATCCCTCAATTGATAAATTAGTAAAACCACAAAGAGGTAATTTTGTAAGGAAAAAATCCAAGCTATCAATAGCCATATGAAAAAAAAAACTTTCCAAATCACTAAGAATTAAAAAAATAAAAATTAAAGTAACTTTGAGGACCTATCTCACACTCTTAAGAGTGGCAAAACAGATAATAACAAATGCTGGAGAAACTTCAAGAAAATAGACACATTAATACATTGTTGAAAATGTCAATTGGTTCAACCATTCTGCAGCAGTAATTTGAAATTATACCCCAAAGTTACCAAGATGTGCATATCCTTTGACCATATTACTAGGCCTATATTCTAAATAAGTCGAAGAAATAAAAGAATTTTTGTGGTTGTAAAGAACTGGAAAATAAGGGAGAATGAATGAAAATACTGTAGTATATAAAGGTAACGGAATACTATAAAATAGGAATGATTTCAGAGAAACCTGGGATCTGACATAAAGTGATATGAATCAAACCAGGAACATTGTACAGGCATACCTCAGAGATATTGTAGGCTGGGCTCCAGACCATCACAATAAAGCAAGTCCCATACTTTTTTTGGTTTTCCAAAGTTATGTTTACACTATACTGTCATCTATTAAGTGTGCAATTGAATTATATCTGAAATACCTTTATTAAAAATACTTTATTCCTAAAAACTGTTAACCATCATCTGAGCTTTCAGTGAGTTTAATCTTTTTGCTGATGGAGGGCCTTGCCTCCATGTTGATGGTTGCTGAGGAAAAAAAAAAGGAGGATAATTAAGATAGCTCTTTTTTAAATGTAGGAACAGAACAGATATAAGGTCAGAAAGAAGCACAGGCAAGTAGGACAACTTTGGGAGTTTTAGGTTGATTTATTATATTTTGTTAGTTGAAATGAACTTATGTGGAAACAATCCTTTAAAAATAATAAAGTTTATTGAAAAGAAAATGTATACATATAGACAATATGTGAATACAAAATATAGTCAGGACTATTCAGCTATCTTATATTATTCTAAAAATAAAGTTTATAGAATAAGAGAACTTACTGGCAACACTGTACACATAAAATAGCAAGAATATCACCTATCAGAATAGTGGGAATTTGTACATCACTTGCTGAGTAATGGGAATTTTATATACCATGCCCTTCATTCCCCCAAATGTACTTCATTCCCCCAAATGTACTTCATTCCCCCCAAAATGTTTTCCAGTAGGTTTCCAAGTTTTAGACTACTGCTAAAACCCTTTATCAGGTGCTCTCACAACTTAAAATTTAAAGCAAATTGAACATAATAAAGATCTACAGTTTTATGTACAATCTTCTTTTTCTGTTAAACTATGTATATGGAAATGTGCATTTTGTTTGATATTTTTTTCCCAATAAAAATAAAATTAAAAAAAACCAAGTGCTTACTATTGTGCTAGATGTTGAGGACTCAAGAGAGGCAGATCAAAAGAAAGTCTAATGTCTAGTTAAAGTGAACTAATTTAAAGTCAACTAATATAAATTCAATAATTTACTAGGTACCTTTCAGTGGGCAAGTATCTTATCTAATGTTCTTTTCAATCTATTTTATTATATATTACATATATATATATATATATATATATATATGTTTGCACATATTTATTCACACACTGCCTCCTCAATTAAAATGTAAGCTTCTGAAGGGAAGGAGGGGATTGGTATTTGCCTTTTTTATATACTCTAATACTTAGCAATATCCCTATTAAGGGATTAATACTTATAATTTAATATTCTTCTGGCAATGTGGTGCTGTGGATCATAGAAACTACAGTTTTCGAAGAATTACATTAAGAATCAATGAGTAGGGGCGGCTAGGTGGTGCAGTGGATAGAGCACTGGCCTTGGAGTCAGGAGTATCTGAGTTTAAATCCAGTCTCAGACACTTCTGTGGCCTTGGGCAAGCCACTTAACCCCGTTGCCTTGCAAAAAAAAACTAAAAAAAAAATCAATAAGTAATGTAGAGTCTTGAGTAGGTAGCAACATAGTACAAAACAGAAATTACTCAGAAAAAGGAGCATAGAGAATGTGCTTGGAGAAATGTATGATGGGGGAAAAAAAAACAAAGGTTGGTCACACAGCTCATTTCTTATTTTCTACATGCTGAGTCTGAGATACTGGTTTGAAGACCAGATGAAAAGATTTAGGATCACCTGCCAATCTCTCTGCCAATAGAGTTGGGTCAATGAATTGATGAGACAAGTAAGAATAATAGAGTGATAGGGAAAAAAAGCACCTCAAAATCAGTTACAGAATCCTAGAGTTGAAATGGACTTCTGTGTCTAAATAAACGGAATCCCCATTATAGCATATTCAACAAAGAGATGTCCTACACCTTCTTGCAGATCTCCTAAAACACCTTTTGGACAGCTCTAGTCACCAGCTTAAACTGATCAGCTTCTCAATTTCTACCCCAGTGTTGCCAGTACAGCTCCCTGGGACCAAACAAAACATTTTATGGTTCTTCTATAGGGTAAGTCTTCTAAATATATGAAGTAGCTATCTTGTCTTCCCTTGGGTCTTCTCCAGGCTAAACATCTCCAGTTACTCATCCTTTCCTCATATGAAATGGACTCAAGGCCCTTCACTATCCTGTGGTTCTCTTTTGAACTCTGTCCTTCTTATTTGTGTTCTTATTTAATTATGGCACCTAGAAATGTAATATTCTAGATGAAGTCCCACAAGGATATAATCCAGAGGGACTATCACCTCCTTATTCCCTGAAACTACATTCCCATTTAATGCCACTCAAGATTATATTAACTATTTTGGTTGCTTGCTGCATTATACTGTTGACTAGTATTGAGCTTCATTCAGTGGACTAAAATCCTTAGTTTCTTGGGGGTGGGGGTGGGGGTGGGTTTCAGAGCTGCTGTCTCACCATCTTATACTTCTGAAGTTTTTTTGATCCAAGGACAAGACTTTACATTTGTGCTTATTCTTAATGTCATAGTCCTCAAAGAGAAAAAAGGAACAACAAGAACAGAATTTTATCTACAATCAAGATCATTCTGTATCTCCTTTCTGGAGTTTGCTATCCCTCCCAGCTTGTGCCATCAGTCAATAAACAAACTCCAATGAAGTGTTTAGCACAGGAGATACAAAATAAGGCAAAAGGCATTCCCTAAACTCAAGGAGTTACAATCTAATGATGGCATCTACAGATTTGAAGTGCATACCATCTAAGTCTTTAAGTTCCTGATTAAAAATAGTAAACAGTACAGAGCTAAACATATCCCTGAGACCTCTGACCCAGGAGACTACCAAGTACTCCTTTAGTCCTGACCATCCAACCAGTTCTGAATTTATCTGATTGTACATTTCTCCTCTTCTCCACAAGAAGAGTGTAAAATACTTCATGAAAAGTTTTACTAAGGGTGGCTAGGTGGTGCAGTGGATAGAGCACCTGCCCTGGAGTCAGGAGTACCTGGGTTCAAATCCGGTCTCAGACACTCAATAATTACCTAGACACTTAATAATTACCTGTGTGGCCTTGGGCAAGCCACTTAACCCCATTGCCCAGCAAAAACCTAAAAAAAAAAGTTTTACTAAAATCTAGGTAAATTAGGGGCAGTTAGGTGGTACAGTGGATAGAGCACCGGCCCTGGAGTCAGGAGTACCTGACTTCAAATCCTGCCTCAGACACAATAATTACCTTGCTGTGTGGCCCTGGGCAAGCCACTTAACCCCACTGTCTTGCAAAAACTAAAAAAAAAAGAAAAAAGAAAAAAATCTAGGTAAATTATATCACAGCACCTTCTAGTCTATGGAAAATTATTTAGGACTGGTAAAAAGTAAGGGACATTGCAGAGGCAGTCTTCTGAAGGAAGAAGAGAACAAATGAGAAGACAATCGATGAGCAGGCTGAGAGATCTTAAAAGAATCTGGGGAAATATCCCAGGTTGCTGGGTTTATATGTTTTTTGAAGAATTTATGGGAAAGAATTGTCCAGGATCATAGGGGGCCTGAAAGCTTCTTGGAGAGGGAAGAAATCAGGGATCCACCAGGAAAGCCAGCTAAGTTTGCTAAAGGCCTAGAGCTGTTAAAATATCAACCCAAATATTTTCAAGGTCAAGACACCAATTTACACAAACACAAAATCCTTTAGAGAAAAACAAACTCATAGTAGACTAGTTCCTGAACAATAGCAGTCAAAGATTTGTAATTTATGGAAGAAATACTAACCCCACCCTACTTCAAAACTAGGGAGGTATCTTTTTCAGGATCAGTTCTGAGGAAAATTAAAACATGTTTACTGTCATCTGACCTAGAGCTGGGAAAACTGGCTAGCTCTATTTCAAGGGAGTTCTTAAGATAACAAGATTCAATTCAATTCAATTCAATTTAACTGGCATTTACTGAAAATTATTTTGAAGAAAGAAAAGGCAGGGAGAGAGGGGGAAAAAAGAAGAGAAAAGGGAGAGAGAGAGAGAAAAAAAAGGAAGGTAGGAATCTATACTGATGAAGGCAAGAGGGAACCTGGATTCTCTGGAAAGTCGGGAATGAATTCCACATACTTTTTTTTTAATGTTTCTGCAAAGGCAAATGGGGTTAAGTGGCTTGCCCAAGGCCACACAGCTAGATAATTATTAAATGTGTGAAGCTGGATTTGAAACTCAGGTACTCCTGACTCCAGGGCCGGTGTTCTATCCACTGTGCCACCTAGCTGCCCCTTGAATTCCACACACTCTTGACTCAGTTATAGGGACATGAAGGCTTAATACATATTACTGTGGCTTAAATCTAATGACAAGTTAAGAAATTAAGCAGTTATAAGGGTAGCTCTCTTAAGGAAATATAGCAAAACTAAGAAAGTAAAGGTAGTTGCAAGATTATTGCATTTGGGTTGATCCCCTGAGGCGATAAGCAGCAGATAGGGAATTTTGTGAAGTAAAGGAAAGTAAGGACAGTTTACAAGAGTGTGGCAACCAGGGGAAATTTAAAAGTTAGAAAAGTTACAGTGATTGCAACTAGGCTGAATCAGGAATCCCTGCTGGAGTAAAGGTAGAGGGGGATCAGTAGTATGGTATAATCGCAGGAAAAGGGTAAGGGAGGAGTTAAGAGTATTTGTATCTGAGAACCCCCTTTTAGATGGGATAGCCTTTGGGGTTAGTTTGGGAAAGGAGCTGGATACTACATCTCAGTACACCTTTTTTGATGGGAGAGACTCTGGGGAGCCAACTTCAAGAATGTTTATCTGGTATCTTATTGTCTGATCTTGCTATTTCTTATACTTTTTGTTTCTTCCTTAAGGATATGATTTCCCTCTCATCACACTCAATTTGGATCAATGTACTACATGGAAACAAAGTAAAGACTGACAAATTGCTTTCTGTGGGGGGGTGGGGGAGGGAAGTAAGATGGGGAAAAATCGTAAAACTCAAAATAAAATCTTTAATAATATGAAAAAAAGAACGTTTATCCGGGTGGGAGAGCCAATCAAGACAGCCTTCCATGTTTGGGTCCAGGGGGGACCGGAGAATGTTTGTCCGTCATGACTCCAGGTAAATAATGGGATGGAAATCAGATGCACACAGGTTGTGCCAGGCCAGCACACAAGCAAATAATATTTGGCATATTATTTTTCTGTATTTAAGATTTCCTCCTAAGTGCCCTCAGTGAACTTACAGATTATTTTTAATTAAAAGTGGGTTTGGGAAGAATAGAAGAAAGCACATATATTTGGCATAGTCTTTTTCCCTATTTAGTATTTCCTCCTAAATACCCTCAATGAACTTACGGCTTATTTTTAGTTAAAAGGGGGAAGAAGAGAAGGAAGCGCATAGCCGGGTCTGGAGTACATTTCTTATTATTCAGGAATGGCACATTCCGCTCATTTACAAGGAAGAATAAACGCGCCTGTTTTCGAGGAACCCGGGCGGCCCAGAACCGTGGAGGTCCAGGGGACTGTGGCTCCCGGGAGGAAGCCCCCTCGAGCGCCCCGACGCAGGTCTCCAGACCCCCCAGAAACGTCCCGGGATTGGAGGCTCCGCTTCGCCTGGCGAGTCCGAAGGCTCGTTTTTTTTTTTTTTAATAAAATCCGTTTAAAAAGTCTTTCCTGCGTTGGCCCAGGTAAGCCGCCCCGCTCGGCACGGGACGCGGCGGGCCGCAGCGACCCCGGCCGCCGCCGCCGCGCTGGGGAGGCCCGGAGAGCGCACGCGGCCCTGCGAGGACACGCCCCCGGGCCCAGGGCGGCCGCTCCCCACGTGACTCCGCGCGAGGCCGGCCGCACGTGTCGGGAAGCGGAGGCGGGAGCAGCCGGCCGCCCCCGCGGCTCCGGCGGCCGGAGCAGCCCGCGGCGCGGCCCCCGAGCCCGAAGCGCCGAGCGGAGCGGCCCGGGCCGGCGCCTGCGCCTGCGCCGTCCCGCCCGCCCCGCCCCCCGGCGGGCCCCGCCCAGCTCCTCCGCCTCCGTCGCTCTCCCCGGCCCAGTCGCCCGCGCGAGGCATTGTGGGACACAAACAAAGTGCCCCCCAAACAAGCCGGAGTGAGCGGAGCAGCGACGGCGGCGGCGGCGGCGGCGGCGCCCGGGCCCCGCACGCGCCGCGACCGCCTCCCCCTCCCCCAACCTCCCCCTCCCCCTCCCCTCGTTCCTCCCCCCTTCCCCCTCCCCACCCCGCCGGGAAAACGCGAGGCGCCTCGGCTCCCCCAGCCGCAGCCGCCCCCCACCGGCCGCCGGCGCGAGCGCGCCGCCGCTCCCGCCGCCGCTCCCGCCGCCGCCGCCGCCGCCCCCCGCCGCCGCTCTTCCGCCCATCCGCCCGGCCGCCGCCGCCATGCCCGAGCCGCAGGCGCTTCACGGGCCTAGGCGCGGCGGCCCGAGATAGGGTCCCCGCCGCCGCCGCCCGGGGGAGGAGAGAGGGAGGGCGAGCCCGCGTGCGCTCCGCCCCCTCCCCCTGGGGCCGTGGCCGCCGCCTCGCCGGGCTCCTCGCAGGTAACGGGGCGGGGGGGAGGGTCGCGGCGGCCCGAGCCGCGTGGGCGCGAGGTGACACCGCGCCGCGCACGGGGGAGGCCTGCAAAATTCCTCCTTTTTTTCGGGGGGCGGGGTGGGGTGCGCCCCCGCCGTCTCCCACGGTCTCGGGTCCCGTCTCACCTGGATGGGGGGGCGCCTTGCCTCCCCCCCGCAAAGGCGCAGCATGGCACTTGTTAAAAACAAACCCCCCGGAAAACGCGCCCCGTGGCCCCTTCCTGCGCACCGGATCGGAGGGCGGCGGTCGATCCCAGCGCCGGGCGGGTCTCCGGGAGCGGCTACCTGGCAGCGCGAGTTGGCACGCGCGCGCCGAGGCGCCCTTCCGGGGGCCCGGCCGGCGCGGGGCCCCATGCCGCCGTGTCATCCGCGGGGTGGGCAGCGCCAGCTCCGGGCCGCCGGCGCCGTGCCCCCGTGGTGGCTGGCGTGCACGGGGCATGCCCTCATCCTAGAGTTCGGAGCGGGGTTTCCGGTGGCCCTCGTCCGTGAAAAGTGGCGAGCAGAAAGCTGTGCCCACCCTGGGTCATCGGCCCCGAGTCCCCGCAGAACTGAGGCACAGGGGCACTCCGCACCTTGGCAGCTCTTGGTGCCCTCACTCGTACCTGGCTTATTTTCACACACCTCCGTTGCGGGGAGATTCTGTTCAGTGGATGAGGATGGCTATTTTTGCAGACTGGTAGGGAACTTCCTTTAAAGCTCTGCAATGGCACAGTGATCTCCCAAGGAGGTGGGGAAGAATGGAAAGGTTATCGACTTCGGAAAATCAGGGATTTTCTTTTTTAACTTCATTAGGTTCAGAAAACTGTACATGCAAATGTAACTTGGAAATCAGTCTTCCTAGAAATATTTGTAGCGTAAGGAGTTTGTGAATTTGTTTACTTATCATAAAGTATAAAACTGACGTGTGTGTTCAGTACAAAGGAGTTGTTACATGATTGATAAACACAGTACAGATGTTTTGATTGTTGGAACTGAGAGAAGGAATTCAAAAATTTGTGGTTCCAAGTGTTGCCTTGGATTTAGGTTTATGAAGCACCTAATATGTGCTAAGTATTGTGCTAAAGGCAAACATTAGCTCGTTTGATCTTCTCAACCCTGAGAGGTAGGTTAAGTTCAAGGGATCAGAGGTTGACCAAAGCAGGCAAAGCCAGCTTAGGCAGTTCATCTGCCTTCAGTTAGCCAGGTGCCAAGAGGCTTAAGGTGTGCCCATATTCTCCCACTGCTTTGGTTCCTTTTATGATGGATAAGGTGCCATTATCTTTTTTGTTTGAAATATAAAGATTGGTGAAAGGAAGCCGGTGAATTAAATACTTAAAACTAATTTTAGGAAATCTATAGTAATAGTGTAGATTACAGTCTGCTAAATTGTAGCCCAAATCCTGTCTTTACCAGACTAAATTACCCTAAGTGTTGTGTTGCCTTTAGTAAGTTATCTACTAACTTGGAGCTACATTTACAAATTATTGCAAAATACATGTTAAGCAAAAGAAGTACTTTACCACTATCTGCCAATTAAAGGCTATTCTAATACCAAACTCTGATGAAGTGCATTTTGCAAACCATAATTCTCATTTTATCATTATTGTTTTGTGAATTGAATGCTTATTTTAGAAGCTGAAGTTAGACACAGATATGCTAGTGACTACCAAACCAGGACAGTAGATAGAGTATTGGGTCTGGAGACTGGAAGACTTATCTTCTCTCATCTGTAAAGAGATCTACAAAAGAAAATGGCAAACTTCTTCAGTATCTTTGCTGGGAAAACCCCAAATTAGTATCACAATGGGCCAGACACAACTGAACCACAAAAAAAAAATGACAAGTCTAGTAGAATCAAGACTATAATGTTATCAATTTTTTAAAAGTTAATATTTTGAAAGAAAAAACTTGGGAATTTTGGAAATTCTGGACCATTTTTTAAATTATCTTTTGTTGTTTAAATCCTTTTCTTCATGAGGCAAACAGGGTTATATTACTTGTCCAGAGTCTCACAGCTGTATTGAACTCAGAAAGATTGAATCTTGCTGATTCCAGGTCTTGCACTCAATTCAAGTGGCCCATCTAGCTGCCTTTTAAATTAATTTGGCAACCAGCAAAATCGAGGTGGGGGAAGAGGGAGGGTGTTTTTTTAGATGGTTCTCAACGACTACTAAACTTGTTGGGAGCTAGCTATTTTGCATGGAAATAGGTTAAGGACATTTTGTAACAAGGTCCACAGAAAGGAGAATTACACAAATTAATTTTTTTTGAGATTTCATTTCTCTTTGGTTTTAGCTTTGTTAATTATGTAAAAGGTGTTAACTGGCAAATATGCAACATGCCAAGTTTCCTATTGAAAACTAAGACTGGAGGCAGCTAGGTGTCCAAGTGGATAGAATATCAGTCTTGGAATCAGAAAGACCCTTCAAATATAGCCCTAAACATTTATTAACTGCTTGACCCTAGGCAAGTCACCTAACCCCAATTGCCCCCCCCAAAAAAAGCTAAATCTTATAGTCTTATTTTCCTAGTAGCAAAATAGTAAAAAGTCACAGAACAACAGAACCTAATTTTTGAACTCACATCATCTAACTATAAATATTAGATCTTCCAAAAGTCTGGTTTTTGTGTCGGTTAATACTTGATTGTTTAAATGTTCAATAGTTAATGAGATAGGAGCTATCTAGGTGGAAACTTAGTAGGAGAAGACCTGAAATCAGATGCTAGCTCAGCCTCTTAATACTTGAGTGGCTTAGACTTATCTCTTAACCTTTCTGGGTTTCAGTTCTTTATGTTTTAAAAATAGGGGGATTGGACCTTCCAACTTTCTTAATTCTTAATCCTAATCCTTAGTTTCAGGAGTTGCAGATTTTGACAACATAAAAAGAAACTTCCTAACAGAACTGCACAAGTAAAATGGGCTGCCTCTGGAAGTATACTGCGGTCTCTTCATTAGAGGTCTTCACAAAAAGATTTGAATGAGGACTTTGTTGTCAGGTATTGTTTTTTAGAGAGAATATTTGTTTAAAAAAAAGTCATTGTCTTCCTGTCTATTTAGATTCTATGATTATAGTTATGAAAACTTGTGATTTGGAAACTCTATGGTCTTTTAAAAATTTCTCAAAACTGGAAAAGTGGTATGGATATGAAATGTAGCCACAAAATTGGTTGTATCAAGCAATACCCAAAGATAACAAATGTTAAATTATGATTACCTTTCAGAAACATTGATAGAAGGGTACAAAGCAATACTCTTCTCAGATAAGAAATAACTACTTTGCTTTTGAAATATTTTATTGGAAGCTTTTTCTCTTTTTACTTCATTTGTTACTTGTCCCTCTCTCTCAACAAACCTTCTTTTGTAACAGTAATTGAAAATTATGCCCCCAAAAATCTACACATTGATTCTATTAATTATCAGTTTCATCCCCAAACTTCCATTCTGCCATCTTTCTGCTGAGGCATGAGACACATTTTTAATGTGAATCTCTAAAGTCATTGAATCATTTCAGACTTAAAATGGAAAGGACCATAGAGATTATTGTAATCCAGAACCTCTCCACTTTAATGATTTGATTAATCCAAAGAGTTGCAGAAGTGTGATTTGAACTGGGTCTTTGATCCAAATCCAGTGATCTTTCCACTACAGTGATCTTTCCACAGTGCTTGCAGCACCGTGGGTTTTTTTTGTTTTTTGTTTTTGTTGTTTCATCATTCTGTAAATTGCCTTAGGCTGCTTACTTTGGTCAGTATTCTCAGAATTCTTATTTCTATTCTGAAAGCCCTTAACTCAGAAAAATTGTCCCATTCAGAAGTCAAAGTTCAAAGGTAGTAATATATTCTTTTTTAATGATGTCTTCAAACATAGATCAGATAACTAACAATAGACAATGGAATTTGATTTTTTAGCTATAAATTGGATTAATTGAACCCACCTCATAAATTTTTGTCTTTTTTTTAAGTTACCTCTCAAGGGGCAGTATTTTTTTTTTCCTGGGCCATGATAAGTTTATTTTTTATTTTTGTTCATAGAACTGATCAGATCATAGAACCTTTTCTTTCATCTTTGTCTCTGTAAGAGATTCTTGCTTCTTTTCTTACCTTGGTTGGAAAAGTCCTTCACTGTGTTGTTTCGATACAAAGAATGTCTGACCAATATATTCAAGTCTTTTTTCCTCTGTATCCTTCCTCTTTTCTGTTTGGTTTTAGTCTCAGGGGCCAGGCTCTCAATGTACTTATATACATGAGTTTTGACAAGTTTTCCTGAATCTGTTTCAAACAGTTGATGAATAATCTCTGGGGGAAGGGAAGGGAGAAAGAAGCTGCTTATTAAAATACTGACAAATGGAAAAATAAAATAAAAAAAATACAATTGCCACCTCAAATAAAACACCAGAACTAGTGATATATCTTTCTTGTTGGAAATTATTAACGACGTTCCGTAGCTTAACAAAAGACTACATTGATTTCTGTATTCTGGAACTTTTTTTTGGGAGGGAGGGGGTATTCCTTCCTTGTATGGGATTATGATTGTAATGGTCTATACTTTGACTAGTTCATTTTTTTCCAAGTCCTATACTTCCAATTAAGTGTCCTTTCCCTAACCTTCTCACTTCAGTGACTGACTTTAAGTGCAAGGGACACCAAAAATCAAAAGTCAAATGTCCTCACCTTTACCAAGTTTACATTCTAACAAGAAGGAATGTAAATCTATGAACATATATAGAGGGTGTACAAAATTAATACTTTATAGTTTGTGGGGGGGAAAGAGACTAGTAGTTGTAGGGAATCTGGAAAGATTTCATGTAGATGATAATACTCCGTTTTGAGGAAAAACAAATTCCAAAGGGTGGAGATGAGGAAAGAGTATGTTCTGGGAATGGAGGCAGGATAGACTGTGGTAATAAAAATAATAACACTTCAAAAAGTGTTTTAAGGTTTATGAAGCACTTTTGCATACTTTAGTTTCTCATTTGATCCTCAGTCATCCTGTGAGGAAGGTGCTGTTAATATTCCCATTTTGCAGATGGGGAAACCAAGACTGCAAAGGTTGAGTGACTTGCCCAGGTCATGAATTTGCCCAAGTATTTGAGGCTAGATTTGAACTCCCAAGTGCAACTGGCTATCCATTGTGATATTTACCTGCCTAGATGAGTACAAAGGAGGTGGCATGCCATGTGTGATGAATAGCAAATGTGTTAAGATGGCTGGATAGGAGAATAACAGTTTTTTAAGAAAATGTAAAGGTAGGAAGGGGCTAGATTGTAAAGAACTTTAAATGCCATATCCTCAAAGTAATATAGAGCCATTGGAATTTATTGAGTAGAAAGGGTGATATGGTCAGACCTGCACTTAAGAAAAATCACTTTGTGATTTGGTGAGTAGAAACTCAAGATCTAGAGAATAAATAGTATAGCTAAGGGGTGATTAGGTAAGTAAGTAAGATAATGACTTGGTGATTACAGAGAAGGGGACAACATTGGGGGAAATCTTATAAAAAGACAAGATTTGGTAAATGATTGGAAATGTGGGGCAGATCAACAGGCAACTTTTAGTTTCCTATATGTCAGGCACTCTCTGCTAGGCAATGGGGATACAAGTTCAGAAAATGAAACAATACTCAATGAGTTTAAAGTCAGGAACCTGGGTGACTTGGAAGGAATGTTGGATTTGAGATGCCTTTATTGGACATCTAGTTCAAATGTCTGGGGTTGATGATCTGGTATTGGACAAGTTTAGGGAAAAGATTAGGACTGAATTTGTAAATCTGAAAGTAATCTACACAGAGATCATAATCAAGTCAACAGAAGCCAATGAGATCATCAGATGTGAGAGTGTTGAGAAGATAGAGCTTTGGAATATGTCCACATTGGGCAGTTTTCACATGGATGATGCTTTTAGAACTGAGAAGGAAGTGTCAAATAAGAATAACAAAAGAGTACAGTATCTTGAAAACTTAAAAGATGAGTTTCTAGGATGAGAAGATGGCTAACGGTATCAAATACTTCTGAACATTCAAAGAAAAAGATTTAGAAAAAAATCATTAGATGTGGCAATTAAGAGACTAACTTTGAAGAGAACCATTTCAGTTTAAGCAATGAAGCCAATCTGAACTTTGGAAGCTAAATTTGTAGACCCAAGAAGGAGAAATGGGGATAGAGAGGGAAGGAATTCAGAAATGAAAATAAAATAAAATGAAATATTTTTTTTTAAGAAAAGGCAATTAATCCTCCAGTGATCAAGACCTACCCCATATTCCCCATTTAGAACTCAGAGAGGGTCTTTGTGCATAGACTGTTCTCAAATATACTTTCTAGTCAACTTCTATCCCTTTGGGGCTTCTGGTTAGCCACATTTGGAAAAATTGACTTCATCCTCATTTGTTTGTTTGTTTTTTTTTGAACAATCCAAAATTTCTCTCTTATGCTGTAGATTTTTTTTTTAATTCCACCCCACTATCTCCCTTCTTTTCTATTATGTTCCCTTACCAGATAACTAGGAATTTTCTCTACTTTGGACTTTAATCTAACATACATTTATTCCATTCCCCTTCTCCTTTGGATGTTCCTTGCCCTTACCTCTGGGCCCCATTGGTTTAAGCATTCTACTTATTACCTTATTCAAATCAGGTCTGGGGTGGTGGTTGTTTTTGGAATCTCTTCCCTAATTGTCTTTCCAATAGGTATTTCTTCAATTTCCAGAAGATGAAACTATATCAGTCACTTTGATTGTTCTTCCTTTGACAGGTCCCTATTCTTTAGGACCTCACAGATTTGCAATATTTGAATAAATACTTAATGAATTTTTTTAGTCTCCATTCCTTAATCTTCCTGGTTCTCCTTTGATATTACTTTAATTTCCACAAAACCTAGAGCTAAATTTTACTATACTATTTTTCTCTTCAGAACTTTATTGAGGTGAGCTTTCTCCTGTTAAGATGAGGACCTGTTATTCTTTTCTGATTTAAAACTTGATTATCCCTATTGTTCTCCCAAGTTATACCTTGAATCCTTAGAGTACTTCCAGGATAGTATGTTCAAATTATACCCTGGGGTTACATGAGCAGGAGAAGGAAATGGCAAACCAGTCCATTATCTCTGCCAAGGAAACCCTAAAGGAGATCACAGAGAGTCAGACATGACTAAAAAAAGACTGACAAACCTAAACTTTTTTTTATTCCTATGTTGTTGCTGCTATCCAGTGGGTCTAGCAACAAGAGAAAATTGTCCTTTTTAAAAGTTTTGTAGAATCTCAGTACTTTAGATATACAGTAAAGGGGTGACTAGGTGGCGCAGTGGATAGAGCACCAGCCCTGGAGTCAGTAGTACCTGAGTTCAAATCCAATCTCAGACACTTAATAATTACCTAGCTGTGTGGCCTTGGGCAAGCCACTTTAACCCCCTTTGCCTTACAAAAACCTAAATAAACAAATAAATAAATAAACTGTAACAAGACAAATTTGATTGCAAGAAGGGACAATGTACTAGAATCTAGTTGCTAGATAGATGGACTCTGTTTTGACTTATTAAAAGTGTTGGGGGGGTTCTCTTCATATCTTGACATTCTGTAGTGTATGCTTTTCATAATTTGATAGGTTGTAATTCAATACCAGGCATATTAAACAAAAATATTACTAGTTCTATGAAATGCCACTTGACCTTAAAAAACAACAGTAGCCTTGCAGGAGGTTACTTTATGGAATACCATTATCAGTATGTTCTGAATTTTGTAAGTTCTGCCTGTAGAAGAAATGGACTTGGAAAAATGTATCAGAGGCCAGAGTACCCCCCAAAAAAATGTAAAAAAAAAGTCAGAGAATTCTACTCCCTTATCTATCCTTTGGATTGTTTTTTTTTCCCCTCCATTTCTATCACAGTACCTGCCCACCAAAAGAGCAACTTACTGAGAAGTTGTCTGCCTTAATGGTTTTTAAGTTGAACATGACCACTTTGGAGTGATCAGATCTTGAATTGACTTTAAGGATAGTTGGAATTTTGTCCTGTTCAGGTCCAATCATTTTCATTCTTGTCAGGGTCTTTGTCCCGTGAACTCACTGCCTTGGCATTAGTATGACTTTTGTTCTGAAATGGAGAACTTTGGGTGCCTCAACTTTTACTGAGTGCCTGAGTATCTAGTCAGAATATTTTCTAGTCATCTTTGGTCTCTATTTTGGGGATTTTAAAAGATGGTTTTAAAAACTATTTTGTTTATTTTCTTTTTTTTTAATATTCTCATTTTGTACAAATAATTTTTTATACATTAATAAAATATTCTTGTTTAAGAGTAAACAAAATACCCCCTCTCCCAAAAAATATAGACTTGCTTGAGCAATAAAGTAAAGGGAAGAGAAAAAAAATTAAAATTAAAAAAAAATAGTAATAATTGTAGGTATGGCCAGGTGACGCAGTGGATGGAGCACCAACCCTGGAGCCAGGAGCACCCGAGCCCATATTTGGCCCCGTACACACAACAATCACCCAGCTGTGTGACATGCAAGCTACCCCAACCCCACTGCCCTGCAAAAACCAAAAAAGAGAAAAAAAAGAACCAAAATAAAATAAAATAGTAATAATAGTAGGGGCAGTTGGGTGGTGGACAGAGCACTGGTCCTTGAGCCTGGAGCACCCAGGTCCAAATCCTGCCTCAGACACCCAAGGATCACCCTGCTATGCGGCCCCAGGCAGGCCACCCAGCCCCATTTGCCCTGCACCCCTCCAAAAAAAAATTATAATAATAAAAAATGTGCTTCAGTCTGTATTTTAATACCACCAACTCTGTCGCAGGTGGATCACATTATTTATGATAAGTCCAGCACAAAAGTTACTTCCATATTTTTCCACCATTGCCATTGCTGATCGCAACTCCCTCCTTTCATATTTCTCCACTACCATGTACTATATTTTCTCTCCTTTCACTCTGACTCTGCTGTAGGGTCGCTTAGTAGCACAGCAGACAGATTCCTGGTCCTGGGGCCAAGAGGCCCTGAGCCCCCATACCACCCCTTAGGCCCAGCTTCCACCCGGCCCTATGGTCCCAGACAGGCCACCCAATCCCAGCCCCTTGCAAGAACTAAAAAAGAAAATGTGTTACATCTGACCACTCCCCCATGGTCCATCCTCGACTCCTTCATTCACATCTCCCCCTTCCCCCTGTCCCCCCCTCTCTCCTTCTTACTCCAGATGCCTATACCCCATTGAGTGTGTGTGTATATGTGTGTGTGTGTATATATGTGTGTGTGTGTGTGTGTGTGTGTGTGTGTGTGTGTATATATATATACACACACACATATATATGTGCTGTTTCCTCTCGTAGCCACCTCTGATGAGAGTGAAGATTCCCTCATTCCCCCTTGCCTTCCCCTTTCCATATTATTGCAATAGCTCATTGTAATAAAGAAAAATCTTATTATATGAAATATCTTAGCCTGTTCCTCCTCTCCTTTTTCTTTCTCCCATTACATTTCCCTTTTATCGATTGATTCCATTTTTACACCACAATATATCTTCAAATTCAGTTTTCTCCTGTGTTTCATCTATAAAAGCTCCCTCTACCTGCTCTGTTAATTAAGAAGGTTCATGTGAGTATTATCAGTGTCATTTTTCTATGCAGGAATACGTGCAGTTCATCCTCATTCAGTCCCTCATATTTCCCCCCTCTCCTCCAATCTCCATGCTTCACCTGAGTCCTGTATCTGAAGATCAAACCTTCTGTTCAGCTCTGGCCATTCCAACAGGAACATTTGAAATTCCCCATGTTCATTGAAAGTCCATCTTTTTCCCTGGAAGAGGACATTCAGTTTTGCTGGGTAGTTGATTCTCAGTTGCATTCTAAGCTCTTTTGCCTTCCGGTATATTATATTCCAAGCCCTACAAGCTTCCAAATGTAGTTCCTGCTAAGTCCTGTGTGATCCTGACTGTAGCTCCATGGTATTTAAATTGTGTCCTTCTGGCTGCTTGAGTTTTTTTTGTTTGTTTTTAGGTTTTTGCAAGGCAAATAGGGTTAAGTGGCTTGCCCAAGGCCACACAGTTAGGTAATTATTAAATGTCTGAGACTGGATTTGAACCCAGGTACTCCTGACTCCAGGGCCGGTGCTTTGTCCACTATGTCACCTAGCGGCCCCTCCTCTGGCTGCTTGTAATATTTTCTCTTTGATTTGGGAGTTCTGGAACTTGGCTGTAATATTCCTAGGGGTTGGTTTTTTGGGATCTCTTTCTCAGGGAGATCAGTGGATTCTCTCCATTTCTATTTTGCCCTCTGCTTCTAGGATATCAGGGCAATTTTCCTGTAGTAATTCTTTGAAAATGATGTCAAGACTCTTTTCCTGATCATGACTTTCAGGCATTCCAATAATTTTTAGATTATCTTTCCTTAAATCTGTTTTCCATATCAGTTGTTTTTTCAATGAGATGTTTCACATTTTCTTCTAATTTTTCATTCTTTTGGTTTTGAAGTATTTGAGTCCTGGTTTCTCGTAAATTCATCAATCTCCCCGAGTTCTATTTGAAGGATTTGTTTTCCTCAGAAAGCTTTCTTATCTCTTTTTCCATCTGGCCAATTTTGCTTTTTAAAGCATTCTTTTCCTCAATAACTTTTTGAACTGTTTTATCCATTTGGTTTTTAGCATGCTATTTTTTTGGATTTCCTTGACTAAGCTGCTGGCTTCATTTTCATGTTTTTCCTGCATCTCTCTCATTTCTTTTCCCAGTTTTTTTTCTATCTCCCTCATTTGATTTTCAGTCTTTTTTGAGCTCTGTCATAGCCTGAGCCCAATTTCTGTTTTTCTTGGAATCTTTAGATGCAGGAGCATGTGCTTCCTCATCTTCAGACTGAGTATTTTGATCCTTCTTGGGCTCATATGCAAAATAATTTCTCGGCGGTGTTCCTCTTTTTTCTCTGCTTACTCATTTTCCCAGCCTTAGCCTGGTTTTGGCGTGCTTCCTGAGCTTTTGGGACACTCCCACAAGGGTCTCAGTGTGTGAGGCTCTGTCCTCCCTCCTGGTCTGTGAATGACCATATGTGCCCCACTCTGCAATGGGGCTGAGGTGGGGGGGGCCCTGCTGTTCTGTGGGGGGGGGGGGCTAGACTGAGATCAGGATCTGAATGTGGTCAGAGCCCCAGAGTTCTGTTCCAGGGGCAGAGGACAGAGCTCTGCAGTCTCTCTCTCCACTCCCCCCCCCCCCCCAACTCAATGGGCTCATGCCCTGGGGGCTCCTGCTTACCAGCTCTGCCTGCTTCTGTTCCTGGATCTGGGGGTGGTCATGCTGCTGGCTGTGTGCCCTGAGGGCTGGGCTTCATGTGCTTGCTCCTCCAGAGGTCCGTCCCCCCCCCCACTGTTTCCCCTATTTGTCCCGTTGCTCCCCGGGTAGTGGCTCAGGAAACTCCCCCGAAGCTGTGAGCTGGGGCTCCCAGTACCCTGGGGCTGCCTCTGGGAGGCTGAAGTTCTTTTGCTCTGGCCGGCCACCCCTCTGACGGGCCACCCCTCCTACCCAGGGGAGCAGAGCATTTCTGATCTTTTCCAGGTTCTTCTCCAGTAGGAGAACTGCCTCACTGGGGCCCTCTGTGAGTTCTGTCTCTCGAAAATTTAAAGTCCTTAGTTTTGAAGTTTCATGAGAGAGCGCCTAAGAGAAGTTCCTCTCTTGTCTTGGCTCCACCCCTTTGTTTATTTTTCTAACTGCATGCAGTGATTGTTTTCAACCATAATTTTTTGCAAGGTTTTAAGTTTTACATTTTTCTCCCTCCCTGCTCCCCCTAACAGAAAACAATCTAATATAGACTATTCTTGTAAAGAAGAAATATTGGTGTTATTTTTTTAAATGTCACTAACTTCCCAGTGATTCTCAGTTTTTCATTCTGCTATAGCCCTCCCCTTTAACAGAGAAGTGCAGTGGAGCAAAACAGATTTTCACATTTAGCCACACTTAAAAAAAATTCAACCTTCCACATCATTTGTCCAGGAGGAAATTTTTTTTAATTTGAGATTTGAGTTTTACAATTTTTCTCCCAATCTTACTTCCCTTCCCCCTATGGAAAGCAATCTGTCAGTCTTTATTTGGTTTCCATGTTGTACATTGATCCAAATTGAGTGTGATGAGAGAGGAATCACATCCTTAAGGAAGAAACAAAAAGTATTCTGTTTTTTGTTTTGTTTTTCTAAATTAAAGGGAATAGCCCTTGAAATTTGTTCAAACTCCACAGCTCTTTCTCTGGATACAGATGGTATTCTCCATTGCAGACAGCCCAAAATGGTCCCTGGTTGTTGCACTGATGGAACGAGAAGTTCATCAAGGTTGATCATCACCCCCATGTTGCTGATAGGGTGTACAGTGTTTTTCTGGTTCTGCTCATCTCACTCAGCATTAGTTCATGCAAATCCCTCCAGGCTTCCCTGAAATCCCAGCCCTCCTGGTTTCTAATAGAAAAATAGTGTTCCATGACATACAATATACCACAGTTTGCTGAGCCATTCCCCAATTGAAGGACAGTTACTTGATTTCTAATTCTTTGCCACCAATAACAGATGCTATGAATGTTTTTGTACAAGTGATGTTTTTACCCTTTTTCATCATCTCTTCAGGGAATAGACCCAGTAGTGGTATTGCTGGATCAAAGGGTATACTCATTTTTGTTGCCCTTTGGGCATAGTTCCAAATTTCTCCAGGAGGAATTCTTAATGACCAGTCTTTTCAACTGGAGTTTGATCCCTGAATTGATAGAATTTTGCTATTTTTCAATAGTTTTTCTTTATACTATTATGTAAATTGCTTTTTGGTTCTGCACATTTTTTTCTGTTCTAAATAAGGTTCTCTGAATTCTTCATAGTTATCACTTTTTTTGTGGGGAGATATTTCATATACTATGACATTCAGACATTCTCCAGTAGATGGCCACTAAGCTTTTTTCTAGTTCTTTGCTATTATTAGGAAATGCTGTTAAATTTTATATGGGATCTTTAGGCTCTTTGATCTTCTGGGATGATAACACTCAAGTAGCAGTCTCTTGTCATTTCTGCCCTTTCTGCTCTCTCCTCCCAACAATTTTTTTCACTTCTTTTGGAAACGGTCATTCTTGTTGACCTCTTCACCTCTTCTCTCTTATAACTAGCCTAAAGACTGATTTGGGTGTTGCCTCAGGTCAAATTGTGACCTAGGAAAGAGACCTTGCTTTTAAAAAGCCAAGGTCTCCTACTGCAACCAAGGTCATCTGAAGACCTGGTGCATGTCTGGCCACTGGACCCAGATGACTCTGGAAGAGAAAGTGAGACTGGTGACTTAGCACAGCCCCCCTCAGTCAAATGCAGTTCATGTGCTTGTCATGACATCACCTTCCTGATGTCATGGTTATTCTTTGAGAATGAATGAACAACATTTAGACTTGCTACCTATATAACATTGCATAAGTCACTTTAGTTCCTTGGGCCTCACATCTATTGCTTAGTTGTAAAATAAGATTAGACCAGATAGTAATACTATAATAATAACAATGAATATTTATATATTAGGAACTGTGCTAAACACTTTATAATTATTGTTATTTTATTTGACCTTACAACAACCCTGGGAGGTAGGTAGGTGCAATTATCCCTCTTTTACAGGTGTAGAAACTGAGGCAAATAGTTTAAGTGACTTTCTTAGAGTCACAAAGCTGGTAACTGTCTGAGGCTACATTTGAATTTTAGTCTTCTTGACTCCATGCCAAGCACTATACTGTACTACCTAGCTGCTTTTAGCTGACTTTTATGGCCCTTTACTGCTCTAAATCTTTGTTGTATAATCACATCATTTGAAAATTCCTGGGTCGACTAGGTGGTGCAGTAGATAGAACACTGGCCCTGGAGTCAGGAGTACCTGAGTTCAAATCCAGCCTCAGACACTTAATAATTACCTAACCCTGTGGCCTTGGCCAAGCCATTTAACCCCATTTGCCTTGCAAAAACCTAAAAAAAAAATAGAAAAAATTTCTCTGAAGTTCATTCACTTAAATGACAGGAATTCTTCAACTCATTGTAGACAGAATAAATAGAGTGATATATCTTTAAAGCTTCTATTCTTGGAATTTAAAAAAATTCATCTAAAATAGTCTTCCATAGGAGGTTAAACTTAACTAGACTTCACCTTAAAGTACTGCTCTTGTTATTAAATAAGTTTTATATAACCACAGACTTTTAGTGTAGAAAAAACAGCTCACTGGATATTGATAATAGTTTTTTAACTGTCAGGTGTGGTCTAGAAGCTAGCTCATCTTTATTTAAAGTGACCTTTTAATAAATTACTGAGTTATGTTATGCCAGAAGCTAATCTTGTAAAATTACAGTGATAATTGACACACTAGCTTTCCATTTTCATACAAAAGCTGTACTGCACCTTCCTTGACCTGACATTCAAATCTTTTTTTTTAAACTTAAACAAAAGACATTTATTTAGATAGCAAAGAAAGACCCATAGCAAAAACCATTCATTGCCCCTGTAAACCTGAGGCACATTATCTCACAAATATAGTGATAGTGAGTACAGTGGGAGCACACACAAGAATACACATAGGAAATACATAAAGTCAAGGTAACTCTTGCCTTCAGCGCTGCAGGATCTCAGTGTCTTTTTTAATTGTCATATGGTCTTCATTCCACTTCACCCTGAGCATTAGAAATCTTTGCTTGGTAGGTTACACACACAACTGGGTTCCCAAGACCTGCCTGCACCTCCTTTAATCTCCCCATGACTTCCAGGGTTAATTTTCTCAGTTAATTTAACCAGTCCATAGCTGGTTCTATTCACTATTTTCAGGGGTTAAATCTGCAAAAATCCTCTGCTAAATTGCTTCCAGTCTGGTAAAAGAGTTTTTAATTGACGTTTTACTTTTCCAAATACATGTTATAAAAGGTTTTTTTAAAACATTTTTCATATGCCTATGCAAATTTCTAAGTTAGAAAATTTCCTTCTCTACCTTCTTCTTACCTCCTTTCCCCTCAAGCAGGAGGTTAATATTGTACTTGGACATTTGCGTTAAACATGTTTACAGGATAGCCATTTTTGGTATGAGGAATTAGGATTAAGGGAAAGAAATGTGTAAGAGACATTTTTTTAAAAAAAGTAAATGTAGTGTTCCCTCAAATTCTGAAGGGTTTGGGGTTTTGGGGGGGGGGTTTGGTTTGGTTTGGGTTTTTTCCTCTGGATAAGGATAGCTTTGTCCATAGCCCTTCTATAATAGCTCTCTGAACTGCTGAGAGCAGATGCATCTATCAGGGTTGATCATCTCACAATGTTTTTGTTAATGTATACATTCTTCTCTTGGTTCTGCTCCCTTCACTCAGCATCAGATCCTGTAATTCATTCCATGCTTCTCTAGGGTCTGCCCATTTATGGTTTCTTACAGAACAGTAGTATTTCATAGTATTCTTGTACTATAACTTGTTTAGCCATTCTCCAATTGATAAAAACATCCCCTCAATTTCCAATTCTTTGCCACTACAAAAGAGCTGCAATGAATATTTTGGAACATGTGGGACTTTTCCCATTTTTTTTTTTTATGATTTTTGACATTCAAATCTTTTTTCTCTTTTTTAATTGTTTTCTAACAAAACTCTACTTTTAGAACTTTTTCCTCAGGAGTGTTTTTGACCCTATTCCCATAAAATAGAACAATGATTGTCAGTGTTTTTGACGTTTTAGATACACTGATTGTATCTAAATTGATTGATAGAAATTAAGAAATTATCTGTTTTTCTGCTCTCCTTTCTAAAATTATTTTTTTTTAAGTATACTAAAATTGGCTAGAGGCATTTTGTAGTAAGGTCATGTCAGAGTTGGAGTGGCCCATTAGTCATACGGTTCACATCATCCTGAAAAAAGAATCCTCCATACCCCCCTCCATACTATACTGAACAGATATTCAGTATTTGCTTGAAAACTTCCAATCAGGGAGAAACTACTATTTCTTGAAATAGCTCCTTACATTTTTGGATAGCTCTAATTGTCATTATGTCTTTTGCAAAATCAAATTTGTTTACCTACTGGCAACTCTGACCCCTTGTTCCTAATTTTACCTTCTACCACAAAGTTGAAAGCCCTTTCAAAAGTATTTTGAAGAATGTTATCTTGCCCTTCCCCCCACGCCCCCCACCCCATTATTTCTCTCCTCTGGGCTGTCTCCAGGTCTTTAACAGATTGGTCCCCCATATGACCTCAAACTAGAAAGCCCTTCCTTCCACATTGTTTACTTTCCTTAATATAGTAATATCTCTGTTCCCTTTCACCTAAATTACCATCTAGCCTTGTTTTCCCATCTTGTCATTATGAAGTTGTTAGTCAATTTTGTTCAACGTTTTAGCCCATCCAGATTTTTTCAGTTTTTCTTATCCAGAGTGTTACCCAATTCTTGGTCTTTTGTGTTGTCTTCAAATTTTAAAGTATACTATCTGTACATTTAGCCTATCATTAATATAAAATGTTAAAAGAACACAGATTTTTGGCACCTCAGGCTGGGCCACGCGTGCGGCTGGGCTCCCGGCCTGGCGCCAGCACCTTAGTGCAGTGAAGCCCACGTCCTGCCCGCGGCGTGGCCCCGGGGGTGCTGCAGACTTGCTGCCATGGCCCGCACCACCGTCCAGGCTCCGCCTTAGGGCCCCGGGGCCCCAGAGAAGCAGGAAATGGCAGATGAGGCGCTCTTCTTGCTTCTACACAATGAGATGGTGACAGGGGTACACAAGTCCACCGATCAGGGGTAGGTGGAAAATGGAAGATGCATAACTAAGTTGGAGAACATGGGTTCTAGAGTGGAACAAGGATTGATAGAAAAGTTTACAAAGGACACTGCAAGATTCAAGGATGAATTAGATATCATGAAGTTCATTTGCAAAGATTTTTGGACCACTGTTTTTAAGAAACAAATTGATAATCTAAGGACAAATCATCAGGGCATCTATGTACTTCAAGACAACAAATTTCAACTCTTGACTCAGATGTCTGCAGGAAAAAAGTATTTAGATCATGCACCGAAGTATTTAGTTAGCATTTACATGTGGCTTAATCAGAGGTGGCTTATCAAATTTGGGGATAAAAAGTATCATAACCGCTGAAGTGTCAGCAATGCCAGCATGTAAATTTCAAGTGATGATAAAGAAGATGTAGCATGCACTCAAATCCTTCTACAATGTAAAGACATTAAATTATTCATTTATAAAGATGTTTGAGTAGTAACTTTTGACTTATTGGCAATGTCATAATTGATTGCATTGATTTGTATAAGCTGTATGTCAATTTAATTTATTAGATGATGTAACTTATAGTCTGTTAAGATTAGTATAACATTAGTATTAGTATATCTATATCATCTGATGGAACAGGAGAGTATGAAAGAAAATTTTACTGAAACACTTAAGCTGTAGCTTTATATTACAATATATTTTATTTCATTTAAAATTTTACTAAATAAGCACAGCAACCAAGTGACAACTTTTTTGTGCTGATCTATTAATTCATGATAATATTTATTTGGCATTAAAAAATTAAAGTCTTAGCAGGCTCAAAGGAAAACAGGCTAGGTTGGATTAAAAAAGTTGGAAGTGTATGTAAAAATGAGCAATTTTCATATTTGTCATGGCACTACAAAAACTAAGACTGAAAAATTTCTGGGATCCACAAGGTTGGGAAAGAAAGGGGATAAATCTTTGAAAGAAAGAAATTAGATGAAGGAAATTAAGTTGATGGGATAGATCCTAGATTAGATACTTAAAGCACTATATCTTTTAAAAATATCCAAGACCCATCAGGATGACTCCTCACATGCAAAGGTTGCTTGTCCGAGTCAGTTTCACTACATTCAATTAATAATTGAGACTGTCCATTCTTCACCCATACTAGACAACAGGAATATTCATTTCCAGTAATTTTAAACATGTCACACATGTTAAAATTTCTTTTATATTAAGTATAATGGGTTTACCAGTGGTATGCAATAAATAGTTTGATTTCCTTAAAAAAAAACACAGATTTTTGGAGAACTCCAGTGGAGATTTACTTCAGGTGAACACTAATGATTATCATATAATCTCTCCTCCCCCACCATAAGGAGGGGAAAAAATGCTTTTCCTCATTTCCAAAGTCAAGATTAGTCATTATTGACTGATATGATTACTTGCCATGCCAGCTCTTGAGATTAAGATTCTTGAGGTGGGTCAGTAGATAAAACTGTTTGTATCCATCTTGTTGTCTCTAAAATTCTGCTTTTAATACTAAGTGTGTGACCTTGACCAAACTACTTAACTGCTCTGGTCTTCAGTATCCTTATCTGAAAAAATGGTTTGGACTCTATGGCTTCTGAGATCTCTTTCAATTTTAAATCTATGATATTTTGCTTCTGTATTGTTATTTATTCCCTCATTCCTTTTCCAGTTCTACAAATAGGCATGTTAATTTCAGATAGCTCGTTTGATCTGTTCTTTTGATAAAACATTCTAGAATTATCAGGAACTAAAGTCAGATCCATTTACCTATCATTCAGCTTTTGAATAAGGTACTGAATTATATTCCAGTTAGAAAATTTATTTCCAGGAAACCTCATGAAATCAAATGACTCTTTGCATTATACTCTTTTAGTTCATCTTGCTTCATAGCATTTTTTTCCCAACTGGCCATATTTTTTTCATTTGTGTACTGGAAAACCAAGGCCAAAGGTTTTTGACTGGTTCCTTCCTTGAATTTTGTCTTTTTATTATTACTCCACCTGATTCTCTCAAAACTTCCCACAGCAACTGTTCTAAAATTGTGTTCTCAAGTCTTCCATATCCCTTATGCTTAACTGAGAAAATAGAAATACTTCTCTATGAGATTCCTTTTCTCCAAATTCTGCTTCTAAAATCCCTTGATTTCATCTCATTTTCTCTTTTATGTCAGTGTCTGGTGAAGAAAAGGCTTTCTTTCCCAAGTCTAGCCCTTCTACTTTATACCCTTTATCTCCCACCCTTCCATAAATTTCCTCCACAATTCATCCCTTTTCTCTAATCCTTCTCTGACTTCTTTCCTACGAGCCTAAGCTCATTTTCTTCATTCTTTAAAGAAACTCATTAGGTGGATCCTTAGCAAGCTGTCATCCTATATTCTTTGCAGTCAAACTCCTTTTAAAAAACTGCCAATATTTATTGCTGTCACTTTTCTCAATTGCTTGATTCTTTCCTTTTTCTTAATGCTATCCTGAAAATATTATCTCCCAAGTTACTAATAATTTTTTTGTTTAAAATTTACTTATATTTTTTCTTAACAAAAATTTATTTTTTCTCTTTTCAACTTCTGAGGTGGAATAAGATGGGGTATGCATAGTCAATCATGCCAGACAAATTCTCACCTCTCATATATCTAAAATGTACGAGAACCTGAGGTGCTGTGGTGGTGGGGGGAGAGTTCTTGTGAAAAAGAACTGAGGGTAACTGAATAGCTACTGAAAACTCAAGAGTAAGACATTGAATTAGGAATCTCTCATTCTGTTTTAGTCAGACAGCATTTATTCTGAATGTACCCCAAAGTCCATTAACCTTAAGATAGTATGCTTCATGGTTGGGGCATTGCATTGATCAAAATTTTTAGTACTTTTAAAGCTTTTTTTTTAAATCAGTGATTTCCTAAAGTACATTGCTTTGTTTAACAAAATGCTCAATACTTCTTTACTGACCAACCTGACAGATAATTCAGTGACCTTTTCTCAAATTATCTTTCTTGACTCTCAGTTATGACTACTACTTCTAGGTTAGAGTTTGGGCTTGCTCTATCTGCTCTCTTGATTACTTTTGCCGTATATGACTATTCTTTTCTTAGTCTCCTTTGCTGAATCATCCATATCCTGTCCTTTTAATATTGTATACTCCAAGACTTTGCTTTGTTCTAGGTTTCTGCACTCTGTTTCAAGACCAAGACGGATCTATACATTTAGCCCTAGTCTTCTGCTGAGCTACAATTTCATATTACTTGTAGATGTCTGCTGGAAATTTTCTACTAGATTTCCTATAGGAATTACAAACTCAGTATATCTTTTTTTAAAAAAGTAACAACACAACTCTTTCCTCTCACTAAAATTCATCATACTTCTCAACTTCCTTTTTAAATGTATAGGATATGAGTATCCTTCTATTTACTCAGGTCTCAAACCTTCAAGTCCACATCAGGACACTCTCACTCCACCTTTTGTAGTCACTTGCCAAGAAACACAAATTTAAGACAAAAATGTACTTAGCATTTACCTAGGCACTGTGCTAAACATTGAAAATGGAGAAAATCACAACCACAGTCTGTGCCTTCTAGTGGTGGACATGGATAGAGATAACATTCACATGGTTGTTTCAATATTTGAAGGTGGAAGGGTGCTGTGACAGCAAAACTCACATTCTGATGGGGGGGGGGAGACAACTACTAACAACCGTGTTCATATAAGATAAATACAGTGCATATGGAAGGTCATCTCAGAGAGAATACACAGTATGTGTTTGGAGAATCCAGGACCAGAAAAGTGTACCCACAAAAGGTGGAATTGAGTTTTGAAAGAAGTCAGGAGAGAGATGAAGTGAGAGATCCTCCAAAGTATGTGGATAGCTGCTATGGTCTCCTACCTGCAGCAATAGATTGCACATCCATATCCCTTCACTCTAGTTCAGGCCATCATTTCTCGGCTAATATGAAATTCTTATATTTTGGTCTACCAACCTCAAATCTCTCTACCTTCTCAATTTTTTTATTTATTTTTTTAAAAAGTTACTTAAGGCAGTTGGATTAAGTGATTTGCCTAAGATCACTCAGCTAGGTAATTAAGTGTCTGAGGTCAGTTTTGAACTCAGGTCCTCCTCACTCCAGGGCAAACTCCTTTTACTTACATAATAATATCAACACACATACATACATTACTGTGTATGTTGCTAAGGTATTAGTAGCAGTATACTATTTGCCAACTGCTCAGGGTGGAATAGTTAATAAAAAAAATCTGCTCTGGGCACATACGTGCTACTAGCCCCTATCTCTGTAAAGATGGTATTGAAGGAGTCATCACCACTCCTCCAAGTCCTGTCATTGGACATGATAATTGGGCTGTATTCTATGCTGTAAGTCAGGTCTATCCAAAATTCAGCTTATGGGCCAATTTTATGCAGCCCCCAGGTTTACTAAATGCTTTAGTAAAAGAAGCTGCAGAGCTCTTGCTAAAATGGCAAATCAAAATATGTTTCAATAAAACTACTGTTTCAATAAAAACTTTAAAAGCAGGACAGCCCTGCTCTGAGCAAAATAATTCACAGTGGGCATTGCCCATATGCATTACAGCCTGGTGGACATAGATAGAGATAATGTTCACATGGTTCTGATATTTGAAGATGGAGGGGTGCTGTTGACAGCACCCTTTTTTTCTTTTTATACATACATATGTTCATACATACATAAATGTAGTAGCAAATCACTTTACGATTTGCATCAAACCAAACTTACCTAAGCTTTTTTCCCCCTCTCATTTAATTTTTAAAATTCTTGCAGGGGATGGTTAGTTTTATCATAACATTAATACATAGAAATTTGTTAAGCCATTCCCTACTCACCAACAGGTATTCTCTCTCCATTAGTTTCCAGTTTAGGAGTTTTACAAGAAGTTATTTATAAATGTTAGTATAAATAGATCCTTTTCCTTTTCTGATTGTCTTTGACCTAGTGTATTTGGTTTTAAAGGGTCAGCACAAAGAATCAGGAGAACATTGTACACAGTGACTGCAACATTGTGCAATGATCACCTGTGATAGACTTAGCTCTTCTTAGCAATTCAGTGATCCAAGACAATTCCAAAAACTCTCATGATGGAAAATGCTATTCATATTCGGTGAAGGAACTATGGAGTCTGAAAGCAGACCAAAGCATACTATTTTCTTTTGAAATAGAGGCAAATGGACATACAGTCACACACACATATATGTGTATGTACATATAAACATATATGTATATAGCTTCATGAGCTTTCTGATGAGACATACTTGATGAGGCAATGAGTTGAAGATTAAATTAGAAGGTATAAAAAGGGTATGTTGATGTACATACATACAGTATCTTCATTTTGTGAGTAGTTTTAATGTGAACTGATGCTGGTAAGGAGAGCTAAGAATAAAAGGAGTGGGGATTTTTTCCTTGATATTTCTGATGATGCAAAAATATTAGTGTGTCTAAGTCTTGAATTCAAGAATGTGTGGAGGAATGAACTGAAATGACCAACTCTTGACTCAGAAGTATTTAGGGACTAAAAGCTTTCTGGTAACAAAGTAAAGGGATTAAACAGTAAAGGAAATTTAATAAAGTAGTTAGGGACTGTTAGAACCATTGACTTATCAGCATCAGCCAGCTAGGGATAAGCAGCATCAAGAGAGCTGCATAAAGAAAGAAATTAGGGATAGTTACAAGGGTGATTGCAACTGGGCTGAATCAGCATCTGTAGGGGATAAGGACAGGGATTACATATTGGGCAGCAGTACTTGATGTAGCGGTAAGGAGGTATTTATATCTAAAGTATTACGGTATTTAGATGTAAAAATTCCCCTTTTTGATGGGAGAGTCTTCAAGTATCTTTATCTGCATATCAAAATATACCAAATTGGAGGTCCTCCCTCTCTAAGTGACATGCTTTCAGTGTTTGGGATCCTGGTAGCTCTACAATGAAAGCTATCTAGATAACTATGGGATGAAAATTATGCATGCACAGGATATGCAAGGCCAGCACAGAAGGGAACTTTGGCATATTATTTTTCTTTAATTAAGGACATATATAATAAGAACGTACCTATTTGCAGTGAGTTCAAGTCACTTAAATGAGTTAAATCTTCCAGAGGCTGGCAAGCTTTTTGTAATAGTTCATTTTATAGATAAATACACACTTTTACTGAAAGGGGTTAGGTCTGGCGGGGGTGGGGGGGGGATTTGGAGGCCATTCATTTACAGGAGGTTTGAATTCTGGTTCAGCCATTTACTGGCCAACAATAGTATTTGGAGTAGTAACTAGCTTGTTGCAAAGCTTATGCAAGAAAATATTAGTTTTTAAAATTAAGTTAAATTTATTTTGTTTTCAAGCAAGAAGTTTCTTCTCACCCTACACTAGAGAATGCCATTCTTCAAACTATATTGCTGTTACTCTAACATTCTCTTGGTTCTGCTTATTTCACTCATTTTATGCAAGTCTTTTCATGTTTTTCTAAAATCAACCTATTCATCAATTCTTACAGTGCAGTAAATATTCCATCACAATATTATCTTTTTTAATGTGACTGTGAACAAGTCAGTGTCGCTTGGGATCCTGATGATAACTTTAGCTGTTACTCCAAACTCTGTGCCATCTGCATATTCAACCAGTGTTTCATCTTTGACTTCAAGTAATGAAAGTGTTGATTGGGAGAGGACCATACATATCACTTCATTTAATCCACAGTTAATACCATGAAACTGGTTTGCCAAAATCTCAGAAATGCTGATGAGCTTTGTCTGGTATATAACCTGTTTATGATGAGTCCGTGGGTTAATGATTACTGCTTCTTTTTTTCTAAATGCTTACAAATCAACTCTTTCAATGGTGTTCCAGGATTTGGCCAAGTTTAGTCACAGATGTAGAATTAGATCAGTCGATCAATAAGCATTTATTAAGGGCCAACTTTATCATAAGACATCTACCTACCTCTTTTGGATTAAGCAGGAAGTGAAAATGATTTTTTTTTTTAAGCAAGTGGATGAGACCTTTGAGATCATCTGGTCCAACTATTTCATTTTATAGTTGAAGTTAAGTGACTTAAGCCCATGGTCACAGTAGTAGAGTAGTCTTGTGACTCCATATCCAATATTCTGAATCACAATACTTAACTGAAAGGTGCCAAAGGAGAGGCAAACCAGCCTAGAAAAGAAATGAAAGTCAATCAGACTGGCCAATATGACTAGAAAGGGCAATGATCAATGTTGGAAGGGATGTGGAAAATCTGGGATACTAATACATTGTTGGTGGAGCTGTGAACTCATCCAACCTTTCTGGAGAGCAATTTGGAATTATGTCCAAAGGGCAACAAAAATGTGTATCCCAGGTGGCTAGGTGGTGCAGTGGGGAACCAGCCCTGGAGTCAGGAGTACGTGAGTTCAAATCAGGCCTCAGACACTTAATAATTACCTAGCCATGTGGCCTTGGGCAAGCCACTTTACCCCATTGCCTTGCAAAAAAAAAAAACCCTAAAAAAAATGTGCATACCATTTGATCCAGCAATACCACTACTGGGTCTATACCCTAAAGAGATGATGAAAAGGGGTAAAAACATCACTTGTACAAAAATATTTATAGCAGCCCTGTTTGTGGTGGCAAGAAAAATTGGAAATTAAGTGAATGTCCTTTAGTTGCAGAATGGCTATGTATGTGATGGAATACTATTGTTCTGTTAGAAACCAGGAGGGATGGGAATTCAGGAAAGCCTGGAAGAATTTGCATGAACTGATGCTGAGTGAGATGAGCAGAACCAGAAAAACACTGTATACCCTAACAGCAACATGGGGGTGATGATCAACCTTGATGGACTTGCTCATTCAACAACCAGGGACAATTTTGGGTTATCTGCAATGGAGAATGCATCTGTATCCAGAGAAAGAATTTTGGACTTTGAACAAAGACCAAAGACTATTACCTTCAAATTAGGGGGGGAAAAAACCCATGTTATTTCATTATATAGTTTTACTATCTCATACTTTATTTTTCTTCCTTAAGGATATGATTTCTCTGTCTTTCAACTGAGATCAATGCATAACATGAAAACAATGTAAAGACTAACAGAATGCCTTCTTGGGGGATGGGGGGAGGGAAACAAGAATGGGGAGAAAATTATAAAACTCAAAATAAATAAAATCTTTCTTAAAGAAAGTCAAAGCTCCTGTGCTAATCAGAGTGGGCCTATGGAATCTAGCCCATCAGTAATCTTTGCTCTTCAAACCTAGACAGAAAAGGCCTCCTCCTTTAGTTCTTCTCTTTGATATTTTTTCCAGTTTATCATGTTATAGAGGGATGTGCTAATGTTTAACATCTCACTCTGGGGATATGTGTGTGGGGAAGAGAGGGGTGTGATAGCACTTTTAAGTTTAATCTGCATTATTAACAGTCAACAAACAAATTCTAATTTGTAGTTTATTGATTTCTGAGGTATAAAGGCATAAAGTGGGTTAAAAAACTAAGTTGAGCTGGCTCAGCTCATCTTTGCCTGCATTTATTTTTTTGCATGTTATCACTCCCTTTAGACTTGGGGGTCCCACTGGTGTTTTGTTTTAGTTTTTGCCTTTCATTGTGTCCTCAACACAATTCTGTGCCTGGTACACAGTAGGACTTAATTGCTTGTTAACTAATTGACCCAACTTGAAAAAATGAAATGTCTGGAAATGATTGTGGAACTCATATTCCTATTATTTATCATTTTGGTCAAACAAAGGAATATCCTGTACATTAATATTAAGTTACCATTAACATGCATTATGTTAACCATTCATTTTACAGATCTATACATAAAGATCTCTATATTTGTTGCTGTGCAGACATACATGTTCAGCTCTTTTGTAACCCCATTTGGGGGTTTTTTGGCAAGGATACTGGAGTGGTTTGCTACTTCCTTCATTTTACTGCTGAGGAACTGAGGCAGACAGATTAAGTGACTTGTCCAGAGTCACACAGCCCCTTAAGTGTGTGAGGCCAAATTTGAATTCAGGAGTGTGTGTGTGTGTGTGTGTGTGTGTGTGTGTGTGTGGTTCATGAGCTTTAAAATGTAGGCATATTAAATATTATACCATGATAATAAGCAGTTATGAAAATTAAAGTTAGTGATACAGTATACACAGGATCGTACAGTAGTGGCTACACAACTTTTTTGTGAAGCTATTGAGAGATGTTTGGACAGTGAATCTCTTTCCTCATACATATGACTATATAGCAAGCAATATTATCCTCATCTTGTCTTAAAACTTTTAAAATCTTGAAGTACCTGAATATCTTTTTTAGTATAAGAAAAAATATATTCAAGTGATAAAAATGCTTCTACCAATTGTTTCATTGTGAACTTCTTGTTTGACAAATCTTCCCTTTCTTTTGCAATCTACTTAGCTAACAACTCAATTAGATATTCATTATTTAAGGATTCTTCACTATTAGACTCAATAAACCCCAATCTGTGAATGCTGAGCCCCACTGAGTTATTGTTGGGACCCTGCTTGGTTCAGAGTGAATATAAATAGCAATAGTTTTGTACCTCAATCACTGAGAAACTTGAGGGTTGGGGTACTTTGTGACTTAGTGGATAGAGCACCAGCCCTGGATTCAAGGAGGACCTGAGTTCAAATCCTTCTCAGACACTTAATAATTACCCAGCTGTGTGACCTTAGACAAGTTTTGTTTTGTTTTGGGGAGGTTTTTTTAGGGTTTTTTTTTTTTTTTTGCAAGGCTGATGCGGTTAAGTGGCTTGCCCAAGGCCACACGGCTAGGTTATTATTAAGTGTCTGAGACCACATTTGACTCCAGGGCCTGTGCTTTTTCCACTGCACCACCTAGCCGCCCCCTTAGACAAGTTATTAATCCCATTATCTTGCAAAAAGAAACCCTGAGGGTCTTGCCCCTCCCTATTTGATTTTTTTTTTTAAGTCTGGCAAACTTGTTCTTTCTTGGCTTCTTACCTTGTCTTAATACCTTAATCTCAAACTGAGATTTGTAAAAGACTTTAACTCAAAAAGGCCAAATGTCTCCCACTGCATCCAGGGTCATCCCCAACTAACTTCATATTTGGCCACTGGGACCCTGTTGGCAGCAAGTGAGACTGTTGACTTTGCACAGCCCCTCCTCATTTAAATTCAGTTTTCTTAAATGTCATGATATCACATTTCTGATATCATGATCTTCTTAGAATGAAGGACAAGCATCAAGCTCCAGGACATCATTCTAATCTACTTCTAACTCCAGTTCTTGTGTTTATTTTATTTACAGTGTTGTTATATCTTCAAATATTTCATCTTTGTCAAATCCATGAAAATGGGGAATGATTTGCAGACACTTTTTTTGCAAACTCTTTTCATACTAAGGGGCAACTAGGATAGAGCACCGATTAGAGTCAGGAGGACCTTAGTTCAAATGTGGCCTCAGACAATTAATAATTACCTGAGAGACCTTGGGCAAGTCATTTAACTCCATTGCCTTGCAAAAAACAAAACCAACCCTCTTCATACTTGTTTCTATTCCACCTTCAGGCCTTAGCAGTATTCCAAATTGCCTGATAGTCTAGGATTTCCAGAAATCTTTCAATATCATCTTATCTTCATCCAAAGCTGCAATTACTCACCCAACAAAGGTTGTAATAATTAGACAGTGTTGAAGGTAACCACTTATACTTTAAAATCTTCTTGTTGGGGAGGATAACTTTTGAGGCATTATCCAAAATAAGTGGAATTGTGAAAGGAATGCTACATTACAAAACTTCTCTGGAATGAAGCCTTGTATAAACTTTTTTTTTTTTAAAGATGATAAGGGTTATTTGTGCCGGAAAGTTAGTGAAATAACACAGGTAATGATGACTTGACGGTTCCTTTCAGTGCTCTGGGATTTTCTGAATGGTGCACAAGAACAGATTTTAATTTGCAAATCCCAGAAGAATTCCCTCCTAGCGGAAGAATTATTGTTTTTTGGACTAGTTTTTCCCTCTACCAAAATGTACATTCACAATGGAAGTTCTTTAATAAAATAGGCCAGTTTCATCTACATTAAACATTAAAAACTTAGTCCAACAAGAAGGGACTTAAATTTTTTTTTGAGTTTTTTTCTGGGAACTTTTTTATGTTTCAGTATCTGCACTAGCAGCCCCTTCTGACACTTGCACATCATGGAAACCCTGCATGATTTTTAAATTGTGCAAGATCAACTGATTGTGCCTGGCTGTTGCACTATTGGTATGGGCAAGTCCATTAATGTTTATCATCACTCCCATGTTGCTGTTAGGGTATATACAATGTTCTGGTTCTGCTCATCTCATTCAGCATCAGTTCATGCAAATCCTTCCAGGCTTCCCTAAATTCCCATCCCTCCTGGTTTCTAATAGAACAATAGTATTCCATCACATACATACACTACAGTTTGTTAAGCCATTCCCCAATTGAAGGGTATTCACTTAATTTCCAATTTTTTTGCCACCACAAACAGGGCTGATTTGAATATTTTTGTACAAGTGATGTTTTTTACCCTTTTTCATCATCTCTTCAGGGTGCAGACCCAGTAGTGGTATTGCTGTTGGATGAGTTCACAGCTCCACCAACAATATATTAGTATGCCAGATTTCCCATATCCCTTCCAACATTGGTCATTGTCCTTTCTGGTCATACTGGCCTGTCTGAGAGGTATGAGGTAGTATCTCAGAGATAGCTTTTAATTTGCATTTCTCTAATAAGTAATGATTTGGAGCAATTTTTCATATGACTATGAATTGCTTTGATTTAAGAATCAAATTATTGAGCACAGGGAAAGGTACAGTATCACTCACTGTCTGCAGACAAGAGAACTTGACTTAGAGATGCTTCTCAACTTCCCATTACCATTTATGCTGCCCACATCATACAGAGTCTTATCTAACAAGTGTCTACTTTGAATAAGAATTTTTTATAATTTTTTTTTGGAATGCAGATTTCTTTCAGAATTCTTCAGTAAAATAGAATTTGCATAATGTGAATTTATGTAAAGTAAGAAAGTTGGTATGATTTAAACACACTTTTTTGTGTGGTGAGTAATTTGGTGTAGTAGTTTGGTACAATTGAAAAAACATTTTTGATTAGAGAACTTGAATTTGAATGCCTTTTACTGGAAATGCAATACTGAACAAGTCATTTAACCTCTATGGGCCTGTATTATCATCTCTAAGATGAGGGGATTAAACTAGCTGACATTAGAGCCTTCCAGCTCTAAATCAAGGTTCTTGTGCTTATAAGCTATATTTTTAGGAAGATTATATGCAGCAGTTTTCATAAGGATACTTGAGACTTTTGTTGATTGTCCAAGCATGAGATATTAAGCATCCAGAACTAGTGCACTGACAGGTAATGAAATGGAAAGGATGTAAGAAACTTGAGGGATGGAAATGGAAAAGAAAGGAACTAATGTGGGAAATCCCTAATTATAAAACTCCCAATCTTGCTATTGAGAGGTTAAATGAGTTGTTCATGGTCTTCTGTTCAGTTCTGAGCTGATAATGAAGATTCTGTCTTCATTCTCTTGTTGTGGGTGTTTGTGTATGCTCATATGGGTGTGTGTTTTTTTTTAAGAAAGATTTTATTTATTTTGAGTTTTACAGTTTTGCCCCCATTCTTGCTTCCCTCCCCTCACCCCCCACAGAAGGCATTCTGTTATTCTTTACATTGGTTCCATGTTATACATTGATCTCAGTTGAATGTGATGACAGAGAAATCAGGGTATGCCTTTTTCAAAGGTATTTGCAACTGTTCAGAGATGGTCCCTTGTGGAGTTCAAATGCCAAGGGGGGGGGCGTAGTGGGAGGGATTCCATCCAACAATCTACACACAAAAAATAAAATAGATGAAGTATGTTTATTGTTCAAAAATTTGAAGTTAGATATAATTTCTCTTTCTCTCATAGTATGGGATCCTTTGAAGTTTCTTATTTTAAGGAATTTCTCCTATTTGAAGTTTGGATTGAATTATCTATGTGATTAAAAGTGTTGTTTCACCAACAATATATAATCAATATAATCAATAAAATCAATAAAATCAATAAACAATTAACACAATGGAATCTTATATTCTTTGCACTTTTTAGTCCATGTGTCATTATAAAGATGTCTTTTAATGAAAGTCTGCCTTTTTACTTTTCATGCCTTCATCAAAGCATGATTTGATAATTGTATAAATTATCTTCAGATAGTTTTTTTTAGCTTTTAGAAAATTAGCTTAACAGCACCCTGATGAGTTTGGTAGTTCAAATACTATTTTCCTCATTTTATAGATTCATAAATTGTGGCCTACACTTGCCCAAGGCTTCACAACTAGTAAATGGAGTCAGGGAAGCAGGACCTTAAACTTAGGGGTGGGGCTTAATTTATGTCTGTTGTTTTCCAGATTTAAAGTGATTTGCTATTTTTGTAACAGCATGGTACATGATTCCCCCTGAAAATTAAAAAAAAGGAGAAAGAAACCATTTTCTAAGCACTGGAGCATTGTGCTGGATACTGAGGGAGAGAGAATTAGATAAGACACCTACTCTCATAGAACTCTTTGGCAAATACTTATTAAGCATCTATTGTCTACTTGCACAAAAATAAAATAGGTATAGATAAGAAACTCATGACACTCCCTAATCTAGTACACGAATAAAGCATACACTTAGTGTTGTGCCCATGGTATATAGAACTCTTAGCCAAATACTGAAAGATAGACAAAAGTCTAAAGAAGCCGCACATTGTTCCTCCAGGGAGTTTTATGGTCTTACAAACCTCGTTGTCTAATATAAAGCAGATTCCATTATTGGTATAGGCTCACCTTTTTTTATTCTTTATTTTTTAGATGTTTTCTAAATACAAGATTTCTGAGTTTTGTTTTTTATCCACTCTTTCAAAAAATTTATTGGAGGGCCGCTAGGTGGTGAAGTGGATCGTGTACCAGCCCTAGAGTCAGGAGGACCTGAGTTCAAATGTGGTCTCAGATACTTAATAATTAGCTAGCTGTATGACCTTGGGAAAGTGACTTTAACCCCATTGCCTTGCAAAAAGAAAAAGAGAAAAAAATTTTTTACTGGATTACTGTTTAATGAAGTTATAGTTATTGGTTATGATTGTCAGGACTCTACTTTCCTCCATTTCTCTATTGATATATTTTGTTTTTCTATCACTGTTATTTTCCAAATACATTCCACCTCTGTCTAAAAATAATGGCAACAGCAGCAACATTTATATAGTGCTTACTATGTGCTAAACTTTTTATAATTATCTCGCTTGATCCTCAAAACAACCCTACAAGGTGGCATATGTTATTGTCCTCATTTTACTTATGAGGAAACTGAAGCAAAAGAAGTTAAGTAACTTGTCCAGTCACATAGCTTTGAAAGTATTCAAGGTCAGATTTGAACACAGGTCTTCCTGCCTGATGCTCTATCCATTTAGGCCACCTATCAAGTAATCTGATGGTAACCAAATATTCCAAAATACAAAGTTTTTTGTTTCTTTTTTTTTTTTTTTGCTTTTGCATATTCTAGTATGCATCAGTTCATTATAAGTGTTCCAGTGCTTCTGAATTTTTCATGTTCATTGTTACTTGTGGAACAATAATATTTAAATACATTTTTGTACAGTTTTTTTAAAGCTGTTCATCAATTTATGGGTATTATTTCTGCTTGTTTGCTACAAGAAAATGCTACTGTGACCATATTGGTACTAGTGTCTTTGGTGCATTTATCCTTAATTATGTCTTTCATTTATTCTATTTATTAAGGAGGAAATCAAGTTTAATAGGTGGTTTCTAGACTCTTTTTCCCCTATAAGAATACAAACTTATCTTTCTCTTTTTAAATGTTATTGATTTTATTTTTGCCGATTACATACAAAGGTAGTTTTAAACATTTATCTTTTTGTAAGCTTTTGAGTTCCACTTTTTTCCTACCACCCCTCCGTCCAACAGCTAATTATTAGTCATGTTGTGAAAGAAGAATCAGAATCAAAGATGGGAAAACCATGAGAAAGGAAAAAAACAACATGTTTTGGGGGATTTCTCGGATTCTTTTTTTATTGATTTTTCCAATTATATGCAATGAACATTTTTCAACATTAATCCACATGCATATTTATGTTACACAATTTTTTTCTACCCTCCCTTCCCATCCATGTTTACATAGTAGTCATTTTCTGTATGAGGAATTAGGATTAAGGGAAAAGGAAAAAAATATCATGGGATAGGAAGGAAAAACATAAGAGAAATGTTTAAAAAGTGAACATAGTGTTCAGCCAGATTCTGTGGTTATTTTATGTTTTGATTTTTTTTCCTTCTTCTGACCATAGATGGTGTTGTCCGTAACAGGTCTTCCAGGGTTGTCCTAACTCTGAAGGAGGAGCTGCATCCATCAAAGTTGATCAGTTCACAATATGTACAATAAAACAAGTTTTAAAAAATGAAAATAGCATGCTTATAAGTTTCTCTAGATGTGGAAGGCATTTTCTGCCACAAGTTTTTTAGAATTGTCTTTGATCACTGAATTGCTGAGAGGACCTAAGACAACTACTATCTGTATCCCAAAGAGATCATAAAAAAAGACCCTCATGTACAAAAATATTTATAGCAGTTCTTTTTGCTGTGGCTAAGAATTGGAAATTGAGGGAATGCTCATTAGTTGGAGAATGACTGAACAAATTGTGGTTTAATAAATGTGATGGAGTACTATTCTGTAAGAAATTATGGGGGGGGGGGGCTAGGTGGTGTAGTGGATAGAGCACTGGCCTTGGAGTCAGGAGGACCTAAATGAAAATCCAGCCTCAGACACTTAATAATGCCTAGCTATGTGACTTAGGCAAATCATTTAATCCTGTTGCCTTAAATGAAAATTTTTAAAAAGAAATGAGCAAATGGACTTTAGAACAGACTTAGATGATCTGATACTGAGTGAAGTGAATAGATCCAGGACAATATTGTATACCTTAACAGCAATATTTTGTGATGGTCTACTGTAATAGTTTTTGACTCTTTGCATTTCTCTAAAAAACATTATGGGTGTTTTTAATTATAAATAGGTTTTGAACTGTTAGAAATCACATTGGAATTATCATACCAATTCTGTATTGATTTTGACCTTTACTTCAAACTCAAGAGATCATAGTTCAGGAATTTCTTCTGTAATATTTATGACAAATGATCATCCAACCTCCATTCAGTAACTAATTCTAGAGTCTCAGCCACTTTATTCTCTTCACTAGCCAGTTAATGTTTAAAAACAGAGAGCTCATTTTGTTGTTTTTAGACAAGTTTCTTTTTTTGTGGTGTATGGTTCTCATCATATCTGGCACCTTGTCTCATTGAAGAAAATATATAAACTTTAATGCCTTTCAGTAGTTTATAGTCATATATCTTTTCATTTATCATTCTCAGATCATGTTTTTTAGCTTAATTTTCACTTTCCACTCTTGTTCTTACCTTTGCATTGAAGTCACCAAATAACACTGTTTGGAAGATGTCAAGTTCTTGGAATTTCTCTACTTTATGATCTGCATCTAATGTTGGAAAATATTCTTTGAATATTCACATAGTGCTTTTATTCCCAACAGTCACCATGAACATTATAAAATGAAATGACTAAATGTTCTCTGAAATGTTTCTTGTTGCTTTTTGTCACATTATGAAATGTGAGTTGAACTTCCATTCATCTGTAACTTATTTATGTTTTCCAAGGTTTCATTAATGGTACAAATCTATATGGATCTGATTCAGTTTCATCTGTAATGTTTGGTTCTTAGACAAAGAACATGCAAATATATATATAGACTGGAATGTTTGTAAAAGGTTTAAGAACTGTGTGTTATAATACTTTTATTTCTTCTTTTCTGCCACCATCATTACAGAGAAGGTCTGTACATGATAGAGGGCCATTTTTTTTATTGTATTGTAGTTTTATATGATTAGATGAGTATTTTTTGTTGTTTTTTTAAAATTGCATCATTTGGGGGCCAGCTTTCTGATGCTGAACTTCTTTGTTACCAAGTAGATTGGTCTTCAGTAGGCTCTTCTGGAAGCCTTTCTGAGGCCATGGAAGCATGATTTTTGGTAATGTGAAAAATGCTACTACTTTATATTTATACATACTATTATCCCATAGGTTTCTTTTATCTCACTTACACAGATGAGGAAACTGAGGCTTAGAAGTGAACAGACTTTCTCAGGGTCTCACAACTGGTAAGTGTCTAGAGGCATATTCCAAGTCTAGTGTGTCCTGATTCCCAATTCTAGCATGCTTTCCTTCTTTACTATGTTTTTTTTGTTTGTTTTTTTGTTTTTTGCCAGAAATGGTTTTGATAATAGTGGGATTTATTGGCTCTGGTAATGGTATTGTGTGGGTGTTTTTTTTTTCCCCAAAACAGTAGTATCAAATTATCCCTAGGTAGCAAACAACAGAATGGGGCTTGTAGAAGCTAGCAGCCTATCCAAGATGGGAAATTCTAGATAGGCATTGTCAAAAAAAACAAAAGAGGCAAGAATAGGTTCAAGAATTCAAGAAACTAGGCAACTGGATGGCCAAATTAAATTGAGCTTGACTCCTTTTCCTATTCCTTCTCCTAATACACATCATCTTTAATTTTCTCAGTGTCTATTGCTTTGTAAAGCTTCCCATTGTTGTTAGGATTTTCCACTTGAATTTCCAAGGACAGCAGCTATATTACAAGTGTGCCTGTGTCTGAGCTGAAACCATGAAACTGAAATGGAGTTTAGATATAAGATCATTCAATAATAAGTACATTAGGGGTGTGTGTGTGTGTGTGTGTGTGTGTGTGTGTGTGTGTAATACATATATATATATATATATATATATATATATATATATATATATATATATATATATATTTTTTTTTTCTGTGTACCAAAGGTTGGAAAGTTGTGGGGATATTACTTCATGTATATCAGGTTTTTAGTATTTTTTAGTATTTTTCATTATTGCAGTAGTTGTGCAGATAATACTACTAAGACTTGACTTGAAAAAAATCTGAGTTTTGCAGATTTTTTGACAATACTTTGTGGCTACATCATTTTGTAGCAAGCAGGACTTGCCTGTTTTTTCATCATTTTGACAACTTAGAATAGTATTTACTATAACAAGTCATAACTTTTTTTCCATCACAGTCTGTTTTAGTTATATAAGAAGAGGTTGTCATTTGTAGTTTAATTTGAACAGATTGCATATGAAGATTAGAAAAATATGTTAAAAATTAGCATGACTGGAAATTTAATTATTTTTACAGTATTATTATTAAATCTAGTTTCACAAAGATACCAATTTGAAATCAGGAAGATTTGGTCATATTTCTCAAATTTTTGTACATATCATGTAGAAGCATTATACTATAGTGAAATAACAGCTCTTCTAGCTCAATAATTTACTTTCTACCTTGGTTTTTCAATTAAGGAGATAGTTCCCCAATTGACAACAATATGCAAGCTAACAAGTAAAAGACAACTTTGTCATTCTTGTTAATAATATGTTGAATGGTAGAATATCAGAGAGGAATGGGCTTTCATTAGGTCACTAATATAATTCAAACCCTAACTAGAAACTATTTCTTTTTCTTCTTTTGGAAACCCCAATAAACAAGTTTTTGGACAAGTCTTCCAGCCTCTTCTTGATCCACTATCTTCACTCACAGAATACTCATGGTACTTTATATTTTTATCATGTTTTTAAAGTTGAAAAAGCCCTTTGATTTTTATTTTATCATTTGGTCTTCAGGATAATTCCATAAATAATGAGGAAAGGTGGTATGATCCCTATTTTACACAACAGGAAAACAAGTTTCAAGGAGATTAAAGCCAAAGACACTGTCATTTCACAGCCTGTGAGAACTTAGGTTCTATGACTATCATAGGGTGGACCAGGTTGGTATAATCACATTCTCAGGGATATAGTATCCACTGACTTTGGTCCTCTACTTCTTAAGAACAAAGGATCGTGAATTTCAAGTTAGCAGAAATCTTAAAGACCATTCCCCTTTATTTTATAGATGAAAGTATTTGAGGTCAGTAGAGGAGGATTACCTTAACCAAGGTAGAACCAAGATTTGGATCCGGGTTCTGTCCATCTGCATCACATTGCCTCATCTTCCCAGCCTCTCCTGTTGGAGTAAATGTAAGCGAAGACTGCTATCACAGCTCTTCCAGTAATTTTTAATGTGAAGGCACTCATAAAAAGCACCCAACCTATGCCCTTATTTTCTATTACCCAACCCAGATATGTAATATTAATATATAATTGTAGATATACAATAATATATAATATTCAGAATGTCACATGAATGCATGATTTTTAGTGGAAGCTCCCTGTACCCTTTGTGGAACAGGTGTGCCACTCAGAGCAGTAAATTGTACAAACCTAACCTGTGTTCTTTTCTAATACTCATTGTACATCTTCCCCCTCTCTCTTCCCCCTCTCACTTTCACAAAGTGATAAAACTAAAACTTGAACACAGATCTTCTGACTTAAATTGTTAAATTTGAGTCTTCATGCCATGTATCATATTATTCTTCCACTACAAACCTAAGTTTTGATGATTTTGATAGGATGAAAATTGCTATTTTAGAAGACACAACCCTTGTACTTGACATTTGACCACTTTAAGCAACCTTAGTATCAAAATACTCATTAAACTCATTATTAATATATTTCATAAAATAGCAACACTATAAGAAGACTAATATAGTTGGACAACATGAGTCTGTACACATTGGCAATCAAAAACTGATCGACACTTGAAAATTAACACTATTAAAGTTTAAGACATTGTTTATCACTAATCATATGTTTAGGAACTTCTGATCAGTGATGTTGTATCAAAATTTATGTTATATTCTTTTCCACATTTTATAGACATAGAGACTGAAGACTTGGAGAGTTTAGGCGACTAGCTCTTGGTCCCAGTTTAAAAATGATGGAGTTAGGACTTCAAGTCTTTTTTTTTTTTTTTTTTTGGTTCTAAATCCAATGTTCTTTTTAACTACTCTACACTTCCATAGTAAACCATCATTAGTGCTTATGCTAATTCCTGGGCTGCTCTACAAAGCTCAGTTTCTTTACTATCCAGAGATCACTTAGAAAAAATCCTTACCCAAGTCTCTATCTAAGAAGTCTTTGGAGTGGAGTGGAGAGGAGTGGGAATGGAGTATGATCTCAGTTGGGATCTGTGTTTGAGTCCCAGAACTATCTTATACATAGGTGGAGTTAAATATTGAGAACATTTGAAAACCTGAGTGTGATTAATGGTATTCTATACTTTCTGATAGTCTTACAGTAAATCCTTGAAAATCCTTAGCAGACTATCTGATACATAGAAGACAATCTCAAGATTCTGAAGAATATATAATAACTTCCCAATACTTAGCACATTAAGTCCTCAATTCAGGCAGAATGTGGTCACTTTACCTTATTCAGTCCTTATTTGCCAGTACCCCTGCTACTCCAATTAATTTTGTTTGTTCACAAAACTAAAGGTTCATTCTCACCTTAATGCCTTTCTCCATGTATCTCTTGCCTGGATGGTATTTCTTCCTTCCTCTTTCAAGATCCTTCATAATGCCTGCTGTCCCTTATACCATAAGAACCTTACTCTCTTATACTATTTATGACACTGATTATCTATACCTATTAATGGCTTTGATCATGGACTGTCTTACATTCTCTAATCATTTACACATGTATGCTTCCTGATAAAACTATTAAGTTCCCAAAGGTACAATGTCTTATAATATTCCTTGAAAGCCTAGTACATTAGCACAGTTATTAGTCTAGGTGCTCACTTAATACTAGTTGAACTGAATATACTTCTGACTAACAAAACTTGAGAAAATTTAAACTTTTAACCTCTTACCATATTACTGACCATATATTAATTAGAGGTATACATTTGAAAGGGATTTATGCCCTTTGCATTTTTAGGTGATAGTTGTTCTTTGATTTGAATTGAAGTTATATTAATTTTTATTTGATTATAGAATTTTATATTTATAAACAAGATTTGTATTTCAATTTGACATTTTAACTTAGTGATCTTGTTAGTATTAGTAGGAATTATCATGACTAGTTTTGAGAGATGGGAATATTATAAATGTGATTTCATTAATATAGAGTATTCCCCTTGAAAATAATCAGTTAATACAAAGATACCTGGTCTGCAATTTTCAAGTCTTAGAGAGTTGCTTAAGTCACATAGGAGGTTAAGTTGCCTAGGATCATACAACCAATATGTTTCAGTAGAGAGTCTTGAAAACCAGGTCTTCCTGACTCCAAGGTCAACTAATTGTTACTATGCTAGAAGTAAAACTATATTTTTAATCATGAAAATTAACTCAATATAGTTTACATTTCATCTCTTTAGAGATTTCAAATTTGCATTCAAACACCTTATACTCAGTTAAACCACAAAAAAGGCAAATGAGACTAAGATAAAATATCGTGGGCTGGACTGTATCTATGACACCATTGAAGTTAAGAGCTCCTAGTGAGGAACTTCTCTACAGTAAAGAGAGGCATCTTTTCTGCAGTTTTTTTAAATTCTGCCTACAGCACTGAGAGGCTAAAAGTTACTTCTTCAGTGTCACACAATCAGTATATATCAAAGGTAGGGCTTGAATATAGGTAACTATGCTATCATGCCTCCAAAACAGCATTGTTTTTTCCTGTCTGTGAATACATCATTTTATTGATAAGAAAATATAGCCCAATGCATTAGGTATGACTTGAAAGATTATGGCAAAATAGATTTTAACTTTCTCTGCAGTCATATATATATGTATATGTATATATGTATATATATATATATATATATATATATATATAATAACATAGTGCAATGTTGTTTTTTAAGTGATTAAATCTTTCTCTTTAAAATTATGAAAATTGCTAAATTAGTTAATGAATTGTTATGTTAATATATGTAGCAAATAAGTGATAAGTATCTTTGCCATGTAAACCCCATATGTGGTCATGAAGAGTCAGTCACAACTGAATATCATGTGGTATATACACTTGCAGTGATGCATTAGTGTTATTGGTAGAAAAAGACAGGAAGGAATGCCTTTTGATTAATAAAAAATTGTTGAAATGGCAGAATTTTGTATGGTTATACTTCAAGTACTGTATTATTAAAAATATACACTACTTTAAGGTTAATAACTAGGAAGTTTGTGATTTACATACTATATATCACAAATAAAGCATGTAGAGTAAGTGAATTACTACTATAAGGTATGATTTAATAGATTATGGATTGTGAATTGGAAAGGACCTATAGTATTTGTCTCATTGATCCCCTTCAACTTAATTAGCTGAAGTTCAGAAAGGCTAAATGACTCATTAATAAATTTGCTTTATATATGGAAACAAATTGAACAGGATAATCCTTAGAAAGTCATGTAAGTTACAGCTCCTGGCTTCATTAAAGGCCTTTCCAACTCTAGTGTTATGTTGTTGTTCTTATCCATAATTTTTGTACTTAATAGACTAATTAAGCAGGTTAGAAAGCTAATTGGCTTATTGGAAAGAATGTCGAACCCAGACTTAGGACTTAACTCAAATTATTGTTATTTGTGTGATTCCTGTGCAAATCATAAACCTCATTTTCCTCATCTGCAAAATGAGAGTAATAGCACCCTATTATGAAGATCAAGTGAGGGTAACATACAAAATGCATTGAAAACTTTAAAACACTATTTAAATGTAGATTTATTGTGAGTCTTTACTTTGCTTTTTGACACACTGAAATATAATATTTCAATGGCCACCTGTACTTACTTTCTCATAAATTCTTCCATTCTCTTATCCTGTGTCTTTTCAATGTTTCTTAATAGCAAATATCCACCCAACAATGTAGAAGTCTGATTCTTATAGGTCAGTTTTATATTTTGGGGGGGAGGGCTCTTGACTATTATCTCTCTCTGTGGCCTTATAATTTAAAAAATATTTCCCAGAAGTTTTTCCCCCTATATGAGTTGGCTCAAAAATAAAAAGCACTAAGTCCTATATGGTCAGATTATCTTAATACAGTTTTTTAAATTTAAAAACTGATTAATAATTAATGAAATCTTAATTATTGCTGTTTACTTTTTTAGAGCTTCTCTCATTGACTCTTACCTAACCTATCTTGAGATATAGAATGGTTTGTTGTTGTTTGTGGTAGTGCTTCCTCTATTTAGTTACTTTATCATTTTTCTCTCCCTTTTGTAAACTTCAGGAAAGTATAAATTTTTATTTTTAAAATATAAAATAGTAACTTGTGATTTTTCTTCTGTCATTTCAGTGTCTCTAAAATCCTAACATTCATTGTTTGCTTTTTTCCTGTTAGAAACCATTTATCCTAACAGTGGAAAGTCAGACACAAGGTAGAAATCAGGATTAAAATAACAGCTTAATTTTAATAGGAAAAAAATGTGATTCTGGAAATTGTTTCAATTGTAATTGTTTTCCTGACTAGTATATTTTCATTATCAGGGTTACATTAAACATCATTAGTTTTCTATGTGACACTTTGACTGCATTCTCTTTTCCTATCCAACCTACACCTTAGCTAGCTATGATGTACATTGGTCTCTACCATGAAATTTCTGCTTAAAAGCCTACAGAATCCCTATGCTTTTGTTTATTTTGAAGTTCTGGACACTTAAAAGGCATTCAGTAAAAACTTGATACTGAGCAATTGTCTTGGTCAATCCTTTGAGCTTGGCTCAAAGAAACTGAACAACAAACAGCAGTCCCAGGACCAAAGGTAAACAACAACAACAACAAAAATTGCTGCTAAGAGAGCTTAAATTTATGTCCATTAGTATGAAGATAATGGAAATATTATAGTACTATTTTGTGCTCAAAAAAATCCCGTGTAGTTTAGAATATTGTGCCACATTTTAAGAGGAATATTTACAAACTTTAGCATGACCAGAGGAAATGAAGAGGGATCAAGGAAGTTGATTATGCATGCGATTGTAGCCTGGAAAAGAGAAGATCAAATTAGAAACTTCTGCAGATAGTTGAAGGATTGTTACATACCTGACACATAATAGTCACTTAATGTGAACTGACTAACAGTTGTTTCTACAAAAGGCCAATGGACCAAAAAATGACATAGAATCAGATTTTGGCTTATTATTAGAACTTTTTAAAAGCCTTAACTGTATAGTAATTGTAAGTGATTGCCTCAACTAATGAATTCTCTTATTCTTAGAAGTAGTAAAGTAGAAATAGAATGGCTATAATACGGGATGATATAGAAGAAATTTTTCTTTTTATCTGGGAGAAGTTGGAATAGAGCACCTCAGCTCCCTTCTACAGAATTCTGCAATTCCCATACAAGAAAATTTTTCTTTGAGGTTTCCATATAAAACCCTGATTTTTGTAGAGATTGATGCAGTTAAGGGAGCTTTTAAAAAGTAAGGCAATCTTATAAGAAATTATAGTGAAAGCACAATCTGGAAAAGAATGTTTAATGTTTTAAATTAATGTTAAGCTAGTTGAATAACTTAACCTGGATATTTATATATACCGTCATTATAATTTAGCTATACCAGTTTGTTTATAAACTTATATTTGTCATATTCTTACTGTCAGATCATTTTCCTTTCTACTGCAATATCTGTCTACCAGCCATCATCCTCAGCCTTCATACTTTTGATCTCTTTTAATATTATCCACATAATTCCCTAATCTCTTCAATTCTAACCTCCTCTCTTTACCCCTTCAACTACATAGCAACAATACCATTTATTGTATACTATAGGTCAGGCCTATAGGACAATTAGGTGGTACAATGCATAGAGCGTTGACCCTGGAGTCAGGAAGTCAAATCTGGCCTTTGTGATCCTGAACAAGTCACTTAACCCTATTTGCTTGTTCCCTGAATGTAAAATGTGCTGGAGAAGAAATGGCAAATCACCATATCTTTGCCCCCAAACTCCCAAATGATGTAACTAGCAGTAGTCCACAACTGAAGCAATTGAACAACAACAAGGCCAGATCTGTCTCTGTCTGATTCCGTGGTAGTGGTTCAAGTTCAAAATTGGACTGAATTAAAAATTACTCATAACCCATCTTAACAAAAGTAGCATGGAAAGGTAATTCATTTAGGTGCAGTTTCTCTGTCCCTATATTTATTATTGTGGTATGCAGGTGTCATGGAAGGAGCTTTTCATGTACTGGCTTTTGAACTTAGGCTACTAGGAAACTTCATCAATGGCCAGTTAAGTCTCCATATCTTTACACTAACTAGCCTGAGTGGAGTACATAGACCATTCACAAAATATAATGCAGCCTTTGTGGCAGGAATCTTAAGAGGTGCTCCAACCACACTTATTTTATAGAACTATTGACATTATTTCTATTTGAAATTTTCTGACTACAAATTTCTCTTCTTTCACAGTCTCCTGCCCTTCTCCCTTTCTCCCTTATACCACTTGTTTCTTTGTCGTCCTTAATCCTCTCAATTTATATTGATAGAGGGAATTTTCTCACCTCCGGGGTGTTTCTCTCTTTTTTTTTTATTCTCATTTTGTACAAATGGTTTTTTTTTACATTAATAAAATATTCTTGTTTAAGAGTAAACAAAATACCCCTCCCCCCATGAATATAGACTTGCTTGGGCGATAAAGTAAAGGGGAGAGGAAAAAAAATTAAAATTAAAAAAAAGAATAATAGTAGTAATTGTAGGTATGGACAGGTGGCGCAATAGACGAAGCACCAGCCCTGGAGCCACGAGCATCCGAGCCCACATCCAGACCCATAGACCCAACAATCACCCAGCTGTGTGACATGCAAGCCACCCAATCCCCACTGCCCTGCAAAAACCTAAAAGAAGAAAAAAAAAGACCTAAAATAAAATAGTAATAATAGTAGGGGTGACTGGGTGGCAGACAGAGCATTGGCCCTTGAGTCAGGAGTACCCGGGTCCAAATCTGGCCTCAGACACCCAAAGATCACCCTGCTGTGTGGCCCCAGGCAGGCCACCCAGCCCCATTTGCCCCTGCACCCTCCCCCAAATAATAATAATAAAAAATGTGCTTCAGTCTTTGTTCCAACACCAACAACTCTGTCACGGGTGGATCACATTCTTTATGGTAAGTCCATCACAAAAGTTACTTCCATATTTTTCCAACGTTGCCATTGCTGATCACAACTCCCTCCTTTCTTATTTCTCCACTACCATGTACTATGTTTTCTCTCCTGTCACTCTGACTCTGCTGTAGGGTTGCTGAGTGGCGCAGCAGACAGATCCCTGGTCCTGGGGCCAAGAAGCCCTGAGCCCCCATACCACCCTTAGGCCCAGAATCCACCTGGCCCTATGGTCCTGGGCAGGCCTTCCAATCCCAGCCCCTTGCAAGAAGTAAAAAAGAAAATGTGTTATATCTGACCACTCTCACCCCATGGCCATCCTCTCCTCCTTTATTCACATCCCCACACCTTCCCCCTGCTCCCCCTTCCTTCTTACTCCAGATATCTATACCCCATTGAGTGTATATGCTGTTTCCTCTCCTAGCCACATCTGATGAGAGCAAAGGTTCCCTCATTCCCCCTTGCCTCCCCCTTTCCGTATCATTGCAAAAGCTCATTGTAATAATAAAAAAATCTTATTATTATATGAAATATCTTGGCCTATTCCCCCTCTCCTTTTTCTTTCTCCCATTCCATTTCCCTTTTTTTCTATTGACTCCATTTTTACACCATATTTTATCTTCGAATTCAGCTTTCTCCTGTGCTTCAGCTATAAAAGCTCCCTCTACCTGCTCTATTAACTGAGGAGGTTCATATGAGTATTATCAGTGTCATTTTTCTATGCAGGAATACATGCAGTTCATCATCATTAAGTCCCTCATATTTCCCCCCTCTCCTCCAATCTCCATGCTTCACCTGAGTCCTGTATCTGAAGATCAAACCTTCGGTTCAGCTCTGGCCATTCCAAAAGGAACATTTGAAATTCCCCTGGTTCATTGAAAGTCCATCTTTTTTCCTTGGAAGAGGACATTCATTCTTGGCTTCATTCTAAGCTCTTTTGCCTTCCGGTATATTATATTCCAAGCCCTACGAGCTTCCAATGTAGTTGCTGCTAAATCCTGTGTGATCCTGACTACAGCTCCACGATATTTGAACTGTGTCCTTCTGGCTGCTTGTAATATTTTCTCTTTGACTTGGGAGTTCTGGAACTTGGCTATAATATTCCTAGGGGTTGGTTTTTTGGGATCTCTTTCTCGGGGGGATCAGTGGATTCTCTCCATTTCTATTTTGCCCTCTGCTTCTAGAATATCAGGGCAATTTTCCTGTAGTAATTCTTTGAAACTGATGTCAAGGCTCTTTTCCTGATCATGACTTTCATATATTCCAATAATTTTAAAATTATCTTTCCTAAGTCTGTTTTCCATATCAGTTGTTTTTTCAATGAAATATTTCACATTTTCTTCTAATTTTTCATTTTTTTTGGTTTTGAAGTATTGATTCCTGATTTCTGGTAAATTCATCAATCTCCCTGAATTCTATTCTTTGTCTGAAGGATTTGTTTTCCTCAGAGAGTTTTCTTACCTCTTTTTCTGGCCAATTTTGCTTTTTAAGGCATTCTTCTCCTCAGTAACTTTTTGAACTGTTTTATCCATTTGACCTAAGCTGGTTTTTAGCATGCTATTTTCTTCAGCATTTTTTTTGGATTTCCTTGACTAAGCTCCTGACTTCATTTTCATGTTATTCCTGCATCTCTTTCCTTTCTTTTCCCAGTTTTTCTTCCAACTCCTTCATTTGATTTTCAAAGTCTTTTTTGAGCTCTGTCATAGCCTGAACCCAATTTCTGTTTTGCTTGGAGTCTTTAGATGCAGGAGCATGTGCTTCCTCATCTTCAGACTGAGGATTTTGATCCTTCTTGGGCTCATGAGCAAAATATTTCTCAATGGTCTTCCTCTTATTTCTTTGCTTGCTCTTTTTCCCAGCCTGAGCCTGGTTTTGGGGTGCTTCCTGAGCTTTTGGGACACTCCCACAAGGGTCTCAGTGTGTGAGGTTCTCTCCTCCCTCCTGGTCTGTGAATGACCATAAGCACCTCCCTCTGCCACGGGGCTGGGCGGGGGGGGCCCTGCTGTTCTATGGGGGGCCTAGACTGAATGTGGTCAGAGCCCTGGAGTCCTGTTCCAGGGGCAGAGCTCTGCAGTCCTCTCTCTTCACTCCCCTCCCTCTGCTCAATGGGCTCATGCCCTCAAGGCTCCTACTTACCGACGCCTGCTTCTGTTTCCTGGATCCTGGCTGGCTCTGGCAGAGGTCCCCAGCTGCTCCCCCACTTTGTCCCCAGGTGCTCCCCGGGGTGCAGCTCAGGAGACTCCCCCGCTGCTGGGAGCCAGCTCCCAGCGCGCTGGGGCTGCCTCCAGGAGGCTGAAGTTCTTTTGCTCTGTCAGTCCACCCCCTCTGGCAGGCCACCCCTCCAACCCCGGGGAGCAGAGCCTTTCTGCTCTTTTCCAGGTTACCTTGAGTAGAACTGCCTCACTGGGTCCCTTTGTGGGTTCTGTCTCTCTAAAGTTTAGTTAGAGTCCTTAGTTTCAAGTTTTATCAGAGATCACCTAAGACTTGATCCCTTCTTGTGGCCATCTTGGCTCCCCCCCCCCCCCCCCAGGGTGTTTCTTATACCAGTAATCTTTGTTCTTTATGCACCTTACTCTGATTTCACTGTCCTCTATTCCTTTTTTTCGGCTTTGTCATTTTTAGTAATTAAATAATTTCTACACAAGAATGTATCACACAGGGACTTTTATATCCCTAACTCTAATTCTTCATCCTCAATAATCAACCACTAGTAACTGATTACTTTAGTATTGTTCCTAGGCTGCTGAGCATTAACAAAATTAGTAACGAAATGGAATAGATTGCCCCTACTATTTATTTAACTGTAAACCTTAGCTAAGTATTCTTAGCAATAAGTTAGAATTCTCTTGATATACTATTGAATCCCCATATTGAGGAACTATTGTGAAAAGGTTTATAGATATTTGCTTCTAATGATACTCTTGCTTGTCTCTCCTTCCTAGAGATGTCTTGTACTATCTATTCCCCCAGTTCTGTTCTTGGGGGAATGTGTAAATATTAGAAACTCTTACCCTATCAAAAACTACAGCCCTTAGTTCTGCCCTCTCAAGCCAAGGATGAGTTGTATGTTTTAGGATTACACTTTGTATACCTTCCTAACATTACACAGTAGATGCAATTTTTAATAATATTGGTGTTAGTAATACATTAGTGAATCCATTAATTTCATTGATATGAATTTCCTCCTAAGGTACAGATCACAACATTTTAATATTAAAAATATTTTGATAACTTTCTGTATAATTGATTTCCTTTGAGATCCTACATATTGATTTTTATGCATTCAGAAAAATTATTCTGATAATGGCGTTCATAGGTTCACTAGACTGACAAGTGGTCTGTGACACAAAAAAAGATTAATCTACTTTCCTTTATTTCATTGATAATTTATTTTGTGGCTCTAGTTTGGCAAAAATTAGGTCTAGATCATGCTTATATCATATAACACAGTAACTTCAAAATGATTATGTGACTAATATATTATGAATCATACTCTAAAAATTACAGAATTTAGATCGGGTATCTTTCACAGCTTATGGCTCAGGAATAAATTCTTAACCAAATAAAAGAGGACAGGTACAACAAGTATTTTTCACTACATAGAATTTTAAAATTTTTGCATGAACAAACTTTGCAATTCTGACAAGAGAAGTGGTCAACTGAGGGGAAATATTTGTATCTAAATATTTATGAGAGTCATATATTCAAGTATGTAAGCTACTTGACATGTATAAAGCCAAAAACTTCTTTTCAGTCAATAAGTAGTCAGAAGATATGAACATTCCTCAAAAGAAAAATTGCAAATTATTGACAACCATAGGAGGGGAAAAATGCTTCAAAACACTTATAAGAGGAGGAGTAGTCAATGTTGGAGGGCTGTATTAATGCATTGTTAGTGGAACTGAATTTACCAATCTGGAAAAGTTGGAAATTATGGGAAGAAAATGTCAAAAATGCTAATGTGCATATACTCTTAAGGAGGTCAGTGACAAAAAGAGAGACCTCATATATATATAATATATATATATACTTATAGCAGTACTTTTTATAGTAGCAAAGTTATTAAGCAAAGCAAAGGAACCATTGGTTGGGGAAGGCTAAACAAATTGTGGTATATGAATGACAATACAATTAAGAAATAATGAACTTGGGAAAACTTACATGAACTGATTCAAAGTGAAGTAAATATAACCAGGAAAACAATGACTAATAACATTGTAAACAGAACAACCACAAAGCAATTCAGACAGTACTTAGAAGGTACAATGGTTGAGCTGTTTCCTCTAAGAAAAGATATAAAGATACACTCCCTTGCTTTTTCCCTCTTTTTCCCCTTCTTAAAACAGATAACCATCCCCAAAACAAGAGTGAAGGAAGTATGTACTGGGCAATATAGGAGATGTAAAAACAAAAGTTTAGTTAAATAATCATTTTGAGTTGGTCAGTACAGCCCTTGGTGTATTTATTCTTAGGAAATAATTCATCTATTTTCTGAATAGTGTACCATATGCTATTCCTTCAATGATGTATTCCGTGGTAATAAATTGTTTTCTTTTTTTGTCAGTATTGATCTCTCCACTCAACACAATTTTGAATCTTTAGAGTTTATATTTAAATTCGCTATCATCAGTTTGTTTTAGATTTAGTTTCTGAGGCCAAAAAAATGATATATTAGCAAACAACTTGTTGATACTGGTTATCATTTAATTTTTGAAAATAAAAATTTTATTCCAGTAACTCTGTGTACTCATTTAACCTAAAGATTTTTTGGTTCTTTTTATTTTTAGGAAATAAAACTTTTTTCAGTCAGTGTGTGAGATTTTTTTTTAACTAAACCAGATTGTAGTTAGTACCCGTCTGCATCACATTTTCCTTGCCAGATGTCATTTATTTTGCTAAACCTATTTCCTGAGGATGGCCATTCAATGAGAATGTTCTTACTATATTTACAATATTTACAAGAGTATTCTTGACCTTCTATATAGCTGATTTAGAATGTGTATATATAGCTTATGGAGCCATTTTTCATGTCCCACAATTTCCCATAAGTTTCTCCCCTATCTGAATTGTCTCAAAAATAAAAAAGCACTAAGTCCTATCTGGTCAGAATACCTTAAAACTAGCTGTGATAATGCTATCTGTCATCCTTTGTTGGCAGTATAGATATCACATGAAAATGATCCAAATCACTTTGAATTTCAACTTTTATAAATAACAGTTTAAACTAGCAATTAATATTCTATTTTTATTATTAATATAATATTTGTATATCTTTTAGGACATTTCTGATTCATTTGCATCACTGAAGAGCATCTGTAGAAGAGGAAGGAAAAGATGGGTGTGAAAACATTTACTCATAGTTCCCCTTCTCACAGCCAGGAGATGCTTGGAAAGCTAAATATGCTTCGAAATGATGGACATTTCTGTGATATCACTATTCGTGTCCAGGACAAAATCTTTCGGGCCCACAAGGTGGTACTGGCAGCTTGCAGTGATTTCTTTCGCACCAAACTTGTTGGCCAAGCAGAGGATGACAACAAGAATGTATTGGATTTGCATCATGTGACAGTCACTGGATTTATACCCCTTTTGGAGTATGCTTATACAGCAACTCTGTCAATTAACACAGAAAATATTATTGATGTCCTGGCTGCAGCCAGCTATATGCAAATGTTTAGTGTTGCCAGCACCTGCTCAGAGTTCATGAAATCAAGCATTTTATGGAATACACCCAACAATCAACAAGAAAAGGGACTAGATGCTGGGCAAGAAAACAGTTCTAACTGCAATTTTACCTCTCGAGATGGTAGTCTTTCTCCAGTGTCTTCAGAGTGCAGTGTGGTAGAAAGGACCATTCCTGTCTGCCGTGAGTCCCGGAGAAAGCGTAAAAGCTACATAGTCATGTCTCCTGAAAGTCCACTTAAGTGTAGCACACAGACAAGTTCTCCCCAAGTGCTAAATTCTTCAGCTTCCTATTCAGAACCTAGAAATCAACCAGTTGACTCTTCCTTAGCTTTTCCTTGGACTTTTCCATTTGGAATTGATCGGAGGCTTCAGTCAGAAAAGGTTAAGCAGGTAGAAAATCCCAGGACTTTAGAACTACCCGGTCCATCTGAGGCAGCTAGAAGAATGACTGATTATGTGACATGTGAGAGTACAAAGGCTAATTTGCCTCTGGTTACTGAAGAGGATGTACGGGTCAAAGTGGAAAGGTTAAGTGATGAGGAAGTTCATGAGGAAGTGTCCCAGCCTGTCAGTGCATCTCAGAGTTCCCTGAGTGATCAGCAGACAGTGCCAGGAAGTGAGCAAGTTCAGGAGGATCTTCTAATTAGTCCCCAGTCTTCCTCTATAGGTATAATGTCTTTTTGTATTTTTACATGTTATAGTACTGTAGTTGTTGATAATGACCATTATTGTCATGAATTATTGGGAATTTGTGGGATTTTTTTTCTTTTGTTGTTGACCAGGTTGCTCTAAGTCATATTTGTTATTTTAAAAGAAAAGTGCAATTGAGTAGATTTCTATAAAACAGTAGCAGAATAGAAAGGAAGTAACTAAGGTTTCAGGTATGACTCTAAATACCATAATCATAGGGTAAAAGAAAAAGTCTTTATGGGACTTTTCCTAAAAAAAAAATACTCTTATGGATAACAGATTTAGCCTTCTGAGGTTTTATGGGTTTGTTGTTTTTTTTTTTGTTGTTGTTTTTTGTTTTGTTTTGTTTTGGGGTTTTTTTGGCTTATTTGAACCATTTGCCTCATTTTTCACATGGGGAAGTAAGCAAATTTGCCCATGGTCACACAATTAGTAAATTAATTAAATGAGAATTTAAATTCAGATCTTCTACCAGCATTCTGTTCACCTTATCAATTGTCATTGGCATTTCAAATCAGTAGTTATTGAATAACTGCTATGTGCGAAGTACTGATCTAGAAGTTGTAGAGAATACAAAGTAGAATAAGAAATAGTTTCTGTATTCAAGGAGTTTACAATCATTTTTGGAAGATGCACAAGATAGATATGTGAAAGGCTAAAATTTAACAGTACAAGTATTAAAATACAAAATACAGGAGACATCAAAAAACTATATGATTAATTTCTAAGTAAATGGAATCCAAATAATGAGTGGAACAGATTGGCCAGAGGAGATTTCTTTGTGAGTAGTGTGGGATAAGGCTTTAAAAGATAGGTTGGGACTAGGTTACATAGAGCTTTATTACCAGACTTAGGAATTTAAACTTTTTTCTAAAACAATAGGGAGCCTAATTTTTCTTTCTGCCTCCCTATTTTTTTTTATTTTTTATTTTTTGTCCTTGGAGCAGAAGAATGATGTGTGAAAATAATCTGGTGTTCTTTAGAACTAGTCCAGAGGACAACAGCCAACTATAAGATAGTAAAAGACCTGAACCTAGAGTGGAACCAGTATATCAGAAAGGACAAGTTGGATATATAACATAATAATAAAAGAAGATTTCCTAGGACTTACATAATAATGTCATTTGACTGGAGAAAACTTGGAGGAAAAGGTAAATAATTGAATTTTAGGGAGCATTCACATTTGAAAACAGAATACTAAATCATCAAAGGAGAAAAAGAAGTGAATCAGAAAAATTGAAGAATTAGAATAATGTATTGTAATGGTTACTAAGGGTAGGTTTGAAAATTGTTGGCCTTACAATCATAAAAACTGTAAGGAGAACTCAACCTTTAACATCATGCTTGGGAATTTGGTTCAAGATATCTGCTCAAGATGGCATAGTGGCAGATTTGGAGAAAGGAAGACCTGGGTTCAGATACTACCTCTCACATTCAACAAGCAAGGTATCTCTGGCTGGGCAAGTCACAAAATCTCTGTGCCTCAGGCAATTCCTAAGATTTATCAATTTTTAAATTTTAAACTGGTTGAAGTGTTTATTTGGGGAGGTGTACCCCAAATTGGGAATTTCATATGCTGAAATCACAACTTATGGATATATTAGCTCATGGCCTCTACTTTTTTCATTCTCAGTTAGTGCTTTTGTCCCTACACTACTAAAAATCAGTGACCTCTTTATTTTCACTTTAATCTGAGTTCTTTTCTCAATGCTCATTTGACCACTTTTACCTCTTAATTCTAGTGACAATCATTATCCTCCTGTGGTTTTCAAGATATGCTTCTTTTGTAATTATATTTCTTTCTCTTTGCCTAGTTCTTCTTCCTGATACCTTAACACAAGAAAAATGCCCAACATTCTGTCCTTGGTCCTCTCCCTTCATTCTTTCCCATGCCAATCTCTGTTAAATTCATATATTCTGTTATCATAAGTTGATTCAGTTTAAATTGACACCCATTTAATGCTTCACCCCCTTGCCAATATACTTACTACATGAGATTCCCATACTATTATCTCTAATCTAGATTTTTCACCTGATGTCCAAACCCAAGTTTCCTAGATTTTCAGTAAATTAATCTCATTTCTGTACTAGTCTACATATTTTTTTTTAATTTGGTGTCTTAGCAGAGGTATGTTTGTCAGATTTGCTTGTTAATACAAAGCTGGGGGAAATACTAGCATGGTTTCACACAGATCTCAACAAACTAGATTAAGAGACTGAATCTAAAGTATAATATATCCAGTACTTGGTTTTCAAAAATCTAATACACAGACATATTAAACAATCTTGAAAAAGATCTTAAGGATTTTCATGGTTATGATAGTCAACAATGCTCTGATCATACCACATATGTAAAAGACTTTAATTCTAGGTACCAATTTTAAGAATAACTGGAGTATATCCAGAGAAGGAATAGGATGATAAAAGCCTAAAGACTAGGCCATACAAAAATCAGTCAACGAAAATGACACTTTAGCCTAAAATAGAGAAAACATGAGAATTGTCTTCAAATATTTGAAGGACTGTTTTGTGGGCAAAGCTAGGAATAATGGAGTTGAAGTTGCAATGGCAAATTTAAGCCTAGTATAAGTGAAAGATTCTATATTAAAGCAAAAACAGATTGGACTTCTATAGGAGGTTGATTCTCACCCTTCAAGCAGAGAGTAGGTAATAATTTATTTGTGTCAATTGGAGGGAACCAGGGTGCCTAGTAAGCAAAGTCACATTACATGAGCCAGAGCCCAGTCCTAGTGGGGGACCTGCTTTACTGTGGCCAAATCTCAATACTTAGACCAGTGGTTGTGCAGTGAGCTGTGGCCTGACAGTGAGGGATAACAGCAACAGTATGACAAGCTTGATTCAGAGCAGGGCTTCATGACAGGAACATGGCTGCTTTTCCAAGCTCAGAGAATACCTGGTACTAGTCAAAGCAATTCAGTAATCATGGAGTTTTGCCAGAGGATGTGCGCAAAAGATTGTTGATACACCAAGCTCAATGCAAAGCTTGCTTGCTGGGTCTTATCTCTGGAAAACAGGGTATCTCCTAATACCCTGACATTTGGCCAAAGGGAAGTTGATCTGAAAGGGGTTATACCCTTCTGACTAGTGAAGGATATATAAGCCAAGGGACCAGTTGAACCAGCATGAACTTTTGTCCAGGGGCTTAGTTCCTTGAGAGCGTTTATCAGGGTAATGTGTCCCAGGTATCATTGCCAGCCATTTGTTTGCAAGGAGACGAGGGGAAGAAGGAACATGCTTGATCAAGGCTTAGTGATTGGGCATATAAACAGAAAGGAAAAGGACCATATAGTAGCTCTCACCTGGAATCTTGGAACAACTATTTATTCTGGGTCCCCACTAGATGAACCTTGAGGTCCCTGGAGGGTCCTGCCATCCTCCAGAGTAGGGGCTTTATTCAGATGATCCAGGAATAGACACCCTCAGGTTTCAAAACTGGGAGTAGTCAGAAGGTCCTGGTAAAGCTCTTAGAGGAAAACTCTGTGCATCAGCCTTTGAATCTGAGTTTCCGATCAGTATAGCAAAAGACCTTAGGAAAAACAACAAATAGAATTCTCAAAATGGACTAGTTCTGAGAAGAGAGATTTACATGTCACTAAGGTAAGCAAGAAAACTTAAAGCATATTGAAACAAAAGACCAAGGCAATACAATTGGTGATCATCAATTTTAACTCACATCAAGTCTCCTTCCTTGTATCCTAGAAACCAAATCTCTCCTTTTCACCAACACATTTTGAGTCCCAAATGTCTCATGTAAGTTATCAAGTATCTTGATAACTTTTCTTGGACAATAGACTTTATTTTTAAGACAGCCCTGAAAGGAGCTCTGCTCTTGATTCCAAATAGAGATTCCTAGATAATTTTGATTTAATATAATTTGTATAATCACTTAAATTTGGTTCTCCAATTTTGAAACTTCAGTTTGTGTAGCATTTGTTGTTTCTAAATTCTATACTTAATATAAGAATTTTTAAAAAAAATTTATAAGAGTACAACTGCACAATGAATCCTTCTGCCTTTTAAATTATCAGATATTTTAAAAATGGGAAAATAATTTCACTTAACCATTATCCATACAATTTATGTATAAAATCCAATATCTTGAAAATTTATTACCAAAACATGCTCAGAGCCTGAATTACCGTGGTATATAAATTTGGAAGTCAATCATATGTATATAGTTCTTAGAGAAAATAGTCTAATCCTTTTGCTTTCTCAAGTTTTACTCTTCTAGTTATGTAGAAAATTTTCACATTGTATCTTTATCTTATTATTTTATTTCATCATTTCCCCCTTAGGAGAATATATCCCTCTATTATAATCACAAATATAAGTTAAAATTGTAAGATATTCATACTTACATCCTATTATAATAACTCAGAGAAGTCCCAATAGTTACTATTATTTAATAAATTTGGTATTGTACTTAAAAGCTTCTTGATTATAGAATTTTGCTATAAAAGGAAAAAGAGGGGCATAGTTATGTATCATAATAGATGTTATATGTATTACATGTGTAATATGATGTATATGATGCCTGTTATGTATCATAAAGGAGGGAAAAACTCCCTTAGCTCTGTTTGCTTCCAGGCATGAGTCATCTAACAGCCAATGTTAGATGGCAAGTGTTAAAAGGCAAGACTGAGGATTAACCAAGTGAGGAATTTTCCTTTTCAGAAAGGAAATATCACAATGATTCCTTCCTAAACAATGCCACAGTGGTCCCCAAAGTTTCTCCCAGGCACATCATCCACTTTGGTAGTTCCCAGACTGCCCCACATGCCATTTTCTACTATTGGCTTTAGACAACTGTCCCTATAATCAAAACTCAAACAATAGTAAATTAGTCTCAAGAATTTTTACCTCCTTAACAAGCAAAGTTTTGCTAACCACAGCCTCAGACTTGGATATCTTTCCTGATATTTGCTAACACTAACTAACCTTTCGTTTATCTAACTAACCTTTCGTTTATCTTTTGCTTACAAATTAAAACTACCTCTATTCTAGGACTTCAGACATACAGTAAATATTTAATAGTTGATTCATCATTCATATGTTGAAGCTACATCTTTAAACTACAATTTCCTAATAACCAAGATTTCAAATTAAAATTTGTTATTTATCACTTTCTTTTAAAAGCCCAAATCATGTATAATAGCATTCAGATTAAAGAGGGAAGTTGTTTTGTCCAACAGCATTTGTTACAGTGATCTCTCAAATTTCATAATATAAGAGAATTTAGAAATTCAGTAACACAAACATCATGTAGCAAAACTTCAGGTGATATGAATCATTTCCAAATTATCTCAAAAATCATTATAATCTTATTAGCTTTGGCATTTTAAAACACTTTTTAGGTATCAGGAATGGAAATAATTATTCAGTTAAAATAATAATAATAATATAGTGTTTAGCATATACCAGTCACTGGTGAAGTACTTTTATAATCATTCCATCATTTTTATCCTTACAACATTCCTGGGAACTGGAATCGTTATTATTTTCCTTTTTTCAGATCAGGAAACAGGGCCAAACATTATGTAAGAGGACTTGCCTACGATTATACAGCTAATTTCTGCAACCACACCAGAGAAGAGTGCTCTCACCAAGGGCAAGAGACTGGCTGACACTGCCCACCCCATACCCATCTTGTACTGCCAGGAACACCAGGTTCTTCTTAGGCAGCAATTGGACAAGGCTTACACTGAAAATGCTGTCTGAGCTGGGGGGTAGGGGGAGGTAGTAAAGATCCACTGACTGCAGAATGGGAATCCCAGGGGTTGGGGTAGCTTCCTTGTAAGTGGTGGAAGTTACTAGTGGCAGGGCAAAATGGATGCTGGCCATGGGGTCTGATTTCCCAACCCCATCAACTGCAGTTTTGGGATCAGGTGGTGCTGGGGCAAGGTGGACAAGATATACTATACCTGGGTGATGCCCCCAGGCTTGCCTTAGAGAGTTACCAGGATGCCTAGGATACCATTATGCTAGGCCCTCTGCCAATGAAGGGTCCTAGTGCAATTATGCCCCTGACTCCCCATCCCAACTAGGTGGACCCTGGGCCCTGAGCTATACAGTTGGAAAAGTAGAAGGTAATTCAAGTTTCCCTAAATTTTTTCAGCATTTGTTTTTTAATACCTGCATTTGGGAATCTGATCTGGGATGGGAAAGGTTAGCAGCAAGAGGGTCTCTTGACCTGAGGGAGTCTCATAGGGAATCCCTGGTTTAAACAATGTTTTCTCTTTCTATGATCAGAAATGTTGAGGAATGCTAAAGAGGTTTCTATAAGGTAGACTTTACCTATTTGGGGGGGGGGGCAAGGCAATGGGGGTTAAGTGACTTGCCCAAGGCTTCACAGCTAAGTGTCTGAGTCTAGGTTTGAACTCAAGTCCTCCTGACTCCAGAGCCTCTGCTCTATCACTGCCCCACCTAACCACCCCTATTTTTTTCCCCTAAACTTTTAACTTTCAAACTAGGTGCTATTGTTTTTCCTTAAAACAAATTAAACAGATTAGAGTCCCAAAACTTAAGATTTTTCAGAAGGTTGTGTGTTCCAGTTCTCTCCTGCACTTTTATTATAATCTTACCTAGTAAGATGACTTTAGTAGTTCCACACCCCTTTAATTATCTGACTTGATTTCTGAAATTGTAACATAGCCAAAGCTGTAATGACTGAGAGACAAAAAGTGTCTTACAGGTTTTTATCTTTTCTTGTAACTTAAATCTCTCATAAGAAAGCCTAAAGTGGGAGTTAATACTGCTTACTGGGACAATCATGGAAATTAATCTTTCCCAGTGTTCTAAATTCTCTGACTTCAGCCCTCAGAAGTTTTTCTGTCTGGCTGCATTTTAAATCTTTTAACAGAATCTAGCTCACAACATGTGATGTAGACATTTTACGTTTTAAAAGACACAAACACAGACAATGCAACAAGATAGATACAGTCACAAAGCACACAGTCCATAGCCAGGTGTGTGTTTATTGATCCAACAGGTATGCAGCTAACTGATAGCAATTTTAGCAGGGGCTTGGGGAGTTGGGGGGGGGGGGGCTCAAGAAGTCAGAACAAAGAGGTAGGATCAGTCGTTTAGGAGAACAGATCACTCAGAAAGGATATCCTTACCAGAAAAACCCAAGACAAATTGGGTCACTGGAGGGCCCCAGGGTTATCCTCACCAAAAATGAAGAATTCAACCAGGGAGGAGCTTGAAGATTAGGGCAGGAACAAGGGCAGAAGACTGCATTCAAACAAATGTCTGGTAGCACCTAGTCTGTTTCTACTAGGACCAGAGTCATAACCTGATTCTGTATACTGTATACTCCACTGCTGACACCCATTAATGTCAATCAGACGGAACCAGCTTCTAACCTATGGGTGGTTAGACACAGGAGTATAAGGAATCAGAACTTTAAGTTCAAAGTGAAGAAAACAGCAAGGTCACATACATGTACCAGAGCCTTATCCCTAGTAGGGGATCTGCTTTACTGAGGCCAGATCTCAATACTTAATGGTTGTGCATTGAGCTGTGGCCTTGATAATGAGGGGTAACAGCAACACTGTGACAAACGATTCAGAGCAGGGCTTCATGACAGGAACATGGCTGCTTGTCCAAGCTCAGAGATCTTGCAGAGAAGAGTCTTGTTTGAATAAATGAACTTAAGGATCCTCATCTCCCAGCTTCCTAAAATAAGCATATCAGAGACATTAACTATTTTCAGATTTTTTACACCATAGATATTTTACTATGTATCACAAAGGACCACCATTTCCCCCTTTCTGTCCCCCCCCATGCACATACAGATTCACAAAGACACATTTTAACTTCCTAATAGATTCTTTGTCACATTCTCTGAAATCAATATTAGTTGTTGCCCTTAGTCAAAGTTCAGCTGCCCTTAGACTTAGTCAGGAGTTCAAATCCTATGTCACACTCAGTGTGAATCTGGGCAAGTCACTTTATCCTCTCAACTTAAGTTTCCTTATCTGTAAAATGAGAATTATAGGGCAGCAGGGTATCATAATGGATAGAACTTTGAGTTTAGGGTTAGGATGACTCAATGTTCTAAGTTCAACTGTGACCTCAGATATTTACTGCATGATCCTGGACAAATCACTTCAACCCTGTCTGCCTCAGTTTCTTCATCTGACAAATGAGCTGCAGAAAGAAATGACAAAACCACTCCAGTATCTTTACCAAAGGAATCATGACAGTCAGTTCAGACACAATTGAACAATAGCTTCTGTTTTTCAGGGTTGTGTGGATAAAAACAAGGTATTTTTTAAATGTTTGGCAAATCATAAAAGTGCTATGTAAATGCTAGCACATTATCAATTTGCAAATAACATTGCAAAATATCATCAATTTACTAATATTTTTCACTCCAAATCATTTTACATGTAGTTTCCCTTGCTTCCCTGAATCCCTTACAATGATTATTTCTTGGTAGTATTCCTTTTCCATTCATTTATATGACACATTTTGTTAGACATTCTCTAAATGATGGGTAATCACTTGCTTTCCAGGTTTTACTAAAAGGGCCCTTATGACTATTTTGCCTTATGTAGCTTCTGATATTCTTTCTTTGACTCTCATAAATTAAATTCTCCCTAGATATAATACAACAAAGAAAGGATGTGTCATCTAGTTTTAAGAGATATGATAATTGATTATATTATATTTGACCATAATGTTTTTGCTTTTCATTGCTGACTACTTCATTATAAGTCTTCCTATATTTTCCAGAGTACTTCATTAAGTATCATGTTTTAAAATTCAACAATTTGCTGTTGAATGCACAGTGTGTTCAACCATTCTCTAATTGTTGGACACATTTTTGTCTCCAGCTTTTTGTTTAAACTTTTTTATTTGTTTTTCCATGCAAGTAGTTTTCACCAATGTTTTGGTGAAAGGTTTTGGGTTCTACATTTTTCTTCCTCCCCCTCAATATGACAGAAAGCAAGCTAATATAGGCTCTACATGTGTAAGTATGCTAAACATAGACCCATATTAATCATGTTATAAAAGAAAAATCAAATCCAAACAGAAGAAAAAGTATTACTGAGAAAAAAATGACATAATAACATGAGACAAATTTTAAAAATTGAAGATAGTAAGCTTTGGTCCACATTTAAATTCCACAGTTCCCTCTCTGGATATGGATGGTATTTTCCATTGCAAATCTTTTAAAATTTTCTTTGATTATTGTACTGCTGAAATGAACAAGCCCATCATAGTTGGTCATCACCAATGCCAGAATTTTTAAATTATTAATAATGCTACTATGTGTGTGTGTGTGTGTGTGTGTGTGTGTATGACATTTTCTTGCTGCCATTCATCTTCTTTTGGGTATTACCCCAAAGGTGTGGAGTTTCTGGGTCAAAGGGCATGAATAAATCTATTCTTAAATAGTTTTAAGTTTGGGGTTTTTTTTAGGTTTTTGCAAGTCAAGTGGGGTTAAGTGGCTTGTCCAAGGCCACACAGCTAGGTAATTATTAACTGTCTAAGGTCAGACTTGAACCTCAGGTCCTCCTGACTCCAGGGCCAGTGCTGCCACCTAGCCACCCCGTTTTAAGTTTTTTTTACCTGAATAATTGAACCAAGTTACATGATGGATGAACTCTTACTTGTCTTAACCACAAACTTTATAATAATGGCTTTTCCTAGTCATAGGCAGCTAGGTAGTAGGCCTGGTATCAGTTAGGAAGACCAGGACTCAAATTCAGGCTCAGACACTAGGTAGTTAAACGTGAGCAAAAATAACTTTTTGCTTCAGTTTCTTCACCTGTAATATGGGGGTGACAATAATAGCACCTACCTGGCTGGGTTATTGAAATAATATTTATTAAAATGCTTATTAGCCACAGTGCCTGACACATAGAAGGCATTTGATAAATGTTTATTACTTCTTGTCGCATACTCCCTTTGCTCATTTGATTGTGAGATGATTTGGAATTCTTATCTGTCATCTGTTCTGTGCTTGTTCCAGTTTGTCCTCTACTCTGCTGCCAGATTTTCTTTATATAAGGACTAATAATGTTATTCCTATTCAGAAATCACTTAATGGCTTCCCTATTGCCAATATATGAAGTTCAGAATTCAACCTGATAGTCCTTCATAGTCTGGCACTATCCTACCTTTCCATCTTTATTTCATACTATTTTCATCCATATTCCTACTTTCTAGCTAAACTGGACAGTTTTTGTTGTCACTTGTGCACCTAGCCCATACTGTCCTGCCTCCCTCTGCTTGTTGTACTTTCTTCTTTCTGCATTTCAGCCTCTTGAAATCTACCTTTCCATTGCTAGCTTAACTGCAATGAAGTGTGAAGCCTCCTTCAGTAGCCTCAATTAAAAATTTCCCCTCTGCCAGCCTGTGAAACATTTGGCTTGACCTTAACCTCTCATAAAGGTTTATGTATCATTTTGTAGTAGTTATTCATACATGTCATGTTCTCTTCTAGACTGAGCTCCACAAGGATCTGGACCAAGTCTTGATCATTTTTTTATTTTTCCTAGCACATGATAGAGCAATTTGCCACATGGTGGTATATACTTAATAAATTATTTTTGAAGTATTGTTAAGTCTGAAAAACAAAGTATTTTTGTATATCTTTGTTTTTTGAAAGTGCAGAAAGCAGGGAGAGAGCCAGGGCATCTTAAAAAATCTTTTAAATTCTTGAACTAAGATTCTTTTGACCTGAGATTAGCACAGAAAGATAGATTGGATCCAGCTTTTGAAAGATTTTCTTATATTCAGCAGTGGATTTTATGTTTTATATTAGAAGCAAATGGGAGATGTCAAAGTTCTTGAGCAGACCAAGGTCAAGATTGGATATTTTAGAAATATTAATTACTGTGACATTATAGATGATGAATTGGAGAAGTCAGGAAAGGGGCTTGATACCAAGAACCTAATTGAAAAGTTTTTTTGGTGATTCAGTTGAAAGGTGATAAGGTCCTGAATTACAGTAGAATCTGTATGAGTAGACAAAACAGGGTAGATGTAGAATCAACAAGATTTACCAGTTCACTGGACATGGAAGATGAGGAAGAATGTGGTATCTGAGGTAATAAATTTAAGCAACCAATTATCGAAGTCGATATGGGGGCTTAAACGATAGGTAATGAACTCTGCTTTTGTTGAATTTGAGATGACAGCATAATAATCAGATGAAAATGTCCCACAGGTAGGTAATTGATGATTTGGGGTTACAGCCTTGGAGAGATAGATACATTTGGGAGTAATTTGTATAAAGATGATAATTGAACTCATGAGAACCAATGAGTTCAATGGAGAGTCTAGGGAGAGAAAACTCAAGACAGATCCCTGGAGAACTTACTTGAAAAGGGGATAGACATGGAAAATGATCCGCAAAGTATACTGGAAAAGAGTTTGTTTTTGCAAGGCAATGGGTTTAAGGACTTGCCCAAGGTCACACAGCTGGGTCATTAAGTATCTGAGGTCAAAGTTTGAACTTAGGCCATCCTGATTCCAGGGCTGCTGTGCCACCTAGATGCCCCAAGATGTACTCTTAGAGAACCTCAGGAGCAGAAACTATTAGATTTAGAAATAAAACTACAAAAGGAAAATATTGTTTGGGAGTCACCTTTGTATCCAGTTCTTTATTTTTCTGAATACAAAGAGAACTACACAGAAGTCAAGATATTGAGCCTAAGTGATTAGAATTGTAGTACTAGAAAAGTATTCTCTAATAAAATACTCATCTGAAATTCCACTAAAGTGTAACAATTTGGATTATCTGTGGAGTACACTATAATGGTATCTTAACTTCTGTTTCAAATCGTGAGATTTTTATTCCCCTTTGCCTCCTTTAAGGATGCCTTTAAAGCTAAATAGCTATCTGTGGCCTAGAATAGAAAAGAAATATTAATTTGACATGTTTGAATTCAGACTTGGCATGTACAGATATTCAAGCTGAAGTTAAGTAGGAGAGGCCATTGGAGTTAGGAAGACCGGTTCAGATCCCACCTCTGACATTTCTATCATTGAACCTTTGTTTCCTTAATTGTAAAATGCATACAGTGACTCAACAGGACTGTTATAAGGATTGAACAAGATAATTTATATAAAGCATTTTAAAATTATGAAATGTTAGCTGGCTATTATTGAAAATAAGTCATTTCTGATAAATGGTTGTGGTTAAGTAAAAGTTTCTTCTTACCCTTCATCCTCAACCTTACTTTAAGGCAGTGATAATAAATTGCAGATCAGATTAATCCAGAGAAAGCCCTTTTACATTTCATTAGCAACAGAAATGAGTCAGATGGGTGAGGGTAGAAGGATAACTAGGGAAGTGATAAGAAGAAGCTGGAGTTTTCCTAGAACACATTCAAGAGAAATTTCTTTTTTTTTTTTAAAGGTTTTTGCAAGGCAAATGAGGTTAAGTGGCTTGCCCAAGGCCACACAGCTAGGTAATTATTAAATGTCTGGGGCCAGATTTGAACTCTGGTACTCCTGACCCCAGGGCCAGTGCTCTATCCACTGCACCACCTAGCAGCTGCCCCTCAAGAAATTTCTAGAGTTAAGAGTTAGTTAAGAAAAGTATAACCTAGATTACTTGACAAGCATACCTTTTTGAGCAAGGAGAATTTTTCTCCCTAATCCAGCTTTCTTGTTTCACAAGAAAGGCAATTGTTTTTTTTTTCTCCTTTTTTTTTAGGTTTTTTTTGCAAGGCAAATGAGGTTAAGTGGCTTGCCCCAAGGTCACACAGCTAGGTAATTATTAAGTGTCTGAGATCAAATTTGAACTCTGGTACTCCTAACTCTAGGGTTGGTGCTCTATCCACTGCTCCACCTAGCAACCCCCTAGAAAGACATTTGTTAAAATTTCCCTCTTCCACATCTCTCTTGGCAGATTCCTTTGAGTAATCAAGAAAATTTTTGTTTTGATCTTTTATCAAAATGTTCCTGCTCCAATAAAAGTTCTGTTGAGTTAAATTGAATTCTAAACTGGATTTATGAGGTATTTTTTTTAATCATTTCAGTTTGCTCTATGATGAGAATCCATATAACATCTATTCTGTGGTTAAGATTTGACAGATGCTCTGATTATATGTTGGATTTTCTTTTTCTAAACTAAATTAGTTCAGAATGGTTTTTCTTTCTGGCTTCTGGTACATTTAATATAAATATGCATTAAAGTGCTTCTGCTTTTTGACTACTTGATCTGTTAGCTAGGTAGGAAATATATAAGGGCAGGAAAGGACATGGTCACGGAAACATGATGCCATATTTGAAGTCTCTAGACATGCTGATTCTAATAGCTAATTCATGTTCAAAAACAATGTTAAACCAATTCATAAGTAAAAGAAGTTGCTAGGCTCTTAAAAGTGTCATAAAAGACCTCCCTGATTCTCTCTGCCCAGGAAGAGAAGCAGTTGTAGCAGTGCTTAAGGAAATTTGTGAGTTTAAACTTTAGAATTAGTTTTTCCTATTTGCAAAATCAAATATTAAAACACTTCATCTATTCAGGGATTACTTAACTGATGATCCCAACCAGCTGAAACAGAGCCCCAAACCAGGAAAAATGGAACTGTCCTTGTGCAACCAAATTAGATTCAATTGCATTGAAGTTCATGAACTCTTTGTATAGGAGAGTTTTTCAGGCCCTCAGTCAGAGCCTGTTTGTACATGTTTTTAAACATGACTTTGGTAATCTTGGTTTTCTGTTTTCTCAGTCCATAGCAAATTAGAAGCCAAATGGGGAACTGCTAGAGGAGCCATACTGGCAGCAGCAAGAAATGCTAGCTTAGTGAGGGAAAAGGTAAAACAACTTTTAAAACAGATATACCTCATAAACATAGCAATCTGCCATTGAATTTTTAACTGCAAAAATTACTTTGAGTCCATCACCATATTAAAGCACCATTAAGTATGTCAGTTATTACTAACTAGCCCCTTGAACTTAGTTGATATTAATAAATGTTTATTTCATTGAATTATGGCCACAGACATCAGCCTGTTACAGACCAAGAGAAATTGTTTACAATTACCCATTGACTTTTTCTTACTTTAAACATCTGATTGCTTCACTGATGGGTATTGTCTTTTCTTTTTTACAGGTTCAGTAGATGAAGGAGTCACTGAAGGGCTACCTACACTTCAAAGTACCTCCAGCACTAATACACATGCAGATGATGAAGATCGGTAAGTATAAAGTTATTAGGGTACCATGGTCTCTTCCACTTCTGCTCATTAGAACTGCTACTAATCTCTGCCCATTTCTTTACACCTGTGCAATTTTTATACAAATAAGATCCTTTTAGGTATTTCAGTATATATGCATCCATAATTTATAAGTTCTGTTACATAACAAATAGTGCTAAAGAACAGTTTCACTATATTTGTTGTAAATTTATTATTAGTCCAGGTGTAGGGGGATTAATCATGTTTCCTAGTGATCTTTCAAAATTACTTACCAAATTCTCTTTCTTGAAATTGTTGTGTTTTATGTGTCTGAGGGAATAACATAGGAACTGAACGTATAAAATAATCCACTCATTAATTTATCAAGCATTTATTAAATGCTTACTCTTTGCCAGGAATACAAAGAAAAAATGACATACTTCCTCCCCTCAAGAAACTTAGGTTCTAATAAAGAAAACAAAAAATGTAAATACATGAATATTGAAGAATGTAGCTAAATTGTATCATGGCATTTGTGGGGGGCGGCGATTAGCAGATATAAATCTTTAGTAAAAATAAATGCTAAAGGGGGCAGCTAGGTGACCCAGTGGATAGAGCACTGGCCCTGGAGTCAGGAGTACCTAAGTTCAAATGCAGCCTCAGACACTTAATAATTACGCTGTGTGGCCTTGGGCAAGCCACTTAACCCCATTTGCCTTGAAAAAAAATAAAATAAAATAAATGCTAATATTCACCTGAGAAACATCTGGCTCAAGGAGAAACTTAATAAAATTAATTAATAAAATTAAAGGAATGAAAATGTCAAATCCTTTATGTATGTCCTGTAATTTTAGACTCTAGTTTAACTAGTAATTCTGGACATTCTTTATTCCTAGTTTAGAGGAGTTTTTTAAAAAAATTTTCATAATGCTTCATATACTTTCTTATCAATCATGAAAATAAGTTTGAAAGTTATTTAAAGTTGATTTGACTTGCTTAAAATAATTCAATTAATATATATTTGCCCAGCCTTAAAGTGAAAATATGGATGCCTTTTGTGGTTCTTGGTTTTTTGTTTGTTTTTTAGATTGGAAAATGTTCAGTATCCCTACCAACTCTACATTGCTCCTTCTACCAGCAGCACAGAACGACCAAGTCCAAATGGTCCAGATAGGCCTTTTCAGTGTCCAACTTGTGGGGTCCGATTCACCCGCATTCAGAACCTTAAGCAGCACATGCTCATCCACTCAGGTAATGTTAGCTTCTCTGAGGTCATTTAAATTATGATGATTCTTAACACTTGTGTACATTTTCTAGTCAAAGTGAATTTTATTATTCAAAAACTAGGTGTTTCTAGGCTTGACATAAAGCTTTCTTTCTAGGAAGACAAAAATCCCAGTGTTGGAAGGGATCCAGACCAGTTTATAACTGAATCTTTTCTATCATAGATAAGCATCCCTAACAATTTCCATTTGAAGACCTTAAATTTATGGGAAACAATACTACTTCCCTTTTTCCCCCTAGTAATTCTGATCATTTGATTTTGTTTGTTTTTTCTTGTTTGGAGATAAAATTTTACCTCTGCTTCTCCCCAAAACCATCTGTAATTTTTTTTTTCTCTTTGAGGATCAAGTAAAATAGACATTATATCAGCATTGCCACCAGACTACCATCTAACCCATGGGCTTTCTTTTTTTAGGGTTTTTTGTTTTCTTTTTTTAGGGTTTTTTTGCAAGGCAAATGGGGTTAAGTGGCTTGCCCAAGGCCACACAGATAGGTAATTATTAAATGTCTGAGGCCGCATTTGAACTCAGGTACTCCTGACTCCGGGGCCGGTGCTCTATCCACTTCACCACCTAGTCTCCCCTAACCCATGGACTTTCCAAGATTCTTCAGCACACTAAATAGTCTCAGTTCTTTTGATCAGACCATATATACATCAGTAGAACTGAATGCAGGACAAGTACAAAAGATTGACAGGATTTTCACCCCCCTTATTTTATGGACAGTGTGTTTATATAGGTGGTTTTGCAGGGGGATTGTGTGTGTGTGTGTGTAGCAGTATATTAAGCAGCTTCTCCATCACCCAGTGCTTATCTGATCGAAAGTTTTAAATCATTGGAAATTTTATATTATTGTAGTTAATATCATAGATTTGACTCTGGTGTATTGGAAAGACAGTTTTGGATTTTGTTTTATCATTCATTATATTAGTTATCCCTACCAACTTTGTATTATCTGCAAATTTAGCAAATTGGCCATTTATCCCCTTTAAGTCACTAATAAAAATTGTGAATATGGCCATAATATACCGCATCTGCAAATTGAAACTTATTCTTGAAGTCATTTGGCTTTACCATGACCAACAGTAGTAGCCCACGTCAATAATCTGTCTCCTGTTTCTGGAGAATTCTGAAGGATGTTTTTTGCTAATAACTTAAGATCTACATGTGGCATATAAGGTACATAAGACAAGAAAATTGCATTTTAAAAATGTTTCAATAAAATTAATTAAAATCCCTTTTATTTGTCCCTGATATACCTCCCACCACCCTCAAATTGCTGCTTTTATAGAAACATATTCTTTTTTTTCCCATAGGCATTAAACCATTTCAGTGTGACCGCTGTGGGAAAAAGTTCACCCGGGCTTACTCGCTAAAGATGCATCGCCTGAAGCATGAAGGTAAACGCTGTTTCCGGTGCCAGATATGTAGTGCCACTTTCACTTCCTTCGGGGAATATAAACACCATATGCGGGTTTCCCGGCACATTATCCGCAAGCCTCGGATTTACGAGTGCAAAACTTGTGGCGCCATGTTCACCAACTCTGGAAATTTAATCGTTCACCTGAGGAGTCTGAACCATGAAGCGTCAGAACTAGCAAACTACTTCCAGAGCAGGTGAGGTCCACAACAAAAATCTAACTAGGGAAACTGCTTTTCTAAACTCTCTCTTCCTACCTTCAGGGCAGCCTGCTGTGCTTCTTAATCAGGTTGCCAGCTAACTGCAGTCACATTCACTTTTAACTCCCACTCCACTATCCATACTCTGATCACTTCTGAATTGTATAGATTTTAAATGCTCACTTTTAAGATATTTTACAGTAATCAGAACACTTTAATTTTAAAATTTATTTCTAAAGTAATAGAAAGCTAGCAAAATAATTCTATAATACCAATTTATTTGCATAATGGACTACAATACAGTTAACCATATGAAATAATACTTGAATCAATTTAGCCACTTTGGGAAGGAATAGATTTTTGAACTTTGGAGAAAACTCTTTAAGTAGATCAGTTGCTTTTATTTCCTATTTACTCGTTTTTCCTTAAATAGCCTGCTATAAATAATTATTTTCAAATGAGTTAAATTGTTTTCCTCCATTCTTTTAAATATTTATTGAAAACTGTCTGTGTCCTGAGCTCATAAATACTGTAACATTCTTAACCTTCAAGTTAACATTTTTGGCAGTATTCCATTTGTTACCAAAGTTCCTTTTTTTCCTGAAAGCAAAACATTCATATTTTAGGGGTATTTTCTCCCAAATATTGATCTTTTGCTTTTAAAAAATATTTCTCATTCTTTGCTTTGAAAAGGCACAGTGGCCAAGTTTTAACTATCCTTTCATTGGTAAATTGAGTTTTTTAAATATATATCTTTATAATTGTTACTACAGAAATTTAACTGTACACATACAGTTTTCTCTTAAACTAGAAGATTCTAATTGATTATGTGAACCAACTAAGCTTACTTAAGGCATTATACTTTGAAGAGTAAATAGATTTTGTTCATTTGCCTTTCTAATATCATTTTAAAAGATTTTGTTAAAGTTTTATACATTGGATAAATGTTTAGGCCTATGCAAATTTTCATTGTACTTTCTTTGATTACTACTAAATAATTTGATATAAAAATGTCCAGTCATGGCAGAAGTTATATCTAACAGTGAAATTTTCTTTAATCAGACATGATTTAAATAGACAGCTAAAAATTGATGAAATAATTAAAGTAATTAAAAATTTTGAAGCAATGGTTTTTAGAAGTCAAAATGTATCCCCATGTAGTGATATTTGCATAAAACAGCTAGCTAGCTAGATGGAGCTGCAGATAGAGCATTGAACTGAAGTTCAAATTCCAAGTAACTGTGCTCAAGTCTCTTAATTCTTTGACTCAATTTTTTCTTCTGTCAAATTAGCACCTTCTTCCCTAGATTGGTTATTGTGAGGATATTATAGAATAATATTTGTAATGGGCTTTATTACCACTGCTATTATTGCTTTAAAATGATGTTGAAATCTGATTGAAAATCTTTTTTAGAAAATTAATTCATAAGTCTTTCTTAGTGTCTTAAGATGAATTGATTTTTTATTTTTCTACTAGGTAAAATATTCCCCTACCCTACTACACAATGACTTAAGCCCCCTGATTTTTTGTCTAGTGTTTTTTTTCTTACCCATCAGAGTAAGAAGCTAAAATAGATACGACATTTCATTCAAAAGATAACTTGTTTTAAATGGATATAGTGATAGAATCAGTTTTCTTTTTCATAAAAGGTAGGATATAAACTGTCTCTATTGGCAAAATAGTTTTAAAACATTCCCATAAATACAGTATTTTTATATTACTATCTGTATAAATTGAAGAGTAAAACTATCATTCATTCACAGAACCATTGTTTTTGTTAGTATGAGAATGTATTTACTGACTCCTCTAAGTATTTAGAAACAATTTTCATATCCTTAATTATAACACTTTTTTAATGTGACACTGTAATTGTGGCACTTGAATAAAATGACTGAAATGTTGTGTTGGGTTTTTTTTTTACAAATTTCTAAATTCTCTAATAACCGAAGAAATTATTTTTTTAACCTTCATTGTTAGGTAAAATTGTCCAAAATTCCCAGTCTCCACAAAGTTTTAAAATAAGCATTTAGAATAGTTGAGTCTTGTATTTACGCAATTAGGCATTCTTTCCTTAATTTTACCCATTAAGCAAATAATGTTCTGTCAGTGGATATTTAACAGTATTTTCAGATATAAATATTGACCTAAAAGATGACAAGCCCATTCCATTTTTTAAAATTATTTATTTATTTTTGGATTTTGCAATTTTCCCCTAATTCTCGCTTCCCTCCCCACAGAAGGCAGTCTGTTAAGGCAGTCTGTTAGATTTTACATTGTTTCCATGCTAAACATTGTTCTAAATTGCGATTCCATTCTTAAGTATTTTTTTAGACAGTATATTCACATTCGTAGCTTTTTAAGTACTTTGATGATTATATATGCCATGTTTATTACCTCATAGCTGTGCAGATAAATTTTTTTTTAGAGAAAAATTTAAGTGTTTTGATATATAATATGTTGGTGTATTGTTGGGTTTTACCAATTAAATAGGGAAGCACATCTGAAATAGAAGGTTGTGGTAATTACTCCAAAAACCAATTATGTAGACTTTATTTTTCCAATAAGTGGACATTGCTTTGAAAGTATTCTTCAGTCCCTTTACACATTTTAACATATTTGTCGGTATATTTATATCTACTTATATTAACATCTTCTCTCCCTTTTCCCTAAAAAATCTAGTATTATTTTCACTATCTCTGTAGTCTTGAAATGTATGCATGCCTATTATCATTTAATTTTTTTATTAATTAATGTAGGGATTCATATTCTCAGTTTAACATTTTCATAGATTTGAGTGTGGAAATACCCTAAAGCAGCTGAAAATAAATCAGATGTGATTATGATAAACTTTAGAGAGGACAGTAGGATGTAAAACTACCATAGAATTAATTATAAGCAATATAAAATGCCATGTTTAGTTTCCTTTATTTTAATTTTACTGAGGAGCAATACTATTAAAAAAAAACTTACGTTGCAAATCTAATTTTTTTCATTAAATTTTAGTATTAATTTGAATAGGAGAAGGATTTTACTATTTACTGCTTCTTTGAAAAGTAACTTTGTATTTTGTCATTTGCTCCCCATTTAGTGATTTCCTAGTACCGGACTACTTAAACCAAGAGCAGGAAGAGACCCTTGTTCAGTATGAGCTTGGAGAACACAGTTTTGAAAGCAATTCGTCTGTCCAAATGCCTGTCATTTCACAGGTCTCATCAACTCAGAATTGCGAAAGCACTTTTCCCTTGGGTTCTCTTGGTGGTCTGACAGAAAAGGAGGAAGAAATGCCAGAGCAGCCAAAGACCAATGCCAGTACTGAGACAATTAGAGAAGACCCCCCAAAATTGGAGCTGTCTTCTATTACTATTGAATAATTTTATGGTTTGACTTTTTTTTTGTTTAGTTTTGTTTTAGAAAGTGCCTGTGCTTGGTCCTGTACATTTTTAATTTAATTTTTTAAAGAAGAAAGGGTTAATGGGGGGAGGGAATCCTTTTTACTTTGTTTAGCTATCCTGTAATCAGGACAACAGAGATTGCTTTAAGACTAAGTGTATATAATAAGATCATGTCAAGTCATAATAGAAGCTGTAATACACTTAAGGAAAAACTTAAGTTTTGAGACTCACTCAAAACATACTAATTTCTTCCACCATTAGTTAGGTTGCCTCTTGTCTGCAAGCCATTGGGTAAATCAGAAATCGGAACACTTCAACTAAAATGCAAATATACACCAGAAATAAATTACCATACAACCCAATATCCTAAGTAGATACTTGTCCCTCTACTCAGGACCTTGAGCAACATTTTGCCTACTATTTTTTTGAAGTGTTTTCAGTTAAGTTTTTGTTCTCAGATTATTATGGTAAATATGGTATATATTATATGGTAAATATTTCTGAAACTTAACAAAATTGCCTTTTTGAAGCTTGGTCATTCTTTTTTTTATGGTACTCCATCCTCTAATATTTACCATTATAGAAACACTCCTCCAAATACATATTTCTTGCTAATGTGGAGGTCTGCAAGAAATTATGATGGGGGGGGGTTAAAGTTGAACTGCACATTTAGAAATTGAGATGTAAGGAAGGATAATAATATACATCTTGTCTTAATATATATACTAGTCTACACATCTTCATGCCGCTTTTTTGGCTGAAAACTTGTTTACCTGAGCTGTGACTGTTGACATTTGGCTATATTTGATTTTCTAAATCCATTTCTTCTTGCCCTTTCTTCAGTTGTATTTCATTTTTCAATTAGCAAATTTACTGAAGGAAAAATATGTTTATACATATCTATGTACATTGTTAGGGATTTTTACTATGGTTTGGTGTAAAAAAAGGAATTCTCTGTAGAGGCCAAGTTCTTAACCCAACAGGGGGTTGTTTACAAAAAGTCTATACGACAGTGATAAATTGTCCTTTTTTCCCCAAAAATATTTAAACTATTGCCCTATTTATTAAAGACACCAGTTACTAGAGCTTATACAAACCATTAAAAGCAATAAAGTAAGAAGTTTGTGGTTCCAGCTTTCCAGCTTTAAAAAAGGTTCAGTTGATGGTCTTATATTCATGAAGGCATCTGCAACAGATCTGACAAGTACCATTGGGATAACAGTAACATTAGAGCCTTAGGTGGATATTCCTCTTGCTGCTATGGTGTTCAACTCCCTGAGTCAGAGTTGAAGTTTCTGTGATGCTAGTGATTATGTTCTCTAGCACATCTAGTGCCATTAAAGCATCACTGATCTTGAGCCTCCAAAGAACATATATGTTAATTCCATGAGTTATGAAATTTGAAGCAATCCTTTCACCTTTATAATTTTATAATTTACCAAAAGTAAATTATAAAAGCACATAGGCAGAATATGAAAAGAAAGTGTAAAAACAAAACCCTGATTAAAACAAAATATTTGCCTTGTTGCCAGGTAATTGTGTAGTTCTAATTTTATTGAACTAGTTTCCATTTCAAAAAATTGACTAATTCAGTGTCTAAATTAAATCAAATTGGGGCAGCTAGGTGGCGCAGTAGATAGAGCACCAGCTCTGGAGTCAGGAATACCTGAGTTCAAATCTGGCCTCAGATACTTAATAATTACCTAGCTGTGTGGCCTTGGACAAGTCACTTAACCCCATTGCCTTGTCAAAAAAAAACCTATAAAAAATTAAATCAAATTGTGGATTGTTTCTCTTTCATAGCTTTCTTTATGAAGGTAGAAATGCTATTAGTTAGATTATAAATTATATTCCTTTATAACAGAACCAAAATAAATTTGTTCTAAAGGATTTTCACATCAGATATTTTCTAATTTTTACAAACACAAAGATAGGCTAAAGTTATGCAGATTTTTCTTAGAATAAAGGTACTTGCTCAATCTTCTTCAAAGTGTTCTTATTCATCTTCCAATCTTGCTTCCATCTCCCTATTTACTTTGCCTTCCACAAAACTTGCTTTCAATTTTGTTCTCAAATATAGGACTTACTTGTGAACTTTTTAGGAAGAGAAGTGAGGAGTATACTACCAATTACTCATCTTTGCTTACTGAGTTTGTTCCTTTTTGCAATAGTTTGTCAACTTTTTGAAATAGTGCTGTATCCATACTAAAGAAAATGCTTTTAAATTTATTTTAATGTATTCTATTTTTTCTATTTCATAATGAATGAAAGTGTTAAAGACTATTTTAAAATCAAAGTCAAGAGGTGTGCTCTCCCCCCTTTCTCCCCACCAAAACAATCAAGGAGTTAATAGTGGTCTCATTGCTTTGAATGGGCACATATGAGAAAAAAATAATTATTGAGAATATGAAGCATTTTTTTGCCTTGCTTTCTGACATTTTATTATCTCTTCCTTTTTATTTAATATCTATCCACAGCCACAGAGTGGGAAAAGCAGTGTTTAGGGAATCATCTCATGCTAGGTATTAAATATTTCATAGGAGAACATTTTAACTAAAATCCTTGATTTGTTTTTGAGGAGAGATAATTTCCCTGAAATACATTTGGTACAAAGCTATTTGACTTAAAATAAGGAAATTAAGCTATAAAATTATTGCAGACTATATTGCAGCAATATATTATTACAGTATATATAATTATGTTTATTTCTAATTCCTTTTAAAAAAAAGGCCTGAAAAATTTTTGCCATTAATTTGTAGATCACACAAATGGTTGAAAAATACCAGTACTTAATTTGTTTTCCCCCAGAAATTACCACCACATAACCTAAGCACTAGAATGTTTTGATTTAGATTATTTAATATAGTATCCTTATATCCCCAAAAACATAGTGCTAGGTTTTAAAGGATGTATCATAAACTACCCTTTTAAAACTGAGAATTTTTACATAAGAAAAGTCTTTATTTTCAGTCCTTTAAACTTCTAAATAACTTTAGAAATGAGCAAAAGTGCTCATAAACTAACCCCCCTGATGCTAGGTGTCAGCATCATTATTAGCTCATTCTGTCTTCAGTCTATTCTTTCCTTTAGCAACGGTGAAAGTTCACTGTATGCCAATATGCATAATATCTCTTGGACAACCTTTTGGCCCTAGTTCATAGAAAGCATCATAGCTATTTTAATATCATCAATGTTTTTCTTTCCAGTATTTAAGTTGTAAATTCATGTAAGGAAGGGAGAACATGTGGAAATCTGGGGGGAAAGGGAAAGGAAAAATTGATATTTTGTTATTGTGTATTACATTTTAATTTTTCTATGAGAGGTTGTAGATGGGGATTCTATTAAATATTATGATGAACACAATTTTTAAATAATTTAAGAAATTGTTGGATTGTTCTCAGTTTGAATTTTAAATAAGATGTTTAATCAATCCAGTTTTTAAAGTTCTCATGTGCAAGTTGACTCAAGGAGTGGTTAACCAAAATGTATTCAGTCTTACAATTTATTAAACAAAAATATTTAATATTTAATTCTGGTTTACAGTAAACATACTTCCAAATCTGTCCAAATGAACAAAAAGCTTCCATCTTGCCAAAATATTTTTCAATAGGTTAAATCTTAATAAAATGTTTAGCAAATTTAATTTGCTGTTAAGTGCTCAACTGAATTATACCTCCTGAGCCAAAAATTCCTCATTAAGAGGAGCTCCTTAGAAAATAAATTAGCTTTTTTCATTCTGCTAGGGTTAAATTAATTTCTTTGTTACACTAAGATCTTATTGACCTCAGAGTTAGTGCAGTAACCAAAACTATATTAGGATCTTGTTTATTGGTTCTCATTGTGAAGATTATTTTTTAATGCTTTAGTCTTTCTGATTTTTTGTAATCAGCCCCTCCCCAAAGTTCCATTATAGTATATTACAGGAGCCATTCTGCCATGGCCATTCTGCAATAGTAGTAGTGTAGTAGTGTAGTAGTAGTAGTAGTAGTAGTAGTAGTAGTAGTAGTAGTAGTAGTAGTAGTATAAAAAAAGGTTATCTTTAACTAAAGAGTTTTATGGTTTAACTGAGAGGAATTTAGGATGTGGTTTAAAAATCAATTTATTGACATCTCTTTCTTGCTTTTAATGACTACCTCATGTGAGTAATTAAATAATTTTTCAATTAATTACATGGATTTGAAAGAGCATTACCAGTATAAAGTAGATATTTAAAAGGAAGAAATTATCAAACTGACATTTCCTTTTAATTTATGTTTATTTATTTAAAACATTCAAATACTAGCTTCAGATTTAAAGTTGGTTTGAGAGATTAAGAAGAAACCTAATTTCCTTTCCTTAGGCAGTAAAACAAGATTAGGAAGCACATGAAAAATATGGTATTATGGGATATATACTTTGAGGAATTTATAAAATATGAAAGTTCTATATATTCCTTAAGTAGGTTATCAAATTTTAAGACATTAAATTGGGCCTCCATTAGACAGTCCATCCCTGTTTCCCCCATTTAGTTTCCAAGTTTGAGTTATAATGTGGCTATTTATTGTGTTTTCTTAGGAGTCCTTCAATTAGCCTATAATATTTAGTGGGCAGTAATTCAGTTACTCTGAATTAACTATTTGCTGGATCAGAACCAGTGAAGAGAAAATATCATTTTGCATTCAATGCAACTAAATCCCTTAGTTATTTGAGCCTTTTAGCAGTTTGTGGAAGAATTGTTAATAGTAGTCTTATTTTCTTTTTCAGAAGTAAACTTTGTACCATCACCCTACCAAATTCAATTTTACACTTGAACCTAGGCACTGCATTTTTCTATTTTGTAATAAACTGATGCTCTTTATTAAATCATAATGAATATAATTTTTGTGGAAGAAAAAAGTACAAAAGGCTTTGAATATGTGAAAGTAAGCTTCTTCAAACAGAAAAACTTCTATGATCTTATACACTAAATTCTCCTGATAACATTTCCATGTTTATATAAAGAGTAATATATTCATAGTCTTCATATAATGTTGCTGAGGTACGTAATTTGAGATTGTCATAACAAAGTTCATTTCATGCCCCAGTAACTAAACTCCCCCTCTATAGGTTCCAAGTAGGAACTACTTTATACCAAATTTCACTCAATAGCAAATACTATTATAGTGAAATTCTAGTGTACATAATAATAGCTTATAGAGAGCTTAGGATTTCAGATAGTTGATTGCAAATGTAATTTTTTCATACTTTTGAAAAATAATTTTTCAGTTTTTTTAATTTTGAAGTGCCTGATTTAAAACAAATACTTCAGTTGCTAGCAATTTTTTAAATTGACTGCATTTGATGGCCTCTGGCCTTGATTTTAATTAGGATCTTCTGACATGCTATCACATTGTTCATTCAAATTTTAGTCTTGTTATTAAAGTTCTTCGTTCTATACACACACACACACACACACACACACACACACATCAGTATCTAAGCATAACTTAATCTGATGATGCAGTTTAAGAAAACTCTTAACTTTCATGCTTCAGTATCTGAATGAATGAAAAAATCAGTTTCTGAGCAAGTTAAAAATCTCATGTTCTCATACCAAAGTACATCTGCTGAGGGAAAAATGGTTCTTCCCTGCTTGTGAGGAAACACTAATCATCTCTCTCTCTCTCTCTCGATGTACATTAAGTTCCTGTTAGCATTAGTAGAAACTATGTTCATTTTAAGAGAAGTCTGTCTCTAGGGCCCTAAGAGCAGATAATTCTTATAGCAAAAATCTCTGTTGTTAAATTATAAATGTTGTATTTCCTTAGGAGGCATATTCTGATTTTCAATTTAATTCTCATGTTGAACAAATGCTATTTTAAAGTCTCTCATACTGAGAGAATAGCAAAGTTTTGAAAATTGCACTGTTTTTCAACTTTTAGATACCTGGTATGAATGATTCACATTGGGTATTTGGAAGGAATAAGACCACGAACTTTATTCATTTTTTCTCCTAACATGTAATGACTTCCAATGCTTATATTACAAGAAATTTTAAAACATTGTTTTAAACTTAAAAAAAAAACTCTGTAGTCCCCCAAAACTTGGTTTTGGTCTAAGTTTCCAAGACTATTTAATTTCTCTGGTTTCTGGTGCCTCGTGGTGCATCAGATATTGCCTAGCCTCTTTTTAGGGCATCTTTGTGGCACCTTATATCCAACTTGGAGGATAGTATATGTTTCAATTGCACATATACCATCTTTTCAAAAGCCATTTTATAAAAGTCCTAGTATTTTAATATTTAAATATATATATTTGTGAAAGATACTTTTAGAATGAACCCCTTTTTTTTAAAATTTAAAATTCCCATTTTTTTAGAATAAAATGAACTTTCCAAGACTTCCATTGTCTTTCTCTATAGCAACTTAAAAAGATAGTCAAATTGAGGTCAAAGGCCATATATGACCCGACTATCGTAGAAGAAATCGGTAGTGGTTAATGCAAAACATTATGAAAAGCAATGACCCTTAAAGAGACACATGAAGGAAAAAATTCGTAATTTTAATGCAAGAGAACTAGATTTTTATATAAAAACTGCTTTTTTTTATGATTTCCTATTTGCTGCCATAGTAGTTAAGTGTTTTACAGAGTTAATAGAACTGGCCCCACCAAAAAAAAAAAAATTGAAAACTACCCTACTGTCTTCCAAATGGTTGACTGTTTTGTTTAACTGATGCATGCTTTAATATTTTGCCTATATCCCTGGCAACAAGGAAATTTGGGGTTGGTTTCTTAACCCTGCCATTTTATGATTTTCTGGGCACTGGCAGTTTGTGAAACCCTTGAGATAGGATATTGCTGGAGGAAAAATGTGAATTAAATTATGTGGGTGGGTGTTGTATAGTCTCCCACTTCTTACCCACACCCCCACCCCCTGCTCCTAGCAACAGTAAAACTTTTAATTGTGCCAGTCCCCAATCACCAGCTCTATATCCAGTTGTCATCTCATTCAAATATAGCTTCTTTTGGTGACAGTGGCCACAGCTAAGTTGTTACTTGGCATGTTTGACTTTCAACAACAGAAATGGTTTTTGTTTTGCTTTTGTTTCCTTAATGTGTACAGTGTTGAAAAGTTCACATTTTATATACTAGTATCTGGCTATTAGTATTTTTCAGGAACATAGTTCTTGGGTGGCTATATATGTGTATATATACATACATATATATATATATATATATATATATATATTTTTGTGACTTTTTTGTAAACTAAGTGCCGTTTGAATGTTACAATCATTTTTAGAGTTATTGTAATCAATGTGAATATCATGTTTTTTCAAATCTGTTCTGAGCCTGTATTGTTTGCTTTGTGATCCCACATGTACTGTATATATTCTGTATAGTAATATTGTACTGAAATACTAGCTTGTTTGATATAAGGAGAGTTATGTATTGAGTACTTTTTTGCTAGCCTGGTTGTTTAATCTTTAAAAAAAAAAGTTTTAAAATGCAAAAAGAAAAATTTCTCCAAACTGGTCCTTATTGAGGTCCAAAATTGAGGTGCAGTTGGACAAAAAGGGCAGGGAAACACTAGTTTTTGAGTGTCTTTGGATAGAAACTTGAGGCTAAGATTTTTTCATTAAAATATATTATTAATGTTTTATGGAGTAAAATTTTTTCCATTTGTTGTTATTTAACCAAATTTTTCTCACCTCCATGGCTCAACAGTTAAGTGGTGAATGGTATCTAAGGGCAGAGAAATGATAAGCATCATTCCTAATTTGTGTCTCTGAAAAAAGAAAAGGACCTTGCTTGACCTTGGGCAATTCACTTAACACCACTGCCTTGTAAAAACTAATATATATATATATAATCTTAAATTACTAGTCCATTGTCCATTTCCATCAGAAGTTACAAGTCACATAAAAGTAGCTTGAGAAACTGTGGAATATATTGCCATCCTGCAGCAATTTCATTTCCTTGGAAAAAAAGATATCCCCATATAGCATACATCTGTCCTTTTGATCTTTTTAATTTTTCCTGGCATTCCTTGTTTGCCTTGTGAACTAGAAGTCCCAGAAGAGTCTTTAATTAACTAACTACATGCAGTTTCTTCAATCCATGCAAATACTTGATTTAAGTACACATCCATTTTACATATGAGTTCTTTCCCCTTACAGCACGGATTCTTTTCCATATTGGGAACTCCAGTTATATCACTTAACAGCCTGAATAACGGAAAATTTACTTAACCTTTTGGCCTCATGTTCCTCATGAAAGATAAGTAGATTTGAGACTAAATATCATGAGAACCAATGATGAGCAAATTAATTCCAAAATTTTTAGTTTCCATTAGATTAGTATATTAATAACTCACCCTCATCCTGCTGCCACTGTTTAAATCTAATTCCTTACTAGTTAATTGAATTAATATCTCTACAGTTTAATATTAATGACTGTCTTTGGTTTGAGTAAGTAACATAATCTTGTTTTCAAATTTCAAAAAGACCTAAAAAAAAAAACCAAGTTAAGTAAAATTTAGCCCCAAGACAGGTTTAGATCCAGGAAGGCTACAGTGGATAATCTTAGGACTTAAAGATCAGACCAAATAAAAATATTTTGAAGCCACACGATACAAAAACAGGAAAGTTAACTCTAAAAGGCCACTTTTATGGTTTGCTTGTAAGAAGCTACAAGAGATAGTTAACCCTGGATGACAGAATGAGGATCTAATAAGTCATTATGTCCCAAGTACTTGGAATAGCCAAGAGGCTAGTGTTGCCCTATCAAAGAATATATGGTTGAGGTGAGGTGTGAAAACCAGAAAGAAGTGGACTAGGTTATGAAGAGCTTTGAATGCTAAACAGCATTTTCAGTTTGCTCCTGAAAGCAAGGGAACTACTAGAATCTTTCAGACCATTGCAACATTAACCAGTTTGAGTATGTTCAGATTAGAATACATGCAATACTAGCTTCAGAAGTACAAGATGAAGAGGAAAGAGATGATAGGAGTTTTGGTGAGTTATGTTTATGAGCATTCAGAAGGCAACCAGACCAATAAAGGAACTCTCAAAAATCATAACATGAGAATTAGTTTTAGCTCTTTGTTTGGGGATAGTGCATAATGCTGACAGTTTATGAAGGGCTATCACAATGGAAGAGAAGAATTAAGATTAATTCTTCCCTTAGTACCAAGAATGAGAGCAATGAATGAAGTTGCAAAGGGACAAAATTAGGTTTGAGATAAGAAAAAACTTCATAACCGCTACACAAAAGCAGAACAGATATCTCAGGATAGTGGGCTTCTTCTCCCTGGAGCTCTTCATTGTTAGACTGTAGAGGGAAATTTTATTCAGTCCTTAATAATTTTGTTATTATATCTGCTTAGTTCCTTTGGTTTGCAACAAAATTGACTTCCATCTACAGGTTTCTTCTCATAATCTTGAATTGCTATATGGTCCACATAAATGGGGAGTTTCTTTTTCTACAATTCAATTACCCAAAGGAGACAAAAATGAAAGGGCAGAAGGAGTTGAAGAGAAATAATAGTCATAAAAGTACTTGGACCTCTAGTGATTTGTTTGCCAAGTTCTGGTGGTCTGAATCTTAACAATAAAGAAAAAAAACAGATTTAGAATGAGCAACATTTCTGCTCCAACTCTGGTACAAAGACAGCATTGTTGGAGAGAAAGGAATAGGCCTGCATCCATCTCTCATATTCAAGAGAATAGGAGAAACCATGTAATAATTGGGGAGGGGTACAGATTTAGTATATTATGTTTTCAAAAGCACTGTCTTTGAACTTTTTAGGCCGTGTTAGAGGGGATTAAGTTTTAATTCTATTCAACCAGTACTCTTAGCTCATTCTCAAAGGGTTTTCTTCTCCATGTTTTATGGATTGTCATGCTCATAGCAAATCCTACCACTGAGACTTCAGTATGACCAAGAAATGTGTCACAAATTAGTATATCAAAATTTTTGAGGTAGCTCACAAGGGAAACAACACCAGAATGATTCTTACCAAATGCATAGTTTGCTTTCAATACTTTGCTTTTCACATAATTGTATATATAATATATATAATATAGAATGAAGTGTTAGTGTAAAGATGAGGCTTTCTACAATGTTGAAAAATATCAACTTAAAAGCAAATATTAACTGAAAATAAACCAATACAACATGCAATTCGGTTACCAACCAGACAACCACCTAAGGCTGGAATAGGATCAGAGATAGGGCTAGGTTCTCTGGGAGCAGGTCTAAAACAAATTTGAAAGCAAGACTCTTAGAATCATCAACCTGGGGCCAGAGAACACCAAGGGAAAAAAACCTGAAAAATATTAAAATGGGAACAAGAAAATGCACAAAAGAGATCAGGATAGGGGGCAGCTAGGTGGCATAGTGGATAAAGCACCAGCCCTGGAGTCAGGAGTACCTGGGTTCAAATTCGGTCTCAGACACTTAATAATTACCTAGCTGTGTGGCCTTGGCCAAGCCACTTAACCCCATTTGCCTTGCAAAAAAAAAAAGATCAGGATTAATGCAAGTTTCGATGGAAAATTTTGTTTTCTTGTCCAAAATGGCAAAAGACCTATTAAATGACATCCTTCCAAAAAAGTTATACCTACCTAAAATCTTGGACTACAAATACTTCTGAACTGAGTAAAATCTGATCAAGTTCTAATGTCTTGTTATCAGCTTTGAGGAGAAGCTCAGAGACAGTGCAAAGTATGGAATCAAGATCAGAAAGAGGAAACTAAAAAGGATAGTAAAAGTTATTTTCCTCACTTTACCATCGAAAGCAAAGGATACAGAAGTTAACTGATTTGGGAAGGGAACACCTAAAAGTATCTGAAAGGAAAGAAAAAAGTAGGATTTCTGGACCACAACTTAAAATACAGGGATTATAAATGCTTGGCAAGGGATTAAATATTCCTAACATTCCTAAGAATGTATTTACCTAATGTCTTGAAAAATCTAATCAAAGGAGTTTTAAAATGAAAAGCATGAGTGAAGAACTAATTTATCACTAGAAAGCTACAATGAAGCAAAGGTACTCAGAAACGCCCAGGAGGCAATACAAAGAGAAGAGTCGATCTAGGATCTCATGTACGCACAAATATTCATGACTAAACCAAAAGCAGGAATTCCTAGAGATCCTAGTTCAATTCAAGGAGTGGTGTGAAATTCCAGGATGAGCCAATATGGCATGGTAGAGAGAGGAATAGAGTCTGCGGAGAAAGCTGATTTGGCTTTGCAAAAGATGGATAAAAAAAATAGAGGATATAACCAAGATAAGGGAAGAGATAAGATGGTACCTAATTTCCCTTGATGAATGAGTCCCCCGGCTTAGATAAAAATATATATACTGAAAGAACTATCAGAAATTATAGTACTACTATCAATATTTGAAAAATAGTGAAAATAGGGCAGCTAGGTGGCATAGTGGATAAAGCACTGGCCCTGGAGTCAGGAGTACCTGGGTTCAAATGTGGTCTCAGACACTTAATAATTACCTAGCTGTGTGGCCTTGGGCAAGCCACTTAAACCCATTTGCCTTGCAAAAAATAAAAAAAGATAGTGAAAATCAATTTCAAAAATCAAGAAGGCAAATGTCTCAGTTCTCAAAAGGAACAAAATTGAGAAGGGAATTACAGATCAGTGAGTTTGATTTTGATTCCTGGGAAAATTTTAAAATACACCATTTAAGTGGCTGGTTGATGAACATTTATAAAGGGAAGCAATAATCTAAAAATATGGTCTCCACCAAGAAAGAGCCATGCCAGACTAGCCCTATCTTTTTGCCAAAGTTACTAAATCATAATTTACCCAGTTAACCTAAAAAGCAATGCATTTGACAGTACCTGATTATTATCGTGGATAAGATGGACTATATGAAATCAGAGCTGATTGAAACGACCAGACTAGCCATTAGTAGTTTGATATTAGTTTAGCAAGAGGTCTTTAGTATAATTTTACAAAGAACTATGCTTGGCTCTATTCCGTTTAACATTGTCATAGATGACATTAAATTTGTAGATGACACAAAATTTGTAAGAAGAGCTGATACACTGGATCACAAGTTGGTATCTAAAAAGAACACTTGAATGTGAAATGAAATTAAATAGAACTGAAGAAAAGCTTATGATTTGCACATAGCTTTACATATTTTCATTTGACAAATATAAACAAGGACAGAAGATCACTTTCACAAGTATATGCTGGTGAACACAGCAGTTTGAAAAAAGAATTTGATTTTATTGACTCCCAATTCATTGTAAACATCTAAGAAATCTTAAGCTCTTGGGCTGTATTGACTCGAGCTTCCAGAAATAAAGAGATAGTAGCTTTTATGTTCTCTGAGCTGATCACACTTGGAATATTGTATTTAATTCTGAGTACCATTGGCCCAGAAGAGGACAGCCACAGTGGTGAAGGGCCTTTAGCTAGTGTGGTTAAAATGAATGGAAGAGAAGACAGTGGGGGTGGGGAGCCGGCATGATTCAAAGGGAATCAAGAGGAAGACTTAAGCTTATCCTGTTGGACCTCGCTAAAGGAGAAGCAGGTGAAAGCTGTTAAGGCAAAATTTATAAATAAGCTTGAGGCAGGAACATAACAGAACTTGAAAAAAGTGGAATAAGCTGCCTGAGTAATGTGTCTCTCTTTGGGTCTTCAAGCAAGGGCTAGAGGCCTTCTTGGCTGGCATGCCATGGGAGAGGCCTTTCATGTGGAAGTTGGGCCAGGTAAACATTGAGGCCCCTTCCCCCTTATAAAATTCTGTGAATCTTACCCACTGTATCTCTTCACCAAAATTATTAAAAACTATTCTTTCTTAAACTGGCTCAGCCTATTTTTCAGTTGTAACCTGGTTGATAAGACTAAAGATCTCACTTGGGTCTCTACAAGCTGACACTTGGGGTCTAGTTATTAGGGTACAGCTATAAGAGGATAGGAAAATGGACAATTCTGAAGGGTTTGGTTTTAGAGACCTCCCTCAGATCCCTGGAGTGGAGGCTAAGATAGAACAGACCATGACTAAAAAAAAATTTTTAAATACAAACACCTAACAACAAAGAAATCCAACACCAAAATGTTTCCAGGTCTAATAAGAGTTCACTGCTGGAGAAGTGTGTAGGAAGCATAATTCCCCTGTGCACGCCAAGCAGCCTGACAAACCATCATCACTGAGAGTCCTTAGAAAGTCTCAGGCCAAATGCTGGCAAGCAGCTATGGGTTTTTATTTTAAAAAAAAAAAAAAAACTTGGCAAACATTTATTCTCTGCAACTAAAGTTTTGCCTTTTATAGACTTTGGATAATTTTATTCATTAAATTTGTTTCTTGTGCCCTTCACTTCTAATCCATCCACATGACAAGTTTAGACAAGCATTACTTTCACACACACACACACACCCTCTTTTAAGGATTTCATATAGATTTCTACTTCCACTTTCTGTGTCTTTCAGATGACGCAAAACTGAAAATGCCTAAAGTCTGGGAGACTGAAAGTCTTGTTTGAGGAAGACAAGGAAGCCAGTGTCCCTGGATCACAGGGCACATGAAAGGAAAGACAGGTGTAAGAAAACTGGAAAGAAGGGCCAGAGGTTGGAATACCAAACAGCATTTTTCTGTTTGATCCTCAAAGTGATAAAGGATCCCTGAAGTTGATTGAATAGGGGAATTACATTTGATACCTGGGTGGAGGATGAACTAGAACAGAGAGACAAGGAGAACCAAACAGTCTGGACAGTGATCCAGACTTGAGATTGTGAGAAGCCACAGTAGCAGTGCCAGAGGGAACACAGATCAAGAAGGCAAAATTAATTAACAGACCTTGGCAATCGATAAATGGCTGTATGGAGTGAATGAGAAATCAAGAATAATACCTCTTGCTGAGTGTGGTTTATTATAGATTCAATAATCCCTGTCCTCAAAGAGCTTAACAAGCCATGGATGCTGTTAGTATAGAAAACATTTCTATGTTAAGGGCTGCTTTAAGTGATGGATAAATACTATCTAAAATAAGAGATGATTCCTGTTTCTCTATGGAGAGTTTGCTTCACTGGTTTTGTTAGGGAAGGTTTTTAGTAAGGTACAATTGAGCTGAATTTTAGAATTTCAATAAAATAAAAAGATGAATCACAGATGTTTTTAGAACTAACGGAAGTTTAAGAGAGCATCTTAATCCAATGCCCTCATTTTATAGATAAACAGACCCAGAATAGAAAAGTTATTTGCCTGAAACTAAAGACTGACAATTAGAACTAGTTTAATAAATTATTCACCCTTTCCATTATGCCATGGAACTCTCTCCTGACAGATGTTCCCATGCCGTATAAGCATACCTAATTCAGCTGCTTATAGACAATGGATTTAGGCTTCTCAGTAGTCACAAGTCAATATTGCCTGCACATATTAAACAAGTATATGTCCCAAGAAACCATCCACAGGCATCTCCACTGGGTTAGACCCAACTTGAGGCAGGTTTCTTCTAGTTGATGCTGAAGAGAGATGAGTCAGCATAGTTTGGTCACTTATTGAGGAAGCTTAAAGATGAAGGACCGATCAGCGAGGGACCTGAGGAATTGTCAGCACATGCTTATTGCTTGGTATGAAAGGATGGTTTTATTCAAATAGGACAATATTAAAAATACTAAGCCATCATTCGGATTTGTCCCTGACTTCCCATTAGCAAGGAAAAGAGACAGTGAGAGAAGCATCTTTATGCTAGATCCATCAACAGTTGAATTGTGGGGGCAAGTTTGCATTTCTAGTCTAATAGTGACTGCAGAAGAGGCTTCTATGTTGGGGATGTGATAGAGAGGATCCTTGATAGGATGAGGGTTGAATGTCCTCAGAAGGTTCTTCGAAGTGAATTTCTCTCATCTTTGATACACCCATCTTTGGAATAAGGTGGACCTTAGTGAGTCCCAGACTTTTCTAATGGGCTGCTGTTACCATCTCCAAGTCTCAGAACGGCTGTCAGGCCACTGTGGGCCTGAGGCTCCCACAGAGCCCCAGCTCTTCTAATTGCTCCTCCATTACGGCAAAGAACCAAGTGCCCTCACCCCCCCTCCTTTATCCTCTGGAAATTCAACAGGCACCCAACTGAGTGAATATACCCCCATTCCAGGTTTTCTTGCCATGCCTTTTTTTCTCACTAGTCACTGAGCCTAAATGTCCCCACTTCCACCCCTTCCCCCCAAAAAAGTATTATTTTCTTAGTGCTTGCCTGGATATTTGGAAAGCTGTGCCTCCTACCAGCCTCAGCCAACACAGATCTAGGTCCAGAATTGGGAAGTGAGGAGATCCTGTTCCCACTTTTCTCAGCTCTTTCCCTTTTCCACCTGGGCCTTTCTCCCCACACACTCGGGTTTATTCCAGCTCCTGTATGAGTCAGTGGATTTTCCAGTTTTCTCCCACTGTAAAGTCAATGTTGGGGGTGGGGGCAGTGGAGGGGCTGCAGCAGAGCCAAGAGCAAAGGAAAAAGTGACTCCTAGTTTGGTTCAGCCCAGCAACCCCCCAACTCCAATGGGAACCAGATGCCTCATCTGAGCCTTTGTTTCCTAACCAACACAGCAAGCACTTAACATCGCTATGGCTGAAGCCTTCGAGCAGGGTCTCCATTCCCATTCTCCAGGGCCACTTCAGATGGCTGAAATGAGCTCACAGCCTGTGTAATGTGCTCTGGATCTAAGGTAACATTTTGTTCTTGCACCCCAATGATTATCCTATCCTGTCCACAAATAATCTAGAGATACAGAATTAGGAATGATTCACCAAGCCCAAGGGCAACTAAAAATAACTAAGGACCACAGGTTGAACATAAGTGCAAGTGTATTACTATTAGGGTGAAATGAATTGTAATAACCAAAAGTTTACTTTTGAACTGTTCATCCTGTGGCAAAACACTTTTAAAAACTACATTTAATTCTGATATCCCTATTTTGGAAAGGATACAAGTAAAATCCCATTACAACAAATACAAGGATGATGGAAAATATAAAACTTCATATCCTGTAGTATGTGGGTGTATACAGCTAAGTATACATATATATATATATATATATGATTTGTGGAGGAGAGAGTGAATGAGCATGAACAACTAATGATCCCCTGCTGTTTAGAGGTGGCAACATGGGCTGAGATTCGAGGAGTGGGATGCAGGTAGGAAAGATGGGTCAGGGTAGCAAGGGATGAAAGTGAAGGGGAAGAGAAGGCTGCTCAGGAGTTTGGAGGAAAGGGAAAGAGGGAAACAGTGTGCCTGAAATGCCTTTCTTTGGCCCTATTGTCAGTATATTTATATATTTCAACTTCTCTGTGGAAACAGAGGCTGGACTGTTTTATCTCCACCCTCTGCAGACTGAAAATATAATTGCCACTAATGGTCTACAGTGAAATTTCCCTACAAAGAAAAAATGTGATACCCCTTGAATCATTGAAATTTATGCAAGTAGGATTTGATGGGCCCTTTGAAGAGAATGGAAGAGAACTCCAAAGAACAGTTAAACTTATATTGACAATGTCAGATTTAAGTTAAATCTATAAAGGCAAAACCAGTGTGCTCTGAAGAGAAGAAAAAACAGTTTGACACTTCAAAAATTACTCACTTTAGATACCTTTAGAGTCTGAGAAAGGATAAATTTAATCTTCCATGGTGCTTCCTGATGGCTAAACCACAAAACCAAACAAAATTTCAAATATACCATGTACCATAATGGTACTAAATGTTTTTTCATGAATTGGCTAATTTGCAGTTGCCCATTGCTGAAAGTTAAAGGGCAGAGAACAGGTTGATAGAGACATTTTGTATTAAAGTCTAGAAGTAAATAACTAAACAAATTTTATATATATATATGTGTGTGTGTGTGTGTGTGTGTGTGTGTGTGTGTAAAATGAATAAAAATATATAGAGAATGAATATAGAAATGAAATGAAAAGTAAGTGAAATGGGGGTGGCTAGGTGGTGCAGTGGATAGAACACCAGCCCTGGAGTCAGGAGTACCAGGAAACACTTAATAATTTCTTAGCTGTGTGGCCTTGGGCAAGCCACTTAACCCCATTGCCTTGCAAAAACCTAAAAATAAACAAACAAATAAAAAAATGAAAAGTTTCCTGGGAGATTTTTTTTGCTTAAGGCATGTAAGATTTTTTTTTTAAAAGGTACTGTATTTAAGGAAAGGTCAAAAGAGAGGGTTGTCCTAGTAGCTGTCTTCAAGGAGAACAGAAGAAAATGAGTAATCCCAGGGATAGATTGTGCCATTTAAAAGGGGGGGGGAGAGGGCACTGAGCCCCGAATTTGCAGCCATAACTCTGAATCCTGTTAGACCTACTAAGGTCTTGCCAAGGACTCAGGAAATTGCCCTTCTTCCATTAACACACCCTCTGGGCCCCATAAAGAAAGGTTCAGAGTTGACGTTCCAAGGCCAGGAACCGAAGTTGGCCATCAGGAATAAAAGGAAATATTTCTTGGAATGAAAATGCCATCCAGTTTCTCCAAGCCCTGGTGAGTGGATCATTTCTGGACCAACAACAGTTGCCCATGTGCCAGATAACATGGTGAGTGGAGGGTAGTTTGGGAGAGTAATGGGCGCCGCAGTGGCCTCTCCATTGAAGAGGTCATCCCAGCCCATCTTTAACCCTCTAGCAAGGACATTGGCCTTTGCATTTGAACCATTCAGAACCCAGGCTGTTGTAGAAGTTTTTGCATCATCATCTCCTGCCCCAGATTCTCATGTTCTCTGTGTGTGTGTGTGTGTGTGTGTGTGTGTGTGTTGGCAGCAAATGGCAAGGAGACGCAGTCCAACTTTTTGCTGCCATAGCCCCCTTTTCTCTGGGAGACATTTAAAAACAATGTCTGAGCGCCCTCTACTGATCTTACAAAAAGGGTCTTGACCTGGGCCAACCAAGCACACCCATATTCACCGGAGTGGGCCAGTTCAGAGCGGCACCCACACTTGTATGCTTTATAAAATTCTGAACAATAAGGAAATCAAACTGGTATAGTTTGTTTATGTAACAAACCTCACTCTCCTCTAGGAGGGGACCCTCCCCCCAAATGACCCTAAATTCTCAACCATATGTGTTTCCCCACCATCCAGGCAACACGCCCAGATTCTATCTGGGCCTATTCTATCTGAAGGATGGTCGGCAACACGGGCCCCGCTTCTGCCTCCGGCAGAGTCCCCTCCAGCAAAGACTAGAGTCTGAAGACCCTTCCCTGCTTTGAGCTAACAAACCGCAGCCCAGGGGACTACTCTGAAGTGTTCCGTGGCTCCAAACCAAAGCTTCCCCTGCAACTCCTCTCCTCCCACACATTGCTCCGGGTGGAGGTTCCCCCATCACTTTTGGCCTCTTCACTCCTCTGTCTGGCTCCTTTTTCCAGGGCAAAATAGCATCTGGAGAGGTGAGCCTCCTGGGAAGATGAAGGGGGCAGAGACTGGTCCTTCTGAATCAGTGGAAGGAACATGCTGTCCTGCTGGCCCGGACTGGGGCAGCAAGGAAACCTTGCACTGGCCCAGGCAGAGAAGTAAAAGGAAGCAGATGTCCTGGCCACCCTGTGAGGGAAACAGGCAGAGGACTGCCGGGGGAAGGGGTGGGGAGGGGAGTTACCAGCCCCAACTGGGGGGAGGGCGTAAGGGCAGGCCTCTGAGAGAGAAATGTTAGGGATAGATTCCTTTTATAGAAAGCATTTCAGGGTCCAGCTGACCCCTTGAACATAAATAAGTCTGAACCGGTGAACACCCCACCTGGCCTCAGAGTAGCAGGTGGAAAGACCCTCCCTCAGGATCAGCAGAGGCTCCTGAGACCTCTCCCAGCACATTCTCTCTCTCTTCCTCCCTTCTTCTCTACATGTTTCTTAAATGCTTTTCTTTTGAAGTCACAAGCGGGGAAAAGATTGGCACACATTTCTCAAAATTCCAGATCCAAGGCTGTTAACCTCCTCCAGGCTTTGGTTTCCTGGGGGGGGGGGGGATGCCTAGCAAGACTTTCTAACAAATACTAACCAACATCCTCTTAACACCTTCAATACATCAGGCCAGGACTCTGTGTGGGGGCATACAGTAGCCCCACAATCACTTGGGAATCAAGATACCTGAGTTCTGTTCCCAAATGACAATGGTGTCCTTTATGACTCATTTTTATTTTTATTTTTTAATATTTTATTTATTTTGAGTTTTACAATTTTTCCCCTAATCTTACTTTCCTTCCCCCATCCCCCACAGAAGGCAATTTGCCAGTCCTTACATTGTTTCCACAGTATACACTGATCCAAATTGAAGGTGATGAGAGAGAAACCATATCCTTAGAGGAGAAACATAAAGTAAAAGAGACAGCAAGATTGACAATGAGATATCAGGGTTTTTTTTCTAAATTAAAGGTAATAGTCCTTGGTATGACTCATTTTTAAGACAAGTTCTTGCTTCCCGGCCTTCTCACTTTTAAAAATATACTAGATGCAAAAATCTTGTACCTATAGTTAGAGAAATCTGAGTTATTATAGATAAATAGCCCTCAAGTTTGAATTTACTGTATTTTTATCCCTCCCCCCTAATTTTCCTAATTTCCCTCAACCAGGCTTCCCTATACCATTGAAGTTACAGATTCAGCCCTTTCCATTGACCTCTCCTCTAGGCTTGTGTTTATGTCTTATTTATGATCTTCAATGTCATCTGCCTTCCTGGATCCCTTCTCCCTTAGGTTATGAATTTTAAAATACTAGTAAAGAGCTTATTCATTTAGTAGAATTTTTTTGGGTGAGCCAATCTTGAATTGGATTCTTAGACTTTTTCTGCCCCTATAGTCTGTACTAGCTTGTAAAATTAGCAATAAATCCATGTCCTATCTCCCCCTTAGGTGTTTTGAAGATAATGTCTATACAAGAATCATCTATGACAACCCTCTCATCTTACATGTAAGAACACTGAGGCCTAGGGAAGTAACTTGCTCAAGGTCATACACCAAAACTAATTTTTCCCAACTCAGAATCTAGCATGATTATAACAATTGGTGCACCATCTAGGTAGGGCCCAATTGATGATTCTTTTTTGTTTGTTTTTACAAGGCAGTGGGATTAAGTGACTTGCCTAAGGTCACACAGCTAGGTCATTATTAAGTGTGTGAGGCCGGCTTTGAAGTTAGGTCCTCCTGACTCTAGGACAGGTGATCTATCCACTGCGCTGACTAGCTCCCCACCCCAATTGATGATTCTTAATTGTTGAGAAACCAGGGGCCTGACCCATCAATAAGAGTTTCAATCTCAGGGCTGTGAGCAAGGAAAAAGCCTACAAACTGGAAGCAAAAGAACAGTAGTGGAAGAAAAGTGAGGTCAGCCAAGAGGAAAGGGAAAATTAGGTTTGCATCCCAGGAAAAACCTATCACCCTTGCTGGAAGATTCTGAGACAATGGAATGGACAGACAATGGAATTGTTTCCACTAACCCCTGGAAAGAACTTGACAGTGATTTTAAGGAACAACTGGGGGAGATGTGATCATTGGAGTTAGACCTATGGAATTCCATGCTCCTAGTCCAGGACTGGGGGAAGAGCACTTTGACATTCAAAGACTGTTTTACATCCTTCAAGATCTGCCCAGGCCATCATCCGCATCTATCCAGGCTTCCAAGAACTCAAGCTCAGAGCCAAAGGAACTTCAAACCCTTCACCCATTAGGAAGGGGTGGGTGCCTGCCTGTCCTGCCATCCCACCTTCACTTCCACCCCCAAAGAAAGCCTGCCAATTTTGAGTCAGAGGTCCTTGAGTTCAAATCTCAGATTGACCAGACCACTTAGTAGCTGTTACATTGGGCAAGTCAGTTCACCTGTCTAGGCCTCAGTGTCTTCATCTGTAAAATGAGAATTAGGCTAAGAAACCTCTTCCTATTTGCAGTGATCCTATAAATCTGCCAGATGACATTCCTTCCTTCCTCTGCCTGGGTCCAAAGAAGTGGGAGAGAGGATAGAAACACAGCATCTCCAGAATCAGACAAATAATTTTAAAGACACAAAGTGAATTTGTGGCTTGATGCAGGAAATCCTAATAAATAAAACCTAATATAACCATAGTTCTGTAAACTTATAGACTGTAGCACAGGATTCCCATTGGAATGAGAGCAGCAAATTCTGGGACTTTATTCTCAGAATCTCCCTCTCCCTTCTCCCATCTCAAAGCTTCAGGAAAAATGGAAAATAACTGTCCCTCAGAAATAGCCACATTTATATGGTATTTTTAGGCTTACAAACTACCCTCAGATTAATGAGGTGGATAATGAATTATCACGCCCATTTTATAAAGAAACTGAGAGGTGAGGTTCCTTAAAATCATATAATGCTTATATTTCCAATCTAGCATCCATTCAGAATTGGAATACACTCTGATGGTTCTGTATCTGTCTTATATTTACTTACATGTGTACATTTTGTTTTTTGTCCAACTCCATAGAATGAATGGAAAGTCTGAAGAAAAGAACTATTTTCATTTCATTCTGTATAATATCTCACACAAGCATCCAGAACAAGATAGACAATAAATGTCTATTGAATTGACCTTAGGAGACTAAACTTCTCAGCCTTAAAAATGTAGTGACTTATCCAAGGTCATAAAAGCAATAATAGAGAGCTAGGATATGAACCCAAGTTCTCTGATACCCACTCTTTCCTCTCTTACCTGGCTGCATCCTCTATTAAGTGTCTTTATCCAAGATTCAAAGCCAGATTTTCTAACCCCCAAGTCCAATCTCTTCCCATTGCACACTGATTCAGAAAGACTAGGGCTCTTTAGCTTAGATTCTAGCTAATAGTGTCTATGAACCAAGATGAATTAAACTATGCTCAGCTGGCCAAGTAAGCATTTTTGATAATAGAGGCCAGATTCTTCTCCCCTCCACCACCACCCCTCAATGTAGAAATGGCAAGTGACCATGAGGATCTGAAAAAATTCCTGCTGTTCATAAGGCTCAACCCTGCCTGCCAAGGGATCAATATTTAAATGGAAAATTCTTCATGTGTGAGTTTTCCTTTCATTTGCACTCTTATCCCTTAGCTCACATGTCCAAATCCTCTCTAAATGTTCTATCTGACTTTAGACATGTAGGATAACTTCCCTGAGCCCAGTCTCCTCATCTGTAAAAAGGGTTTCAATTTATTGGCCCCCGAGGTCATTTCCAGCTGTAGATTTGTGAACCTATGATATTGAGCATCTCTCTGTCCATCTCTCTTAGGAGGAGAAGGGTGTTTGTATTGGGTGATTTTATTGGGTAAACTGGCTGTGAAAACAATGAAATGTCTCTCTTGTGATTAGGGGTCGGGTACAGGATAGAGAGCCTCCAATCAACTCTAGGTTTCTAATATAGAAACAACTTCTGCTCTCTCCTAATCTCCTCCAGGTTAGGCAACTTCAAACCCAATTATTCTTTCCAAGAACAACCTTCTCAATCTAGACTGAAGAAGAGAACCCTAAGGAAAGGGTAAGTGAACTGGGAAAGACAGTGCTAGGGGAGTTAGCGCTCCCTAAGAGGGAAGGTGTTAAGTCTGAGATGTTTTTTGGGAGTCGAGCCAGACATCTGAAAGACTCCAGCTCCTGATACCTATTTAGTCCAGAAAGTCTATCCAGACTGATTCAACCTCAGCTGAACTACTTAGCCCTCGGCTCAAATATGTAAATGCCATTTTAATTAGCATATTCTTTCCTGTATTCCCTTTAGGCCCATTTAACAAATATTTATTTAAAGTCATATGTGGGGGCAGCTAGGTGGCTCAGTGAAGAGCACAAGTCCTGTAGTCAGGAGTACCTGAGTTCAAATCCAGCCTCAGACGCTTAATAATAACCCCATTGCCTTGCAAAAAAAACCTAAAAAAACCCAACAAAGTCATATGTGCACCTATATCTAATTACTCACTGCCATGGGAAGGGGGGAGGGCAGGGAGGGTGGTAGACAAATGTGAAACTCAAAATCTTGCAACAAATTTAATATTGAATATAATTGGAAAAAATAACATTAAAAAAGAAAATTCATGCAATTTCCCTAGAACTTTCACATTTTAAGTAATGAGGTTATTTTGTTATATAGAACCTTACAACTAATAGATATGGATAAAAAATCAATTACATAAAAATATAAATTTAACTTTTAAAAAATAGTCACATACACAATGTACTGTATTGAATTGAACTGTTATGCTCCTTAAGGAAAAAGACTATGTCTATGTTGCTTTCTATCCCCCATACTTGATATTGGTACACAAGTGGTACACTTGAGACACAAGAATTTCTTTTCTGGATCAATATTTCCTAAGTTGCAAGGTTCCAGATTTTGCTTTTTTGGAATGCAAAGAACATTGATAAGCAGGCCCTTAATGAAAGTTTCTTGACTGGCTGGTAGACATTCCTGGGATCCAAAGCAAGCCTAACAGATGATCCCTTTGAAGATGCCAGGGACATCAGAAGTAATCCAGACTTCAGGGAAATTGCTTAAATTTTCCAGTTTTTCTTCTGGGGTATGGGCCATCCATTAAACACAATCCTCTAATGGGGATTCATGTGTGATCCATTCTGGTAAATGACTGATGAGCCCCTTGCCAACAAGGGGCAACAACCCCCTAAGAGATTCCTCCTGGGCGCCCTCACCCTGTCTGCATCTCCCAGGTTTGCTTCTGTAATTGCTACCAGCAGGTATGCTCTTCTAGCATAAACAGCAGGAAAGGTCATTCCCTTGCCTAATTTTCTACTGCCTATCCTTCCCGAACACCTCTGCACTTGGCTGCACTTTGCAGCAATGCTTACCCATAGTCCATTCCATCAGCCCCACTTAATAGAGGACCAACCCATGGCAGACTGGACTGGCCCTTGGTATTAGGGAATTATAGAGTGGCCAGATGGAAGAGTAGAGGCTGACCATACTGTTGCCCGAGGAGAGGACACGGTAGGGAGGAAAACCTCAAAGATTAATTGGATTTAAAATACATAATTCATTTCATGCCCTGAATACTGCATTTGGCTACAAGGGAGAATGCAATAATTAAATTGTGTTTTACTTTACATGCTTGGAGTGAAGTTTTTGGATTCAAAATGCAAATTTATGCCAAACAGGCAAACAACAAATTGTGTGTGTGTGTGTGTGTGTGTGTGTGTGTGTGTGTGTGTGAAATTAAAAAAATTTTTTTTTCTATCAGTCTTTCTCTGATATGGAGTAGAAAGCAAAGGTAAGGTAGGTAAACACTGTAGCTTCTGAACCTGTGCAGCTTCCCCAAGCCCGCCATCTCTTCCTCTTTCCTCCTTTCCCCACAAATAATATAATTAGTTTGAATGTTGGAGGGCTAATAGCTCCAACAAGAGAGAATAATTAGGAAATTTGTTAACTAGGGTTCAACTGGAAATAAATGTTTACTTAAACCAGGGAGGATTCATTAGGAGCATTAGTACCTTAGAAAGCTATTAATAATATGCAATGATATTTTCTATTTTTCACTTTAAGTCACAGGGAACTTTGGATTAGTCTTAAAACAGAGCACAAAGTTCTGAAAGGTTCTGAAATGAACCAAAACTTAGCTCTCATCTAAGAAACCTTGACTAGATAACATTTGTGTATAGCTGTTATATGTATATTCCTGTTCTTTTGAGTTCATATCTACCAGTACATGTCTTCTTTTCTCTACCCACCAGATTCCCAAGCAACTTAATACCCAAAAGTAGCTCCCATACTTGAATCAAAGGTTTAGCCTTTCTTAGCAAAAGTCTAAATAAAATAAGGGATGTGTGTGTGTGTGTGTGTGTGTGTTGTGTGAGAGAGATGTATGCATCCAGACCACTTTCTGACTCCTTTACCCCCCCCAAAAAAAAACCACCCCTAATTTTAACACTAAACACATGAACCTGCTCTGGCTCTTAAATTAACCTTTTCACCTGTAAATTGAGCCAGGTCTTTCCAAACCCAACCTGTCCTTCTCTGGTGGCATGCCCAGGGGTAACCCAGGCACTGCTAGCACCATTCTCCCATGCCAGAGACTTTTCTCCTGAGTTCCATTCTCTCAAACCAGGCAGTGTCTTCCAAAATATCAGCTAAACCATGTTTTTGAGAAAAAGCTGGGGAGCCCCCATGATCTTAGGAAATATATGCATTGTATTAAATCTGGAAGCAAGGAAGAAAAATAATAGAGAGGAAACATGGGATCATGAAAACTAGTGAGGGAAGAAGGTGGTGGATAGGCTGGTTCTAGGTCAACTTCCCCTCACTTCCCTCATCATACTGTTATAGAAAATAGAAGCAAAGGTTGCCTAGGAATGGGGTGCATTCACTCTGGATGCTGAGTTAACTACAGAGAACTTAGCAAACACACCAAGGGCTGAAATCATGTAAAAGTTTCCCCTTTAATATACATTTGGTCCCCAATTTCTTCCCTGGGGCTCTGGCACCTTAAATACATTTGACTGAGAAAGCCCAGAATAGGGCCATTATCAAGAACAGAGCAACAATTACAATAATAGACTGTACAGAGAAGTCATTTCTTTGGAAATCATTTTCTGATTCTCCCTACTATCTACCCTCCCCACCCCTATTACAGATCAAAGTCCTCTCCCTTACCCTGGGCCCTATTCACACATTTGTCTCTCAACCCCAGTGCTTGGTGGGGTTCAGTGTGGGTAGAACTATGGCCATTCTGCCTTCTCCTTAGAAACAACAGAACAAGTACAAGGGGTCAAACAGAAGAGAAAAGCAACAGGAAGACATTTCCAGGCCCTCAGAAAAAGAACCCCCAGTTTCTACCAGCCTTCTAAGCTCTAAGAGGGCAGGGATTGTTTTATTTAAATTCTGTACCTGTGTTGTCCACACTGGTAGCCCATTTAAAAATGTCTGCTGATTTGAATTAAAATAAACTTTTCTCTAACTCTAAGGAGCTCATCCAACACTGACCCAGTGGACCAGCTCAAGCATATAAAGCCAAGAAAATTTTAAATTAAAGAAACAAAGTTAAATTTTCTTCTCCGGTGCCTATGGTGGAGAGAATCCAAAGTGTGGGACAAAGGGAGATTGAGGGAGTCAAAATTCTAAAGGAAGATACTGTCCTTCCATCACTTGGTCTAGGTATGGACCCAGCAGCCCATTCATGGGAAGGGCACTAGCCAGCACACACGTGGGTCGTTATTTCCCCCTTCTCTTCCATCCTAAAGCAAAAGCCTCAGGAGGATAGCCTTGGTGCTTCCTAGAGGAACTTCTGTGTGTGGCCAAGTTCTAGGCAGGTACCACTTCCTAAAGACCCTATCACACCTGTGAAGCCTGTAGAATTTCTGATCTTCTAAGGTGCCACAAGAGAGATTACAGAGTTTGTTTGGAGAATAAGGTTAAGACTGGCCACTCTCCCTCTCCAGGGCACTGTATCAGCACAATGTGGCACTCCTGGGTGCCCCCTCCTCAACCCCACCCCTGAGAATGCACAGATTTAATAAAGGCATTTCTGAATTGGCGTGGAAGAGGGAAATCAACTCTGGTGTAAAATTATTAATTTAAAAAGTAACACAAACATAAGATCTGGGAGTCAAGAGAAACAGTTCAGCTTCCCGGTCCTCATTTTCTTCAGGGTCAGGCATGAACTGAGCCCCAGCGCCCCTGGCCAAGGTGCCGACCACATGGGACATCCTAGTCTGATCAAAGAGGGGAGGTGCCCTTAGAATTTCTCCTTGGGATGGAAACACAGAAGGCTTAGAAGAGTCTCTCAGATCCAGATTCAGGGATGGGGGAGATTGTGTCCCCAAACCTCAGATACTAAGCTGAGGCACAGCTGCCCAGTGTTCTTCCATGCCCCATTTCCCAGGAGTTTGTTTGAGGCTGGGGCTGGACCTGAGGTACATTTGAGGCTCCCCAGGGAGATTCACGGTCCTCAGAGACAAGAGGATAGAGTTCATATCCTGGAGGGGCAAGTCCATTGGTCCATCCTCATGAGGTCTTCATCTGTATGTATGTGAGGAGAGGACAGCACATATAGGGCAACCCCTATACTCCTGTCTTCTCTTTAATCCAGTCCCGAAGTACAGGGACTCTGGTATAGACACCTGGCTTGTTCCGTCGAGCACAGCCTTCACCCCAGCTCACCACCCCAGCCAAGAACGTTCGTCCATCATCTTCCACACTGGAGAGAGGGCCCCCTGAATCACCCTAAAAGAAAAGAAATTCCAACCATATGAGCTTCCCTACATAAGCACTTCATCTCCTAGACCCCCATTCATCACTGGCCTCCAACCCTGTTTGAACCCTCACTTTCCAAACACCCTCAAGGTCTCCTCACTAGTTCACCCCCTATCACACCATCATACACACATATTCTCTTATTCATTCTCTCTCTCTCTCTCTCTCTCTCTCTCTGTCTCTCTCTCTGTCTCTCTCTCTCTCATCAGCCCCTCTTGAAGGAACCTTCTCTTCCCCCTCAAACTGGTAGAAGCCTACCTGGCAGGAATCAACACCCCCAGTGAGGAAGCCCACACACATCATACGGGGGGTCAATTGATTGGGTAGCAAGTCTTCGCATGTTGTCTGATTGATCACTCGGATCTCCCCCTTTTGTAGGATCAATGCCCCAGTGCCTGGTGGTTGGAATGGAGCAAAAAAAACCATCATGAGATAATGGGCTCCTCTATTGTCTCAGCTTCCCACAGCTATGGGAGACAACTCCTCTATTCCACTTCCTAATAGCATCCTTCCCACCCCATCCTGCCCTGCCTCTTCCTAAAGAATTAGAAATCAGAGTCAATACCCACCCTGGGAACACAGGAGTTACCTGTCCAAGGAAGTGAACCTAACAAAAAGGTCAATGGGGAGTGAAAGAAGGGACATCAGGAGATATGTGATAGAAACAGAAGGAAAAGTCTTTCCAGGAAACCCTTAGAGCCAAAAGCCAGGCTCTCACCTCCTTCCTTAGTGTGCCCCCAGCCTGTCACCCAGATGGCCTTGCCCGCAGGGAAGGTGTGGGAGGAGTCAGGCAAGCAGATGGGCCGAATCACAGTGCTTAGATCGACAGGTTTGTCCAGTTCTAGAACTGCAATATCATAGTCGAAGGTGAAATCATTAAAGGCATCATGAGGGATGATCTGCTTGAAGCCCCTCTCTTCCACCCCTGTGGCACTGCGCTTGCTTTGATCATGCAGACCCAGGTAGGCTTTCCAAGTAGCTGGTTCAGAATATCTGGGAAACAGAAGCAAAGACAACATCTCATTCAACAGCATAGTCCTGGTGGGATCAAAGAAGTGGGGCTGAGCTGGAAAAAAGACGGTTCTGGTTGGAGGACTTAAGTCCTATGATCCTTGCCATCACTACTCTGGGCTTCAAAATAGGAACACTGATATTCAACAAATATTGATGCAGTTCCTGCTATGGTGCTATGTAGGAAGAATGTCGAGCTTGCAATACCTGGATGTAAATAATGCCTTTGATGCTTATTAGGCACCTAAGCATGGGTACATCAGAGCGGGGTCAGCAACTTCTGTTATCCCATCACCAATCCAAGCTCCAGAGTCCCTACACTTAACATCCCTGAGAAAACTGAAACCATATTCCTCACCCCTTGTCCTCCATCCTTCAAATCTTCTCAGTTTCATTACTTCTTTTCCTCTCTCATCACAGAAAAGGTTCACTAAAGTTAATCCCTCCAAGTATTTAGTCCCATTCCTTTGCCATCCTCCCTGACCTTGGTCCAGTACTCCAGAAGAGAGAGACTGATGACTTTGCACAGCTGTCTCACTTGAATCCAATATCCAATTCACTTGTAAGTCAAGACATCACCCTCCTGAAGTCATCTGTCCTCTTCGAATGAAGAACAAACAACAACAACTCTCCTCTACCTATCTACAAATATCTTCACATTTCCCCAGTGATAAAAAAGCTTTCATTTAATCCATCTGCTACCTTCTCATAGCTCCCTCCTGCCACTTTACTGTTTTGGAGGAATGTTATTTTATGTTACTCTGGTGTTACATAGAGTATATAAAACACTCTCACAAGTGTATTTGGACTACAATGATTAGCAATACACAATAGTGGTTCAAACTTTCTAAATAATGATTACTGAACAAATGTCATACTCTCTTACATGTTCACAAATTTACATGAAAAAATATTAAAAATTAGGCCTGAACTCTTGCATTTCCAATAGTTTTTTTTTCCCTCTTTTAGTTTATTAAGAAATGACATGCACTTTCATTTGCCAAAAAAGCAACATTTGTATTCTGGTAGTTACATGCTACTTCTATTATATAGTAAAGTGGACTCCAAAACTACAAAGGCAAGAGTTTGAACTTTTATTGAAGGAGGGAAATTGCACAATGAAACAGCAATATAAGAGTAAGAAAATTTTGTGCTTTCACAGATACTGAGGACTTCAGGACTGTATTTTAGAGTAGGCATATTTCATTTATTTTTTTGAGGTAATCAAGATTACATAACTTGCGCAGAGTCACTTAGCTAGAAAGTATCAGACTGGATTTGAACTTAGGTCCTCCTGACTCCTAGGCCATAGTTCTATCCATGGTATCATCTAGCTCCCCTGAGTAGGCATATTTCACCTCATAATCTTTAATCCTAAAACATCAAATTTGTTTCATTTTGACCCTATCCTCCCAAATTTCTCCTTAAAAGAAGCATATTAGAAGAATATTTGAAAGTTTTATGAAATAAAACACTTGAGCTTCATTTAACTATGTTTTCATATCTTCACTGCAATATACAAAAGTCACTTGAAAAAACTGTATTCAGATTTTTTTAAAAAATGAAAAATAGTATGCTTTAATTTTCATTCAGATTCCATGAGTTCTTCTCTGGAAGTCGATAACATTTTTCATCTTAAATCCTCCAGAACTGTCTTGGATCTTTGTAATAGTGAGAGTAAACATTCACTGACAGTTGATCATCAGACAATCCTACTATTCCTGTATACAGTGTTCCCCTAGGTTCTGCTTACTTCACTTTGCATCACTGAAGTCTTTCCAGGTTTTGGGGTTCAGATTTTTAAATACCAGATACACTTTAGTTCTCTACAAAACATAAAATGAAGCTATTAATTCTTTTCTCCAAGGGCACATCATGAAGACCAGAACAGACACAAATTGGGAAAGGAGTGTTCATGTGAAAAGACCATAAATGATTGATTTCCTCCATGGATTAGTTCTCTGCTATAGGAAATGTAAGTCAAGCTATAAAAAATGGAGATGTCTAAAAAGTTTTCTTGAGAGAAAGGAAGATGACACCCTTATTGAATTTTAATCTTCTGCCCTTTATGGTGCAGCATTATGTTCTCCTGTTCTGACTGATGACCACAATATTAGGCTGTCTCTAAGCAACTGCTTATTCATTTAGAGTATCAAGTTCTGCCTCATCAAGAGCCATTTTAGTCAATATGCAGATAATTTGTATTCTGGGTTATTAAGGATCTCCTAGTAAAATACAGAAAAGTTACAAGCCAGTCCCAGCAGAATTGGGTGTTTAGGTTGCATTTCTTTCTTGCTGAGGTCAAATGCTCATTTTATAGACCTTTAGATCCTTCTCTTTCTGATCTTACTCTCTGGATTAGTGACATTGATTATTAAAAACCTTTCCAAGAATAATTACAAGATGGTGGTGCAGATGGATTCCACTTTCTTCCAGTAGTCCTTGATCAGATGTACCCCCCTGTCATTGTTGCTTAGTGCTGGAAATTACCCTCAGGTTGACTTGTAGACCACACTCCCTCTCCCCCAGTCATGTAGCCCACCCAGAGCAGACTCTGTTCCTTGCTCCCTCTTCAATCAGAGCCTTCATGACAAGCCTTCTCATAACTCTCAGTCTGTTCAGTCAACTTGGCCTGGATCATCTCCATCTTCTCCATAGTGAACAGGTTTCAAGTGGGAGTGAAAGCAGTGGTGGTGACAGCAGAGGATGAGGGAGAGGAAGAAGCAGCACATGGTGAAGGCCAGAAAGAATCAATCCAGATCAAGAAGAGCTCCTCCCCCCACCTGGTCTCAGCCACTTTCCCCTTCATTTTTAAACTTCTTGAAAAAACTGTTAATATCTAGTATCTATTGAATCTCACTACTTCTTTTCTTTTTTTCCCCATTTGATATTTTACATATTATTAAAGTTTATCAACATTCATTCACATGCATATGCATATTTTTAAGTTAACTCCCTTCCTATCCCTGTTCCCCTCAGTAGTAAACCATCTGGTGAATATTGTACATATACATTCATGTTTAACATGTTTATAGATCAGTCATTTTCTATATGAGGAATTAGGCTCAAGGGAAAAGAAAGAAAACCATGAGATAGGAAAGAAAAATATAAGATAAATTTTTACAAAGTGAATGTAGTGTTCATTCAGTTTCCATAGGTTTTGTGTTTTTTTGTTTTGTTTTGTTTTGTTCTGTTTTTCTTCCTCTGCATGTAGATAGCCTTGTCCATAGCAAGTGTCCTAGGGTTGTCCTAGCTCTCTGAAATGCTTGAGAGGAGCTGCTTCCATCAAGGTTGATCAATTCAGTGTTGTTGTTAATGTGTACAATGTTCTCTTGGTTCTGCTCCCTTCACTCGGCATCAATTCTTGTAATTTGTTCCAAGCTTCTTTAGAGTTTGACCATTTATGATTTCTTAAAGAACAATAGTACTCCATAACATTCATATACCATAACTTGTTTAGCTATTGCCCAATTGATGGGCATCTCTTCAATTTCCAATGCTTTGCTACTACAAAAAGAGCTGCTAGGAATATTTTGGAACATGTGGGACTTTTCCTATTTTTTATTTCTTCTGGATATAGGCCTAGTATTTGGTATTGCTGGGTCAAAGGCTATGATCAGCTTTATTGCTCTTTGGGCATAGTTCCATATTGCTCTCCAGAATGGTAGGATCAGTTCACAACTCCACTAACAATGCATAATGCCCCAATCCTCCCACAACCTCTCCAACATTGATTTTCTCTTTTTTGTCATCTTAGCCAATCTGGTAAAAGAGAGGTGGAATCTCTTAGTTGTTTTAATTTACATTTCTCACTACTTCCTTTCCATTGTATTCTAAGACCATAGATGGCCTCCTATGTACTAAATTCATTGGCTTCCTACTAGCTACTGTCTTCTTCCTAAGTTTGAAAGAGGTTATCCTCTCCTGGTTCGCATGGCTGTCCCCACAGTGTCCTCATCTTCTTTCCCCTCTTCCTTACCCCATAATGTAGATATCACTCAAGTCCCTTTTTGATCTCCTTTTTTTCTCTCCATATTCTCTTTCTTCATCTACTCCCTTGTGTTATGACTTCCGCACAGACGTCTTTCAAATTTATACCTCCCCTCCCCACCTCTTTCCTGAACTGCAGTCCTATCTCACCAGTTGCCTACTAGACATCTCTGCCTTTATACCCTGTAGACATCACAAACTTATCAAGTCTAAAACAAAATTCATTATTCCCTCCCTCACCCCCTCAAAAAAAAAAGAGAGAGAGAATTCCACCTCCTACTTTCCTGTTGATGTTGTAGGTATCATTATCCTTCCATCTACCAAATCTCATGACCTCAGAATCATCTGTAACTCCCCCCCATTCTTGTTGTTCAGTTGGTTTCAGTTGTGTCTGATTTTTCATGACTTCAATTGTGATTTTCTTGACAAAGACATTGGAGTGATTTACCATTTCCTCTCCAGCTCAATTTATAGGAGAGGAAACTGAAGCAAACAGGGGTAAGTTACTTGCACAGGGACATACAATTAATAAAATCTTATTAATAAATAAATAATAATTAAGAAAGATGAATTTTGTCTCATTCCTTCCTCCAGCCATATCCAAATGGTTGCCAATTCTATCTCCACAATTATCTCTTGTATCTGTTTCCTTGTCTCCATTTAAATGCTACCAACTTTAGTTCAAGGTTCCAATCCTAATTCTCCTACTTACTAAATATGCAATCTTAGGCAAATAACTTGGGTTTCAGTTTCCCTATCTATAAAATAATGGTGTTGGACCAGATGATTTTTTAAGTCTATGATCCTGTGATAATAGCGTTATTCTTTTTTGCCTAGATTACTAAAATAACATCCTTCTCCAGTTCTCTCTTTCCATCCCTACCAAAATAATCTTCTTAAGTCATAGGTCTGATATATTTCCTAACTTGGTGGGTGTTCATTCTAAATCATCATTGCCTGCATGTGATCATGGATGAGATCAATATGTCACTCTTTGGTCCCCAAATTAAATCAGCTTGTCACCCTGTAGTTTTCCATCATATAACAGTATATGCCTAGCCAAAATCTCCAGAGTCTTTTCTAAAAAGTCTTGCCCTGTCCAAGAGCTGACATGACTCTGGAGATGAAAATGCTTCCATAAAGTATGTTATAAAACACAAAGCAATATCAGTCCTATTTTACAAGTTTCCCTCCTCCCCCACATCCCATCCCCATTCCATGCCTTCTAATCCCAGGTAAAGCCTCCAAGAGAATATAGTCACCTACCTGATTCCTAACTCGTCAATGAAGCAATGGGCTGCAGAGACAAGCCAGGTGGAGGAGATTAGTGAGGCACCACAGAGGTGACCCTGGCCCGCTGCATGTAGGCTCACCTGCCACGGCCACTCTCCTTCATCTGAATTCTGGCCTCCAACAATCCTTGACTGTTTAATGAATGACCGGAGTCCACAATCTGTTGAATGATGGGAGAGAACTCAGGTGGGATGTTTGAGCTGAGGAAAGGAAGTTCCACCCTGCCCAAAGACCTAGCCTGCTGGTTTCAAAGGCTTTTCTTTATGAACCATCTCTGATATAGACTGATCTTATAATAAAGCTATAGCCATTGGGGGCCCTAATATGCTCCTTTGAGTACATTCCAACTTCCTGGTCAATTCAGCTTTTCCCAGGAAATTTTAACTTCCATCCATCCATCTACCTCAGGAGACCCTTTTGAGGTTAAAGTTGCCTGTCCTCCCCGCCCCCCCCCCCATCCCGGCACTCACATGAATTTAAGAGAATTTCTGATTTTTAATTGCTTTTCATTTTCAAAGGTTTGAAGCCATTCCTCCTTTTGCCTATATTTATATATGGCATTTTAAGAGGCTCTAGATCTAGGAGGAAAAACAAATTCACTTAACTGCTAAAGTTGTATACAAATTCATGGCTTAAAGTACCCAAAAAGCAGCTCAGAGTCACAACCATGGAGCTGATAGGAAGGAGTAGAGGGAATGAACCTCTAAGAGTTGGGCAAGAAGGGTCATGTTCTGTTTTTCTCCCTTTCTGAGGGGTATAGAGGCTAATGTAGTAAAGGGGGGCTGGCTTCCTTCAGCTGTTTCCTACAAAGCAGGGGCAAAGAGAAACCCAAAACAAAGGGGCATGTCTGGTGTGGCCCTTGATGTCCATACCACAGTTCTTCTCATCCGAGCCATCACTGCAGTCCTGCTTCCCATCACATTCTGGGTTCCCTTTGCTCAGACACACTCCACTGCGGCACTTGTATGTATATTTGGTGCAGGGGACAATCGAAACTGACAGTAAAAGGAGAGAGGAAAAAAAGTCAAAGCTGGGAATGAGGAATAAGACTTGATTGTCAGCAGGTTGTCAGACCAGAAGTCAGCACCAAGGTGAAGCACCCAACCTATGAACAATGGGTTTTTGAGACTAGGTCTCCCTATCTCACTGAGGGGTAGATAGTCAGTGGCCACTCACAGGCCCAAACCCACCACTGATCAGCATGGAAGTTTTGACATGTTGCTTTTATGATCTGGGCTTAGTCTCCCCAGACAGTCTGGTAGCTCCCTACTCCTAAGGTTTACCAAAGATATGCATTTGGCTTTAACCTTAATGCATCTAATAACTTCCAAACTCAAGCTATCCATCAGTTTAGCTTCTCCAGTAGCAGGGATTCAGGCATTATAGTATGTACCACTATGCCCAGTTCATTAACTTCTTTTTTTTGGGGGGGGGGCAAGGCAATGGGGTAAGTGACTTGCCCAGGGTCACACAGATAGATAATTATTATTTGAACTCAGGTCCTCCTGACTCCAGGGCTGGAGCTCTATCCACTGCACCACCTAGCTGCCCCTTGTTCATTAACTTCTAATACAGTCTACAGCACCAACTCAAATCCTTGCCATGCCTCAAAACACTTCTCAAGATTCACCACTTCCTATTGGTCATTCTAGATACAAAAGCCAGAGGGCAATGAGACGCCACCTGTTGAATGTTAGAATGAACCAATTGCAAACATCCTATATTGTGACAAAATAATAATAGCAGGTACAAATAAAACATCTCCAAGAAAATAATATCCCTATAAATATAATAGCTAATTTCTTATTTGAAGATTTGATGGGTAAAGAATAGGAGATATGGATTGATTTTTTAAAATTTATTTATTTATTTAAGACAATGGGGTTAAGTGACTTGCCCAAGGTCACAAAGCTAGACAATTAAAGTGTCTGAGGCCAGATTTGAACTCAGGTACTCCTGACTCCAGAGCTGGTACTCTATCCACTGTGCCAGCTAGCTGTCCCTGATTGATTTTTTTTTACTTGTTTTGCTATCAGAACAATGCTATAGATGATGTTTCTAATTATCGATAGACAATAAAGTGGCTAACATCCAAAAAAAAAAAAAAGACTTGCCACCTTCAAGAAATCTTCCATAACTTCCCATTGGGGCTCTCACCAAGTAGTATGCAGTGTTGTCTACTAGTTTTAAATGGTAGTTAGATATGCTGCTTTGTATGCATCCAAATGTCATTGAACTTGCCCTAGATTCTACATGTCTCCCTGAGGGTCAGAGTCATCCAAAGTACAAGGTATTTACTCAAATCAAGAGTCCTCAAAGACTGAAGCAAGGGAAAAAGGATGAAGTGAAACATTCCCAATGCTCAACCCAGAGGAATTTTAGTCCAGGAATTTTTGTCTGATAAGGGGCATAGTCCAATATATTGAACCCTAAATTCCCAAGAGAGGTCCCCGCTCTCTGTAATGAGCCCAGGGTCAAGCCCCGTGCTAAGGCAGCTGTTTCTTCAGTCCTTACCACTGTCACATTCAGCTTCATCACTCCCATCTCCACAGTTATCTTTCTTATTACATTTCTCGCTCTTGGGGATGCATTTTCCATTGCCACACCTAAAGGTTCCATTTGGACAGCCTGGAAAAAGCACACCACTTCAACAAAAAGCTAATTGTTTCTCTCCATCCCGTGATATCCCACTATCCCAAGACCAGCCACCACTGTCCCAAGTGATACTGATGACAAACCCAAATAGAAATGGATCTCAAGGGTCACACATGGACTTGGGAGAATGACAAATTATCATTATTTAGTTTATTGTTATTTTACTGATTTAATTAAACATTCCCCAATTATTTTAACATGGTTCGGACAACATGGATGTTTGCAAGTCACTGAAAATTTGGCACCTCTCCCTTAAGATACTGAACAAAGGGGTTAGGCATCAGCTTTGTCTCAGGGGAAAAAATCCAGGCCCCTTCCCCAGGAGTCCAAGATGCCCAGAGAATCCTAAAGGGAATTACTTACTGCATTCCAGCTCATCACTTTTATCCCCACAATCATCCAGGCCATCACAGAGCCAAAAGCGGGGTTTACAAAAATTGTTCTTGCAAGTGAACTGATAGGTTGAGTTACACACTGTAGAGGGAATGAAATCAGAAGAGGTATTAACAGCAGGGTGATGGGGGAATGAGGGTTCTTTCACAACAGAGGATTTAGGGGACCTGAACTTCTGATAGTATGTCTGGTGATTCTCTAGGAAGGCTTAACCAAAGAATAACCTCCCTAAGTAGAAGGAAAAAGTAATATCTAGATTGGTCAGGGGCCTCAGGGCAAAGGCATTACAATTCAGACAAAAGATTAAAGAGATTTACAAATCAGACTGGGGGATTGAAGAAAACCCACCCTATAGAACTATCTCTTCTACCCCACAAAGGGTTAGAGGCATGGTGACAATCTGGAAAGTCTGTAAAATTTTTTGGCCCTCCCTTCATACCAGAGAAGCTGCCTGAACACTTATGTATTTTTTTTTTTGCAAGGCAATGGGATTCAGTGGCTTGCCCAAGGCCACACAGCTAGGTAATTATTAAGTGTCTGAGGACAGATTTGAACTCAGGTACTGCTGACTCCAGGGCTGGTGCTCTATCCACTGCACCACCTAGCCGCCCCTGAACACTTATGTATTAAAAAGATAAAGCATGTTGAAATTATGTAATACTAAACACAAATTTTATGCATTTGAGTTTCTAATTTTTTTTTCCTGCCATCTGCTGACCTTTGTGCATTTGTAGCTTCCACAAAACTCCTAAAAAAATTCCTATTTAATTTCTTATACTGATCCATGATATAGTGAAACCACAATGGGAAAAGTCATGGTATAGAAGGGATAAATGAACTTCTATGTAGAAGGAGATCCTCTATCAATTCCAAATTTATCCCATGATAGACATAGGGCAGCCACTTTTGTGGGGGGGGCAGGAAATGGCAAATTAAGGATTCATGGTATTGTACTCCCATATGGACAAAGCAAGAGGCAAGGTGAGTGGGCAGCTGAACTGGGAAAGAGTAACAGGGTCATCTTGGAAACCAAGTCATTTCCCATAACTCCTTCACGTACCACAATCAAGCTCATCACTGAAATCTGTACAGTCAGTCCAGCCATCACAACGCAATGTGTTATTGATACAGCGTCCTGTTTTGCAGGTGAACATGCCAGGGCAGGCTGTGGGGAAGGGAGTGGAAGAAGAAAAGTGTGTGTGGGGGGCACATGCTAGGCTTTCAGATCTCATAGAAACTCTACTAATCCTCCCCCAGCAGACTGTGACCCCAAAGATTGGAAGACACTTCCCATTTCACCCTAGGGCAAGGACTCCCTGCTCCAAATATAAAACTCCTGGTGCCATCAAATGACAGATTTCTGAAAACCCCCTACTCACTCAACAGCTAAAGGCAAAGATTATATATAACAAGAGATAGCCCTGGACACCACAGAATTCTAGTGAACCTTCTATAGAAGGTTCAATGACTTGAACCCCCAAAGAGACCCCAAAAAAACACCATGATAAAAGAGTGCAAGGTTGGCAACCAGCTCTAATCCTCACTTGCTACTTGTGCATCCTTAGGTAAATCACTTGACCTTTTGGGGCCTTAGACTTTCTCATCTGCAAATTGGGGAGTAAATATGCCTGCCTACCTTACTCACCAGATTATTGTGAGGACCAAATAAGATAATGGCTGTGTTGTACATTACAAACATGAAAAAAGTAGAAAGCTCATCTTGAGTCCATTTACAGACATACCCACTCTCCAAACCACCCCCTTCTTTACTCACGGTCACTAGAGTCATAGGAGAGGTATTCAGCGAAGAAACCTGTGTCAGTATAGGACTCGTCCGAGTGGAAATGGACAGTGATCTTGTTACTTCTACTAGTCACAACAAAATGTTTCTTCTCTCCACAGTACCTGGAGGGAGCCACACCACTATGACTATTACTGAACCCCAGTCAAAGAGAGGGAAGGGGCTATGGGGTCAGGAGGTTGGGTGGGATCCAGTCCACAAAGCAGGCTGGGGAAACTCACCTCTGGATAACCAGAATTAACAGAGTCCCCTAAGGAGGGAACAAAGTTGGGGCCTGGGGGGAGGCTGAGGATTTAGACCAGTTCTCCTCCACCTCCACCAAGGATGATTCTAGGTACAGAACATCTTTGAGAAGTCTCAGGGACCTCCCTATTTCCCCCCCAGAACACTAACCTTTCCCCATTGATTTCCACATAGTCCTTGGTGCAGGTACCCAAAGTTTCATGAGGCTCCACCAGATAGAAAAGCTTGAAACGAATCTTCACATTTTGGTGATGGGGGACCTATAAAGGGGGTGATACTCAGAAACTGTTTCATCTCCCCCTCTATCCCAAGGTCCTAGAAAAGGAAGTCCTTCTCTTACCCTGCTCCTAAAAAGATCTAAATTTTCTTATTCCCTTCTTTAAAATCTTCATTGTCTATCCTTTCCTTCCTCTGACATTTCATCCACTATTGGCAGCACCAAAGACATTAAAAATCTTGGATAATAGCAATTCAGCTTTAGGAGGTCCAAAGGTTTCATTGTTTAAGCTTTACTATCTTAAGCACTAAGATTTAGAGTGATTTCAAGTTCACAAAGTCCTTGCTAAAATTTGACTTTTTTATTTCAAAATTCACAAATGTGAAATAAAATGAATATTTTTATATACCATAAAATAGAAAAAGAAGTTTGTATATGAAATAAGGTCTACTATGCTTATTTTGATTTTCTTACACAAAGTCCTTTCTTTCAAATGAAATGATGGGTCAAAGATACCGTTATTTTCCCGTGGTCCTAGACCTAGGAGGAGACAGAGACTTAAAAGTCTAGGACTTTTTTTTGATTCTGACTGATTCTAACTTTCCTTAGCTTGGCTTGCAGCAGCAAGGTCATAGGTTAGATGTTTAACAGGATTTCCTAGCTGGAAAGGTGAAAAACCAGAAAAGATAAGGGAGATTAGCATTTCTAGCTCTAGAGGGTTTCTAGAATGAAAAAGACTAGAAAGATCTGGAGGACTCTCACTATCTTCTGAAGTCTTCATCAAGGTCTCTAACAACAAGAGGTTTTTCTCCTTCCTTCTTCCTTTTCTCCTTCCTTCTTCTACTAACTATTTAATTAGACATACCCAGCTCCTACCTCAATATCCCATGTGCAGTCAATATTGGGGGGATAGTGGCCTGGGTAGTAGGGAGTATTGAATGTTCCCTGCATTCCAGTTAGGCGACCTCCACATTCTGAAAGTTAAAAAACATGAGAAGCAATGTGAGGGATCCAGAGTCAAAGAGTTTAGATGAGAGACAGAAGAAGAAACCAAATCAAATGAATTCCTTTTCGTGGGAGCTTCCCAGTGAGAAGTCAAAGACACTGTGGTACTTTTTATTTTCTCCTGAGCAATGATCTGAGAGGATCTGAAAATCCTGTGTGGTGGTGGTTGTACATTCCAAAGTCTTCACTGACTTCCTTTAAGGCAGTGCTCTAAACCCAAGCTGCTGATTCAACCTTATAAACAGATAAAGAACAATATCTGAAGACTGGAATTTTTTTTTGAATACAAGAAAGTTTTAATTGTACAAAATGTCTATTGCATGTTGTGGTACCCCAGATTTGTAAGGAACACTGGAGAATCTCAGTTCAAAAAGTTTACCCAGAATGTTTTACTACTTTTAGTATTGCCCTCAGAAAGCTCTTCAAAATTTCTGAATTGTATCTTTTGAAAACAAAGGACAGGAGCCATAAATAAAAAGTCATTTAAAGAAAGTCCAAAAAGCTATTTCTTGGCATATATAATCTTCATAGCATGGGATGGTGTGATCTTAAATCCTTGTAAGGCATATCTGGCAGCACCAGCAAGTCCATCATTTTCAAACTCCACAAAAAGCAATGTCATGTTTCCCAGGTATCAATCTTACTTCTTTGAAACCAGAAAACTGATTAAACAGCATAGATAACATCATTTCATTAGTCTCTTCTGGCAAGTTATTTAGGAATAAAATATAATTCGGTGGGTAGTCAGGCACCTGAGGATTTGGGGTTGAATTTCCTTGGGTGTTAGCTGAATTTGGTGTAGCCTGACCAGGCTTTTTGTTTGCAGCATTAGCAGTTTGCTCCAGAGATTTTGCCTTTTTCTTTTCTTTTTTCTTTTCCTTATCAGCAAAAGTGCCATGCATTTTAGAGATTACATCAGAGCCTGTTTTTGCATACTGAATTCACATTGGTTTACCATAAAATGGAAAGCCTTGTAACTGTCTCAAAGCATTAGTAGATGAACCAAGTTCTTTAAATATAACAAATGCTTGTCTTCTCATCTTCATAGTTTTTAAAGCCACAATATCCACTACATGGCCAAACTGAGAAAAGAGTGCATACAATGATCTCTTCAGTTCTTTTTTGATTTTATCATTCATATTGTTGATATAAATTGTATGATTTGGTCTGACATCCATGTTTTGGATTAAATTTCAGAGAAGCCTGGAAGGCTTTCTCCCAGGGCTCACTGCACACCCAAACACCAGAAGAGGAAATGAAACTGAAGACTGGAATTCTTAGCCTTTTTTTCTCCATGAATCTCTTTAACAGACTGGTAAAGGATAAAAGAGTAATGTTCTTCAAATTCATAAAAGGCATATGATTACAAATATAATTATATTAAATACTGTCCTTACAATATTTCCTTAAAAAAGTTCAAAGACCCCAGGCAAAAGACCCCTGCACTAGAAGTTCCAGATTTCCATATTTCAAATCATTCAACCTGCCCCTTAGCTGGGCACTCCACTTTCCAGCCTCTGCTTTTTCAAGTATACTTGTGACCAAGGTTTCAACTGAATTAAGTAAACATTTATTCAAAACCTACTATTTCCTGGACACTATATTAGGAGTTGGGTTATAAAGACCAAAAATAGTCTCTCTTCTGTAGGAGCTTGAATTCTAATGGGGAAAGAGAAGTGGGGAGAAAGGGGAAAGAAAATATATGTAAAAATAAATCAAAACAAATCTCCAAAGTAAATTCAGGCATTTTGAAGAAGGGAAGCAAAAAGTATCAGGAAAGGCCTTATAGAGAGGGAAACTGAGCTGAGCCTTGAAAAAGGGAGCTCAAAATTCCAAAAGGTTGAGGTGAGTAAAAGACATATTCTAGGTTTGGGATGTTTGGGACAATTCATGCAAAGACAGAGAGAGAGAGAGAGAGAAGGACTAACAAGCTGTGTCTAAAGGCGTGCATGCAACCTAATCTAAGCTGGACCAGAGAATGCATGATGGGAAGTCATGTAAAATTAGTCTTATCCTACAGTCAGGGAAGAAATATTTTGTGTTACAATCTGGGAAGCCAGATTGCAAAAAAGCTTTAAAGGTCACACAAAGAGGTTTTTACTCTATGCTAACTTCAATAGGAAATTATTGCAGCTTCTGAAGCAGGAGAGAAATTTGGTCAGGAATGTTTGTGAGGAATATCAATTTGGCTGCCATGTAGAAAATAGCTGAGGGAGAGGAGAGGCTTGAACAGAAATCATCTGTGCTCTGGTTAAGCATGTCCTTTGTAGACACAGTATCTCCTAGAGAAGGAATTCTCCTGAACTTAATTTTTAATATTTTTATATTACAAATATAAATATAAATCCTATATATTTTATTTTATGAATTTAAAAACATTATTAGGAAGAGGGGTCCAGAGACTTCAACAGCTAACAGGGACCATGTCACACAAAAAATTAGGAATCCCTGCTCTAGGATTTCCATATAATTCCCACTTCCATCTTCTTGTGCTTTGATTGTTTTCCTTTATTTCTGACTCTTTATAAATCCTTTTGGAGTTTTCTTGGCACAGATATTGGAGTGGTTTGCCATTTCCTTTCCACCTCATTTTACAGATAAGGAAATTGAGGCAAACAGGATTAAGTGATTCAGCCAGGGTCACATAACTTGTAAGTATCTAAAGTCAGATTAGAATTCAAGTCTTCCTGACTTTGGCCTTGGCACTCTATCCACTGTGCTACCCTGTTTCCTACCCCAATCCCCATATACCATCAGCACTATCAACACTGCAAACCCTTTCCTTACCAGTCATCTTGGGTAACTGGAAGAACTTAGCCTTAAAACCAGGGTGGCGCCGGACAGTGTTGGTGATGAGGGTGACAAGCATGACGTTCTGAGAGGAGAGGAAGGTCAGGTTGTAGGAGGGAGCATAAGTACCACACAACCTGTGAGATGAGAAGGAAGGAGAGTTTGAGGGAAGAAGATGCAGGTGAGCCACCCCATGCACCCTTTCCAATCTCCAACTGGATCTTAACTGACTCCAACCACCAATATTTTAGTAGTCAGATCTAGAAAGTGACCATTGAACCAGCCAGGGCTCCACCTCTGTGTCTGACAATTGAGCTGGGATGATATCTTGTTTTGGAGAGTCCACTGATGAAATCACTTCTGAAATGAAACTCATTCCAAATACTGTACTTGCCTTTCTTTTTAACTGCTTTATTATTTCTTGCTTTAGAATAGGGGTTCTTAACTTTTGGGAGTATCTTGGCCCCCTTTGGCAATTGGGTCAAGTCTACAGAATTCTTCTCAAAACAATATTTTAAACATTTAAATACAGAGGATTGCAAAGGAAACTAATTATATTGAAAAAGAATTATCAAAACACTAAAAAACAAAAAAGTTCATAGACCCCAGGTTAAGAGCACCTACTTAAAGATAGCTAAGTGGTAGAAGGGACAGAGCACCTGGTATTAGGAGGCACTGAGTTCAGATCCAGCCTCAGAGACTTACTAGCTATGTGACTTTGGTTAAGTCACTTAACCACAATTGCCTCAAAACAACAACAAAAAAGGAGCCCCTGCTTTAGAAGTTAAGAGAATGGTTTTGAGCTAAAAGCAATGACATGACCTTCTACAATTTAAAACCAATGCCTCAAACTGATCCTGCAGATATTATCTCAATGCAGCAGATGAGAAGACATGTGTACAGTTGTTTGCAGCTCTTAGGGTTCCATATAAATGCTCACTAGTAAGACCACTCCATCTTATCATTTCCTTATCCACTCTCCTTGCAGAATCCCTCTCCCTCAAAGGGCTCCAGTAGCAGCATACTCACTGTACCACAGCTCGAGGCTCCACAGGACTCAGGGAGTCATAGACCATGACCACATCATTCCCATCATTATCACATGGTGCGACATCAAAACTTTGGAAGGTAAGGCTCAGCACCAGGTCAGCATCTCCACGCAGAACCCACTGGCAGCGAGCACGTGCAGGGTAGGGGCTGTCTGGGAATCCTGGGGTGGTGAAGCGGGTCACCTCCTCACCCCGAGCATGGAGGGAAAAGCTACAGCTGTCTGTACAGAAGAGAGTTAAAAAATGAGGAAAGAGACTGACGGAAAGATACAAAAAAGAAAATACATATAATATGTACTAAATAAATATAGGGTTATGGGGAAGACACTAGCAACTAGTAGGCATGACACAAATCAGTTAAACTTTTACTGGCAAAAGAATAAGAGCTGAGTTTTGAAAGAAAAAAGATTCCAAGAGGCCATGGTGAGTAGAAAGGTCTGGAGAGCGTACTTGGGAGATGGGAGTTGAAGGGTCTCATATGAAGAATAGCAAGAAGTTAACTATGGGAAAGTGGGTAATGTATAATAAGATAGTTGGAAAAGTGGATTGGCATAATAATGATGTTAGGGAAAACAACTTTAAAAGACTTCAGAACTCCGATCAAAGGAACAAGCAAATAATTGTAACTTCAAAAGATTGATGATGAAATGTACCTCCCACCTACTGGATAAAAGCTTATAAATTAGACTTACAAAAGGCAACCTGTATTCTCAGATATGACCCATGTGGTGACTTTCTAGCTTGACTACATAAATTTGTTTTAAGGGAGGGCTTCTTTTTGGGAAGAAAGTGATTTGTAAGTACTGACGTATAAGAGGAAAAGAAAGAAAAAAAAAACATCAATTAAACATTTTAAGTGCCCAAAGACAACAAAAAGTGCAAAAGGGGACATAAACTAAACAACTTTGTTATTCCCTATTAAATTTTGTTATAGTTTGCATAGTTTGATTTCTATATATAATTCTCTTTTGTATTCTCTATATATGTATATATATACATATATATAGTGAAATATTAGTGTTTAATTTGAAAAACTTAGAACTCTAATCAATGCAATACAGTGACCAACCAGAATTCCAAAGGACTGATTATGAGGCACCCTACCAACATCCTGAAAAGAGACATGATGAACTCAAGATACAGAAAGAAACACAATGTTTTCAGACTTGAGCAATGTAGTAATTTGCTTTCTATTCTGTTACAAGAGTTTTGCTTTTTTTTTTAATGGAGGGAAGGAGAAGAGATAATTTTTTTGTTTATTGAAAAAAGATTTAATTTTTAAAAAAGGAATTCTAATCAGTGAATTGACCAACCACAATTCCAGAGGACCAGTGATGAATCACGTCACCCCTAACTTCTGACAAAGAGATGGATTCAAAGAGCAAATGAAACATATATTTTTGAATCTGATAAAAGTGGGAATTAGTTTTACTTGACTATCCATATCTGTTACAAGGTTTTTGTTTCATTTTATTTTACATGGGTTGGAGAGAGAGAAAATAGATACTCGTTACTTGAATAAAAGTTCAAAACAGAAATCCTTATTTTTTAAATTTTTACAATAAAAAATCATGAACTAAGGCGGCTATGTGGCACAGTGGATAGAGCACCGATCCTGAAGTCAGGAGTACCTGAGTACAAATCTGGCCTCAGACACTTAATAATTACCTAGCTGTGTGGCCTTGGGCAAGCCACTTAACCCCATTGCCTTGCCAAAAAAAAAACCTGAAAAAAAAATCATGAACTTTTCTACAAAACTTTTTATAGAATTCTCTTTCTGTGGTGACAGAGAACTGGAAACTGAAAAGATACTCATAAATTGAGGGATGGCTGAACATGTTATAATATATAAATGTGATAGAATTCTATTGTGCTGTAAGAAATGACATAGAGCATGGATATGTGAAGTGATGCAAAATGAAATGAGAATAACGAAGTAATATACACAGTAATAACAATATTGTAACAATAATTATGTAAAACTTAGCAATTCTGACTAATAAAATGATCCATGACCATTCCAAAGGGCTCAAGATGAAAAATGCTATCAACTTCCAGATAGGGAACTGGTGGATTCTGGCTGCAGACAAAAGTATATGTTTTTCTCTTTAGTTTTCTTGTCTTTTTTTTTCATAACATGGATAATGTGAAAATATTTTTTGTATAACTTCATACATATATATAGTGAGCATTGTGTTTTTTACCTCTAGAGAGGGAGAAAGAAAATTCAGAAAAGAAAATAAATTTTTGTAAAAATAAAATACAACATAAAAAATTTATGAAAGAAAATAAATTAAGGTAAGCTAGAGTCAGGTTATAAAAAATTTAAAAGCCAAATAAACCTTATCTTTGATCCTAACAGTAAATAGATGGTATTTGCTAAGAAAAGGAGAGACATAGCCAGACATGTGCTATGGGAAAATCACCTTTAATAGCTTTGTGGAGAATGGATTAAAGACTGAAGACTTGAGTCAGGGGAAAAAATTAAGAGCTCATTGTAATAGTTCAGGAGAGACATATTAAGTATGAGCTAGACTGTTGGCTATATAAGTAAGGGAGATAGATATAAAAAAATGTTTATAGGATATGACTAAGGAGATATGTTTAACATAGTTATACATATATAATCCATCTCAGATTACTTGCTGTTAAGGGAAAAGGGGAGGGGGAGGAGGAGGGAGGGAGAAAAATGTGAAACTCAAAATCTTCCAAAAAAAAAGAATGTTGAAAGCTATCTTTGCATGTAGTAGAAAAATAAAGTGTTCATATGTATAAATACACACACACAAACATGTAGAAATGATAAAATTTGCCAATTCTATTGAGAAAAGAAAGTATAGCAGTCTTAAAGAAATCAGTGTGAATGCACAGAGATCTCAATGCCCAACTTGTTATTTTGGTTTTTTAAAAAAAAATGTACAGATGAAAACAACATTCCAAATACACCAAAATAATCAAAGCAGTACTTTCTGTAGAAACAAAGAACCAAAAACAAAGTAGATGCACACTAACTGGGAAGTGTCTAAACAAATTGTGGTAGACGAATGTGAAGAAACACTATTATACTATAATAAACAATGAATACGAAGTGTTCAGAGAAACATAGGAAGAGATATACACTGATACAGAATGAAATAAGCAGAACCAAGAAAATAACATACACAATGACCATAATAATATATGTGGAAAAAAAACAGAAAACATACTGGCTACCATATAAATTACAATAAATAAGTTTGGCTCCAGTTGAAAAATGCCCTCACTCTCCTTCCTTTGCAGAGCCAGGTAAAAATTAAATGTAAAAATTAATATTAAAATGAAAGAAAGAGAGAGCAAACAACATGATACACAAAGTGAAAAGAATACTGGATTTGAAGTTACAGTTCCTATTTTCAATTTACTTAACTTCTCTGGATCCCAAGACATCAGCAGGAAAATGAGGCAGCTAGATTAGCTGACCTCAAAGATCCCTTCAAATTCTAAATATGCAGTCCTATGTTGCAATCATAATAGCATGGATGAATATATATGAGAAAGGTGTGCTATAAGAATAAAGTAAGAATGTTAACAACAAGAATGAGTTGAAATTGTCAATGAATAAATATTAAGAACAATAAGAATGGCTGCTTTTTATAAAAGTTATACTGGGAATGAGAGAAGGATCTGTTTTGGTAGATAGGTCATTGATTATGGATAATAAATATTCCATAATTACTTGATGCTTACTTTGCTTCTAGTCCCACCCCCACCACCAAGGAATAGGATTAGGAAGGATACAATGGAAATAGTTAATAAACGGCTGAAATCAAAGATGAGAGAGGAGATGCTAACAGAACAACTAACTGTCTTAATGAGCCAACAAATATAACTGCTGAGCCTCTATCAATGATTTCTGGGAAAACTTAAAAGCATACAAGTATTGTAACCAAGATTAGAAGGAATACAGAAAATCGTAAAACAATTTTCACAGCTTTAAGAAATATTGAGCAGTAGGACTTTGGAAAAATCAGGAAATATAATTCTCAGAAACTTGTTTTGGAAATGCTGTCCACATTCAAAGAAAAAACTATGGAGTCTGAATGCAGAGGAAACGCATACTATGTTCACTTTTTAAAACTTCTTTTATATTGTTTCTCTCTCATGATCTCTTTTTTCCTCTTAATTATAATTCTACTTTCATGCCTAATATGAAAATATATTAAACATGATTGTACATGTACAACCTATATCAGATTGTTTGCTGCAATAGGAAGGGGGAAGGGAAGGGAAGAGAGAGAGTGGGTAATAAAATGTGGAATTCAAAAGCTTGGAAAAGATAAATATTGAAAATTATCTTTGTATGTAACTGGAAAAAAGGAAGAAAGGAGGAGATAAATTTTTTTTTCAAAGTGCCTTTTCTTTAAAAAAAAAAAGAAAAAGAATACAAGTATTACAAGTCTGGAGACAATAAAATTCCCCTAACACTCCCAACCAATTTTCAAAACAAAAATACAAGAAAGTAGAGAAGCTAATGTGCCTCAATTACTTATACAATTTAGAAAATATTAGTAAAGAGATAGGATATGAGCACTGAGGAAGGTAAGCACTGACTACTAAGAACCAACAGAGATGCATCATCAAGAACAGACTGTTCCAAACTAAATTAATTTCCTTTCTTAAGGAATTTTTACACTAGTAGGTCAGTGGAAAGCCCTAAACATAATACATGAATATCTTAGAAAATGATTTAACAAACTCTCCCCGATGATTTTGTGGATAAGATGGAAAAATGTGTGCTAGATGTTAGTATATTTACATAAATTTGAAACTAGTTAAATGAATGTGCCCACAGATTAGTGATTAATGGATCTGACATTTGGCTGGGGGGAGAGGGAAGATGTCCTATCAAATCGTACAAGGATTTGTCCTGGCAGCTGTCTTGCTTAAGATTTTTATCAGTGCCTTAGAGTTAATATATACTTATCATGTTGATATGACACAAAGCTAGGAAGTACCATTTCAAGAGAACTGGGAGCCAAAATGATAGATTAGAATAGTTGAATCAAATATGATGAAACTTAATACCCACCAATGGAAAGACCTACTCTTGAATTCAATCAGCTGTACAAGATGGGCAAATATGGATGAACGAAAATTTGTATGAAATTTTAGTGGCACAATAAGCCAATTTATGTGTCTGGCACATAGTAGGCACTGCATGATGTTTGTTGATTAGATGTTGGCTTCTCTTGCTGGGGAAAATGGCAGGACATGTTTAGAGCCTCGTGGTGACTGTTAGCAACTCATCAAATGCCAGGGATGGAAACTCATTTCAGGTTCCTATATCTAGGATGGATTTTAGTGAATTTTAGTGAACTGCCAGCTCACTATGAATCACAAAGCAGCCCAAATAAAGCTGATGCAATATTAGATTGCACTCATAGAATCATACTGTCCAGAATAAAGGAAACAATCATTCCCAGCTATTCTCTGCACCCTAGTCAGACCACATCTGAAGTTATAAGTCTAGTTCTTGGCGCCACATTTTAGAAAGCATATGGGCAAACAAGTACAAGCTAGTCTAGGCAATCATGACTAGGACAGAGTAAGAACAAAAGACCATTCCTTAGAATAGCTAGAAATTAGAAATGTTCAGTCTGATAGAGAAGAGGTAAGGTGTATATGATAGCTAATTTGAAGTAGGTGAAAGGTTACTACATGAAAGAATAATTTAACTAAGAACAACAAGTATAAGATGTGGAGAGGAAGATTTCAGTAAACCTGAAAGAAGGAAAGATACCCAAGCAGTAAGAGCAATCCAGAGGTGGAGGCTCCCGAAAGGAAGATGGTGGCCTACCACTGGATGTCTCCAAGCAGATACTGGGCAATCCCGTTTCGGGAAGGTCACATAAGGGATGCCTGTGCAGAGATCACCTAGATTACATGATCTCTATGGTCTCCTCTGGAGATCCTGAGAGCCTCTTATTCTGTGAGGTGAATGATTAGAGGACTAAGGAGAAATCCATAAGTATTTAATGTCCAAAGGCTTGTGTCCTTGGAAGCTTCTTTGTGTAGCATCCTCACTAAAGACTATGCCTGGAGGACAGCACCATCCTAGATACAGGAACCTGAAATGAGCTTCCATCCCTGACATTTGATGAGTTGCTAACAGTCACCATGAGGCTCTGAACACATCCCTGTTATTTTCCCCAGCAAGAGAAGCCAACATCTAAACAACAAACATCATACAGTGCCTACTATGTACCAGACACTTAAGTTCTGGCAATAAAAAGAAAGGCAAAAACTGCCTGCCCTCAAAAAGCTCACACTCTGACAGGGGAGACAATAGAAATACAACTATGTTGAGGAAAGGCTTCCTGTAGAAGGTCAGATTTTAGTTGAAGATGGCAGGGAAGCTGGGAGTGGGGAAAGAAAGTGAGAGCACTCCAGACAGTAATACTTACTGTCTCGTGTTGTCTGTGCTGTTCTGGCATCAGTGGCTAAGAAAGGAAGAGAAAAAGACTATTTATAGGGTCTGTGTATTTCCTCTCCCACTTCCTTATTACCAGAAGGGGAGGAGCTCCATCAATAAGCCAAAAACCAATGCAAGACTGTTGGATCTGTTTATTTTGTAAAAAAAGAATTCTAGGGGCAGCTAGGTAATGCACTGGCCCTGGAGTCAGGAGTACCTGAATTCAAATCCGGCCTCAGACACTTAATGATTACCTAGCTGTGTGGCCTTGGACAAGCCACTTAACCCAATTGCCTTGCAAAAAAAATAAAAATAAATAAATTAAAAATAACAACAACAAAAAAAGAATTCTACAGACTTTCCCTTGAAGGACAAATCTGAACCTGCCAGACTCTGATTCAGCCCTTATCTTTTCCCCATCCCTCCTTCTTGCCCTTCATTCTCTCTTCTTTGCCCCTCTTCACTCTGGTTCATCCATTCACCTCTAAGCCCAGAACTCACGGAAAGCCACAATTGAAGCCACGTTGAAGGACTGCAAGGCCCGGGACCTGGGAGGTAGTGTCAGGACATACTCTTTTGATAAGGTTCGCTCAACTTCTTCTACCCTATATTGGGGTACACTGAATTCTGACCAGTAATAGGCAATGACACTGCCCTCACTGAAAAAAGAGAAGGATATGAAAGTTAGTTTTGTCAATCAATTGTTTAATGACCAATTATGTACCAATCACTGGGATTACTGGGATTACAAAGAAAGGCAAAAGACAGTCCCTGCCCTCAAGGAGCTTATAGTCTAATGGGGGGGGCAATATGTGAATAACTATATAGAAATAAGATATATATACATCTTAGCCTCCAGAGTGCAGAGGAATCCAAGGACAGAGCCCTAAATCAGAGATGTCAAAATGCAACTGCCAAATGAAGCCCAAACCAGATTAAAATATAAATAGGGGTTAATCGACAGAGAGAAAGTCACTAGAATTAAAGTCTATGTTTGCAGGGAATAAGGTTATGGTCCTTACTCAGAGAGATGAATTCTGAACCCATCCAAACTGGATCAAATAGACCTTCAATTCATGTCCTGATTTGGAACCTCCCATCTTTTCTCTCTAGCTCTCTAGACAGGAAAGGTGGTCATGCCTCCAAGAAAGCATGGCAGTGGATAGAGCCTCGGGAGTGGACTCGGGAAGACCTGGAATTGTGCCTCAAATATTTACTAGTTAGCTGACCATGGGCATACTACTTAACCTCTCTCAGTCTCAGTTTTCTTACCAGTAAAATGGGGATAATAATGGTTCCTACCTCATAGGATTATTGTAAAGAACAAAAGCACTTTTCAAACCTATTATTATTACTGCTAATATTCTGGGTCCTCCTTCATTAAACTTTATTAAATAATAACTTTCATTCATGTAGAGTTTACAAAAGTGCTTTCTTTTCAACAATCTTCACAACAGACTCAGAGAAAGGAAGTGATTTTGCCCCCAATGACATGATTGAATAAGGTCAGAAATCAAAACTCTGATTAGAATAAGGTCAGAAATTTGAACTCAAATCTTCTGAATCCAAGCCTGGAACTCTTTCCACTATACCTTTTTGTCCCCAAATGGAAGATCACATCCCTGTTCCCCTGGGCTCTTACCATCTGGTATTGGCTCATTACTCATACCAGAGCTCAATCTAAGGCTAAGTAAGGTTCAGAATGACCCACTGTATCTCCAAACGAGAATAATGGTAAGGGCTCCCATACTGCCAATTTTCCCCATGTCACCTATATTGGAATCCCAGATGACTCCCACCACTTCAGTCCATTTCCAGAAGGGGCAGGTAACTCCCAAATAAAGAAGCTCTTTGCTTTTTCCCATTTGATCCCCTTGCCCCATATCCCATCTATCCTACTCCCAGTTCCTTACCTGAAGGCTGTTACTCCAGATTCCTTGTAGAAGGGTCCAAGGGCTGGAATTCCATTATATAAAACTTTCAGCTGCCAAGGAGAGCAAAGAAAATCAAAGAAGAGAGGAAGGTCACAGCAGACCCACTGACTGGTTTACACATTCCCTGCATTTCATACCCACCACACCCAGGAACTCCATATCTGTGCTCAGACACCTTTCCACCCAGTGCTCTTATTAGACTGATACTCAACCCCAGGGTCATTAATTGGATTGGAAAAAACATACAGCAGCAAAGTATCTATGTCTTCTTGCTTGGAGAGTTTTATCCTAAAAATGGCTTACCGCTTCTTTAACCTTGCTGGCCAGGTTTGCAAATTCTGTGGAGTTGGAATTCTCATAAGCATCTATAAAGTTCTCATTTGTAATCCTCAGGAAACCATTGAAGATTTTCTGTACTCGTACATTCCGATCTATAAGAAACCCAGAAAGGTAAAACAAGTAAGATTTGGATTATGCCTATCTTCTGTCAATTCACTGTCTTAGTCTCCTTCAGTCAATGTCCCACAATTATTATAAAATAAGGGGGTTGGACTAGATGAATTCTAAAGTCCTTTACAATTTTAGCTCTAAGACCTAGGGTCCTAGGACATTTGTCCTCAGGACATTGCCTGTTAGCATTGCCCGGAGACAGGGCAAAGTAATGAACCTTTGTCTCTCCCCCTCTCCTTAACCCATTATACCAACACTCTGGGGTCTCTTAACTTAAATTTCAGAGTCCAGAGGAATCCAAGGACAGAGCCCTACCTAGATCAGAGGTATCAAAATGTGACTCCCAAGTGAAGCCCAAAACAGATTAAAATATAATTGAGAATTATTTAATAAAATAAATAAAAATATGATTAAACATAGATAATATTAGTGTGTGGTTTTTTAGTCAATATGCAGCCCAGAAGGATCCTTATGTCTAAGTTAGTAGTCTCCATATCTATTTAAGTTTGAGATCATTATCTTAAACTACAAATAATGAGAATCTGCCCATCCTCAACCATTATTCTCTGGTCAACCAACATTCAGTTTTCCAATTCCCCATACCCACTGACCACTCCTTTTACCTATAAGTATATTGATGGCGCTTTTGCCAGTACTCACAATTAAAATGCCACACCAAGAATCCAACCATAAGGGATATCAGGATGAAGAAAATCAACAATGCCAACAGCACGATCCAACGCTTCGGTCCTCGTTTTTCCACCTTCCTTGAATTGTTAGCTGGCAAGAATTCCACTCCTTCCTCAAAACCATTTATATTCTAGGAGGGAAGGAAGAATCATAGAATCACCTGTTTAAAACTGGGAGAATTTCAAGGTCATCTAAAGCAAGCCCCTCAAATTAATAAATGAAAAAACTGAGACCAAGAGGGACAAAAGGGTTTGCCAGGATTTGAATTCAGATTCTCTGACTATAGGGCAGTGGCACAGTGAATAAAGGATTGGTCTGAAGATTCATCTGTGTGACCTTGGGCAAATCACTTAATCCTGTTTGTCTTAATTTCCTTATCTGTAAAATGAATTGGAAGGAAATGGCAAACCACTACAGGATTTTGCCAAGAAAACCCCAAATGGGGTCACAAGAGCTGGACACAATTGAAAACTACAATAAATGCCTGCACTGTGCTAATTATTGAGAATACAAAGAAAGGCAAAAGGACTTTTCAGTCAGACCAAGGACAAAGTCTCAGGGCACACCCATAGCTAGTGGGCACGACTTGGATCTAGTAACAGAACCAAAGTGCAGAAAAGTAGGAAGAGAAGCAGGAGATATCAGCTTACAAAAACCTAAAGAGAAGAAAGTGACCAGGAGAAGAGGGGGATCAAAAGTGTCTTTTTCTCCCAGCTTCCTTTAAGACTCAATTCAAATGCCCCCTTCTGAAGGATTTCTTTCCCATTCTCTCCACCCTCCTTTAATGTCATTCTCTGAGATTATCTTCTTTTATTTATTGTTGATTATATATGTATAATATGTACTATATGTTACATATTACCAAATACTGAACATATTTTTCATAAATACATATAAATACATATATTTATATTTGCATCGTCTTCCCCATTAAAAGTTTCTTGAAATCATCAACCATGATTTTGTCCCTTTTTTGAATCTCTGAATTTATTTCAATGCAACCTAATGGGGCTTAATAAGTTATTGTTGGCTTATAGACTCCAATAACTTCCTGATTAATCTTCTTGCTTCCAGCCTCTACTCCTTCCAATCTATCCTCGATGTAGGTTCCAATTCGATATTCTCCCAGGAGAACATTCTGAAATGATCAACTAGGATAGAGTTAGTTCTTCTCAGCAATGCAATGATCCAAAACAAGTCCAAAAGACTCATCATGGAAAATGCTGTCCACATCCAAAGAAAGAACAGATGATGGGAGTCTGAAAGCAGATCATAGCATACTATTTTCACTTTTTTTGTGTGACTTTTTTTCCTTTTGTTCCATTTCTTCTTTCACAACATGACTAATATGGGTATGTTTTATATAAGTGTGTGTATATATATATATATATATATATATATATAACCTATATCAAATTGTTTACCATCCTAACAAAAGAGGAGGAAAGGGAAGGAGGGAGAAAATTTGGAACTCAAAATTTCCACATAAAAATGAATGTTAAAAATTTTCTTTACATATAATAGGAAAAAATAAATTACCATCTACTGGAGTGGCTTTCATGAGGGAAACCAGATTGATTTTCTCTAAAGAAAGATCTGACTATATCATTCCCTAATTCAAAAATCTCCAATGGATTTCTGTCTCTAGGATAGTACAAAACTTCAAACTGGCATTTAAGAACCTCCACAATCATGCAATTTAATTTCATATTATTCCCATTTACACACCCTCCTTTACAGTTCAAATTCCAAAATCTAGAACACACTGGTACCTTTCCTTGAATTCAGAATCTGTAACTTCCATCAAAGCACAGCTCAGGTGGCACCTTCTAAGTGGTTTCTGTTTCCTCTATATATAAAGATTTTCTTCCTTTTGAAATTCTTTCATATAACATTGCACTTACTTATCTGTGTTTATATAGCATCAGATTCTGGAGGGACTCCCCTCCTACTACAGAAGAATGTAAGCTCTTTGAGGTTAGGGAGTGGTTTCATTTTTTCCTTTGAGCCTGATACATGAATATTTATTAAAACGAATCTGAAAACTAGTTTGAGCAAAGAGGCAAAGATCCAGGCAAGGGTAATAGAAAAGGGGAGGAAAGATTTATTCCTGAAGTTAATGTGCAATTTTCTACATGGGTCTTAAAGCTTGTTCAGAGGCCAGCGTCCTCATCTGTTAAGAAGAAAGAAAAGAGTGTATCACCCTCAGAAACAAATTTTCTCACTCTCAAAAATTCAAGTTCCTGGTTCCAGCTGGAATGGGTCACCTATTTACATTGTAGGTGAACCGTGTAGAAAGAGGTGGATCCCAGCTAACATTTAACAAGCCAAGAGGAAAAAGGCTTTATGGCAACAAACTAGCTGTTCTGATTATTCTGATTAGGAACAAACTGTTGATTTTCAACTCCATTGTCCCGACAGAGTTCAACATGAGACATAAAGCACAAAACTGTCACGAGTCATTTACGCCCAAAGGCTGCTATCTGAAAGAATGGGAGATACAGTAAAATATGAAGATGAATATGACCCTGACTGTGATCACCACCCCGGGTCCTGCTCATGACATAATCAGAATGGGGGACCAGGACAGATGCAGACTTACTTGTAAAGCCAAGGTCAGGAAGCATGAGAAATGTTCGAGTTGTGTGTGGTGAAAGAAAGGTCAACAGAAAGAATTATGGATTGAGAAGAACAGGGAGTGGAGGGGAAGCATTGATTAAGTGCTGAGACATTGTATTGAGTGCTTTATAATATTATCCCATTGGATCTCCACACTAACCCTGTGGAGTGGGTGCCAATATTAACTAGGAGCCAGAAGACCTGCGTGTGAATCCTGATTCTGTCTCTTACCATCATGGGCAAGTCACTTTACTTAGGGCCTCATTTTCTTCCTCTATCAAAGAGAGGATCTGATGAACTTGCTGATCCCTTCCTGCTGCAAATCTATGGTTCTCTGCTTCAAAGTGCTAGTCTCTGCTGCCCAAGAAGCCTCTGAAGACTTTATATGCTTAGTTTGAGGCATAACCAGGGCTATGCAACTTGTGTCCAGACTTGGCTTTCCTCTCCAGACAGACAAGACAACTACACCAAAGAAATCCAGGTAAATCTCAGGAGGGGGGGGTCCAAAATACTGGATCAAATTTCTAGGGGCCCTGGATATTGCAGTTCCCTCAGATCCATAGAAAGATGCAAAAATAATATCTTATATCATTTGACACAAGAGAAATACCCAGCTACCCATTAGGGTAGTATGAGCTGGATAAGGGGATAGGACATTGTAAGTAATATGGCCACTAGCAATAAATAATACAGCAATAGTAGCTACAACCACAACCACTACTACTACTACTACTACTTACTAAAATTACTATACTACTACTACTACTATTACTTATACTAATATTGCCAGTACTACTATAGTATTACTAGAGCTAGTATTACTACTACAAAGATAATATGTATAGAGAACCTCTCCATCCATTATATCTCATTTGATATTCACCACAATCCTGTAGATTTGGCAAGACATCTAAGCTTCTAGAAGGCTAATTGGTTTTGGTTTTTGTAGTCCCCTGGTCCCAAGTGCAATGTCTTGTAAGGGCAAGCCCTTAACATATGATTGTCAATTTGAAGGATAATCATCATCTTTATAGATGGGAAAAATGAGGCTCAGAGAATAATTTGCCCAGTAAATTACCCAGTAATTTACCTTACTCAGAAAGTAAAATTATGTGGACAGCTCTTCATCTGGTGCTCTTTGTAGTACAGCACAGAGCAGGAAGAGGGGGAAAGATATTCTCCCAACAGGGTCAAAGAGAAAGGATGGGATGCTAGGAGACAAAGCTATGTTTCAGGAATCCTCACCATAGCAGAACTCTACAAACTCTTCAGGTCTGGGATACTGCTTCTCTGTTCTGAAACCTGAGCTCAAGAGTTCAAGGTGGGTGGGCCTGAATTCTACAGATCTGTTTAATTAATAACTAAATTGTCTCCTTTTATAGAATAGGCTCCTTTTAAAATTTAAATTAAAACAACTGAAGGGGCCTTTACAGATTCTACCTCCTCCTTGTATTGATAGGAAAGCCAACTTAGTTCTTTCTAGCACATTACTCAATCCATCTCTCCACATCCCCCCTGGAGGAAGTGTTAACTTGGGCACTTCTCATCCAGTTCTTCTCCATAATACACATGGTACATTTAAACCCACTTTCAAAAGCTAAGAGGACTCACATATATGCAAATGCATACACAGGAAGACACACAAGATATAGATACAAAAAATAACACCCAGAAAGAAAACAGGGGGATTAGTGGATCTCTAAGAACACTCTTATAAAGCTGGATAAGATTCTCTGCAAGTAAAAGAGAAGCTGATGAGTAGAGAAGTCAGTGCATAGCCATTCCTACTCAACTTCCAAATTAGTTGAGAACAACCATAGTTGAAGGAAATGATCATTAAGCTGGGTAGAAGGGGAATGCAGAGCAACTAGGGGCAGTGAGAAGGCAAAGTAGAAAGATCTCTCAGCCTGGAGCCAGGAAGACTCTGCTTCCTGAATTCATATCCAGACTCAGATACTTACTAGCTATGTGACTCTAAGGCAAGTCACTTCACCCTGTTTACCTCAGTTTTTTTCACCTATAAAATGAGCCAGAGAAGAAAATGGCAAATGACTCCATTATCTTTGCCAATAAAACCCCAAATGGGGTCACAAAGAATCAGACGGGACTAAACAATAACAACAACAATGTAGAGCAATCAATCAGTTAATAAATCAATCACTCAACTAGTACTTAGTGTCTAAGAGTTGGGGATAAAATATAAAGAATGAAACAATCACAATGAATTTACATTATATTGTGAGTGACAAGTATATATAAAATATATATACAGCATACAAAGTTAATAAATACATGTTCTATATACATACATGTATATATGTATATTTATATATATACACATACCAAGTAATTCAATACAAGGTTGTTTGGGAGAGAGGCCCCTGTTAGGTGGGAGAAGATCACAAAGGCTTCATGAAGAAGATGGCTCCTGAGCTACACGAAAAATGAACTGCATACATGTATGTTTGTAAGTAGTATGTGTATATGTGTTAGAGTGCATGTGTTGTGTGGTGTTTATGTGTGTATTGTATATATATATGTGTGTATTTATTAAGCTTATAATTATAAAATTATTATTTATAGTTTTGTAAGTATTTGAAGGAAATGATCATTAAGTTGGGGGAAAAAGGAATGGCCTCTTTTTATATCCCTCAGTGCTTATTACAGTCCTTAACACATATTAGGTGTTTAATTTTGTCCTTTTATATGCAGTCTTAAAATAGTACCTGTCATTTAATAAATACTTAGTTGGAAAATGAGAAGTCCATCATCTGGGAAATGATTGAACAAATTGTGGTATAAGAATGTGATAAGAATATTACTGTCCTGTAAGAAATCATGAGCAGAAGGACTTTAGAAAAGCCTGGAAAGACTTACATAAACTGATGCTGAGTGAAGGGAGCAGAACCAGGAGAACATTGTACAAATTAACAGCAACATTGTGAGGTAATTAACTATGATGGACTCAGTTCCTCTTAGCAGTTCAACAATCACAGATAATCCTAAAAGACTTGTGATGGAAAATGCCATCCATACCCAGAGGAAAAACTATGGAGTCTGAATGCAGACCAAAGCATATTATTTACTTTTTAAAACATGCTTTATGTTTTCTTTTCTTTTTCTCATGCTTTCCCCTCCATTTAATTATGATTCCTCTTTCACAATATGACTAATATGAAAATATGTTACATATGATTATTCATGTATAACCTATATCAGATTACTCACTGTCATAGGGAGGGGGAAGGAAGGAAGGGAGGTAGAAAAATGTGAACTCAAAAACTTACAGAAAAAGATGAACATTGAAAACTAACACATGTAATTGAAAAAATAAAATAACATTTAAAAAATAAACTATAGCATAAATGATGTTAAATAAATACTTGTAGATTGAGTGATAAATTTATAACTTTCTGGTCATTTCCTCCAGTTTTTATTACTGTTCTGCCCACCTTCCAGGAAGTTGGTTGAGGATAACAAAATGTTAACCTCTTTGCCCTCCAGTATCTCCTTTACCAAAGGAAAGCCACAAATCTCAGCAAATCTCAGAGTCCTCTTACATACTTACTTTTCCCCAGGAAGATCATGCAGCTGGGGTTAGAGCCATAAATTCAACCCAAGACTCCTCACTACTAATCCAGTGTTCTTTTTATTTCTCTCAGCCTCAGTACTTTTTTATATTAGAAATTGCTTTGAAGGGATTTGTGCTGAGGCTTGAAAAGAAAGCACAGAATGCAGAAATAGGGAGACATTTTAAGCCTGGTGGACAGCCAGTGTTAAGGAACAGAGTTAGAAGACAGAGTGTTGTGTTCAAGGACCAGCAAGAACAGTTTGGCTAAATCATAGAGTATCTGGAGGGAAGTAAAGTATAAAGAGTCTGAAAAGGTAGGAAGGGGTAAAGTTGTAAAGGGCTTTAAATAACAAACAGGTTTTTATATTTGATCCTAGAAGTAATAGGAAGTCACAAGGGTGGGGGGAAGGTAACATGGATCAAATGAGATCTTTGTAAAGCATCTAGAACAGCTCTTGTTTGTCCTTGTGAAGAAGACCACAACAGGGATGTGATGACATGAAAAATAGGTATTATATTTGAATGAGAGCATGCTGTGCTGTCATCAGCCTCACTTTTTCCTCCACAACCATCTGGGTTCAGTGGCCAGATATGAATCAGGAAGTGACTTGCCCAAGGTCACACAGTTAATAAGTGTCAATGTCTGAGACTAGATTAAAACTGAGGTCCCTTCTGACTTCAGGGCTGGTACTCTATCCACTGCATTAGCTAGCTACTTAATAATAGTAAGTGCTTAATAAATATGTGTTCCCATCCCCTCCCGTTAAGAAGAAAATTATTTCTGCTCTGTGTGTTTTAAGTTTGAGCTATCTATAGTATACCAGTTCAAGATGTACAACAGGCAGATGGTGGTGTATAACCAGAGATCAAGAATGAGGTTAGGACTAGATAGATTTTATAATTATCTGCATAAAAATGACAAATACATGGGAACTGATAATAACAAGCAAGTCAAAATAGGATACAAGAGAAAAAAAAAAGAAGGCCCATGTTTGAGCTTTGGAAGATAGCCACCATGAATAGGCACAATCTGGATGAAGATCCAGAAAGGAGACCAAGGAAAGGTTTGACAGATATGAGAACTAGATATGAGCAGAGCCAGGAAATTAAAGAAAGGGCAGAGTACCCAGGAGAAAAGGATAACTGACCATGTCAAAGACTGCAGAGAAGTCAAGAAGAATGAGAAATGAGAAGACATCATAAGATTTTGCAAGGATGAAATCAATGATAACTTTGGAGAAAGCAGTTTCAGTTAAGTGATGAGGTTGGAAGTCATACTACAAAGGGATTAGAATTGAATGAGGGAAGATGTAGAGTTATCAATTGCAGGTAGTTTTCTTAAGGAGTTTAGCCACAAAATAGAAGAGAGATCTAGGATGATAGCTAATGGGGATAACAGAATCAAGTGAAGGTTTTTTTTTAAGGACAAAGGGGATTTGGATGTGTTTGTAGGAAGAAAGGAAGCAGCCAGCAGGTAGGAAAAATTGAAGATGATTGGGGGAGAGGCAGAAACAGGAAAGGGGAAAGAGGGAGAGGAGGAAGAATGATAATCTGTTGGAGAAGATGAGATGAAATGGAATCAGTGGTACATGCTGAGGGGTTTGCCATGGCAAGAAGGACCACGAGACATGAGGGAAGGAAGAAATAGTAGGAAAAGACGTCTTTATGATATGAGGATTAAAAGTGAATGGCTTCATTTTTTTTTTTTTTAGTGAAACATGAGGCAAGGTCCTCAACTAAGTAAAATAAAGGGTTTTCATAGGAGGTAAGAAGAAACATGAAAAGATATTGAACAGTTGATGTGGTAAGCTTGTTAATTGATTAAGAAATTTAAAACAAATGCTTTTGCTGTAGTGGGGCCCAGTTGAGATTATGTAACATGAACTGAATGTGGACACAGTCTACATGGTTTCATTATTTTCACCAGCTTTGTTCAATATGTGAATAAGAATGAAGGCAGTAGATAAGGAGAGCATCTAAGGTAGGAATTTGGCAAGTCATGATTGGCAATAGAATAAGGGCAAAATGGACTCCAGTGTAAAGGACAGCTAAAAAGTTGAACTGATTCTTCAAAGTCAAGATAGGGAAGAAAAGAGAATGTAACAAGGTCATGGGATGATTGAGAAATATCTGAGATATGGAATAATAGCTACTTAAATCAATTAAACAAGAATTTATCACCAATGAACAAGATACTATGTTAAGAGGTTGGGGATACAAAGAAGAAAATAAAGCAGCCCCTCATCTAGGACACTAAAAATAAAGAAAATGGATACAAATAAGTCATTGGGGCTGGTGGGGGAGAAGTAGTTTTAGCTCTTGGAAAAATCAGAAAGGTTTTGTGTAAAAGAGGGAAAGTTGATCGCAATGTTAAAGAAAAAAATTCTAAAAAGGTTGATGTGAAATGAGTATGAATTCTAAACATGGAGTGAAAAAACCAGAAACAAAATGATAATAATATTAATAATAACTAGCATTTATATATATGGTGTCTGCTGTGTTACAAGTATCATGCTAAGTGTTTTACAAAAACTATTTTATTCAATCTTCACAACTATCCTGTGAAATAGACACTATCATCAATCCCATTTTAGAACTGAAGAAACTGAGGCAAACCCCCAAAAAGGTCATAATTTTTTAAAAATAGAGAACAGAAGTCATAGTTATGATTAGGTCAAGTGTTCTGAACCAAAGAAAGGCTAGAGAGATGATCATAAAAGACAAAATCATTTTAATTACATAAAATTTTAAAGTGTTTACATAAACAAACTTAATGCAGATAGAATAAAAAAACCTTCAAAATGGAAAAAAATCTTTACATCCAGTATCATTGATAGAAATAATATTACCAAGGATAAATTGGAAATGTATATAAATTACAAAGCAATAATAACAATAACTAGTTTTTATATAGTTCTTTAAAAATTATAAAGCATTTTAAATAAGTTATATCATTTGATACAACAAATCTGTGAGATAGGTGCTTTATTAGCTGCTTTACAAATGAAAAAACGTGTCACTCAGAGTAGCACAGCAAAGAATCAAAAGGTAGGATTCATATTTACCTCTTCCTAACTCTAAGTTCAGAACTCTAGCTATGGTACCAACCAATCCCTAATAAATAAGTATTCAAGGATATGAATAAATACTAACCATAGAAAAACATGCTCCAAACTAATCACAATTAATAAGAGAAATGCAAATTAAAACACAGTAAGTTTTCACCTTGGGTGCAAATTGGCAAAAGCAGATCAAAAAATCACAAAGTCAATGTTGAAATGTTTGAAAAGACTGACTCACTAATATACTGTTATTGCAACTATGACTTTGTACAAATATTCTAAAAAGCAATTAGAACTGAGATAAGAAAAGTGACTAAACCATTCATACTGTTATAGATTTCGAGTTGAAAGGGGTTTTTAAACATTGCTGAGTCTGATTCCTCTTTTTGAAGATGAGAAAACTCATCATATCAAGAAGTGACTAACCCAAGGTCGCACAACTGCTAAGTGTCCGGTGGGGGTGCAGAGAGATAGTGACAAAAGGGGGAGAGGGAGAGGGAGAGGGAGAGGGAGAGGGAGAGGGAGAGGGAGAGGGAGAGGGAGAGGGAGAGGGAGAGGGAGAGGGAGAGGTGATAAAGGATTCAAATCTTTCTGTACTTAGGTCTGGTCATTAGGCTGCAGGGCTGACTCGATTAGGTATTAACTCAGATGATCTATAAAAGAGGCCCAGGAGAGATAATTAAAGACTATCATGTGCTAATTGATATTCTACTACAGCTGGTGTTTTCAGAGCCAGAGGTTGAAAAGCAGAATGAGGTCACTCACTGCAGAGAGTGGTCGACTTACTCAGACCTGGGACTTTGGACAAGGGTGTTTCAACTCAGACTCCACTGCTAACTTCTCACCTAGTAAGGCTTCTTTATACTCCCCCTTTCAATAACTGGCTTTATGTACCTACAAAATGGAATATTTAGAGAGGACTCTAAATATGAGATATCATCACTTTCATCAATCACCAAGAACCAAACTACTCCAAGAGAGGATTTGCTGGACAGGTCAGTATAGGTTGGGTTGTACACAGAACACCTAGGATGTCTCTAGCATTTTTGGATGCTGAAACCACTATCTTTTTTTTTTGAAAGATTTTATTTATTTTGAATTTTACAATTTTTTCCCCAAGCTTGCTTCCCCCCCCAGAAGGCAGTCTGTTAGTCTTTACATTGTTTCCATGGTATGAATTGTTGCATACTAAGTTAAATGTGATGAGAGAGAAATTATATCCTTAAGGAAGAAACATAAAGTATGAGATAAAGCAAAATTATATAATAAGATAACATTTTTTTTAAATTAAAGGTAATAGTCTTTGTTCAAACTCCACAATTCTTTCTCAGGGTACAGATGGCATTCTCCATTGCAGATATCCCAAAATTGTGCCTGACTGTTGCACTATTGGTATGGGCAAGTCCATTAATGTTTATCATCACTCCCATGTTGCTGTTAGGGTATATACAATGTTCTGGTTCTGCTCATCTCACTCAGCATCAGTTCATGCAAATCCTTTCAGGCTTCCCTGAATTCCCATCCCTTCTGGCTTCTAATAGAACAATAGTGTTCCATCACATAACACAGTTTATTAAGCCATTCCCCAATTGATGGACAGACATCCCCTCGATTTCCAATTCTTTGCCACTACAAACAGAGCTGCTAAGAATATTTTTGTACAAGTCATGTTTTTACCCTTTTTTCATAATCTCTTCAGTGTATAGACCCAGTATTGCTGGATCAAAGGATATGCATATTTTGTTGCCTTTTAGGCATAATTCCAAATTGCTCTCTAGAAAGGTTGGATGAGTTCACAGCTCAACCAACAATGTAGAAACCACTATCTTTTTTTCAAAAAAAAAAGAAAAAAGAAAACAGGAGCTGGCGGAAAAATTCTCTAGTTACTTTTACTAGCAAAATTCTGACTAGGGTTCTGAGTTTGGGGCTTGTTTCTGAATTCCCAGAAACATAATAGAGCATGAGGTCACAAAAAGATGACCAGAGACATGAGAATAGCAGGGAATGACTTTAAAACCTTGACTCTGTATTTACCAGATCTCAAGAGATCTGAGGTGAGCAAAGTCAAAAATTCAGAAAAGTCAGCTTATTTTTAATTATCAAGTATTTATTCTTTTCTCCTCACCCTCTCAAATAAAAAATAAATTCTGGTAATATTGATAGACAAACAAAAGTAATTTCCATATTCAATACATCCCAAATTGAGTGCTACATTCTGTATATTAGTTCATCATCTCTTGTCCAGATGTAGCTTCATTATCAGTCCTCTAGAATCAATCATGACTAATGATTATGTCAATTAGAGTTAAGTAGTTCAAAATCATTCATTTATCAGTGTTGATGCTAGAAGTTTTTTCCCTGGCTCTGCTCACTTCACTCTGCATCAGTATATGTAAATCTTCCCAGTTTTTTCTGTAACTGTCTTTCTATACTTTTTTTGTTAAATGGAATTCTGTTACATCCATATATCATAATCACACCCCTCTTCATTTCATTTCTTTAAGTCCCAACTTTATTTTTGCTAATTCTAAAGGGAAAAAAATCAAGCCTCTAACAGAGAGTAGCTTCTGACTTTCAGGGCCTCCCTAATGCTTCTGAGGCCACTTGAGTAATAACATTTCTATAATCAGATATTATCAGCAGAGCTAGACTATGGCTATGATTACATGAAGGAAATTCACTGGGAAATTAAGGTTTCCTTAGAATGGTATCATAGGAATGTATGCCAAAGAGATGGTGCTCTGCTTGACCTATCTCCTCTCACCTGTGGAAAGAACTGGTTACATAAGAGCCATCACCCTATTTTAGGCAAGTCACACAATAGGGACCTGAAAAATGATGTCAGACTTCAATACTCTAAGAAAGTACCAGTACTCTGAGAAACTAACAGTAGGCTATGAAAGCACCTTAGGAATCTGAGAGTCATCTCAGAGCTTCTTCAGGTTCACTGTTTCACTGGAAACATACATCAATCAATCCATCTATCCATCCATCCATCCATCCATCCATCCATCCATCCATCCATCCATCCATCCATTCTTCATTCATCTATTCTATAAACATTTACTAAGTGCCTACATTTTTCAGCCATCTCTACACCATGTATCCACATTTCAATCACCATCATCATTCTCTACTCCCCCTTCTCTACCTTGAACTCCACCCCTAGAACCCTGAGATCTATTAGATGATCTTTCACCTTATCTTACCTTATCTTAAAATCATGTCCATAAATTACTTCTTAACCATCTTGACACTATATCCTCTATTCCTCAACCCCTTGGTTGTTCCCCTTTGTTTATCTATGATCTTTCCCTATTAAAAAATTAGTCAGTTAATAAATATCTTCTCTCTCTCTTCTTCTCCCTCTCCTTCTCCCTTTCTGTCTCAACTAAATGCCTCACCATCCCTGAGATTAACACACACAAAACTCTCACCCTATATGTCACTTACTTATTCAATTCATAGACTAACACAGCCCTTTCCCTTAATTCTATTGATAGTCAGGCCCTTTGTTTATGTGGCTGCTCCTTAGCCCCTCCACCAAAGGATGAATTAGGAGGAACAAAGGTGAAAGGGAAGTCTTTTTTATTCTTTTTATCAGATTTATTCAAAAGCCTGACTCAGGAAGAAAATAAAATTACTGACCTCAAGTCTTTATTATTTGTGAATTTCAATGAACCAAACCCCTACTGGTTCTGGGACAACCAGGCCAACTAAAAGTGGATTGTACCTCACAATTAAAGAGACAAATCAATAACAACAACAAAATCTATCAGCTTTCTCACACAGCATCTGGCTGACCACCCCTCATTCTAAAGGGAAAGCCCTCAGGAGACCTAATTCAACAAACCTGGGGTATATTGTTTTTAATTTATCACACAGAAACTAAACCAGGGCCACTTAACACATCTACTCTAGTCCCACTACTGGTTTCAGGAAATAGTAAATTTTTACAGCCTTCATTCCCTTCCCCTTCCCTTCTCTTCCCAGAGATATCCCTACCCATATACATTGCCAGGAACACTTACACAGTCATATAGCCAATCATAAAACCAGGGACATACTCACAGCTGAGCACTATTGGGGAGGAAGGGAAGGGAAGAACAATAACAAGAAAATTAAAAGAGATAAAGAACAGTGGGAAAGATAGGATGTTTTATATTCATTTTCTTCACCCCCTCAATTAGGAGATAATGGATATAATTAAGGGAGAGGGGAACTCTGAGCTCAGGTCCATGTTTCTCAGCTCCCTAGTATTTCAGTGATCCCATCTGTAAAATGAGCTTAATGATTCCCTATGTCCTTCCTTGCAGAGATGCCACAAGATTTATTGCGTAATTGCTCTGTAAAGGAAAGTTGCTTATTACTGTCAATTAGTAATGGCACACTGCTGCCTGTCCCAACCTGGAACAAGTCAGTTTTCTTTTGGGGGGGGAGGGGTAGAGGAAGAGATAGACACAGTCAAAAGCCAGGAATGTTGGTTTAAAAATAAAACAAAAAATGACAGGAAAAGCTAATCTTGTGAAATTATCTAGAAGAATATTCAATTATCTATGACACATATCGTAACAAGCTCCCTGAGATCGCAGGACTGTTTCATTTTTGTTCTTTGTTATCTTCAGCACAGCACCTTAAAGATATTTACTGAATTTGCTTAAATCCAAGATAGTTCAAATCTACTAGGCTCACAAGTGTAATGATACTTCTATCCCAGATTGGTCAATAAGCACCAATCATCTTTCTGGGCCATAAATAGAAAAGTTAACCCCTCCTTCAAAAAGACACAATCGGGGCAGTTAAGTGGATAGGGAATTAGCACTGGAGTCAGGAGGACCTAAGTTCAAATGTAGCCTCAGACACTTAATAATTAGCTAGTTGGGTGACCTTGGGCAAGTAACTTAACTCCACTGCCTTAAATAAATAAAAAAAAAATGAGACCTATATTCAGATATGATCAATTTTTTTTTAAAAAAAGACACAACTAGTAATATATGAAAAGACCTCATCCTCTTCATCAAGGTTCATACAAATCATAATTTATCAATATGGAAGAAAATAAGCATCTATCCTCACTGAAAGACAATTCAAGATGGACCATATATATGGTCCATCTTGAATATATGTGTATAGGAAGGAAAAGGGAAATTTCTTTTTAGTCCCTCCTCACCCTTTCCAGACACCCTCTAAAAGTCAATGTACTGAATACATAGTCAACCTGGAGAATACAGTAAACCCAGAATTCTAGGGGTCACCTATTCTAAACTTTTGTAATTTGTATTCACAGAAAGCCAATTAAGGGGAGAAGTATCAATCTGAAACAAATTTTTTTCCTAATCACAAATTATTTTGTCTAGATTTAGTCCATGGACATTACTATGTCAAAACAACACCTGGAATTCAACCACCTGGGATGCTGTCTCAATATCTCTTCTTCCACGTCCAATTAGAAGTCCCAAACCTGAAAGTAACTGGTAGACTAGTCCTATTCTAGATTATAGAATTTATACCCCACCTTCACTCTTCCTACCTTAATCAACCCATCCTCTCTAACGATATATCAATTCCCACTTCCTGGTAAAGCTTTCACTATCCAATTCCATTCAATAAATATTAACTAAGCATCTATTATGAGACAGGTCTAGGTGCTACAGAAATAAAGATTAAAAAGTGACAGACACTGACTTCAAGGAGTTTTCTTTCTCCTAAGGGAGTTTTAACAATGACACACATGGCCACAGTAGGAGGTAGAAAGTGATAAGACTGAGGGGAAAAATCCAGACAAAGTGACCCAGGAAGACTTTGAGACTGAAAGGTCTACTTTCAGTGTGACTCCATGGAAAAAGGGGTAGCACCTGAGATGCTAATTTTTATTTATTTAGGGCAATGGGGTGGAGCAACTTACCCAAGGTCACACAGCTAGGCAGTTATTAAATGTCTGAGCTGGGATTTGAGCTAAATTCCTCCTGACTCCAGGGCCAGTGCTCTATCACTGTGCCATCTACCTGCTCCATTGAGTTGAATCTTGAAGAAAGAAATATTTTGAAAAGCGGTGATGCAGGAGGGCAGAGAAAGACCAGAAGGGGAGAAAGCATTTTAAAATCCAGAAACAGTTATTAGTCCAATTTGGCTAAATGTGGTGATTTGGGAAGAGAAATAATTAAAAAGAAAAATAGATTAGAGTTAAAGTACAGAAGAACTTAAAAGAACCTTAATGAGTTTGGTGGGGTTTTTTTTAATCCTTTAGGCAATGAAAAGCTGTGAAAGTCTGCTGAGGTTTCTTGTTTGCTTGTGTTAGTAGGAAAGAAACATGAACAATGCATTAGGAAGATTGCTTTTGAAGTTGTTAAAAGGATGAATTAGAAAAGATGAAAACTGTTGATAGGAAGAGAAGTTAGAGAACTGTTATAATACTCCAGAAGAAAAGTGCTAAGGGCTAGACATATCTGATGGTTATGAATTGAGAGAAAGAGAGAGATGCAATAGAAATTGGAGGGAGAATCAACAGAACTTGGCTATTTACCGGATGTTGGGGAAGGGTGGAGAAAGGGGAGGGGACAAGCTGGAAAAGACTCAAAAATATGAATGAGTTTTGAGTAACTCAGCATAGTGCCTAATGCATTGTATGGGCTTAATAGGTAGGTGTTTTTTGATTGACAGACTGAAATAAGGAAGTTGGCAGGACAGACTAGAGGGTGGATACAGGATACTTATATGAAGATGATGAGATGAAGATATGAAGAGTTAAGTTTTAGACTGTCTGAGGTCATGGCAGAAGATTTGGGTGGAGGTGCCTAGAAGGTAGTTGAAATGCTTTCCTGAAGTTTATAAGAAAGATTTAGAACTTGCCATATAGATCTTGTAGTCACTCACACAGAAGTATAATTAAACTTACGGGAGTTGATAACATCATCAAGTGATAGAGAATAAAGAAGAAACACCCACATTTACAAGAGTAAGATGATGAATCAGTGAAAGAAGCCAAGAAATACTGATCAAACATATAAGAAGAGAAACAGAAAGTCACAATTATCATGGATGTCCAGGAAAGAGAAGAGTGTATAGCAGGAATGAATGGTTTTTGGTGTCAAGAAGGTAAAATTAAGAAGGAAATATGAAAAAAGATAGTGAATTGATTATTAGAAATAAAAATTCAAAAAAAAATAAAAATTCACTGGTAGTTAAGAAATCTAAGAGAAAAATTTTATTAAAACAAATGACAATGGATTAAAAGAAAGTGGTAATAAGGTAGTAAGAAAGTAAAGGCAGTAAATGTAAATTGACTACCTCTTTGACAGTGACAAGGAGAAACATTAAATAACAAGAGATTGACAGGACAGCAAGGTTATAGGAAAGTTTTTTTAAAAAGATAAGAGAGTTCAGTTTTTATCATGTATACAGGTACCAGGAAAGAGTCAGAGACAGGGTGAGATTGAATACATTGGAGGACAAAGGTATGATAGATGAGCTGTAGTAGAAACTGAATATATTAAGGTCCCTACCATGCAGGCTAGGCTAATTATCCCCTAAAAAGGTAGTGAAACAGTCCTGGATACATTTTTGGCCCAGAGGACTTAACACATGAGTTACTGATATAGGTTTTATGGTGACCAAAACACAAAATCAAATGTAAGAAAAATCACTGGTTGCTACCTTAGGTTAGACACATACTGATACCTAATAGAAATAATGGCATGTCCTTGGTGCCCAGCTTTTTCATGCTACATCTAAGTAAAACTTTTTTTGTTAATTGTTAGATGGTCTAAAAGTATATATTTCATTTGCAGTCCCAAATATGAAATATTTGATTGACCTAGCCCATGAGAGGTAGCAAAATCAAAAGCACAAGTGAATTCTCTGAGCTTAGAGCGAAGGAGGGTTAGAGGGATAAAGATGTAGAGAGAATGGATAAGATCAACTCATCTCAACTTCATATTTTTTTTTAGTTTTTTTCCACGGCAAATGGGGTTAAGTGACTTGCCCAAGGCCACACAGCTAGGTCAATATTAAATGTCTGAGACCAGATTTGAACCCAGGTACTCCTGACTCCAGGGCTGGTGCTTTATCCACTGCACCACCTAGCCGCCCCAACTCATCTCCATATAATAGGAGGTGATGGTCTCTGCTGAGGCAGGAAAGTAGGTTTGCTAGAAAAGCCTGTCCAACAATGTTATTTCTAATATCTCCTTCCTCTCATCACCTAAAGTGCTAATTGTCAAAACATCATTCATTTAATTAATAGGAGCCTAAGAACCCATAAGAATGTAAACTCCTGGAGGTTAGGGAATATTTCAGCTTTTTCTTTGCATCTTCAGTGGCTAGTACATGCTTGGACTAATCAGTGTTTGTCAAATGAAGACAAATTTACAGCTAGACAGAACTTTAGAGTTCATCTGGCTCTACACCCCACCTATCTCCATTTTTACAGATGTGAGCTGCTTAGAGTAAGAAAGAGTAAGTCATTTGCCTAAATTCACATGGGTAGTAAGAGGCAGAGTTCAATCTTTTATTGTTTTGTAGAATGCAAACACCTACAGAGTGCCAAAATCTAATATAACTTTGCAATGTGCCAAGCATACTGAGAGGTATTCAATATATATTTGCTAACTGACAAACAGCTTTAGAAGTTCTTTCTAAAGCAAGCAAATTCACATATTGCAAAAGTCACTGGGCAGTTTCCAGTAACACCGTTTAAAGGTGTGCCCTTTCTCCTTCCCAACCCTCCAGGCTTCTCTTGGAGATAACATGTTGCCCAGCACCTCCATTCTGAGGTTTCTGCATTCGGATAGACATAACCCAATTCAATCCTGGCTGCTTGGTGGGTTCATCTGAGGACCACCTGTCTACTTTGTTTGCTTCTTAGAGGTAGGGTAGAAGTTTCCTTAAGGCTTTGATTCTGGGACTACTATTTCACCCCCACTCTCACTCCCTCCTAGCCCCTCCATTCAGACTGATCTATGAGCATAATTTTCCAGACTACTAAATCTTGCTCCTGAGAATCCCATAGGACTCAACTTATTTTGCTGATTACTGCCTAGGAACTTGGTTTCTAGCTCTAGAAGAAAGTGAGGTCTACCTGCCTGGTTTTCAGGGGGTGAAGTTAATACACTCTGACCCTGCCCCTCCTCCTGAAGCTCCCCTCCATCTCAGTCATTTCTAATTCCTGTTCTTCCTGTTCTTCTATTGCCAGGCTCAGAACAGAAGCCTGTGCCACTGGAAACTGCCATGGACTCTTGCTCCAGTGGACTCCCATAGAGACCAAACACAGAGAGAAAGAAAAGGCAGAAGAAGCATGACCAATTTTCACCAGTTTCCTTTCCTGTATCTGCTTGCAGAAAAGTAGAGAGATGAATAGAGACAGACAGACAGATAGATAGACAGACAGACAGACAGATGATACATAGCATGATGATAGTCCACTGTTTATTTTCACAACTACACAAAAGTAGTTTGGCAGAATTGCAGAGGTGAGATAGTGGGGAAGTCATAAGATCTCAGACTTAGAAGGGTCCTCAGAAGCCATCTGTACCTGAACAGAAACCACTCCCCTCACCCCACCCCCAACTCATTCATTCATTCAGCCTATGCCTAAAGAATTCCAAATTCCAATACCTCCCATGGAAGTCCATTCAACTTTGTGTTAGTGCTGATTGTTAAAGTTTTTCCCTATCATTTCTCCTAATTCTATCTTCTGGGACCCAGTAGGTCAAGTTTAATCCATTATACACAGAAAAGCTCTTCAAATCTCTACTCCCAGACCTTGACCTCAGAGACAACATTCCTACTTTCATAGGACTCATGCATACTAATTAAGTTACAAACCCAAGTTGTCCCATAAAACCACAGCTAGCTGTCCTAGGATCTAGATATGCAAAAGAGGCACAGGACACAAAGTATTGGGGGTCCTCCAGTACCTTTCTATGCCCTATAGCTGGAAACAGAAGGTAAGATTAGAATAGTCAGAACTGTTGAGCTGTTGAAAGGACTATGGAATCCTTCAAGGTCACTTAAGCCAACTTCTCAAGCAATGCAGTGATCACTTAGTTTCTTCTCGAATCCTTTCAATGATGAGCTCACTACTATATAATTCCACTGAAAAATAGCTTTTATTGTTAGAAAGCTCTTTCTTAGAGCTGCCTTCCTAGAATTTTCAGCCACAGTGGATAGAATCCTGGCTTTAGAGTCTGGAAGTCTTAAGTTCAAATCCAGGCTCAGACACTTCTTAGTCAGCTAATTCAAAATAAGTCAATTCTTCCCTCCTTTCTTATATTCTATAGAATTAAACCTCTAATTTACTTCTAACATGACAGTCCTCTGAAAGAGCCCAACTCCTTCAACAGCTATATATATGGCATAGTATACAGAGCCTTCATCACTTTCTTCTGAATTCCAGTTTATCAATGTTCCTCCTAAAAGTTGGAACCCAAGAACTGAACACAATTCCCTGTGTGTGGTTCTCAAAAGTACAGGGTTAGGGAGCAGCTAGGTGGCCCTGGATTTGAGCTCAAATCTAGCCTCAACATGTAATACTTAACTGTGGGTCCTTGGGCAAGTCACTTGACCCCACTGCCTTGGGGGGGGGGGCAGGTAGAACTAGGAGATTTCCTTGTCTTCTGTATCATTTGAATATTTTACAGCCTCCATATTAGATTTTTTTTAGCAGCCACATCCCAACCAATGCTGACTAATACTGATGAAACTCGTAGTCAACTACAATCTCTTAGTTTTTTCTCCTTGAACAATTGTGAAGTAAACTATCCTCTATTTTGTATATACACAGCTGACCATTTTAAAACACCATTTAATATATATATATATATATATATATTTATTTGTCCCTACAAAACTTTCTCATTTTCATTCTCAGCCATCAACCCTCAACAAATTGAAATTCCACAAGATTTAATTTCATAAACATTTATATTGAATGACAGTTTTGTATAACTATATAGTACTAGGCACTGAGAGAGTAAGAGATAAATATCCTTAAGGAGCAAAAATCCTCAAGGAAGTTCAGCAAAGAAGACAAGCATTTAACTAAAAAACAAAGCAGAATGTGAAAAGTTAAATGCATAAGAAAGGTAGAAAACAAAACACAATGAGAGTTCAGAGCAGAAACTGATTATTAGGCAACATAGAGAGGGAAGTTTAAGAAGAGACATTTAAGGTTCCAACAGATAGAGGACTGAGGGGAGAGAAAAATGTATCATATGCATAATGAATTTTGTGAGCAATGAGTCAAAGACCCCAGAGTTCACTATTATGTTCTGAAAACAGCAAGTAGTCTAGTTGATTAAGATGGATAATATTTGAAAGTCTGGAAAATCAGGTAGTGAAGGGGTCCTTGAGTGCAAGTCTAAAGAGGAGATACTTTAATCTGAAATCAGAGGATCTAAATTCAAATACCTAAGCCTTTGACAGATTACTTCCTATGTAAATTTGGACAAATCATTTAAACTTCCTCATTCTCAGTCTCCTCACCTGTAAGAAAGAGGGTTTTGAATTAGATGACCTCTCATGTCTTTTCCAGTTCTAAATCAACAAACCTATAAACCACCCTTCTCAGCTTTGTATCCTTAGCAAATTTAATAAGCATATCATCTATGACTTTGCTGAAATTGTAAAATATGTTGGAACAGGAAGGCCCAGTTACAACATCTTATGACATAGAACTAAGGCCCTTCCCTTAAAAATGCATCATGACTCTATAAATACCATTGTTTGTTTACTCATTTGTTAAGGCCTATTGTATGCAGAATAATATGGAAGTATTATAGGAAATACCAAGTTAACATGAGGAAGGGATGCTTTCTCCATAGAGCCCATAGTCTATAGTGGGGAGATGAGACATTAATGCATACATAATGGCCAATGCAGGGAAGGAAATAAATATTTATTAAAAACCTATTTTGTGAGTATTACAGTTAGCTATAGAAGATTACAGAGTGAGAGTGATATGAATAAAGGCTAGAAAAGCAGGATGGCACCACATTCTGCTCCCTTGCCATGAACCTTTAAGATCCCAGGACTCATGCTCTAATAAATGACCATGATTCCACAAACTGAATGCCAGTGACTTCCAAAATGTTTAGATATACCCCAGCATAGACACATTTCAAGAGCCATTTTTTGACCAGGTTTTTGTTTTGTTGTTGTGGGTTTTGTTTGTTGCTTTTTTTGATGGGGGTATGAATCTATGATAGATATGAAGTTCTTGATAAGCAAGACTTTTCTACCAATACAGAGTTGCAACTATTTAGAAGTTATTTTAGAGAGTTGCCTAGAGGCATTAAGACACACAGTCGAGTGTGTGTGTGTGTGTGTGTGTGTGTGTGTGTGTGTGTGTGTGTGTGGCTCCCGGTCCCTCAAGCCACTTGTATTTTTCCAAAATTCTCCCAATCTCTACAACTACCTAGATTCACTTGTTTTCTTAACCAATCTTTTTTGTTTGTTTGTTTTTGCAAGGCAAACGGGGTTAAGTGACTTGCCCAAGGCCACACAGCTAGGTAATTATTAAGTGTCTGAGACCGGATTTGAACTCAGGTACTACTGACTCCAGGGCCGGTGCTTTATCCATTGCGTCACCTAGCCGCCCCTTTTCTTAACCAATTTGACCTCTTCTCCCTAGGTCTGAAACTTGAATATTTTGCTAGGTACTGATCTAGAATCCTTGCTCCTTTGAACTTCTGCCACTGCTGATCAGAGAACCTTTATCCCTAAGTAACCCCCATCATGATTTCTCCACTCTTCCAGGGTTGTAGAATTGAGAGAAAAATCACAAAACTGAGCTAATTTCATCCACTACATATTCATGTTATATAACTTTAGCTGGGTTCCTCCTGCTTCTTGACAATCCTTCAGCTCTGTCCTTTCCAACTACCTATCTCATTCCCCAGTTCTATGGTTGCAATCCTTTTCTTCTCTCATCTCAAGTAACTCTATCCCATTGCAAGTGACCTAGTCTCCTACTTCCCTCAGAAGACTGAGGTCTTCTGATGTGAGATCTTACAGCTCTCTAATCCAGAGTTATAACTAACATAGGGCTAATAGAATTTTGTCTTAGAATACTGACATCTGGTGTACATAGGGATGGGGGGACATCCCTGTACTTTCTCCCTAGGAAAAGCATTCTTTTGTGCTATCCCTGAGTCTTGGTTTGTATCCTCAACCAGATTTCCATTGCTGACTCCTCTCTTAGGGTCTCCTTTTCCCTCCACTCTGAAAGGTGAGGATCAGACCATCCTTTCTTTAGGAGTGACTGCACCCAGAGTCCTCATGCCTCTGTTGCCTCTCCTCTTTCACTGACCTCTACCCTCTAGCCAGCTTTTTTTACTGCTAGATTCTTTTCATCCTTTGCCCTAATTCACCATTAAAAAGTCTTGCATAATTTTTCAATATAGTATGAAGGTAAGAGCATGAATCATATACTTTGAAAAAGTAGAGAGAGTGACTAAAGATTGATAGATGACAGCAAATGGTTCTTGTCCTTTGTTACCAAAGACCAAAATGACATCATCAAAATGACAGCGGAAAAGATAAGGATACCCTACATGGACCTCAAGACGGATGGTGGTAGAAATATGGTCAAGGAGCTACAGTGGGGAACAAGGAGCATATCTAGCTTTCCACCTAGCCCTTTTGTGGAAGGTGGGAAGTAGGAAAATGGCTTCCAATGGAGAAGGCTACAGTTTAGTGGAGAGGGTCACAAGGGACACAATTCCCTCAAAAGAATTATATGCCAAGTCAAACAAAGATAATGAAGGCATATTGGTTGAAAAGTTCAAAGACATGAAGAGTTCTGTGTGATTATAGTAAACACATAAAATAAGTTGGAAGATATGTAAACCATTTTAAGAATGGTCTGAAACAAAGTTAACAAAATTATAATGAAATCATAAATGAGCTAAACAGTTGAAAATAAGGGATGTAAAATTACAAAGAAGAAGTATGGCCCCACCGAAGAAAAATTAAAAAAACACTTCCTCTACCTCTTTGCAGAGATGGGAAGTCCATGAGTGTGGAACATTGCGTATGTTTCATATTTTTATTCAATTTATTGATCAGTTATGCTGATTTTTTCTCTTCTCTTTTTCTTTAAAAAAAATTCTGTTATAAAGGATGGACCAATAAAAGGAATGGGAAGAGAAATGAGAAGATTTTGTTGATGTAACAAAAATATCAGGGCAGCTAGATGGCACAGTGGATAGAGCACCGGCCCTGGAGTCAGGAGTACCTGAGTTCAAATTCAGCCTCAGACACTTAAAAATTACCTAGCTGCATGGCCTTGGGCAAGCCACTTAACCCCATTGCCTTGCAAAAACCTAAAAGTACATTAAAAAATAAAAAACAAAAATATCAATAAAAATAAAATAAAAATCAATAAAAATGTCAATAAGAATTTGTTTTATTTTTTCACTTATGTGGAATGATTTTTTAAAATTTTTTTAATTAAGGCGATGGGGTTAAGTAATTTGCCCAAGGTCACATAGACAGGCAATTATAAGTGTCTAAGGCCAGAGTTGAACTCAGGTCCTTCTTGACTCCAGGGCCAGTGCTCTAACCACTGCACCATCTAGCTGCCCCTTAAAAATTTATTAAAAAAAAAGAATGAAAATCCAAGAAACAGATAGATGTTCTTAAAAGTGGTGAAACTAATGCACCAGAATCAGGAGATCAGTACACTCTGTGGGTAAAATTAAAATGATAAGTAGCTAAGTTAATTCACTCTGGAGTTTAAAATAGAATTTTAAATGCTAGTATCTCCCAGTATACCTGTATAAAGTCTTAGCAGCACAGAACTTCAATTCCTTGATAAAAGGGATCCTGAATCAAGTAAGAATTCACCAAATTATACAACTCTCCCTTCCATATTGTGACTTTTTCCTATCACAGTTTCACTATATTGGGGATCAGCATATGAAACTAAATGGGAATTTTGCTGAAACCACAGACAATACATGAAGGCCAGCAGACACACAAAAAGTTCTTCTTCAAAAATAAATTATTATTTAACATTGACCTACATAAAGCCTATGACCAAATACTTTACTCAAATTTTGCACAAAAGCTCCATAAAATAAAAAGAAAAACTTCAAACATCTCTGGTACAAAGGGCTGGTCAAAAAATGTTATGTAGATTTTATACATTGAGAGAACATCATGTGAACATCATGTATTACCATCTAGCTTCCATTTCTTCATATTATCCATATGAAGATTATCATAAAAATCTTTGCTAGATATCTTGCTTAAAATAAGATATACCATTTCTATGGCATTCTACCAATATAATTGAACTTTCAGAGGAGGAAATTAAATCAGTCTGGCTTGGTTAATTGACTCTTAGAGATTTCTTTTTAAGCTTTCATAATTCATCTGCGAAATAAAGTATCCAAGAAACTTTCCAATGATCAAGATTAAGTCTGATTCTGCCTTGGATTTGATTGGTGCTTTGGTCAAGCCTAGCCCAAGTCTTCAACTCCTCTATTACATGCAGGTTTATAAAGTGCCCTTTAAAAAAAAGTAGAATAAGATAGTTATCTCGCATAAAAGATGCAAGAAAGAGCTTTTACAATGGAAAAGAGGATGGGGAGATAATGGGGAAACTGCTTGAACCTTATTCTCACAGGAATTGGCTCAAAGAGGAAATAATATGCACATCACCTTGGGTATAGAAATCTATCTTTCCCTACAGGAAAGTAGGAGGGGAAGGTGCTCATAGAAGGGAGAGTGAATTGGGGGAGAGAATAGTTAGAAGTAAAACACTTTTGAGGAGGGATAGGGTGAAAGGAAAGAGAGACTAGAATAAAACAAGGGGGAAATAGGATAGAGGGAAATACAGTTAGCAATCATAACTGTGAAAAATTTTTTGAACCAAGTTTCTCTAATAAAGGTTTCATCTCTCAAATATATAAAAAAAATGAGTCAAATTTATAAAAATAAGAGCCATTCTGCAAATGATAAATGATAAAAAAAAAATATGAAGTCAGTTTTTGGATGAAGTGACCAGAGCTCTCTCTCTAGCCATTTGAAAAGGGTGCTCTAAATCACTACTGATAGGAGAACTGAAAATTAAAATAATTCTGAATTACTAATTCACACCTGTTATATTGGCTAATAGGACAGAAAAGGAAAGAAATAAAAGCTGAAGATGTGAGAAAAATTGAGATAGGAATACACTGTTGGTGGAGATATGAACTGATTCAACGATTATATAGAATAATTTGAAACTCTAACAGTTCTTTTCCAGTGGCAAAGAATTAGAAATTGAGGAGATGCCCAACAGTGGGGAATAATTGAAAAATTTATGGTGTATGATTGGAATGGAATGCTATTGTGCTATAAGAAATGATGAACTAGAGGGTGGTTAGGTGGTGCAGTGAATAGAGCAGCGGCCTTGGAGTCAGGAGTACCTGGGTTCAAATCCGACCTCAGAAACTTAATAATTACCTGGCCGTATGGCCTTGGGCAAGCCGCTTAAACCCATTGCCTTGAAAAAAAAATCTAAAAACAACAACAAAAAAAAGAAATGATGAACTAAATGCTCTCATAAAAGTTTTTTTTTTAAGGCCTTAGTAAGGCAAGTGGGGTTAAGTGGCTTGCCTGCGGCCACACAGCCAGGTAATTATTAAGTGTCTGAGGCCGGATTTGAACTCAGGTACTCCTGACTCCAGGGCCGGTGCTCTATCCACTGCACCACCTTAGCCACCCCTTACAAAAATTTTAAAAGACTTACATGAACTAATGCAAAGTGAAATGAGTAGAACCAGTACATTATACAGAATAACAACAATATTGTAAAATGATCAAATATGAATGACAGCTATTTTCAGCAATAAAATGATCCATTCTGAAGAAATTTAATTAAAAATGCTATCCTTCCCCAGAGAGAGAAATGATAAAGTCAGAATTTGGAACGAATCATACTTTTTAATTTTATTTTTCTTGGATTTTTATTTGTTCCATGTTTTCCTTTACAACATAACTAATATGGAAACATGTTTTGTATGACTACACATGTATAAATTATATCAAAATGCTTTTCTTCTCAACGAGGAGGGTGGGGATGGAGGAAAAGAATTTGGAACTTAACTTTAAAAACAAATGTTGAAAATGGTTTTCATAATTGGGAAAAATAAAATACTAAACTAAAAAAAAAGCAAAGAAAAGAAATAAAATGCCCCTTAAGAAGCTAGGGCCAGACAGTGGATAGAGCACCTGCCCTGGATCAGGAGTACCTGAGTTCAAATCCGGCCTCAGACACTTAATAATTACCTGGCTGTGTGGCCTTGGGCAAGCCAATTAACTCCATTTGCCTTGCAAAAAACCTAAAAAAAATAAAAATAAAAATAAAGAAGCTAAGGCCAAAACAGAGCAAAGGAGCCCAATGTTGGGCAACAGATCAGAAACCCTCCACCTAGCCAATTTCCATAATTCCATGACACTAAACAATCATTAAGTGCCAGATCACTCCTAACCAACACTCTCAAGAAAGTATAAAATGAGCAAATTATTCTATAGCCTACTGGGACAACTCCCAATTGGCCTGGAGGGTAGTTTGCCTGCACATTGATGCTACCTGGGAAAGGCTGACAAGAAGAGGAATACACATTATCATCAGAGTACCATTTATTTCACTTAGCCTCATACTTCACAGAAATATACTAATAAAATAAATACAGTTCTCTGGAATGCCCTCAAACATCAAGCCAACTCTCAGACTTGGTAATACATTCCTCCCTATTAGCATGTTGGTGATTAAAATCATCTGTGAGAGATAGGGGACAGGGGAAGAAAGTAGGGAATCAGGGGTTTCAATCTAGCCTCTGTCATCAGCTACCTACATGATCATAGACAACTCATTTGACTTCCATGGGTTTCATATTCCTCAACTCTAAAATAAGAGGGTAGGATTGACTTCTATCATCCCTTCCCATTCTAAATCTATGACTCTATGAACTTTTTCCCCTGCTGAATCTTTTGATGTTCAAGTTAGCTTATTCAGAAAGCTTGAAAGTCACTAAAAGCCAAAGGTCCTAGGTCCTTGGCATGAAAGAAGAGGACACAGCTCATTCTTCCTCCTTCAGGTCTACTAACATGTTTTCCTAGGACAGAGGTGAGCTAACTTTTTGGGCTGAACCACAAACCAGAGGCAGACAAATCTAACAGGGAACTGAGAAACCACAATATCCAGAGAGACAGACAGTCACAGATACAATTCCCACAACAGAAGTTGTTGTCACTGATGAGTTGCATCAAAGGCTGAAGATAGATAGAACAACATATCTTAGACTGAGTTTAGCAGAATTTAGGGTCCCATGATTATCTGTGTCAGAGACAGCTGCTGTTTAAGGGATAGTAGGCTAGGAGCCAAAACTCATGGGTTCAATATGCCAGTTCCTTCTCTTCTTAATGCCTCAGTTTTTCTATATGTTAAATGGATATGATAATCCTCTCTCAACCTACTCTTAGCCACTAAGTATAATAAATAGAGTGTAAGACCTGGAGTCAGGAAGACTTGAGTTCAAATCTAGCCTCAGACCCTGGTGAAGTCACTTAACCTCTTTCTATCTCAGTTTTCTCATCTGTTAAATGGTGACACTAATAACTGCCTATCTTCCATAGTTGTTGGGAGGATCAAATGAAATAATATTCGTAGAGTACTTCATAAACCTGAAAGTATTATCTAAAGGTTAATTGTTATTGTTATTGCTATTCCTGCTATAAAACCAGAGAGAAAAAAAGTCTAAAAAGCTTCCAGAGAAAGCAAATACCCAATCCTAACCCAATATGTGATGGATCACATATGATCCCAGCTACAAAAAGGAATATTTGCATGTGTCTTTCATAACCTGGGAACCAATCAGCTCCCAAACCTCACTGTTTCTAAGAAAAAAAAAGAGATGACATGTCTATGGTCAGGGTGACTTCCTCTACTAAATCATATTTGGAGTACTGTGCTCTGTCTAAGGTGCCATTTTTAAGAAGGGCATTCAATGTTAAGGCTAGAGAGCTGAAGCACATTCTATGAAGATAAGGAAGTATCACAATAATCTTTAAGTTCTTCAAAAATTGTTCATGTAGAAATGAAATTTGTTCTGCATGGTTCTAAGGAAGGAAAACAAAAAACAGTGAGCAGAAAGGTACAAAGAGGTAGATATAGTTTTGAGTAAGAAAAAATTTCCTAAGAGAGATACTCAAAAGTAGGATGGCTTATTTTGAAAGGTAATAAGTTTCCCTTCAAGAAGTCTTCAGGCAAGATTTCTAGGAGAGCTGCTCTCCTAATGGTCTCCAAAAAGGAGCAAATGTTTAAAAATATAATTAATAAGATGTGAACCCAGCATTGACCACCCCCAGTCTAATCCATCACAACCCTCCCTCTAAGCTTATTCCAAAGTAGTCAATATAGCCAGTCTTCAGTTTCTCTACAGATACAAGGTGAACTCATCTACCTCTTTATTTATTTTAATTTTATTTATTTAAGGCAATGGGGTTAAGTGACTTGCCCAAGGTCACACAACTAGACAATTATTAAGTGTTTGAGGCTGGCTTTGAACTCAGATCCTTCTGATTCCAGGGTTGGTGCTCTATCAACTGAGATACCTCACTGCCCCTACCTCATCTATTTCTGTACTACAAGGCTATCCGACTTATATTTCATTTGCAGAGTTAGCTGCTGCTCCTTTTACTCCTAGAGTTTGCTCAAGTTTACTCCTAGTTACTTCTGGAGTTTTACTTCTGGAACTATTACATCTGAGTTCTGAGTCTAAGACTGCAGCAAATTTTCATGGAGAAAGGAACAACTAGGTGGTTCGGTGGGTAGAGCACTGGCCCTGGAGTCAGGAGGACCTGAGTTCAAATTTGATCTCAGACACTTAATAATTACCCAGCTGTGTGACCTTGGGCAAGTCACTTATCTCCATTGTCTTGTAAAAAAAATCAACTTAAAAATGTTTTTCGTGGAGAAAGATTAGCTCTGGTCATTGCCAAGTTCAGTTCAAGTCTGGTTTGGGAGGAATTAAGCAATGTAGAAAAAAAAAGCTTGTCTCTAACCATCAAGTGACCTGCATGATTCAGGTTATTTTTAGTAAGGCAAAGTCTATAGTTCTCCTTAACAAGTGTACACATTGGCAAGTATAAACTTGCCAAGCAACACTCAGTGTGAGTCAGGCCTCAGGGCAGTCAGGTCTTAGTATCTGTATGAAGTTGGGAAGAGAGGCTAAGTCCAGGATCTGACAGCCTCAACTGTCAGTGGGAGACACCAGCTCAGGAAGGGAATCTGATATCCTGAGTTAAAGTTTCTGAAAATACATAAATATGGCATAAATAATACCTAATATAAATGTAAAACATATAAAATAATATAAAATTTATAAAGTACCTGATGGTTTAGAAAGTACTTTAGTTAAGTCCTCACATTTGAGGCTCACAACAACTTTGTGAAAAACAGGTAGGACAAGCATTATTATCCTCATTTTACAGATGAGAAAACTGAGGTTTAATGAGGTAATGTATCTAAGTATATATTAAAATTAGGGGTCAGGACTAAATAATAACAGCTCTAATTTATAAAGGTTTTTCCCAGTGCTTTTCAGAAAAACTGAACCAATTCACAATTTCAACCAAAGCAATTTAGAATTATACTTGGAAATAAAGTTTTAATAAATGTCCTCATCCTCTGGCTAGAGATCCTAATGTGAGACAAGTTTGTGAAGAAAATCAAAGGTAGAAGAGTCCTATATTCATCAGAATATTCACAGAAACACTTCTTAAACCAAAGAACTAGAAACAAAGTATACGAGCATAGACTGCAGAAAGAAGACACATCCTGAGGTACAGAAATGTAGTAGAATATTTCTGCACCATAAGAAACAACAGATAGATGACTACAGTGAAATCTGGATTTATGCAGAGTCAAAGCAGAACCAAGAAAGAAATGTACACAATGACTACAAAAATATAACTGGCAGGGAGGGTGGGAGAGAGGGAAGTGGGGTAGGGAAAAGAAAAGAGAAAGAAAATGAAAGGAAGAGAAACATTGTTTAATTACAACCAAGTTTGTTCCTAAAGAATAATGAAAAAATAGAACTTCCTTCTTTCATTAGAGGTAGGGAATTATGTATGTAGAGCATTGCTTATACTCAATTTGATGAATTGATTATTGCTTTTTCATTTTTATTCTTTATTGTAAGGCTCCCTGGATGTTTGGGGCAATATAAAAACAAAATACATCAATAAAAATAACAAATATTTTAAAACAAAATTTTAAAAAAATACATACACACCAAGAACTTTCCTCACTACCTGTTCTTGAGCATAAGCAGTGCATGTATCATTTTCCTGCTTGAAAAATGAAAAAAGTGGGGCATAGAAGTTGAAATGACCCACCTGAGTCCGCATAGCTAGGAAGTGGCTAGGTCAAGTCTCAAACCCAGTTCTCTTGACCCCCAAAGCCAGGCCTTTTGCTACTTTTATTTGGTCTATTAGTTTCTAAAAGATTACAAGTCTTAAGATTTCTGAATGTGGATTTCTTAATTGCTATTTAGAGTTTGGAGAAGAGAAAGATTGGGAATAAGAACACTAAAGTTACCTTGAAAGGGTAAATTGCTGATTGAGTCTAAGAGATTGGACAAGTTAAAAGGGACCAATATTTCAAATAAGATCAAATATAGAGGCCAAGGAGGCAGTCTGGTTCAAGGACCTTCAATAGAAACCTTCACATACACATGACAAAAGGATGGCATCATATTTAGTTTAGAACACACTTTGGTTTTTTTGAATGGGTACATCTTGGGTCCTTCTGAGAACTTCAGAACCACGATCATCCAACCCATTCAAGAATCATTTATAGGATGTAGAAATAACCCTTTATTAATCTCTTTTTTATTATGTCACCCAGATTTCTATCAATATCATTTTCCCTTCCATTTTAGTCACTTTCTTAACTATAATTCCAAATTGCTTTGACTGAAATTGTGAATTGGTGCAACCTTTCTGAAAAGCATTTGGCAAAACCTATATAATTTATAGCAAATAGTTTTTTTCAAGGAGGAAAGGATCAATAATGATTAATATACTGATTAATATATTGAGGAAAAATATAACTAGTACCCATGGACTTCTCCATTTCTGCAAAGGTGTAAGGGAAGGTGTTTTCTCATATCTCAACTTTGGGGTCATGTTTGTTCTTTGTAATCTTGGATTGTTTTATGGGTGGTTCTTTCCATTTATATCATTGCTGTCATTTTATAACTTGCTTCCTTGGCTCTGCTTACTTCATTGTACATCAAGTTCATGCAAGTATTCCCAAATTGCTCATCATAATCACTGTTTCTTACAACAAAATAAAATTTTATTACATTTATGTATCACAATTTGTTTAGCCATTCAAATGGGTTACAAAGAGGTAATTTAGGTTTGATGTTAGGTAAGAGCCTTCTAACACTAAGAGCTTCCCCAAGGTAGAATGGGCTGTCTCTATGTATCATGGGGTCCCCTCCCATTACTGTCAATTTTTAGGCAAGACCTGGACAATCACTGTCAACATGATGGAATGAGGGATTTTTTTTTCCATGTTAAATTTATTTGGATAGCTGCTGAGGTCGCTGAAATTCTGTGATTTTAGGTCGTATGCTCCTAGAGGGTAGAATTCTTCTGTTTAACTGGGCAAAGTAGAATCCCAATAGGTTTCTAGCAAGTGAATCTGATCCAGTAACAATCTGTAAATGTTTACAGGTAGCACTAAATGTAAAAAAAAAAAAAACCACACCCAAGACATAAGAGCAGCTGGGCTGTCATCAGAACAGGTGGGTACATAAGGTTAAATATTCCACATTATGCATAAGCACTAGTTGTATATATATGGATTTTTGTTTGTTATTGCATAGAAACAGAAAAGTGAAACTAATGGCTTAATAATCAAGAAGAAAGATGAGGATTGAGAGTATCTTCAAATGACTCTCTAAAAAAAGTAAGATTTGAAGACATTTTTGACAAGAATTTTTATGCTCTTCCATTATTATAGAGGCATAAGATATGGATTCAAGTGTCATCTATCATACATCCCAAAAGGCAAGAGATTTAATCTTTAAGACAAACTGAATGGGGCAGCTAGGTGGCATAGTGGATAAAGCACCGGCCTTGGAGTCGGGAGTACCTGGGTTCAAATACGGTCTCAGACACTTAATAATTACCTGTGGCGTTGGGCAAGCCACTTAACCCCAAACTGAAGATGCCAATTTTCATCTAGGAAGGGGGTTTCCATTATTATACCTAACAAAATAAAAGATTTATCCTACCTAACTAGCATCAAATGATAATATTTGTCATTCATTCCCAAAGTAGACCATGACATCAGGGAGGTGATGCCATGACAAGCACATGAATTGGATTTGAGTGAAGGTTCCTGTGCTAAGTCACCAGTCTTACTTTCTCCTCTGGAGCTATTTGGATCCAGTAGCCAGATATGGATCAGGACAAGTGGAGATGTCTCTCTGAATTCAAATTAACCTGGTTAAGCACCAAATATAGCTACTGATTATACCATGTAAGTATTTTGCCATAGACTATGTTGATCTCTAATTGTTAGTGTTTACAGGCTTTAAATTCCCAGATTGGATGATCGAATGAAAATTATTTGGGACAATTCTCTGGATTTGTTTATTCAGTATGAGTTAGACAAAATGATCAGTATAGTCAATAGAAAGAAAGACGTACTGGGAATCAGAGGATGTGGGTTCAAATTCCAGTTCTGTTATTTAATGATGTGTGTGATGTTGGGCAAGTTCCTTGACTTTTCTGGACTTATTTTCTCATCTGTAAAATGGGTTGGCTGAGGTGAAATTTCTTTTCACTCAAATATTATCCAAATCTTTAATAATCCTTTAGTTACCATTCCTTCCCCCACCCCCATTGCCTAGGACAATGCTATTCAAATCTATTTAACAAATATTTTCAAGCACCATATGATACACAAATTACTGTGGGAGATGCAAAAAAGGTTGGGAAAAGAAATAAAACTGAGCTTATGCCTATCTCCTCTTGGAAACTAGAAGAGGAAGCTAGGACCAGTTAAAAGAGGGTGGGGGAGGAGTTAGAATGTCTTAAGTGTCTTAAAAGAGGTATGTTATAAGAGTCCAGATGATGGTCAGTCAGTCAAGTCAATAAACATTTATTAAGTTTAATATGAGTCAGGCACTCCAGTAATCACTGGAGATAAAAAGAAAGGCAAAATGAAGGTACCTGCTCACAGTCTAATGAAAATAACTTCATACAAACAAGTTACAGAGGAAAACTGGTGAAAATCTGGATGGGGGAAGGGACTGGCTTTAAGGGAGATCAGGGAAGCTTTCCAATAGAAAGTAGGATTTCAGTTGGGATTTGAAGAAAGTCAAGGAAGTCAGGAAGTGGAAATGGAAAGGTTATTAGAAAATCAGGAACAGCTCCAAAAAGATGGCACCTTATGAGCTAGACTTTAAATGGAAAAGATAATGGTGAATGAAAAATGTTAAATAGTTTCCTTTTGTGAAGAGGAAAAAGTCCAAACTCCTTTACTTGACCCCCAGGACCCTTTATGATTTGGTTCCAAAATATAATTGTCACCCTTAACTTCCAAAACTTTCCCTCACGTATTCTATACTCTAATCAAACTGGACCATCCAAATACATGCCCAAAATTTTTTCACTTCTTTACTTTTGTTCATATTATTCTTTCCACCTGAAACATCTCTCTCTCCAGCTCCACCTAATTCCTATCTTCAAGGTCTACTCGGTTTAAGTGCTGTCTCCCCTCATTCAAGCATATCCTGATTTATCACAGATGGAAGTAATCTCATCAGGACTTTATACCTTACCAAATTGTACTTTTAGATTTTCTTGTGCATTAGAATTATATCTACTACCACTAATAAAAAGGTTCACATGTATAAAATGCTTTATGATTTCAAAACATTTTATTTTTTAGTTTTCACAAAGCAAATGGGGTTAAGTGGCTTGCCCAAGGCCACACAGCTAGGTAATTATTAAGTGTCTGAGGCCAGATTTGAACTCAGGTACTCCTGACTCCAGGGCCAGTGCTCTAGCCATTGCACCACCTAGCCACCCCCAAAACATTTAATTCACAAACAACCCTTTAGCTAGTATTTTATTGTTCCCACTTTATAGATGAGGAAACTGAGGTACAAAAATGACTAGTCACCTTTCAACCCTTTCATCTATATCATACTCCTAGACAATAAGATTTAGGAGATTATGGACTCCTGCTTTTTAAAAAAAATTTTATTTATTTTATTCTGAATTCAAGAAATAAAATGAGCATTTTCACAACATAGTAGAATAGGGAAAAAATAAGAACACCCATAAAACTGCAAATCTATTATGAACAATGAAGACTCCTTCTTTGTATTTCTCATATCAATGTACATAATAGATGTTCAGTTTACAGAGTTGGTTGAATAACTGAATGGATGGACTTGCTTCAGTGGAATGGAAATAAAACAAGGTGCATCAATTGATAAGAAAAGCTAGGGATAGTTAAAGAGGTTTGCTAGTGAAGGCAGTTTAACAATGACCTTGGATGGCAAATGAAAATTTATATTCTAATATATTGTGAGGAAAAAGGAAACTAGAGGGTTAGTCTCTGATAGAGAAAAGCATGATTCCACCCACCATAAAAATGACAGATTAGTCTTTGATGATGATGATAAGGAGGAGGAGGAGGAGGAGGAGGATCAATGAAACAGATTTGAAACTGATACCCAACTTTCTCATTTTTCAGAATTTCTCAGCTAACATTTTTCTAGCTGTGTGACCATAGGTGAGTCACTTGATTTTGCAATCTCAGTTTCCTCAGTCTTTCTCCAGGGGTGTTAGAAACAAATAATAAGCAAAAAAGCATTTTTGTACAACTTGAAGGACTATAGAAATTACTATAATTATTAGTTGACAAGTTATATTCATCCTGTACTCCTAATATCTCTTGGATCTGTCTCTATAGATCATAGCCTCTAGGGTTATATACAATATATATGTAAGTATATGTATATATGTATATTTAATCACATGTTTGTGTCATGTGTATATATAGACAGACAGACAAATCATCCAGTCCAATGGCCTCATTTTCACAGGGAAGAAGCAGAAACTCAAGAATACACAAGTATCCGTAATTAGCAGCATCTGGATTTCAAGTCAAGTCTTCCAGCTCCAAATACACTATTTGTATTATCCCACCATATTGCTGCTTCCTTTCTGTTCTCATTGCCACCACCCTAGTTCAGGCCTTCATTACCTCCCACTTGAACTATTACAATATCCTCCAAACTAGTTTCCATTCCAATCCTATCCATCCTTCAAATAAATGCATATTAGTCTTTGGTATGATGATGAAAGAGATAAAAATAATAATCAATAATATGTATATATCATTTCAAGGTATCCAAAATGTCTTACAATCACTTGATCCTTGCAACAACCAGAAAATAGATGTATCACTATCTCCATTTTACAAATGATGAAACTAAGTCTTGGAGGGCAAATGACTTAATAATAGTTAGCATTTAAAGGTATCATCTTATTTTATCCTCACAAATACTGGGGAATAATGTGCTATCATTATTCCAATTTTGCAGATGAGGAAATAGGGATTAAATGAATTACTAGAGTACTGCTTCTCAAGTCATTCCCTTTCTCAAAGATTTTCAGTATCTTCTTGTTGCCTCACAAAGTTTAGCCCAACAAAGGTTAAACTCTTAATTAAGCTTGTCATTCAAGACCCTTTACAATCTGATGCCAACAAACTTTTCCAGTCATATTTCACACTTTCCTACATGCATGTTATTTTCTAACCAAATGAGCCTTTGCCCTTACTTTTCCTTACACTAGAAATATCATTTTCTTCCCCAATATACCTCTCCACTCAATGAAATCCTACTTCTCAATGGCTAAAGCAGTTCTTGCACATGAATGTAATAAACATTATCAGTATACTGTAAAACAAACAAAAAAAAAACCCATGTTGACTCTGATGAATGGAAGGTTTATATGAAATGCTGCAAACCAGGAAAAGAACACACACAATGACTACAACCATGTAAATAGAACAAAACAATTGAAACTAAAAGCTATTAAATTATGACCAAATTTAGTCCCAAAGAAAATTTTTGAAAAGGTCCCTCCCATTCTTTTTCAGCATGACTGATTAGGGTGGGAGCAGGGGACAATAGATATGGAACAGTGCATATGACAGATTATTTTTGGATATATTAGTTTTGTTGCATAATTTTTTATTTCATTGATTATTTGTATCATAGTTCTCTGGAAATGCTTTATATTCATCATCTTAGGTAGTTCCCATAATAACACAGTGTAGAGTATGTACTTTAAGGATATACTATCAAGGGTTGATAATATAAAAACAAAAGATGTCCTTTAAGTGCATTTTTTTAAGCCTTCAATTATAAACTCCCCCTAAAGAATTCCTACTTCTTCTAGTCCCATTTCAAGTATCACCTCGATAAATTCATCTGGGATCTTCCCTCTCACTACAAGCTGTATGTCTCATGTGGTTAGTTTTATTTTGTTATATTTTATTTGTTGAATGCTTCACTTGATTATATAGGACTTTGTATCTCATCCAGCACCTAGCACAGTATTCGAGAAAAAAAAGCAAATGTATAAGTAAATATACTGAATTGAACTAAGAGGTTATAAAGAATAAGTGAATCCAAAGTTTCCCATTGTCAGCAGGAAGCAGTCCCCAAAGAGAAAAGATGAGAAGAACAGATGACTTGTAGGTACAGGAGAAAAACAACCTAAAAATAACAAATAACCAGCCCTTTGCTGAGAAGGCAGAAGGCTAAAGCCCAACTAGGCAATTATCAGGAAATCATAAACATCACAATTACTTTAAGGAAAACAAAAAAGATAAGTGAGTATATGTGTTGTACTGCAAGGGTGGAATCAGAACAGAGAGAGGCTAAAGTCTATCTGGGGACTTGTTCTGATCACACTTCCTTTCTTAATTATTGTGAAAGAAAACTGCACACTCAGATTTCAGCTTCCCTCAAGATTTGTGTAGCTAAGGTAGCCTTAGAACCTAGCCTTCCATAAGCTCAATATCTCAGGATGCTATTTGGGAGGCAGAGTAAAAAATAACAAGATCAGAAATGTTTCAGAAACCTGCCACAGGAGCTAGAGCCCAGAACATCATGTTCGCCACCACAGAAGAGGAGACGCGCGCACACACACAAGAGAGCAAAGGAAGAGATGAGTGTGGCATTGTTAACTCTCCCATCCCTTATACTGTAGCAAAGGCTCCTAGCCTAACTCTAAGGTCTGAACATGTATCTCAAGGTTCTCACCCAGAGTCCCAGAGAGACAGAGAAATGTTAACTTTGATTATTACCTGGATATCATATGGGACTGGGAGTGAGAATGCTCTGTCTACTTTGAGAATGAACAGTCCTTCATTTTTTTTCTTTCTATAAGTATTGTGAAATAACAGATAAAGATCAGAAAGACCTGAATTCAAGTTCAGTCACATATTGATTGTGTGATTGTAGAAAATTTGCTTTCCTGATTGGTGTCTCAAGCAACAAAGACTATAAATTGCAGAATAAGTGCCTCCTTATATTTCTAGAGAATTTTTTCCCACCAGGAAATCTATCCTGGGGGACTTAAAGGGGAAAGCAGAATAGAAACTGCTACCCAAGGGTTAGGTGGCACAGTGGATAGAGCACCAGCCCTGGAGTCAGGAGGACCTGAGTTCAAATTTGATCTCAGACACTTAATAATTACGCAGATGTGTGACCTTGGGCAAGTCATTTAACCCCATTGTCTTGCAAAAAAGAAAAGAAAAGAAACTGCTGTTTCCTATCAGAAAGAAAAAGTTTTACATGAGGTTTAGCTGAAAGACCTGGACATGTTTAGCTTGGAAAGGGGGGAGGGGAAAGAGATACATGTAGGTACCTATGTTGAACTGTTAACCCCAGAGGGCAGAACCAGGAACAATGCGTGGAGGCTATAAAGAGATAAATCTAAGTTTGGTGTCAGGAAAATTTCCTTAACCATTAGGTCTGCCTCCAAATGGAATGATCTGTCTTTTAAGAGCAGAATTCTCCCTCATTTGTGGCCTTCCAGCAGAGCTGAATATGCTAGATAGGCTTCATGTACAGGTTGGATAAGATGGTTGCTGAAATACTTCCAACTCTGACATTCTATGATTCCATTTAGAGAGCTTTGGAGAGGGAGGTATTCATCTTTTCAAGTTCAACCTGCTTGAGCTTTCTCCCTTAAATCTTATTTTGCCTTCATGAGGTAATAGGTTCTCAGCCTTCGGAATAGTTATTTCTTTTCTTTTTTTTTTCGGTTTTTGCAAGGCACTGGGGTTAAGTGACTTGCCCAAGGCCACACGGGTAGGTCATTATTGGGTGTCTGAAGCCGGGTGTGAACTCGGGTGCTCCTGACTCCAGGGCCGGCGCCCTGTCAGCCACCCCAATAGTCCTTCTTCGGCTCCCCAGCACCCCTGGGAATTCGGGAAGGTCGATGTGTGCCTCAGAGTGACTAAGACTTTCAGTACAAAGTTCGGCATCAACTTTTCACACAGGAAGTTCCCCGCGGCCGCAGGTTTGCGAGCTCTTCCAGGGTTGGCAAAGGGGCCAACTCTGACGAAGCTGCCCGAAAACCTCCTGGAAGAGAGAACTGGGCGGCACTGCCATCCCCTCGTCTAGGGTCCCCTGCTCCCACAGCGGCCATGCCCAGGCCCCCGCGGCGGCGAGGCACAGCCCCCGCCCCAAGCTCCGGGGGGGGAGGATTCTGTCACGGTGCACACTCAAGGGGGGCCTGCACAGGCCGAGGGGAGCCTGGCCCTGTCCCGCTCCTGCCTCCCCTCCCCTCCTGCCCCAGGGGCCAGCCCCGTCTGGGCCGCCCGCTCCCCGAGGTCAGGCGCAGCCCCGGGGCCGCCGCCGCCGCGGTCCTCCCTCCCTCCCTCCTCCCTCCCTGGCCAGGTAGAGGCCGGGCACCTGCCAAACAGGAAATTCCACCTGTCCGGCGAACAAAGGAGGAGCGCGCCGGGGGCTCGCCGGCCGGGCGGCTCGGGCCGCGCTCTCACCTGGGCCTGGTGGCTGTACTTCAGCCCCGCGCCGACGTCCTTCTTGCCGCCTCTGTTGCTCCTCATGGTCCCGGAGGGCCGGGGGCGAGGCGGCCCCCGCGCTGCCGCGGGCCCGGGGTCTCAGCGGCGCGCGCCGGCTCCCATCGCAGCCGGGGCGGCGGCTGGGCGGAAAGCGCGCGAGCCCGGCCGGGGCCGGGAGAGCCGGGGAGCGGGCCGCCCCGGGGGTGCTGCCCCGCCGGGCCGGGCCTGCGCAGCGACGCGTCCGCTCCCAGCCGCGCGCCCAGCCGCGCGCCCAGCCTCGCCTGCCCGCGCGAGCGCTCACTCTCTCCCGACTCTCTCAGGTAGTTTCAGGGTGTGGCCTCCTCTCGCCGGGCGGGGCCGGGACACGCCCCCGGGCGGCGCTCGATCGCGCTTCGCCCCGCCCACGGCCGCGCCCCCAGGACGGCGCTCCATCCAGCGTTGCCCAGCCGGGCCACGCCCCCGGGAGGTGCTCTATCGCGCTTCGCCCCGCCCACGGCCGCGCCCCCCAGGGCGCTCTGTCCAGCGTTGCCCATCTGGGCCACGCCCCCAGGACGGCGCTCTATCGCGCTTCGCCCCGCCCACGGCCGCGCCCCCAGGGCGCTCTGTCCAGCGTTGCCCATCTGGGCCACGCCCCCAGGACGGCGCTCTATCGCGCTTCGCCCCGCCCACGGCCGCGCCCCCAGGGCGCTCTATCCAGCTTTGCCCAGCCGGCCCCGGGAGCCGCGCCCCCGGCTGAAGCCCGGCCCAGGAGCCGCGCCCCCGGCTGAAGCCCTGCCCCCTCACGAGCCCGCCGCAGTGACCCAGGCGCCCGACCACCTGCGTGTGCCTGAGGCTCCTCCAAGGACCCTGCGCCCCACGGCCTCACTCCAGTCTCCGAGCAGCCGCTCCGCGAGTCCGGCTCTGCGCGCTCTGCCGAGTGATCCGGAGACAAAGGCAAAAAGGAAGGAAGGAGAAAGGAGAAGAAAAACCCAGTGCCCGGCCTCAGGAAGGGGGGAGTAATGGCATCACAGCGCCAGCCTGAGAAGGGCCCAGAAAAGCCTCCTGAGATGACGGGGTTTGAGCTGGAGCTTGAAGGAAGCCGAGAGGCCAAGGTGAAGAGACACCTTCATTGCAGGACCGACCTGAGCTTTAGGAAAGCCGAGTCCAAAACGGAGAGACTGGAAACAAGGTCACGGATAAGCCTTGACAACAGACTGGATGAAGGAATAATGTTAGACAAGTATTAATGTTCCTATTTTATAGATGAGAAATTGTCCCCCAGAGTAGCCAAGTGACTTAGCCCACGACAACAGGGCCAACAAGTGCAGGAGAAGGTGGCGCAGTGGATAGTGCGCCGACCCTGGAGTCAGGAGAACCTGAGTCCAAGTTTGACCTCAGACTAAGTTTACCCAGCTGTGTGACCTTGGACAAGCCACTTAGCCCCACTGCCTTTCAAAAAAAGCTAATTAAAAAAAGTGCAGGAGATAGAGTTGAAACTCAGAATTTACTTCTTCCGAAGCTCAGTAGGCTATGTATATATAGCCTCAGTGTATTAAGCTAGGACACCTGCCAATCAGTTGCTTGGTTCAGTTTTATCCTGTGAAGTCACTTTGCATTATTTTATATAATTAATACATTCTAATGCAGAGATCTTTCAGTATTCACTTTGAAGTATATATCTTGTAGAGGTATTGCTGGATCAAAGAGTGGCAAAGTTTAATAACTTTGGGAGGTATAATTCCAAATTGCTTTCCAGAATGGCCAAACCACAATTTATAACTCCACCAAATAGTTCATTATTGTTCTTGTTTTCCCATAGGCCCTCCAACATTTGCCATTTTTGTTCAGCTTCAACAATCTGGTGGATGTGAGATAGACTCTCAGAATTGGCATTTTTCTATTTATTAGTGACCTACAGCATTTTTCCTTATGACTATTAATGGGCAGTTAGGTGATCCAGTGGATTGAGCACTGACTGGTCCTGGAGGTAGGGCGACCAGAGTGAATCCAGATTCATTTGACACTAGCTGTGTGACCTTGGACAATCCTGATTGCCTCACATCCAGGGCCATTTCCAGTCATTCTGATTCATATCTGGTCACCAAATCCAAAAGACTCTAGAAGAGAAAGGTGACACTGGTGACTTAGCACAGTACCCCTTCACTTAAATTCAATTCATTACCCTCCTTGACATCATGATTGATGCAGTGCTAGGGGCAAGCTTTTATTTCTTCCTTTGAGAATTAGTCATATATATCATTCATCAATTTACCAGTTAGGGAATGGTTCTTGAATCACTTCCTTATATATCTTAGAAATGAGAAGTTTATCAATATAGAACTTTTTTTTTAAAAAAGAGTTCAGAAGTGAATTGTTTATTAAATCATTCTCATTTATCCACTTTGAGGATTTTACTTAGTAAATTTTAAAATGGCATTCTAGTTTGTTCCAGTCACTTATTCCCTGTGTCAGTGGTGGTATATCAAGGAGATTTTGGCTCTAAATGTAAAATAACATTCACCAAAACAGCTACTATGATTGCATTTAAGTCTCCAATTGAGGTGACAACCTGAAATATACATTAAATTACAGGATTTAGAGCTGGAAGGGTCCTAACCTACTGGTATCCAATGCCATAATTTTTACAGATGAGGAGAATAAGTTAAAATAAGGTGACTCAAGTAAAAAGTCACAGAGGGGACCAAAGCCCAACCTCTACTTCCATAACCCGGGTCTCTTTCCAACACATATTAAGTCACCTCTTTTATACTCTATTTAATGCTAGTCAGGGCAATACTACTTAATACTAATTTAATAGTAGTTGGGGTAATAATATCTGACATTTGAACTTAAGGTTTGTAAAATATTTTCCATCATATATTATTTATTTGAGCACTACAAAACAACTCCAAAATACTACAATCTCTAATTTACGATGAAGAAACCAAGGTTGAACGTGGTCAAATATATAGCTAGTGACAGTCAGAAGTAGGACTTGAATTCTAATTTTTCAGGTTCTAAAGACAGCATTTCTTTGTGCTATGCCTCTCCAGAAGAAAAAGGCATATTGAGATGACATTTTATAATGAAATCTTTTGGGGGTGGGTAGGCGGCACAGTGGATAAAGCATTGGCCCTGGAGTCAGGAGTACCTGGGTTCAAATCCGGTCTCAGACACTTAATAATTACCTAGCCATGTGGCCTTGGGCAAGCCACTTAACCCCATTGCCTTGCAAAAAAACCTAAAAATAAAACACTTATAATGAAATCTTTTTGTGGGGTCAAAAAATCATAGGAGCAAAGATCTAGAAGCTAGAAGAACTCTCAGAGACCACCAAGTCCAATAGGAGGAAAATGAGACAATGGAGGGTTAAAGTGACTGAACCAAAGTCACCAAGGTAAGCAACAGGGTCAGGATTGGAGTCTAGATCTGACTCATCAGTGTTTTTTCCCCATGGATCACACTGCCACTCCTTTCTTTATACCTATTCTTCTTGAATATGCTAAACTTTTAATGATTTCTGATCCACAGGAAATAAATTTAATCACTTTTAAAGAGTAGGTGGGTAAAGGCTGATTTGTTCAAAGTCACCCAGTGGCAGGATAATTTGAACCCAAGATTTGTGACTCTGACCTTCAGCAATGATGTTTCATCAACTTCTGCTCCCCTCCCACCTATTCCCTTAGTACTCCCAAAACTTTGACCTCTGGCCTCTTGAATAGAAGGAGTGCCAGGTTGTTCTTGAATAGAAGGCTAGGTGCCAAGTGTGAAGATCCTTTGTAATTCCATTCTACTGTAAGCTCCAAAGCTAGAACTGTCTTGCTGGGACCATGGTGAGCTTGCCCTCATCACTTACCACATCAAACATTCAAGGCTACTGAGAGTGTCTAGGACATTCAGACAGAGTGATAATACCACCCGAACTTGCCACTCTGTAGGTATTGCTGGCTTTAAAATGGTATTATCGATCAGTGATGTGACTTTTGTGACTTTGTCAAAACCCTGACAAATCCTGAAGATGAAAAGGAAAAAAAAAAAAGCCTGCCTTCAAAGTGCTTACATTTTAATGGGAATAAAATTAGAAGACTGGACCAAATGATTTTTTAAGGTCTTTTCATGTTCTAAATTTATAATCTTGAATTTCCTCAAAGATGTATAATCATATAACTCTAATGGATCTATGAGATCTAGTCTTCATCCTTCCTCTTATAGAGGACCAAGGACATAGTTCTTGCATATAAACTGGATTCAAGTGAGACAGAGTTGCACAAAATCATTAGTCCCACTCTCTTCCAGAGTCATTGCAGTCCAGCGACAAGACAAAAAGTCAGGATGACTGGCAACAAGTAGTAGATGAGTGTAGTGTCTTCACTCTCTCACCAAGTCTAAGCACTCTACAGCCCCTGCTTCAGTTGCTTTCATGGCCAATAGAACAAATTGTTCTCATCTGCCCATTCTGCCTGAGGAAGTCTTTACATGCTTGGGGTGGACATCCCCCTAACCAACCTTCCTGTAGGAGGTCTGTCAGTTGCCCTCAAAGCTGGTTTAGCCTATCTGCTGAATCATTTTTGCCAGGATGTGGTCACCGTATATGCTATAGCTTTTTTGGAGCCACAGATGACAGTTGGTGAATCAGGTGGACACCAAAGGTTGAAATAGCCCTGCAAAGGACTTGGCAGGGCCTCCCACCAGAGGTGCTAGTCCTCTCTGGACACCCCATATAGCCCTATGAGACCATAGCACCTAGCTTGCCTTAAAGGATTACCAATGACCAGCTTGAAAGATATCCGTTAAGATATCTGAAGGAGATAAGCCTGTGAGAAGCAGCACGGAGAAGACCCTTTCCCCCAAGATGGCACCGAAGGCCAAGAAGGAAGCTGTCGCCCCCCCACCAAGACAGAAGCCAAGGCCAAGGCCTTGAAGGCCAAGAAGGCAGTGTTAAAGGGCGTCCACAGCCACAAGAAGAAGATCCGAACCTCGCCCACCTTCCAGAGATCCAAGACGCTGAGGCTTCGCAGACAGCCAAAATACCCGTGGAAAAGTGCCCCTCGGAGAAACAAGCTTGATCACTATGCCATCATTAAGTTCCCTCTGACGATGGAGTCTGCTATGAAAAAGATTGAGGATAACAACACCCTGGTCTTCATCGTGGACGTCAAGGCCAACAAACACCAAATCAAGCAGGCTGTAAAGAAGCTGTATGACATTGATGTGGCCAAGGTCAACACACTGATACGGCCTGATGGAAAGAAGGCCTACATCCGGCTTGCCCCAGACTATGATGCTTTAGATGTTGCCAATAAGATTGGAATCATCTAAACTGTCCAGCTGCCCTGCTTCTTCACCCACAATAAAAAAGTTTTCCAGGAAAAAAAAAGATATCTGAAGGAAAATCTCTTACCAATCTCTTCTCTCCCCTCACTTCTCCCCTCCCAAAGAAAGAAAAACTTTGGGCAGACCTACGATAGAAAATTTGACCTCGTCTTTTCATAATTTTCTTGCCTTGCTCTCATTCATTTTTCCCAATCTTTCCTTCAACACTCTGATTTTTAAAATAAAATTTTAACTTCTTGTTTGGCTTGTGCCAAATTCAAATTTCTTATTTCAGGTTTTGCTTGTAGCTGTTTTTAAATCATGTCTTTGTCAAACCCCGACAATAAATAACCAAAGAGCTCACAGAGATACTGTTAACTCTGAAAAATTAAACTAAACCAAATCAAAGAGCTAACAGTGGTTATAAGCAAAAAGCATTATTGGAGGAAGGAAACTAGACATACATGCCTAAGTCTGCTTTTATACTAAGAAGACCTTCTAATAGTAAAAAGAGAGTAGTAATGTGAAAATAAATATATAAATCATTAAAACTTTTTTTTAAAAAAAGACTGCATCAAACATAGAACACTGGTGCTCAGTATTGAAAAAAGAGAGGAGTGAAAAAGTGGGATGGTCTTTCATGAGAATCCTGACAATCTTCTGAATTTGTATCCTGACCTTCCCAGTCACCATAGAAGTTTTTTATGATCAGGTTCTTTTTTGTTGTTTATTAATTTTCCCAGTCTATTTCTTGACTTTGAATTTTATGTTAAGGTTAGATGCTGTTCCCAGGGTTGGGGTAAAGGGAGACACTGTCTATGGGAGTGAAGACTCACACGAGGTAAGAAGGCATAGTTGGGGAGAGGGGCATCTTTAATCTACATTATTGGAAGGAGTGTCTAAAAGAAGAAAGTACAGTGACATATCTCTAGGGAGTGCAAAATGCTTCTTCATTGATTGATTAATTCATTGATTAATCAATCAATTTGATATAGCCTATAAAATCTGATCACATCTGTAAATTCCATAAGTAAATACATATCTATTAAGAACTCACTCAGATGGGGTGGCTAGGTAGCACTGGCCTTGGAGTCAGGAGTACCTGGGTTCAAATCCGACCTCAGACACTTAATAATTACCTAGCCATGTGGCCTTGGGCAAGCCACTTAACCCCATTGCCTTGAAAAATCTAAAAAAAAAACTCACTCAGAATTATGCCCAAAGGGCAACAAAAATGTGCATACCCTTTGATCCAGCAATACCACTACTGGGTCTATACCCTGAAAAGATAATGAAAAAGGGTAAGAAACATTACTTGTACAAAAATATTCATAGCAGCCCTGTTTGTGGTGGCAAAGAATTGGAAATTAAGTGAATGTCCTTCAATTGGGGAATGACTTAACAAACTGTGGTATATGTATGTCATGGAACAACACTATTGTTCTATTTGAAACCAGGAGGGATGGGAATTCAGGGAAGCCTGGAAGGATTTGCACGAACGGATGCTGAGCAAGATGAGCAGAACCAGAAAAACATTGTACACTCTAACACCAACATGGGGGTGACAATCAACCTTGATGTACTTGCTCATTCCATCAGTGCAACAACCAGGGACAATTTGGGGCTGTCTGCAATGGAGAATACTATCTGTATCCAGAGAAAGAATTATGGACTTTGAACAAAGACCAAAGACTATTACCTTCAAATTAGGAAAAAAACGTGTTATCTTATTATGTAATTTTACTATCTCATACTTTATATTTCTTCCTTAAGGATATGATTTTCCTCTGTCATTACATTCAACTTTGATCAATGCATACCACGGAAACAATGTAAAGAATAACAGACTGCCTTCTGTGGGGGGTGGGGGGAGGGAAGCAAGAATGGGGGGAAAATTGTAAAACTCAAAATAAAATCTTTCTAAAAAAAAACCTGAGTCCAGTATTATTCAAGAGTCTTGGGGAAACATAAGATGTTTAAACTAATGGTCTATGCTCTGGGAGTTTATAAACTAAAAAGATCAAAAAAGACACATTTTATTTACAAAGATACAAAGATTTATAGAAATACAAGAAAAACACTAAAGAATGACACAAGATATTGCATTATCAGAACTAGATTGGGTGGCACAAACTATCATTGCTGCCTTCTCCTGCCAGGGCTACAGCAACTTCTTCCATTTATTGGTGAATTCCTTGTCATGGGCAGTTAGTTGGTGCAGTGGGTAGAGCGCTGGCCCTGAAGTCTGGAGGACTTGAGTTTAAATTTGACTCCAGACGATTATTAGCCGTATGACCTTGAGCAAATCACTTAACCCTGATTGCCTGGCATCCAGGGCTATCTCCAAACGTCCTGATTCATATCTGGACACATTGGACCCAGATGACCCTGGAGGAGAAAGTGAGGCTCAGTATCCCATCACTCAAATCCAATTCACCTCTCTGATGTCATGGACTTTTTTGGAAATGGAGTTCCTTGTCAGAACCTCAGGTACCCATGCTAACCAAGCTCATCTCTAATTTGACTCAACTTCTTAATCTGTGAATTATTTATAACCTAATAGGATAGCAAGGTGGACTAAACACCAGGAGTGGAATCAGGAAAACTGGTCCTCACTGGGTTAAACTTTGGCCTCAGATATTTACTAGCTCTGTGACCCTGGGCAAGTCATTAAGCTCTGTTTGCTTCAGTTTCCTTATTTGTAAAAATGAGTTGGAGAAGGAAATGGCAGAGCACTCTGGCATCTTTGCCAAGAAAACCAAATGGGGTTATGAAGTGTTGGACGTGACTGAATGTGGTTTGACATGACTTTTCTACCTAGCCTATGGACAAGTACCTTCCCCCCCTTTTGTATCTCTCTTTTATGAGTAGTCTTCCTAATTCAACAGCAATTACCCTTAATCTATTTTAGCCCATTTACCTACCAAAATGGCTTAGCTGGGGTATGACCACTGCCCAGAGCTACATGGAGTGGAGTCATGGGTGAGAATTGGGTGACAGGAGGCTACAAGCCAAGACTAAAGTCAAGGAGAGTTGGAGCTTGACTTTCTTTGCAGATGATTGTGCAGCCAATGCAGCTTCTGAGGCTGAAATGCAACAGAGGATGGATCAGTTTTCTGCTGCTTCTTATAAGGAAACAGTAATTCTCCATCAATCACCGTTTTACTATCCATATGTGAAACCATCAATCACAGTAAATCAAGAAATTTTGAATGCTATGCATAAAGTATTTATTTGGCAGTATTCAGGAGAGGGAGAAATAATTTTTCTTTTTGCAAATTGTCAGGAAAAAAGGCAAGACTCAATCAAGATAAGTCATAAAATAAATTCAGAATCTGGACAAAAAGTGGGGTAGAGAAAAGACTTAATTTTGGATTCAGAAGACCTATCTAAAATCCTTCATCACTTCCTTCTTATGTGATATCTGAGTCTGAGTTTCCTCAGCTGAAAAATGAGGGGGATGGACTGGATGGTATTAAATCTGTGATCCTATGTTTGTTAGGGAGGAGAGAAAAAGAGGAGAGAGGGAGAGGGAGAGAGAGAGAGAGAGAGAGAGAGAGAGAGAGAGAGAGAGAGAGAGAGAGAGAGAGAGAGAGAGAGAGAGAAAGAGAGTGTGTGTGTGTGTATGTATGGAAACCTGTCTAATGGGGAAAACTAAGGCATAGTAGGAGATGACAACAGAATGTCTGAGGCAGCTTCAGTTGTTGGAGGACTTTGGTCTTGGACCTTTCCAGTTCTGAATCCTATGATTCTTTGATAAAAACTAATATACTAAGTTCTCATACTAGTGGAAATAAACACTTCAGCCATCTCTTAGGAAAACTAATATGAAGCAATGTGTAATACAGATTTGGGAATGGGGATAAGGAAAGGACATAGGGAATAATTAATCTCAAACCTTTTGACAGTAATCTAGGCAAGATGAACCAAGAATGGGGAATCAGGGGTCTAGAAATATAGATTTGATGTTTGTCCTTTATTCTTTTTATTTTTTTAGGTTTTTTACAAGGCAATGGGGTTAAGTGGCTTGCCCAAGGTCACACAGCTAGGTAATTATCAAGTGTCTGAGGTCAGATTTGAACTCAGATACTCTTGACTCTAGGGCTGGTGCTCTATCCACTGTGCCACCTAGTTGCCCCCTGTCCTTCATTCTTGAAAATCATGACATCAGGGAAGTGATGCCATGACAAGCAAGTGAACTGGATATGGGTGAAGGGCTGCTGTGCTAAGTCACCAGTCTCACTTTCTCCTCTGGAGTCATCTGGGTCCACTTCTAGATATGAATCAGGACAACTGGAGATGACCCTGGATGCAAGGCAATCAGGGTTAAGTGACCTACCCAAGGTCACACAACTAAAAAGCATCAAGTGACTGAGTCTGAATTCGAATTCCTGTCCTCCTGACTCCAAGGTCAATGCTGTATCCACTGTGCCACCTAGCTGGTTGAGAACCAATAGTATATAGGTAAGAGTGGAAGAGAGTTGATAAGTCTTCTGAAAAAAATAAAATGTAGCAAGAGAAAGCAAAGGTACTGAATATCCACACCGAGGGAATAGGAGAAAAAAAGAACAGTCAAAAGAAATAAGGACGTCAGGAAATAAGAATCTTCACAACATCTTTGAAAAATTTCGATAAGTAGAATGATCAACAGTGTCAGATTTAGCAGTTTAGAGACTATTATAAACCTCATGTGGAATATTTGACCAATCAATGAATTGCATTAATAAAACATTGGGGGGGGCCCAAAACCAAAAATAGACCATCCCCCCAAAGGTGCCCACATTCAAATGGAGGAGACAAATGTATGGAAGGGAATAGGGATATGAATCTCCTTCAGGTCAGTTAATGCAATCACAAAATAGTCACACATAGGACATTTTAAATGTATATAATAAGATGGCTTAAGCCTTGTGAACCCCTTTGATTGAGTTAAGAAAGAACAGCTGATTAGTCAATCAAACAAGCAAACCACATTTGTGGAGACTGAAAAAGCTGGAGGCATTTCCACATTTGGGCAATGCAGCAGTAGAGGATTTCATTGGGGGAACTGGAATTGCTTATAGGGAAGAAGCTCTCATCTCCTTTCTTCCTTACCCTATCCTCTCCCTCCCATCCTCCATCTTTTTTACTGCTAACTCCTCACATTTTAAAAATTTTATTTTCAGTTTCAAATTCTCTCCTTCACCCTCCCTCACCCTTTGAGAAAGTAAAAAAAAGTTACATATATGTATAGTCATTAAAAACATTTTCAAATTAAGCTTGACCAAAAGAAAGAAGAGTATACTTCATTCTCTACTCTGATTCAATCACCTCTATTTCTAGGTGGATAGCATATCTCAACATCAGTCTTTTGGAATTGTGGTTGGCCATCATGTTACTTTGTCTTTTGAAATTGACTATTTTTATAACATTGCTATTATTCTGGTTTTCCTCATTTCACATTGCATCAATCCATACAAGTCTTCCCAGATTTTTTTGAAACTATCCCCATCATCATTTACAGACCAATAGCATTACATTGCCTTCAAAAGCTATAAATTATAATAGCTATTCCCCAGATGATAGGCATTCCCTCCATTTTCAATTCTTTGCCACACCAAAAGAAATGCTTTAAATATTTTTGTCCATTTGGATCTTCTTTCTTTGGTCCTTTTGGGGATAAGGCCCTGATAATGGTATTGCTGGTTCAAAGAGATGAACTGTTAAATAGCTGCTTTTGAGCAGAATTCCATATTGTTTCCTAGACTAGTTGAACTAGTTCACAGCCCCATCAACAGTGAAATAGCATAGCTATTTTCCCACATCCCCATTAGCATTTATTTTCCTTTTTTGTCATCTTAGCCCATCTGATGAATGTGAAGTGGTGCCTCAGAGTAGCTTTACTTTTCACTTTCTAATTCTTAGTTATTTTTAAACATTGTATGGCTTGAATTTCTTCCTTTGAAAACTGTCTACTCATAGTTCTTTCACCATTTATTAGAGAAAGGCACTTATTCTTGTAAATTGACTCAGCTCCCTATGTATTTGAGAAATAAGATTTTATGAGAAAAACTTAACAGCAAAGATATTTCCTAGTTTTCTTCTAATTTTAACTGCATTTTATTTTATACAAACCTTTTTAACTTTATGTAAGCAAAAGTATCCATATTTGCCCCCTGTGAATTTTTACATCATTTCTTGGTCACGAAATCTTCACTCATAGATCTGATGGGTAATTTCTTACATGCACCATTGAATTTGCTTATGATGTCCCTCTTTATATTTAAATCATATACTCATTTTCAGCTTTTATCAGTATATATTGGCTGGTCTATGCACAGTTTTGTCCAGACTACTTTCCAGTTTTTCTGACAGTTTTATTGAATAGTGAATTCTTGTCCCAATAGTTGAGCTCAAATACTGGGTTAGTATGCTCATTTGCATTTATATATTTATATATTATGTACCTAATCTATTCCATTGATCAGCCCCCTTTATTTTCTATCCAGTACCAAATTATTTTGACAATTAAAGCTTAGAAGCTAGTTTAAGATCAGCAACTGCCAGGACCTCTTCCTTCCAATCCCCCCCCCCCATGATTGATTCCCTTTGAGACTCTGTTTTTTTGTTTTTAGGTTTTTTGTGTTTGTTTGTTTTTTTTTTTTGGCAAGGCAAATGGCGTTAAGTGGCTTGCCCAAGGCCACAAAGCTAGGTAATTATTAAGTGTCTGAGGCCGGATTTGAACTCAGATACTCCTGACTCCAGGGCCAGTGCTCTATCCACTGCGCCACCTAGTCACCCCTTCCCCTTGAGATTCTTAACCTTTTTGTTCCTCCAGATGAATTACTTCTATTACTTTTTCTAACTCTATTAAAGCAATTCTTTGGTAATTTGGTATGGCACAGAACAAGTAAAATAATATAGGTAGCATTTTCATTTTGTGATATTGGCTTAGTCTGTCCATGAGCAATTAATATTTATTAAATTTTATAAACTTTGCATAAAAAGTCCTTTGTAATTGTGTTCATATGATACCTAGTATGGCTTGGGAGATAGAAAATTGTCCTTACATATAAATAGAAAAAATGTTATTTGTATCTATGCTTATTCCTTCAATTTCTTTTTCTTGTCCTATTGCTATTAGGACATTTCTGGTTCTATATTGAATAGGAGTGGTAAAATAGAGTAAAGAGGTGAAAGTGGACATCCATGTACCTTCTGAACTTGTTAGAAAAACTTCTAAAGCAAAGATAATATTTGCTCTTGATTTTAAAGAAACACTACTTATCATTTTAATGAAACTTCTATGTTTCCTAGTGTTATTTTTTCAAACAGAAATGAGCTTTCTATTTTGTCAAAATCATTTTCTGGATCTATTGAAATAATCATCTGATACATTTCTGATGTAAATCCAGCCTGGTCATAGTGTATGATCTTTGTGATATATTGCTACAGTCTCCTTGCTTTTGCATCAATATTTTTCAGAGAAATGGGTCTACAGTTTTCTTTTTCTAGTTTTGTCCCTCTTTGATTTAGTTATCAAAACTATATTTGTGTCTTAAAAGGGTAGAGTCCTCCCTTTACCTAGTTTTTGAAAATAGTTTATCTAGTGTTGCAATGAATTTTTAATTGCTTGACAGAATTCAATTGTAAAGGGATCTAGTCCTGGTTTTTTTTTTGCTTTGGCAGTTTATTTATAGTTTGTTCAATTGCTTTTTCTACAGTAGGATTAAGGATTATATTTCCTGTTCTGTTCTTCTAAGCCGTTAATATTTTTATAAATATTCATGTTTTATTTAACTTGTCAGTTTTCTTAGTATAAAGTTGGGTGAAATAGATCCTGCCAGAGTTCCTCATTGGGGTTGTAGCCCCAAACGGTTGTTGCTTATATAAACAAGCATATATAAGATTCATACAGAACAGAAAATTTAACCATAGGAACATTTGCAACTAGGGGAATCTGGAAAGGTCTCCTGTAGAATGATGCATCTAGGAGGGGGGGAAGGAAACCAGGGATTCTACAAGGTGGAATGAGAGAGAACAATTTGAAGACAGAGACAAAGCTAGACAGGAGATGGGGGGGTCACATATAAAGAATGGTAATTAGACCAGAATAACTAAACTTTAGAGTCAAAAGAAGACTGGAAACGTCCTAAAAAATAGATGAAGATACATAGATAGATAGATGATAGCTAAAATGGAAGGAGCTACAGTGTTAAAAAAAAAACAACTTTTAAAACTAAACAAAAGGGATTTTATTTGATGCTGGAGGTAATATTGAGCTTCTGGAGTTTACTGAGTTGAAGGGAAGAAAGTCTGAGACATGATTAAATTTCTGCTTTAGAAAAAAAGTCTACTGGCAGCTCCATGGAGAATAGATTGTGGTGAGAAGAAACTTGAGGCAGGAAGACCAACTGGAAACCTAAGAATCTGAACCAGGGTGATAGCTATATAGCTGGAGTTCGGACGAGGTATAGAGGTGGAGATGATGTGACTTGACCTCTGACTGGCTGGGGTGTAAGAGAAAGTGAAGAGTTGAAGACATCTTCTGTCCTGGTAACCTGGGGACTAGATGGATGGTGATGTCTATAATGATAACATGGAAATTTAGAAGAGGAGCAGATTTAGGGGAAAGAATCATGAGGTTTTTTTTGGTCTTCTGTTTAAGGTATCTTTGGGACATCCAGTTGACCATGTCCAATTTGGGTTTGTTTTTTTTTTAAATACGGGGCATATGGGGGTGGCTAGGTGGTGCAGTGAATAGAGCACCGGCTCTGGAGTCAGGAAGGACCTGAGTTCAAATGAGGCCTCAGACACTTAATAATTACCTAGCTGTGTGGCCTTGGGCAAGTCACTTAACCCTATTTGCCTTGCAAAAAACTAACTAAATAAACAAATGAATGAACAAATAAATGAACAAAAAATAAATACAAGGCAAAGGGGTTAAGAGACTTGCCCAAGGTAAGTATCAAGTGTCTGACACTGGATTTGAATCCAGGTCCTCCTGATTCCAGGGCCAGTGCTCCAACCATTCTGCCACCTAGCCGCCCCAAAGTCCAGTAAATAGTTGATGCACATGGAACAAGGAACAGAACAAGGCTGGGAAATACCAGCATAGGATTAGTAATCAGATCACGGAGTCCCAAGGAAACTGGTGATGTCACCAAGGAAGAGAGTACAGAGAGAAAAGAAAAGAGGGCCCTAGGGGAACACCCACATAGTGAGAGGGGAAGGGAAGAACAAGTTTTTATTAGGCCAGGTGCTAGGCACTTCACAAATATCTCATTTGATCTTTATGACAATACTACAAGTAACCTACTTATGAGTCTCTTATGAGTCTCATTTTACAGCTAAAGAACATGAGACAAACAGAGCTGAAGTGATTTGCTCAGGGTCATATAGCTAGCAAGAGGCTACATCTGAACTCAGGTCTTCCTGGCTCTGCCCACTGTGCCACCTCACTGCCTTGAGTGGGCATAATAGAGATGAAGAATCAGCAAAGGAGATAACAGAAGGAACGATGGAACAGGTAGGAGCAGAGCCCATCCAGGACAGGAAGGTGATCAATAGCAAAAGCAGCAGAGACATCAACAAAGGTAAATTTTGAGAAAAATCCATTAAATCATTGATAACTTGGGAGAAGAGTTTCTCAGTTGCAGGAAAGAAACCGAGTAAACCAACATTTAGAAGAAAGTAAAAGGAAGAATTGGAAACACTGAGCACAAATAACTTTTTCAGGGAATCCTGCAGATATGAGAGTTGGCAGGGAAGGTATGATATGAGTATTTTTTTTTAAGGATTGGGACATATCTATAGGCAACAGAGAAGAAACCAGAAGTTATGAGGTGGGGAAAGGTAGGTTTGTGTGTGTGTGTGTGTGTGTGTGTTAGACAAACTAGGAAAAGAGAGAAGAGAAACAAAGAGAAAAAGAGGGGAAGTACAAGGAGGCGGGGGTGGGGAGAAAAGGAAAAAGGGAGAGAGAAGATGGAGAAAGAGAAAGAATGAATCAAATCTTTTATAAAACTACAAATCTGGGGACAATCTATAGGAAAATATGGATACCAGCAAGGGTGCATATTTATCAATAGATGAAACTGGGTGCCCAAGGAGGGAAGATCACTTCTTCGCCCTTAAGAACCTTAATATAGTCTATATTAGATTATTTTTCTCTCAGGGAGAAGGGAGATGGAAAGAAGGGAGGAAGAAAAATGTAAAACCCAAAACCCTTGCAAAAAAAATTGTTGAAAACTACTGTTGTATTTAAATACAATATTTAAATTAAAAAAACATGTAGAAGAAAAAGCTGGAAATAAAAGTTGGGCACAGACTGTGAGGAGTCTCGAAAACCAGGTTAAGACACTTAGGCTTTGCCCTGTGTTAACATTAAGTTTCATAGAATTGCAGAATATGAGGTGGAAAGGACATTAGAGGTAAACTTATCTGACCTCAACTGCAATCCTACCCATTTGTGACAAGATCAGGACTCAAGAGCTGATGGTTAACTGGGAGCATTTCACTTTAAATGGGTAAATACTACAAATTGGAACTTGATTTGCTGTGCTGTTAAAATTCTAGACCTAAGTAATGGAGAAAATATTAATAATAACATTAATTAATAACAAATCAAACTTTAAAATGTACCAACATACTTTTATTTTATTTTTTTCAGAGAGCCTGTTGATAAAACATTTACCAACACACCGCAAATCAATATCCTGACTCCTGTCCCATGCATTTTTTCTTTAAAAAAGTATTAAGAAAAAATTCAAAGTTGAAGGGATGATCATCAATGAATGGCTGAACAAACTGTGGTATATGAATGTAATGGAACATTATTGTTCTATAAGAAATCGTAAGGGATAAAACTTCAGTATAGCCTGGAAAGACTTGCATGAATTGATGCTGAGTGAAGTGAGCAGAACCAGAACACTGTACACATTAACAACATTGTGGAGGGGCAACTAGGTGTCGCAGTGAGTCAGGAGGACCTGAGATCAAATTCAGCCTTGGACACTTAATAATTACCTACCTGTGTGACCTTGGGCAAGTCACTTAACCCCATTGCCTTGCAAAAATTAAAAACAAAAAACAGCAACATGGGGTGATTGACTGTGATGGACTTGATCATTTCTGTAGAACAATACTAAAAGACTTGTGTGACAGAGAATACCATACATATCTAGAGAAGGAACTGTGGAGTTTAAACACAGACCAAAGTTTACTATCTTAAATTTTTTAAAAAAGTTATCATATGGGGACAGCTAGGTGGTACAGGGGATAGAGGACCAGCCCTGCAGCCAGGAGGACCTGAGTTCAAATTTGACCTCAGATAATCTGGTCTAATTTAATTATCTGTGTGACCTTGCTCAAGGTCACACATTGCATTGTAAAAACAAAAAAGTTATCTTATGAATTATGTCATTTTTTCCTAATTTTTTTCATTTGTTTGGATGTGATTCTTGTTTTCAACGTGAATAATATGGATCCATGTTTAGCATGTAGAACCTATCCATTGAACATTTCCTTTAACTGGTGAACAATCTATGATTGCCTCATTTAGTTTCAATATCTAAACTAGCCAGGGAACAGTCTGAGTCACGGCCAACTTAGCAGCTGTAAGCATTAGGAAATTCTTTGCATTCAACTGAAATCTACTTCCTTATAACTTGTACTTATTGCTCCTACTTCTGCCCTTGGGGCCAAGGAGAATATATCTCAGCCCCTCCCAGTGCATACAGAAACACACAGACGCACTCACACTCGCACACACCCATATCTTGGCAGGCTGCCCCAGTTTCAAAGGTCTCCTTGGGTACTGCCTTAGCTGTTTCCCAGTCTTATCCTGACCATTGGTCCCTGTGGATTTCCTGGTTTCTGATGACTCAGGTGACTTCTGGTTTGTTTTTTGGTTTGTTTATTTTTGGGTTTTTTGGCCTTGCCTTCTGGTATCTATGCTTCAACACTCTAGTCTCAGAGCTGGTTTCACTAATTTCTTTATTCACTACACTCACGGGCAGGGAGAGAGTTGAGGGAGGCCAACTCTCCAATGCAATAGTCCAGGCATGAGGAGATGAGGGTGAGGTGAGGAGAGGCAGAGAGCATATTTGAAAGATGTTGCAAAGGTGAAATGGGCAGGTCTTGGCAACAGAGTGAATGGAGGAGAAGGGGCAGCCAGAAGTAAGAGTCCAGGAGGACTTCTAGACTGCAGGATGGTGTAATCCTCTGGGGAAGAAAGGAGGAAGGAAGGTTAGAAAGAAAGAAAACCAACATTTAGAACATATTGCTTTGAACATATTGTTTAAGATTTTTTTTTGGCTATACTCCCAATTTCCCAATATACCCCAATAATAAGAAAACAAATTAATTGAGCAAAACTGACCGACAGAGCAACTCTCTTGCAGCATGTGTAATTTTTTTATATCCACAGATTCCCTAAGTCTCACGGCATCTGCATTGTATTGTGCTATTATTGCAGCTAGATGGTGCCATAGTGCATAGAAAACTGGGCCTGGAGAACTGAGATTAAGTCTAACTTCAGACATTTGCAAACTGTGTGACCCTGGGCAAGTCACTTAACCCCTATTTATCTTTGTTTTATCAATGGTAAACTTGTGATAGTAACAACACCTACAGCACCAGGGTGGTGAGGATCAAGTGAGAAGAAATCATTATAAAGCTTAGTAGAGTGCCTCATAAATAATGTTGTACAAATGTTAACTATTATTATCTTGTTGCTCTGATTCTATGTTTTTTGTTTCACATCAATTCAAATGGCTGTCTCCTGAATTCCTCATATTTGTATTTCTTAAAATGCAGTAATATTCCATATTTATATAATTTAATGAGCCTTTTGTCCAATCAATGGGCACACATTTTATTTCCAAGTACTTGCAATGACAAAAAAGGCCACATTGAATTGAATGTGTCCCCAAGTTTTCTAAGATCCTCATGGTATCATCTTGGCTTCCTTCTCCATTCACACTAAATTCTTTTGAATGCATTTCAACTATTAGTTGGAATGGACTTGCAAAATCTAGTTGAGAAACTCTCTTAGTAGCTGAGTGGCCAGGTGGATAACACACAGGACCAAGAATTAAGAAAACCTGAGTTCAAATCCTGTCTAGAACTAGTTTTGTGACATGAATTTGTCTGCCTTAGTTTCCTCATCTGTGAACTGAGGATCATAGTACTACCTACCCTTAAGGGTTGTGTCGAGGATAAAATGAGATAATATTTGTAAAGGATTTGGCCAACTTTAAAGTACTTTATAAATGTTATTTATTATTAATGCAATCTAGCATACAAGACATTAAGAAGTTGTGCGTTGTACTTACTCAGGATTACCCTGGAAACAAAAGCTTTCCTGACTCTGAGGCCAGCTCTTTAACCATTCTGTAATACTGCCAATTGCAACTTGTCTCTCTTAAAAAAAACGAACAATATGGTATGTGTGGTCTGACCAGAGCAGAGGAAGAAACCAGTTATCATTTTTCCATTTATTTATGTCTACAAATAAAGCTTAAGATTGTATGGGCATCTCTCAAGTCTCTGGCACAGTATTAAGCTTGTGAGCATACTCTGATCCACAGATCATCTTCATATGAACTATTATCTAGGCATTTCCCCCATTTGGTACTTGCAAGTTGTTTTTTGAACCTCAACAAGGGACTTTACTATTTAATTCTCTCCCAGCTATCCCTTATTCTCCACTAAAATGTGTACCACATCATCTCTTATTTTAAAAGCCCTTTGTTTCTTTCAAGTATCTCCTATCTAGGGGATGGCTAGGTGGCAGAGTGGATAGAGCACTGGCCCTGGAATCAGGAGTACCTGAATTCAAATCCAACCTCAGACACTTAATAATTACCTAGCCGTGTAGCCTTGGGTAAGTTACTTAACCCCATTGCCTTGCAAAAAAAAAAAAAAACCAAACCCAACCACCAAACAAAACAAAAAACCCACGTATCTCCTATCTCCATGTACCAAGACAATCTTCTTAAAGCACAGATCTGACCCTTTCTCTACCTCAGCCCTGACCCTGTAATTCTCCTGTTCAAAATTCTTTAGGAGTTTACTATCATCATTAAGAGAAAATACCAACTTTTTAGATTTTGCCCATAATTTGGAAGTCTTGTTTTGACTGACCTTTCTGGACACCTCCTTCATGTAATCTATGTTTCAGTTAAACTGGCCTATGCTACTCTCTGAAGTTGAAAAGCCCTCTTTCTGGCACAGTGGATGGAGCACTGGTGCTGGAGTCAGCACAGGATAACCCCAGACATGTCATTTAACTCCATAAAAAACAAATCAAAAAATTTGGAAAGAAAATTGCATCTTCTGCCTCTGTCTTTGCCAAGGCTTAATTCAGATCCCACCTCCCATCGTAAAACCTTTGTGTCTGCCCAGCTGTTAGTATCTCATAGTTAACCATCCCATTCCCCAATAGAACTTAAGTTCCTTGAAGGTAAGGCCTGCTTCTGCTGCTCCCTACATTGGAGACAAAGTCACTTAAATTCTCTGGGCCTTCTAGCTCTTCCAATCCTCATTGTACCATCTTACCCATAAGGATGTTGTCACAATCCCAAACACTTGTAGCTCCTTCTCTCCTAAGTTATTTTGATGCACTCCTTTTGAGTCTTGGGGTGATAATGGGGAAGAAGATTTGACAATTTTTGATGCACATCTATAAAGAGAAATCTAAAGGGACTTATAGTTAAAATAAACCAGGCCAACTTGGAAAGGATTGAAATTTTTCAAAGGAAAAGTGAACCTAGTGATGAACATAAGGACTGAAAGTGGCAGGGGGAGGAAGGAGGGAGAGATTCTTTTATTCCTACCTTTCTTGCCTGTTCATGATCATTTTTTTCCCCCTCTGAATCCAATTTCTCACTTTTTCAAAGTAAAAAATAAATCAAGCTTCCTGATTTATGCCTATTTACTCCCTAAAACACAAATTAATGAATCAAGCATAAGTTCCCTAATTGGGCTGTGATCCTTCCATGATAGGTACAACTCATTTCTCCATGAAAACTAGAGTTCCAATTTAACAAACGTTCTCTGGAGTCCTTCTTATGAAGAAAACTAATGTTGGCTCAGCAGTTGCTTGCCCAGGATGCATATTTATTTAATAGATGTTATACAAAATATAATCACCAGTGGCAACCTACCTAGTTTCCCTAAGGACTTTTCCTGACTTGCATTTTTGTTTTCCACATACCTACCATCCTTACCTCTTCCTCTTAGGAAGACAACTATTTATTTCTGACACTCAATCAAAGACAAAAGTGAAAATATCTCTGCTCTCAACCAATCAATTTAGTGCACTGAGCAGTGGCGGGTAACCTTTTGGACAGCATTAAACTTAATCAGCAAGCACAGTGGCTCACTCCAAGACCTGAAAGTTGGGGAGTGGAGAAAGTTCTATTACTTTTTACTTTTCTATTACTTGGAATTAAGAGGGAAAATATTTCCAGGGTGATTTACAACATGATTCTAATCACATCTTAGGCAAGTTTAAAGAAAATGTTGTTAAACCCCATTGCCTTAAATAAATAATATATAAAGAAAATGATGTTTAGAAAATTACATCTCCAAAATTAGGCAACTGAATATTATCTTAAATTCCTTCTAGGTCCAAAATTATATGACTTTCTTATCCTCTTATTCCTGGTCCTTCTCAACTACTAATTTACTATAGTTTGAAATAGGGACTATTCCCATGGGAAGAAGATCCTGAGTCAGGTTAATCAAAAGTGTACATTTATTATAACTCTTAATGTCTCAATCCAAACTAAAATTCAAGTTTACCATCTGAAATCTAAGCAACTGGCCTGTACTAGAGTCCACATGAACTGACTAGAACATCTGCTATAACTCTGGTTTATTAACAATTACAGAAGGAAAAATTCAGTCTGAGAAATCTGTAGGCACCTGAGACTGGCAGAAGGTGGCAGGGCCACATTCTTTTAAGATCAGAGCATGCATGAATCATACAAACAGAAACTTCTAGTCGATGAATAAACTTTTCTTAATACCAGATTTGGGGAGGGAGGCAGGGCAACTATACTATTAGGTTAGCACCTGGCTTAAGGCAAAGTAATCAGATTTTCCTGGAGGATGCATATTCACTCAATGTTACAAACATTTTTATAGTGATTGACTAGATAAACGTAAAAATCTATAATTTCACTATGTGAATCATAGAGAAGGATTGGCTCACAAGTGGGGTAAAGAAGGCTCATTCAGGAAATTATACCAATTGGGATAAGACTATCTACAGTTTTACCACAGATTGGGAAACACTTGGGCAATTTAGAATGAGAAAACTTCCTAGTCCATTTAGACTATTCTCTCCCCCAACTTTAACAATAAAGAATCTAATATCCCATTATGCTGACTACTGTGAGAATTTAGAATTCAGGTCTATGGGGTAAAATTCAATTCTCTTTCATCACATTGGCCTATGAGCTGTCCCTTACCCTATTCTCATTTTGAAAAAAAAAAATCCAGGTATATATACATGAATAGCAATGCAATTTTGTCAACATCTATTTTCTATATAGCACCATTACTCACATCAAGTTGAAAATGGATCTCTGAAACCCTAGAGTCCTGTTGGATAGGAATTATAAATCTAATTAGAACCCCCAAATTTATTCCAGTTTACAACAGAATTGCAAAGCTATGGAACCAATTAACATCCTGGATGTCTTTGATATCAAATAAGCAACACATTCTCTTAGGGTCAACTAACACCATCTCTGGATGTGAGGTCAGCCCTTCCCAGGAATGTCCCTATTGTTGGTTGGGAAAGCCTTTATAACCTTCATGGCTGGCCTTAGAAGTGGCCAGTGTAGGAGGGAGGGAATGATGTGGAAACACTGACAAAACTTGTTGGACTGGTTCTCAGTTAAAGTTCTTCCTAGTTGAAGTCTCAAATTGCATGCTCCCTATTTTAGGGAAGCTTCTGAATCCTCATTATCTAGCATGGGGCATCTATCATAAAGGTTAAGAGTGGCTTCTCTGAACTCTCAATTGATAACTGGTTCAAGGATGATCAGCTTTTCAATGCAAGAAATTTAAGGTATCAAAAGTCATGAGACTCATACAGATGCTTAAGTAGAATCAGCTGAATTCTCCCAACACACTTCCTTCCCAGTTTTAAAATAATCCTTCAAATAAAACTTGGGAGCAGCAGACAAATAGTGAAGGTGAAACAGTTTTCCGGTCTAATCCAACTCCAGTCAGGAGCATAGAGAAAGTCTTAGAGATGGCTGTGGCTTTAGCAAGAACAGCTTTAGAAGCTCTCGGCACAGAGATATTAAGGGAATTGGATAATTGGTCCAAGAGATTGCAGGAGACCCTTTGCACAAGGCATAACTGGTGCTGTTTGGTAACTATTGCCTAGAAGCAGTTCTGGGTCTCAGTTACAGGGTAGAGAGGAGTGCTTGGGGCCAGTCATAAGGGAACAGAAATCAGTTCCAGGGCCAAGAAGAATGGTAGCATTTGTGATTGTAGGGGATCAGAAATGTTCTGGGGAAAGACCAGAACAGTGACCATATCTCTTCTTAAATCACAGTCCCTTGGAAGCATTGAAAATATGCAAACCCCAAGAACTAGCTCTGCCCCCCCCCAAAAAAGCCTTAAGCTTGGGACAGTGATTCCCCACTTTCTCGAGTGAGCAAATCTCCAGGGCGGCTAGGTGGTACAGTGGATAGAGCACGGGCCCTGGAGTCAGGAGGCCCTGAATTCAAATCTGACCTCAGATTACCTAGCTGTGTGACCTTGGGCAAGTCACTTAACCCCATTTGCCTTGCAAAAACCTAAAAAAAAAAAAGAATCAAGTGAATACATCCCAACATTAACATAAAGGACAAAAATCAAGAAAAAGGCTCAAAAAAATGACCTTAATAGCAAAAAATAAAAAAGAACTTGACCATAAAATGTTAATGTGGTAGCAAGGAACACCAAGATACAAACTCTAGAGAAAAAGAAATGAAAATATCTAAATTCAATATATCAAAGAAAACTGCTTATTTGGATCCAAAACCAGTAGGAATTACTGTAAGACTAAAGAGATAAAAAGGCAAAAGGCAAAAGTAGGTAAAGAAATTAGTGGTGGAAGAACTTAAGTAAAGAGAACCAAAAGTTTGGTTAAAGCAGCACAAAAAATTCTAAAGAGAACATCTAATTATGTCCAAAAGACAACAAAAAAATTATGCCCAAAAGACAACAAAAATGTGCATACCCTTTGATCCAGCAATACCTATTACTGGATCTATATCCTGACAAGATTACAAAAAAGGGTAAAAACATTACCTGTACAAAAATATTCAAAGCAGCTGTTTGTGGTGGTGTCAAAGAAATGGAAATTGAGGGAATGTCCTTCAATTGGGGAATGGCTTAACAAACTGTGGTATATGTATGTGATGGAACACTATTGATCTATTAGAAACCACGAGGGATGGGAATTCAGGGAAGTATGAAAGGATATGCATGAACTGATGCTGAGTGAGATGAGCAGAACCAGAACATTGTACACCCTAACAGCAACATGGGAGTGACGATTAACCTTAATGGACTTGCTCATACCAAAAGGGCAACAATCAGGCACAATTTTGGGATATCTACAATGGAGAATACCATCTGTATACAGAGAAAAAATTGTGGAGTTTGAACAAAGACCAAAGACTATTACCTTTAATTTAGGTCTACAGGAGAATCTAATAGGCCTTTAGCCTAAGTTTTCAAAGAAAAACTTTTAAAGTCATAATCTCATACAAAGCAAAAGCAAAAATAGCTTAATTAAAAGGGATAATCAGGGAAATGCTTTGCTAAAAAAAATACCAAAAACAATGAATATAAAAGAGTTCTACAGTGTGTTTCTGATAAAGGTCTCATTTCTCAAGTAACTAAGGAATTGAGTCAAATTTATAAAAACATAAGCCATTTTCTGATTCCAAAAAGGTCAGAAAAAAGGGGAAAGGACCTACATTTACAAAAATATTCATAGCAACTTTTTGTGGTGATTAAAAAATTGAAAATTTAAGGAATGCTCCTCAATTGGGGAATAGTTGAACAGTGCATATGACTACAATGAAATAGTGTGCATTAAGAAATGATGAAAGAGGGGCGGCTAGGTGGCGCAGTGGATAAAGCATGGGCCTTGGAGTCAGGAGTACCTAGGTTCAAATCCGGTCTCAGACACTTAATAATTACCTAGCTGTGTGGCCTTGGGCAAGCCATTTAACCCCATTTGCCTTGCAAAAATCTAAAAACAACAAAAAAAATGATGAAAGGGTTATTTCTGAGAAATCTGCAAAGACTTTATGAATTGATAAAGTGAGCTAAGCAACAAAAATAACAAAATATTATAAAAACAAACCACTTTGAAAGAATATAATATAATATAATAAATATAATATAATAAATATAATAAACCTGAACAATGATCAACCACAATTCTAGAAGACTCATGATAAACATGCAACTCACCTCTTGGCCTTAGACAACAGATCCAGAATGCAGATCTAATATTTATTTTTTGAATTTTGCCTATGGGGTAATTTGTGCTTTAACAAGGGCTTTGTTTTTCTTTCTTTTTCAACTGGGGTGGGGGGAGAGAAGAGGGTTGGTTTTTAGTTCAATGAAAAAAGTAAAATTTAACCCCCCTGTCAAAAAAGAGTGGACTTGGGGCAGCTAGGTGGTGCAGTGCAGTTAGGAGGACTTGAGTTCAAATCCAGTCTTAGACACTTAATTAAATAATTATTTTACAATAAAGTAGTACCAAACAGAAATCAATTAAGAACAATCACTTAGCACTCCCATAAGAAAGCATAGAAAACTTGGAAGTCTTGGGAAGCTGGATTTGAATCTTGATTCTCCTATATGTCAAACTCTGTGCCACTGGACCAGTAAGTTTTTTGGGGCCTCTGTTTTCTTTCAACTAGATGATTTTTGAGACCTCCTGTCATCTGGTAAGTCTGTGTATGCATGGAATTTGTGGAAGGTCAAAAATGCATGGATAAGATTGAAGCCCTCTAGTGGCAAAAGGCTACAGAAAAACTCACAAAACAATCAAGAAAGTGCTTTACAAACCACTGCTGAAATCCAAAAATAGGTCTTGTTTAGTCTTTCAGGAATCATGCCCTAGAATTCCAAGGAAATATTTCAAGGTGAATATTCGTGAAACAGATTTTCCAGTTTTTTGTTTTTGAAAAAGGCAATGTTAGGGGGCAGCTAGGTGGCTCAGTGGATAGAACACCAGCCCTGGAGTCTGGAGGACCTGAGTTCAAATCAGGCCTCAGAAACTTAATAATTACCTAGCTGTGTGGTCTTGGGCAAGCCACTTAACCCCATTGCCTTCCAAAAAAAAAAAGTGTTAAAATACTACCTCTGACATAGTGTGGATTTGGGTCACTTAAGTCCTTTATGCCTCAAATACTTACTAATAATCCAAAGGTTGAATGTGAATCTGCATTAGTGAGGGAAGTTCCAATGCTACCCAGATCCTGTGTATTCTGTGTGGAAAAATGCCCCACCCCACCAAGAGCAAGAGTTCTTTGTTATAATTAGACTGATCTGATACCCTCCTATTAAACAATCATTTTTCATGAAATGGTAAAAATATTCGGATAGAAATAAATGCCAATGAATAATGCAAGGATTCTCTGTGGAAGTTAAGTGTTTATTGATGTGTTTAAACTTTGTACATTCCCCACAGACCACACTAAGGAGTTTGCAGGTTAAGTTTAATCTGTGCATAGTGGGAGAGACATGGATGGGTAGGGGAAAAGGGAGAAAACCCAAAGTCACAGGAAAATAGAAAAAATACACCACAGGTTACCAGAACCTCCAAATTTAAAAAAAGCATCAACATCAACTATACAAGCATTACGAAGACATGATGGTGAATGCAACAAAAATTGTCACTGCTCTCCATGGTGTCTACAGATCCAGTTTTCTATAAAAGTTGCAGTATCCTTTTTCCAAATGAAAGCAAACATTCAAATTCCCCCTCTCCCTAATGATTAGGGGAAATCTAAGGGGAGAGTTATAAGCAGCCTAGCCCCACCCCCATAACTATAAATATTCTTCAGGTGGACACCAAATAACCAGTGAAAAGGGTAAGGGAGAGATAGTGAGATGAAAACATGTTTAAAAGGGCAAATGCCAATGAAGGCAAAAATTCAAAGTTTTGTTCAAGGAAGGAGAAAAGTCAGACGAACTTGATTTGTTTGGGGGGAAGCCAAAGAAAGTTACAAATCAGACCAGAGAAGAATGGCATTGAGCAAAAGCATTGAGCACAAATGCACAGACTTAAAGGAAAACAGACTATGAAGGAAAGTAGTTATGGTCACCCACCCTATCTGTGAACATCATGCTGGCAAAGACATCACTCAAAACACTCCCTCAGGTTCTTCAAATGCCTCAGTGTTGCAAACACTAAGTACCCCAGCAGTGGAAGCACCAGATCTCTAAGAAACTAGTTCTTTAAAAAGTAATGTTGAAGAGATGCCACACAATGTGCTACAGGGTCCAGCACCACATCTCTATCTTTCATTTGATCAGTTTGCAACTTTCCACATGTTCATTTAAAGGAATACTGCTTTTATATATAAAAGCCAGAATGATAAATGAGCTAAAAGTTCATTTATACAATGCAGTTGGTACAAACGACCTTCATATACAGTCTATCAGAAATAAAAATCAACATCTCTTCCTTTTATATAGAGAGCTTGAGTGAGACAATACAATAGAATTGGATTTTCAGATTAATTTAAAAAAGAAAAAACTACAGTCATATATCTGCAATAGATCAATTTTCATTTCATTTAAGAAGATTTATATATCATATAGTTATATTATCATTTTTCACCCATTTAAAAGAATGGAAATTGCAACTCTACAGTAGTACTTATAGTCTTAATGATCCAGGAGTTCTGAATGTAAGATGAAATCCTCTCGAAGCAACAGTTGGTCAGTAGCTGATCCAAAACACTGGACCCCTTTTGGCCCGCCTTTTACCACTTCTCCTTTTTCCACCAGGAGTGCTGCATTTTCACCTCATTTAAATTTGCATCTGTTCCAGGTATTTATAAGTTGGGTTCTCATAACCATGGTTCTGCATCTTGTTCAGATGGCGCTCCTCAGGAGTGAGCATTGGGTCAACCTGAAAAAAATGTTGCACAGCAAGAGTCAAGGATACATCGTCTAAAATAAAATAGCTGAACCTTTGAAGGTCTAACAGTAGAAAGACACCACCAAATAGTTGTGAGTCTGAGTTTCCTCTGCTCGAGGAGTTTGTTTCAAACAACTGAATTCAAGATCCTATAGATAGATATAGATATATATCTATATATTTGCAGATATATAGATCTATCTTTATTTTTATTTTTGCAAGGCAATGGAGTTAAGTGACTTGCTCAAGGTCGCACAGCTAGGTAATTAAGTGCCTGGGGTCGGTGTTCTATCCACTTCACCACCTAGCTGCCCCTAACACTAAGATACTATTTTTCACAAAGGAGCAGTGGAAAGATGAGCCAATTATGAGTTAGGAAGAATGCTGATTATTCCTTTGTACTGAATTATGCTTCTAAATATCAGTTCCATTTTCTTCTCCTTGGAAAAAGAAGCACTGCTGATTTTCAATGTCAATTTTACAACATAGTCCTTCTCTCAACCTGCTTCTCCACCCCTCAAAAAAATGTATACTACATAACTTAGAAAAATTAAGTAATCTCTCAGCCAGATAAATACCTTTTGACTTCATGTTACCATTTCTACAGGCAAAATCAAAGTGTCAACTAACATTTGAAGTTCTGATCTTCATGATATAATATAGCAACTCAAGCAAATCTTAGGGAGCAGCTACTCTGCTGGGTAAAGAAAGGACTTCCATCAGATCCTGAATGGGGATACAAACATGAGAAGGTTCCTGACCTGGGACAGAAAGAAAACTTCATAGAAGACTTAGCAATGGGGCAGCTAAGTGGCACAGTGGATAGAGCATGGTATTGGAGTCAGGACAATCTGAATTCAAATCCAGCCTCAGACACCTGATACTTACTAGTTGTGTGACCTTGAGCAAGTCACTTGACCCCATTGCCTCACACACACCCACACACACACAGTGAGCATTCCACTTGGGATTTAAAGGATGAGTAAGAAATTCAGTAAACAAGGGGAAGATATTCTGAGTATAGAGAGCAGCATGAGACTGCAGGCTCAAGATTTAATAGCTAGAACTCTATTCTACAATGCTAGTTTTGCCTTCCAGCTCCAGGTAGAGCACACTGGATAAGCAGTCCTACCTGGTTCCCATGGATCATAGAGAGGGAAGGTTAGAGAAGTGAAACTGTACTTATCACAGGGAATTAAGCTTCAACTTCAACTAGGAGATTTTGAGAATATGAGAGTCATGATTAGAGATCTTCATAAAGATAATCAGTGTAGCAGAGTCATGCAACAGGAAAATAAACAACTCAGTTTAGGATATACTGTGGTAGGCTTTTACATGAGGCCTAATAACCTCATAACAGATAGTGTGGCTCCTTACCTCCACAATGCCATGGCTAATGGTGCCATACTGCCTTTTCCTCAGCATCACCAGGCTGATGACGATGACAGTAGCAATGGCTACTGCAATGACCAGCAGACCAATGAGAGCACTACTGCTCAAACTGAAGTCATCTCGCAGTGATCCTTCGGGCTCCTGAAATAACAACCCCCCAAGAAGGGAAAAAACCAGCAAGAACCCTCAGGTTACCTTCTGTACAGAATGAAAACTTTCCTAGGAGTAGTGCCTCAGTGAGGGCACTCAAGTAACATCGATTGAAAACAAATTATTACATTTATCCCTTAGATATACAACGCAACACCAACACACACCAACACACACACACCAACACACACACACCCACACACACACACACACTCAATTAAATGAACACATGTAGACATTCTTGTACCAAACTCCAACTATGTGCCCAAGTGTAAGCCCCTACAAAGCTTTTAAATGAGTTAACTCCCAAAGGTGTGAAAAAAACAAGAACTAACAAAGCACTAAAAGCACGTTAGAAATAGGTTCGATCCAAGTCTCCTTTTCCAGCTCAAATGAAGGAAGGGGGACTAGAGAAGCCTCAGAAAGAAGTGGCACTAAGCCCTGGGACTCCATACATACCGGCTCTTCCACAAGTCCTCCAACTCTCTCAGCATTGAAAATCATTTCTTTAACATCCAGGGTTTCGTCAATGACCTAAAACAGTCATGAAGGGATCAGTGACTGTGCAGAAGGGGAGGTTTACTATGGAACACTTGGGAGATGTTGTTTATCCTCTGTACCAAGAGGAATGTGACAGAGGAAGTCAAATATATCCCTCTGGACACCAGCCATTATTAGCACTGCCCATGGAAAAGTGTGTAGTCAAGACTATGCTGCAGCTGTCCCAGTGCTTTTGAAGTGCTGGCTCTCGAGTCTGTCATGAAAATTTTTCATTATCATGACACTGCATTAAGATTACTTGAAAAACTAACCACACATCGGAATAGTACAATATTTTGGGATACGTGATGCCAGGAGTTTTGGCTTAAGTATCAAATTTCAATGAACTCAGTCCAGGATGTAGAGCTTTATGGAATAGGGGCAAGAAAACAAGACAAACCTCCAGGCAGTCTGAGAGTCAAACCTAACTTTTGCCCCACAGTCATTTGAACCTGGCTTCTATCTAGCATCTCTCAGTTTTCCAGCTATGAAATAGTTCCCCTCCCCCCATAGTTCAATAAGAAATAGCAAGTGACAAGATCTGCAACTACTGCTAGAATAGAGGTTCTCTACTCCCTCTTCAAACCCAGAGGTGAATCAGCATAGTAAGTCTGTAAGCAGCTTCAGCCCAGACCTACTAAATCTTCTGGCACCATAAGGATAATGCGCACATGATTGTTCATCTCTAAAACATTTGAAACAATGCTACTCACTTTAATTATATTCTTAAAATGAAAATGAGAGGGGGAAAAAGAAAAAAAAGGCTCACCACATTTTCATCCACTTTATTCTTGCTGTTAATCACTTTCTCTTCAGCACCAATCAATCCATCTAATTCTGCCACACCAGACCCTAAGCACAAAAAGATTTTTAATAAATTGTCAAGAATTTGCTAGCCTTACATAAATATTATAATCTTAAAGACCACCAAAGGAATAGCTGAGCCTGTCACACACAATTATTATCACATTGCTTTTTCCCCTTACTTTTAAGGAGATGCACTATGAACTTTAATGAAGAATGACAGTGGTGCTTTTTGGAAGACTGATATGGTTATGACGGAAGTGAAGACAGCACTGACCTAGAAAGGTGGAAGCTGAAGTCCTGAGAGATTCCCAGGATATAATGGATACCCTACATAAATAACACAATCTTTCAAAATGCAGATCACCTTCTATCATTCCCTGACTGCTCCTGCAGTGGCATGCTGGTGCCCTTCAGAATGACTAGTAATGCAATTCCATAAGTGATGAATCAAGCCATTGACTCAGAGATGGGAATACACCTAAGATAAAGGTGATGGGGAGAATACCCTTTCAAACATAGACTACTACAATCCAACTTTATACATTTATAGTGCTATGATACACTTAGTATCATAGTGTGAACAAACACAGAAAGGGAGCAAATTCCCTATTATTAGATTTAAAGATTTAAAAATAAGATAAAGATTGATTCTATATTGAGGGAAGGAAAAGGAGAAAAGAAAGGGAAAAGAGAAGATGAAGGGGGGGAAGTATATATATATATATATATATATAGACAGGATAGAGGGGGAAGATTAAGAGATGAAGGTACAAAGGAAAGAAAGGAAAAATAAGAGTTCTAAACCCCCGAGCCTGTTAGTATATTGTATAGATAAAGTAGTTCAGACTCAAATACCAACACTTGTAAAGGTATTGTCCTCCTTGGAGAAAAAGACAATGAGGCTTTAAGTCAGGGAAGCAAAGCTTTTCAGCTCACAAACTAAAACAGTACTTAACATTCAGCAATTAATAACAGAGCTCCCAGAGTTGCTGAGATTGCAGCTTTGCTAATGCATGACGCATTAACTCATTATACTGAAACCAAAGCAGGCACAATTTTTCACAAGCCTCCCTTTAAAAGAAGAACTGCAGACCTGGCTGTTGGTTAAGTTAAATAAGGGCAGGTTTTATTGACTCAAAAATGCCAAGGAGTCAGAAGTGCTATGCTCCAACAATTTGAGAAAGAAGAACCTGGAAATTTATTGCCTCAATGAGGATGCTCATTCTTAATGAATTATCATTTTAAAAGCTCATAGTTTATGAAGCTAGAGTCTTAGAAAAAGAAATGGCAGCATTAAGCTAAATGAGATAAAAAAAATCCTAATAAGCAACTGAGAATGGCATAATTCTTTTTGTACTGCAACTTAGTATTAATTTAAAATGACAACAATTCATTTTGATTTTCATTATCTTCAAGAGTCAAACAAGTAATTTCTAGGGAACAAAAGTTGGTAATACCTTAGAAGAAAGTCAACAATTTAGTTAAAAAGATAATTTAGGAAGTAGCAAATTAATATCTTAGTACTGAAGAAGAAAAAAATGTAGTGATAAATTGATGCACAAATTCCCAAAAAACAAACACTAAAAATCTTAGTGTTCTACCACCTAATTAAATTACGACACTGATCTCCAATAGGAAATTCACATTAAGATACATGAGGATCCACTCATATCATTACATTATCCAGATCTACCCAGATGTTCTCTAAGCACCAGAATGCTTATGAGCTGCTCCTGTTTACATAAAGATGCCATTCAAGAACATTAGTGAATTCTCCTGAGACAGACAGATGCTACCAAAGGCTGTTCAGAGAAACATAAAGGATCCTACCACCACCAATTGTTCCAAACAGTAGAGAAGTCTAATATAGGGAAAAGAGCCCAATATAGGAATCCAGAGAAGTTAAATTTTGAGTACCTGCTCTTGCATGACCAAACAAGTTCCCATTTCTCATTCTTAGTTTCTTCAAGAGTAGAATAGGTATCACACTTGTACTACCTAAAAGTGCTCAGTAAACCTAAAAGCAACACATAAATGTGGAATGTTTTTGGAATGATTTACAATAACAAATAACTGTCCTGATGTGGTCAGATCTTGTTACAGAAACTCTCTCCATAGGTGCAACAAATTAATAAGCAACACATAATTTACAGTTTTCGAGTTACCTGTGATAGAGTTTATTCGGTCACAAAGAAATTATTTGTTAGAGGCAGGCCTGGAACCTAGGTCTTGCTGACTCCAAACTAAATCACAGAGAACCTCTAACAATTACACCATACATGCCTCTCAAAAGCGCTAACTCAGAAAGTCATTAAATTTCAGGTCATTTCCCAAGTAAGCCATTTCTTCAATCACATTTTTTTTGTGTTTTTGTAAGGCAATGGGATTAGACTTGCCAAAGGTCACATAGCTAACATCACAATTTACTAATAATATAGGTTAAACTACAAGTCAGTGAGAAAAGTATTTTAAAGAATTTCTAAAAGGAGAATAGGAGGATAAAATAATGAAGAAATGCTGAACAAGAGATCAGTGATTAAGATTAATATTTCTTGCTAACAAAAATATCCCTCAGTTATTCAAAACTTAGTTCAAAGACAAATAAATGTCCATAATTCTCTACATCATATATGCTCTAGAAAACTAAACCAATTCCTGAGCACTATAAAATGGAGCCCCATTTGGTTGCCCTCAGTGCCATAACTGAAAAATGAGGTGGGCGGAAAAAAAATCAGGTGATGGTATGAAACATAAAATGAAACTACCAACACACTGAGGAAGTGGAAAAGTGATGGAAGGCTTATAGGGAGCAGCTTTTACAAACCAACCTTTTTTCATTGGGTGGTACAAATCCGGCTGGGTGTCTAGCAGAAGGGAAAACAACAAACACAAAATAGCAAAAAAGAGGAGATTAAGAAAAAGAAAATGTCTCTACAAGATTCTTGTTTTAGAATTTGCTACTTCTATTAAGAACAAGGGGCTTTGTTTTAAAAAACAAGACAAAAATGTCATTCTTCCCTAAAATAATTCCCAAAACCTTCTAATACTAAGACCCAAAGATTTATTAAGAGAATATTCTGGTGGAAAAGAGGGGAGAGTTTGGCATCTCTTGCGCCATTGACAGTAAATGCAAGATAACACGCCCATTAAAAAGATGGAGTTCAGAGTACAAGGTAGAATTCCTTGGGGAAAAGAGGGAGAAATGTAAATTAAAATTATCTGTGAAATAGTGACAAAGTAATATTGTCACCTCTAGGTACCCAGTTAGCTGTATAGCTAAAATGATGTGCCCTTAGAATATGAAAGAACCATGACCAACAAGAAAGGTGTACATTTCCAAGGGGTCATGGGGGTATATGGTGGGAAAGAAGTGGGATATTCTTAAATGTTGCTTAATCAAATATCTTTGTACCACAAGAAGATTGGGGCAATGGGAATATTCCTATTGCTCAACTGAGCTGGAGACAAAGCCCAATTCTACCCTTCTGGTAATGGAATTAAGGACTGAATACAATGACTGTGGCCTGTGCTCACTTGCACATATAAGCAGCCTGTTGACAATACTTCTCGGTGGGGCTTGGTCCAGGAGCTTATTTACTTTCCGTACACATTCAAAATTTTTTAAGTTCTTTATGGAGACACACAACTCTCTCTACTTCCCATCAAATCCATCCCACGGTTCCAAAAAAGTGAGCTCATTGTCCTGGCTATACAAGAGGGGGGTCACACTTTCAGCCATACACACCTTCATTCTCAGCTAAGGATGGGAAAGGGTGGAATGAGTGAAAAGGTGGAACCTCATCACTTTCTTCAGAGCTAACTCGGACATCTACTGGAGACTCTGAGATGGAGGAAGTAAACTGATCCATATCAGCCCGCTGTTCCTGAAGTAGTTCATCTAAAAATAGACAAAGAGCAAAGTACAATTACTTTTTATAAGTCTCTAGTTTTCAAAGATTTTTTCAAAAAGCAACTGTTTGTAAGGAATAAACAAATATGATTTTAGAGGGACAGATGTTTCTCAGTTTAGTTGAAGGGAAAGGGAAAAAAAACAGGACTAAGAAATAGCAATTGTGAAGAAAAAAAATTTAACAGACTTACTTCCTGTACCTCTTGCTATGTAACACCCTAGATTTTCTTTCTGTATTCAAATTATTACAAGGTCAAGAAAACATTTGTGTATCAGTCATTACAACAACTCCTATGCCATCTTCCTAAGTTTGGAATGTAGATTCTAAAAAGAAAACTTTATTTTCAATTTTCAAACATAAAAGTATTGATATAATCATTCTCAGTTACTCTCACTCATTTCCATACTCTTTAGTTCCTTCCCACTGCAATTAGAAACAACTACTACTAAAAAGAAAGGGGAAAAAATTACTTGCTACCTACCAATTTCTTCCTGAATTTCCTGGGCCACATAAGGTACTTTGTATAATAGAGACAGGCTCTGATTTCTTCTCTCTTCGATCACATGGAGATGTGTCATTACCTAACCAGACACAAATATAGTTAAGCTGATAACTCTCATTTTTCAACAGCAACCCCAAATGTCTATCTCCCTGGAAGACTACTTCCAGAACATTCAAAATCTCAAGCACTTACCACATCACCATTAATGACTAAACTAATATTTTAATAATACAACATAAAATTCATGCCCAGAAAATAGGAATTTAAACAAACTATTGCTAGGTGAAAGTAATCCTGCTTGTTGCTTAATTTTAAACCTGAGATATATACTAATAAATTCACATGGTTGAGGAAAAGAGGTTAGTCTAGCCAATTCACCTAAAATACAGAAAATCTTATCCATACTGAACTCCAATTTTAGTGGGCTCAAAAATATCCAAATCATGGATTATACCAACTCCTTTATTGCCTTAATTCTCTTTTCCTAGAACTGCATGTTAATGTTTATTATCTTTACAGTCTAACAAAAGAGATAAAGGTAAACAAACTAATTTTAATATCTGATTCAAAATACTAGATCTGATAAAAAGTTACAAGGGAAAAGGATGAAACTATTGCTAAAAGTAAATTTTATGATTATGTCACTCCAAAGCAAAATTGTTTCTCCAGATTGAAAACATCACAGTATTCCAGTATTAAAATCTATAATAAGGCCACATTTTAGAAAAATTGTTGACAGTAGGCATTTACTCTAATGATTTTCTAGGGTCAAATATAAATGTTATGTAAACATTCACCTTGATAATGAAAGAAAAGTCACTTTTTTAACAGTCAACAAAGAAAATTATGGTCCACTTTCAAAAAATAAGTATTATATTTCAGAAATCACAATGCCTACCTAGGGAGTCCATGAAATGACTGAACATGTATTAACAAATTTTTCCCTACAGAGGGTGCTCCAAGACAAGAATCCCAAATAGCTGAACTGGAAAAATTAAGTTAAATGGAACTGCTTTTATTATAGATTCAAGTCTCTCTGACCTTTAAAAGCAAGGATGAAAGCAATTCAATTTTATATTTGCCAGGTTGTCAATCACATAAATTTATGTAAAAGCAGAATGCCTGGGAGAAATAATGAAAACTGAAATGGAACTTAAACATCCCATCTTGCTATAAATGTGTCGATGCTTTACTTTTCCAAATGAATTAAAGTGCAATAAAGAATACATCAGCAAGAACACTACAAGAGACAAAAGCTAACAAATTAGTTTCTTTGCACATAAACTTAGGAGTAGGTTCTAAGGGTATAAAAGCCAAGTTTATCATCTCTAGGATCCTATGAAAATCAAACTGAATGACCACAGAATGACAAAATGGAGGCTATATAAAGCAGAAATAACAGAATGGAGGGTGAAGGGGGATAGCTCGGTGGTACAATGGATAGAGCACTGAAGTCAGGAGTACCTGAGTTCAATTCCTGCCTCAAACACTTGGTACTTAGTTAATAGCTGTGTAACCTTGGACAAGTCACTTAAACCCAATGACCACAAAAATCAAGGGGCAGGGGAGCAACAGAATGTTTAATGCATTTGGTGGAGCCAATCAAGAATATGTGAGGTTAAGAGAAATAAAGGCTAATTGAGCACATAACTGCTGCTCTGTCAAGCTAGCCACACTCTAGGGAGAGACTCCCTCTCCCTTACTATGCTTGATTCTGTATTGTAGCCTGATGACTCATCTTAGAAAAATTAACTTAAATTTAACACAAAAGGAGGCAAGCATGGCATGGCTGATAGAAAGTAGGTCTCAAGAGTCAGGAAGAAGACCCTGTGTTCTAATCTAGCTGTGACCTTGGGCAATTCTCAGTAGCCTTGGGCAACTCAGCTGCATTAATAGAACACAATCCTCACTGGGATCATAGTGTATTAATGAAAACTCAAGTGCAGAAAAAAAAGTGAAATAAAAAATACTGATGAAAAATAACAATGAAGTCTAGTCTTACCAAAGACAGGGCAAGAGTACAGTACAATTCTCTGTGTTTACTTATCCCTGTCTAATAAGCAGTAAAACCAAAGAAACAGCTCTGTTCATTTAAAACTTTGTGGTACTAAAAGATCTACATAGAAGACCTCTTTCCAATTATTTCATAAATGTGCTTGTCAGGACTTCCAAAATGTAAAAAATGAAGAAATGCTACAAAAAGAAAGAAATCAACAAGAAGGTCCCACAAGGAACAAGTTGGAGCAATTATAATCTATAATTAGTGAAGGTAGTACCAGGGAGGTGACAGATCAAAGTATTTAAATAATATTCCATTTAAATAGTATATTTAAAGAAAATGAATACAAATCAGAGAAATTTATGGTTGGTCTATGAAATATACATAGTTACTGCCTAGCCCCACAGGTCCCCTTCCTCTCCAGGTTCCTGGTATTATTCAATCACTAAATGAACATTAAAATGGTCAATGTCAGCTAAAAATAATTTTAGAGTTTTGCACTCTATCTTATCCTCAGTTGAATGCTTAGTCCTGTAGACTGACCACCTTCTCTCCTTTTTAAAGAAGATTCTTGGAAATGGCAAAGTACTAATTTTCTTAAGTACCTTTTAGGTATTGAGTATCCACTATTTTAATGGCACTGGATTAATAGCTGCATGAGAAATTAACCAAGGAAAAATGATTTAGCTGCAAGGCCTGTCCTCCATTAAAATACCTCTGTGAGAACTAGGATGTCTAGTTTGAAGAGGCATCACCAAATTTCCAAGTTAAAAATTTATTGACATAATGAAGTTTCTATCAACAGATTCAAGTGAACAAACTATAAGTCAAAGCACCAAATTACATTGGCATCATAGTAATCCAATATCCAAATCAATCGAGGCTAAACCTATGCTGAAAAACTCAAGCCAATTGTGAAATTGTTTCTTTCAAATATAATCATACATGTATATACTTTTTTTTAATTAAAGAATTTATTGGGGCGGCTAGGTGGCATAGTGGATAAAGCACCTGCCTTGGAGTCAGGAGTACCTGGGTTCAAATCCAGTCTCAGACAGTTAATAATTACCTAGATGTGTGGCCTAGGGCAAACCACTTAACCCCATTTGCCTTGCAAAAAAACAACAAAAAAAAAAACCAACCCCCCCCCCCCAAAAGATTTTATTTATTTTGAGTTTTACAATTTTTCTCCCAATCTTACTCCCCCCCCATATATACTTTTGTTCATTGGCGTTTCATATGAAAAACTAAAAACAATTCCTTACCAACAAACAAGACATATATCAAATCTCATTATCTAGGGATTTAACATGTCAAACTATTGTGGCTATCCAGTCAATTAACTAAAAGAAGCGCTAAATATGAATTCTTGAATAAATTTCACCAAGAATCGTTCTCAGTGCAACAATTTTTCTTAATATTTCTCTCTTATTTCATATGATTATGGAATCAAAACATGCCATTTCCATAACATGGTATGAGAAAAAAGATGACTACATATTACATAATAATTTTATATTATTATACCTGTGATTTCATCTGAGCTGCCTTTTCTGGGTCAACTGCCAATACATGCTGGTAATGGCGGATGGTATGCAGGCGATCCTTGTTCTCAGCTCGAACATAACGTCTCAAAGCCTGGAGGATTCGATGGGGCTGCAAGGGAAGAATGCAAAAATCCAGTAACTAAAGAACTAGAAACAGAAAACAATAACTCAAAGGCTAAATGTGTTTTTACTTCTGTATGTTTATTCTTATGCTGAAAGAATTTGAATACTATCCACTAAGATGGAAAAAGCTCAGTCTAGCTTTTTATGGGCACATAAACTATTCTTCTCCACTATTAGTTTGACTCCAATCACTTCTATTTTTCTTGTCCTGTGACTGAGCCACCCCCCTGTACCCATCAGTTTTAATTAACTCTTAATTTATTAATTCAGAAATATAAAAGTTAAGAAACACTGGTCAAAATTCTCAAACATGTGTAGAAGGTAATAGGGATAGAAAAATGGAATGGAAGAATTTAAGATCACGGAAAGAAATCCCTCCCACTTAAAGATACTGGCTTTTACAATCAGCTTGAAGTACTCATGCTCTGTATCTCTTACATGAAATGGTAGGGGAAGATATTAGGACATTAAATGCTTTTGATTCAATTTAGAAGGGCTGTTTCCATCCCTTTTTTCTTTATACTTCAATCTAAGTAAAAAAAAAATAATATAGGGACACTTTTAATGATATACTATATCACATATTCTTTTAACCCTGCTTCGCCATACTAAGTCACAGGAACAAATCAGTCTCTAAAATAGGTAACTTCTTTAACAAAAACGTAGTTCAGCAAGAATTAACTCTGAACACAGCTCACCCGTGGTGGGTCAGATTGCAAGGCAGCCAGGTAATTCTCTAAAGCCATACGACGACGATCATTCAGCATAGCTTCCACTCGAGCCAAATGAGTCTCAACCAGCTGCTGCTTCTCACTGGCTGCTTCCTTCTCTAATGATTTAACCATTGCTTGGAAGTGCTAAATCAAGAAGTAAGAAAAACTATACAATTTACTAGAAATCAAAGGTTTGCAATAAAATCAGAAGATATACACAGGTGCACAAAATATACTTGTATTAAATTGTATTCACCAACTAAAAGGTACAAGATCTTTTTTTTCTTCTGGAGAACCTATTTGTGATGTTAACGTTAATTCTAGAACATTAGGAAAAAGTTTAATCTTTTTCATAGAATATTTTGCCCACTTAAGACAAACAATAAGATCCATCTACCAACAGGGATAATAAATTATGCAAAATCATTCCTATTCACTTGTAGGATTATGGCAAGAATCTATAGCTGGCCAGATTTCAGATGTAGTAGTAGCAGGAGCTGAGTAGTTAGTATTCCATGAAAAACTCATTGATGCACACTGAAATTAAAATCTTTAACCTTGGACTCCTGAGTGTCATACTCATTTTAAGTCACGGCAGATCCATATACTGGAAGCGAAGACAAAGCTAAATTACTAAGGATCTAAAATAAAAGTCTTGAATAAAATAATTGTTTTTAAGATGACAATCAATAAAAATAATTATTTCAATCAACCCATATGAAATCCTAAATAAATATGTAGTAAGAATTTCAACTTCAAGCCAGATAGTATTTTGATCTCAAAAAGAGGACATGCTTAACTATTGTCACTTTAAAGTTATATTCTTAGAAAGTTGGAAATCATTATTTCCTGTCTTTTCAATAAGTATCCAAAAAATAAGATTCAATTCTGTAAGCAAAAGTTACGGTCTAAAACATGAAGTGTCAAAAGACGTCTTCGAGAAAAGCCTAACAAGGGAGAAAGTCCATCTTGTTATCAAGAGTTCAGCTTCTCTCCACCAGAGGTGAGCAGGTCATAGTCACACCAGAGATAAAAACACTAACTATGCAAAGCACATTAGATTTTTTTTGTAAGATTATCTTTCCAAATAACAGAGCTATCAGAATTCCTTATTCCCATGGGATTGGCAAAAGAACAAGTTCTTTTCAAAGAAAGAGGATCTCTCCTACCTGAATCAGGGTCTGTCTTTCTGCCTTTGGAAGGTTCTTAGCTTGATGCTCTGCTTCTTCCCATTCTTTCTTTACCTACAAGGCACAAAATCAAGGAATATTTATCTTCTGCTTTCTCTTCCCTTCCTCTACTGAATATGTTTTCCTCTCAAAACAAGGAGAACTCCATGAAAGAACACCCATAGGCTGGTTATTTCCCTACAGTAAAATAAGGCTGTTGGATTATATTGTCTCTGAAGCTCCTTCAACTGTTAAGCCTGTATAATTGTTAGTATTTCAGAAAATTTTTTTTTAGAATATTTCTTTGCATCCACAATCTAACCCCGCACTCCCTTTTCCCCTCAGACACACTGAATCTTCAAAGCCTTATACATACTCAGTTGCCCATTTTAGTTTGAGCTCAAGCTTTCTGAATTTGAAAAATGTTGGGAGTAAAAACTTCATAGAGGTTGTTGCACAACTTTAAAAGTTCTAGTTTTATTGGCCATCTCACTTAAATTCTGAGCCACTATTTTTCCTAAAAACACTTCCAGGTGGGGCAGCTAGGTGGTGAAGTGGACAGAGCACCGGCCCTGGAATCAGAAGGACCCAAGTTCAAATTTGATCTCAGACACTTAATAATTACTTAGCTGTGTGACCTTGGGCAAGTCACTTAACCCCATTACCTTTCAAAAAGGCAAAACAAACAAAAAACACTTCCAGGGATGACTTTTTCATATGGAAAAACTATGCACAACTAAATTGCCAGATCCATCATAACCATCACATCAATAATGCTTTAATGTTTGCAGAACTGTTGCCTCAAAATGCCTTTATGCTTAATCAAAGAAACAAAAACTATGACTAGATCAGAAAAGTCTAATCATAGTTTTTTGTTTATTTTTTTAATGGCCATAAGCCAAAATAATTTGGAATATGAGAAAGGCAATTTTGTTTATGGGACTGAGGCTTGTGGGTCTCAGTTTTCTCTTGAAAAAATGCAGGGGGTCATTTAGAGGGGCAGCAGTGACAAAGTGGATAGAGCACTAGCCCTGGTGTCAGGAGGACTTGTATAAGTTCAAGTCTGGCCTCAGACACTTAATAATTACCTTGCTGTGTGACCTTGAGCAAGTCACTTAAACCCCACTGCTTAGCACAAAAAAAAGTGTGTGTGTGGGGTAGGGGTATAAGGATAGGGTATCTGAGATTTTGGTTTTGATTGTGGAAAATTCTATTAACAGAGTATCAAATTGATATGGTGATAATCTCAGGTCTTTGGCTTACTCTGTCCATGCGATTGCGATGTCGAATTTCTAGTTGCTCCTTGGCCTTCTGAAATCGAGCATGTTCATTGTCATCTGCGGAGGTCTCAAAATACACATCAACATCATTGGTTGGCAGAGGAGTTGGAGGAACTGAAAGAAAATTAAAAGGAAGGTTCTGAAATAAAGACCTAATGTTAAAATGTCTGCTCCTCTGCTATTGGGAGAAATGAAAGCTTAGGACCTGCAAAACTGACTTAGGTGGTCTTAAGTTATACTAAGGAATGTAGAAGTTCCTTTTTTGCCAAAACTTCCCTTTGTTATATTATAACCAGTAATTTTTTTACACAGAAATGTTAGTCAACTATGTCAAATTACTATAGATATTTAATGATATTATCAACCATCTAAATTATCTTCAGCAATAGCAGAGCTCCAAGTTCATGAGCTTCGGAAAGAAGATTTATTTACCCTATACTTTTTTCCAGAGTTTCTTGTAATATAAACTTTTGGGGGTTTTTTTGTTTTGTTTTTGTTTTTTTAGATTTTTGCAAGGCAAATGGGTTTAAGTGGCTTGCCCAAGGCCACACAGCTAGGTAATTATTAAGTGTCTGAGACCGGATTTGAACCCAGGTACTCCTGACTCCAAGGCCGGAGCTTTATCCACTACGCCACCTAGCTGCCCCGTAATCTAAACTTTTAATTACTATTTCAAAATTCCCCTAATACAATCTAAACTAACTTGGATCTAGATGGAAAAGCTGTGACCTTATGAAAACCAAATCTGCCAAATGAACACACATTTGAAGGTTCTGACTTTGTTTTTCTGTTCTTCACATTCCTATACCATTTTCTCACTAGTTACCTCCTATATAGGACAGGCAAGGTAAAAAAGAAGAGTTAAATGTACAGAAGCCCAATTATGTTTTTGTTTCATAGGTTCTCTGAGGAAAGAAGTTGAAGCAACTAACTAAAAGTGAAGATGTGTACTGCTGAGAGGCATTCATGTTATCCTAGTACTTACAAAGAGCATAGAAAAAACTAAGTTTCCATATTGATAGGAAACGCTGACTCTTAAGTTGTAATTTGAACTTATAAATTTATAAATCTAATTAGCATCCCTCAACATTTGAGTAGGAAACAAAATAAACTTAAAAACAAAAACATACTTCAGTAAGTAAACTATTAGTTGCCCCATGAAAGTGGATTATCTTTCTGCCAACATGCTAAGAAAAAAAGGATCAATGAAAAATAAATTCGTTTGTCTAACTTCTCAGGAGAGTATTTATAGATGATGTTCATGAGAAACTATTTCCTTGAAGATTTCACAGGTTAGGCAGAATAGTTCTTGAATTGCCAGCATAATTTTGTAATGCACTTATGTGATAAATAAACCATAATGGAATTCAAATGCAAAAAATCTAAATAATGATATAGACACAAAACCCTGTAAAGATTTACCTACTTCAGATATCATAGGATTGTATCAATTGAGTAACAAGAACTTATTCCAAACTGACACAAATTTAACAAATTATTGCAAAAGGTTTTTGTACTTTGTCAGGCCAGATCTTTTTAAATAATCTTTTTTCTTTCACTTTCTTTCATAAGATTATCTGATTCAAATGGTAAAAACACTCATAAGAAACTTTTAAGAACAAGCAATCTGGAACATTATTCTTCTAAAGACAAGATTTATAAGATAGAATATGGCAACCCACTATATAAATACATGTATACATATATATATGTGTGTGTGTATATCTTCTCTCTCTCTTTTCATATATACATACATATATATGAAAATAAACTGGAAATATGATATATAAAATATTTCTGCTCTTATTAGTTGAGTCTAAATCAGACATCTAAGCATATTACTATATCACCTGGAAAGTACTTCACTAAGGCATTGTAATCAAAGCCGCCTTTTTACAAATGAGGAAATTGAGATACCTTGAAGAGTTTAAATGACTTCCCCAAAGTTCTACTTCTTTAAACTATGAAGAAACATGTGCAGCTGTTATCACCAACCATTTCCTAGTTTGATTCCAAAGACTTGTAATAGTGGAGAAAAGAGATTCAGATTTGATTCCTAAATCTAACTAGGATGTGACAGTTGTCAATTGAGATAACACTAGCAATAAGACTTATCTTCTAAGGTTGTTGGGAAAAATCAAATGGAAGGATGTATAAAAAGAGAAAAAAAAGCTAATATTTATGATGCTTTACCATTTAAAAAGTATTTTCTTCAATTATGGAAAGCAGGTTGCACAATTATCAATCACAAAGTATTGATGAGGAAAAACTCAAAGGTGACTTGGCTATGTTTACAGATGGGTCAATAGGGTTTTAAACCTAGACTTGGTCCCAAGTACACTGCTCATCCACTAGAATGGATCTCCCTTTCTCTATAATGAAGTACTCTTTGATCATGAAGAACTGTTAGATTATTGTTAATTCTGTTTCTGCTCCAATCAAAGGCAATCTGCTGAAAACACCTCTTTTGCAAACAAGCCACACACACACACACACACACACAAACACACATGGCATAATTCACTACTACTACTTGGAATAATGTTATGGACTAAATTGTCAGTCTTGAATCACTGAACCCAACTTCATCTTATCTCAAGGGTATCTTGGAGAGGTAGAGGTATCACTATCTCCATTTTAGTCAAGCTAAATTTCTGTAACATCTTAATATCCACTTTCTTAAAATTCCTGACAGTCTAAATAAAAAATAGTTTTAAGACAGGGTATTTTTTTTATATTTGTGCAACCAATTTTTTTGGAATTATAAAGATTTTATTTGAATTTTATAATTTCCCCCCTAATCTTACTTCCTTCCCCCCCCCACAGAAGACAATTTGCCAATCTTTACACTGTTTCCATGGTATACATTGATCTAAATTGAACTGATGAGAGAGAAATCATATCCTTAAGGAAGAACCATAAGGTATGAGAGATAGCAAGATCAGACAATAAGATATCAGTTTCCCCCGCCTAAATTAAAGGTAATAGTCTTTGATCTTTGTTCAAACTCCACAGTTGTTTCTCTGCATACAGATGGTATTCTCCATTGCAGACAGCCCCAAATTGTCCCTGACTGTTGCACGGATGGAATGAGTGAGTCCATCAAGGTTGATCATCGCCCCCATGTGTGCAACCAATTTTTACAAAATTACTGATAATTTTTAAAAGAGAAGAAAAAAAGCATTAATGATATAAATAGATTGTACTACTTATCCTAAACTTTGCATTTCAATGTCTAAGTCTGAGCCTACTTCTGGACTACTTTAAATACATTTTACATTACAGTATTCTCAATTTCAAATCCACATCCCAGCTAGAAATACATTCTTAACATCAAATCCCCCAAGGCTATTCTCCTCCATACTCGCCAATTATCAGTCCATTAAAATAAATTACATGTATAAAGCTAGAAGAAAAAGAAAATCAATTTAAGCACAAGCTGAACTTTGAAGTCCCCCAAATACAAAAACTTTGGATGCTTAATGGCAGTTTTTAAGAGAAAGTGTTAAGAGATTTTTTTCTCAAGTTACCTAGAGGTTGAGGTAGAAGAATGTTACATTTGATTAAAAGCTATCAGAAGCTAGAATTAAACTCCTGAAAGCAAATTACAAGATCAATTAAGCTACTCCATCCAATGAATTCCAGAACACAAGTCAGAATGACCTTGGATATGTTCTAAGACTATTAATAAGAACTGCAAAGTAAGAGGGGAAAATATAACAAAGGACATGTCATGGCAATCTTCTTAACCCAATCTAGAAAAGACCCAGCTCATCAACCTGGATAACTTGAAGCTTTTTCATTACATTAACTTCTTAGAGTGGTACAGGGGACTCTTCCTCTATTGCAAATGCCAAGAACCACAGAAATCTAGTGATACCAACATCTAAAATAAAACATGAGCAGTGAAACCTCAAACACAGGCATGTCCTGATTTCACAGTTTTCCAAGCTAGTATCTTAAGTTTCCAGGCATATTCCAACTAATGAGGAAATCAATACAACCAAGTCCTGGGTCTACAAACCAAAATGCTAAAAACAAATCTACAGAAGGCTAGAACCAAACCAAAGAATATGCCATATCATCACCACCACCACCACCAGAAGACAAATAAGAATGGGCACGTGAAGAAACTGGGTCTTGCAACTGTCAAAAGGAAAGTGAAGTCTAAAATCTAGGAAGCACAGAGATGAAAAAAACAAAAACAAAAAACAACTGCGAACATCAGAATCAGCAGGGCACGCTACACAGATGTGGTCACAGGGACTGGCCAGAGAAGAAGAGACAGAACGCTGGACAGGACAGTGGCGCTGCACAGAGCCAGCTTGAGGCGGGACTTACTCATCGTTTTACACACAGCCATACAATAGTCCTCAGACTCAAAATTGTTCCTGTTGCCTCCGCAGCCGCCATATATAAAGCGCACGCATTTTCCCTTGGAGAGGTCGAAGTACCAACGGGGCATCACGGCCCGGCAGGGCCCTGTCATCGCTTCCTGGGAGCAGACAGCTGTGTGGAGATGGGTGAGAATGTCAGCAGGCAAGAGGCAGCAGCTTCAAAAGCTTTTAACATGCTACAGACCAGCAGCCCTTTGGCAAAGCTAATGTATGATATGCAACATCAAGGAAGGATCAAAACTGAAGAACCAGAGGCAAATACTTGATCATCTCCCTGACTGTGCACAACCTCAAAGGGCTCCTAATTTAATAAGGTCAGCTTATCAAAGAACTGCAAGTTAAGTCATTTGCACTGTACATATCTATGACAATGTCATGAATAGATGGTGATTTTTGCAAAATGCAGCTAGAGGTCAGGATTCTTCAATATTTCTTCTTCCCAAAAAACAGACATTTGACTATGATCTAGTTATTCTGCAAGTATGCCTGTCTCTCTTTTTCAGCATTACAACGGACCCTAACATGCAATATTCTCCAATTTCAGGCAATTACCTAATACTCAGTACACTATTAAAACTGTCAGAGCATTTTTACCTTAGAAATTAAAAAATTTTGCCCAGACTCAATAATGTGTAAGAAAATGAATTTTGCGATCAATACTTCCAACTCTAAAAATGTTGCTGTGAACACCGACAGCAATTGAATAAAAGAGAAGGTAAAGAAATTTCTATGAACATATATATATATATATATATATATGATTTTGTGTTTGTGTGTATGTGAGGACAGAAATTTTACCCTTATGTCAAATGTGTGAGATGGTATGTTTAACATATGCTTAACATATTTATTAGAGCAGACTATCTTACCTCTCATTTTCTAGTAAAAAGGAGCAAGAGGTCTTAAAAAAAGCCCCCCAAAATCTCATTATTACAACTGATGGCAAGGTCTTAAAACATTCCTATATCCTATTCTAAAATTATATTTCAACTAAGAAAATTGCCTGTGATTCAAATTAGCACCTCTCTCACTAGATGTGTCAGTTGCTAAGGGCACCTTGCCAAGAAAATTGCCTACCAACTGTCAAATGGGACAACCAAGGATCCTGACATTTAATTTTACCTTCAGTGCATTTAAGCACTATTCTTTAATTTCTAATTCAGTCTTTAAAGTTGTTGAAATAACAGTAATGATTCAATTGTACATAAATTTTAAGACCATGGCCCTATCCATTAACACGCCAAGGAATTACCTTTAACATCATGAGTTATTTCCTTTTCAGAGAGAGTTCCATCACTACTAGGTTCAGTTGGAGTCTCTTCAATGTAACCATCTACTTTGTAGTTGTTATCATAGTAATAATCACGATCTTCTACCACTTCTTCTTCTTCCTCTTCCTCATCCCCCTCTTCCTCTTCATCTTCGACAGCTGCTTCTGTAAAGTCTTCAATATCTGCCTCAGTAGGAAATTCACTGAAAAACAAAAATTAGAAATGAGGGGTAATTTTAAATCCCTTACGTACAGATTCCAATGTACCTACCTACCCAATGACTTTTGGTATTCTTTAAGAATTCATATAAAGGTTTCAACTGTCAAAATATGGTGATATGACTTGAAACAGTAATATTAATACTAAGATTCTATAAAACTGGCTCTGAAATTATTACAATTAGATGCTTCAGGATACAACCAAAGCAGCTTCTACATTCTCCTTCTAAAAGTGACATGGAGCCACTTGTGTGTATACTAACAACAACAAAAAAAAAACATAATCTAAACTCAGAAAAATATTACCTTTTATAAATGTCATAGTCTTCATCTTCTTCTTCATCTTCATCCTCATCATCCTCTTCCTCTTTTGAGGAAATGGATTCAATTACTTTTGTTTGAGGACAGCACACATACTCAACACCATGAAACTGGTCCAGCCCACAGGGTAGCAGCATTCCATAACGGTACAAGGTCATTCCCTGAGACATACATGCCTATAGAAGAAACAAAGATCAACATAGTTGTATAATTTTACAATGATCTTAGTTCTAACATTTCCCTTTTCCTAGCATTTCACTACAAAAAATGTCTTCTGAAATAATTAAATTTTATCAATACCTAAAATTGTTGAGAACCAGAGGAACCCTGGAGAGAGATTAGCTAGGTTCAACCTATTCTATGATTCTGGTTTTTTTAAGGGTTGTTTTTTTTTTGCAAGGCAAACAGGGTTAAGTGGCTTGCCCAAGCCACACAGCTAGGTAATTATTAAGTGTCTGAGACTGGATTTGAACCCAGGTACTCCTGACACTA